>NC_069723.1:14627634-16125134 GCF_027358585.1 Pangasianodon hypophthalmus | reverse complement strand
AGAGCCCTCTTAACCTCTCCAAAAACAAATCCTACCTCCACTCCTTCTGTGCACTCTTTCTGACACAGTATCTCATTAGTCCCTGCTCTATTAAATCTGAAAGTGGTGCTCCGAAAAACAGACTTGATTAAGACATCAGAGTGACCGCCTATTGCTCCTCCCTAATTTTCTTTCTCTTCACCTCTGAGACGCCTCACTGGGATTTGGGTTTGGCGCCACCTGGGGTGGGGTCAGGGGCGGGGCCACCACCCTGGGCCAGTCGATTCAGGCTGCAGTGGAAAAAGAGAAAGTCACAATAGCATTGCATAAATTCACTTCAGTTATTTTTAACATTTTATATATGATTTATTTGTTGTTAAAGAGGCAAAAGAAATATGCAAACTCACATGTCCTTAATGTTGTCAACATGAGCTTGAACTTTTGAAACCCAGTTGTCCACTTTTTCCTTAGTGGAAAGTTAAAAGAGCTATAAGTATTTACATCATAGGACCACACTGGCAGCCCAAATTGTGGTTATTTAAAATAAAAAGAACAGTATTTTTGCATGGCATGGTCATTGTTTCTAGCTAGAAATACTGCAAGATACAATATTCATGCTATATATTGTAGTGTCTGCCCATAATCTAAACATCACATGGGCAATATTTCAGTCTATAGCCTACTTTAACAGCACACACTCTGGCAGGTTAAATGAGAAAAATAAAAATAATACCTGGTGTCGGCTGTAGAAGAGGGGGACAGAGAAGATAGCAATCACAACTGTGGAAAAAACCAGAAGGTTCACTCTATCAGTGGTGTTATAGCCCTACTTTTGTTTTTAAATATCATCTGTGACTGTAACCATCAAATGTTTGCAATTAATTCATCAAGTACCATCTTGAATATTTGAATATTCTCTAAGAACAAAATATTCTATAGGATAGCATAGCTCAAGATGAATTTAATTAATGATTTAATCAAAGCATCAATGTTTAATTTGATTTAAACAACAATGTTTTAGTTTATTAACCCTGCATTTGATTTTGAGTATTTCAGATTTTGTTTGTTGAATGTTTTAGTAGGTGAAAAACTGTTTTTTGTTTATGAGAGCACAGTACGTGTTAAACTCTGAAATGTAATGATTTAGGCATCCCAACGCTCGAGTACACAAGTAAAGAAGCAGATATTAAACATGTCTTGCTTCATTGACTGTATGTAAAGTAAGGGAATCCCATTCACCCTGAAACCCTGTAATAATTTTTTTGCAGAACTATAAATTTAACACTGATCTTGTCACTTCAAATTAGAATTGTAAAAAAAAAAAAAAAATACTAGTGCTGACCATTAGAGTTTTTTTTAAACAATTTTCAAAATTTCACACATTTACATGCTACCTTGTTTTGATTTTGCTCCATGTTCTCAGTTTGATATCGAGAGCTAGATATAGTGACAGTATGCAGAAGATAAAAAAAAAGTTCTGTGTAGAATTTTACATTAACATAAAAAGTAGGATACACTGTATAGCATAGATGTGTTACTATATTGAATCTATAGTACAAGTCTTAATTACATTTTAAAATGAAAACATTGATATAAATGATCAAATATTTCTCGCAGCCTTAAAATCTTTTTTGATATGAAAAAAATATCAAAATATCAATATTGGGTCATACCGATAATGAGCAGAGTAAGGCCATTGCAAAGAGCTCCCAGATACGTCACCAGATACATCAGCAACAGGAACTGCAATGGAATAGGAATTCATTTAACGAATACACATAAAAGTTCAAAGTTACACTCGACTGGTTCACGTTACTGTCCCACTCTGACCAAACCATAGTCTTTGGAGGGCTCTGTGATGGAAGATGATATCAAACACTGATGAGCCTGTCAATCAACAACAGGAGTCTCTCTCTTAATATCAGTCAGTGTGTTTATTCCAGTGCAACCAACTGAAACTAGAGACCCCTCTTAACCCTCTACTTTTGGAGTGTCCCATGTCACATACCAAACAGGTCAGAACAGGGGGTCCTGGGATTCGGTGCCTGCTAAAATTGCTCCTATGCCTCACTGAACGCAGTACTGGGTGCAGAGATTTAAGTTATATGGCGACAAAAGAATGGCCGAGTTAATATATAACAAGTCTCTTAAAATATGATGAGTCATCAAATGTACTTTTAGAGCTCTCTTTTTATGATCATGATGAAAAGTAATTAATATGAGAACACTTCTGTAATTCCAATTAGCTATATTAGCAAGTTTGGTTTATCCATTCATGTATTTTACAAGAAAAAAACAATAACCCTGCACATCTGCAAAACAGGGTTTTGAGAAAAGTATGTTGTTTACTGAAACGGTACTTTTAAGGGCTGGGATTTTCATGGTTTCGCTTGAAGAAGCAGAAGTAACGTTTTTCTGTGCTCAGAGGAGTTTTGATAGGTGGTACGTGGATGTTGTACTACAGCGGGTACAAAAATGCCATTACCCAGGCAGTTTGAATGTTATAGAAATATAAACTGAGCACAAAAGGGGGAAAAATGGCCTACATTCATCCAGACTAGCAATACGCCAGGGTTAACTAACATATTATGCATGTTATTGCACAAAATCCCACAGGTCCCAAAACAGTTATGCTACCTTCTTTAACAAATGTTTTCCATTCATGAATCTCACCTTGAGAGAGTCAAACAGGCTAGCTACGAAGACCAGGCGCTTCACTGTGTCTAGAGCAGCAAAGCACAGGAATATAGTTCTCTGCATGTAGTGTTCAGCTTGGTCTCCAGACAGACCAATGTCCACATCCAGATAAGTCCTGTAGAATATAAGTCCAAAACAGACTCACCTAATGCGTCCACAGTTACAACATACATCATTACAGTCCCTAAGGGTTTAAGACAGAAAAAAATGTGAAGGGGTGAGACTCACTGGAAGGGGTGTGCTCCATCTCTGAGCTGCAGAGCATGCAGCAGTTTGCAGTAGATGCGCACGGAAATTGTGAAGCACACGATGGCCAGTGAAAGAGTGGAGAGCACAGTGATGATACTGAGCTGGAAGAGAGACAGCAGGCCCACCACCAGGCCGGTGAACACCATGCCCGTCCGCTCAGTGTCCTTCCAGTAGATCAGATCCATTACTGAGGAGAGACGAGGACATGGAGACAGAGAAAAAGAATGTACAGTAGATTAATGTAGGAGGCCATGGTAAGGCCCTCAACTATGAACAATAGCAACAGTTCAACCATAAAATGATAATCTTGATAATAAATTAAAACGGATCCCCACTATGCTTAATTAGCAACTTTATGGTGACTGACATTTAATCTTTTTCCATGACATTATTTTTGGCTGTTCATTGGCCCTTTGTATTAAAGCATACAATTAAAAGCATACAAGCATTGTTGGGGATTTTAAAGACATGTTTTAGCATACAAGCATTGCTGGGGATTTTAAAGACATGTTTTACCTCATGGCCACTTTATTAGAAACCAACCTTGATGGTCCACCTTTTAGATAGCCAATTTATCAGTCCACAATTCAGAGAAATCATGCTCTGGCCTGACATCAGTGTCATCAGGGTGTCTGACTATAACAGCACTGTGGGCTGCATATTTTTGTCTGGTGGACTATTCTACATCTCAGTAGCGACACTATGGTGTTTAAAAGTCGCAGCAAAACTGATCCACTGCTTGCACCAGGGCACTAATACGCCAGTATTAGTTTACTGTCACAGCATTACATGAAAACCGGAATGGCCCTCCATCCAAGATGGCAGTCCTATGGTAGTCCCTCAATGGATAGGGTAGATGAGGGCTGACAAATTGTGCAAGAGTCAATAATTGCATACCTACAAAATGACCTACATAGTAGATGTACATGACAAAATGACTGGTGAATGTAAGTGTAAGCTTATTATGTAGGGGTAGCAAATAAAGTGGTACTTAATACCTAATAGGCATGAGTAATAAAACTGTGAATACATTAAAATACTTTGAATCCATTCAAGCTTGTTCCCAAGGTGAATATGGCTGAGTGAGCAGGAACAGTGAAGACAGAATTTAGGGTTCACTGGGGCTAAATATAGCCATCAAAGAAAGGGTGGGAAATGCAGAATTTAACTATAGCTATATAAAGCACCTGTTGACAGAACTCTAACAGCATCTAGCCCCCTCTCAACACCCCGCCTGTCTCAGAGTTTCCGAACTAAAATCTGGTGCCACAGTATGATCAAGACTTGCATCCATACAGTGAAACTCCTCAGTTTGATTGACTCATGGAAGGAAAATCTTGGGCGGGACACCTAAGATATTATATTACAGTGATTATGATTAATTTATCTTTCAACTGGATCCTTTTCGTGATATTTGGCATTCAAATTCCGAAAGAGACATGCACAACACGTGAATGTTATTAATGGCCTTCGAACCACTTTTCCTTGTCAGGATGGATTACTGAGGCACAGCCAATAGACGACATGCAGATGATATCTAACTAATCTGTTGCGAATTACCTCAGTGGTAATGCCATTCATGCTTGGCCTTCAGATGTGAGTGAAGGCGTGCAACAGCAGATTGAACATTTATAATCAGCTACTGTAAGACACTTAGTTGGCATACACCTGCCTGTTGTCTAAACAGGTGGCCATGCAGGCTAATTTCACATGGCTAACTTTAGTCAGCACACACTCACTTCAGTCTATTCATCTGCACATTAAAGCCCAGTCAGGAATTGCCAGAAACACCATTGGTGTTTACTTGTTAACATATGTTAAATGTTAAAATGTCAAAAAGCTTTGCTATTGCAATACACATCTGGTCTACAGTAAAGTTATTTGCTTCTTTAATTTATTATTTGCTATTTCTAGGAGCAGCTATGTTTGAGGATTTTTCCATTTAGTATTCGATACTTACTATTGCTATTTAAAATCAATTTTGTGTACCAGTGGTGTCATTTTTTTCTCCTATTCCTTGTTAGATAGTTATTTTTTTATAGATGTTAGATAAGAACATATTTGAAAGGCCTTTATGGTTTTGTTTGTTTGTTTGTTTGTTATTATATACTTTAAGATGTAGGATTGCTACGTGTTAGCAAACAAAATATTGTGGTACATATTGTTTATCATCTGTGACTGGCATCCTATCTTGGATGTAGTCCTGCCTTGTATTCCAGGGATAGCTCACGGATCTACTGTATGAATGAATAAAATATTGTGTATCATGAAAATGTCTTTAAATATCATGTGATTTTGCCATATCACCAACTGTTATAATTCGATAAAGGCAACTTAATTAGGATTATATCAACTATTCGTTTGTCAGTTTTGGTGACTTTACGGAAGTTCATATAGTTTTTATTATTTTGTCCTAATCAGAATTCATTGCAAATGCATATGTAATCTTTGGTACTGCATCACCATGATTTGTGAACATTCATTATACTCTTTCTAGATGGTGATATCTATGACATGATTCATTTATTAGAGCTCCTCTGATAACAAGAGACTGTTTTAAAACCCGCATTGTTAAATTTTAATATAGATTACCCATGCTCTCGCTATGCTTCATACATTTCAGATCGGTCAAATATCTATAATGGCCGTTTGTCTTAGTATCTGAAGTACATGTTTTTGCACCTGAGCGGAAATAGCTCACGAACCGCTACAGATTTGTACTAAGTTTCCTCAAAGCATTGTTAATTGGTTGAACAGGCAACTGCTTTAGGGAAACGGGGCCTTGCTAGGTAAAATACACTTTAGTGTTCATGCTCCATTCACACTGCACTTAATCCCAGAGATCTGCACGTTGTCGTTCATTCTCAAACATCTGCAGGCTCTGTTTCTGCAGTGTTTTATATGCTTAGAAAACAGCCAAGTTGTGTTCATTTGGTCTCAGTAGGTATTTCGTATAAATCAAAACATATACCACTTAAAACATGAGTACAGTAGATAAAGCAGCAGAGAAATCCAGTGCTGTGCTGAGGATGTTAGTCACAGTAGGACAATATTAACAGCCTCACACTTTTATTTATACACCATTGTGTACTTCCATATTTATAGCTTAATGAAATGACAGAAAAATAATACCAAGGCCAGATACAACCCTTAATCCTTTCAAACACGCTCATCAAGTCCATACATAGACTCACATACACACAATGAGAAATCCTTCACTCTCTTGAATCCTTTGATATTTGGATTATTTCATGACAGCATTACAGCTCTCACACTCATCTTCTCCAACCAACAATGCTGAGTCAGAAGTGAGAAAAAAAAAAAAAGAGCCAAATTCTGCACTCCCACAAGAGACCAAAGTCCCACAGTTCCCAAAGTAAGTCCAGTCAGTAGACAACTGAAACTAGATCAGTGTAGAGTCCAGGTTGAGACTTACAGATTCTTTTAGGCTTAATTTTTTTTTCTCAGCAGTAACAATACAGTAGGCTCTCAATTCTACTTTTTTGTGTACATTCAGGATTCCTCACCTTTGCTGGCCATTTCGTGAGCCGATGGAGGGTGAGGCCTCTGTTGCCTGTCTCTGTCTCCCTGCTCTGCTCAGACCGATGGAGCTTTTTTGGCCTGCACTCTGCTAAAGACAGCCCCCCAACCCACTGGCTAAAAATAGCATAGCTCCATCATGGCCGTCCCCAACCGAGAAGACAGAGGGGGTTGTACATGTACACAAGAGGGGGACATAGAGGCACACTCACAGATACACACCACATACAACTGACAGTGAGACACGCCAGATACAGACAAGTATTCTGTATTGATAACAAACCATACGAGCAAGGTCTTTAGGACATGTGGTATGTCACCTGGAGTTGCAGATGATGCCAATTTGTTTCATACAAAACAAAATGCATATCTTGCTGTAGAATGGTCTATTCATTGCACAGTTCCATAGGGGAAAGAAAGCTTTCATCCCTCTAACATTAGAGTGGACGCCATATTGAAAATTTCACTGCTTGCTACCTCATGTCTGTCTCATGTTGGATCTGGCATGTATATACTGTATGTACACACTCCATCTCTCACTACTGTGTGTGAGCGCAAACATACAAGCAAGCAGCAGGACCCCACCATTAGACCACCATCCCAGCAATCCCTAGGGACTGTTGCCATGGAGACCAAATGAAGCTTTGTCTGCTAAAGCATATTCACTTCCCACTAGTGTTGGGAATCCTGAAGGGAAACCTCCCTCTCTCTTCTGTTCAGTGTGTTGACTTTATGGTTTTGGTTCTTTCTGTAGATTAGCGTCTCCAGGCTTGTTCATAAAGTGTCAGTGTAGCTGTAGGATTTCAGTCCAGCTGAATAAGAGCTAGAGCTAACAGCCAACTATGATTAATTGATTAAACAAATGCAGACAACTGTGGCCCTTGCTTGGCTGGAAGGAAAACCTGCAGCCACACCAGTGTTTTGCGGATAATATTTGCTAACCCCTGCTATAGAGTATATCAGATGAATTAGCGTCAAACTTTGCTTATGTACTTATATGAAATCAGGCCCAACTGAGTAAGAATGATGGACCCTAAAGATGCAGTACTCACAGTAAAATTACAGTTAAATAGTAATAATAAAACAATAATGCTATATTTTGTTAAACAGCAATACACTTCTTCGCTAACAGACATACTCTTGAGTGAACTATATCAACAGTAAAACTAAACCATGTGCTATTCAAAATAAAGTCCACGCACAATCAATTTTCATAAAGCATTAAGTCTCTCTATTAATTTATATTTTAAAATCACTTTGAAAATAATATCTGGGAAACTTGCTGGCAAAACCAATCAAACACAGAACCCCTCACACACACACTGCAGCATATTGCAGCACAAGAAATATGTAATGGAAAATGTTTCTCCCCTCTTTTAATATAGCAGGTTTTAAAAGTAAACGTTGTAACATTTTAAATAAGATTCATTTAGACAAGGGGAGATGGGTTCTGTGTTCGACTGAGAGACGCTAACAGAGAGACTGAATGCTTTTCACAAAGTGATTATATTCGTACTTCATTTGGAATTTCATATGTTCAATCATACATCCGTAAGTGCGAAACTCAGTTTCAGATTTCAGTTCAAAATTCAACTTCAGATGGGATGATACAAAATAACCTTCAAATTTAGATTTTTGTATTTAAATTCAAATTTCTAATGGCATGATTCTAACTGATGATGTAAAATCAATATTGTGATTATGTCACAACCACAGGGATCATCAGCATTTTTAGAAAAATTACAAACTGATTGGAAGCAGCAAATTAGTTGCTACAATTATATACTGAAACTTTAAAACTGCAAAATGTAAAGTTTTTATTTTTCCTATTTTTCATGTTACATACATTTTCTAGATGTTAAAAAATGATTTTTGAACTCTATTTTTTTCACAGTTTTTTAATGCAACATTTCTTTTTTGCTAGCAGTTTGTTAGCCAACCTATATCTTGTGATATGTATAATGTATCATCGAAATATCTTTTTGTATTGTGATATATTTTTCATCACATCACCCACCCCTATGAGAGACAAAGTCTGCAGTCCATTCTGAGGTGACCAGTGGTATGAGCTATTTCTTCTGAAGGCTAAGCCATCTAGTCAGAACTGTGAAGGATCTATGTAGCAGTCAAATGTAGCACATTTATGTTTTATTGTCACACATTTGCTAATACTGATGTCTGTCTGTTATGTCTGATTTTGTAGGATAATCTACAGTACTTACACAATCACATAAACATTAAGCTCATGTAAAATCACTTTGTATGTGATTGTATTTTCAGTAAATGTTTTGTTGTGTACTTCTACATGATCTCTCTGTAGGATATGCCAGTGATTACTAATACTTACGCTTTAGCCTTCATTAAAAGGGGAAGAAGTCAGTTTTCCTTCATATTTTTTAAATACAATTCACTGTTAGCAGTTTAAGCTAATGTAATGTAGTAAAGAATATTGGGAGAAAGTCTCCATCAGGATAATCCCTTCAATGATGACCTTTCAGAAAGGCTCTTTAAAGTAAATGTTTTTGACTCTATAAATGGCTGTCTAACCCTAACCCTCAAAGTGCCCTGTGTACGCATCATCACTTCAGAATGGACCGCACTGATTGACCACTAATATCTAGTCTATATGTTTAGTCTTACCTGCGATCTGGATGTGTATCGTCGGCCCCTCTGATAGGTTAAGTGTAGAGAACCACTGCTCCCTGGTTGGCTCTTCCTGAGTGTTTTGAATGATGGGACTTTGTGATGGATGTGATGCATCTTCCTCAGTCTGCGATGTGGCTGTGGATTCCGTGCCAACATATGGCTCTGATGCATGAAGCTGTTGAGCTGTGGAGTTAAGAAAAAGTAAGCTACCACTACTCAGATGGAAATATTTTAAGGGAGCTAGAACAAGTACCATAGTACCTAAATAGGCAACAGCATGATACTACACATATAGTAAACTACATACTAACAATCAAGTGATTTATTTAAAGCTCCTGTCAACGTAAAGTTTATCTTGAGCTTGTTTCATTGTAAGTACGTGATGTAATTCATTGTCCAAATCAAAATTTTGCACATACTTATGTCATCTCCTCGCGTTACAGGAACTGATGTCACAGAAATTGAAGTCTTTATGCCTGAGTTTTTGCGTCTTTGTGCAAGAGTGATTGTAAACAGACCTGCATCTGGCTAGCATGTTTAGCATTTTGTATCCACCATGTGCAGTGGTGGTCATAGTGAGTTATTTTACACTAAGTTATTTTATGTAGCAAAAGGAACTGAATTAACAGATTGGCTTGACTACAATGAGATAAGATAATCCTCAGCACTGGACCCTGATCACTGCACTTAGTGCTGTAAAAGTTCAGCCTCTGCTAATTAGCTTGGAGCTGTTGTGGTGTTGGCAGTATGATAGTAAGCACTTAAAGACAGTAAAGCTCATTGTAAACCAGAAACTATGCAATAAGGAATAAGTGCAATAAGTGTAGCTTTTTATGTAGCTGAATGCAGCAATCAAGCAAACACAATCTAATAATTTTATACCTCTTGCTGTTAGTGCAATGCTCCTTAAAAGGTAGAAAATACCTTTTGACTCCCAACAACTTGGGTAAAGGCAAAAGTGTTGCGGAAATGTTTTCACATTTTAGTTCCCACCCCTTTCTACCGCATTATGGGTATAATTAAATTGTAGCTAATAATACATACAATATTTCTTGAATCTATACTTAGTAAATACATGTTAATTGACAGGTGTTTAATATCACAAAGAGCACTTAACATTTAAAACCATGTCGACAGAGGCTTTAATCCATAATTTACTGTATATTATACATGATATGGCCAAACATATGTGGACACTTGACCTTCACACTCATATGTGTGTTGGAAGCACACAATTGTATAGAATGTCTTTACAAATTCAAAGCAAGGAACTTAAGTAATATAAAATTTGGTTAAATATTGACATCCACTCCTTTTAATATTACATTAATATTACATTAATTATTGGCTCTCATCAGGTTGGTTGAGTAAGAGTGTAACTGAGTAAGTAAGATGAGGTCATGTTATTAGTTTTACACTGCAGAGTATGTGAATCATATCAGATCACCAGTCAGAAAGCATCAGGCAGCTTAAGCACACACACACACACATACACACACACACACACATCTGTATATTATAATGATACATGTCTAATGATACATTTATACATTATATACAAAGTCTGGCATACTAAGATATTCCTAACTATTTTGTCCAAAGCTCGTCATGGTCTTAGTCTATCGTGTGAGCTCTGAGGTGTGATGTCGTACCTTCATAACTATCCGTAACATAGCACGTCTCCTGTAATGTGATCTCCTCCATTTCTCCCTGTAACTCTTCATCAGGAGAGTACTCTATACCCTGACTGGATGACTCTAGAGTCCTGTTGTGGCTCTCCACTGGTTCAGGAAGTTGGTTTTCCACAACCTGCTGCACTTCCTCTCCACTCATAAAGGCAAGGGGGTCCCAATCGCTAGCAGGGGAGTCTGGAGGTAAAAAGGTTTCCACAGTGTCCATACGGCGTAGCGAGCTTTGTCTTCCTCTCCCTCCGGTTCTCCGTCGGCCTGAGTCTCTCCGGCCAGAGCTCTCACCCTCAGAGAAGGCAATGTATGAGAACGTGAGCTCGAAGGAGTTCTGCCGGGGGGTCCCCCACATGGAGGAACCGCTGAGGTCATCCTCGGGGCCTTCTTCATCCTCAGACCACTCCCGTGCTGTTAGGAGGAAATCTGACTCCTCATTACCACCTAGGGTGAAAAGGGAGTAGTAATAGCAGTACTGGTGTAGGAGTAGCAGCATAAAGCAGCACAAAAGGTTTGGACATGATTGAAAAAAGCCACTGTGAATATTAATAATGTGTTTTACAAACGATCCTAAATACTGCAATGCTTTTATATAGTTTATATGATGTCAAGTACTCAAGGTCAAAGCGAATGTGTTCAAAATGTGTTTTCAATAAACAGAACAGCAAAGACGCATCACAGTCATAGCACCAAAAAAAGATGAATTAATACTGAAATATCACAATTCTTGAACAAGAAAACAAGCACTGTTTCATAAATATATTTTCATACATCTTCAGTCACCTGCTTTACAGTGTGGTTGGTCAGTGTGTGTGCGCGCAATGTCATTTAGCAGCATTAGCTAAGCTAGCCAGCTACTTTAACACAGCACTGCACTAATGCTGCCAGCTAAGTATTTAGCTTAGCTAATGTTACCTCTCCAGCAAGTGCTAAGTCAGCTAATGTTAGCCTACAGATTAAAACCAAGCAGTAGCAACAGTATGGTAACTATTATAGTGTGTAAACCAGTAGCCAAGTTTGCTAGCAAGTGTTAGCCTTCACTCTCTCAGATTGGTGTCTATTGTTCAACAGAGAGAGACTGAGTTACATGACGGGAATTCTTTAAAACAGTCCAAATGTATTCATGTTTCTAGGCTCTTGTCAATGAAATGTCAGGAAATAATATACAGAGGTTTACATGCATATCAATATATTTATACATAACCTCAAGATATAACTATTATATATAACTCTGGAAAGGGTAAAGTAATCCTTACCATCTGTACAGGGAGGAGTGGAGTCAGGTGTTGAGGAGACAGAGCCAAACTCCTCTGAAACAGAAGAGCACAGGTTATTCCCAAATCCTCCACCAGCACACAAACACAGACACACGACACACACGGGCAACAGCCAGCAGACATAATGTATCCAGACAACTCACATCTGTTTACATTTAAAATTCTATCTCCTTTAATTGCACTCTTTCAGAGCTATTTTACACAAATAATGAAACTTTAACATATTAGCTTAAGAACACGCAGATATTCACATCAAACATTCCGTATAGGTTCCTGTCATGAGTATGCAGATGGATTGTGTAAAGTAAGAGGACCAAAAATAAAGATTTTATTTTTAAATAAAGAGCTTTATTCCCATTGGAGCAAAACACCCAAGCAACATTTACATATTTGCTATTTTTTGAACTGGAGGCAAATATTGAAAATGGTTTTCAAAACAGAAAAATATGTAACAATTTTTTTTTAAAAATAAATATTTTGTCCATTATGTTTGGGATAAAAGGTAAAACTGTGGGCTGTTATTCTGAATAGCTAGAACTTTTTTCTATTAATATTTAATGCTTTCCTGGAAACACCTTTATGAGACAACAGAGAAGTAAGTGTGGAATGTTATCATAAAATATTGATGTATTTTAATATTTTTCTGTAAATTCAACAGCTTCTGGATGCAAACATGACACAATGTCACATAGTCCCTATTGAGAACAATGAATGCTCATAATTCTGGGTTAAAGAGACTTAATCAACAATAGATGGAAGTTACCCTAAATTTTATGTGCTATCTACGAAGTGAAGTGTGGCCAAGTATGGTGACCCATACTAGGAATTTGTGCTCTGCATCTAACACACACACACACACACACACACACACACACACACACACACACACACACACACACACACACACACACACACACACACGTCATTCACTCCCCCCACCCCCAATCCCTGCCGGACCTGAGACTCGAACCCACAACCTTCAGGTTCACCTTTGGGTTGCAAGTCTGACTCTCTATCCATTAGGCCACGCTCCCACACAAGACATGTGTTACACTACAGAAACTGAACTACAGCCAGATGGATTGCTATGAAAGTGGGGTTTCTAACAACGCTGTACAGTAATAACACAGACCTTGGATGTCCAATCTTATTCACAAAGCGCCAGTGTGGGTGCAGGATTTCATTCTAATCAAGCAGGAGCCACATCTGATTCCACCTGTTTAATCAGTTGATCTTGGCTTTCAATAGACTTAAGTGTGGGTTCTGCTTGGTTGGAATGAAAACCTGCACCTACACTGGGCCTTTCTGGATAAGATTGGACACCCCTGTCATAGACCATGTGAACTTCGCTGTCAAGGGGTTGAATGGGGGGCATGGGGGAATGGTAAAATTGTGTCTCGCGAAAAAACAAACAAACAAACCCGAAATGTACACTCTCCAAAAAATAGAGCGCTAAACTGTATCTTTTCTAGTTGCTGGGATTGGGGGGTTGGGGTGGGGGGTACTGTCAAGGGTACACCATTTATACCTTTTAACTATAAAGGGGCATGTAGTGCACCTTTAAAGCTTTACTCTAAATGGTGACTATCACTTAATGTTTTTTTAAATGTACACTACATCCACATCCACAGCATTATATACAGCAGGCCTGGACTATATTATATGTGTATGTAATAATACATTTTCAAGAAGCTGCTATTTGATTATACCCTGTTGCTTTAAACATGAAAGGCTCCAGTTAATATGCAGGATACACTGCTCTGTACATTGCATGCATAGGAGAGGCCTTACTATAAGTGAGACAAAGCACACACACAGCACCCAAGGACCCACCCTTAAGTACAGTTCAACGTAAATTAAAACAAATAATAAAATACTGGGACAGCACACAGACTACTGTTTATGCTATTTTAGACAAGTGATGAACTCCTGGCATATGTATACTCTGTACAGAGGCAAACATCAGCACTACAGCATCAACACAAACAAATTGGCCAAACTAGGCATCTTTACAAGGGAAGGAAAGCGATGAGGATGATGATGCTTTATCATATTTTCTACACAGACAGCTGGAAACTAAGTAACCATACTAAATACTGTACCATGCCTTTTTGCGCACTACCTTGACATACTAATTAGTAGTCTAGTATACACTACTGTTTAACATACTATTTATGCACGCTGGTATGCATGTTTGGACAGAACTAGAATAATGCATGTACAGGGAGGGGATGATGCTAACGTGCTGCTGATGGAAAAAAACAAAGACACTCACTGCAGTGGGAGAATCCTAAAACCTGACCCATGCTCCATCAAGGCGCTGCTGGGCCTGTCCTCTCCTCTCTCCCCCTCCGGCGCCTTCCAGATGCTCACTCATCCGCTGGATTTCCTCTCCTCTAGCCGGATCCCTCACATTCTGTCTCTCCTCTCCTCCCTCCTTCTCCTCCTCCTCCTCTCCACCCATCCTATAACGCACCACTGGCTCGCGCGCTCCCTCCTGCTGTCTGTACGGGTTGCCAGATTGGTATGGACCGCACGTTTTCTTTGTGTGGTT
The DNA here is from genome assembly GCF_027358585.1 of Pangasianodon hypophthalmus. Classification (NCBI taxonomy): domain Eukaryota; kingdom Metazoa; phylum Chordata; class Actinopteri; order Siluriformes; family Pangasiidae; genus Pangasianodon; species Pangasianodon hypophthalmus. The sequence goes on along the minus strand of NC_069723.1, from coordinate 16,110,510 downwards.
TTGTGGTTTGTTTCAGGCTATGGAGTACTTTGGCAGTATGATGAAAATTTATTCTATAATTTTTTTTCCTTTCATAGGCTGCATTTGGTAATCCATTAAGCTAAAAATAATAATCTGCTGATTCTTATGCTGTTTAAAGGAAAAGCATGAATGACTTGCATATCACTCTTTATAATTAACATGTGATGTTCCATCTTTGTAATTAAATTCTGAGCTTACTTTTTCAGTTTAACCTTCTTCATTAACATGTTATTCTATTTTCACTTACCTAAAGAGAGTGATGCAGCAGCGCTTTAATCCTTTAGTCTGTCCAGCTCTCTCACTTCCTCGTCTGTATATTCTGCTCAAACAGATGAGCTTCCAAAGCTTCAGTTTTCATGCTAATACCACATTCAACATCTAATGCTTAATGCCATTGTGTTTGTCATCTCATAACTCTCTAGCCAAGCTGAGCTAGCCAAAGTAGACGAGCTGAGTCTCTGCTGTAACTCGGCGCAACTGTGTCATATAGCTGCATTGCATTCTGGAACCTTCAGTCTAGCATTTGCTGTCTCCACTACTCTTATGCTGGATTTCTCATTAATATTGCACTAAATGGGCAGCACTTTGGTGCAATGTGTAGCAATCTGACAGATCCAGGTTTATTCCTGAGCTCAGGTAACTACCTACGTAGAGTTTCAGATGTTCTCCCTGTGTCCTTGTTGGTCTCCTTCAATTTGTCCAGCTTCCTCCCAAAAATTCTAAATTACCCCTACTTGTGAATGTATGTGTGAATGATGCACTGAGATGGATTGGCATCTCATCCAGGCTATATTCCTGGCTCACACCCAGGGTTCCCAGGAAAGGTTTAGGATCCACGGGGACGCTGACTGGAATAAACAGGTTAAAGAAGCTCTTGCTATCTCCCTGTTAGGATCTAACAACAGAAATCATCTCACTGGTATAAAAATACAGCACCAACCAACAAATTAGCATCAGAATGACTAAACACATGACTAATATTTCAATATAAACATGTTTTTCAGGGTAGAGCTTTCCCTCAATTGCCTTACATTAAAAACTCATTTCAGTAATAATCTGTGTCCCCTGTTTATTTCACCATTTTAGTTAGAGTCATGCACTGTTTTTTAAAACCTTACTCCTGCCTCCTTTACAAAAACCCCACACACTACTGTAGTACAGAAAATTATTAAATATATTGCACACTATACTGCGTACTGGAATAGTGTTGTATGAAAAATAAACTAGTGCATTATGAAGTATACAGGGAGGCTATGCCATGTCAATCCCAGCTATAATTTTCATGTAAATCTGTGCAAAAGTACACTACAGTTCCACAAACAAGTACTACAAAAGCAATTAATGTAATACAAAACAAGGACTAAATAGAAGGACTAGAAACTTGTTTAAGTTACATTTAGTATAAGCAATGCATTTTTTATAAACCTTTTTTTTTTTTTTTAGATAATTTTGTTTTTGTAAACTATACATAATATATTCTCTTAAATCTGACTGAGCACATATTCCCTTTTTTCAGTGTGGCTTCACAATTTGATTCAATTAAAGAATATTTTGAACAAAATTTGAAAGAAGAAAAATTATAACTGCAAAGACTCCTTTTTTATTTCTGAATTATAAACAGTGCAAAACAATGTGCATTTTTGTCTGTATAAATTAAATAAATTATTATTAAATTCATATTGTAAACAATATGTACTACAGGTTTACCATATCTTAAAAATAAATAAATACATTCATAAATACTCCCAAAAATTGGATTGAATAAATAAAGTCTCTGACCTGGGTAAAATGATCAGTTGGTTCATAATGAGCTCTGTAGCAGCACCTGGGGTGTCATTTTAACCTTAAATAGAGCTCCAAAGTCGGCTAAAATGCTCAATTTCCACGGCCTTTTTCTTGGGCACTGTAGATCGCAGTGACATGGGGTTGGTGTTGTTTGAAAGCTATTGAGGAACTCTTTCTAACTGTTATAACATGGTTGTGCAGCTATATAAGCTTTAATACATGTCAGTCATTGTGGTCCAGATCTATCAGGCTATTGGTCACTTCATAAGCGCAGATGATTCTGAATAATGGCACAGACTCTCCGTAACAGAATGCAAGCATATGACCAGTGAATATGACCAGTGTGCTCTCTATATATTTTAACTCTGTGGGTTGCATAGATTGGCATTTCTGGTGTTCAAACAGTGCAACTACATTAGATACATAATTAATAGAATGCTGATATCACATATTTCCACAATGCACATCGTCACATTTTTTGCCTCGCGATGCATTGTGTCATGATACATGTAAAGTTACACCCCTAGTAAACAGCAAAAGACTAATTGTTCAGGTATTAAGAAGGATGTGTCCCAAATTGGTGTCCTGAAGTATTAGATCAGACTATTGGCAGTATACTGTGATATGTTACAGAACACTCAGATGAACTGATATGTCCTGAGCTGCACAGGGGCAACAGGGGCTCTGTTTCTTGTGAATGGATCAAGCTTAAAGCTTAGTATTTAAAGAATCTAAAGAGTTTTTAAAGGTCATCAGCTCCAAATACACAAGATTAATGGCTTAAGAGAGATATCAGGGTATAATACTCATAATTATGGTATTAATCCTTAATATAGACAAGTCTATACTTGTCTGTATAATTAGTCAATACTAATAATGCTACTATTTGCTATTATTATATTCGCAAAAGACTGCTTTGGGAAGCCTAATCCAATTTAAGTAAATACTACATGGTAGTATTATAAACATTAAAAAAAATCAGAATCAATGTTGTGAGGTATAGAGACATTTTCCAAAATGCATTTCAGAAATTTGTTTGGTTAAGGTCACATGTTTGTTAGCATGGTGCAGATATACCATATGATGCATGTTCTGTAAATATTTATTTAAAGAACATGCATCCTATGGTATATCTGTATTCTGTTTCACTCTCTGGATACATTATGAAATGCTGACATGTTCATAATGTTAGTGCAGGAACATGCCCTAATCCAAGCGCATTACTGTAGAAGGGATTATCAAGATCCCAAAACAGAGGGTGGGAGAGACAAGGCACACAGGGGTGATCACGCTGAGGGATGAGTGAACAGAAATAGCCTGGCCAATAACAGCTCTTGGAGCAGAGAAGAGAGCCAGGTAAGCTGCCCAGGTTAAACACTGTAAAACTAACTTTGACTATATTTACCTTATGCTTTATTCAGGAACCAAAAGACGTAATATCAGAGTTAAAGATTGTGTATTACAAATATTAGCTAACAAAAACTCAGGTATAAGAGATCTTTCATATAATCATTCTTCTTTGCAAGCTCCAGGATTCAGGGTGAAGCACTGGACCTGTTACAGAGGTCTAGAGTGAGGAAACTAAAGAGTAGAAGGAACAGCAGGAGGTTTAAGAGTACGATCCAGGTGGCCATGAGGACGGCAAGGCGAGCCAGCACTGTGGAGGTTCCCTCCTTCCTGCGACAGTTAGTGAGGGAGACCGAAAAGATGGTCACTTTCTTTTTCAAGGGAGGTCAGGGGGAACAACAAGCAGATGATTCGGACTCTGAAGAGGATAATGATGATGTGGAGGAGATACCCAGCCCTTACCTGGAGAGGCCCATGCTACAGAAGCACACTGCCGAGGGCGGGTCTAAGTGGGGCATTAGCTATGCCCTGGCCACCATGCAGGGATGGCGTGCGCAAATGGAGGATGCCCACACATGCATGCCTGAGATGACTGAGGGCCTGCCAGATTGGAGTTACTTTGCTGTGTTTGATGGGCATGCTGGAAACACTGTGGCTCAGTATTGCTCCACACATCTGCTTGATCACATCCTTGCGACAGGTACATGCTCTATATTATATATATGAAGACACCTTTCAAAAAAGTGGTAGAACCATTTGATCTCTTAGGAGAAATAAAACATTTTAAAGCAGCAGTAATTTTAGAGCCCTCTACAGCCTGTGAGGTGAACTGCAATGAACTGCAATGAAACTGTGTATTCTTTCCACAACCAACCCCACTCTATCTCTCTCAAAACTAGTTTTCTTTTAAAGAAAAGGGGCAGGGCCAAACAGCTCTGCTTCAGATAGAGGCAGGCCTAATTTCGAGACCAGAAATTTTAAAAAGAAATCTGAAAATAATGAAACTAATGATCCATTTCAAAATATTGTGAATCAGTTTTTCTAAAGTATCTTTGAAAGTATACGATTATTACAGGTCTAATATCTTTTAATTACAGACTGAGACTACTGATAATGCAAGAATGTTTCAAACCCAATTTACTGATCAGTGCTTCTGTAGGATTAGAGTGCTGCCTGTAGGATTCGCTTTGGGCGCTAGGGTAGAAGCTCAACAAATACGATCAGGAGAAACAGGATGCCTGCTATAGCCTAGTAAATCCATCCTGAATGGTCTCTAATTTGAAACACAACCCTTTCAGAATCCTTTCAAAGAATTATCAAAACTACTGCCAATGGGTTCTCCAAAATCTAGTCCCAAAGACTGAACATAAACAGTATATATTAAAAGTCTACATACCCCTGCTAAAATTGCAGGTTTTTGTGATGTAAATGTAAATGAAACCAAGATAAATCATACCAGATCTTTTTTTTTCTACCTTTATTGCAATATAGCAACCAACAAAATTCAAATGAAAAACAAATAGAAACATTTAGGGGGGAAATGAAGAAAAAACATTACAATATCCTGGTTGCATGAGTGTGCACTCCCCATTTATAATGGAGCATGTGACTGTGTTCAGGTTTAAGCAATCACATTCAAACTCATGCTCAAAATTATCATACACCTGTCATAAATGCGGTGATTCTGATTAACTCCAAATAAAGATTAGCTGTTTCTGTAGGTTCTTGGTATCCAGCTGCCGAAGGCATGGTCCGCAAAGAGTTTACAAAGCATGTACTTGATCTCATTATTGAAAGGTATCGATCAGGAGAGGGGTACAAAAAAAATTCCAAAAGATTAGATGTACCATGGAACACTGTGAAGGCATCATCAGCAAATGGAGAAAATGGCATTTGGTGCAAAAACAAGACAGCTTATGACCCAAAGAACACCATACCCACAGTGAAGCATGGTGATGGCAGCATCATTTTATGGGGCTGCTTGGACTGGACCTTTTTTTTTTTGGCACAAAACCTGCAGGCATTTCTTAGATGAAGAAGATTTCATGTTCCAACATGATAATGACCCAAAGCATAAATCCAAGTCAACAAAGAAATGGCTTTAGAGAAAGTCAGAGCCCAGATCTAAATCCTATCGAAAACCTGTGGAATGATTTGAAATGTCTGAAATCTGAAATTTGATATATCTGGAGCATTTTTGAAAGGGAAAGTGGAATAAAATTGACAAATCAAGATGTGCTATTGAGTGCTGTATTACAAGCAAAAGGTGCCTTAACCAAATATTAGTTAAGGGGTGAGCACACTTGTGCAACAAGGTTAATGTATAGTTTTTCTTTTTCTTTTTCTCCATAAAATATTTCTATTTGTTTATCACTTGAATTTTGTTGGTTGCTATATCACATTAAAGGTAGATCTGAAAAAAGATCTGAAATGATTTATATAACAAAAACCTGCAATTTTAAGACTTTTTATATCCACACTATACCTGTTTATTGTAACTTGCAAATTTGTTGGCAGGGCATGAGAAAGTGCATGACAATAACAAGTGAATGTATTTTCTGCAGTGTAAGGATTTAAGCTTAGGTAAGGATGTGAGATATGCAACCAGTGTGACTAGTATAACATAGTACAGTTAAAAAATATACTTGAAAAATGTATATTTTTGTGCTTTCCATAAATCAGACATTGAGTCTGGCTTAGGTAGTATATTAATATAGGCTTAGGTTGTATATTAAATAAACTCTCCTATAACTGTTTGGCTCATGAGTCATCAAAGATTATATTTCATTCAATACATTTTAATGTCTATTTAAAAATTATGTATCATTTTTTGCAAGCTTTAACAGGCCTCAAACACCTTGACTAGGACTGTTGTGAAGTACTTATAAAAAATACTTCATGTGTCTCCCTCCTCCACCAGGTGGCGTAGCTGCAGAGGAAAATGTGGAGCTAGTGAAAGACGGCGTCCGAGATGGGTTCTTAGGCATTGACCGCCACATGCATCAACTGGCCCACACCAGTGGCTGGGACCGCAGTGGCTCCACAGCGGCTGCTGTCATGATCTCTCCACGTAACATCTACTTTATCAACTGTGGTGACTCCCGCACCTTCCTGTGCCGCAATGGCCAGGTGGTCTTCTACACGGAGGACCACAAGCCCTGCAACCCACGCGAGAAGGAGCGCATACAGAACGCAGGGGGCTCAGTCATGCTGCAGCGCATCAACGGTTCCCTGGCTGTATCTCGTGCGCTCGGAGATTTCACCTTTAAGGAGGTGGAATGGAGGACGCAGACAGAGCAGCTGGTGTCCCCCGAACCTGAGGTCTATGACCTGGAGCGCTCACCCAGTGATGAATTCCTAGTGGTGGCTTGTGATGGAGTTTGGGATGCCATCAGTAATGAAGAGCTGTGTGCCTTTGTGCACAACCGGCTTTCATTGTATGATGACTTGAGGGAAGTCTGTTCGCAGGTCATCGACCTCTGCCTCTATAAGGTTAGAGTCCCAACAAATAGTCCTAAACATCCAACAAAGTTGGTGAGCAGGCAAGGGATGGTTACTCTATACTGTTAAAGTGATTCTATAAGATCTTTTAAATGTCTTATAGAGTTGGTTTCTATTTACCAGTTCATCATTAAACTATAGGATCAGCTATTGCTTTTTTTTTTTTTAATTATTAATTCCTGTGTTTTTGTTGACATCACCTACAACCTAACATTACAAGAGAATATATTATATAATCAAGATAAAACAAATCCAGTACTTCCTGTGAAAAGTGATAATTGAATATTTTAATATGGTTGTATGTTATGTCCTTGGCTCATGCTGACTCAGTGAAGATTACAGTTTGTAGTATGTCTAGGATTCTAGACCTCAGGTCTTTAGCCACATTTATGAGATCACTATATATTTCAGCTCAACTATTTAATAACTTTCTGTCATTCTAAAAAAAACAAGCTAGAATAAACATAACACAAAACACATAACATAACATAACACATAACATAACACAAATTTCTGAAAGGCAGAACATTCAATGTGACTATTAAGCTGACAACAATCTTCAGCGGTGTCACATTTAATTTCCACTCTCAACAATATTTTAGGGTAAATTTCTTTTCTCCTCATCCCCGTATCCTTCTATGATGAGCCACTAATTAATTAATATCAACGCAAACCATATACATAAAACATACTCTGTTAACCCATTAAAATTCTACTTTATTATTTAATTATTCATAAAAGCGTATTATTCATTCATTCATTCATTCATTTATTCGGTTTTAGTTGCCTTGACAATGGCTATGCCACTGGTTTTGTGTCAAAATTAGTGGGGAATTTGTATATATGCATAATGCAGCTCAGATATATCGAACGCCATCATGCCCCACGGCTTCAGAAATGAAAGTAGTTCATGGTGGAGAAAGCTACATGGTGACAGACAGGAGCCAGCAGCCAATCAGGAGACAGAGAGTGACCGTGTAAACAAATGGTAATGAGAGTGAAATTATTCCGCATTGTCTTATAAAAGGAAAAAGGATTGAGAACCAGTGGAGTTTAGATTTTTTTTTTCTTGATGAATATGTAAGGCATTTATTTGTTCTTGAATTTAGTGGGTAACTAAACATATCACTTATTGTGAACTTGTATCGTCAACCAGTTGGTTTAGCTATAGAACTTATGATAGTTTCTCTGTGTTTTTTAAACTTGGTTATATCAGAGGAAAGTGAGACACCCAGGGCATCTGTTCTCCCTGGTGTGTGTGTGTATATATACTCTGTGTTTTGGCTAGTGTGCTATCTAGCGCCAGCCTAATGTGTTTGACAGGCTGGAGAATAAAATACACAAAGAACACAAACTGGGTAATAAATATACATACATGGGAAACCATCAGACATGATAGTTTTGTACTCTAAACTTTATTTAGGCTAGCTACAGTTAGTGGGGTAGTTTGGAGGTGTGCAGAGCTATCTCAGATTCATATAGACGCAAGCCATCATTTGGGACAGAGCTCTCAGTCGTTTGGGACACAGTTCTGAATTGTCTCTGAATGTGGGCACTTGTGTGAGATTAGTCATAGCAGTGAAAAATGATGTAGCACAACCCATGTTAAGAAATGTTCTTTTGCAAATAGCTTGCAAAACCCTTTTAAACCCATTTAATTAATTAATTTATTAATTTTAACAAAACACAACTATTTAATAGGAAAGTTACAACTACTGGTTGTCTAACTTCCTCAAAGCAAATTCTCAAAGCACTAATAAAACTATATTACACAGTCACATCTCACAGATATAATGAGGAATATTTGCCTGTTTTGTTTTATAGTTCACCTTCGTCATATAGGGTTCTGTATTGTTTTAACACAAAAATAGTTTTAATCCTTAAACTCCCAGGAGCTGTTGCTGGATCCATACATACATTCCTCTTACTTGGACTAGATACCTTTATCTATCAGTCTCATTTTAGATAGTGGATTATGTATTTTTTAGATAAACACCTGAATAATAAAACGGCACTTATGTAGTAGATAATCCATTGGAACCTGTGGCACATCAGGTACATTGATTATCTTTTCTCAAAAATTACAGGGAAGCCTAGACAACATGAGCATCATCATCATCTGCTTCAGTGGCTCTCCACAAGTGACTCCTGAAGCATTGCAACAGGAGGCAGAGCTGGAACAACTCATAGATTGTAAAGTAAAAGGTTATTTTCTCGTTCTGTACTAGAAAATCCTATACACACATCACTGCAAAACACTCAGTTAAACACTCAGCATCTCAAGCTAGTATCTCAAATCTCAAAAGTCTTCTTATCATCCTGTACACAGAGATCATTCAGCTGATCAGGTCTCAGAATGAAGAGCCAGATCTGCTTCATGTGATGAAGTTTCTGTCAGCTGATAACATCCCTGGACTTCCACCAGGGGGTGGCATCACAAGCAAGTGAGTGGAACAGGAGTTTCTGTATTATGCAATATGCATGGACATCTAATGGATGATTTTAAATTATTAGACAAAAAAAGAATTTATTTATTGTCTCCTTTTTTCTCATTAACAGGAGAGAATGCATAATTGCTGCGTACCAGAAATATTCAGCAGCTTTCAGAATTGTTGACCAAGAGGTATGAGTGATACTTTCATCAATACTTCTACTTAGACTACTCTGAAATGAGCCAAACACTGAAACTGCTGTGTGCAGAAAATATTCAATCCCTATAGTCATTTTATTTGAGAAAATACTGTTGGAAATGGTTTATTACTTGTATGATAATGTTGGTATGGTATAGTGAACAAATCACCCAGGGACACCAAGAGCTTACTACATTTAGGGAAAAAAAAAAAAAAAACACACAAGAGAAGGTGTTGCCTGAAGTGAAAACCAGAAAAATGAACACTTCATGCATTTGTTCTGTACAGTCATTTAATGAGTGAGCAACAATGAGCATTGTATTCCCTTGTTACACTGCAGATTTCTTTCTTTTCTTTTTTTTTTAATACAAATATCTCCGAGTTTAATTGTTATATGTCATTTCTTTTCTTCACAGGATACTGGCGGCTTGGAGAATTCTAACTAGTGGTGGTTGCCTTGGAAACTAAATCAGAAGCCTCACATTTACATAGCAACAGTCTTTATCGTGGGAAACATGACAGATGAACTTTAAAGTAATAAAAAGTTAAAAATAATAGCAGCCAATCTAGAATACAGTGACAGCCATTAACAACAAATATGTTTATCTGCAGGGAAACAGATATTTCAGTTGTCACTCTTTAAGTGACTGTGAGTCCCTGATTATGCAGATTCTGCTTGTATATACAGCTGACACAGCAAGCAGAATCTGCATAATGTGCATATTATTATGAATTTTAAAATTAGTATAAACATTCCCATGTGAACTGTATATGGAGGTGAAGACATCATAAGGAATTTCTCAGCAATTCTGTGTTGATATGGAACAAACAACGAGATAAATAGATTATAAAACTTTACAATGTGATTACAATAAGTCGAGATCTTGGAATTATCTTGAAAAAATAATGTTTGAATGTTATTTAAATGCCACTCAATATGTATGACATGTTTTACAATAAAATATTGCTTAAAAGTATTAACATATAAATAAATTAACATATATAAAAATGGGGGGGGGGGGGGGGGGGGCTGTTTTGACCTAATTAAGGGTCAAAACTTTATTACTTTTTATCATAAGATTACATAATTGTCATACAGAACCTTATAATTTAAAAGTTTCAAAATAACATGTATATGTATGTGTTATCTATCATAGAATAGCTTATGCACTTGTCATGTTTTTTTGTTTGTTCTTGTTTTTTATTATTATTATTAAAACTACAGTATATTAATTGTGGATTTAACATACAAAACAAAGTAGGTTCACAAAAATTTAAATAGCCAGCCATATTGAAATGATACCATAGACCCCATGTGATCAACATTTTGAATCTAAATAAATGTATTTCATGTATTTGACTCTTTTTTTCATTTGCTGCCTTACTAAGCATCTTACACATGATTTTTCAAAGGAGTACATTAAAAGCCTAATGCTACTTTTTTCCATCACTTTACAGTACACTGCATCTAAAGCACTAGTTTGCACACGGCAACTAAGACTGTGTCTAGAACCACTGGTCTAAAGCTGTCTACAGAGGTCATTCCTCCAGCATATCTGCTTGCTAACTGTGAAGTGTTTGCTGAGCGGACCTGAGTTATTCTTAGGCAATAAGCTCCCCAATAGTGTGACACGTCATTAGCTTATGTTCTACACCTGCAATCTGATTATAGTGTATTATATTTTTTATATACATGATATATATCATATGTCTTAAATACATTCTCAACAGATATGCAGACAAAAAGCAAAATGAATCATCAAAAGACAAAAAAAGCAAAAAGCAAAATGAATCATCATTAAAATAATACTCTATGCATCATGCATGCATTAATAGAATTTCATACCAGCATTGCAAGCTTACATATATTCAGTTCCCCAGCTGGTTTTACTGTCTAATATTTGCTTTAATACTCAGTAACACCATCATCTCCACAATTACAGTTTCAGTTGCTATATACAAGTTCCATAGAGTGAGATTTCTTTTTACTTCAAGACACATAGCTGGCACTTCACCTACACAGCTGTCTTCACCTAACAAAGGAACTACAAGCTGCATTCTGTAGTTGTTGGAAAGTAAAAAGAAGTAAGTAAGTAAGTAAGTATTAAAATAACAGCTCAAGGCCCAGTCTCAGACTTGTGGGTAGTATTTTTAACACTCGTGGTCTAGAGACTGCACTATAGCATCTAATAGCTATAGAATGTGTTACTTAAGTGTGGCATGTCTTGTCACCGCTGTACTAATTACCCTAGCCATACTTTGGTGCTGCTTCTATTCATTTGTATTTGAAGTGCAGCAAACTAGAAACAAAACCAGAGGCACAGTGAATGTGAGCACAGAAACCTTCAGTTCAGGAGAAGCACCATAAAGCAGACGCAGAGAATAATTTTGCCATAAAGAAGGTAAGCAATGAGCATTGACTTTCTTTCCTTATCACAGTGGAAAAAATGCCATGTGTAAATTTGAAATAGGAACGGAATTATTCTGTGTAAATTCTATTCATGAGATTGATAAGATATAATGTTTTTCTTAGCCAATATTATACAAACTATTTATGATATAAAAGCAGTCTGTGTTCAAAACATGTCCGTTTTTGTGACAAGTTTCCACTCATGATACCAAGAAATCTCAAACTGAAGTAGATGAAACAGTAATGAATATGTGTTTGTTGTCTTACTTTCGTTTATTCCTATCAATGAAATATTTATATATAACTGTACACAAATATTTATGGGATAAAATGCCTTCAAGATTTACTCTAGAACTTTTTTAGATGCTGGAAAGGTTTACAGAGAGTAAACCATCTGTAGAAATGACTTTTTGCTATCTTCTGAATGCCCAATCAGGAACAGTTGAAGGAGAGGAAAAAGAGATAAAAAGTGCAAAATAACCAAAACAATATAAATATTATTTATATATAGTATGAACCACTTAGCAGAATGCTTAGGCTTCTCCTGTACTCCAGCTAGACTATGCTGAACTCTGCTGATGTTCTTGAACATAAGAACTGTCATTCCTGGCATTTTATGTCTGTTTTGTCTTGGTTATCTGTCTCTGTGTCTCAGTAAGGCAAGATGCCGTTAAAGGTGGAGGCTGACTCGGGCTATGGCAGCGTGGTTGGCCCAGGTCCCGGCCTGGCAGGCAGTATGGGGGCTTCAGAAACACTCCCTCTTCTTGTCCCAGAGGATGAGCCAGAGCTGACCTATTTGAAGCCCATGACCAGAGAAGAGCTGGAGGCAGCAGCTGGAGGACCAGGCTGGAAAAAGTTCCGCTCTCGCCTGGTTCTGCTCTTCTGGCTAGGCTGGCTGACCATACTGGGCATTGCTATCACTGTGGTCATACTGAGTCCACGGCCTGTATCTGGTCATCTGCACTGGTGGCAGAAGGAGCTTTTCTACCGCCTACAGCCAGCCTTGTTCCTTGATGTAGAGGGCACAGGGTCAGGAGCAATAAGCAGTGAGTAGCTGCATGTTAGTAGTGTGCAATCAGATATAGTAACCATCCCTTATACTTTAATGTTTAATATTATGAATGATACCTACATTAAACACATGTGATAGGCTTTACTGCTAACCCTGGTTAGCTATCATTGGAGCTAGGCAGTCTTCATTCATGTCAATAAGGACCTTCAGGACTTTGCTTATACACTATATGGCCAAATGTTTGTGAACCCCCGACCATCACACCCATATGTGAGTCCCCAAGCTGTTGCCACATTGCCAAGTTGGAAGCACACAATTGTATAAAATGTCTTGTGTTCTGTAACATTACAATTCCCCTTGACTGGAACTAAGGGTATATAGTGTAATTTATATAGTTTTTCATGTCATGTACTCATACCATGCCAAATGTGCTAATTCAGTCATTAATAATGGTAGCTAGTGGTGACTAGCCTGGTCATACGTAGCCTAGCTATAGGACGAACATTCTGAAGTATACTGAAGCTGTATTTTTGATACTCAGTTAAAAAGTGTAGCTCTGTCTCTGTGGCATTGCTGTTACACTGTTTTTGCGCACTCTCTGCTTATATCAGCCTGTGTCAATGGCCAGCCTGTGTGCACTGGGTCTGTACATTGTCAGCATGTTCCTGTGTTTGAAATCTTGAGTTTATTAATTATATTTATAATTGCAACATTCTTCATTTTATTCTATTCCCATACAGGAGTGTCTGAGAAGCTGCCATACCTGAAGTCTTTGGGAGTTGGGGTTATGATCTTGGAGGGATTGTTCAGGTCTGATGTCTCTCTCCTAAACCTGACTCAGATTGACCAGAGACTCGGTACTTTACCCGAGTTCCACCAGTTCATCACCGACAGTCACACAGCAGGTAGATTTATTTTTTTCCATTGATACGCTTCTTACACCACTAACACTTTTTTCTGCAGGGGGACCTTGGGCCCTTATAAAACACTCATAAGCATTGCAAAAATCTTTCATAAAGCAAGGCTATAAAGGGTTAAACATTAGAGATTTTATGTTGTAAATGACTTTCTCTTTATAGGAAAGAATGAAGAGAGGAGAGGCCTTAATTATTGTATATAATATAATTATTGTAATGGGTAGATTGCTGCCATAAATTTTATTTTTTATCTTGCAAGGTATTAATTTGTTTTTATTAACACATTCATGAAGCTTAAAACTTCTTATATGAAGTATGGACTATACTTGAGGCTATAGAAGTTACACTTTATTATTTTTTGAAACAAATGAACAAACAAAATTAAAAGCAAAACTTTTTTTTTATTTATTGTTTTTAGTTATGTATTGATTTTTTTTGGAATTCTCACTTTATATATATTATTACTATGATTTTTATTTAGATAATAAAAACAACAATACATAATTTACTTTGTTTATTTGATTAATAAACATTTGTTTATGTATCTTTTTTTTCCAGATTTGTTAAACATATCAAATTATTTTGAATATGCACTACTGAGTCATTATTGTGCAGTAGGTGGCGATGTTTAACCATATGTATATCCAGTGTACAACTTAAACCACTAAACTAAACCACTAAACAAAATTCCTCTGTGCTTACAGGATAATTAGTGTGACTGTGTTTAATTCAGGTATTAGGGTCATCCTGGACCTCTGCAAAGTCAACAACGATAAGACAGAGCTCTCATCAAATGCTTCTGATTATGTCCAGGTAAATATGCACAATTTTAATCATTTATATGTGACTACCGTGTGTGTGTGTGTGTGTGTGTGTGTGTGTGTGTATTACTCTACTAGTCTGTGTTATTCAATTATCTCTTCTAGGATTCATTAAGGTACTGGCTTGAGCAAGGTGTGTCAGGATTTGAAATCTGCAATGCAGACACAGCGTTCACTGAGAAGGTGAAATGCTTCTGAGGATTCACTGAAATGATAAAGAGAATATCCCAAATTTGTGTGCAAACAGAATAAAAGTTGTTTGTTTCTGTATTCGTGACTTTCAGACACTGAAAAGGTGGAGGGAAGTGGTCAAAGAGTTTGGCACAGATGATAATGAAAGGTATTCTGCAGTAATTTTAGACCTCGCTGCAGTGCATTTACTATCCAGTTTAAACAATGACACAGGCTTTATTCTGAGCAGCAGTAGGCCCTATGCTCCTCGGATGGATGTACATAATTGAGTGTATGTCCTATTTTTTGCAGGATTATGATGGTGAGGGAAATACGTGATTCTGTACCAGGGCTCAATATTTCCGAGTCGGCTATAAACAGCTCTCTGGTGGAGTTAGTATCAAGGTCTCTGATTCCTCCATCCTCACATCCATTATCTGCTCCTGAGGTAGCTGAAGCTATGGAGTCCAAGTTGAAGACCCTGCATGGAGAATGGCCAAGCTGGAGAGTGAGTAGATATCTTGTTTAGAATTCACAACCTAAACAGGTGTAAATGTCATGTTTAGTCCACTGGTCTCAAGCTAGATTTCATAACACAAACAGACGTGACATGAATGATGTTTCTTTCAGTGTGCATATCTTTGTGATAGGCCATTCTTTACACACATGGTATACTTTATGCAAAATTCTTTGGCAAAATTCTTCATTCAAAATACCATTAATAAAGAAATGGTTTGTTCAGTTCTTGAACAGGAACTGCACATTGGATTGTATTCTTCATTTTATGGCATGATTCAATTTTAGAACATAACAATTCTGGGAAAATACATCATTCTCTTAGGACTTGCTAATTCTGACATTATGACATAATGAAAATGTTTGACTGATAGCTCAGGGGTCACTTTCCCAAAAGCATCATAGAATAAAATATAATTTTAATGTACCAGTGGGAGTTTCACATCAACAGCTTTTGGATTCAGTGGAATTCAGTTTTATTCTTCATAACACACAACAATACTTTACACAGCACAAGGACAACATATATGTATGTATATATGTGTAATATATATGCAAAAAACTCAACAGCGTGAGAAAGAGCAAAGACAATTAGATGTAATATTGTGCAACACAATGCAATATAAACACATGATAATAAACAATCTCCCTAAACATAAAATTAGTCGAATCCACGCATGGCAGCGATTTATTGTACGTTGCTGAATACATAGACAACCATAAAACCAGATTGTCAGTTGTTGGCCAGTCTTTTGTGATTTATATCCAAGCAGAACATAACACTGACACTCCCAAGTTCCAGGATGACATCTGTAGGGTGCACAGAGCCAAAGCTGACAAGTTTGACAAGCCTGATATAACACTACAGTACAGTCACTACAGTACTTCTATAACAGAGACAACTTGTGAGATTATACGGAACAGCAGGTGAAACACCAAAATAGACCACAAACTCTATTGCACCCAGTCAGTAGAAATGTGGGCTAAAACGGACAGGAGCACAACACCCTGGTAGCATCCTTAGCTGACATTAAGCATCCTGGAGCTATTATTAAAGAGAGTGGAGGTGAAACCAAGTATTAGAAACAAAATGCCACATGTGAGTAATTTTATCCAGAGACCTTACAATCCAATAAATACAATAGACCAGGGGTTGTCAGCTGGCAGACCACAGTCCAGATGTGGACCTAGCACAGTATTTCAGCAGAGCAAACCGAATACTGGAAAAAATACTGTCGCAGAGCTGATTAAAGCATGGAAAAAACAGCCATAGTTCAGCGACTTTAGTTTTCCAAACTTGAACCAGTGCATCCTCTGTACCAGACTGTTGTGGTTTATCCAGTCATATGCATTTATGTAAATTATTTAGCTGAAGGCAGCTCAGCAGACCAGAAACTTGCTAAAGGGCTAGAGCTTAGGAAGTTTTCACAGATAAGAAAAAGTATGAGTTTATTCACTGCGTGTCAAATTCAAAACAGATGTGTCTCAGCTGTTCAGTATCTGTGGCACTTCAGATTGTCTTTTTTATAGCCATAAATGAATCACTAATTATTAAGTGTTAAAAGGTAACTGTTGCCACCATTCAGTCATGTTAGTTCCTTATCTGGATCTTTGCAAGCAAGGAATTTTACAGGACCTTTACAATTTTTTTGTATACACCAGCACTAGACAGTATACAATGTAGCGCATACTGATTTTACAGAACAACAGGAGCATCATGCAGATCAACTGAGTAAAAATGTGCAAATAGCTCAGTAAAAATGCTCCCAATAGCTGAGTAAAAATGTGCAAATTTGTGATAAACCTTAGTATATACATGCATAAGCGTTCAAATTTCTGATTTTAAACTGCCACAGTGGCGGTCTAGGGGAAGAATATGTTTGTACCCTACCTTCTGCCAGACAACACTGGGGTGAAGAGTCTGGTCGTGTACTAGCTGGTGGGGTTTCTGGATCCAACATTTTTAGTAAGTGTTCTCAGTTGAGGTGAAACAGCTGTTTTCACTATCCGCTGTAGGGTTTTGCATTATTAGTAACTGAAGTGATTGAATCAAAACATCTGCACTGTACACATACCCACCTGTATGTGGTTATGTGCTTCACTTTGTGTGTGTTTCAGGTGGATGGGCCTGTAGCCTGGAAGCTGCGGAAAGTCATTATGGTCCTGATGATGACCCTGCCTGGGACTCCCATTTTCAGATATGGTGATGAGATTAGTCAAGCACCAGTAAGCACACAGTCCTAAATAGGCTCCATGCTTTCAGTATTAAACAGGGCCATTTCTGAGTATTTGTGGGACCAAAATGAAGGGGGAAAAAAATGAGCAATACCGAGTTCCGGTTTGAGCAACAAAAATTCCGTCTCTTAAAATATAGCTTAAGCTTAGTGTCTATAATCAAGATACACTACACAATAACCTAAAATAAAGTCCACCAGAGTGATAAATCAATTCATAAAATTCCTTAGGAGAAATAGAATGAGACAGAAAAGAGACAGGAGATTTTACACGTGAGCACCAGGCATGGCGGTACAGTGGGTAGCGTTGCAGCCTCACAGCTCCAGGGTCTTCCAGTTGAGTCTTAAGCTCAGGTTTCTGTCCGCGTGGAGTTTCACATGTTGTCCCTGTTTCTGTGTGAGTTTCTTCTCAGTTCTCAGACAGAGACAGAAGACTCCCTTTTCTTTCCATTTGATCTCACTGCTGTCTAATAGACACTGAGATGGTGGTGGCTCAACGATTAAGGTGTTGGGTTACTGACTGGAAACTTGTGAGTTCAAATCCTGGCACCACTAAGCTGTAACTGGTGGGCCCTTGACCACTCAACTGCTAACATTAAACTGCTCAGCTGTATCCTGTCAAAAAAACTATAAGTCACTTTAGATAAAAGCATCAGCCAAATGAGATAACTGTAGAAACCATAGAGACAATAAGATATCTCTTTTTAATTTTTTTTCTTCCCCGACCCATAAGTCAATTTCCCCCTAAATGTTCACAGTATAAACACACACTTTTGAATTAACTGCTACAAGTTCAGTCAGATTTATAGAAAAAATTTATGTAGTTTTTTTATTTATTTATTTTTTTGCAGAACCCGCATCACCCAAAGTATTCCACAGCTCTCTTCCACTCTCTGAGCCGCACTCGTTCTCATGAAGAAGCTCTCCTCTTTGGCACCTTCAACTTTCTCACTTTCAATACCACATCACTCATCTCTGGTATCACAAACTCCACAGCCACGCCACCTTTGGCCTTCTTGCGCTCCTGGGGGTGCGTTCACTTCCTGGTGCTGTTTAACTTGGGTTCAGAGTCTCACGCTCTGGATTCTAACTGGACCTTGAGTCTTCCTGTAAGCGGAATGTTTGTAACTAGCACAGGTCTGGATCGCTTTGGTCCGGTGACTCTTCAGTCCATAACACTCCAGCCTCATGAAGCCATTGTCATTAAGTTGTTTGAGACCGACCCTGATTTCTGAGAGTCAGGGAATGCTTTCATGAATAGCCTGAAATAAAAATGGAGTTGATGGAGTTTGGAGTTTCTACAAATATTGTGACAATATTACATTAACTCTGTATATTAGTGCCACTCTACTGCCACTACAGATTCTTTTGCTAACCACCTGAGGTCACTCTATTATATCTGCTATAGTATATCAGACTTTTCAAATGTTCAGATGTGAGATTTATCGACAGAGTCTTAAACAAACAGGATTTTGTGGTTTGTGACATTACCTCTTAAGTGACGTGTTGCATTTTCTTCATACTTGCAGATTATTAAAGACCATGAAGTAAATTCAGATTTCTCAGAATTGACCTCAGACAAACGGTCATGGCCAATAAACATTCCCTTATGTCCTGAATAGCTCAGTTTCGTGCTCAATTACTCAGGAAAGAGCTGTTTTAAATTATTCTGTTGTGCTCATATCGATCGCAAATTAAAAGCCACATGAAAATTTCATTAGAATACCAAAATTGTTACAAAAACAAATCCAGCTCCCTGTGGACATGCATGAGCATGGTATTGGAGGCAGAATATATTAAGATGTCACTTATACACTTGTATATAGACCTTTCTAAAATAAACTAATATAAAGACATAATTTAGAATTATTTCAAATGTACAGTGCAGTGAGTTAATATGGTTTGACTGTTCAAAAATGGACAAATGTCCTACTTCCTTGTTAAATGAGATGCAAATAAAAACTTAGATCTGTTGCTACTGTGGACTCACATATTAAATATACCATATGAAGGGCCAGGTTTTTAAAAAAAAAAATCTCAATCCTGCTCCTGAAGGAATTCTGACCAATCCCACCCACTCCTGCAGAACGTTTGACCAAAATAAAAATATTAATAAAATATTCTGAAAATAAAAACAAATTAGTCATTTAATCCACAGAGACCCTGACCAGGATAAAGCACAGAGGATTAAGAAATGGATTCAGAGTGAACACTCAATACACTCATGTTAATGAACATGGCCTTTATACACACACACACACACACACACACAAACACACACACACATACACTACATTACCAAAAGTATTCGGTCACCCATCCAAATGATCAGAATCAGGTGTCCTAATCACTTGGCCTGGCCACAGGTGTATAAAATCAAGCACTTAGGCATGCAGACTGTTTTTACAAACATTTGTGAAAGAATGGGCCGCTCTCAGGAGCTCAGTGAATTCCAGCGTGGAACTGTCATAGGATGCCACCTGTGCAACAAATCCAGTCGTGAAATTTCCTCACTCCTAAATATTCCACAGTCAAGTGTCAGCTTTATCATAACAAAATGGAAGAGTTTGGGAACAACAGCAACTCAGCCACGAAGTGGTAGGCCACTTAAACTGACGGAGAGGGGTCAGCGGATGCTGAAGCGCATAGTGCAAAGAGGTCGTCGACTTTCTTCACAGTCAATTGCTACAGAGCTCCAAACTTCATGTGACCTTCAGATTAGCCCAAGTACAGTACGCAGAGAGCTTCATGGAATGGGTTTCCATGGCCGAGCAGCTGCATCCAAGCCACACATCACCAAGTACAATGCAAAGCGTCGGATGCAGTGGTGTAAAGCACGCCGCCACTGGACTCTAGAGCAGTGGAGACGTGTTCTCTGGAGTGATGAATCACGCTTTTCCATCTGGTGGACGAGTCTGGGTTTGAAGGTTGCCAGGAGAACGGTACATTTCGGACTGCATTGTGCCGAGTGTGAAATTTGGTGGAGGAGGAATTATGGTGTGGGGTTGTTTTTCAGGAGTTGGGCTTGGCCCCTTAGTTCCAGTGAAAGGAACTTTGAATGCTTCAGGATACCAAAACATTTTGGACAATTCCATGCTCCCAACCTTGTGGGAACAGTTTGGAGCGGGCCCCTTCCTCTTCCAACATGACTGTGCACCAGTGCACAAAGCAAGGTCCATAAAGACATGGATGACAGAGTCTGGTGTGGATGAACTTGACTGGCCTGCACAGAGTCCTAACCTGAACCCGATAGAACATCTTTGGAATGAATTAGAGTGGAGACTGAGAGCCAGGCCTTCTCGACCAACATCAGTGTGTGACCTCACCAATGCGCTTTTGGAAGAATGGTCAAAAATTCCTATAAACACACTCCTCAACCTTGTGGACAGCCTTCCCAGAAGAGTTGAAGCTGTAGTAGCTGCAAAAGGTGGACCGACATCATATTGAACCCTATGGGTTAGGAATGGGATGGCACTTAAGTTCATATGTGAGTCAAGGCAGGTGACCGAATACTTTTGGTAATATAGTGTATCAGCCATAACATTAAAACCACTGACAGGTGAGGTGAACAGTCAGTTCTCAAAGTTGATGTGCTGGAAGCAGGAAAAATGGGCAAGCGTAAGGATCTGAGCAACTTTGACAAGGGCCAAATTGTGTTGGCCAGACGACTGGGTCAGGGCATCTCCAAAATTACAACTCTTCCCTTTATGCAGTGGTAAGTACAGGGTCAGGGTCATGGATGCTCAAGGCACATTGATGCGCATGGGGAGTGAAGGCTAGCCCGTCTGGTCTGATTCCACAGAAGAGCTACTGTAGCACAAATTGCTGAAAAAGTTAATGCTGGCTATGATAGAAAGGTGTCAGAAGACACAGTGCATCACAGCTTGCTTCGTATGGTGTTGCGTAGCCATAGACCGGTCACAGTGTCCATGCTGACCTCTGTCCACCACTGACAGTGCCTACAATGGACACGTGAGCATCAGAACTGGACCATGGAGCAATGGAAGAAGGTAGCCTGGTCTGATGAATCACGTTTTCTTTTACATCATGTGGACAGCTGGGTGCATGTGCATCGCTTACCTGGGCAAGAGGATAATGCACCCTACAAAAATTGTTCAGGAATGGTTTGAGGAAAATGACAAAGAGTTCAAGGTGTTAACATGGCCTCCAAACCTAGATCTTGATGCATCTGTGGGACATGCTGGAGAAACAAGTCCGATCCATGGAGGCCCCACCTCACAACTGACAGGACTTAAAGGATCTGCTGCTAACATCTTGGTGCCAGATACCACAGCACACCTTCAGAGGTCTTGTGTCAATGCCTCGACGGATCATTGGGGACCTACACAATATTAGGCAGGTGGTTTTAATGTTATGGCTGATCTTTGTGTGTGTGTGTGTGTGTGTGTGTGTGTGTGTACTTTAATAATACTAATTAAAACTTATTTAATTATTTTACAGATTACAAGACTGTTTGAAGTTGTCATGCTTGTGTGTTT
Source organism: Pangasianodon hypophthalmus (assembly GCF_027358585.1). Taxonomy (NCBI): domain Eukaryota; kingdom Metazoa; phylum Chordata; class Actinopteri; order Siluriformes; family Pangasiidae; genus Pangasianodon; species Pangasianodon hypophthalmus. The sequence continues at coordinate 16,088,646 of NC_069723.1, read as the reverse complement.
TGTAATGTTTCGTTTTGCCTAAAATGCAAATCTTCAACGTTTTCTAATGGAGTCCTCATTGCACTGTCAGTGATACTGTGTGAAAAGTTCAATACTGATGATACAACACCAGGGTACAAACTAACAAATTTGAAAAGTGTCACTCCCTTCCTGCATTCATTCTACAATATATTAATGAGCAAGATAATTCATTAGTCAGACTTGCAAATAAACTAAACATACTGGACAATTCACTAGTAAATTTTCCAGAGACATAAATCTATGAAAAACGTCTCAGTCACTCATCACTGATAGTATTTCTTCTCAGACTGTACACTGAACATTGCATTTAGCAAAAGGCAGATCTATAAAGTATGATCAGCCAAGTGGAGGTGTCTACTTCAGCAGCTTTACATTTGACAACATACCTTTGAGCATTAAACAGACAGACCTGTTCATGCCTGTGCTAAAGTTATAATTCAGACTGTCTATGGCATTAGACCATGGTGACTAATTTATTGCAATATAGACGATACAGCAATTCTTCTTTTTTAATTTGTTTTTTCCACTAAAATAGTAAGGTCAGAGGTACAAGATTGCTCAAACTATTACATTCCCATTACGAAAAATTACGAAATTATGACTACGCCTTAAGAAGAAGTGTGAAGTTTCTGTTCTCTCTATTTTTCCTGTGACATTCAGTAAGTACAGTATGCTAACAGTTTTATTTTTTTATCTGCTCTTTCTATTTCCTGTGCGAGGAATAAAATTTTCTTTGCATGCTGTGTGTGCCGATGAAAGAAAAAAGAAAAAAGAAGTCTGCAAAAATGGAAATTCCAAAGCATTCTTCATGCCAGACACAGAGTCTATGTGAAGGTAAATTCCGGGAACGACTTACTGGTTTTGAAACTCAGATTTCATCACAGTCTACACTAAGATATTTTTCACATCTAATAATTCTTTATCCTGGTCAGGGATAGCAAATAATTGTATTGTTTTATTTGTCTAGTCTTTTAGTTTTTCCTTAAATGTTTCCAGTCTCTCTTAGATGACCTAAATTTCATATTTCATCATCCACGTCATGCTGGCATAGTTGTAGCTCTGTAAAATTTGACCAACTAGAAACCTAATTATAGAGAACATCATGTCCTGTAAGATATCAAGCAGATAACTGTTTACCTGACTTATCAGATTACAATCATAGCATACCACTCTGATTTTCTTTACTTGTTTTTTTTTTTTTCATGGCATCTGAGTTCAAGAATATTGCAGACCTATTAATGGAAAGTGAACGACATACTTTATTTCTTAAAAGTCTAGAGTCATTATGCAGTGAAACTGCTGTTCTGAGCCTTTTTTGTATGGTTACAGGCCCTGGATCCTTAATCTAACTATGAGACATTTGATAAATAAGCGGCCTAGAAATAGCACAAACATTTTCCTTCATGGACACTGCAGTTAGTCCAACTATACTCCAGAATCAACTCCCTTCAACTGTTCACTGCCTGAATAAACAGACAAACATGGGAAAATGGAGCAATTACAGTTGTCTGCAGGCAGAAAATCAGGAAATTAAGAAAATTAGGAGATCAGTTTATGCAACCGATGTGTCTGCAGATTATAAAAAAACAACACTGGGTGGAAGTGCAACTTAAATCATTACACTTTGAAATGGTTGCAATATTTATTTGGTTTCCTGGGATTCTTTGGACAAGTCATACTAGCCAGCTATTCGGCTGTTTATTTAAAATCACCACTCTGTTTTGATCATTGGGATATGCAGCCATAAACCATCCATGATATTCTCCAGGGGTATAGCTGAAGTTAATCAGCACTGTGTTGGTGACGGCCAATTTGGAAACAACAACAACAAAATCACGTTCATATGTTACTCCAAATAAGTAAGTGTTAAGGTATTTTACTGTGCTAATTTGGTGGATAAGTCATGACCTCATGTTGCGGCAGATGATGATGCTTTCCAAGAAAAAAAAAGGATTTCCCCCAGAGTCTAGGGCCTAGACTGATGAATAAGATGACAAAGATCTCATAAAGCCAAATTCCAGCCAACACTGAAAAAAAGCCTGTATCAAAATATGAACTTCAACCAACACCTGAATCTGAGTCAGGCTAATAAAAGCTCTTGATAACCACAACAGATGAGCTCTTTATACTGAGAGTGGGTTGGAATTAAACATGGCACCATGACTAAAATTGGGAAACAGACTGAGCTTGTTCTAGCACTTAAGTCCTCAAAGTTATGCTTGCACTAAACAATATCATGACGAAAGGGAAGCTTTGTGCTGATTTACAGTGACTCCCGGACAACTGACAGGTTTGTGTGATAAACGACATTACAGCCACCCACAGACAGCAGCACTTCCACTTTTTATGTTTGAGCATTTTTTTTTACAAGACCATTTCCTTGTTTACCAGCAGAGGCGAAAGTGGAATACTGCATGAGACTTGACCAATCGACCATGAAACTGAGCTGTCTTTTTATTGTAACCAGAAACACGTGTAAGTGTTTGCAATGAGCTGATAATGTGGGCCATTAAAGCATCTCACTATTAAGGACAAAACCCGCTTCCTGTCTAAAAAGCAGGATTGCTCTTTATTGTGAGTTCTATTACACCACAAATATTTGCAATGCATGCTCATAGAATACTCATAGATAACCATGATGACCATGAGAATTCAAATATAAAGCCATGAAAGTGTGTGTACATGAACCCTGGCAATTACTCTCATACACACACAAACATTTACACAATCATCAAGGACCTTTTTTTTTTTATCAGTTTGTAGATATACAGTTACTGATAGTAGTCCATCGGTTGCTCTGCACAATTCGCCAGCTCTCCTTTTACCCATATGCAGTGAAAGGGACCACCATAGGACCACTACTGGCCAGATGTTATTTAGGTGGTGGACAGCAGTGACACTGACATGGTAGTAACAGAGTAGTGGGTCTTACACTAGCATGAACGTATCAGATCATGCATAACAATGAGAGAACTATTAAGAACTATTATTGCACACATGTACCATACTAGTCTACCTTTATGTACATATTTAAAGCTCTATGTACAACTTGTGTTAAACGCCCTCTAGTCCTTTTTGAGTGTCAGTTTCTAAATGGTGAACTGCTGTTAGGTGGAGATTTTTTGTTGGTGGATTGTTTCTCAACTCAGCACTGACACTGAGAAGTTTAAAAACCATAGCAACACAGCTTCACCCGCCATATACACTCCAATGTCCAAGGATCCACCGCCCAAGTGATATCCAATCAGCAGTGCTTGAATGTTTTCATTTCATGTCCTAAATCTACTGTACGAAGCATGTAGTAGCTAGTCCCCCTGTTGAAAAATCCAGCTTACTCCGACCAGCTACCAGCTGCCAAACACAAGCCAGGCAGGTCAAACTGGTAGAACATCTTTGCCAGACGATAACTGATAGCAGAAAGGAGAGTTTCTGATTCACCATTAAAAATTACTACATTTATTTAAGAAAACCACACAACAGTAACCCATTTAGAAAATCTCAGCCAATTATTGATCAGTTTAGTCAAGTAATAAGGAAGCAGGAAATAAGTATTCTTAGCTAACACAGCAGTGAACTATTCCCTGACCCTGCTGACCACAGTAAACATAACCCGTGAGAAAACATGTGAGCACACTATTTACGTTAACGATATTGATTATTTGGAGGCATAACATTGGTTTTCTTCAGTTCAATATTAGCTACCATTAGCTGATGATACTGAATATTAAATAACGCTTTTATGCCTAATGTTATGTTAGCTATGACATTTTCGATGCTTTCTAGAGAACAAACAAATGTCGCTTAACTGTGTGCTGTCTGATGCGGAGGTCATATCGCATATAATGGTAGCCATCTCTTGTCATTTTCCTGCCACCCCAATAAAGTCATTGGGTACGCCCTGGCCACCCCAGTGTAAAAGGTCTGGCTATGCCCCTGGTGATAGATGAAGAATTAGCAAGACATGTAGAAAAATCTAATTTCGGGTATGCAGACCTCTACAGAAATGCAGTTAGTGAAGCCCTGTGGTAAATTAGACAGGAAAATATTCTTGATAGGCTAATTAAATCTCTCTAAGTTGCTGGAGAGAGCAGTAATTAGAGGTAGTTACAGTCAGTTCCCACTTATCGTCCTGCTGCATAGTGAGCCAGCTTTAGGTTATTTAACACACCGGTTCCTCTGCTCTGTCTCTCCTCCCTGTTTCTCACGTCTACACGACTCAGACCAGACAAGCAGTCGTTACAGCGAGACAGGAAGCAGTGAGAGCAGGCTTTACCGTCCTTAAAGCTTTAAATTCGACCGAGCTACAGCGTCATTCGCGTCAGTACCCTGCGTCAGAAAAAGCTTTAATCTTGTCGCGTGCGTGCGTTTCTTTGTCGCGAGAGTTATGGAGCTGCTGTTCCAGATGTTGGACGAAACTTAATTGAAGAGGAAATCGCACTCGCTGTGCCGGGTATTGCCTTCACCATCTCGTCCTGGTAGCGACGGGGCTTTTTTTTTTTTTTTTTTTAAATTTTCTCAAAGTTTTTTTACTGGATACTAGGTTTGTTTAAAGCCGAATGTACATCTTTAATACAGATGTATTGATGTAATCGACTCGAGATAAGTTTACAGCTTATGTCAGAGAAACAGAAATGGAAATTCCGCTGACAGGTGCGTGGCTCAACTTCTTATCTTCCACAAACAAAACAACTGGATATGATACTGATTCCAACCTCTGTACATATGTACTGCATATGGCTCATTACTTTCCATGAGTCCGAATTTGAATGCGAATTAAATTGCTCTATATTAAACCAGTGTATTGTCATATACTGTGCTTTTTTTTTTACTGTGCAAATAATCTTTAAGATTGAGAGTAATATCAAAACATGTCATTCTTTTCTATTATAATAAGTTGGCTTGGCTAATACTGTATTATATAAGTAAGAAACTCATTTTAGATTGCTCTTGTAGCAAATTATTATTATTTTTAAAAAAGGCCACTAAATCTATATAAACTATATTTTACCTCTATTCCACAGTCTTCCTAGGCTCAGGGTAAGAGCAACTCAATGATGATCCCAAACAGTACATGTGAAAATGTCACGCACATCCAAGTGCAAAAGAACCCTGGGAACCTGGTGGTCAGCGCCATCATGTTTCTTGCTGGTGTGGTGGGTAATCTGCTAGCTCTGGCCATTCTCGGGGTCCACCAAAAAGAACGACGAACCAAATCCTCGGTCTTCTGCATCCTAGTAACAGGACTTGCTGTGACAGATCTGGCAGGGACGTGCTTGCTCAGTCCACCGGTGTTTGTGTGCTACGCTCATGCTACCTCCCTGGTGGGCTTAACTGGGGACATGTATCTCTGCGGCTCCTTTGCCTTCGCCATGACCTTCTTTGGCCTGGCATCCATGCTGATCCTGTGTGCCATGGCAGTAGAGCGCTGCCTGGCCATCAGCCACCCATATTTCTACTCCAAGCACGTACGGCGCCACTTCGCCAAGGTTGCGCTCTTTCTTATCTACCTTTTTACAGGTGCCTTCTGCCTGCTGCCCGTCTTTGGCATTGGCCGCTACAAGCAGTACTGCCCTGGCACATGGTGCTTTATCAAAATGGAGGCTGAGGGTGAGGGTGAGAAAGAGGAGAGGCTCACGCTCGCTTTCTCCCTTTCTTATTCTCTGCTAATGGCCTTGCTCATTGCTGTTGTCTTTGTCTGTAACGGCTCAGTCATCGTCAGTCTATGCCGCATGCATCGCAGCCAGATCACGCGCCGAGGTTCTGTGGTCTCAACAGGGCGCAAGAAAAGGCTTAGCACCTGGTTTGGCCAGGGTGAGGAGGAGATGGACCACCTGTTGCTGCTGGCCTCCATGACTATCATCTTCGTCATTTGCTCCTTGCCTCTCACCGTGAGTAAATTAGCTCGTAATATCATACTCTTTGCTATGTTACAATTAGTTTAAGTGGATTAAAAGCAATTGGACATGCAGCAAAATGGTGATACCTAGTTATACACGCTCTATACAATGTGGACAATATTATAGAAAAGCTACTATTCTATAGACAAGTCTGTAGACATAAAAAAATTACTTGAGACATGTTCTTTTGGCAAAGTGTATCAACTGTAAAAGATTGTCTTTTGTTTAAGTGATAGTAAATTGTCACCAGTTGTGATTTGTTTAGTCTGTGAGCATTCAAATGCGCTAAGGCACTCTTAACAGTGCATATCCTTGCTGGATAGGACATGTTGAAATTCCCTACTACAACTGGGACAAGTGGTTCTCCAATGATTTTGGCACCGTGATACAATGCTACATGACTCGAACGACAAGTCTTACACACACACACACACACACACACGATTCATCTAATCGTTTACTATCTACACTAACAATAGGTGTGTCTCAGTGTGCTGAGATATTGCATAACTTATGCTAGAGTACTTGTGTAGTAGGTCTAGCCACCTGCTGTTACGTCAGCTCTGTTTAATCCTTTCCTATAGGTGAAAGGTTTAATACATGTCCGACAAGTTTGGAGGAGAAGATTAGACCAACTTGACTTCCATGTGACTGTCTCTGTGTCGGGCATGTATTGAACTCTTGTATATCATAGCTACCATCAAATTCTTTGCATTGGGTATCTTTCAGCTATTTCAAGGAAGGAACAGGCTTTTGCCTTATGTTAGTTATACATTTTACAAGGAAATTGTTTTCTTGTAAATTTTTTTTTTTTTTGTATCACAGTGTTCGCTTTTATTTGATCATTGCTGAATATAAGATAATGGAAGGGAGGTGCTGCATACACAGATGAAGAGATGGCAATGCTGAATGTTGTTACGGATAAAAAGCACAGGAATTATTATTTTGTACGTTTCACTGGCAGTGAAGCTTTTAAAATTGAATAAGTCATCTGGATATTATATAGTACATATGTGACTTGGACATTTTATGTAGTACACATATACTTTTTTTATGTATACTAATAATTACTGACGGTAGAGCATCTGTTACAATGCACAAATGATCACCCCCCTGTACCTTATCTATGTGTTGAAAAGGACCACCAATGATGAGATAATATTTTGGGTGGTTGACCATTCTCAATACAGCAGTGGCACTGACATAGTAATTGTAATGGTATTAAATCCAGGGCTCTCTCTCTCTCTCTCTCTCGCTCTCTCTCTCTCTCTCTCTCTCCATATATATATATATATATATATATATATATATATATATATATATATATATATATATATATATGCACCTGTATTTCGTTTTTTGACTACCTATCAATATATTCCAGGTAACTAATATTGCTTGTTGCTTGTTATGTAATACTTTGCAGTAAACGAAACACAAAAAGGATAAATCGATATGGGTAAAGCAATACTAGCACCAATAATTGGGATCTCCTTTTGTTCTGGGGAAACACTATAGTCTTAGTATTATTATAGTGTAAGCAAATAGCTGCCCCATTGTAGTCCCTTTACAAACACAAATCACGCACATAAGCCACTCATTCTTGAATTCATTATCACTACTACACAGTGTGACCTGAGAGTTAGATCCACTCTCTAGTACATTTATGCATGCTACACGGAATGGCGAACGTCAGCAGATGACTAAAAACATTTAATAGACGAACTACTGTCAAGTAGGTTCTAGGCTTTCCAGACAAGGTGGCAAGCTACCATCAATATGCACAATTCCAAACACCAAAATGACAACTGAGCTAGAGATGACTAGCAAGTTGAGATAACTCAAGGACTGTAGAAATACAATAAGATGTCCATAAGTGATGCCCTGCTGAACAAATGGATCTAGCAGCAAAATTACAGAGGCTAAACAACTTCTTGCCTAAGAATATACACTCACCATCCACTTTAAAAGGAACACCTGTACCCCTGCTCATTTATGCATCTTCAGTTAATGTTCACATCAAACATCAGAATGGGGGAAAAATGTGATCTCTGTGATTTTAAATGTGGCATGGTTGTTGGTACCAGATGGGCTGGTTTGAGTATTTCAGAAAATCCTGGGATTTTCCACACAGAGCAGTCTCTAGCGTTTACACAGAATGGTGCAAAAAACAAAAAAAAACACTGAATGAGCAACAGTTCTGTGGGTGGAAACACCTTGTTGATAAGAGAGATCAGAGAAAAATGACCAGATAGGTTTTATATATATATATAAAGTTGTATTACCAGAATTGCTCAAAGAGATAGAGGATAAAGATAACTTGGAAACATGCTGTGGCAGGATAAATTCCTCCATGTACCACCAACAGATGTGGTAGCTGACACGGGAAAACCAGTAGCTGCAAAATGTGGAATTTAAGAATAGCTTAGAGGCACTAATGGTCACGCAAGAACAAGGAGTGAGCAGCAGATTAATTGAAAGAGAGATGTACCATATCAGATTCTGCAAAGAGTCCAGTACACGGGAACAGGGTATACGATGTAGCCAGGAAAAGCATACACTGAGAGACACAACCAAGTGGCAGAGCAGTTATACACTTCCAAGTCCAAATGAGCAGAACCACAGAGGGTATTAGAAAACAAGAAAGCTAAGATTCTAGGGCGGTTCCACATATGAACATTTAAACAAATAATTATGCTTCATCATGACTCGTCCAGAGATTGTATCAAGAGATAAGGAGGGGAAAACAGCAGTAGATAGCAGATAGATGTGGCAATCTCGCTTGACTCAACATGCGAAGCTGAAGAAATACTAGGTGTCTTATGAGGAACTGTAGAAAATGTAGAAAGTTCAATTTAAGACTGGCTTACAGTCAGCTTAAGAATGGCTGCAACTGATTACCGGAATGATGATATTGAACACTATCTACATACACTGATTTGAGCTGACATTAAGGTTATGGTAATTCAAATAACCACTCTTTACCGTGGTGAGCAGGAATGCATCGTAGAATGCACAATGTGTTAAACTTTGAGGTGGATGGGCTACATAGTAGAAGACTTGACGTGATCTCCTGGTCTGATGAATTTTTGCCACGTCAGGCATCAACAGCATGAATCTATGCGTCCAATCTGCCTTGCGTCAACAGTTCAGACAGGTTGTGGATTATCAAGCATAATTTGAATGCCATAGGCTATCTGAGTATTGTTGCTGACCTAATGCAACAACTAATGCAATCCCTTCATGGCCACAACTTATCAGGGTCCATCTTGTAATCACTGCTTCTAGCATGATAATGTGCCATGTCACAAAGCATAAGTGAAACTGAAACTGGTTCCATGTTCCATAGCCTCTCCAGTCAATGGATCTGAATCCAGCAGATCACCTTTGTGATGTGGTAGAAAGGGAAAACTTGAATGTCCAGCTGAATGTGCAGTATTGGCATTGTGTTCCTAATAAAGTGGCTGGAGAGTGTATACTGTATATACAGTGTATGTAAAAACATACAAAATGTGTTTAACCTTAGATGTTACAACTTGTGTTAGACATGTTGGATACTTGGCCATTTTCATGTTATGCTGCATACAGTGAATCCACACAGAATCTAATATGTCTAAATTTACCAAGAGCATATAATTAAAAAAAAAATATTTTAAGCAAGGAATGAGGATTGCAATCATGTGCCAGATGCCTCACTGGCTTTCTTATATAGATACAACAGGTCTGTGAACAAGAAAGGAATATCGAGTACCTGACATTTCAGACACAGTATGGTCAAATATTTTGTTTATTTCTGCTCCATTAATGAAAATAGTTCTCAAAGAAACCATAGGAGGATAGAGCGTTGCGTGTTGTCATGCAATGCACAGACTGAATGACAGTAAGTGAATGAATGTAAGTGTAGTAATGGTTTCAATGTAACAAACTATTGCTAGAATTGAAATTTTATGTAGCGAACACAGATAAGTGGCGTGATACAAACAGTGAAATGTACCAGTGCTGTTATACTAAATATTCAAGACATTCAAGAAGCACACAGGACTGTGATGGTCAGGTGTCAACATACATTTTAAGAGAATAAGTGGCATCATAGCTGTCAGTCAGGCCAAGACTATCAAGATAAGATAAGATGTACCTTACTGATCTCGCGGCGGGGAATTTCAAGTTGACACAGCAGCGCAAGTAGGAGGAGGAACATAAAAGAAAAGAAAAGAATTTGTCTTGAAAAGAAAAGAATTTGTCTTGCAAAGAAAAGAATTTGTCTTGAAAAGAAAAGAATCTGAACTTCTTTGTATATGTACATGTGCAATATCCTTGGTATTTATATACATGTGCAGTATCTATGGAATGACAATTAACTGTTGACTGTGGGTGTTTGTGAGACTCAGGCAGTGGAGTAGGAGGTACTGGGTATTGTGGCATTGTAGAGTCTGATGGCTGATGGCAGGAAAAAGCCCTGAGACGTTTTTGAGGCATGTGGCTGGATGAATCTGTGTCTGAACGTGCTCCTGAGCCTCCTCAGCTCAGCACAGTGGGGATGAGAAGGATTGTCAATAATAGCTTTCAGCTTCCCTCTCATCCATTCTCATCTCTTTCCCCAGGTATTGGAAACACTGTAATGCAATTATTTACTAGTTATATTGATACAGTGAGAGTCTACTCATCGTTGTGTCACCAAGAAAAGGTCATCTGGGTTGATTCACACCTTTTACAGTCTTTTAATGTGTCTTTATACCTTCTGAAGTAAACATGGAGAGCAGTTCCACATTTACAGCACATTATGCAGAACATGATATCACTTTGGTCATGGAGAACATGCTATCACTACAGGTGTTTTATTGCAGCCTTGAACGTTTGTCATCTGAACTTAATTTATAGCTTGCCTGCTGTAGCAATTGCTGTTTGCTCAACAAACGAACACCTACATTAGCCTTGACTCTTATTGCACAGTGTTCTGCACTGTTTATTATTAATTTTTTTGCAACCAGGGAAAAATTTGTAATGGACACAGATCCACTAGTTTATGGCACCTGTGGTTTCCTGATTTTTTTTCCTTTTACCTTTATCTGTTTTATGCCGTAAATCCTTTAAAGGTTAAATGTGCATAATCATCATTAGGACAGGTGGCAGGTTTGGCAAGAGTTTTTTATTGCAGAGGCACACACTCATTATTTTCAACTCACTGTTTTATGAAAAAAAAAACCACTCACAATTTAGATTAGTCCACTGATCTTCTACTTTACTGTCTATGTCAGTATATGATCTTGCATGTGGTAAACAGCATGTTTTTTAAGTCATATGTGTAAAAAATGCAGTGTACAGTGTGCTAACAGATAATAGATGTTTGTACACATGTTGTGCGAGCCAAAATAAGTTAGGATTAATTAATGCGATGTTTGACTCTAAGGCCAAGCCTATTTCTAACATGTTTAACAAAACAAACCATTATCTAGAAACCAAGTGTCATATCTTATTAAGATGTTTTTAGTGCAAGCCTTGGTTGTGAAATAAGCTCAGAATATATTTTGAAGAAGTATTTGAGCGAGAAGCATGTTTTTTAACAGAGAAGTCTCACATGGGGTTTTTACATCCATGTTTGCATAAGAGCTGCAATTACAGCTCTTAAAATTATTGATTAGTGTTAGGCTGTAGAAAAACCCGCTGGACAAAAGCAGAAGCCAGGTTCTGTACGTGGTACAGCCTTCCTCTTCATGGTTCATAACTTGTAATTATTAACTTATTATTTGGTGTTATGACTTGATTAAAATCCATCTCAACCCTGACCAGGATAAAGTGGATACTGAAGATGAGTGAATGAATTAAATAATATAAAGGTCACTAAATATTATTAAAGTGACCTTTAATAATATCTAGACCACCACAGCACTAGAATGAAGAGAAAATTCACTACTTTCACTCTGTCCGTCAAGATATTTCATTCTTATAACACTTTGGACATGCTTGTGATGGACTGGCGTCCCATCCAGGATGTATTCCAGGATTCAGAGCCATTGTTTCCCAGGCTCCAGAGCCATTGCAACCCTGACAATGGTAAAGTGGTTACAAAAGATAAATGAATGAATGAATGAATAAATGAAGAGTCCCACAAGGTTCTGTTTTAAACCCCCTAGTTTTCCTTTTATGTACATTCTCTTGTTGGCTTTCACATCACTATGCTGATAATGCACAATTATACTTATCTGTTATCCAGACCTAGCAGCACAGCCATCACATTCACATCAACAAAGTAGCTTTCACCGTTGGGCTGCTTTCTTTTAATAGCTAATACCCTGCTCTTTCACCATATTAAAATTGATCAGCAGCTCTTACCGACTGATCTTACTAACTGTTGTCTACTTTAAGGCATATATCATCAGTAAGATCAATATCAGAGTGAATGTATAAGAGTGTAAAGAGCTAAGTGTGCTAATGTCTGAAGCCTTTGTTTTAGAAACCTTCCCATGCTAATTGGTTTATTTTAAGCATTAAAAAAGGGTTAGGCCTTGTTACCCTTTATATGAAATGTATTATATGAAATGTGAAAACCTGAAATCCACACTGATCCCGTTATAGCTTCTTGCTGCTTAGGGAATAAATGAATGACTCAAGAGTTCCTATCATTGAATAGTTTAAATGGAAAGACTTGCAGACCTTTCAGGCTGCAGTCAGCTGTTGTTTGTTGATTTAAAGCTTTTTGAGATATTGTACACTGGGAGAGCCCAGAGAAAAATACTTTATAATGATCTAGTAAAGGGATGCTTCTTAGATCTGTATCCCCTTTGACAAAATAAATAAACTGATTAATGGCATTGGATCTGCTCTCATGCATAAAAGTAAAAAACAACATTGACAGACACACTGGTCCAAGTGAATTTCACATCAAAACATGCAACAAAAAAAAAACATTATTTTCCTTGCTCCACAGGAACACCCACTCTGTTCAAAACTTGGACATTTCTGTTGTGTGAGTTATTTGCAGAATGACTGTGTTGAATGAAGAAGTGCCATCTGGAATTGATTTCTATGATGACAGTTAGATACAGTTTCTATGAACATGCTAACAGAAACAGCTATTTGTGTTACTCATCCATCCATAACTCTTCATTCGTCAGAAGGAATAAAAATAAGGAATAAAAGTAATGTGTAAGGGGCATGTTGTCATAGGAAAGTAATTAAAGACAGGGTGGTGCAATGCAGCCCAAAGTGAAGATGATTGTTTTCCTATAACAGCATGTCTCAAAGTGTTTTATTCCTCTTATACCACAACAATTTGCTAATTTTTTTTATTTATTAAAAGATGCCATACATTTAGAATTATATTTAATGTTGTGGAAAAGCCATAAGAAGTTAATTCCTGTTATCAGTTACCTTATAGCAGCTATAAACAGTCATTCCTTAACTTTTTCTTAAAATTAATAAGACAAAATGCAGATTGTTACCAAGAAGTGCACAGTCCTCTGTCCTGAGTTTTTCCGTGACAGAAAACCTAAAGTTACAGCTTTACATCTGACTGTTACAAAAAGCTGACAATGGAGACTCCTCCCCTTAATGTTAAAAATAAACCTCATCACAAAACCTCACCATATTAATGATTATACTTAGTAACAGTGGTAGAATATGAGTTGATTAATAATAACTGCTGTCCTTTTTTGTTCATCTAAAACTATGACTAATCCCTAAAGAGTGTTATGTTTATTTAGCCACTTTTCCAGAACCACAGAAACGGCTCTATTGATTGATTGGTTGATTAAAATGTTTACAGTCATGGTTGTTGTGGATAATTTGAAGCATTCAGTGCAGGCCAAAACCAATTGTTTGTATCTGACTCAGTGCTAGGCTGCTTCCTTTCATTAGCAAAATGAAATTGCTTGTAAATCCCAGGAAATTGATCAGCAATCTTCTTACCAACTGACATTAGTGATTGCCATTCATATTAAGACCCTTAATACCATTGAGATCAATATTAGTGTGACTAATTGGTGTGTGGTAATTGTGTTTCCAGCTCTATAGGATTAACCAAAGAATTAATCAAGAAAGAATCATGACTAATTATCAGAAAGAATAATCAAGGAAGAATTAAGGCTGAACTATTGTTGAGGATAACAGGAATGTTTTAATGAATGTTATGTGGTTGCTATGGATGACTGGAAGGCAAACTTTCAGTATGGACCAAAGCCCAATTACTTGAATGTGATTCATCTATACAAAAGCCTTCTATTTCTACTAAAGACAGTGGCCATCTTGCCAATGTTCTGGGCAGTTACTTTCAGTAATACAAGACCAGGGCTCACACTTACACACACATACACACACACACAAATTACTCTGTGTGGATATGAATATATCTGAAGCAAAGAATAACATTTTCACTCTAGTTTAATGGATTATGAAAACCATGAGAAAATTTTTCTTATGAAGTACTGCAAATGTTGTAGATAATATATTTCTACCTCTACATAAAAGATTATTAATGTATGATTGTTTTATGACTTTCTGAAGACTTACGAGTGACCAAGCATTTATATTTTATACATAGTTGATGAATAATGGGATATTTTGAAATAGTTGCCTTGTATTTAATAAATTATGTTGTATTAAGTTCTAATTATAGAGTCAGATTTAAATCATATCCACTGCCCTTGTCTTGTTTGCCAATTTTAATCTGGACATCATTTACTTTTATAGTCACATAATGAATATAATCTTCCCTGGGAGTTTCTCTTATCTGAAAGGAGTGTAAAGAGCCTGTTGACTTTATGTAGTGCCTCATCATTTATCAGTAGTGGGCTGTATCTTTGTGGACTTTTATTATATCTTAAAATACTTTTAATACTTAAGTATTTTCCACATGCAGGTTATTTTAGCTGTGACTGTGCAATGCGTACTGTTCAACTGCTTAATGATATACACACACACACACACACACACATTACATATATATATACATATTGGCTATGCTAAATTGCCCATAGATGAGAATGAGTGGAGTGTATGAATGTGTGTGTGCATGGTGTAGGCTCGGGACCCACTGCAACCCTGACCAGGATAAAGCAGTTACTGAAGATGAATAAATGAATATTTTCTTTTAGTGTTTGTTCTAATTTAAGGCTGGATATACCTCACTTAGCTGCTTTTGGTATTGTTTTACTTGTTTTATGTATTGTCTCTATTTTTTAATGCACATAAGTGAAGCATAAACTCCACAGAAATTCATTGCAGTTGCACACTCTATATGCACATATAATTGCACACATAATCTGCAATCATGATTGTGCAGCCTATATGGTGCTTGTATGGTACTTGTGGATAACTACAAAAAAGATGAATAGATAATATTTTTATTGAGCTGTGTGTAATTACAGCTGCCCAGCTACAGCTGTCCTCATCCCACATTGGCACTGTTGTACATATGAGTATTAAATTTCTTGATAAAAAATAAAGCGTACTGTTGAGCTGGTAGTGCTGGCATAACATATGAGAGGTGGATAGAATGGAATTATTCGTGATGCTTGCACTTACACAGCTTAGATTTGTCTGCTCTGAATTCTTTGGGGTCAAAGAGAGTGTGAGCTGAAGAGGAACTGTGAATTAGGTGGTGTGTGTTTGTACATGTACAGCTATTATGGAAGGTGACAGCTGCTGCTAAAGAACCTTACTGGCAAATCATGCGTTCATTCCAGTAAGTAGACTAAACTTTAGACTTGTTCACCATGCTGTTACTAACACTCATTGATGACATGTTCACATCTGCATCACTGACTCAATTGAGTCTCCCCAATGGCTGATATGTTGTGATGCCAGGAATCGCAACATCTGGAAACTACATGTCAGTAATTTTTAGGGAAATTACTCTTAATACAGGAAAGGTTGACCTCTTTACAATGTTATGTTGTTTAGAGTCACAATATTTAATAAAAAAAACCTGTTGGGAATACTGTTGTGGTTGTGTTTAAATACTCCAGACCACAAAACTGTTCTGTCATGGAGCCAGGCAGGATCTAAAGGGGCAAATCCTATTCAGAGGTGTGTCCAAGTGTTAACTGTTTCTTCCTTCTCTGGGTCATATAACAGGTGTCTACATGTTCTTTTTTCGTTTCCTTTTTTTCATTTTATGGCTTAGAGTTTGAAATTGTACACCGTTTATGCCTCTCTTTTATGAGACAGTTGTATATTTATTTAATGGCCCATAAAGAATAGAGTGGTTTACATGCATAGTGTAGTATATATATACAAACAAACGTCCTTCCTGTGTTTATGGCAGACAGAAATGTTGTGAATTATGTGAGAGTTGCACTCAAATGTTATGGAAAATTGATGTGCATAATAGCACACTATAACTTTAGCAATGATTACTTGCCTAGTTTAACTTTGCTGTATTATGTAACCAAGTCAGTTGTATTTATTTTGCAGATACTGTTACACAATCATGCATGCAGCACAGGAAAACAAACTTCCCATATGTTGAGTGTGTTCACATGTTTATTCCGAGGGCCAGCGGGAAATATGATTACTATAAAGGGGAAATCTAATTAAAACCATGAAATGCACGATAACTATGAAATTTGTGGTTTGAAGTTGAGACTGTTGATCTGCTCTTTGTAGTGTTGTTGTGATGGTATGAGAAATCGTCCATCTTTGACCCTTAAAGAATCAGAGGAGTCATTTAAATATATTTGGAAGAAGTCCAGCATTGATCATTTGTTGAGGTTAATGTAAATTCCATGGCCAAAGTTAACTGTACACTCTCAAGAGTAAATGCCAAAAATGGTTCTTTAGAGCAATGCCACAGAAAAACAATTTTTTGCCTCTCTAAAGTAGTGGTTCTCAAAGTGGGGTCCATGAATCATGGCCAGTGGGACTGTGATTTTTTAAAATTTCGTTACAGGGCTGGAAATTATAACCCACCATTATCAAAATTATTATATTTATTACTGAGTGTATACCTGTAGTTATTTGTGTGTTTGACTGCTCCCTTGAATTAAATGGTTTTAATCCAAAGCTCAAAAAAAAAAATAGGCCTATAAATAATAAACTTGGACTTAATGTGTTCTGTCAATGTAAATTTCAGGAACAGAAAGTTCTAGCACTCTCAAATAGAAACAAAATATCATTGTACACATTTAATTAATGTTCATGAAAATGTACGGAGTGGGTTCTTCGAATTTGTTTCAGTTAAAGGGTACCTGGCTACAAAATGTTTGAGAACCTCTGCTCTAAAAAAAATCATTTTAGGTTCCCTAAAGAACCTTTTGGTCCATAATTCTATAACCATTTTTGCCACAAATAAAAAAAAAAAACCCACAATATGCTGAATAATCAATGACACAATAAACCAAATATCCAGTTTCATCCACAAAGATCCTTCCACATAATTTATGGTGGGAATTTATTTTAAGATTTTGTGTGCACTTAACAAAATTGTTACATATCCATCACTGGTTTTTAGGGAACCAAAATGCGGTTCTTTATTATGTCACCTTTATTTTTAAGAGTGGTTGTGTGTAAGTTGATCATTTGTGTCATATCTGAAGTGCAGCACCCATCAGTAATGAGGACTTGTTTTGCTTTTCAGACACGCTGCCCAGCCTCAGCGTTGAACACATTGAGAGGCCAGACTGTGCTATGATCTTTAACACCAACTTTAACTTCTTACCCAACACTTAGTCAACCAAGCAGATAAGAATATCAAGCATCTCTTGCTGTGTTTTGTAATACTGACAAAAAGAACACTGTAAAATCCATTATACTCAAGTTTCCATGTGGAAACAAGTTACCTTGTTGCATTCAAATTGACCTTACTTAATTTCCTTGTGTAGATTATTTTAGTGAGCAAGCTAAACACATCAGGTTTTTATGGAAAATGTTTTTTCCCCTCAAATGCACACCTGGATCTCCCTCACTAATGACAAACAGCAAAGCATCATTACAACACTCTCAAACAGACTTCTCTAATGGGACCAGATAGTCTTTTTAGATCTCTTGATAGGGTTTTCCTGCCAATCGCAAGTACGGACGTCATACAGGACCTTTAGGCCAACGTGTCTACACATGGCATGGAATGAGTGTACATGATTGCTTATGAGTGCTTAAACTGACTTTTCAAAAGTCCAGACTAGGTCCCTTGTTGAATTCCAAACATATAGATAATATGCAAATATTGATGGAATTTAGATTTATACTGTTTATTGCTCTTTATAATATCTGATATTTAGAAACTTTTCATTTCCTTATTGTTTAAACCATTTTTGCTGCATGGACTTTTTTTTTTAACCATGTGCCTAAAGCCTTTGAACAGTACTGTATTAGAATTACATTTTCCAATGTAAACCTAAGCCCCTTTGTGGGGTTTTAATCCATATTTTAATAATTATTTCTAACATTTACGATATCTCTCTCTGGGGGAAAAAAAATGCTGGGAAATCCCCACTATGAATACTATGTAGTCACTGTTATAATACTGATATTTACATTTTAATTGATCGTCCTCTTGTATGTGGCCTTGTTTCTGCATTGGTTACCTCAGTGCTGTTTATCTGACACTTGTTGGCTACGTTAACAAGCTTGTATCTAAAGATATTTTCACAAGACTTTGCTTCGTCGTAAGTGAGTGAATGACTGACTAAAAATGTGGTAAGTCTGCTTCTCTGATTTTAATCAGCACTTTGTTGGGCTTGGGTATATCACATACAGGTCAGCAAATACACTTCCTCTCTGATAAGGCCAGAGCTGCTATCAGATAGACTGGTTTTAATAAAAACATACATGCTGTCCTAATTTGAAGTGTTAATCTCGAGGCTGATAAATTTCACTCCACAATTGTAGTGTCTATTCAGTGTAAGCAGAATGCTGAAAGGGAAAAAAATTCACATAAATGTGCTTTGGAAAAGTTCAGGCTTTTCCAACACCATGCACACCTACTGGATATTGGATTGATTGATCTGTGCTTTATTGGCTTTGTCACACTATAAACTAGGTGCAACACAATTCTGTATTTGGTATGTTGCAACCACTTTGTTGATGCTTAAACAAATATTCCGTGCCCATTCGTCATTTATTAATGCTTGTGTGTATTTGTGATGAGTAGTGAAAAACAAACTGCATATAATTTACCCACAAATGGCAGATATCCATAAAACCTTGTTTTTTGATGTTGCATCTAATATGTTCTATTATTTGATCTGAGCAGGTACAGAAACTGCTCGTGCTCTTTTTTGTTTACCCAGAAAGTAATACTCCACATCACGATCGCTGGAACCTTTCTCTTGTCATTTATAATGGCTATACCAATGCCAGTACAAACTCATGAGTGAACGAAATCCCTAACCAAATTAGAAGCCATAAATCTTAATGATCAGCATTTTGAATCTATGGAAAGTCCCTGAGCTGATGATAATCCTCCAAGTCAGCTTTCTTTCCTAAAAGCATGTTGGCTCCTGGACTTATTTCCATTTTGTAACTCCATTATCATGTAATATGCATTTGGCTCCACAGACTCTTCCTGCGCGGAAGCACAAGGTGATGCTCTGCCCAGCCGCACTGACTTGCAAAACAGACAGGCATTAGCGTGAATCGAGCCCTGCTCTGGCCTGAACACATTTCCTTTCATCCTTCCATTGAGACCCAGTTTTACGTGTCCACCCTGTCCCTCTTGTCCTTTCAGCATGTCATCTTTTTACAATTATAAGACACAGAGCCACTGTCTATGCTGATCTGGTTGTTGTGCTCTGTGTTTGCATAGTAATGTCCTCCGTGGTTGTGCAAGAATCAAACAAAAACAGTGGAGCAGGTTGGCCAAGCAGTCGAAAGTCAACCATCCGGATGTGAGAGCGTTATTATGAAGGAGACATTTTATTATAGACACCACCCTGAAAAAAACAAACAGTACATAAAGGGCTAAACTGAAATTTATAATTTTTTGACAAACTACACTTTCAGAAAGTGGTAGGGACCCATCCCCAGAGTATTAAGCCAATATCCAATATTAAGCCTACTGTGCTGGCCCTCACTCATCAAAAAAATGACTTTTGACCTTTAATTCTCATCTGTCCAATCACCACAATGGCTCATTGGAGCAACATTCACCTCAAAGAGCCATTTTATTCATGAATGACACACCACTAATATTTGGCACATCAGTGAAAATTTCAAGCAAAGTGACTAAAACCCCCCTTACCCATGATAAAATCACTGTAACACATGCCCTTGTATGGCTTAGTGATTTATATTTAAAAAAAAAAAAGTAACAAAAACTATATGATAAAATCCAGTGTTCAATTAATTATTGAAAAATATTTGAAATAAACCATTCTTCTGCCACGCAATGTAGTCTGTTATCATTAAGCTTTGGTTGCTAAGCAACGCTGGCAAATATTAGTGTATTTTGTTGACCAAACATGACGCATTAATGTGGTTATTTTGGGATACACACACAGTGTGAGTTTGTGTGTGTGTATATGTATGTGTGTGTATATATATATATATACATATATATATATAATATATATATATATATATATATACACACAAACACACACACACACACCAACACACATGAACAATTATTACGCAAATGGTATTTCTCAGCTTAATTTTATTGGTGAACAAATACAATGGTCTCAGTTGATCGTAAATGTTTATTTCACATCAAAATAGAATGATTAATTTTAAGAAAAAAATGTGATTTGTCTATCTCAGGGGAAACTATTAGCATGCACAATTATTAGGCAACTTTTAGTGTGCACAATTATTAGGCAACTAAATTTCAAATCATTTTTTCTTTCACTTACTTGTTTATTCTTCAGTCTTAAAGTATTATTTAACAAATAACTAACATAAAATAACATATAACAATTAACAAAAACCAATTTTGGCCCTTCAAAACTATTCAGTGATGAATATAGCCACCCTTCTTTTCAGTAACCACCATGAGCCTTCCATCCATTGAATCTGTCAGTTTCTTGATCTGTTCACCATTCAGGTTTAGCTGAGGCAGCCACTATAGCCTCCTAAATGCTGTACATAGAGATGAATTGTCTTCCCTCACTGTAAATGTCATATATATAAATTTTTTTTTTCAACGATTTGACTGTAATTTAACAGCATAGTTATCTTGTCAGGTTAGCTTGTGTCAGCTAGCTGTCTTGTGTTAGCTGTCACTGAAGACTGCAGTGAAGTGACTGAAGTTAATTCTTCATCCTCAGTCTGCTATCATCAGTAGAAATCAGTATAATCCAAACACACATTGCTTCACTCTACTACATTACATTGCTATGTCCTACCCAGTGGCCTAGCTCAGCTGACAGTAGCATGGTTATGACTAGCTTATGATCCATGGATCATGTGCATATGGCTCATGTCACTTCTTTCTTTTATATTTTGTAAGTTTTGGTTACGCTGTCCATGAGTAAATAACTGCAATAAGTCTAGTTTTCAAACCTTCTACCTTCTGTAAAGCCAGTATTCATAAATCATTACAACTGTGCTTACAATTTTTTGTAAGTTGGTAATGATTCATTGTAAGCATTTTTATAAACTCAGGATGACATTTGTTTTTATAATTGTTAATAAATATTACAGTTACTTTATCATTATTTACAGGTCATTATTATTGTGCACACACTTATGTTACAATATGATTCTAAGTTGTCATAGTATGTATCACACAATATTACAGCTTTATGAATCATTAGAGTTTTTAAATTGCTTATGGGGAACCACAGCTCTAATGATTTATGAATACTGGCTTCACAGTAAGTGTTACCAAACGTTTTTTGTTTGTTTGTTGGTTGGGTTGATTAATATCTACTTATTTCTTCACACATAACATCAGAAACTTCTACTCAAGTAGTTTTCTTGTGGGTAACACCTTTTACACCCATGGTAAGCATCTACCTTGTGGCTGCAGAACTGATGCTCACTTGGATGTTTTTTTGTTTTTTCCCCATTCTGCATAAACTCTAGAGACTGTTGTGTGTGAAAATCCCAGGAGATCAGCACTTTGTGAAATACTCAAACCAGCCCATCTGGCACCAACAACCATGCCACAGTTAAAGTCATTGAGATCCTGTCAGCCAATAACAGGAATCTAAAGCTACACTAGGCACAGGTTCACCAAAACTGGATGGCTGAGGATTGGAAAAAGACCAGATGATGCTTTTCAACAGTCAAATTTACTGAAAATACATTTTCCCCATTCTGCTGTTTTTATGTGAACATTCACTGAAGCTCTTGTCCTGTGCCTACATGATTTTATGCATTGTGCTGCTGCCACGTGATTGGCTGTTTGGATAATTGCATGAATGTGCAGGTTTACAGGTGTTCCTAAAGTGGCCAGTGAGTTTCTATATAATTTTACTGAAGTATGACTATTGCTTACTTTATACAACACTGATAAGGAGCTATTGAATTAGGTAATAACTGTATGAAGCAATTCAGTCGATGAGCAAATAATGTCATTTCTTTGTAGCTGTCAAGGCATTATCCTGCAATACCATTATCCACAAATGCAGTATGGGAAATCCACATCTGCAACAATTATATGATACTTTCACTTCAGTACAGTGTATGCAAGCAGTTCACTTTAGGCTCTGAGACAGGCTGCAGAATGTAGACTATATTTGATTACAAGCCAGTATCTTTGGCACAGAGTAATGCTCAGTGATCTTGTCTGCCTTAAAGAGTCATTTGCACATCATTGCCAGGAAGTGGCTGCACTTGGGTCAGGCTTGGCATAGCACCACTGAGTCAGAAGCAGTCCTACCGTTTTGGAGGAGGGGTGCATTAAATAGTCACAGTTGCAAGCCATTCACAGGTAGCCCAGTAAATTCCAGAGTAAAATGATACCACATTTGGCAAAACATTAATCTGTCTGATTAACGAAGGAAACTGACAAAAATAAAGTGTGAAAAGTGTACCACACCCAGAGATTTCTACAGGCATGTGGCTTGTGTGTGTTACTTTGCACTAATGCAATGTTTCGGTTGAAACAGGCTGCTGAAAATACATGCAGGCTGTGTGTAATGCATGAACACTATTTTAATAGACAGAAAAACACAGTAATGCGTATTCTCTAGTAGTTCATACATAAAGTTAATTACCCTATGTGTGTACCAGACATTACCTCATCCTTATTTATACTACCTTTACAAGTAGAAGGAAATATCTAACAATTATCTGTCATCTTTATCAGAAGGAAGAATAAAACTGTTTACTGTTTATACAACCTAGAAGAATTACTGGTGTTATTAAGTACAGATTGTTTCAGAGTTATCGTGAAATATTAATATTCATTTTATAGTGTAAATATTAAGATATGTGCTGAATCGACTCAATGTGAAAAAAAAAAGTGCTTGTCAAAGTTTTAATAATGCATGACAGGAAAAACAAGAAGAACAAGAAGGCAAGAGCATTGATTGCCATCTTGTACAGGGAACAAGTATCTCTTGGAGGATCAAGAGCACATTTCACAGTTCACGCCTGTCTAACCGGTATCACATAACAAGCCTTATAGCAAGTGTTTACTACAGCTGTGGTCCTGTATGTATCTGCCATTATTTTTAACCCTGTAAACTCCCAGGACATATCACCAGGTAATGTATTTACTGTATAACCTGCGGTATGACACAAGCAAGAGTGCTGTTGTACTGGACATCAGCATGGCTGATTCGGCTGTAGGCACAAGGCTGCAGGCTGGGTAATCACACCTGTCAAACAAATTGTTCTTTTTTTTGTGATCATTTCAATAGCCCCACTATTTGTTATTACAACACAGACATTTTCACATCCTCTTTTTTTTAATCTAAATATATACCAACAGCAGTATTGCAATATCCAAAACTGCTCTTCCTTCTGTTATTTGTTTAGCAGAGCTGAGTGTAGATATGTCAGCCTGGTGTTTTTAAGCTGCCTAGGCAGAACTGGGCACTGTACCAACTAACATCATTACTGTACTGGCCCAATGCATCCATATTCAATTTATTTCAATATCGACAGTAATTCTTAACTGAGTAAATCTAATTCTATAGTCTTTATCACTTTTTCATGACCGGATGTCGAGTGACGTCATGCACCTCATCATGCCAGCACGGTATAATTGAATTAAATGCACAGAGGTCATGAATAATGTAACAAGCAGTGGGAATACAGTGGCGTCTGCATGCATAGAAGATACAGCATTAAAAGAATACATTTTCAAAACAGAATGAGGAGAGGAATTTTACATGAGACTTTGGAACCTAAGTGTTATTGATTGATGGGTTGTTTTTTTTTTTTTGCACTTTAAAAGGGTTTCTTCAACCACATTATTTTGTCTGTAATCAAAGCCTGGTGTTGTTTCTTGGAACACAGTATCAACGAAGGCTGCTGTTTGGTTTTTGTGTGTAATTTTATATTCTGTGGCATGAGCACAGGAACGCCTCGGAAAAAGGCCGTCTGCCTTGACTGGAGAGCAGCTCCACACACAGAACATTTTCCCAGCTTCTCTGACCACCCTTTAAAAGCACTTTACATGTTTTAAGTAATTTTGGGCAGTCGCCAAAAGCACATTCTAGAGATTACATTACTTAAGTATGCAAGATATTGATTGCAATAATCTGAAGAGCTTCAAAATGTTTTGAGCTGGCTACTGTAAAATCAAAACGTAGAGCTTCTTCTATTGATCTATCCTTCCTTTAAATCTAGTGCATAAGATCCATATCTGAAGAAAATCAACAAAAAAACAGTAATTAGATCCTAAGAGAATGTATAATATTAACAAAAGTGACACATGATAGAGTTATGGAACTGGAACTGGTTTGTGCAAATTGCAGTGTTGGAACCTGTGATGTGATATGAAGTCTATGATGTTTTTTTGTTTTTTTTTTAACGTCACACATTCATGCCTACTATCTTGCTCTAATTCACACATTTAATGGAAACATTCAGGATATTACATCTAACGTGTTCTTTGGCTTGATCTGTTCCAATAATCAGACAATATTAACATTAATGTTTCCAGTGCAAAACATTTGACTCAATTTCTGTAATCTAATCAACTACACATGCACGCACATATACTCTCTGATTAAAAGATTGTGGAGATGGAAATGTGTTACAATTAATTAAATACCAAGGGTTCTAATTGAATTACTTGAGTAAGGAATAAAATTTGACTTTTATAGGAAAGTAACACCGGGTTTGTGTGACCACCCAGAATGTGATTATGCTCCACCACAACAGTTTGCCAACACTTACTGAATGATACATTAATCACTTATATTTATATGTAAGATCCAAAAACAAATTAGTTCATCTTACCACTATCATCTTACCACTATCACTGTAACAGCCATAAAAGGTTGTTCCCTCTCCAGCCTCTCTGTTATTTTTCTCTTGAAAATATAATGCAATGTTACTGAGAAACTGCAAAAAAAAAAAAAAAAAACACTCTATGTTTCCTCAAGGCAGATGTATTCAAACTTTTTTTCCCCTGTGAGTCCCACTTCCCAGTTTTGGAAAACTCGCACCCCCTCTCAACCTCCTCTCAACCCCCACCCACTGGACAAAAAAAAACAAACAACCAAAAAAAGTCTTGTCAAATTATTGCCAATAATTAACTAGAAAATTAAATTAAGTAAAACAAAACCACAGTTTTGTAATACAGCAGAATGGGGGAGGGTGGTAAACTCAGTGCACAGTAAGAAGCAGTACATTTTAAATATAATCCTTTGAAAAATTGCTTGTCGAGTGGTTTCGGACAGTTACAGGAAAGCAAAGCAAACAAACAGTGTTTTAAATCACTGTCCAGTTGTAGTTACTGTCAAAATTATTTGTAAAGTTAGATTTTACACTTCCTGTAGCCCTATTTCATGTTTATTTCCTGTCCTTCTTATCTCATAAAACATTGGCAAACTCCTTTTTGATGGTTTTAGAAAGGCTCTTTGTTTTTCTGACTTGTAATATGAAGAACATTATATTTGTATTGAACCCGCCTGTTTGTTTGATTGACATGGTCACTTACCGGTAATAAAACTTAATTCCATCTCTGCATCCGTATGAAATTCTCTTTCAGAATTGAGCATCCTCCCGGCAGTAATTCTTCTGCAATATTAATTTGTCTTCATTGAACCATTTTTTTCTGCTCATTGTCATGCTGGTTTCTGTTTGTTTCTGTCTTCTTTGCTCTTGTAACATGTCTACAGATGCCTGTCAGGCATATACAAGTTGGATGCAAATGCAAGGATTCAGGTAAAACACCCAGGAGGCACCAGTCAGGTGATAAGTGAATAGGCAGGGACAGCATCAATAAGCAGACTGAAGCAAAATCACACCAGGGTAACATCCACAGAATAAGCAAACTCAATAATTTGCTAGTAAATACCAGCAGCAAGGCTGTGCAGTGACTGAGTAAAAGACCAGGTTATTTACGGGAGTCTCAGGAACAGGTGAAGCTGATTAGTTCAGAAATATATGTCTCAGAAATATATTATATTTAAATTACCTATATTGATAAGTATATTGTAAAAAAATATTTCTGGAAAATATAAAAGAAGGCATGAATCAGGACAGGGTTTAAGATTAAAGCAAATTTCACCTTCTTATAAATGATGTAAGAGTACACCATGAAACTATTTTTAAACAAGATAATGGGAACACAATTCCATAATTACAGCTCCATCACAACACCCATTCAAGTGCAAACAGGCCTGCTAAATCAGTCTGGTGAAGATGATGCTAAACATCTCTATTTCCAAACATGTTCTACTTACACTTGACTCAGTGGCATACTTAAAGGCCTACAGATCTTTAGCCCGGTGAATTTACAGTTATTGGTTAGAACAACCACAACGAAGTAGGTCACAAACACAAGCATGAGAACAGGATGTTTTTTGGTGGCAGTTAAAATACAGTGCTGCAAAAGCCTGCAGAAAAGACACTTGCTAATCCTTGTTTTTTTTTTTTCAAATTACATAGTCTACTATAGTTGATGCATTTTCTATATGCTCTTTGTGTTATTATTCTTCTTGAATACCAGTTATCACATTTTGGCATTTAGCCCAAAGTTAACTGCCAAAAAAAATCCTACTACATTGTCTAAAGGGAATATATTGCAGGCCCAACCTTGTTCCTGAAGATCTACTTGCCATTCCAAATTTAACAAAGCACACCTAATCCAGCTAAGCAAGGTACTCAGGAGCTTCTGAACACTACAGAACGGGGTGTTACCTATAGTAGGGCTGGAACCAAACTCCTAAAGATTCCTGCTCTACTGGTCGACAGCACTGTAATTCTGTAGGTGCATCATAATTACAAAATGAAAATGCAGAAATAGTTTGATCTGGAGTCATTTTAGATGAAACCCAGCTTTTTCTTAGTTAAACAAGTTGTGACATATTTCACCAAAATTTGGTTTTTTGGTGTTCACTGAGTGTTGATTACATTATCGCCTGTGGATGAGGCAAATGTAGTTAATTTCAAAAGGACTGGGTATATTCAATGAGTGAAAAATGAAAAACAAAAAAATTAACTTGTCTATTGTATTGTAGCATCCCTTTAACACAAAACTGGATTTTTGCTGTATTGTGAATTTTATAGTTTGAAATTTACATGGTATGATAACCTAGCAAAAAGCAGCCACTATCTAAAAAATATTTTTCTCTTGTGCAGATCATTTTAATTTAAAAAAAAAACTTATCTCAAAGCCTATATTACTCAGCTTTTGCTCTGTACTTTCAACAATAAATTCTTGCTATGTGCAATTTTCTGATATGTTTTAGGCCTTTGTGTATGTTAAGTTAAATGGTGGGTGTATGTGTTTGCAGTCTTGTGGCTTTATGTTCAATTTAGAAGGCCGCTGACAGACTTCCCTAAACAAACTAGACAAACTTCCTTAAAAACTATTTTCTTTTCATTTAACCACACTATAAGCTCATCCAAAAGTGCTTGTTTAAAGAGATCCTGAAAGTTCCATGGTGCCCAAGCAGTCTTGTCAGAACTTGATTAGTAGGCCATGGCAGGATAGAGAGCTTCTGCTTGAGGACCATATGAGGCCAGGGAATGTGGTGGGGCATGTTTTCTGGAGTTGTTTTGACAACGTGTAACGGTGACAATCACTGGCTTCTTGTAATGTCACACAGATGAGTTGGTAGCCACTGATTCAGAATTGCTGAATAGAAGTCGGAGCAGTACTTTATCCAGAGGGTATGACACTTTACTGACACCATCATTAACATCACTTAGTGGCTCATGGAAATTCCTGTAGCTCCCCATTGATGTTAAAGTGAAATTAATCGATCGTTGTGGGTATACAGTGTTCCATGGTGGCACAGATTCACAGTGGTCCCACAGTCATTTTTTCCAGGCCTTCTCTGTCTGTTGCTGCTCTATTCAACATGTCCTCCTGCTAGTAAACTAAGAAATGTGTTATGTTCTCTGTCTATCTTAATGTGTACTATATGGTGACAGGACATGGCACATTTTAAAAAGTTGTGTCAGTAATCACCCACAAACTAAATAACACCATTTCGATGCTTGAAGGTGTAAATTGGACTGTTGCCTTTCATAGTCTGGCATAGATTTCCATTACATGCGGCTGTAAACTTCAGGTGTCGGATGTGTCGTCAATTCCAGCATGTTCTTGTACTAAAACAAACAGTGACATCAGAGAAGAAGGTATGCAGGCAGCTTTATGCTTCTAAACAGAGACAGCTTTCGCAGCCCCTGATGGGGTTTGTGGAATTGTGTTTCGGCTTTGAATAAACAAAACAACCACATGTGCAGGTGCTGTGGTCTAAAGAAGAAAGTCATGACCTGAGCTATCTATCCAGAACACAAACAGTCCAGAGAGCCAGACTTCAGCTGCCGTACGGACATTCGACATGTTTGATGTGAGAAATTAGTTAATATTTAATGTGACGGAAATGGTCTAGAACCTTCCTAGTAATGATTTATGCAATCTGCCACAGTGCCACAGATGAAACGGCAAACAGCAAACTTCCAAACTTCCAAATTTCTGCATTGTCTGTGTTTTAGAGCAAGGTTTCTTTTTACTTTTTTTTTTTTTTTGGATCCTAACACGAAGCATGTGCAGACTGTCAGGTTGTTGAAACTAATGACCTTCCCAAAAAGCACAGTCCTTGCCAAAAGACTAATTAGTATGATTTAGCCAGCCAGTAATCCCCTTTTCTCAACACATGTATCAAATGCCACATTGTGTGATGGACTGGGAATCTAAACTCTTCTGTTTGGGGACAGAGTCAAATAAAACTTGCTGTGTCCAACTGGTTTATTAGTTGTACAGCAGATGAGACATATTTACCTAATTTCACTGAAGCTTTAAACCTGGACACATTCATAACTACTGTACTGCTTATGACAGGAAAAATACAGTAATATTAACAAGAATAGATGCTATGCTCATATTGTGTGTGTTTCCAGAGCCAGAGATGTTGTCCCTATTACAATTCAATGCTGTGGATGTGTTGCACATCCTGTCCATGATCAGAGTATAATAACACAGATCTATCTGTATAATTTGGTTTTCCTGACAATACCCATCTCATACAAGTCCTTTACACTGTTAAACTGGTCTGTCAAATCATATTATTCTACACTGTGCTGTCTTGCCTTTCACCTGCTATTGGTACAGTGTGATATGTTTGGCAGTTGCAGTCATCCAGAACTGCACGCAAGATTTGAATGCTTACAGAATAAACACTCAAGTAAATAACAATAGTTAATAAAGGTTTCCTAGACATTTAGAAGTTAAAAAGAGCTTTGGTATTCAGTCATTTTAAATATTTTTTAAATATCTTTCACCCAACCTAACTCTCTTTTTTCCTCTTTTTCTGTCTCTTAGATTTTTGGCTTCGTCAATGCCATCAGCACAGTAGGCAACGACCAGCGGAACCTGCTGGCGTTCCGTTTCTCTGCCCTCAACCCCGTAGTGGACCCCTGGGTCTTCATCATCTTCCGCAAGTCCATCTTCCAGCATGTGCGAGCGCTCTTGCATTGCCGCTTTAGCAAGGCGGCAGTGAAGAGCACAGCCCAAGATGGCCTCTCACATCGCTTAGAGACAATGGTGCCTGCAGAGGCCACCACTCTCCAGAGCAAAATGTTCTGTAGCATCCCTCAGTGAGAGCCAGCAACAAATGAGGGGCCAAGGGACATACTGAAATCTAGAGACATTTCATGCATTTGTTAATATTCAGTAACCGCTTTATCTTGGCCAGACCTTATTTCAGAAACACTGGGTGTGATGCAGGAATACACACTGGATTGGATGCCAGTCCATCACAGGATTCACACATACAGGCAATTTTGTATCCCTACTCCACCTACTGGCATGTTTTTGGTAGGTGGGAGGAAACCAGGGAACGTGGTGAAAATCCCCAGTGGACTTGGGAAGAACATGCAAAACTAGAGCTCAGTAATGTACAGATTGATGGACAGTATGTACAATATATATATATATATATATATATATATATATATAGTGTGTGTATGTGTGTGTGTAGGAATGGGCCTTCTTATGGCCTGTATGTACATTCCTAAGTATGTGAAGCACAAACCATGTTTGAGCTAAAGAGTACTTCAGAACTACTGTTGTCTACAATAGCCAGCTATTCCCTTTAGAAAGACAGTAGTGTATCATTAATAAATATGGAAGGTTTATCATTAAAAAAAAAAAAAATCGAGTAACACTCACTGGCCATTTTATTAGGGACATCCGTACCCATGCTCATTCATGCTATTATCCAATCAGCCATGGTGGCAGCACAGTGCACAAAATCATGCATATGCAGGTCAAGAGTTCAGTTAATGTTCACATCAAACATCAAAGTGGGGGAAAAAAATGTGCTCTCAGTGACTTTGACTGTGGCATGGTTGATGGTGGCGGGCGGGGTTGTTTTTGTGCTCAACTCCTGGGATTTTCACACACAACCCTCTCTGGAGTTTACACATAACGGTGCGAAATACAAAAAAAAACAAAACAAAAAAAACACCAGAAACCTGCCATAGTTGGAGTCACTGATATGACATTTTTTCCCCACTCCAGTGTCTGATGTGAACATTAAATTAAACTCTTGACCTGTATCTGCATGATTTTATGCATTGTGCTGTTACCACATGATTGGCTGATTTTATAATTGCGTGAATGTGTAGGTTCGCAGATTTTACTGATAAGACTGGGTGAGTGTATATGTCAGTTGATCTGTGTAACACCATTCCTTCACCTCTAATGAAATGCAAATGAATAAGAAGACAGTAATTCTTTAGTTTGGTTCCCTCATTTCATGCTAACCATAAGCATTTTAAATACATCCTTAATAAACCTTGGCATGTTTACAGGTTAGTACATTTTTCTCAAAATCATAGAATTTATTAATTTTGTAAATGTCTTAATGTAGTTCTGTATATTTGCACTTCTCCTCCTTCAGTGTGAAGGTAGGTGCTCTTTTCACATTGTCTCAGTTCATTTCAAGGCTACTGTCACAATGCATCTGTTAAATACCTGGAACAGGTAATACGTATCATATGAGTTTTACTAGGATCCAAACTAAACTCTGAATTAAGCTAGAAACCGAGTGAAGTGTTGTAAATATTGCTTTTAGTGCATGCAGTGTCTTTTGGTTAGACATTGGTTGTGCAAAAATAAATTACATCTAATCACACGAACACAGTGTTTAATATTGCAAGATGTTAGAGTTATGAGGTTCCATCTTATAATTCTTTGTTTATTATATTGAGCTTCAAAGACTTGACTCTCTGCAGTTCAGACACATAACCTTCTCTCTCTTAACTTTTAAACAGTACTGTGTAGAATTCAACACATCCGTGTACATTCTGGGTCTTATAAACGTATACATTTAATTTAATCAAACATGGCAAAAGCTCATAATTTCAAAGTCACAATTGTCCATCTTTTTAAAAGTTTTTCAGTGGTCGTTTTTATTCACGTCTCTCAGCACAGAAAAAAATTTGCACTTTCTGTTAGCTGGGTACTTGGTCTCTGTGGTTTGTTGTTTGTAATGTGACAAAGAACAGATTTTAATACAACATGTGGTATCAATCATTTATGTTGTTAAAATCCTAAAAATCATTTTTGTGGTGTCTGAAACATCTTGGTTTTGCCTGACCTTCTCTTTTAGCTCGTGGCGCAGTTATAATTCATACTCTGCCTAAATCAAAGTGCTGTACAGATGCTTTTAGAACTGTTCTCAGTGCAAATGCTTGACGGGAATCACAAACACAAAGCATACTGTGAGCAGGAGATAATTTTACCTTCCATAGTTGGCTGCTGGAACATTTTTGCTATCACAAAAATGCCCTGGTGATTTGTATACACAGCGTTTGAGGAAGTGGAAGGCATTAATATCAGCAGTGGGAAGTGTGCAGGTGGTCTCCCCGAACTTTCAAAACAGACATATCCTCCATTGTATATGTGGTAGCGGTTTTGTAGATAACAAGTCCGTAGTTCCATTTTTTCCAACTTCCATTGTTTTAACAGAATATTACAACCACTTGCTATCACACATCATATGTAAACCAGTTATCTATGAAATATACTAGAGATGTTCTTATTTGATAAATGCATTTTTTTGTGTTTGTAAAGGAAATCCTCAGTGGTGTATATAGCAGTGAAGTCTTTGTACGTACAGTACATGCTATGTCTGGTTTGTGTGAGTTTTGTGTGCAGCATATAAAGCTTTTCTCATTCTGACTTGCACTCAGCTCGTTTTTTTCATTCGGTGTTGCAAAAGAGAGGTTTTACTTGCCCAATCATGGAGAGTTGTAAAAATAATAAACACTTCTAAAGAATGTGCAGTGGCCTCAGTCATTGACTGAACACTTGGGGAGCGGTTTTGATTGATCTGGTCACATTATGCTACTTGCAACATGTATTTCATATATAATATAATGGTCCAAAAACAATTGCAATAGCAGTGTAAATAATTAAACCAGAGTAAATAAAAAACTTCAAAGAACAACTTAAATGCAATGAAGTGGCATTAAAAACAAAGAAAATGATTGTAATATAGAAAGACCAATATTTTAGCAGTAAACCCGGTAGACAATTAAGACAATTGATTTGACAATTTCAACCCCAGTATTCATGTATGAGCTAATATTCAACTTCAGGGTTTTTTCTGGGTTTTTTTTTTCAGACACGGGTCCTATTTGTCTAAGAAATTGTGAAACCAGGGAATATAAAGCCCTGAATACACTCCGCCAAGTTCCAAAATAATGAAAACTGTAGGCTAGAATCTGTCAGCAGCCTTATTTGTCAGTAATTATGAAGCAGACTGGTTTGTGGTTCTATCATGGCCTGCTAAATGAAAACAGAGCGACCTGAATGAAAGCAGTGACTTGATGCCTCCAGCAGGGTGGTATAGAGGTCAAGCACTGTGCCAACAACTGGAGGAAAAGTAAATAGACGTGAAACAAAAGAATGTACTGCATACAGGAACTGGGTTTTCAGGCAAAGTCAGTTATGCCTCTGAGAATCACAAGTTTGTGTTCAGAGCACACCACAAATACGCCGACATGACAGTACATGCTTCCCCAGATGTACACAGTATGAGCAAGTAAAGACAAAAATAACATCTGCTTTGTCTAATGCAGCCCAAGTTGCATCTGAATCTGCCAAATTTACAGTTCAGCTCTGTTGTCACTCTGGAGATTAGCCTCAGTAGTAAACATGGCACCCAGTCACAAAATTTATGAAAAACATACATGGCTTGATATTGAATTAAAATTAATTTGTTTAGATTTGAACATTTTTAGAATATACAATTAAGGATATACATTGTCACAATGCAGCTTTAATTGCTCTTTAAATCGCAGCATTTAAATCATAAATCGCATCTCTAATAAGTAATCCAGAGGTGACAATAGAAAGGAAAAACTCCCAGAGACAACATGAGGAAGTCCTCTTGAGAGGAAACTCAAAAGGGAACCACTTTCATGTGACACCGGATAGTGAAATAATAAATCATTACTTCTTCTATACTAACTGTATACTATACTGTATGAACTGTAAGTGTGTTGAAAAGATGTTCAGTATCAGTGTCATAGTCTTAATGATTACAGCAACAGTTCTGACATACAAGTCCACAGTATCCAGGTAGGATTTAAACAAGCAAGGGCGAGAGCTGGGCATAAACTGTTTTTCGGAAGTGCAAATCTTTAGGGTATCCATGTGTGACTGTATTTACCATGTCTATTTATTAACCTTGTCTGAGCATTGAGCTATAGCAATACCATTCCTATACAAGCTTCTATTTAATCCTTTTAAAATCTCGAAGACTTGCTAAAATATAGTTCCAATATAACCAGAAATAAGCTCTAAATATAAAAATGAAACTAAATTTAACATTTCCATACAAAAAAAACAGAACTGACATGATGGCAGTCTATTTTTGTATAGGCTGAGCAAGCCAGAGATAAATCATTTCCATGAATCAGTGCTAGACTTGAACTACAGTACCTTGTATTTGTGTATTCATATGTGTGTATTCAGCCTCCTTAATAGTCATCAGATTCATATGGATTACAAATGACATTTATGCAGATTGTTCCAGCCAGTATTGTAAACCAATATGCTCTTAAAGTAAATTTAAGAAAAATGAAAGTAAAACTTTTTAAGGCAAAATTCATAATTTGTTAACAGATCTGGAATTTTTTTTTTTTTTTAATTAAATTAAAAAATGAAAACTGCTATCATCAGGAGTTCTCAAATTTGAATCCAGCTATCCATGCCCAGGAGCTAAGGGAGCAAAACTGGCCAAGCATCTGGGTAGGAGGGATGGAATACTCTCTCGATCCTGTCAATCACAGCAACACTATCCAATCATGGGCATCTGTGAGTTCATGTATGTGGAAGAGGGCAGATACTGCTTTCCTCTGAGTGTGTTACACTGCCCTGTGATGCTGCATGAGCAGCAGTTCGAAAATATGTGAAGGCTAGGACTTCCGGGTTTCGATATGAGAGAGTAGCACGCACTTCACGACGGCTCCGTAAAAAATCCAATATAACTTTGTCAGAACATCTTTTTAGCAATTGTGAACATTGATAAAATTATAGTCTCACATCCTAGAAACTACTAGCCGACTTTAGGATTTAATTTGTCCAGTTTTCCAAACATGCCGGCCAAATCTCGGAAAAAACACTGGACCAGGCCGCGGCCTCCGGCTTTAATGTTGAAGAAGCGCCTGAAGAAGATGCTCCAGAGGCGGGTAGTTCAGTCATCCTCAACGCGATCTCTTCCCTTCGCGCGGAACTTCTTTCAATCAAATCGGACATTGGGGAAATCATAGATTCAAAGATCGAACAGCTAGCTGTCGCTATCAGAGGAGAACTTTTTGCTGCCACCTACACAAAGTGACATTTTGACTGCCAATATCTGATTACATAGCTATCTAGCAGGTTGATCAACATGACATTTACTGTGTGAGGAAATCACACTTTTTTCTTTAGGTTTTTACCACCTCGACAGTTAAACTGACTTATTACCCATAATGCTCTTTGCAGAAAGGCTAGATTAGAAAGTAAATAAAATATTTTAAGTATTTCATTTCCAGAGTTCAGTCACCACAACATCCAACAGGTTTTTCAACACTGCAGTTCATATTTATTTTCCTTCATGTTGCACATTCTCTGTCTCAGCATCAGAAAGTCAGACCCTGAAGTTACTTCTAAAATACTATGACTCATACAAATGGTTGCAAAAGGCCAGGAAATGGAAGGAGATGTGTAAAAATAAGAGAGGTGTTGAGAAAATGTAATCATCTGCATCATGCTGCAATGCAATAAAGACAGTTTAAACACGACTTGAAAAGTTTACAATGTTCCTGAGAAATGATACGTTGACTGTATTAATAAAATAAGCAGTGACTCATATTGCAAATTCAGGAGCTAGTTAGGAGACATCTTTTCCAACTCTCACAAATGTTTTCTTTGACAAAAAAAAATAATAATGGTGTGTCTCCTGCAAAGATGCTGTCTGAGAACCGGAAAATCTTCAACCACAGAAAAGCAGGCTCTTAGTCCTAGTTACAAAGAGCACAGCCGTGGTGCAGTAAGCCATGGTTTCCTTGAACAAAAGTCACAATCTCATAGTGAAAGTCATTTCTAAGTGTGTGTGTATGTGTGTGTGTGTGTGGGGCAGTTTGGTTTTTCTCCACTGTTTGCAACGAAGTCAATAAATCTTGATAGTAAGCAATGTGAACACTGCAAAGCCTACACAGATATTTCCTACAGTTCAACATCATACACACATTCACTATTTTTTCCACTGTGATTGTAGGTGGCCAAATTGGGTGCTAATTTCACCAGCATTCATTATTTCCAGGTTTTGGTTTTACGTTTGCTAAGTGACTTTGTATCACCTTTCCAGTAATCTGTGTTGGTTCATTGTAATTCTTCTGTGATGTTTCCTCTCGTGGCTTTGCCTCACACATTTATCAGTTGTAATGAGCCTAAACACATACCTTGGTAGCTAGACATATGTGAGTGAATCCATATACACTTGGAATCTCTCAAACAGTTCACTCCATCCACACAGGATACAGAAAATTATGGTTAGATTTACTGATGTCCTCACAAATTAAAGCATGTTGAAAAATACATGGTTGACTTGTTTGATTAGAAAATAAAGGACTAAGCAGCATTCATTCATTCATTCATTCATTCATTCTTCACTAACCACTATCACTATCAGGAACACTGGGCACAAGGTGTGAGAATTCACCCCGGCTAGGTTGCCAGTCCATTGCAGTCCATTCACACTTCACCACTTAAGAGTAGCCAATTCACCTACTGGAATGTTTTGGGAGGTTGGAGAAAGCTGGAAAACCTGATGGAAACCCATGAGAACACGGGGAGAACATGATAAACTCCACACAGAGAGGAACCTGAGCACAGGACTGAACCTGCGACCCGAAAGCTGTGAGGCAGCAAAGCTAAGCAGCAGTTTAGTTTAAACTAAAAACAAAACAAAATAAAACAAAACAACATATTTACATATTTGATTGTACATACTTTATACCAGAGCAGGCAAAAACGTAACTGTATTTTGTTATTATACTTAAGTATTGTTTTGGCATGTTTATACTTTACTTTGGTGTTATTGATATTGTACTCTTAAGTGTTATTGGAATACCTGTACTCCAAATTGATTACGTTTCCAAGATTAACTTTTTACTTCTTGCATTCTTCTTTTAGATAGACCTTTACTACTTGTTAAAAATCTCAAAAGTCTCTTCTTCTCTTATGCAGCCGAAGATATGTCATAGATAATGTCATAGATAAATTGAAGTTTCGTATCTATTCAAGTTGTTTAAAAAAAATAAATAAATTGTCATCTGCAGTGACCTTCCCTTGCTACACAATGTTAGTTAATGCTAAAGTGATCCATGTGCATCTGAATATCAATAAGCCGCATAACTGCAGTGTAGAACTTGAGGATGAACACCCCTGGCCCTAACCTCAGTAAAATGGTTCAATATGCTGCAGTAAACAAAGACTGAGGTGTCTCCTTTGCGTTCCTAGAAGGCATGAACTCCATCTAATTTGAAAAAAGCATGTTGAGGAAAGTGTCACTTAATTCACTTAATGTTAACTGGCTATATTTAACTAAGATAGTCTGGTTTAAGTTTTTTTGCTAAGACTAGCACTGATTCCAGTAGCTAATATAAACAGATTCCAGTAGCTAATATAAATTGTAAATATTGGTTATTTATATGATATCATACTTCTGATTAATTCATTATTGGTCGTGTTAGTCTTGCATGTGAGCAGCAAATTTACAGAGATTGAATGAGGTTTTCAAGCCAAATGGCAGAGTTGCTTTAAAACGAAAATCATTTTCTGATAGTGAAGTGAAGTGATAGTTCTAGATAAGTAATAAAAGTTACTTTTCACATGAAAACATGACATTACCTTAATATCATTAGTTAAAAACATTTACTTTTTAATACTGGAGTACATTCTCAAAAATAGCTACTTTTTTTTTTTTTTACCTTCATTTGTGTATATTTTTTAGTTGGATAGTTCTACTTTTAAATGGAAAAAAGTAAGATTTTGACATATTATCTATACTTTCACTTAAGTATAATTCCTCAGTACTTTTTCCAGCCCTGCTTTATACAGATTCTATATAGAACCTGGATTACTGTAATTGTCATTGGTAGACTTTGAGTACCTATGCCAAATGCAGCTACGCTGTCTCACCTTTCAGTCCACGCAAAATAATAATAATAATAATAATAATAATAAACAACACTTTGAGCTATACCTGTATATCACATCATGTTGCTTTTTTTTGAGCTCGTCACTGATAAAGGGCAGTACACTTCTGTCAAGGACCTCAGTGCATAAATATAAAAGAACAGCTCCCTCTAGTGCAAGATGTACAAACATTATTGCTGACGCTGGGGCCACAGCAATGCTGGGGTAATTAAGATCATAGACCTGTGACCATCTAAACACAATAATATGTTCAGACAGTGCTTGACTCATTAAGCTTGAACATTTGTTTCATTTAGCACAGCCTTTATCCAAAGCAATTTTCAACAAAGAGCATACAATCCAGTCAGCCGAGTGTTACGGGCCTCAGTTGTTGAAGGATCCAACAAGCAGTGCGGTAATTTGTACTGGAACTCTTTCAATCACTAGCTCAGAGCCTTTAAGCCACTGCTTCTTTGTATGAACCTACAGCAATTAGCTGAAGTTTATTACTTATTTTATAAAAAATATAGCTGTTCTGTTTAAAAAAAATATCTTACTGAATTAACAGGCTTAATTTACTTGGTTTTTTATGAGACTGTCCTAATTAATTGCATTCTGATCCTATTGTCAGTATTATAACAGTGCTGTAGCACAATTATTTCAGCTCTTGGGTCCCCGGTTCCCTGGTAATACAATAAAGGTGGATTTGCCCTGTGATGAACTGCCATCCCATCCGGAGTGAATCGTAAAACAGAGTGTACAATAGCTGGGTACACTCGTGAGTTAATGAACAAGGGCTGCACTATATGAATTTAAAAAAAAAAAAAAACATTAATATATAGTATAATAGTGTGAATATCATGATGATTTGTGATGATCAATCAAGACTCAAGTATTTATATCTGACTGGATGTGTTGCAGGACCAGAAAATGAAAGTTAGGTTTATATCTCTTCTTAAATGAAATAAAGTTACTACTGTAAATAGTTCAATATAAAACATCATCAGGACACCATTCTTACTGACTTAGAATAAATTAAATAAATTTTTATTTAATATTTTATATATACCCCACCAACATGCCATTAGGTTGAATTTCAAATGACTGCCTATTATGATATAATGTAGTGTTTTATACTCTACATAATGTACTACATGTAGTGCATGCCATTTGAGAGTCAGACACAGAAAAAAATCCTTAAACTACAGATCCTTTTCCACACAGTTACACTGCACTCTAAAGAGAAAAATATCTTTTATCAGATTTGGCTCCAGTTGACGGTGTAAGAGTCACACACTGTGTGTGAGCTGTTAATTTACCGCCGCTCTACAGTGAATACTGCATTGTAGAAATGGAGACAATCAGAGACACTGCATGCTGATACCAAGAAGGAGAAAAGAGACAGTGAAAACATGAATGCAAGCATAAAGTATACATTTATTTTTATTGGAAAACATTTATATATATATTGTGCATATTATTCATACACTTTTCACATGTTGAATCCTTGATCCTCTATCATTTGTACATCTGACCAAAAACCATTAAAAGGATCGCTCTGAGTAGAACAGTATAATTCTGCATCGCCCACAGTAAGATCACTGGAATAATAATGACCCCCAAAAGCCAACACTACTTAGTATAAGTGAAACTAAATCACCTTTGTCCTGCTCTAATGGACCCTGGTTGTTTTTTTTTTTTTAGTCATACTGCAAGCAAAGCGCAGATGAGATTTAGAGACTGAACAAGAAGCTCTGACAAACCCACAAAAGCAAGAGACAAACAACTAGTTAAAGGAGTGGCAACATCTCCATCTGTAAATGAACATACTGTTTTGTTTTTTTTTTTAACACCAAAATGCAAATATAAGAGGGTGTGTACATATCCATCAGTTTTATATATGTCCTAAGTGAGTAAAGGTTGTTTTGAGAAAAGACTGTGGCTTAAGAGTATATGGCACATCTCAAAACCATGATTAAAACAAACACACAGATCATGCTATTACAACAACAGGCGATGCAAAGTTCACCAGACAAGCACGGTGGAAAACAATACATTTAAAAAGCTTAACACTGATAAATAGCATCGATGACTAATCTCCACATTTTCAGTCACACCATTTACATTAGTCAACCCATATTCAGTTCTTCTGTCCATGTACTTTATCCATCAGTGCCTGTGTAAAGTTTTTAGCCAGCACACAACAGCCCATTACAATAAACACAAACCTGTCAAATCTAGCTGCTGGCCAACATGAAAATTCAGCTCAGTAGCCATCAAACTTCAGTGATACATAATTTGAAGATGTTTAAGTACACATTATGATGTATAATACAGTATCTTGTGTATAAACATCCAGTTGTGCTACCTTTCAATTTTTAGACTGGAACAGAGCAGCAGCGTTAGAGTTGAAGCATGACTTCACCACAAAGGGCACATGCAATTGTTCTCTAATTGAATGCAGCATTTTGACCCTTTATAACAATTACTACATTTAATTCAGTTATTTTATTCATTTTTGAAGAGAAATGTTCACCACATCCTACACATGTATGTCATTTCATTTTTGACTTAGAGCGCCACTGTCTTCAAATTGTGGCAGATATAAAGACGTCTGCTCCAAAATTGCTCATGCAGTTATGCTTGGTCCATTCACATCTGCTGGGACTACGCTGCAATTTTTCTCAACATTACTATTTCGGTTGGTGTCTTGCGAAATTTGAAATTCTTAATTTTCACTGAAGTAAACTTCTGATCGTTTATTTTCTAAAGACAGAGTGATCTTAGTAGGACAAGCAATGTAAAAGAAAGACAGAATGGAAAACATCTTTCACTTTGCAGTCATCATTTGGACAAACTCTGTAAGAAACAGAAAAATACAACAGTGATCAGTTAAGAATTTTCACATAAAAATTTCTCTCCACTAATGTTATATGATCTGAGGGTTCATACATCTTTGATAAAAAATTTTTTTAGCAGGACAAGTACGTAGATAATCAGATTTTTTTCCAGTATAATGCAGATTAATATTTAAGCTATACATATATTTCACATGGCTTTAATGAAAATGAATTCTATCTGTGTTAAACAAATACAATATTGGGAATCAAATTAAGTCATGGAGCAGCTGGTACCTAAGGTCATGCAAGATTCGTTTACTAAGGGCTCTTGTGGTTCATGAGTGTTTCTTGAACTGCTAGGTCATAGCCCTCAGTTTAGTAGTGGAAAGCACTAGTAGGTCTTGGCAGCCATCTTTTGACCATGACAAAGACACTGTGGCTTAGTTGCTAAATTCTGTGAAATGTGGGAAGAATCAGCTGTACAGGAGGTAAAGCGTACAGAAGATAGCAAGCAGTGGTGGGAGAGGGGATCATGGAGAACCACAATCGGCAATGTGATGTGGTTTACCTGCACCTCCCTAAACCTTTCCCAAACCTGGCCTATCACTACCAGGGCCAGATGTCACTCCTCTCAACAGCCTCTGTGCCCCTGTGAAACCACAGTGCTTCCCAGCTAGTAAGGGATGCATCCATTATAACGGTTTCTCTCTCTGATAGGGCACCACATTTTTGTTAGAAAAGACTTGTGTCCAGCAACTAGAGACCGGGTATCTCTGGCTGAGACATTTTTTTGTTGGTGGTGTTTGCAGTCCAGCTGTAGGCTGATTCCCCACTGCTGAAAAGCTTGCGGTTCCAGTAAGCCTCAACGAATCGTCGCTGTGGCTGCCAACATCAATTCTAGCATCCTCATCGTGGCTTGGATGAATCTGATCACCAAGCATAATAAGGTCTGCCAAATGCTCAAATCTCAAATCTAGATTCAGTGTTAGGGAGCTCTTTTCTGGGTTCACCATGAGAGACGAAGAAATAGAAAATGGCTGTATGATAGCGGTATTTTTTGCAAATACTGTGTCATATGAAACCACGTCTGACTCATGTACACAAGAAGCTATCCCCCATGATGAGAAGCGAGTCTGCTGCTAAACCACAAGTGTAGCTTGTGTGAAATTACAGGTGCTGATTTCATACTTATTATTTTGTGAAACAGACAGTGTGATGCAATTCATAGCCAAAAAAAATGTTGCTGTTAAATTATTAGGCTTATACAGAAATAATGGCCTACGTCTGGAAAGAAAAAGGCAATAAAACTGTTAGCTGCAATCATTAGTATGACAACTGTCAGAAAAAAAATTACAATGCTCACTCTAAGCAAAATAGCTTACTGCAGTCCTGCATGAGATACTGAATCTCTGTGTGTCAGAGACAGCCAGCTTACCTTCATAATTCACCTGCCCATCACCATCAATGTCGGCCTCTCGAATCATCTCATCCACTTCTTCGTCTGTCAGCTTCTCGCCAAGGTTAGTCATGACGTGACGCAGTTCAGCTGCACTGATGTAGCCATTTCCGTCCTACGAGGCATGGGGTGGGAGAAGAGAAATCAGAATCGATTGTAATTATAACCAAGATCAAAGAAACGCACTCATTTGTTTTGTTAAAAAAAATAACAACAAGGTGAAAAGACATGTTTCAATTTGTTTGGTCATATTCCTCTCAAATATCATCAGGAACTCATTTGATGCTGAGAGATACACTTGATATCATGTACATTAAAGTACAATAAGGCATTTACAGGTTAGTGAGGTAAATCAGGCATTACTTGCAGGCTTTTAGCTCATGGGGTGTACTCACCTTGTCAAAGACTCTGAAGGCTTCTCGGATCTCCTCTTCACTGTCTGTATCCTTCATCTTCCTGGCCATCATGGTCAGAAACTCCGGAAAGTCTATTGTTCCATTGCCTAAGGAAATGCCATACTTTGTTGTCATTACTAAAGCTAATCTAGATAAGTAATTAGAACTTTCTGTATAAAGCTGACAGACACTAGAGCTTGCTAGCTTGATGAAGTTAGCATGTTAGCATCACACTGTTGTACTGCAGTCTCACCATCAGCATCGACCTCATTGATCATGTCCTGCAGCTCAGCCTCTGTGGGGTTCTGGCCAAGTGAGCGCATCACAGTTCCCAATTCTTTGGTGGTGATAGTGCCATCGCCATCTTTGTCGAAGAGGGAAAACGCCTCTTTGAACTCTGGTGGATTAGATAAATAGAATTGTGACAATCATGTTTGAAACCCTAAAACCTGTGTAATGTGTGCGAAATCATTCACTTCTCTTCCCTATAATAGTGTTCTGTGTAGTATTCCCAATATTCCAATCTTGGTAATAGTGAATAGGGGACCATTTTGGATATGGCAAAAGGGATTTCACATGTGTACAGCCTCATATTTATACACCAGGGAAACAAAATAGCCACAGTATATGCAATAGAGTTTCTAGGGACTGAGAGCAAATGAAAAATACAAAAAAGTTTTTTTTTTTTGTAACACATTTATTAAAATATTCCTTATAGAGTGTCAATTTTG
The DNA here is from genome assembly GCF_027358585.1 of Pangasianodon hypophthalmus. Taxonomy (NCBI): domain Eukaryota; kingdom Metazoa; phylum Chordata; class Actinopteri; order Siluriformes; family Pangasiidae; genus Pangasianodon; species Pangasianodon hypophthalmus. The sequence continues at coordinate 16,045,100 of NC_069723.1, read as the reverse complement.
TCACATATTCTTTGAGAAAAAATATATTTACATTAAAATATATAAACATTAAAAACACAATAATTAAAATTTTTCATGCAATCACCATGGAAAATTTGAATTATTGTGTTTTTAATGTTTATTTTATGCAATTTGTTTTATGAAAGAAGTCAATAATTTCAATGGAAGGCACTGTACTTCACGTTCCAGTATGTGTTCAGGGAGAACAGAGGAATTTTAAGCAAAGCAACAAGGTTACTCATGTGATGGCATCAAAACTGAGAGAGTCTACTCACCTGCAATCTGTTCCTCAGTCAGCTGATCTGCCTGTAGCAATGACAAAATGATAATGCAGTGTCATTATCAGACTCCAGTTGTGCCGAACTCCCACACACACACACACACACAACTTAGGGTGTAATGAAGGACATGTATAAATTCTCTCTAGCCTGAAATAGCCACTCTGGGTATAATTAGAGAGTGCCACTAAGAGGGTCACCAATGTAGCACACACAAAATTATAGCACTTCTCTATGACAGTTCATTAATCAGCTGCTAAAACTGGGTGGCTTCACTCTGCGCTTTACTTAGTTACACACTTCTATGTTTCAGCCCAAAGCAACGTCGTACATTTTTTCATCATCTAGACACTACTGTCTCTTTGTGGTATTCCAAAAGAATTGACTTGTGTTTCTGTTGGTGTGTTTTACAGAGTGGCAAATAAAGGGTAACTATGGTAGAAATAATTGACATTGTACCTACACTCAGGCAATGTCTTCTCAAGAAACAAAATCATTCTAAACCAACTAGATATGACTGATCACACGTCAAATCCAAATTTACAATCTATATACAACTGAGCAAGCACCTGCAGTATCTAAGCTATGAAGATCTAAGCAATGTAGCTTACAAAAAGAATATGGATGTTTACAGTGGGTGTGTAGGCTACAGCAAAGGTTAGTAGGTAAATAGGAAATAACATCTTTGCAACTGTTTATCCTTTGCCTTACACAAGCCAGATGTTGATCAAAGACTTTAAACATTTAAGCATTTTTAATGATTAAAGTCCTGCACGTCTCAGACTCGCATTCCAACATAATGTCTGTGTATTGCAGACGTAGGCTGTGAACTCAAATGTACCCTGCAGCATGGAATGATCAACAAGCTCACAATTAGCTTTGGACCAGTTCGTTTTGCATCCAGCTGAACATGACTAGCCAGTTTCAAATTAGTGGCAGCTGAATAAGCCACTAACTAAAACTCAGCACACCTGGCTCACATGCCAAAAACAGTGTCGTATCAGATGATGGTGCTCTTGCACACACGGCATATAATCTGCATGCAATGAACAGATCCAACATTTGTACCAACAATATTCAGATAGTTTTCCTGTATTTATAGCTATAAACTGTTTATTGTGAATGTCTAGCCTGTAGCACCTTCTCTGAATACACGAGACCACATAGACAAATTCTTATCAAATTTGATGAGATTATGTTTCATCATACGACAAAAGTTGAAAGCTGCGATCTGATCCTGTATGCGACGTACACTAATATGGCTAAAAGTATGTGGACACCTGACCATCACATCCATATGTGCCCATTCCAAAACCATGGGCATTCACAGGGATTTGGTCCCCTCTTTGCTGTTAAAATAACCTCCACTCTACTGGGAAGGCTTTCCACTAGATTTTGGAGTGCGTCTGTGTGCAGATTTGTGTTCATCCAGCCACAAGTGCATTAGTGAGGTCAGGCACTGATGTGGGACGAGGAGGCCTGGTGTGCAGACAGCGCTTCAGTTCATCCCAAAGGTATTCAGTGGAGTTGAGGTCAGGGCTCTGTGCAGGACACTCAAGTTCTCCCACTACAGCTTTGGCAAACCATGTCTTCATGGAGCTCACTTTGTGCATAGGGGCACTGTCATGCTGGAACCAGTTTGGGCCTCTTAGTTCCAGTGAAGGGAAATCTTAATGCTATAGCATACAAAGACATCCTAGACAATTCTGTTCTTCCACCTTTGTGGCAACAGTTTGTGGAAGGCCCATATATGGATGTGATGGTCAGGTGTCCACATACGTTTGGCCATGTCCTTTTGAAACAGGAAGTCAGAACGACAGCATGTTTAAGTGCTTGACTGATTTCCACAACAGCCAACAGCATTTGAGATATGCCACACCCCCACTAAAAGTAAACATACTTGCCTGTAACTTGGTGAACTAGCTAAATACAGAGAACAGCTAAGAGTTTAGCATGAACCTTTTTTTTTTTTTTTTTTTTTTTTTTTTTTAAACTGGGGATGATTTCTCACCATCACCTTCAACCACGACTATCCAACAGGGATGATATCCTAGACAAAGAGATACCATGTGTTTTTGGAGTTATACCGTACACGTTTGAGCCGAGGTCGACCATCAGTAACAGACAGCCCGGCGTCTTCGCCGGGAGGAATCTGAAATGTCTGAACTTTAGAAGAAATGATATCACGCACTCTTACTGATTGAGATGACGTGATGGCGTATAAAGACAGAATTGCATTCTTGATCAGTCTGACACTGAACATCCCCAAAAGGGGCCTGTCACATAACCACCAACTTTCACAAATTCCACATGAATAAACTCCAACCATTTTTTCCCCAAGCAATGCATGGCTTGAAAAGGGAATAGCGTGCCAAAAAAGCCAAAAACACACCAATGAACCATATTTGCTGCTAACAAGCTGCTCCTGTAGAGAAACACATGGGACATGTACATTCTAGAGAGCGTTTAACTGGGCAGACACAAGACTAGTACAGGATGACTCAGCCAAAAAAAAAAAAAAAAAACCACTTACCTGGGACAAAAAATTAAAATGAGAATCTTTCCAAACTATTTGTGTATTTTATTTTCTAGATATACTATTATACTGGTGTCCATAACACTAAATGACAGATACAAACATCTCTGCAACACCAGTTTTGATTTGAGGAGCACTTCATAGCTAGAGAGATGCTAAATACAATGTAAGCATGTATGACTGGGTTTCATGGGATTGACCTGAGAGTAGATTAGATAGTGAACATCTAGTTTAGGGGAAGATTATGGCTAAAGTCAACTCATCCATTTTTAATGAGTTAACTCGTGCAGTGCCTATGACTTAAGCCCTAAAAGGCAGCTGCTGAGTTTATTCCGCTACTGCAGATCCAGTGTCAGGGTGCTGCAGATGATTTGGTTCAATGCAGAGGGAAGAAGGAGGAGGAAGAGGAGGAGGAGGAGGAGGGGGGAGCAGAAGAGCTGCCAGCTAGCTCAATTTACACTTGTGTGCAGTTTCAACAGCTATTAAGAGTGCTGTACAAAATGCCGCACTTTAAACAAAAATCTAGCTTTTACTAACATGACCTGGGAGTAATAATATCCTCTATATAACGACAAGACTGTGAATGTTTCATTAATCATAACTGCGCGCAGTGAAATTAGCCAGCGCGCTAGCCAAGCCAAAACCAGACCGGCGGAATTTTCTAGAAAGCTAGCATGCTAATAAATGAACCTCGTACGCAATTCGGTGTGTATGTTATGGTCAGGTTTGCTCCCTCAATTGGACTGTTAACCTGAGTAAGTTATTTTTGTACCACCTGTTATTAACCCGCCCACTCATTTTCTCCTAAAGGCAATGAGCTTACAGCACGTAAAATTAGCTAGCTAACGTTAACGTAAATATTAGCCAGCGGTACTAACGGAATAATCATAAGACACGCAGGTATGAGCAGTAATGTGTCTTTACAAAGCTGCACACTTTATCTAGTTACCCAGACGGCTGGTTTAGCTAGTTATTTAACTAATATCTTGCTCAATAAGATGTCGGCTGTACTGGAAGTCCACAGCAGCCATATTCATATTCATATTCTGTGTGCGTAGCTAACCAGCTCATCTCATAAACGCAGTATGATAATAACACTCATTACATTTAGTGCATTTTTACAGCTGCAGTGCTGTCACTGTGCTGTCACTGTGCTGCTGCTCGCTTTGGTAGCTTTCTGTCGAGCCTGAATTATTGCTAGACCTTCATTAGACAGACAGCTTGCAGGGGAGCCGCATATCGCTCTTACTTACCATTCTGTTTCACCAATGATTTGCAGCAAATCCGCAGGAAATTGAGCCCCGGGTTTCTCAGACTGAAATATGAACCGCTATCCGGTCAGGTATAATCAAAGCTCTCGGTAACCTTAACGTCTTGAAATCTTGGACCGGAAACTGAGGTGAAGCCCACTTACTCCGCCGTCAAACCGCAAACCGGGAGGAGGAGGAGGAGGAGTGATCCGCCCTCTTTCACACCGTATCCCTCCGCCGAATGACGTCATTCATTAGCACAAGACAACTTTGAAGGTGATAATAATAATAATAATAATAATAATAATAATTCGTAGTAGTAGTAGTATTGTTGCAGCTTTTGTGTGTGTAACATATTTGTATAATATCAGAAATAAGAGAGGACTAAGCAGCATTCATTCATTCATTCATCACTTTATCCTGGTCAGGGTTGTGGTGGAACTGGAGCCTAGTTCACCCGGATGGGACGGCTTTCCATCGCAGAGCACTGCGCAAACACACACACACACACACACACACACCCCTATGGGGAATTTAGCATAGCCAATCCACCTATCCCATGTTTTTTGGTAGGCAGGAGGAAACCTGAGAACCCAGAGGAAACCCACACGGACGCTGGGAGAACATGCAAGGAAACTCCACATAGACAGTAACCCAAGCTCAGGATCGAACTGGGGAGTATGGAACTGTGAGCCTTTTTGCATAATAGAGCAGACGTTTAAACTTTGGATGTGATTATCTGTTTAAATTGAAATATCAGCCCTATGCATTTTATTTTAAACCGAATAATCCAATTTTAGAGAGAGGGAGAGAGGGAGAGAGAGAGAGACCACTTAAGGTTTAAATTTAAAGCAATTTAAATGTCTTAGCAATAAAAAAATCTATTTTTTAATGATTACATATCATTGTTTACCACAAATAAATATTGTAGGATTTCTGATGTCATACCAAATGATGCTATAACTTTAGTACTGTCATCTATTATAGCAAAGAACTGCACTGACATCAATCTGTATTTACTAAGAAATTTACCAGTTACCACTAACAAGTGTATTTAAAACATAATAAACAGATATCAATATCAGCTGAATCAAAGCATTTTAGTATTTTATTTAAATACACAGAAACATTGTAAAACATCATAAGACCCAAAATACTCTGTCTTCTCAAAAAGATGGTCTTTATGCTGTGAAAATATTTTAAAAAATATATTTTATACTGAACATCAGGGTTTTCATGTTACCTAATTGTGTTGTGTTGTGTATGTATATTTATTTATTATGTCTTTCATTTTTGTCTGTACACTCCTTCAGATTCAGCATGTATTTTATAATTACGACTGAAGAAAAGCAAAAGGACTGAAATTGTTTGAACTGTTGAAGTTAAGGCCAAGTCACTGAGAATCACGTCCCTCTACTAGCTAGAAAGAAGATCATGCAGAACAGACAGCAGAGTCAATTTATCTGTCCATGATATACAGTCTACAAGAGACTGGAAAAGTTGATAACACAAGAACTATAATAGTCCTCTACAGTCAAAACTATGAGCCCTGATGATTTTGCCATATGCTTCATGAAACTGTTCTCATAGTTGAATGTCCTCTAAATGGAGTAGTAGCTGATTAGCTAGTAAAGCCTGTCTCTTGCAGATAGTTATTTAACACGGCTACGCCACCATCACCTCAGGTAGACTATTGTATTGACAGAGTGGACAGCCACTGGTCACATGAAGCGAATTTTCTGTCACATTATCCTTTGACACCTTGTGTTCACAGATAACATTTTTTTCTGTGATGTGCATCTCACTCTGGCACACAGTCTGTAATGCAGAACCAGCACATCTGCAATTCCCTGTGCCGAGCTTTACCACATGGCAGCTCCAGTGTTGGCTCAAATAGCTGGGGGTGATTGGAAGCTGTCGAGGATTAGATTCTTCAACTTCAGGACACATGAAGCAAGAGCTGCAGAGCTGAACAGGCTGTTGCTTCTTCGAACCAGTCCCTGAACAGCAATTCAAACACAGCACCTTGCCTAAGATCCAGTTCAACATTGCTTTGATCATGATAGCAATGAGGTTGAAGAGAGAATAGGTACAGCAGACACCAAGAAAGATTGCTAAGATGTTGGCGATTTGGTAAAACCAGCTTGCTTCAGAGGGCTCTCGCTGTCCACTCACCATGTCCCCGAAGCCCATAGTGCTGAAGGTCACGAAGCAGAAGTACATCGACTCCAGGTAGCTCCACCCTTCCACAGCAGAGTAGAGTCCTGATGCAACACCTGCCACCAGAAAACAAACTGCCACCAAAATTAGTGCTACATGGTAAACAGAAGGCTTCCAATCCTCCTGCCCACTTGCTGTGTCACCTGGTTGTGTGGTGAGATGAGAAGTAGCAGCTCTTTGCCTGCTGTTCCACAATTTTTGCTCATGGCATCTACTCAACACATACGCTACAAGAGTGATGACACGTTCCAGAAAGAGGTTGAACAAGAGGATGGCTGCTGCACATCCTATCAGCCCAAAGAAAATGAGGAAGATCTTCCCATCAGTAGTGGTTGGTGCTGCCAGTCCATATCCTATAAATGTAAGTGAGGAAAGAGAACTTTATATTGACTCCATGTGAATAAAAAGGTAAATTATCAAAGAAAGAAAATTCACAAATATTAAAATTTCAATAATCAGTAGTCTGACTGAACCCAGGACCCTGGATCTGCGACATGGCAACGTTACCCACTGCACCACTGTGCCGCCCCATCACACTCACAAAAATCACACAAAAATTACAGTTGTTCAGTTTGTACCTCGGGGTAAACTTTTAAGGGTTCTATGTAACCGTACATCTGAGGGCTTCCCTAGCAGAAAGGGTAGGCTGTTTCAGAAAGTACCCTGCAAACAGAGCTGAGAACACCATGTAACCTTTCTAAATCAGTAGTAGATCCTAAAGATTATATATCTACAGCACATAAACTGTCTTTAAACAAGGAATCTAATAGCCCTGGTTCACAGCCTTAGCAACAAGATGAAAGATATAACTGGAAGTGGGTGAAGGAAATCAATACGAAGCGGTGTAACCAAAGATCACTGCTTTCATAGCTTATCATGTCAGCAGTCTTGGACTAAGGAACCATTATAAATTAAGCAAACATTAGTATAGTAAAGCGGGGTGATGAAATGGATTAACCACTGTTAAAGAAATTGTGATACCTCAGAATGGTCAGTTTAGTTTAAATATACACACTCACTGTCCACTTTAATAGGAACACCTGTACACCTTCTCATTTATGCAGTTATACAATCAGCCAATCATTTGGCAGTAGCACAGTGCATAAACTCATGCAGATACAGGTCAAAAGCTTCAGTTAATATTCACATCAAACTTTAGAATGAGGAAAAAGTGTGATCTCTGTGACTTTAACAGTGGCATGGTTGTTGGTGCCAGGTACCATTCTGTGTAAAGAGAGATTGCTTTGTGTGTGAAAAATCCCAGGAGATCAGCAGTTTCTGAAATACTCAAACCAGCCCATCTGGCACTATCAACCAAAATTACAAACTTTTTTAATATAACAGTTTTATTTTTTATATAAAAAATATTTTTTCTATTTTATTTAATTACAGTAATGTAACTCTCACTGATGCATAGGAATAATAAAAGATATGTTTAAGGACTAGTTCAAAAAGAGAAAGTATAATCTGCATTTTCATAGGACACTGCTTTGTTTTCATAGGCTCCCATAAATAATATGAATGAATATATACAGTACATTTCACTATTACTTGATAAACTTACCTATGGTGGATATAACAGTTGCCACAAAGCACAAGGCTCCAGGGAAGTCCCAAAATGTTCTCTGACCTTGCACCCAAACTCCAGCATTATTGGCTTCCTCATAGTCCTTCAACAGCACATGTAGGTCCTCCGGGCTCACGCTGTGCTTCTGCACAAAGTCAGCCAGTTTCTCATCCCATATCTTGTGTGCTTCAAGCTCTGATGGTCTCTCCAAGGCAGAGAAGACAGCAGCCCCAAAAAACATGTACAGGACTAGCACTAATCCCAGTAACACAATGCGGACGATGTCTATATTAACCCAAGGCCACCCACAACAACAGGGGCTGGTGTCTCCGGTGGACTGTAATGTGTGCATAATTATCGCACAATTATAGATAAGTTACAAATTGATGAAAGATCAAAAGCTGTGGAAATGATATTTCCTGCACTGCCCTCAGTTCTATCCTCAAATAATGGGTCTGTATTAGTTATTAGCTGTGTCAGAAATATAGTGTGAATAATAGGATGTCACAAAGCTAGTAGCTGAGTAATGCAGCTGTGCAGCTCTGTAAGGCAGCTGCTCCTTACAGGTAAAGATAGGTTTGTATAGTGCTTATGTACATATATGACGTTATTAGTCTTACAAGCCCATAATTAACCTCAGCTATCCTTGGTTTATGAGCATTTTACAGTTATATTGCAGGTTACACTATTATGTTGAGGTTTGTTCAATCAAGGCTAGTACATGAGTTCTGTAAAGGTGTTTCTCTGCTCCACATTAACACTGCTTTGGTTAGAGACCATCTCAGAGATCACAAAAATATCAAAACTTTTCACAAATACATGCTTACAATGAACAAATGTCAAGTACAGTACAGTGTCAAGTACTGTCATGAATTGATTAGGCTTATGTCCATTTTACTATGGTGGGTAACTCTCTAAAACCTGATCAAATTGTGGGAAATTTACATGCAAGGTTTTCGACATCTTTTAACAGACTGACTGCATTTTCCACAGTGTTAAACTGGCTCATTACCCAATGTGTAGTAGAAATAGAGGTGTCGAAGTGTATTATTCATAAAAAAAAAACAAAATTTTGGTGAAAACCTGAGTTTTCATCATTTTTGTCTGCCTTATAGATTTCAGCAGTAGCAACATATGACAGGTTTATTTTCAACAGGTTTTGCAGGGTATAATGAGGCAAATGCAATTTGCAATTACATAGCTACGTTTTACCTGGATTCATAATAATTCATTTGTTTGAACATACCTATATATGGATAAAGTCAGGTCCATAAGTATTTGTAATTTTGTAATTTTGCCTCTGTACACCACCACAATGGATTTTTACATGAAGCAAATCAAGATGTGATTGCAAACGTTCAGCTTTAATTTAAAGGATTTAACCGAAATATTGCATTAACCTTTTGGGACTTACAGCCATTTTTTTACATAATCCCTCCTTTTTCACAGTCTCAAATGTAATTAGACAATTGACTGATAAGCAGTTTCATGGCCAGGTCTAGCCTGTTTCCTTGTTATTTCATGACAAATTAAGGAGATAAAAGGTCTGGAGTTGATTCCAAGTGAATTTGTATTTGCAGTTTGCATTTGGTAGCCGTTCAAGAGAATTCTGTAGTACAAAAAGGTGTTGATGCAAGTAAAGGAGGCCATCATTAGGCTGAAAACAAAAAACAACAAAACAAAGCAAAAAAAAAAAAACCAGACCTATCAGAGAGTTAGCAGAAACTTTAAGAGTGGCCAAATCAACAATTTGGTACATTCTTAAAAAGAAGGAATGTACTGGCAAGCTCAGCAACAACAACAACAACAAAAAAAAGCCTGGAAGGCCACGGAAAACAATTAAAGTGGATGATCACAGAGTCCTTTCCTTGTTTAAGAAAAAACACTTCACAATATCTAGCCAAGTCAAGAACACTCTGGAAGAGGTAGGCATATCATTGTCAAAGTCTACAATCAAGAGCCACCTTCATGAATGTCAATACCTCAAGATGCATACCACTGATAACGCTCAAGAACAGAAAGGCCAGATTAGACTAGAAAACAGCTGAAAAAGCCTGCCCAGTTCTGGAACAAGATTCTTTGGACAGATGAAACCAAGATTAACTCGTACCAGAATGATTGGAAGAGAAGAGAATGGAGAAGGAAAGGAAGGGTTCATCCAAAGCATACCACATCATCTGTCAAACATGGTGGAGGCAGTGTTATGGCATGGGCATGTATGGCTGCCAGTGGAACTGAGTCACTGGTGTTTATTGAAGATGTGACTGCTGATAGAAGTAGCAGGATGAATTCTGAAGTGTATAGAGCTATACTTTCTGCAGTCAAATGCTGCAAAACTGATAGTGGTGCTTCACACTACAGATAGATAATGACCTAAAACCCAGGAGTAATTAATTTTCATTCAGTAAACCTATAGAGACTTAAGGCTGCATTAACCACTTTACTTGAGGAGCTTCTTGTGATAAATTGTGATTTTATTGTGATAATCACCTGGCTATGTTAAAAGTTCTAAAAAGTATCCAGACATCCCACCTCTCCCGGAAGTTCCGGGAGTCTCCCGCATATTCATTCGGAGGCTGCGCAATGAGACGCAGCTATAGTAAGTTTTGAATTGCAACAGAATGAGCATCCTCTGATGATTGGTCTCATATGCGCTAAATAGACCAATCAGTTGTCTCTAAGGGGCGGGCATACAGTCAACCTCTCACTTTCTCAATCGCCTGTCAGTTCAGACTTCCAGAGTTCTGCGTCTGCAGCCGCAATGGCATCTGCTGTCCGAGAAGAGTGTCTGAGAAAAAGAAAACTATAAAACTCACTTTACTCCAGACTACACAAGGTGTACCCTATGGTGGAATTTCCTGTTGTCTATATCAATATCATTTGTTAATTAGTATAATCAATCAGTATATATGCAACAGTATTGAAAAATGACCTTAAATCACCTCATGTATTAACTTTTAGAGCTTCATTTATATACTACACTGTACCATTTCTAGTACATTTGGAAGGGTGACTCTAAGCCTGTGGTCCTGCAGGGATGTTTCTGTGAGAACGGACTGGTGTGATCTCGTAGATGGAGTTTTTTATGGTGAAGGCTAATGTTGTTTTTGAAAAAATAAACTGACTGAACTCTAGCTGCGGTTAAAACTAAGAAAAGGGGACAGTGAAATAATTAGGCCGAGAAGCAGGTGTGTGATTAAAAGAAAAAAGAGAAAACTCCATCCGATGAGATCATTGTTTTAGAATTGTATAAAAGCATGGGCCACGATTATGTAAATCAGATGCTCTGCAGACCATCTCGGCTTTGTTGTCTGATTCAATAAAGTCTATGGATTTTTGGCATCCAGAACCCCTTGTCTTTGTAACTCATTTTCTTATTCTGATTTGCAGAAGTATTTGCCACGACAACCCCTGCCTAATATGCAGTTGGTGCTACCTCCCTGAAATGAGTTTTTGCAGGGTGAGATGTCTGAGTATCTAAAAAACGATATCTGGTTCACCTTCCTTGGGATCTGTTTAACTAATGGTATGTAGTTTAACCGACAGCTAATCTACAGTTGACAACTGTGTTATGCTAGCTCAATTTTACTTTCATATTTACTATATTTAAAATATATTTATTTTAATTTTACTTTCATATTTACAGTATATTTGAGGGTATATAATGAATGAAATTACATCTAAATGATGAAGTATATAGGCCAAATATTTCAGATGTTCTGTGAAATGTATGAGTTGTTTTACTGTATAAATAAGTTGACTTTTATTCTATGCAATATCCAACATACTACAAATTACTTTGCATTCATTTGCAGTACATCATGTTTATATTTCTTCATTTGTGGAAGGTGTTGTGGCAGTTCGTGACTGTATGTAAATGTATTTTTAACGATTTTACTACTCTGTTACCATTCAAAACAGTCCTACAGCTTAGCATAATTGTAACAGGAAGTGTTGTCTGCCAATGACGGCACCGAACTACATTACCCACGATGCATCAGCTCTATATGAAATGAGAGCGCGACGGCATTGTATCACCTCGAGGAACCTCTGTACTGTCATTTGATTTTTTAAGGTTTATTTATGAATTGTACGTGTCGAATCGCTGAGGACTTTAGGGTTCAAAATGTCGTCTTTGAGGTAACTTTTACTTCACGGAAGTATTCAAATCCTGAACTGCTACAAAACGGTGATCTTTTTGTGGCGCGGGGTTATTTATTTATTTATTTATTGTATTTTGTTGTATATTATACATCTGATGTAATTTGAATGTCATAATAATTGATCATGTGCAAGCATCGGCTGTCGCTGATAAGCCTTTGCATATCAGGAGTGGTGACTTTACTGCATTGCCACGTATGCAGCAGGTTTGTTTTGTTGCTTAACGTGTATATAATAAAAGTTTTTTGTTTTTGTTTTTTTAACTAATAATAATAAAATGGAGCTCTCTGTGGCTTGGGATTCTTCTCTAACATCATGCATTTCAGATTAGTGGTTGATTTGAAGAAAGTAGGAGTGAAGATTCATCATGCCAAGTCTTTAAGTAGATTAACTTTAGACTTTTATTTTAACTTTTTCTCTTATTTTATTCACAATCACACTCCCCTTAATGCATTTATCATGTTTCCCTTGTACTACCATTAAAGGCAAAATCCACCCTGAACAACTTGCATATTAATATTTGTAATTACCCTGCTGAAAATTTCAAAACACGGGCAGTTCAGCTGTTAGACCGTCTCTGGCAGCTGATAAATTATTTCCCAGACTTATACTTACCTAAACTGATCAGTAAATCTTTGATATTTTCTAATTGCCATCAAACTAACTTGTTGATGTAGCATTAGTAGTGGTTATTCAGAAGCTCTTGCCTTTCCACCACTTTTTGGCAAAGATGATCTGCCAGTTTGATCTGTGTTTTGGCAACTGGTAGCAGGTCAGACAAAAACCGACTGTAAGCTGGATGAATTTCGGCCTGATTTTTCTGTTGCAGACAAAAAATTCACATCCTAAAAGAATTCTTTGTTCGTGAGTAGAGCTTGACGGTCTTAGAAGGCATAATATGACATGCTCACTGCTGATCTAGTGCTATTGTGACCACAGAAAACCGACAACAAAGTTTCTGACACTATCAGAAATGGTTGATTAAAATCTCAGAGGGTAACATGTTCTTCTGTGGCATCTGAGATTTATTTTGTGATTAAATTCTGAGTTGATTTAAACTAAAACATCATTCTTTGAAATGCTTCCCTTCGGTTAACGGTTTCTTACAGTACCCACAATGCCATTCAGCTACCCACTGATAGTGGTGCCAGTAATAATTAATAATAATTCCCCTTGCTTTATCTCTACAGGATGAGAGTGCTGCAGCAGCGTTCTCTGTACACTCGGCTCAAACAGATAAGGCTCCAAAGCTTCAACTTTCATGTTAATTCCACTGTCACTGCCATCGAGCTTGTCATCTTGTAGATTGCTAACTAGCTGAGCCATGTCTTTGCCATAACTCAGTCGTGTAGTGCATTGCATTCTGGAACTTTGAGTAAAGTGCTTACTGTCTTTACTAATTCTATTGGATTTCTAATTAATATGACATCAAATGTCAGTGGAAAATGGTGAGTTTTTAACTGTGAAATCTGGCCATTATACTTTATGTTTGTGAGTGAATTTTTTCCTCTATTAAACTCCACTGTAACTGCACTAGCAATGTCACCTTGCAGTGTCAGTGTGGCACAAACCACTTACTTCTCACAGAAATAACAAAAACACAGCACCAACTAACAAATTAGCACCAGAATCACTAAATACAGTATGTCTCAAACATTACAATATAAATATATTTCAGTGTTGAGTTTTACTTTGTTGAACTTAAAATTTGAAAAGTACTGAAATTTGCATTTGAGTGTGTGACTGAGTGTGTACATGAGCTCAGTCATGTAAATATCATCAGTAAAACAGAAGCAAGCAGATAAGATTAGCTACAGTCTTAAAACATTCAACCAGGACAAACTTGTGACCTTTAAAAGAAGAAGTTGCATTGCTCCAAACTTAAAAGCAGACCAACTACCTGAATTGCTGCTCTGCTTCACGCCCCAGTGATCAGGCCTATCCTATAGCAAGGCTGTACCCCAAAGTAAATCATTAAGCTGTTGAGCTGTAACTTGTTGTTAGTAAGATCCCATGTTGAACTTTAGGCCTGGACCAATATTGGACAGCATTTCCGTGCAGGTTGTGTAGATCTGGGAAAAGGTGAGAGTGTGTAGGAAATAGTACATTCATGCTACATTTTGGTCTAATATAACTAAAGCAATATTACAGCATACGACTGTCCACTGAGTGAGATAGGACACCTCCAGGTTGACCATTAACCTCTTTATTGATTACAACTTTTTCTCTTCATCCTACCAGTTTTGCGGTGCTCAGTGGATCCTGATGCAAAGTTCATCTCTGTGTACTGAACGAGTTGAGCACTAACGTCTGTGCTTGGCTAGAAACAGTTCTGAAGACTCATTCGTCATTGTTGCTGGATAATTCAAAAGCACTATGGCGAAGTCTGGATATGGCTACTACCGGCCTACTATTTTCCTTGCCATGTTTGTGGGCTATACACTGTATTACTTCAACAGGAAGACGTTCTCATTTGTCATGCCCTCTGTAATGCAGGAGATCAAGTTGGATAAAGATGACTTGGGTAGGAGCATATAATTTTATTGAACTAGTTATTCTTACACTATCTTGTATGCATCTTATAGTTCTCAATTTGAGTACATCCACAACTATGTGGGGTACTAGTAACCTATATCTAATAAGCCTATAGTAAGTTGAGAATAGAGTTGACCTTCCATTTTCCATCAGGACAATCAGTGTCTGACCTTTGGCTTTGTTGTGGTTGTGCATGTTGCATGTCCGGAGCTTCTAATTATCAGTTAAGCCAACCTGAATTGAGAGCTGACATCATTTTCTCATATCCTGTCTCACACTTTTCAGAGACACATTCTGAATTATATTGACTCTCCACACCAGCATAAAGAATTATTGTTTTATCTTTGCACGTTGCAGGTCTTATCACCAGCAGCCAGTCTCTGGCTTATGCTATCAGCAAGTTCATTAGTGGTGTGCTCTCCGATCAGATAAGTGCACGATGGCTTTTCTCCATTGGTCTCTTCATGGTGGGTGGCATCAACATGCTGTTCTCATACTCCTCCACTGTTGCCATGTTCTCCGGGCTCTGGTTCCTGAATGGACTTGGTCAGGGCTTTGGGTGGCCACCATGTGGAAAAGTGCTCCGTAAGGTATGGACATTAGCAAATAGATTACATCACTGATAAATTGCCAAAACAGTGCCATTGCTGCTTCAGGATCTTCTCTGGATATACTAACATAAAGTATGATAATTGTATACACTTAGCTGACCGTTTATTAGGTACAACTTGGTAATTTTATCATGTATATGTACCATAGGCAGGAGCAGCAGTAGAAATTTTAGGCCCCTTGACAGGTAAAGGCATTTTTCTTTCTTAGACAGTTTTTGTTCTTGAGGACAATTTTTGTCCCATAGGTTTCCATTGTGACCACTGTCTACTCTTGCCCCTTGGAACTATCCACACCACACACACCTTTGTGACATCCTGCATATAGTTACAATTACTGACTGTAGCCCATCTGTTATTATACACAGGGATATAAATATGAATACAAATACATTATTCTGCATGAACAGATAATGTGTTCTAAACAGATACAAATACAGATACAACTGGAGGTGCACGATGTATGTTTTTGTTTGTCTATCATCAGTAGATTGCTCCAGTAGCCTGACCTAATCACTGCCTTAATGACCATTTTTCTATACAAATTGGCCTGTGAAATATGCTTTTATCTAGAGAGCTGCCACTTGTACATTCATTGCACTTGGTTTTTACTGTTAAATGTTGAACATTCTGTTTGAAGGACCCCATTTTGACTGCAGTACTTTGCATAGTGAGTCCAACAAAGTTTTCTGATCTTTTTGGAAAGTAAGAAACCCAAATACTAAAGTAAATCTGATAAAATATTATTAGGTGGCTGTTGTCAACTATAAAAAAACAGCTTCCTTATTTGGGAAAGACGTTATTGCCTACTCAGTCATATTAGAAAGAAAACTTGACACAGGGCTTCTGGTTGAGACCAATTATGAACTCTAGTGATGCATTTGAGGAACTGTAGAAGTTCAGGAGTTGGATAAATTGCTAGTTGTTGTTATATTTTGTGATTGAAGAATGACTTTATTTCCCAGCAACCCTGGGGTGTTTTTAGTGTTTTCCTATATTTCTGGGGGGCATAGTGCTAGGGTCCTTCCAGATACGGATGTTTGGAGCACTGTACAGATACAGATAATGCCATTGCATTACACCCCTACTATACACAGCTTGTCAGTACCCACTCTACTCCGTCCGTTAATGGAACATGTCCACCACTGCTCAGATATTATTTATGTGTTGGACCATTTTTAGCACAGCAGAGACACTGACATGGTAGTATGTTTGTTGTCTATAGCAACAATTGGGTAACTGTCAGTAACAGTATACTGGACATACAAAGTGCACGGTAGGTGAAAACTGATAAAATTACCAATGCGTGTAAGGTAAGTGAAAGGTTTAAGTGTAAGGTTTACCTAAAAAACTGGAGCCTTAGCAAATATGTGGTGATTTGAAGCTTTTCTTGTTCACTGTTACAAAAGCCACCCTGCTACTGATAACCAGTCCTGAGTATGATTTTAAAGGAATTACTGAATTTCCCCAGTGTGACTCTGTTTTCATCTCTTCAGTGGTTTGAGCCGTCTCAGTTTGGGACGTGGTGGGCAGTGCTGTCCTGCAGTATGAATCTGGCTGGTGGACTGGGGCCAATCATTGCTACTCTTCTTGCTGAGAGCTACAGCTGGAGGTCTACTTTATTCATCTCTGGCCTGACTTGTGTCGTCATGTCAGTCTTCTGTCTACTGGTGATCAAGAACGAGCCTAAAGATGTTGGACTGCCCAATATAGAAGCTAGTGTAAAGAAAGGCAAAGCAGGTTTGAGCATGTTTGTTCCAGTTTAGCTGGTGTAGGGCATTTCTAATCTTTACAAGCTTTCAGAAGAAATCAGTTGATAAGAGCAGCTTGCCACCAGAACATGACCACGTCCTGTACTTCATCTCTTCAGATTATAGATTAGGACTGTACAAGGAGTTATATGAAGTTGTGCTTCATGCATAAAAGATAGATTTTATAGGCTGTCCGTTTTCTTCTTGATTGTTTTCCATGAGAAAAATGCCTGATCTTGCACAATTGAGTAATGGACTCTGTACCAGTGTGTCCCTCATGTGAAGTAAACATGGAGAGCAGTGGAATCAGTGTAACAGATCAGAGTTAGAACATTGGAGGTCACAGTAAACCATGCTCAATCACAGAAGCTGTAGCAGCTCACCACTTAGACATTTTAGCTTAAACCTCACTTGGTTAGTCCTCACCTTGATCAGCTTACTGTTCAAACTGTTTCTGAAAATAACACATGCAGAATTTGGTTGCAAGTTGCTTCTTAGATTCATGCCGACCGCAACCACTGTAATACCACATCTGTAGCATGTGTTCAGTTACTGCAAGCAAAAATTCTGATGTTTCTCTGTACTGAGAGAGAGAGAGAAAAAACTCAGAACACCCATTTACTTCAAACTCATTCACATTGAAAGTCTAAGGGAACTTATTATGACAGTCTATAAACATTTAAACATTGCTTTAAAGAATGCTTCAGTCTTCTTCTTATCCTCCTCCTCCTTTTTTTGTAAATCTAACTCCAAATCTGTATCATTCATATTTTCATAAATGGGACTACTAATCTGTGGGTGTCTGATTCTGCAAATATTTAACAAAACCTCTGAAATAGTAATTGGAGTTGCTTTTACTCTGTATTGATCCAGTGTTCATAAAACTAGCATTAGTAAGACATTATCTCATGTCTTTGTCATAAGACAAAGTGCAATGTTTGTAGTTTGTAATCTGTGTTATCTAATTGTATTTTAACAATTACTGACACTACAATTCAACAAATGCCCTTAGGCTCTCATTATAAACGAGTTTCGTGTGAATAGGTTTTCAGTTTCTCAGTACCCTGAATTGTGATGAAATACTATTTTTTACATTACTCAAACCTCACAGATGCAGTGGATGGAGATTAGGTTTAAAAAAAAAAAAGTCCTTTTGAAAGCAGACTTCCTTATATTTTAAATTTAGTACAGGATCATTGTACTTGTTTTTAGTTATTTGTTTGTTTTTATGTCACTGTTTATAATTGTGTTATTTGTAATTGTATAATGTCTTTATTGTTGTACCTGCTTTTTATGTTGCCTCTTGGCCAGGTCGTCATTGTAAATGAGAACTGGTTCTCAATTGACTTACCTGGTTAAATAAAGGTTATTATTATTATTATTATTATTAAACTGTCAATCATATTTTAAAAGTAAATCATATTTTGTCTATTTTCAGGTTCCAGTAGGGATGAGAGCACCTTGAAGGAGTTCCTTCTGTCTCCGTATCTTTGGTTATTGTCATTTGGCTACCTGGTAGTGTTTGGAGTCAAGACTGCTTGCACAGACTGGGGACAGCTCTTCCTCATCCAGGACAAGGGCCAGTCAGCATTGATGGGTACTGGGGATTGGTTTATCGAGGCATTTACATTGCTAAATTATTCCCAATGTGCAGAAGCCTTTTACAGAAACCTTTCGATTTCTGTATTTGCATGTACCAACATATCTGGTATACTCTATTTTAGCTTGAGAAAACAACCCTGACATTAACGTTTCATAGCTTAAAGTGTGATATGAGTCTGACTTTTTCACAGGAAGTTCTTATATGAGTGCCTTGGAGATTGGGGGGCTGGTGGGCAGTTTAGCTGCGGGATATCTGTCAGACAGAGCTGTGGCACGGGTGAGCTCACACTATGAGGCTCAAAATTATCATCGGATAATTATCACGAGAAATTATCATTTATTCATCAGAATATATATATATATATATATATATATATATATATATGGTGATGAATAAATGATAATTTCTCGTGATAATTATCCGAAGATAATTTTAATATTTTAATGATAATTTATATATATATCTATATCTATCTATATATATATATATATATATATATATATGTGTGTGTGTGTGTGTAAAATTTTTTTGTTATCTCCAGCAAGGACTGCGTGCATATGGTAACCCACGGCATGGTCTCCTGCTGTCAATGATGGCAGGAATGTACGTCTCCATGTACCTATTCCGAACCACTGTCACTCAAGAAAGCTCAAATGTAAGTTTAGGTCTTTTTCAGCCATTAAAAACAAAGAGTTTTTTTTTTTTTTTTTTTACATTCAAATGATCTGAAGACACATGCATTATCAGTAAATGTGTAATTCTGCATTCGTGGTGCCTAGTGGTAATTTCACCTCTGCACGTTTGATATGAGAAGTGGGGAAAAAAAAAACATGGATGCCTCAAAAGTATAAAAAGCACTTGCTTCATACATTATGTATTTTGAAATAGGGAGTTATTTTATATTACATAATTTATATACAGTCAGCATGAAACACTTCATTAACATTTTACTTGTTCACACTATCACACAGGTTTGGATTCTCTCTTTGGGTGCTATTTTTGGCTTCTCTTCTTATGGACCAATTGCTCTGTTTGGAGTCATTGCTAATGAGAGCGCTCCTTCCAACTACTGCGGAACATCACATGCTATTGTAGCCTTGATGGCAAATGGTAAGGTCTTGCAATGAAATCGCTAAAATTTAAATTATGTTCCAGGGCCTGAACTCTATTTTTATTAATAAAACATGTCTTATATTTAAACAGAATACCAGGCTTAATGCATATTTTGCCATTTAAAGATGTGTCTTGCTGATGTTTTGCTTTTCTTGCCAGTTGGAGGTTTTCTGTCTGGGTTGCCATTCAGCACTATCGCAAAACACTACGGCTGGGATACAGCATTCTGGGTAGCAGAGGTAACCTGCATGATCACGACGGTTAGCTTTTTCCTCCTCCGTAACATCCAAACCAAGATGGGACGTGCTCTGAAGAAGACTGATTGATTAACAGCGTTACTGGACCTTCTCTTAGTTATAAATTCAGAGTTTTTAACAAAGTGGTGTATCCGACACTAACGATTTCTGTAAACCTGAACGTTGCCAGTATTTTCACTGTAAAATTAATAGATAGGATTCTACTGTAGATGCAGAGAGATTTGATGAAGTGTTTTGTTAAAGCGTAATCACTGGTTTATGCTAGTATTGTAAAATCAAAAATTGTATTATCTGAGGAAGTGAAATTGTTCTAAATGGCCTTAAAATGGTTATGAAGTAGCCTTGAAACACTATGAAGATTATTTTAAGAGTGCTGCGCTTTGGGGAAGCTTATTCTCATTTGAGGCACCTGAAAGGTACAAATGTTCAGGAATAAATGCATTTAAATACCATGTCAAAGTTTATCTACACACAATTAACTTCAAAATTACAAATTAGGGGCTAACCATGAAAAAAAAAACATTCCTTTGAATATGTTTTAAGGCTGTATAATTGGTGTGCTGTATAATTTATAGTTACCCTACCAATTCGCCCTTTTCTACTTTCGACCCATTTTTCATAGTGAATATTAATACAGATTTAATTATAAAATCAATATTTTGATAAGGAACAAACATCACCATGTACAAGTTATTTTAAAGAAGTAATAATTTCAAAAGTTTTAATCATTCCAAGTGCCAAGTCAAAACCATGTCTAGCACTGTCATGACTAATTTGTCATTTATTTTGCATTCAGGGAGATAGAGGCTTAACAACTCCAACTGAACTTGAGGCAACTCAACATGGTTCTACCTCTTTATTGTTACTCTAACTTTATATGTGGTGTTATGGAAATAAAATGTTTTTCAATAATACAGTGAAAACACTTTTTCACACATATTAAATAAAGATGTTACAAACATCAGATTTTGAAGTTTGATTTCTAATCTTTCAGTGGAAACCTTATTTATGCAGTCATGGTTAACTTAGAACAGAAAGGGTTAGGACATATTGTACATTATGGGGCTAGAAACACAAGGCTGTGTTTATCAATAAATAAGTATTTTGTTTTCTTGCATTCCGACATTTCATAAAGTCCATTTGCTCTCACTGCTCCCATTGACTTAAACTATTAATACAGCTCTGGTTTATCCACCATTCTGGGTTCCATGCTGATGAGTCCACATTTTTGAAAGATGGTTTGGGTAATCCACACATCAGGAAACAATCCATATTATATACAGTTGGTTGCTGAATCTAGACAGTATTACATCAGTCCTGCTCAGGAACCTGTCCCAAATGTACCAGCCTTCTCTGCTACTTCCAGAGCACTCTTTAGATTTTGATCAAAGAGTTCACATCTGAAATAAAATGGAACAAAGTTCATAAATACTGCTTTTGGGAAAATTTATAATGTTAAAGTCTAAGAATAAACTACATATGAAACACCAACCTGATGGGCATCTCCAGAGAGTAGAAAGGATTCTTTAAGGCAAAGTCTGAATAGATTTCATAGATCTTTCTCAGGAGCGCGTCAACTCCAGACTGGCGAGGATCTGCTAGTACGATGAACTTGATCCCTGTGAAAATTTGACTGAATCTAAATTATTAATAGTAGGTAAGAATTTAGTTTGGTGCTATGCACTATTTGTCAGCACTTGTCTACCCCATCCGTCTGAGAAAAAGAAAACGCCACTGAGCAGATTTTATTAGGGTGGATAAATCTCAACATAGTAGTGACACTGATGTGCTAGCAGTGTAACAAGTGTATCGGAAGCTGGGATTGTTTTTAACACCTACGTGTTGGTCCTGGGTTGAGAAACAGTCCATTAAACAAATATACACATCCAGCATCCTTTCTTTTGTTATAAATTGATACTGATAAAGGGCTGGAGGATGATACACATAAGCAAGTGTGTAATTGAACACCTATAAGGGGGACAAACAATGTAAGCATGTCTAAATGTCTAATAAATGGCCAATAAGTACAAAGTGTTCAAAAAGCAGTAACACTGTTACAACCGATCCTGATACACTTGTACAAGTGCCGCCCCCAATGCTTTTTAACTTCAATAAAGAGATAAAAAAAAAGCAAGTCAAGTAAGGGAATGATTGTTTATAGCTGCTATAATGTAAGTGATAACAGGAACTACTTTGACTTGCAGACATTCCACAACATTAAACATAACTATAAATGGTTAAAAAAAACATGGTTAATTCATTACTTTAAAAAAATGTTAATGCTTGGCATTAAATGCTGTGGTATAAGAGGAACAAAACACTTCCTGAGGTGGTGTTATTGGAAAATTATGAACATTGGGGAAGTAATGGCCTTCCACTTTTTGGCACCAGGCCCCTTCACACCACTCGGTCATTGACTATTTTCCTATTTTATTCCTTAATTATTTAACACAGCGTTTCTAAGCAGTTCAACAAGAAGAGTTAGGTTTAAACTTCAAAAGGACAAACACTTCAAACACTTCAATGCCTCTTGCACCAGACTTTTTTATATATTAAGTGCATCATGTTTACCTGTGAGTGTTTGGAAGCAGTGTAGTTTAAACACATCTGTCTCCAGCATTTCGATACCTGAGCTGCCGACCTCAGGAGACAGCTGGGAACCAATGGCAAATAGCCTATAAAGGAGTACGTAACAGGTTCAGTGTAAAATGTTAAAAACGGAGACTTTGCAGCAACAGTGCCAGTTTGCCATGTCTCCAGTGGGTTACACAAACACATCCTGAAGACTAATTAAATGTGCTTACGAGTGAAACATTGAAGCCAGCATGAGTTTCTCATTGGAAGTCAGTCGTGCTCGGCCAAACCGGATAGACACAGGATAGTTTGATGAATCCTTCAGATATTCCAGTATTTCCTTTCCTTCTGCTGTGTATTTGCCATTCACGTCCACTCCATTAATAGAAAGCACAGCATGACCAACTGCAGGAGCAAGGAGAAGAGAACAATTAATACTCAATTAATGGAGAACATCACCGTTCATAGCTGCACTATACATTAACATTATATAACCGAAATCTACAAGTGAGTGATAATTTACAAGTCAGTAATATATATATATATATATATATATATATATATATATATATATATATATATATATATATATATATTATATAATAGCTTAGCTAGTTAGCCGGTTAGCAGCTCATCATCGCCCACCTCGGATTCCGTCCCTCTGCCCGAATGAAACCACCACCTTCTCGTCATGAATCTTGAGTACTATATCGAGAGGAAAGCTAAACGTTTTCTCTACTTCTGTTCGAGGGACGTAATTGTCATATTGATAAATAAGTCCACCGGCCTTGTTGACAACATAAACACTGAATATCGCCATCTTGCGATTCAGAATGACCAGCTGATGCGGAAACATATCACGTGACACGCCACGTGACCACGCCGCAAGTACTGTGTCAAAATAAGATTCCAAAGGGGCGTTATGCAATTTTTATTAACTTTTATTAACTATGATTAATATAATTAATATAAATATATAAATATTATAATTAATTAAATATTAATATAACTATTTTAATATAACTAGATTGAGATTGAGAAATTTTTATGATAAAAGCATGTTATATTCCTGCTCTGGGGTCCCTGGTTCAATTCTGAGCTCAGGTTATTGTCTGTGTAGTGTTTAACATGTTCTCCCTGTGTCTACGTGGGTTTCCTCTGGGTACCCCAGTTTCCTCTCCCTGTCCAAAATAATGTATCTCATCTAGGAATTCTCCTGCTTTGTGCCCAGTGTTCCCAGGATTGGCTCTGGATCTGCTACATGGTATGTTTCTGATTAGAGCACAGCAGATTCCTGATTAGAAAACTGGCATATTTCTGGTTTAAATAAATAAAATCCATTTTGTTTATTTATAAATCCATGAATAAATAATGGACCAACAAATTCCTGAAATCTATTATTAATAATGAGTAATATCTGGCCAAACTGATACAAAGTGAATTATCACAAACTTTTCAGAAATCAGTGCTGCTTAAGCTCTTTGTATCCTACATATCCAGTATCCCCTAAAGTTATTACCTAATTAAATATATCTCTCACATTATTTTTACAGGAATGATTTAGGAGAACAAGAAGAACAGCTGCTTTTTGCCATCTAAAATAAGAAAAAGTCACCAAGTATTTTATTTATGCAACCATATGGAAAAGTTTTGGAAAACAGTAGAAAACTGGCTCAAGAACATGAAAATTCTACCCCCACTCAAGTTTACTAAATCAGTAAGAATGTCATATTACATGGAGGTGGATTATAAATTATTCTAAATGTGGAATTAATTCCAATTATTTTTTATCCCTTAAGCAAGTTTTTCTAAGTTTCTACTCATTTTAGGTATACTGTGTATTGTGCATGGCTAATATCAAATAAAAGATACTGCTATATGCCAAAATATGAAAAATATTCCCTTTGTCACAACCAACAATGCAGTGTATGCTAAATATGTTTATTCACTTTTTTAGAGTTTTAGTTTAGTTTGACATCCCTGTACTACTTGACATCCTACACTTTAATAATTTAATAGATTAAACTATTTTTTATATAATTTAATAGAAATTTAATAATTTAAATCTTAGGTAAGATATTATAAGAACAACAGATTGAGATGAGCAAGGTGAGACATAGTGTTTTATAGAGTTGCTTAAGGTCTTTATATTTATTTGCCAGTAATGTGAAGCTCCAGCCCACTAGCCTTACCTTCTCTACAAGCTTCATTTTGCTGAAGTGCATTTTGCACTTACACATCATTGCACATGTTATGTTTGCTTAGCATCAACATCGGTGCATTTGATGAAGCATGGACATACTTCAAGTTTTTCAGCAGGATGCCATGTTTGTTTAGCTTTAGTTGTTTTCAGTCAGGTAGATTTAGATTGCTTGACTGGAGCGATACCTAAATCTCTACTGGACTATTATCACAATATAGTGTTTACACTTATACAGCATTACACAGCATTCTTAGGCCTACATGACAATTGCATAAGCCTTTCATGACAACTGACAGAAACCTACTGAAACATTTATAAAGGCTTATTACAGCAGTCATAAAGACTGCTTTAATCAGTTTTGAAGTCAAGTTGATACCCGGAGTCAAGTAACAGATTTTTTTTGACATAAGGGTGTTACAACCTAATTAGAACATGATGACAGCTAATTTTGTATCTCAGTGTACATCTGCTATGTCAGAGTCACATAATGGAGACCAACCCACTGTTACTGGGGGGTAAGGGAAAACAGGAGAAAATGCCATGGTATGATGTCATGGTATTGCTATTGGTTATCACAAAAGTCTTTTAAACAGTGAAATTAAACTCATTTTACATAATAAATATATAATTACCACCATGTCATTACCATATATGTTATGTTTCTGACAGCCACGATGGCCTTATGTAGGTGTCATAGATAGGTGTATTGAATAATTCCACTCAGTTAGTATTGGACCCAACAAAAGCAAATTTGTTTAAATTTTGTACTATAATCATTAAATTCATTTATTAATTATTAATTCAATTATATGAATAATCATATAGTGTCCCTGGTGGACTAGCAGCTAAGGATCCCGTGCTCTCACTGAGAGGGAACAAACCCAGCCACTGGGAGTGTACTCTCAGTGCCGGTCCCAAGCTTGGATAAAATGGGAGGGTTGCATCAGGAAGGGCATCCGGTGTAAAACCTGTGCCAAATCAAACGTGTGGACCAACGATCTGCTGTGGTGACCCATAACGGGGGCAGCTGAAAGAACAACAACATGTGAATAATCATATAATTCTATAAGAATTAAATTCCATTATTTCTAAAGAATGACCTAAAATAAACAGTCAAAGTTGACATAATGTCTTTCAAGTTATAATAATCATTAATTAAACATGCTTGAATATTAATATGTGCATCACTAACATCTTCATACAGCAATGTACATAGCTGTTTGACTTTTGAGACTTAGACAGTGTTGAAAAGTAGAGGACGTTTGGTCTAAAAGGTCCTCATTAAGATTTCAGGGTGTATTTGTTGTATTTAGCTGCAGGCTGCAGTTGGCTGTTGAATGTCAGAATGCCGTAAACACTGTCTTTATGACTTACAGACAATAACGAAAAAATAAAGCTTGAGCCAAGGCCTTCAATTGTCCTCACTGCCCCAGGCTTGGGGGTTGTGGTGTTTGGAGTGGATAATGTGTAGAGTCAGCTATTGATTGATGTCTTAAACTCTTCCACTTGTGATTGCACAGCAGTACCTCCAGCTTGACTGGAAAAGGTTCCCCAGGATGCACATTATGACTGCTGCCTTTGACAAATAAATATCCCTTCCTGCTTAACAAAGTCCCACGATCAGAGTTCATACCACAAACTCTAAGAATACTTAAGAATTCAGATTTTCAGTGACCACACTTTTAAGGGTTAATTTTTTAGTACAGTTAGTGGAAATCTATTTTGGTGCAATAACATTTTTCTTTTCTCCAAGGTGGGATATTTACTATTATCAAGTGTCTGGTCTTGGAGACAGGCCTGGTACATTCCTGCTCCAGTTCTTCCCTTTTTTGCCTGCACCTACATCTTGCTATTGACATTTTCCTAAAATTCATAAGATTCAGTCTTACTAATGTTTACTCACATTGCTTAATGAGTTGCACTTGTTTTCCATAGTACCCTTATGCTTTTAACCGTTTAATAATCTATAATTTTGGTCACACATCTTTCTATTGAAGATATCTTTTTATTTAAAATTTGCTGTACTTTACTTGATTAGCCAACTCAACCATCTGGTAAAGGCTCATAATAAAAACATATTGTTATTATTTTCCCCAAGGAACTAAGGAATCATAAAATTTCTTAGTTACTTACAATACATTATTTTCTTGGTGATAGCTTTCATTCATTCATTCATTCATTCATTTTCATTCATTTTCAGTAACTGCTCTTTTCTTTTTCAGGGCTGTGGTGGATTTCGAGACTATCCCGTGAACACTGAAAGTGTGGCAGGAATACACCCTGGATGGGACACCAGTTCATCACAGGGCTCCATTCACATTCTCATTCACACATAGGTGAAATTTAGACTCGCCAATCCACCTACCAGCATGATTTTTGGAGGTAAAAGACTGGAGGACCAGGAAGAAACCCACATGGACACAGGTACATCATGTAAAACTCCACAAAGACAGTAATCTGAGCTCACGATTGAGCCAGGGCCCCTGGAGCTTTAAGACGACTACATTACCCACCACTGTGCCACCCACAATAAAGTATTTACCTATGATGACCATGATTGGACTCAGCATTACAACTTAAATTCATTCAAATCAACCTAATTTATACATGGGTCAGGCTTCTCGTGCTATAAGCCTTCATCTAGTATGTTTTTTCATCTGACAAAACTTTTCTTTCAAAGTGCTGCAACAATTTTGACAGTGTGTGGGAAAGGAAATTCAGACTCCTGCATGAAAGACAACACAAAGGCACCCTCTGCATAACAACTCGCCTGAAGCCGCCAATACTATCCCCAGTGCACACATTTCTATTAATATACCCTCTAGTTTTAGAATGACCTGTCTCGTCATTCACCAACTCTCCCATTGGGCTGGCTCGTCTCTCAGACAGTAAAGCTATTTGGAAGACCAGACCCTTATTAGAGATGCACGAACTTCACTTGCTGAACCAGAACTCATGCTTAGAGAGTGACTCACAGATGTATCTGAGCCAGAACAGGGGCATGTATCTGACGGTTCTTTCCCCTTTTTTCCTCTCTCCTGTGGAGACACACTGAACCTCTCACTAACAGTCTCAATACTGACAGCACACAATACTCAAATGGTCCTCTGTTGAGCTGTTGTATAGCTATGAGAAGTTGATTCGAAATTGGAGAGGAGAATGTTGAGAGGCGGAAGTAGGGGTGAGTTGCTTCTCTTCATGTTTAGCTGGAGCTGATCCAGAGTCAGATTTATGAGAGGCAGCTGCTGAGGGCTTGACGGACAGACGAGTGTAGGGATTCCTGTGTTGCTGCTGCCGCTGCACAGAGGACGGCCAGGCTGTGTGTCAGTGCACAGAAACAGTAGCAAGGGTAAGCAACGCTTCCATTTTCTCTTCTTCTTTCACTTAATGTGGCTATAAAATACTGTTACATTGCCTGGTTTGGCTTATGCGACAATGCTTTACTGAAAATGATACCTGTCTTGGATTTCTTTTCTGAGTACCTCTAGTAATGCATGTGTTTAAATATAAGTAGTGTTTAAACATTGATTAGTTTTTTCCTTCTTCATCTGGAAAACTTTGTTACCATAAATGGAGAATAGTGCATTTTTATTAAAGTATTGTGGACTGTTTTCTTGGTGACTGTTTGCTTGAGTGCTCAATTCACTAGACATTACTGTAAACACTTTCTATGTGTACTTTAGTTTCCTTTAACATTAAGAGACCAGTCTAACTGCCTATTTTTAGGAGCTTGTGGCATTACAGTGTAGTGGAGTTATGCAGACATGATTAGACCAAGGGGGGTAGAAACTTCATGGAGCTTGTTGTTTACCCTGTGCTTCTCTCCAGTAGCACTCATCTCATTCTCTATCGAGTGCAGTATTCTCTTCTCATTACTAGTATCCTCTAAAAACTCCATATGGACGAGAGCAATTTAAACCTCCACAAGCCTTCATGGGATTTCATCAGTTCAGGCTTTTACACCACAAGAAGCCTGGAATCTCAAATAATGTTAGGACTCAGTGGTTTCAGAAGACAGTTGTGTAGTGGGTGTTACAATGTTCTTGTCTTGGCAGCTATGATGGAGTGGAGGAGAAAGAGAAAGCACATGAGTAGGAAATGTTAATGGAAAAAAAAAAACATTGATGAATTGAAACAGAGATCTAGTAGCAGTATGTTATTGGCTGCGTCTTCAAGCTGGGTACAGCGTATAGCAAGCTAATTACATTCTCAATAGGTAGCTGGATAATGTGGATTTGATCTATTTGCATATAGAAGGGGTATTTCCCTCTATTAAGCTCTAAGGAAAAAATGGAAAAAGTGAGAATCTGAAGTCCAAAACAAAGCAATGTTTTGGATAAGTTGCCATGGAAAGGTTGGTTTTAAATTTGTAGGTTCCAGTCCTGCCTCAATTTTTTTTTCCACACCACAGTGCATTCATTTCAGACCTTAGTACACTGTTTCATGCCTATTACAAAACTTTTACACTTGTGATATGCTACAGAGGAAGACAATTTCCTAGCAAAAGGTTGACTAGTTCGTTTATTGCAGAAGATCCACCCCCTGAGGAGATCCTGCTTTTTGTGTATTGTGAAATAGAAAGTATTTATCATTGCCGGGTATGTAAAGCATGTGTGACAGATCGTGAGGAGAGCCTGGATTCTGGTCAGGAGAGATATTTCATATCAAGTGGGCCAGTGGAATTTGTTTCCTGTGTTGCCTAGAACAGCCAGATATTTTTGTGCTCATTTACTTGATAGCATTTATTGTGCCTCCTAAAACATCTTTACTAGCAGTACAACTGGGGGGAAAAAAGTAGACTGCAAACATTTAGGTTGTGGAGAACCCATTTCGGTTATGGAGGAAGACTGATAAAGCATCTGTTCCTGTCACAAGAGAATTATGAGTTCACAGTTTAAAAGCTGATGGTGAAAAATGTGTTTATTGAGATTTGCAGAGGGAAGGCAACTTTCCAAAAGTCTTGAAGTTTCTACAAAATCTTTTGCAAAATATAGGGACAACTAAAAGCAGCAACCCTTTTGGATTTTTGACTAAGGGTCATTAATTATAAAACTCCAACTCACAGTGCTTAAAAAGGCATTTTCTCATGTGCAGTTCAGATGAACAACAACATATGGACCACTTTTATTTACTCAAAATGTCTAAACAGAAGGATAGAGCACTTCTGAATAGAGCTTTCTGTTTTCATCACATGAAACTTAACTAGATTTACTACATATTGATGTATTCAATATCAGACACAATTTCATTGTTTGAAACAGTGCTCACATTTCACTATTCACTAGCTCAATTGCCCAATAATTTTCCTGTCCTCTCTGCTATATAAAATTTTTAATAAAGAAAACATCCATTCTGAACATCCATGTTTTATTTCTTTAATATTGTAACATCCATGTTTTATTTCTTTAATAGTGTATTAGATAGGAGAACAGATTCTAGTGTAACATTATTTGGAAAAAAAAGACTCACAGTGACTATTTGGATAGGCATCAGGAACATACCATTGCTGTAATCTTAAAAACTAAGAATAACTAAGAATAAAGGTGCAGACATAAGATCATATCAGGCATGAATTAAAGAATTTGGCAGTATGCACCACAAACTGCAAGACACACTTTAGTCAGAATTTGAGGCAAAATAAGGGAGTGGATGATACATCATACAATGAAGGCATTACTGACCTGTCAGATATACAGTATGTTTCTTCATCCTGTTAAAAATGTAAAATGTAAACTAGATTTGATGTAACACTTCCCTATGTATTATGTGTTTATTGTATGAGTAGGTGTGCCCAAAGCTTTGACTGGTAGTATGTGTATGTGTATATAAAAATATATCTTCCAAAAATATTGGATTGGCAAGGCCAATTCTTTTGTTTTTGCTATACACTGAAGACATTTGGGTTTGAGATCATGGGTTTGGATTTGAGATGACTATGAGATAGAAGATCAGAATTTCAGGTTTCATTTCCTGATATTTACATCTAGATTTGTTAAACAACTTAGAACATGGCACTTGTGGTGGCAGACAACCCAAGTTTTAGGTGAGCAAAAGTAGTGGAACAGATAGTCGTAAATTAAATTAAAGTAAATAGCACTTGGTTGCATATCCCTTGCTTGCAATAACTGCATCAAGCTGGTGACCCACTGACATCAGCAAACTCTTCTTTTGTGATGCTTTTCCAGGCTTGTACCACAGCTTCTTTCAGTTTTTCTTTGTTCTGGGGGTTTCTCCCTTCATTCTCCTCTTCAGGTGTTGAAATGTGTGCTCAAATGGGTTAAGGTCTGGTGATTGACTTGGCCAGTCTAAAATCTTCCATTTTTTCCCCCTAATTAAGTCCTTTGTTGTGTTGGCAGTGTGTTTTGGGTCATTGTCTTGCTGCATGATGAAGTTTCTCCCAATTAGATTTGATGCATTTCTCTGTAAATTGGCAGATGGAATGATTCTATAGACTTCTTAATCCATTCTCCTGGTACCATCATGTATTACATCATCAATAAAGATTAAACAGTCCATTCCAGAAGCAGCCATGCAAGCCCAAGCCATGACACTACCTCCACTATGCAAGTTAAAAAGACAAAAAAGATTTATGAATAGAAGCAGTTGTGGACAAACTGCAGGCACACTCTTAGCAAAACAGAGTAAATCCAGAAACCTTAACGGTTCTTCGGGTTATCCCTCTGGGGGAACCTTAAAATTCAATGAACTGTTGAATCATTATCATCTGTCTGCCCTCAGTATTTGCTTGATAAAATGGTTTCTTCAGGTAACACCAGCTAAATAAAATTCTTCAGAATAGCTTTTTGTACAAGTGCTGCCATGCTCCTGGCAACCTACCTTTCTTTAGAGATTTATTTCTAATTCTAAAATATTGCACACCAGGTACATTTAGCCCTTGAAGACATCTAACTAGTAGAAACAAGTTGTATTAGAGTAAGAGTGGAAGCAATGTTTGGAGAATGATAATTATTATTCTTTATGGTCATGTCATGTATTCTTATGGTCATATTCTTTATGGTTATATGTTTGAATATAACCTACAATATATAAATGCAGTATGTAAAGAATAAAACATAATGGGGCATGCAGTTATAGGAAAATAATTTAAAAAATGGGGTGGTATGATACGGCCCCAAGGAAGAATGGATTTTACAATCCACAGCACATCCTGAAGCATTTTACTCCTCTTATACCACAGCAATTTGCCAACACTACACCTTACAGAACATCTCCAAAGCCCTGTCTTGAAGCCTTCGCCATGTTGGAATATTTAAAGGAACTAGTAGCTTTTCCACTAAAGACTCCTCCATAAATGCTAACTAAATGCCTCCTCACATAAAACCTCACAATATGAGCAGTTACACACATTTTAAATATATTTATAGGGATAGTTTGCCATACAAGTTCCTCAATTAGTCTTTACTTTTACTTTTTTTTTTACCTGTGATTTGCCTTGCAGCTGGCACTACCGTCAGAGTTGCTGTTATAGAAAATTTGAATTGAAAATGTAACAGTTCTGTGGTATAAATTGTAATAATATAATGTAAATAAACTGAGGTAGCTGAGGTTGAGGAACTGTCAGAGCCAGAATTCAAATACAAATACAGATATAGCTACATACATGGATATTTGGAGCACTAACAGATACAGCTACAGATACAGATAATGGCATTGCATTACACCCCTACTACACACATACGTGCCCACACAAATACACTAATTCTTTTTACATTAATGCCCCTCTGTAGATGGTTCGTGAACAATATGTCAGCACTACAGAAGAGGCTGGTGTGCCAGCGCCAGTTTCTGACTCCATCTATAAGATTGGCATCTATGGGTGGAGGAAACGTTGCCTTTATCTATTTGTCCTGCTTCTCATCATCATCCTGGTGGTGAATTTTGGCCTTACAATCTGGATCCTGAGAGTGATGTGGTTCAATACAGTAAGAAGCATTTTTAGCACTGTTTTTTTTATCACTATATATAATATGCTTTTCATACCACACTATAAGCAAAGAAATACTCATCCAGAAACAGTATAAAATGTTATTTTATGTTTTGCAGGAAGGCATGGGATACCTCCAGGTCACAGAAGATGGTGTGAGGTTGGAGGGAGAGTCTGAGTTTCTTTTCCCACTTTATGCTGAAGAGATTGACTCCAGAGAGGTATCGTAAGCCTTCTCCGTGTACACGTGTGTGTCAAACATGTGCTTGATGAGTTTATATCCTAATTAGAAACACGTGAGACAGGTCTTTACATTTATGGCTGTAACAGGAAATATCCAAGTTAAATATTCATAATTTGTTAGTCTGAGAGGTGTTTTCAAGCGATTATGCCTGTGTTTGATGGGAGCAGACATTTGCTGCTGATAATTTGTCTTAGCGAATGGGATTTTGGGTGAAGGTCCCAAAAAGGCAGAATTATCCAGAGACTTTTCATGATATGTGTATATGGCATATGGTGGCATTTCTTTACACAGAAAGAGGATTATATACATCCTTTAATCTCACTTCTTTCCCTCTCTGCTCACATGGTTTTAGAAAAGAGTTTATGGCTTGTAGCAGCTGGGAACATTTATTGTTTGTTCCTGTGGCTAACAGGCTATGGTTTCAGCATGTTCTGTTTATCTTTGAGCACACACTTAATTAAAATTGAAGAGTTTGCCCTTTGGGAAGCCAAATAGCCTCACAACTATCAATGGAATTAAAACTGTTCCAATTACTTGAATTATATGAATGTGTTTGTTAATTTATGCATGCAAATAATTCAGTCTGTTTAACTGTGTTTCTGTAATGAAATTCCTCTTAGCAGTGCAGGAACTTTTGCACATGATTCACCTTTTCAAATTTATGTCAGTTACTAAAATTCTTACTGATGCTACTGTTTTCTTTTAGGACTCAGCTCTGCTGGTGCACTCCACTGATAATGTGACTCTCAATGCCCGCAATGCCAATGGAGATGTAACAGGAAGTATGTCTGTAGGTATGTAAGTGTCCCAACATTTCTACTTCATTGTCCTACTGTTTTTTTTTTTTTTTTTTTTTTTTTTTTTGTATATTTCTACATGTATCTTGTTTATACCTACTAAAGCTCTCCTATTTCCTAATTTATTTGCCTATTTTTCAGACTGATAGCCAAGAGGGCTGAATAATAATAATACATTAAAACAGTAATACAGAGGCATATGAGGGACAGATTACTTAATTAATGATATTATTACACTACAATAATGCATTGTGATTTGCAATATACAGTGTCAAAGAATTGAAAATGTATTATTTATTTAAGTAAATGAAGCTAAAGTTTACGTGCAAGTTTCTTTTTCTATCCATAAAAAGACAAATCCATGCACAGATATAGTGTAATTTTTACTTTTACATATAAAAATCAGCTGGAACTCACATACTCAATTTGGCATGGTTTGCCTTTCAGGTCCAGGACAAGCCAAGGCCTTTGGGCAACATTTTACAGTCAACTCAGATGAGAAGACTCTGTTTTATGCTGATGAAAAAGAAGCAGTTGTGGGAACAGGGAAACTCCGAGTTACAGGTATTTTTGGTCATTTGACCAGACACAGATTTGAAGGTGACTTTGCATGCAGTTTTAGATAAGAGTCTGTCTAACTGTGGTGACTTGAACCCACTATTCCAGTCATCATCAGGGTTATGTGTGTCATGCCATCACAGTCAGCACTGATCACCCAATGAGGCCCAAATCACCCATTATAATAACTACTGACAACATTACACATTAAACTCACACATTTGCTAAGGGAGTAACTGCTGTGGTGCTGGCAGAATGTCCACTCACTTCTTTTGCCACTCATCTGAAATTCCAAAAGGTGTTTTTTTTTTTTTTTTAAGCATCATGGTAACAGAACCCAGTTTGGGCTATCACTTGAATTTGACTACAGATATTAATTGCTAATGTCTGACAACATTGATCAAGTGATCAAGTTGATCAAGTTGTTTTTATGGCTTTGACACATTTTCTTTAACTTACTGTGATGTTGGGCTCTGGCATAATATGCAGGCAGATAACGTTTCTAGCTTCCATTCTTGGGAAAGCTGTATTGCAGTTCCTGTTATTCAGTACTACCCACTATATGCAATGCTGCCTAATTGATTTGTCTCTTAAAACATGTTAGCATTTACCAGCATTTTACTCCTCCAATGAAAAACACACATTTCTACAAAATGCCCTCTTTAGTAGTTTCTTGCATACTATTTAACCTAAGTTGTAATTTGATGTAAGATGAGGAATTGTGGAGTGTTTAATTTTAGTTTATAAATCTTATAAATGAAATTAAAATATTTATAATAGCATCTTAATGTTATAAACCAGTGGGAATCAAAAAGTGGCAGTTTTGGCTTCTTTTTTTTAAAGCATGATGGTGACTTCCTTTTGTATGCTACATCAGATCAAGCCTTGCACCCAGTAATTCACCAAAACACCAAGTTTACAGAATTTTCTAGATGTTAAGGAAAATAATCTATGAAAAAATTTTGTTGCATATTATTATAACAGTTGTTTCAGTAATTTCATTTAGTTTGATATTGTTTCATTGCACTGCACACATTCATAGATCTTCTGATCTCCTTGACAACTTCCTCTCTGTTCAGTTTGAGTAGACAGGAAACCTTACTGCATAACATAATTAGTGGATGGTGGCTCAGACAGCCTTATAATTATGGGGTCACTCTTTACACTTCCAGCTCTTGACTGGCATGAAAGGTGGCACCCAGCTAGATAACCACCAGTGGCCATACTGTATTATACTCATAATCATGTACTGTTCTCATGTGCTAATCCAAAGACTCCATGTTAAGGCCAATGCAGTGACTGTTCATTGCATTAAAAAAAAGTAGTACCTCTGGGCTGTTTTGATTTTCTTTCCTAGCTTCCATCAGTCATGTTCACACACTGAATAAGCCAGTGCAAAGGCTCCAGGCTTTAACAATATCCATCTTATATTTCATGACACTGGATTATACATCAATACCATATTACCATCCAAACAGCCCTGAGCTACTTAGCCTTTTATTCTTACTACGTAACTTAAAGAGCAGAAGAAAGCCCTGAGCATGCCCATGACTCTAAACAGGCAGGCATCACCCATGTTTCATCAATCACATATTATTAGAGACCAATGCAATTTACCTACAAGAGATACTAGAGGACACAATGGTTCTGTGTTTTAGTACCAAGCTCAAAAAAAAAAACAGTTAAGCTGTCAGTGAGGAAAGATTGCAATGCTTAACACTCACACAGACCTAATAGTAATATCTATATTATATATTTCTTTATTATATAATATATATATTATATATTTATACCTCTTTACATTCATTCATCTTCAGTACAGAGCTATATCCTGGTCAGGGTTGTGGTGAATCTGGCGCCTATCTTGGGAACACTGAGCATGAGGCGAAAATACACCCTGGACACCATGCGCACACACACTGACACACTCATTCACACCTAGGGGCAATTTAGAGTCCAATCCACCTACCAACATATACTACTGCACATCTCCAGGGTCCGTTTGATCCTGAGCAGGGAATACTGTTAAAAAAAAAAGTTAATATTATTGACTAATGAAGTCACTACAAATCTATGAAAATTACTACAAATTATGGAAACATATTTGAACTTCCATGTTCAGTCATAGTTTATTATTCAGTTATTCATTTTAAACTATATTATTCAGTAACTACAGTGAAAGAGTAGTTAAAGTGACAAAATAAGATCCATTAAAATTGCAGAGATCTTGCAGGAAATGCAGGAACTACAAATAGCTCAGGTTAAACAAGTACAGTTCCTTCTAGCACCCAAGTTGTTCCACTGTACATCATTTATACTCAATCCTATTGTGAGAATCTGTTTCACAGCACTTTTTTGTTGTTTAGGCCCTCAAGGTGCACTTTTTGAGCACTCTGTTGAGACGCCATTGGTCAAAGCAGAGCCTCTGAGAGACCTTAGGTGAGTGTGTGGCAACTGACTGAACTTGGAGCAACCTTTAAATTGTGGACATAAGAGAAAATCTATTGAAAGTAGGAGGAATTTAAAAATGATGTTTGCTATTTTTGCAACTAAAAGTAGCTGGGGTTCTGAATGGCTTTACTTTAAAATTGGAGTTTCCAGGAGGGTAATAGTCATTTGTGGTAGATGATGACTAAGAGCTTTCATGAGTCATCTGGAAGTGATCTAAGCTGAAGGAAATATTTTCTGTTTCTGTAAAGCAGCTCATAACCTAAGTGCATTAATAAATGAAAGCTAATGAGGATCAGTATGATAGATTCTAATATGCCAGATTTCCTTAAATTATCATCAGTTTTATCATTTGTGGGCTTTTAGAGCCTTGAAATGCAATATTCATATATTCAAGTAATAGCTCTCTATCTGCCACGAATAGATTGCAAATATATGGCATGTTCTTGCTATGCATTCAGTGACATGATGCCACCTTGTGTTTGAAACTTGCATTAATATTTCCTCTAACACCTGCTGTTTCTCTAAGGTTGGAGTCTCCAACCCGGTTTTTGAGCATGGAAGCCCCCAAAGGTGTTTACATCAAAGCCTTGGCAGGGAATGTAGATGCTGAATCAAGTCTGGATGTTATTTTGCACTCAACTGAGGGTCTTGTAAGTGCACAGCCACAACACTCATGCATTTTAAACATATCAATTAATCTAACATTATAAAATTCAAATAATTTGTTGTACTCATATACATTCTGATTTAATGAGGACAATCTGATTAAGTTTTATCTGGTATAGTGGTACAGCAATAATAGAGGGGTGTAGCTGGTTGTGGGTCTTCCGAGTATGACCTACACCCAAAAAACAAAAACAGCAAATAAAAAAAAAAAAAAACTCCTATTTATTTTTAACATTAGTCTCAGCCTAATAACTTGATTGGCACAACAATAGTAATGTAACATTATAATTAGGGCAGTGGTAGCTCAGTAGACAGGGTTACTGATCAGAATGTTGAGAGTTCTAATTCTGGCACTGCCAAGTAGCCAGTGTTGATTTATTAAGCAGAGCACTTAACACTCTCAGCTCCAGGGGTGCCATCTCATGGCTGACCCTGTGGTCTGACCCCAGCTTGTTAGAAAGAGATCTTCATTAGCTTTCATTTATTAATGCACTTAGGTTATGATATGCAAGGAAATTTTATTTTTTTTACTGTACTGACAGTAAAAAAGGGGCCTTCCGTGCTGTCTGTTTTTCAATAGTAGCATCAAATTTAAGGTTGGCCTAAGATACTATTTATATCTCAGATATATACAGTGGGGTCCAAAATGACTGAGACACAAGTGAAAATGCTTCTTTTTTGCATTCTTTTCTAATTTAATACAACAATTGTCATTACAAATTATATTGACAACACCTTAAAAGTAGAATCTTTTAAATATTTACATGAATTTTAGAGTTTCTTATTATTTGGTATGTCCTTTTTTGCTTTAATGACAGTGTGCACTCAACCTAGCATGGACGCCACAAGTTTGTGCAAACCCTTATGATCCATTTTAGATCAAATCCATCAGAGTGTCATCTGAATATGTGCTTCAATAGAAGAGATTAAGCATGAGGAAAATCTGACCTTTCGTACAAAGAAGTTAACATGGTCAATATCACAAATTTGCTTAGATTCAAATAGGGACCCATAAATAGTGCAGAATCTTGAATATTAAATAATCAAGATATTGGACATTTACTTTCTTTGTATTAAATAAAATTCTAAAACATTCTGTTTATTTCCGATTTTGAATGAGAAATAAAATCCCAGATTTTCAGTGTGGCCTCAGAATTTTGGACCCCACTATTTATCTGAGAGACCTTTGTAAACGTTCAATAAAATGGATAAAATTCTCCATCATCCCCATTATTTTCGTCATGCTGCAGCTGGTTTTAGATGCTGAGACCATTCGTCTTCCCAAGTTACCTGTGGGTGAAGCAGGATCACCAGGTGACTCTCAGGGGCTGTACAACATGTTTGAAGTGTGTGTGTGCCCCAGCGGCAAGCTATTCCTTTCCAGAGCAGGTCTCTCCTCCACCTGCAATGAGAGCCAAGAGTGCTGAAGTCTATAGCATCTGTAGACTGATATTCATGTTATAATGATTTGGTTGGAGATCTCCTGTTGAATCTCCTGCAGAGATCTCTTGTTGCAGAATTCTCAGATGGAGCGCAAAAGCACAATTTTGCTACTACAGTGACTTCACAAAAAACAAGAAGAAGCACATCATTCTCAGGTGGTGAGCGTTTTAGCCTGAGTACATTATGTACCTGGAATACATCTGTTTCAATGTCACCAATATTTGCAGTACCATTGTTTGTGAGTGGTAATTATCTTTCACTTTTATTGCCGTTTTTTCTCTTTTACCAACCTAGGCTGGGCAAAAAGGGGCTGGTTACCAGCGTACATCCTATGCAATATGATTTTATAGTGCAATACCCAAAACTTATGTAGTAAATATGATTACTGTTAAAGGAAGTTCAGCAGCAAAACTATTGTTTTATATGTCAACAACAACAAAAAAAATTGAATTG
Source organism: Pangasianodon hypophthalmus (assembly GCF_027358585.1). Taxonomy (NCBI): domain Eukaryota; kingdom Metazoa; phylum Chordata; class Actinopteri; order Siluriformes; family Pangasiidae; genus Pangasianodon; species Pangasianodon hypophthalmus. Next base: position 16,005,887 of record NC_069723.1, on the reverse strand, counting down.
AATCTATCTTGCTTATTTAAAAGTGTAGCCGTACAAAGTTAGCTATCATAATATGGGCCTAATGCAATATTATCTTAATTCACATCAGTCTAATTCCCAATCATGATTTTACAGCTAAATTAACTGAGCAGTGTTGAGATTTATATAAACTAATATCGGTAAAATCGTTTTTGCAAAAATGAAGATGGTCCAATTAAATCCAGCCACAACATTTTTTGTTTAATTGATTGAGTAGTCTTTGATGTGTTTTGTGAGGGTTTTTAGGTTGTCATTTGAGTACCAAAAACAATGTGTGATGTATTTTTGTGTTAATAAAGTATTTGATCTTCATCCTGGTTGACTTAGACTGTCAAGGTTTATACATTTTTCTCCATAATGGTTATTACATGTAAAATGCAAAAATTGGGGGGAAAAATAGCTTTATTTTCTGCACTGGTTGTCTATGTAGATTATTTGAAATGACAAGCCATGTGACCATCAATGTGTCAGTAATTACAGTAATTGCAAGAAAAAGAAAATATAAAATTTATTGTACTTACCATCTCTCCATGCTTTAAATGTAATGTTTCCTACCTATCTATAAGGAGATGTTGGTACAGGGGGGCCTACCCCCATAAATACTGACACCAATGGCAGTCTAGACTAAGAAACAGGCATTAATAAATAGTCTTTATCATTCACCATCTTCATATTACATTCAAAGTGTAATGAAAGTATGGGAAAATCCTGACCATAGTATTATAATGTCCTATCTGAGTTAAGATTAAATGGCTGATAGAATATTTGAATACTTAGGTCACAAAATGTCTTTGAAAATGTTATTTTTCCTCAAAAGCTAAAAGTCACCATTATTGGTACCCTCTTAGAAGAAAAAAAGATTCTTCAGGGGTTAGTTAGGGGTTCATCTAATAATTAAGGCTACTTAACCTCAAAAATGGTTCTACTTGGAAACCTTGGGATAAGGAAACATTCTGTTGCAAGTTTCTACATACTGAATAACCCTTAAGAGAATTGAATTTTGGGTATCCTTCAAATTTTATGAACAAAAAAAAAAATCCCATTACTTTACAAGTTCACTGAGGAGAACTTTTTGACTTACTTGACTTACCTGGGGAAAGTCAAAAATCGTGCTTTATTTTTGACCGTCATAAATCAAGTAATGTCATGTCTAAGAAAGTGTTGTACTGGATTCTCTGGTCAGGTGTGGGTTTTCAGCACTTTTTAAGACAATGACTCAAACATGACCACAAATGTAAGATGTTATCTAGCATTTTATTCAATACTGGCAGTAATCTCCAGAGGGCATGGTAGCTTTCCCTTTTTATAATCACCAAACAATTCTGGTTCAGATAAATGCATGCTTTGTTTGAGAGTTCTACATTTGTTTCTATGTATTAGCTCTGGAATTACCACAGTAATCAATGTAAATTGTGAGGCAATCAAAATGATCATCACTAATTTAATGAGCCATTCACAGTTTCATGTTACATCTGTTGCATGGCTTAATCTTTGAGACAAAAATGTTACATAGATAGTAAAGGTGACAGTTTGGAAACTTGAAGCCTAATATACTTAAGTCAAATGCCCTGTTTGGGAGATATATATAAAAAAAAAATTTGCCAGGCCTACTGCATGACAGTAGACACACATGGGGTGCTCTGGACATTTTTAGCTCTATGGCACTGTTGACAAGAGATACACTGTATGTCAGAAAATACATTTAGAGAGTTAAAATCAGTGGTCTCTGTGATTGATTTCAAACATACAAAGCTACAATAAGGCATAAAATAGATACGAAAGTAGTAAGAAATAAAGACAGAACATCAATAAAATGCAAGTGAATGCTGCATCCAGTGTTTTAGTTGCCATGGTCTTTCAGGAAACACACAGGACAAAATATAGCCTAAAATATAATCAAAAGATAAATCTCTACACTTTTGTATTGCAAAGCAAGCAAAGAAACTAGAATTCCCCAATCCCTTATCCAGCCTCCGTTCATGATTTTAAAGTGCATATCGCTAACAGCATACAAGTTGCCACTTGTAACGAGCACAGGGGGGTATAACTTTCAGTCATAACACACTTGTCCTTGGTAGCAAATACAATGTAGTTGAAGCAATTTTATTTACATCATGCAATCACATACTCTTACTAGTACTAGCATATACTCTTACCAGTACCTACTAGCAAAGTAAAGTAACAGTCATGTAAAGCTGGAGTAGTTTCGTACATTAAACCCAGTATGATTGTACTAAAGTAAATCTTGTTTTTGAAATTTTCGACTTTGTACACTTATGAACTGCTTTGGCCAATCAAATTTTCACTGTTTTTTCTTTTAAAAAAAACATCAGTTCACTAATGAAGGTAACCAAAAACAGGTTGAAAAAAGTATTGGAATGCAGAAATCTTTTGAGAATATCATGATACAACTCTGGAATATAAACAAAAACAGAGGGACAAGACAGACGTTTTTTTTTTTTGTTTTGTTTTGTTTTGTTTTGACCCTACAAGAAGGGTCTTGAAGTAATTTAGGACTAACAGAATAGGTTAGGTTAGTCTGGTTAAATCAAAATGTTTGGTATAATTTTTACTGGACTAGATTTTCTGTCTATTAAGAATTTCTTATATACATTTCTATGCACAATATGGTGATTTCTATATTGCATTCAAAAACTGAAAACACTACAAGATACATCTCCCAGGTATACACTATATCTCCCAGAGTTCACAGGACATTTAGGCCAGTTTTTGCATTTTTAATGTACCATTGTTAAATTCACAACACTCCATGTGTAAGGCTCCGCTCAACTAAATTTCAGCAATCACACGAGCGATCCTTACTCAAAAGTGCAGTGCAAATGCATGCAAATTACAGAACATTACAGTCAACTGGATGACTGTGCCAAGAAAAATACTTTTATATAAAACATGAAGTAAAAAAGCAGCATATTCTTGTTCATTTCTGTACATAAGATAAACACAAACTTTATAGTAAAAAGAAAATATTGCTATGCCTTTTAGCGTTATGTACACTTGCATGTCAAAAACTTTCACACTAAAAAGTAAGTTACAGAAACAGAAATATTTTCAGGCTCAGGCATCTGTCTGGACATGTACAAGCAAACGTACGCAGTATGCATGGGGATTTAGCACCATTAATGGTACTGTGCATAACTTTCAGATGGATAGACACTTTTGCTTGAAATAAGCAAAAGGAAATCCATTAATTCTTATTGCACAAGGCCACCATTTGTGTTGTTTTTCTTGATGTAAAAATTGGGTCTTTTTCTGATGCATTATATTTTTTGCTGCACAAAGGCTTCTAGTTTGACAATTATTCGAGCTGTACATTCCATTACTCTCATTGCAACTTCTGAAGTGTACCTATCATTAGGAATCTGAGGAAAGGGCAAGAGGTCAGGATAGCGGGTTCTGAGGCTGTCAACACCGTAACCTTCCAAGATGTTGACATCCTTAGCCAGTCCATTTAACTGAGTATTGTACTCTTCCACCTTCTGTGCCAGTGCTGTGGGTTTCACATCTTTGTCTGATTTTCCTCTGACTGCATAGTCTGCAGCAATTAATGCTAGTTTGGTGGCCAGATAGCACTTGAAGCACACCCACTCATTTGCATTTTTATGAAGATCATTTCTTGCAGCTGAAAAGTTTGCTCTTGCTTGCCTTAGCCATCTTCTTGCCTCCACAGGGTTTCCAACTGACTTAAATGATGGTGGCACAAAGAAACGGCTAGAATGTGATGCTCCTGAATAACTCGCAAACTGATCTCTAAATTGGTGCCTTTCAAATTTATGGCTTGTTGCTTCTTGGTTCCATGATGTGTAAAATCTTTGAAAAGAGAATTTCTCTGACTGGAAACGAGTGGACGATGCAGAGAAAGTTCTCCTTGATGTTCTGTCTGTGGTCTGCTCTGCATGTGCTTGCTTCTCCATCCTGCTGATCTCATTTTGTAAGTGCTTGAAGACCTCTGTGGCAATATCAAGGTTTTCTGCATTTTTGTCCGGATGCCACTTAAGATACAACCTTCTGATAATCTTCTTTCTTTCACTTTCAGGAAGTTTCCAAGCCTGTTCTACAACTGAAGTAACTTCTTTCAGAATTTCCGGTAATGCATTAAGCTTAATCTTTTTAGGAGACACATTTTTTGGTGGAGGTATGTGATTTTCCTTGCCAGGAAAAATAGGTGGTGCCATTCTGTGGCCTGTGGAGCACCTCTCTGATGGGCTTGTTGGTGTTGCTGGTGCACCATCTCGAATGTTGGTGCTGTCATCTTGCCTGGAGAATTTATACAGATCAAGGGAGCTTACAATTTTGTATTCACTATATCCAATGTCGATTTGAAAGCATTTACCAAGAAAACCTGGGTTGTCATCCTCTTCTCTTTCTACTTCTTGAACAATAATGGCATATGTGTAGGTTGGCTGATAGGACCCTAAAATATCTCCTCCTTCAGAGTCAACTAGGTAGCCCACATACTCTCCAGGATAGAAAACATTCATTGGGTCCATTAGCAGTAAATGATGTATCTCTGCAGGTATTGGTGTCCCAGGAAGGGGAAGCTCAAGCTTTGAGGGCTCAGTTGAGTCATATTTTACACCAAGATTGTCCAACTTTTCTGTGATTCTGTATATGTCATTGCAGCCTAGCATAGCAATAAGATAGGAAGTGTCAGAAATCAGATTGTCCGTAGCAGACTTGAGGGTCATTGCAAGAGCAAGAAGAAAATTGATATCTTTGCTATCTGAATGTTGAATGTAGAGGTGGATAACTGATGTACCATAACGCTTCAAAAAGGCCAGAGTTTCACTCCGGCTGTGTGGAATAGGACTGCAACCTTTAACTCGCAATGTTGTCTGTAGCTTCTCAAAACAAGATACCTTCAAGCCCTCACAAAGTGCTTTGCAGAGCCGTATGGCTTTTTCCTCATTTACCATGTATGCATTGTCATTCTCATGCTTCATTATTCTTATTAATCCTGTGATGAACTGCTCAGAGGAAAGTAGCAGCTGAAGCCGACCCTGAAGTGAGCAAAGGGCTCCAAACTGGCACATTTTCTGAGATGCTTCATCGAGTTGTTCCTCTAAGATACTACTCAAAAGTCTGGGCCTTAATTTCTGTGGAAGTAACATAATAAGCTTAGTGTGGAAAGCATGGTCTTTGCCTAGGTAGCACTGGCTCATGTCAACAAGCATTTGCACTCCAACATTACCCTGTATTCTGCTCTTATAATGTGGTGCATCATCAAAGACTAAACTGTTTGACTTGGCAAGCCGACCATCATGACTTGGAAGATAAAATGTTAAATCTTTGAGAGTCTCTAGATCTTTGCGAATCTGTACTGGGTCATTCTGGAGACTTTTGAAGAGTCCAGAAACTGCTCTTTTTACTGTTCTCATTTCATTTGGGTCAAGCTGCTTACCTTCCGAGCTTCTGTATATGCGAAACAAAACTTCAACATATTGTTTTGTTGATACAATGTCCTCAGTGCCCAATAATTTGAACAACTGGTGAAAGGTACCAAGTTCAAGTGGAAGCTTGTATAAATATGGCTTGAAGTCTGATTCGTTGTCCAGATTTATCACAACCTCCTCTGGTTTTAGAAGTTTCCAGCCCTCTTCAACCATAACAAATGCTACCCCTCGCAATTGATAACGGAATTCCCGTTTATCTGCATTAAGGAATTCATAGGTTCTCCTCAAGACTTTATTTCTTGTTTTGACTGTGTCATCATCCACGTTTATGATGCTGCAGATGTTTTTGCAGTTGCTAATGACCTTTTCCAATGGTGGATCTGAATTTACATTTAACATAGTCAAAACCTGTTCAAGCTGCTCTTGGGCTGAAAGGGAGCTTCCCTCTTGGTCTTTTATGCTTGCTGGAGTAGCCTTCTCTGGTAGAATAGGACAAGATGTCCAAAGTAATTGCATGACGTCAGTTTGTTTAAATTTTGGATTAACTTGGGACCCATTGAAACGAATTAGAGGAAGAGTACCATTGATTTCTTGGTGTTGTGGATGCAGTCTGACAAGCTCTGCTGGTGCACGTTCTGGACATAAAAATGAGATCATTGAGAGTTCTTTGAGAAATACTCCCTCAAACAGATCTGTCCTCTCATTGAAAATGTGATTCAAGAGAACATCAACGATGGTCTGAACTTTTTCCTTAGACCAGTTCTCTGTCTGTGCCTTGATGCTGATCTCTTTCGCAAACTGGAGAACTTGTTGTTGAGACACAATATATTTTAAACCTATCTTGCGTAGGAATGTAATCCATGAAGGCAGGAGTGATGTTCCATTTTTTGGTTTTAATACTTGCTCAATTTTCTTGAAGAAGTCCACGGGGATGAATGATTTTGGTGGAAGCATCACTTCAAAAACTTTCACAGTTTGGTCATAGAAAGCCTTGGCAGGTTTTAATCTGCTTGTTGAGTCAAAAATAAATGACAGATTTTCCAGTTTTTCATAGAGTTGATCCTTTATGCAACATGACTCCTCCATGGTCAATAGCCTCTCCTTCAGATAAATGAGGTGTTGGATTTTGGCATCATGAGAGAGAATATCAAACTTTGGAAGGAGGTGCTTCAGATAGACTTCCAGGTCATCAATTGGATTGCACCCAAGAAAGGTGTAGAGTTCTTTCAGCTGTGGATTATCAACTAGAAAGGTTGAGGCTGTAGTGTGTGCCCATTTTTCCACGTCAACTGATGGAATGCTTTTGGTCAGAACATAACAAGCTCCAAAGTTTGCAATGCTAACATGCTGTCCACTGACAGCTCTGTAACATGGGAGCAATTTCAGACTTTGCACATCATTTTGACATAAATTAGTCAAATTAGAGTTAAAGTACAACAAGAGTGCTTCACAGTCTTTGTCAGTCAAGCTCCCTGCTTTGAAAGCTGATGTCTGAATCATGTACTCAAGGGATCTCAGAATGCTTGAAGGATTTTCTATATTTGCTGTGTACTGTGCCAGTAAAGGCAAGATGGGACTCTCTTTTGCACATATTTTGTTTACTGCTACTTGTAGGCATCCTGCTTTCATCAGGGTGTGGAAAACTTTTTCATTTTGTCCATTAGGGAAAATGGCAGCATACATTAGGCTGAAGGGTAACAAAACATCATGTTCTGGCACAGTTAACTTGTTGCTTGATACCATAAACTTGATCCCTGGTAGGAGAGCCCAATCTTTAAGGGCCTCCATAGCTGTCTCAAATTTTGGCTTAACTTCTGTTGGGTCATCTTTAATGCCAATATTTTCACTGATGAAATGCCATGCACTTTTCAGCCAAGATTCACTTGCATAGTTTTCCCTCCACTTCACAGGGGTCCTGGTTCTGTACTCTCGAGGTAGGACAGATCCCAATAAATCTCCAAAGCTGCTTATGTCAAAAACCTTTGCCACTCCAGCTTTGAAGAGAATGTTGGTATATCTCATGTACAGTGTGTGCATGAACAGTTCTGTCCTGGAGGAGACAAGTTCATGGTGGGTTGTTAGGAATTTGGGACGTTTTGAGTCAAACACCTGCAAGATGTTGTCCATTGTCAAAAGCAGTGGTAGCCCCTCTATTCTGATGTCATCCTCCTCTATATCTTTGAAGCAATAGTCCACCAGCAGCTTCAGGCTGTGGAAAAGCTTATAATTAGACTGTTGCAGTCGACAGGGCAGTTTTCCAACTTGACAAGATGTGTCTGGGGATGAAAAGGTCAACAGGAAGCAACGGACATCCTCTGGTGTCACATAGCTGACTGGAATACCTGCATCTTCCAAGCAAAAGTAGAGGCTGGCTGTCTCATCACAACTGTGGACTAAATTGAAGCCTACATCCAGAAGCATGGCCTTTAGTCTGTAGACATTTTCTGCCACTGATTTACGTGTGGAAATATTGTACTCTGTGTTTTTCAGGTGCTGCAACTCATCTTGTAGTAAGTTGTCAAAGAATGCTCTTCCTTTAGGTGAAGTGGATGTGTTCACCCAGGAAATGTATATTGCTGAGTGCATAATATCAGTGTTATCCAAATGTGGTGCCCTAACAACAGGCAGAAGTCTTTTCAGGTCTATATGAATACATTGATAGATTGCCTTTACCAAACAGTACCAGTCAGGTTGAATGTCCAGTCTATTTACAGGGAAGAAAAACAAGAACTTCCGCAACATATCTTTGACTTGGTGAATTGGTGTTCCTTGTAGAACTGTTACTGTAGGATCATGCCCTGGGAACAGCCTACGTTTCAGCTGAATTAGCAGCTCAACGTAAGCAGGGGCTATTAATGCCATCATTAGATTATTGTTCCAGTCACTCCTTACACCAACTCCATTGTCATCCCTCCACAGGTTTCTTCTGGCAGAATCCAAGGCAAAATGCCCATTTACATGAAAAGGCAAGCCTGTCTCCAGTGAAAGAGGAAGAAAACAGAAGGCTCTATGAGCCTTTTTGTAATTGTGACTAGTACAAGCTGCCACCCCACCCCGAGGAAAAAGTGTTATATCCTCATTTTTGTGGGCAGACACTACACTTTTTGAAACTTTTTCCATATCAGAAAATCCTGATCTGTTGCATACCAGCCAGGTTGTGGAGGTCCCATCTGAGTCTTCAATAACCATTGTGTATGTTATTTGTTGTACTGGGATTTGGCTCAGCTGCTTTTTTTTTGTCACACTGTCCACTACACTGGCATGAAACTGTTTACGTTTCAAACGATCACCATCCGTGATTTTTGCAGTAACGGAATACAGTGTTTTCAATTCTCCTGTCCGATATTCTATTTCACATATTGAAATTTTTTCCATGTGGTTCAAAAACATAAGTAGTTCTGCACCATCTGTTCGTAGTTTGTCCAGAAGATTTTGTACCATTCTGTCTGAAGCAGGTACTGAACTAATCTCTGAAATTTTTGCCATTTCTACAGTGCGGATAGGAAACCGAAACATTGTGCTGCGTTCCAGCTTGAAATTATTCCCCAAGTATAAGTTCAGGACATCAGAAAATTGAGACCTAAAGTCAGAATCCAAATCTCTGAACATTCTTCCTGGGCTAACAGTTGTTGCTCCAGGTGCATAACGTGCATGTGGGTCAAAGATACAAAGGATGTCATTATTTGAAATGAAAGATGGACAGTCAGTGATGTGATATACTGAGTTGAATCCAATACCATACTGTCCGGTTTTGCCAGGGTTTGCCTCTTTTGTGCCTCGACCAAGATTCTGTATTCCTCTGATATCATCCTCTGTGAACGGTTGATTGTTGTACACACAGAGGGATGGACCTTGCATAGGCACCCATTTATCATCAAATATTCTGTCAGTTGGATGGGTCCTGGGATCGAATACAAAGTATATCTCTGTTGCTTTGGCATCATCTGCATTCTGAAGAAGCTCTTTCAGCATCTCCTTCTCTGATGGGTATGCATTGAGGATGCTCTTGATTCGGCTGGTGAGTTTCTCCTTTTGCCCAAACTCACTTCCAAGAGTGGTGAAGCAGACATTGGAAGCATACCTTTCCAAGGCTTTGTGGCGTTTTGGAACTGCACCTAATTTTACTGCTACCTCTCTTGGGATATCTCCATGACAATACTTCACAGTTGTATCTCTGACTTTTATCCAAGGGCAGTCATTGTAGCACAATGACCTGGACTGTTGCAAAGTGAGACTGCTGTCAGGTAAAAGTATCTGTCCATAGTTGCTTTGGCAGAACTCCTGATTTTTGTCTCTAATTAAACTCCATATTCCTTCACTGATGATTCTACGACATAGCTGAAAGTTATCCTCAGAGAGACATCTTCTCCCACATTCATTCTTGATAAGTTCTAGAACAGCTGAGAAGTTTTCAACAGTGAAGTTTGGAAGAACCCCCAAAGTTTCAAAAAGCTCACGGCAACTGTTTCTATACTTGTTGGGAAGTTGGTATAGGTATGGAGCCGCATCAAAATTCAAATGAAATGCCACTTTTGATGGATTTACATATGTGTTTTCCACTAGAATAGAGCAAAATGTTTTCAGCTCCTCCATAATTTCTTCCTTAGCATCTTTGGACTGCATCATCTCTTCATATAGGAATTTGTAGCAAGCATTTGTTATGTTTTCTTGATACAGTGTGACACCATCAAATGATTTTGATAGTTCTTTGAGTTGACTGATGACTAACCCAACAGATGGCCTTTTTATCAGTCCAAAATAGTCTTTGACAGCCAGAGACATGGGGCCACAGCCTTTAAAAGATGGAGAGTTCTCATTCAGGATTGGCTTCATCAAACATACAGTGTCCTGATGGTCTGTTGTAAAAAGTTCTATTGCAGAAAACATTGTTGACTGGGGGAAATTATTTCCATACCATGGGAGTGAAAAGCCAGCAGGTTTTGTCAAGAATGGAAGGAAACCGATGTCTTGTAATTTTGCAGCATGTTCATTTGCCCATGGGTCTCTCATTTTTAGTTTTTCGTCAATCAAACTAAGCAATATACTGCTCCTTTGGCATGCAGCAATATGATCAATTTCATTAAGAGCTATAACAGATTCAGCACGTTCTGTCAGGTCTTCCCAGGAAAGGTCATCTTTTACCATACCCAACTGTACTAACTTCACCAAGCATACTGGATTCAAATAATCTTTCACACTTCCTTCAGGGAATCGCCCATCATCACTGTTGTACAGTTTAGCAACTCTTCCTTCTGGATGTATCAGTCGAGATGGCAGAACAAGACTGTGTGATGGTCCTGAGCATGGAATACACGGGGTTTCTCTTAGGATAGTGGCAAAATCCTCCAATTTTTCGTTTAGGACATAATGCATCAGGGGGTCACGAAGGTCATTGTCTATATCTTGTATATGGGGGAAAAATACGTCTGTGAAGAACTGTTTCTCTGTCAGTGTGTTCTCCATCAATTTCCCTTTACAGCCAGCATCATCAAAGCCTTCTTTGACCCAGTCTGGCAGCTCAACAGCACAGAGATTTTGGGAGCCACACTTTTTCAGATATTTCATGAATATTTTAAAGGCAGCAGGTCCAACATCAGGTTTGCAGAGCAATGTGTCATCCAAGAACCTAATGTACTTGATTGACACCCAGGTTTTGCCATCTGAGAAGACTTTTGCATTGTCTTCATCTTGACCTTTGGCAATTTCCTGATATACTCCTTGACAAATCAGGTTAAAGTCATCATGCACGACTCCAGGGTCAGGCCAAGCTGCATAGTAGTGATATTCAAGGAGTTCCCCATTTTCTGACATAGCACGAAGCATATTAAGTGCAGCCATGTATGCCTGCACAATCACATGTCTCATGAAAATGGAGTTCCATTGTCCTTTTGTGTCTGTCTTCCATATTTCCTTCCGATTTGACGTAACTGCAAAACATCCATTTATGTGTACTGGTAGTCCAGTTTTTATTCTGAGAGGTAAATAACAGAATACTTCTCCGATTGGGCTTGCATTTGTCCGCAATGTCCATTTTCGATTTTCTTCTTCAGAGAGCAGAACTGCTATACCCCCACATGGCACCAATCCTAGTCGTTTTCCACTTTCACTCAGAGAAAACTTCAGAGCTTCAGTCACATCCATACATGAAGAGATGAGCCAACTTGTGGTTTCGACACCCTTCTGAGGAATTTCTTCAGTAAGTCTCTTGGTTTGAGAGCCTTTAGCTGCCATCTCAAAGTATGCAGATGGATCCTCTTCTGAACCTCTGAAAAGTGGCGACTGTAGATCAAGAATACGTCTGAAAACATTGTGGTACTCCTCTACCACAATTCTGATGATGCAGCCAGATTTAGGAATGTCAGCAGGTACTTTGTTGGTGGTTGAAACTTTTTTCATGACTTTGGCTGCAGATTTGAGAATACTAAGAGGGCCATACGTTGCTTTGGAAGACCACACACTCTTGTTTATTGTGACTACATCCTGTGCAGCAGCGGGATTTGACTCCTCAGATTTCAAATACTTCAAGACCATTGTCCCAACATGCTGAGTGAAAAGAATCAGCCGATGCCCACAGATGCTGAACTCATCAACAAGTGAATATATATCAGTGGTGTTGTAGTATACACTGCTAATTTCACTTACTGCTGCTTCATGCTCTGTTCTGAACGGAAGTCTAAAGAGAGTTCCATCATACTTGTAGGGGGACTCTTGTGACAGAGGAAGCTGGCAGTTGAAAACATTAAGGAAAGGCTTGAACTGGTTAGGAAACTTCCTCAGTCTTTTCTGCTGTTTACTCCAGTTGATTTTGATGCCTGGGTTTGATTTGTCCCTGATGTGTTTGCTAATGTGATTGATGTTTGGGTCAAACATAATCATAAATTCTCTGCTCATGATAATAGGTATGTCCGTCACATGATAAACAGAGTTGAACCCTAATCCAAATTTGCCTACTTTGTCTGCTTCACATCGTTTCATGGATCCACCCAGTCTCGTTATATTGAGGAAGTCTGTGTCAGAGAAAACAGCATTGTTAAATGACCACAAAGAAGGACCATGACAGACAATCATTCCAGGGTCCAGTAGGTTTTCTCGTATGTCAAGATTTTTTCTCATGTCAATCAGAAAACTGCATTCAGTAGCATTTGCATCATCAGCATTTTGCAGGAGCTCTTTAAAGATATCTGCAACAGATGGATATTCCTCTAGAATGTTTTTTATTCTCACTGTTAGAGGTTCCCTCTGACCTGATTGTTCAAAGCCAAGGTTCTCTGGGTTTATTAGTCTTGTGCTCAAACATGGAACTCTTAACCACTCTGCAGTTTTCATGGGAATATCGTCATGTACAAGGATGATCGGCTCTGAGGTATCGTCAAGTAAATCATTCAAATCATCAACTTTGATATCACAGTATGCGCATTCATGAATTGGTTTCATGACCAATTTGCTTGGATCTTTGTAGCAAAGAATTGGCACCTGCATGTCAGTATCCACTGATATTTGATTGTTGTACAGCCACCGAAAGATGTTTATCAAGAGTAGGATATTATGCTTGCTTTCTTCTTTTGTCATTTCTTGTTCACTTCTGTTCTTGATTGTTTTAACCACTTCGAGCACATGGTTAGGGTCAATTTCATCAATAGAACCACAAAATTTGAAAAGTTTGTGGAACTTTGCAATGGTTTTTGGTAGTGAGTACAAGTATGGTTGTAGATCCAAATCTGGGACAGGCTTTAGGACTGTGATGCCAGGGGAGGCAAACGTTTTGCCAGTCCAAACCCAATCAAAGGACAGAGACTTCACTGCTTCTCTTGCATCCTCTAGGTGAACTTGCATGAATCCGTAAATTTCAAAAAGGATCTGCTGGAACTGATACCAGTCCTCTGTGGTAAATACTTGGGATCTGTGCCAGTCAATTACTGCTTTTAAATGTGGGAGAACTTGGTCAACTTGGGGCTCCATGGATAACTTAAGGGCTTTTTTCATGCCAGCAGATGTTCGCTCCACCAGTGTTACAGAAGAACCAACAAGCACTGCATGAGATATACTGCACATGTCACAGAGAGAGGAAATATTACAAGAGTCTCCCTTCCAGACAAGAGACTTAGGATAATTTAAAGGCCTGTCCTTGCAGACTGGTACCCATTTCAATTTTTGGAGGGATGCCTGAGCTTCTGAAGACTTCACTAACTTTGTTTGTTTGTTCAGGATAGTAAGTAGTGTTTTTGCCTTCTTCAGAAGAGACTCCCATTCTGGATTAGGGCTTCCCTGCAATTCTTCAATTTTCTGGGCGACATGAAGTACATCTTTTTCAGTAAGCTGCACCTCATTCTTGAGCCCTATTTGTCTTAGAGAATGAAGAATATCAGGAGATGATGTATAGGTGTTTGGTGGAAATCTTGTCTTTTCCTCCATGTAGAACAGGTCCTGTAATATCTCCAGCTCAGGATCAAAAAAGTCCATTGCTGCAAGAGGTTTTCCAGAGGAGGAATACATGAACTTAAGAGAGGAAAGCCATGTGATCACTGCTTTGTTTTCATTTTTGAGAAATGACAAATGAGTTAGGGTCCAAAGCATGATGCTATCTATTTCTTCTTTGGTGTAGAAACCTTTCTCAATGTCCTGAACAATCACCTTCAGGCATTCAGTGCTTTTAACCTGTTCCACATTTAACAGGCGAATGAGACGAATCGTAGCCTCATCACTACTCTCAACCAAATTAATGGATAGTTTAACATCTGGAGGATGCTTGGCAGTATGATGCAGTGCTCTAGCTCCTTTCAGGAAAGTAAAGGAGGGGGTGCCTTTGTCTGAAAACTTCTCCACTTTCACAAAGATGGGAAGCTCTTGAATTATACGTTTCTCCTTTTCAGTGACATCTGTAAGACCAGCCAGAAAGCCTTTGAGGGCAAACTTTTGTTTGACAGCAAGAGATGAGACTTGGCTAGCCAGTCTCTGGGATGAGGTCCTGTCCATAATTTGTAGCAGAGTGCTTGGGGATAACGGATGGATGTAATTTTTCAGGAGTGGGTGTTGCAAACAAGAATCCAAGTTTTGTAAGACAACCCCTCCAACTTTATTTATGACTTCCAGCAGGTCCTCAGAAAGTGTGCCCTCTTCTTCATTCACAATAATGATAGGAGATGGAGTTTTGAGACGCAGGAGCTCCAAGTATTCCATACTATCATTCAGTGGCATGTTTGGAATCAAAGGCATGTCTTCAAAAGTACTAAGGTCATCAGCAAAATTAATGTACAGATGTTTCCAAACCATTTGCAGCCAAGATGCCAAGGGATGCTTCTTCTCTTTATCACCAGGGTACCACTTCACAGAAAAGTCTCTGGAAGGCCATGCTGTGGTAAGGACTTCTTTTATGAGACGTGCTGATCTTTCTGGGGTTAGAACTTGAACTTGAGTACAAGGCCTTCCTAGGAAAAAAAAAAAAAAGTTATTACAGGTGATTGGAAGTTAAAACCCTGTAGAAAATAATGCTTATTTGGTCCTTATTCCCTGTGAACAGTTAGTTGTGATATGGATTTATATGACTTGGAATTATACCACATTTACCTGCATAATTTGAATAATCACATGCTTACTCAAAACATTTATATGCATACTGACTTTTTAATCATCAATCAGTGTAAGTGTTGTTTAAAGTATATTTCAAATGTGCTGACGACAAGTGCCGGTTTAGAAAAAAACAAACCACTGCAGTAAACACCAGGTTGTTTAAAAATAATGGAAGCATCTAACAATGGTTGAGTTAGGGTATTGGCCGATTTGAAACCTGATTTGTGTTCAGATATCGCAGCATACATCATTGTCCACTTTATTAGAAACACCTGTACGTCTACACATGCAGTGGAATACAGTGATACAGTGGGTACAGGTTCACCGAAACTGGACAGGTGAAGACTGGAAAACATTGGCTGGTCTTTTTCCATTTTTCAGCTGTCCAGTCTCGTTAAGCCTGTGCACAAAGTAGCCTCAGATTTCTGTTTTTGGCTGACTGGAGTGGAACCTCCTGCAGTTGTAGCCCATCTGCTTCAAGGTTCGATGTGTTGTACATTCTGAGATGCTTTTCTGCTCACAATGGTTGTAAAAGAGTGGTTATTTGAGTTACTGTAGCCTTCCTATCAGCTCGAACCAGTAAGGTCATTCTTCTCTGACCTCTCTCATCAACAAGGTACTTCCACTTGCAGAACTTCTGTTCACTGGATGGTTTTTGTTTTTTTGCACCATTCTGTATAAACTCTATAGACTGTTGGGAGTGAAAATCCCAGGAGATCAGCAGTTTCTGAAATGCTCAAACCATCCTTTCTGGCACCAACAATCATACAATGGTCGAAGTGAGATGGTCAAACTAAGATCACATTTTTTCACCCATTCTGATGTTTGATATGATCATTAACTGAAGCTCTCGACCTGTATCTGCATGATTTTATGCAGTGTGTTGCTGCCACATGACTGGGTGATTGGATGAATGTGCAGGTGTAGAGGTGATCCTAATAAAGTCTGCAAAACATAATAAAAATACAATTTTGATAATCTATTCATAAAGAAATGTTTATTAAAAATGTTGCATGTTGAAAAAAAAGGGGGGGATTATATGTATAATTATTCAGTATAATAAAATTACTACTGAAAATAAATGCTTCCTTTATTTTTTATTTGATATAATACACACTTTAATAAGTACATACGATAATTTTTAATTTTTGCAAATTACAATCACAAGATGTACAAAAAATGTGGATGGTGGTAGCTTCCACAAAGTAAGTACAAGTATACAAGAACACAAATCCCACAGTGAACTTGGTAACATGCACTGCATGCTGTATACATACAAATAGTAACATTTTACTGTTTTAATATTTTATTTTTCTTCTTTTGGTCATCACTTTTACTTAGTCTCGTAATTTAACATAGTAATGTACATTTGTGTAATGAAAGTCTAAAATTTGTTAGCACATGGAAATTAGTTAGATAATGTCTGACATTTATTCATGGTTTTAATCAGTTAGTGCTTTGGCATTACAGTGCTGCACAAAGGTAAGTAGACTAATTGTTGAAAAAAAAATATTAGGTTGTATTATTCATCACTGCAAATGTAATGACTGAACTGATTCATTAAGGAGGAGATTCTCCTCCTCCACAGGCATGACACAACACTTACTTACCTGAACAACCCCAAAGATACTGCTGAACTGGGATTCATATTCAACATCAGGATCAAAATAAAAACACAGTTAATCTCACAAGAGAAAAAAATGTGAATAAAAAAGTAAATTACATAAATTTTCTAAAAGGTAAATACAAATTAATTATTTACAATGTATATGCTGTATAAATACTGTGACTACAGTTTGATCAGGTCCTGCAATGTCATTTAATGACAATGCACTCAGAAGAGAAGAATGCTGTTCACTGCCAAAGCATTATCACCTAAAGTTTATGTCAGCAGCAATTCCTGGAAAGAAATGTTGGCTGGCACCTTTTAAAAGGTTATCACATTTCTTTTAACAGACTTAAAATAGCTAATATGTGATTAGCAAAAAAGAAAGTCACAGCATGTAGTACAATATTCTGAATTTTAAGATTAGTCTGAAAAAGAATAAAAGTTAGAAGCAGGCTTTGTATATTCAGCAGATTTCACTGACAGGCCACATACTTGGGGTTTAGGTCTGAGGTCTGCAACACTGTCTCACTGAGTTATTGTAATGTCAATATTGTGCGTTTGCTGGTTTTATCTCTCACATGGCTGAAAGAGTAGATATAACATGGACATAACATAACATGGAAGTATGTACACTATATTACCAAAAGTATTCAGTCACCCATCCAAATGATCAGAATCAGGTGTCCTAATCACTTGGCCTGGCCACAGGTGTATAAAATCAAGCACTTAGGCATGCAGACTGTTTTTACAAACATTTGTGAAAGAATGGGCCGCTCTCAGGAGCTCAGTGAATTCCAGCGTGGAACTGTCATAGGATGCCACCTGTGCAACAAATCCAGTGGTGAAATTTCCTCGCTCCTAAATATTCCACAGTCAACTGTCAGCTTTATCATAACAAAATGGAAGAGTTTGGGAACAACAGCAACTCAGCCACGAAGTGGTAGGCCACGTAAACTGACGGAGAAGGGTCAGCGGATGCTGAAGCGCATAGTGCAAAGAGGTCGTCGACTTTCTTCACAGTCAATTGCTACAGAGCTCCAAACTTCATGTGACCTTCAGATTAGCCCAAGTACAGTACGCAGAGAGCTTCATGGAATGGGTTTCCATGGCCGAGCAGCTGCATCCAAGCCACACATCAAGTGCAATGCAAAGCGTCAGATGCAGTGGTGTAAAGCACGCCGCCACTGGACTCTAGAGCAGTGGAGACGCGTTCTCTGGAGTGATGAATCACGCTTTTCCATCTGGCAATCTGATGGACGAGTCTGGGTTTGGAGGTTGCCAGGAGAACGGTACATTTCGGACTGCATTGTGCCGAGTGTGAAATTTGGTGGAGGAGGAATTATGGTGTGGGGTTGTTTTTCAGGAGTTGGGCTTGGCCCCTTAGTTCCAGTGAAAGGAACTTTGAATGCTTCAGGATACCAAAACATTTTGGACAATTCCATGCTCCCAACCTTGTGGGAACAGTTTGGAGCGGGCCCCTTCCTCTTCCAACATGACTGTGCACCAGTGCACAAAGCAAGGTCCATAAAGACATGGATGACAGAGTCTGGTGTGGATGAACTTGACTGGCCTGCACAGAGTCCTGACCTGAACCCGATAGAACACCTTTGGGATGAATTAGAGCGGAGACTGAGAGCCAGGCCTTCTCGACCAACATCAGTGTGTGACCTCACCAATGCGCTTTTGGAAGAATGGTCAAAAATTCCTATAAACACACTCCTCAACCTTGTGGACAGCCTTCCCAGAAGAGTTGAAGCTGTAATAGCTGCAAAAGGTGGACCGACATCATATTGAACCCTATGGGTTAGGAATGGGATGGCACTTGAGTTCATATGTGAGTCAAGGCAGGTGACCGAATACTTTTGGTAATATAGTGTATGTGAGTTCATTGCCTTAAGGCAGGGGTGTCTAAAGTCTGGCCCCAGGACTAAATGTGGCCCACATATAGATGTCAACTGGCCCCCGAAGGCCATCTATCTGTGGGCCGCATTTGGCTCTGGGGCCAAACTTTAGACTCCCCTTCCATGTTATATGTTATGTCCTTCTCTATTAGAATGTATGATAGGTGGCCTGCCATCCAACGTGTTGCAAGTTTTCTTTTCACCTGATGGCAGCAGACTGTGTTAACACATTTAGCTAAAATGCTAAAAAAAAAAAAAGAGCCATTTTTTCTCTGACTACACCTGCAAATTATTTTACAAAATGATACATAGTCATGGCTACAGACAAAAAGCACCGGGGTAACAGTGAGAAGGGGTGATTTCAAAAGATCTGGAAACAACTAAGCATGGAAAACCTTTCATGAATTTTTGAAAGAGTGCTTGACTTAAGTGGAGTTGCAACCAAGTATTAAAAATGACAATTTAATTTACGGCTATGTCAGTTTGTCCAATTACTTTTAGTCCCGGAAATAGAGGGGACCCCATATAAAAAGTGCTGTAATTCCTATACTGTTCACTCAATTTGGATGCAAATACCTTCAAAGTAAAGCTCATATTCATTAATTTCAACTCCAGTACACTAGAGCCTGGCCCTTAAGTATTTTGATGAGGACAATATGCTCTTTAATTGATGACTTTTCTCAAATATCAGGATATAAAATTAATTGGAGTAAATCATAAGTAATGCCTCTGTCTAAAAACCATAATAATATGTTAGAAGTGCAATGGCCATTTAAATGGGTCTCATCTGGATTAGTTTATCTGGGAATCAAAATTCCCTGGATTAGTTTATCTGGGAATCAAAATTTGGATTAGAAAAAATTATGCAGGTTAACTTTCAACCAGTTATTCAAGAGATCCAAAATTTGTTACAGAATTGGAGCAAACTTACAATGTCTATTTTGGGTCGAATTAATCTTGTTAAAATGATAATTGTTCCAAAAATTAATTATTTGTCATATATGCTCCCCCTTGCATTACCACTATCACTTCTGAAGGAGTACAATAAGAATGTAGAATCCTTTATTTGGCAAGGGAAGAAA
Organism: Pangasianodon hypophthalmus; assembly: GCF_027358585.1. Lineage (NCBI taxonomy): Eukaryota > Metazoa > Chordata > Actinopteri > Siluriformes > Pangasiidae > Pangasianodon > Pangasianodon hypophthalmus. The sequence goes on along the minus strand of NC_069723.1, from coordinate 15,986,299 downwards.
CCCCTTTTTAATCGTACCAAATTCTGCTAAAAGTTCGGGTGGGCTCTCTCTGCCCAGAGTCGACTGGTATCATTGGTCGTTTTCACTTTCGCAGTGGACTAAAATCAATATTGCGCCTAACGTAGCCCCTATGTGGGTGCATACTGAAAAGGAACTGTTGGCCCCATTTCCAGCAGAGGCTTTCTTGACACAGCTCGCATGACCAATACCTGAACCAGAACCCTGTTGTTAGATTTGTTAGAGAAAGTTGGAAATTGTATCACCAAAAGTTCAAACAAACCACATGGTTGACACCTAGAGCCTCGATCTGGTATAATACTAAATTACAAGGAGATAAGAAGCCTTTCTGTGGACACAGTGGGCCAATAAAGGGATATGGTTCTTGGATAATCTTTATGAAAGAGAACATGTGGTCTCATTTAATCATTTGAAACAAAAGTATAACCTGCCGAATAATGACTTTTGGAAATACCTGCAAATAAGACATTGTCTCTTTGCGACCATTAAAAATGGCCCTGACCCACCAACGGATATACAACACGTCTTTGTCACAATTAATCATAAAAAAAGGAGGTTGTTCAGCTTTCTATGCCTTAATTAGAGATGCTAATGCACCCAATTTAAGTAGACTTAAAATGGCATGGGAAAGAGATTTGGGGGAAACAATCAAGGATGAAATACGGAAGCAGGTTGTATCCAAATGGCATACTTGTGTCTGTGAAATTCAATCCGAACTGATAAACTATAAAATTTTTAACAGGTGTTACTGGACTCCAAGCAGGATGGCTAGACTTAAATTAAGAGATGATGACCTGTGCTGGCGATGTAATACCGATATTGGTACTATGGTTCATATGTTGTATGAATGTGATAAGGTTAAAGAACTGTGGGAAAAGATTTTACATTTTGTTAATAACATTTTCAGCCTAACACTACACAAGAACCCTGCTCTCTGTATGTTGGGTATTTTACCAGAAGATGCGTGCCTCTCCAGGCAACAAAGGCAGTGGTGCCGTCTAGCTATGGTGTCTGGATGTAGAGTCATTCTGAGACATTGGAAATCTGTTATGCCCTCTTCTTTCGATGAATGGCTAGAACTCATGCCCAATATTGCTAGCTATGAACAATGGATATTTAGAGTCTCAGGACGCCTTGATCTGTATATGAAAATATGGGGTTCTTGTCTTGCATTGATTGAGTGTGTTAAATATGTATAATGTTAAATATGCTCTGTCTGCTTAAGAGTGTATGTAAAGTCTAAGATGTCTCGGTGTGTCTAAACCCTAAATATGTATGTTTTTTTTTTGTTTGCTTTTTTTTTGTTTGGTTTTTTTTGATAAGGTCTAATCTGGCCCCTTCTGAAAAAAGTTTGGACACCCCTGCCATAATGTAATGGTGCTTGTGGTCATGATCATTTATATATTTACCTCTACTTTTGGCTGCTTCTTTCAGGCTATTCATGACTTGTGGGGCAATGCTTTCTAGTATGAATCTTCCTTCCAAACCTGGGTAAAGGGACCTATTGAGAAAATCAGGAACATTGTTCAATGGATTTTGAATAAAAAGTGTATAAATTATTCCACAGTCAAGTTATATACAGCCAAACTGTAGAAATATTTACGGGGTCTGTTCATTTCTTGTGCTTGCTAGTCACATAAAATGACACTATAAATCTGCTAAAAAAAGAAAATGTAGCAATCGTTTAAAAAAAAACTGTTTAACACCATACCTTGGGTACTCTTCTGAGGTAATATACACAGCATCCTTGTCACTCACAGAGGAAGAAAATGCAACAAACGTCTCATTTTGCAAAGGCAGCAGCTCCAGTCCAATAAGGTCGCTGTAACAGGCATCACTGAGAATAAATTCAAGCAGAAGCAGTTTCTCACTGAACGACCCTTTGTGCCTAGTTTTCCTCAGCATCTGCCGTACAAAAGAAGGAGTCACACTCTTTAGACTGTCAGGTTTGGTGAAAAATGTGGTCAAGACAGCAGAAGTATTAGCTGGCACTCTGGCCAGCATTATCCCTGAGTTCTGTAGGTATTCGATTACTGATTCTGTGCTGTCCTTTGTACAGTCTAGCTCTAAAAACACTGCGTCATCCACTTTGACCCAAGTGCTGCTGAGAGAGTAGATGACTGGCTCCTGGAGCAAGTCATGGAACAGGGGCTCAAGAATGGGTCTCCAGTGTGACCGTATCCTGTTGGGATCAGGCCAGGCTTCATAAATGCTTCTAGGAGAAAGGGGAAAATCTTGGTCTTTCATGGTCTGAATTCTCCTAATAGTCTCCATAATGAGTGTGTAGTATGCCTTTGGAATGACTGTTACAACAAGGAGTTCATTCCAAAGGGCCGCTGGGTCCCTCCACTGGTCCACCTCCCGCCATTTGATACTCCTACGGTTATCGGTCAGGCCAAAAAAGCCACTGACATGCACTGGTAACCCTGTCATACTCTCTTCTCCCGGGGGCAGTGGAAGGAAGCAGAATGCCCGCCCTGAGAAGCTGGAGGTTGCACCCTTGTCCTCATCATCAAGAAGCGTCAGAGGTAAAGCTATGCCGATAGTTGGGATGAACTTTAGATCATCCGCAAGAGTGTCCAGTTCACAACACATGCCTCGTCCACCCACAGCATTACAAACCAACCAACTGGTCCTCTGACTTTCTTTTGCAGTTTTATCCTGCACCTCAATGCTGAGCTGGTATGTGCTGCAAGTGATTGAATTAACTGGCACACCATTACTGTAGCTGTCAATGGCCAGGCCTAGAGTTTTCAGAGAGTTGGGCCACTCAAGTTTGTGTTCAGAGTTCTCACCTGCTGAGACTTGGAAAAGCATCCGTTCAGTACCATCTGACTCACGGACATGCAGAGAGACCTTCTGTACGCTCTTCAGGAAGAGCAGAACTGTGTCCGCATCAGCTTTGAAAGACTCAAACAGCTCTAGAACTTTCTCTTTATTATACACATTGCTGCTTAGCTGAGAAGGCTTCATACGGAGAGGGAAGCGAAAAAGCGTTCCTGGAAAGTTGCCATCTTTGATGGTCTTCTCAGAGCTACCAAAAATGCCAAAGTATGGGGCAAACTGGTCATTCAGCTCCGTTATTTCTTTTATGTCTGTCTTCAAGTTCCAGCACTGTCCAGACTCATGGACTCCAAACAGCATCTGATGAGGGTCCAGCATCCCAATCTGATCCCCACTGAATATACTTGGGACATCTGAAAAGATTAGATAATTCATCTTAAATGTGTGATATCTATAGTACTTACAAATTATGTTTTTCAAAAATTGGTATCTGGTATCTGAGAATTTGAATGAACTTCAGTTACCTGTTATATGGTAAACAGAGTTGAACCCAATCCCAAATCGCCCAACTTTTAAAGGGTCCTCTCTTTTCCTACTCCTTGCAATTTCCTGAATCCCATTCCAGTCCTCTGTCGTAAAAACTGCATCATTGTACACATACAAGGCCGTTCCTGGCAGACACAATTGCATTACCATTATGTAATGAGCTTTGTACAGTGAACACAGATTTTGTATACAGCACAGCAAATTAAAATGGGGGAAAAAAAAGGTTCATACTGTTAATGGCACATCTGCAAATATTTAGTATGTACCTTGATATTGGGCCATATCAGGTGACCACAGTGACTCCACCCCATATTCATTCTCATCATACATAAATTTAACCTCCGTTGCTCCTGCGTCCTCTGCATTCTGAATCAACTCCTAAAAGAGATAGAGATCAAGAGCCAAGAAAAGATAATTAGATCTGGTTTACTAGGAAGAGAATAAGAGTGTGTACATAGTATTTGCTGTAACACAGTTTGTCCAATCAGTTAGGTCAGTCTGGAAAGCCCATTTATTTCAAGACACTGGCCTCTCACTTTCAGTTGAAGACTCTGTATCTTTACTTGTGACATTTCCCTTTGCTGTTTCAAGGGAGTGTTAGATATGTAGACCTTGCATTATAATGAGCACATGCACATCAGCAGGAAGAACTTACCACCACAGTGACTATTACACCTCAGATTTACAGAAGTTTATAAATATTCCAAGTAGGAAGCTAGATAGCTTGTCATTTCATATGTCTCTCTCATAAATGTTATTTACAATGGGTGACAAATTAAAGGAAAACCAGGGACCTTGTAATGCTGTGGAGGCATTCACTTTGCTGGGCATTCTCCACTTAACCCCTTAGAGAGAAGCGTCACTGAAAATCACTGAAAATCAATACAAAGTTCTTCTGCCTGATCTCCTTTATCCTATGATGAAACATTTCTATCCTGATGGGAATGGTCTCTTCCAGGATGACCCTGTCCCCATCCACATGGTTCAGTGAATGACTTTTTTCTATGAAAAGTACGAAAATTATTTACATCGTGTGCTGTGGCCTTCTCAGTCACCAGATCTCTACACAGTGAACAATAATGGGAGGTTTTGGAGCAACATGTCAGATAGATCTCTGCACCACCATCATCAAAAAACACCAACCGAGGGAATATCTTTTAGAAGAATGGTGTTCATCCTTCCAGTACAGCTCCAGAGACTTGTAGAATCTGTGCTAAGGGGAGTTGAAGCTGTTCTGATTGCTTGTGACTTTTTTCTTTGTTACCAGGCTGTATATACATATGTCTAACTTTAAATGGATTTAATATTGATCATCACAAGACCTACTTTCAGTATTTGTCCACCTTCTGGATATCGCCGTAAAATGTCTTTCAGAAACTCTACCAAAGGTGGAGTGGTTTGGCCAAACCTCCCTGTAAGAGAGTATTTGACAGGTAAAAACACTGCTGCCCATGAAATGTTCATCTTCTTAGATGGAATGCAGTGGAATGCAAAAGTTTACATACCCTTACTGCAAAATAATGAACGCAACAAGATATTTAATGTGAGTTACGCTTACTGAATTTAGAAAAAGTATATGTTAAGATATTGCTGTGAAATGTTAAGATATTGTTCGGATTGTGATATACATGTGCACATTTATTCCACTTTTTCAGCGCTGCTGTTTTGAATTTTTGAATGTATATATTTTAGGTATTTTCCCAAACAAGGGTGATGTAACTTTCTGCATTCAACTGTAGCTATAAGTACAAACGTATTACTTATATAAACATCACATGAATACTAAATTCATCATAATTCATTGGCATGTTAATTGAAATTTTAATATGTATAAGTTATCTATAAATGTATTCATAAATTACCACCCCCTCGCAGTCCTCTTCCGTACAGCGTCATGGTTATTCCTGAACTCCCTTGTAGTACCAAGGTTCCAATTACAACTCCGTCCTTAATCTAAGTAGAAAAACACAGATTGCCTCAATATCAGCATGCTGTCAATAGGACAATGTATTGGTTTATTTACAGTAAACTAATACATATGGGGAATGAATATCAATATGTTGGAAATGGAAATCGACTCTCTTTGAGGCATTGGCTGCTCTAGTAGAGGGTTACATTCAATCTCAGTTTGATTTATGTGAGTTACAAAGCCCCTCTAGGTCATTTCAAGCATCTCATCATATCTTTGTATACCCACTCTGCAGCAGGTGTGCATGTAGCTATGTGAAGCCCCAAGGAAAAAAAAAAAACTCAGCAAAAGAGTTTAAGAAATCTTAGGCATCATATTTTACTCTGCTCAGACAAGTCAAAAGGGCTACAGAATGTTTTCAAAGCAAAAGCTTCAGCTAACTCACCTGCGATGTTCAAAATGCTCTGGCTAACACGGTTGAAGCCTTACAAAACTGGTCAGCAAATGATCAGTCTCAGAGATTACCACTCTTATTAATTCTGTAGTTATTTTGCACCTAGTCATGTACACTGCCTCTCAAGCCAGCATTTACTCATTAAATACACTATTTTTCTGCGGAGCCGCTGAGGTGACATGATGATTGTTTTTTTAATAAGCTTTGGCCACAAATTAATATACTGTGGTCAAAAGAAGGCCACATGTTTATATTTTAGTATTCTGGGGCAATTAACTATTATGTTGTGGCCATGAGATACCAAAATTTGTGACCACAAATTGTGTGACTTGAGCCCACATCTTAATATATTGTGAGAATGTCATGCTTAACACATGGCCTCCAGTTGTTTAGTGGGAATGGGCAAAAAAGTCTATTCCCTTTGAAAATTCACTTAATCACTTTTATCCCTGTTGCATCTTCGTGCTTAGAGTCATGTGGCCACAAGGGTATAATTCAATTGATTTCTCACTCATTTTAAATTCATTAAATGCCACAAGATGTGCTATATTACCAAAAATATGTGGACCCCTGACCAATCACGTGCTTGTTGAACATCCCATTGTAGATTTAGTTCCTCTTTGCTGGGATAATAACCTCCACTATTCTGGGAAGGCTTTCCACTAGATTTTGGAGCGTGGCTGTGGGGATTTGCCCATTCAGCCACAGAGCATTAGTGAGGTCAGGCACTGATGTCAGATGAGAAGGCCTGGTGTGCAGTCAGTGTTCCAATTCATCCCAGAGTGTTCAGTGGGGTTGAGCTCTGTGCAGGCCACTTGAATTATTCCACACCAACCTTGGCGAACATGTCTTTATGGACCTCGCTTTGTGCACGGGGCGCTGTCGTGCTAAAAAAGATTTGGGCCTCTTAGTTCCATTGAAGGGAAATCTTAATGCTACAGCACACAAGACATTCTAGACAGTTGTGGCTATTATTAGAAAATAGCCACCATGTCACCTCAGTGATAAATAATATTGATTACTGATAAGTAATACTTTTGCTGTATTGCTTAAAATAATCACAATTATCATTGTTCAGCTTTAATATGAATTTTAATATAGTACCAAGAGAGGAGGTGTTTGCTCAGTGGCTATGATTCAATGATCTGATAGTTCGAATCCCATGCCACTGTTGGGACTTTGAGCAAAGTCCTGAACCCACAAATTCTCTGCTCTGTGCTTGGACTGTATCTCACGTATATGTCTCTTTGGATAAATAAATGCAAATGCAATATTATAAAATGCAACAGTGAAAAGAATAATTGCAATACTAAATGTAAATCCATAGTTAATTCCAGACATCACCCTGAATTCTTAGCCTAATACTTAATGAATAAAATCATTATAAGGTGACTCATTACATTGTGTAACACAGGGCAGCCTAAGATATCTAGGCTGAGTAGGCTGTGCCAACAGAAAAAGTTGCACTGTACAGAAATCAAGTCATTTCTACAAGTACAATCTCAGAACATTTCAGTAGCATTGACATCATTTTTGCTGAGTTAGTTTTTTCCCTTCTTATTTTCTCTCTTTCTATGCTTAGAGAACTTGTCACAGCATCTCCAGCAGGAATCACCACAAGCAAAAATTCCCAAGCTTATTACAGACGCTGGAGTAATTCCAGCATCAGGGGTAACTGTGTATTATCTAGTAAAATGCAGGCATATGTGAAAAAAAGAAACATGAAATATGAAGTCAAGGCTTGCTCTGGCAGCATCTGAGCTGTACTGTGACTGTGAATGGAATCTTAGACTGCTCCCAGATTATCTGGTTGGCTGTATCCAGACTGCTTGGCCTGTGATTATTTTTTGAACATGACATAAGTAAGCTTGGGGAGAGGTCGCCCACCTGCTCTTTTCAATCATGAAGGCTTCCCTGTGTTAAAGTCATGTGAGCAGTCAAGGCAAGCAGTGAAAACTGCCTCAGGTCAGGGGTCTGTTTCACCTCAGAGTCTTTATGTCATCAGTAAATTAACTCAGTCTTCTTTATTCTTTGGACAAACATTTTTTATCTAGTCTCATATTTATGCAATAGTAATTGCATTGGTTTAATTTCACATCACATGTGAAATCACCTTCAGTGATTTCTTAAAAGATAGAAATGACCTATAATATTTTCCAAAAACGTGCTGTTGAACAGCCCAGTCGCTTATTTCAATTATGTAAGCTATTAATTTTATTACTGCAAATATTTTAAATATTTTAAATATTTGAACCCTGGAACATTATGGGCCAATGTCTTGCCTGGAAGAAATTATGACACAGTTTTTTTTTTGCATTCAGTACAACTATAAAAAAACACCTAAATCAGTGTTTAATATGAACAAGTCGTATCATTCCTATGTTTATTACTGTACCGATTTAAGAAATGAGCCTGACTTATATTTATATAAAGCTTTATGCGTCTTACAACATATATACATTTATATACAAAAGACAAGGTTTTCTTTCTGCTGTTAGCAACATTACCCATTCACACACAAATGAAGGTAATGAGATGTGTGTCAGAGAACAGAGAAGTGGAAATCTCATTTCTTACTCTGTACTGAACACAGATTAAAAAAATAATACAGTAAGCCGCATTCTATCCTGCCTGGCAGCTGCTTGACCTCTCAGTTACTTTGTTATAGTAGATTATAAACCTAATCATCTGGCTGCTGACCAGTCCAGCTTAAATCAATGTTTTAATATCATATTTACCATGCAATAGTGTAAAGTAAAAGAAATACTATATAAATCTTCTAAAAAAAACCCCTAATTTTAATACAAATGCAAAAACACAAATAAGTTAAACAGAAATGCAAACTGTAACAATATTCTAATTGATTTCAAGGTCTATCCTAAATTTAAAAATATCCTTAATATTCAAGTTAAAGCTTTTCCATATAAAGCACTTCAGTGAGCACTTATGCTTTAGAGTGAGCTCACTGATTATTACTCACCACTTTTCCATTGTGAATCAGCTGCTGCTCACATACAGGGAAGTCGGTTTCTTGGTAGATAAGCTGCTTGATTTGCTGGACTGCTGTGGACCAAGGGACTTGGAAGACCCATTGGCCTAGGTACTCATGCCTGATTGTCACCAACAGCAACCTGAAACATGTAAAATAAAGAATTATGTAGGGCACACGACACTCTATGTGAAGCTGAAGATACTTACAATTGCTGAGGATTAAAAAAAATATTATTCCGATAACAGGTGACCAATGTCATCCAGTATTTTAAAGTAAACAATGTAAGTATTTATATTTAGTATTTAACAATATAATGTATAAGAAAAATAGATTACATCTCACAGGAGTCAGTGCAATGTTTTCTATATGAGCTAGCATAATTAAGCTTTACGGTGCACAGTGATAAAATAAGTGATAAAATATTACAGTGTTAGAATTTCGATAGAATGTGCCTAATCACTATAATTTCTAAATAAATTTAATATGTATCTACTTCTGTATAGACAAAAGTAAATCATTTCAAACTAAATACTAGGGAAAGATCCCTTTAATTTTTTAAATTGCTTTACTGATTGGACGCCACTACATTTTGCAGACCTTGACAGTACATCGTTAAGCATACCACTTAATAGAAATTAATGACTTCCACTATGACATTAGCTCTTTCACGCAAATTCAATTATCTTGGAGGCCATTAAGGGAAAGCTCCTTAGAGTTGCATGTGAGGCAGTTTGGCTGCATGGTAAGGCTGTATGGAATGGACAAAATGCTGCATTACAGTTTAATCTTAATATATTGTAGTTGTGATATGCCTTGAGATATTAAAGTGAGTAAAGGATGAACTCCATGAAGATAGCTATATATTGGCCTGTCTTGCTTTGATCAAATGTATTATTCAAACATTATTCAAATAACCAGCCACAGAAACACCAAATACACAATAAAGTAATGCATAATTATAATCATTATATCAAACCCTACAGTAACTTGCAAAGGCCAACAGGAATTGCCCTTTTTTCAGTAATTTACTAGCAGCAGGGTTGAATTTACAGTAAACAACTGTAAAACATAAAAAAGTACTGTAATATCTTACGTAGTATAAAATACCGCATAATCCAGTGCAACTGCTCATTTGGCTGATTTGCTTTTTTTAAAAAAAAAAAATTAAAAAAAAAAACCACAATTGATGCAGGATACTAAGCTAAGCTGAAGGCTAAAAGTCTTGCACAAGGACCCAACCACTGCAGCTGGGATTTGAACACATAATCTTCTAATCTGTAACTCAAAGTGTTAACCACCACAACTAGCTCAACTAACCTGCACTGATTCAACCACTTCTCCCACTGAAATCCTAACACTGCCAAACTGCCATGGCTGGGTCCTTGAACAAGATTATTAACCTTCAGCACAGATGTATCCTACATCAATTTTAAGTTGCTTTTTTTGTAAGCATCAGCCAAATGAGCAACTGTACTGGAGTATGTGTTATGTTATTCATCCATCCTTTGTCCGTACTGCTACACAGGGTCACAGGGAGCCTGGAGACTATGCCGGGGCACAAGATGGGGGACACCCTGGACAGGGTGCCAACCCACTGTAGGGCATAATCACACACACGCCGGACAATTTGGAAATGGCATTCAGCCTGTCTTTGAAGTGGAAGAGAAAACCGGAGTACCTGGAGGAAACCCCTGATGCACGGGGGAGAAAATACAAACTCTACACACACACACACAAGGTGGAGGTAAGTATCAAACCTCTGACCCTAGAGGTATGAGGCAACACCACTAAGCCACCATGCTCCCTGTGTTATTGTATACAATGTAAGATATTACAGTACTTGTTTACTATACATTTTAATAATACTTTACTGGCAACCACTAAATTACTGTAAAATGTACAGCCATTTTTTTCCCCACAGTATAGTTTGTACAATATATAGTTTGTACAAAATGGTGCCTTAACATTAGAAAGTTTTAAAGTTTTGCAGCACATAAACCCAGTGATGAAGAGGGTTTCAGAGAGGGTGCGGCTTTGCTTTGGGATGCATGTGAGCTTGCTTATTATAGGCCTATCAGCACTGATACACACTGCCATTTCACACTGCACTGTCCTGCTATTTCTAAACCTTATACAAAGTTAGAACATTCTCACTCCTCCCTGGTGCTCTGTTTGCTCATTAGTGCAGCATTAATTACTACAACAAGCACTAATAGATTTTAAAAAAGTGATCACAAATATAGTATAATGCAGCCAAGCATAATAATCCATTCTTTTATTGTTTAATAAAATAGCTAAACTTACCAGGAGTCGTGACTGGTTGCCATCGCTGTTCAGTCAGTTTCCGTTTCATGGGATTTCAGCCTTTTGTGTTTGAAACTCCGTTATTTTTTCAACCACAAACCTTCCTATTCATTCCGATTCATTCATTCATTCGCTCCAGGTCTTCTGATGGAAAAAACCCCAACCCTGTTCGTGTCAGCCCATGATTTTGCTGTCCCAGGCTGTATTTAGCTGTGTTTTCCTCCTGGACCCGCCTCCCTACAGCTAGCTATCGTTCTGATTAGTTCTCAACTAGTCCCATAGTATCAAGTTCAGCACCAGGCCACCATCGTGTTGTTTTTCACGGTCCTGTGAGCAAAAAAACACAACAGCTCTGAGATAAACACATACTTTCTCCATGGCTGTTCAGACACACTGTTTCTATTAATGGAAGGCTATTCACACACCCGCCCTAACCCTACTAGCCTACTACAGAGTGTGCACAGCACTGAGCACTACCTGCTTCTAAGTATGGTAGTGTGCTCAGGACATAGCCTAAAGTAACTAGCTAACACTGTGCTGTGATTGCGGCTTTCTCCCGCTAAGCATGCTGGTACTTGGAGTAGAATTAGGGTTGAGCATTGTTTTGGTTATAGGATAGTCATTTGCACCACAATCAGTGAGATGTCAGAAACACCACTGACAAAACAACACCAGAAACAAACAATCAAATTCATACTGTAATTGTGAATGCGTATACATGCACATTGCACTGCACCTATACTCAATACAGGCCTATTAGAAAGCATTATCTTTCCATTTGTCTTGCATGTATATATATATATATATATATATATATATATATATATATATATATATATATATATATATATATATATATATGTGTGTGTGTGTGTGTGTGTGTGTGTGTGTGTGTGTGTGTGTGTATATATATATATGGCTATCTATCTATCCATATGGATGTGATCAGGTGCCTGCGCCTTTAGCTGGCTACCACAAATAAACATATTGTATAAATGAAATATATCAAATAAGTAATTATATAGCCTGGCTTATTCATTCATCGTTGTACAGTCTATTTTGCGCTCGTGAGACTCTATTGCGCAGTATGACGCTCTCTTCTCCGATGACATCATCCAACCTTAGCACAAGGGCGCTTTGCACAACATCTCCCAGTAACTTTGTTTATCAAGAGCAACAACCCAAATCACAGTCTTTACTGTCAACACTACACTGAATTACGCACTGAGTAATCGGTAATGCAGCAAAGCTAGGATATAGATTGCAGTGTCCAGTATGAAACTGCCGCAGTAAGTGGATGCACACTCACCACATCCTGCTCCATGCAGCTTCAGCACCATCATCACTCTCCTACAGCTCTGCAGCTCTCACTCCCAAGTTTACCTCGCCATCTAATGCGCATGTCATGGGTAATTTGAGGCCAAGCACAGACAGTCAGTCTGTGGAGGTCGACTAGTCTATCGAATTTGTGTTGCCAGTGTAGGTTGTGATCCGGGACATTCTGAATCCCCAGGGTAGGATCCTCATGTGCATCTCATTCTCCTGCATCTCATACATCTCCTGCAGCGGTGATACTGAGAGCTCTTAAAGTGACAGGGGTTCACAAGAAATGCAGACACTCAAACTAATACTTTTATATTACACAAAAACAGACCATTTCTAAACAAACAAACAAACAAACAAATCAATCAATCCTAGGTCTATACTACATCATCCTGTAAAACACACTGTAATTTATGTTTATTATATCAGCTATTAGCTTTTCAGTTAATTTAGGATGGGGTCCCTGATCCTTGTGCAAGACAGACCATTTCTAAACAAACAAACAAACAAACAAGCAAACAAACAAATCAATCAATCCCAGGTCTATACTACATCAGCCTGTAAAACACACTGTAATTTAGGTTTATTATATCAGCTATTTGCTTTTCAGTTAATTTAGGATGGGGTCCCTGATCCATGTGCAAGGTTTAGATCTAAAAAACAGTCTTGTCTTTCACAGAAGTTCCCTGAGCTAATTTAGGGAGTTCCCAAGCAACTACCATCAGCTACTGGTCATGTGATTTATTCTAAAATAATGCCTAGAAATTTGTGTAATTTTGTGAAACAGTGTTCCTGGTTTGGGTTCTGTGGCTGGAAGGTTCAAGAATATAAAGCTCCAGTAATTAAATATGATTTGAGTATATACTTGTGTCTGGTGTGCATAATATGTGAATATTTGGATTGGGTTCTTGATATTCTGTGCATGATCACAAGGTGTGAAAGGGGTCAAGTGGCTCCAAATGTTTGAGAAATCCAGATTTAGAGATCTCAAGCATGCTTCTATCTGTTTATTTGTTTAAAAAAAAAAAGCCGATCATTTGAATATATTTTGCAGTGATTTCGTATAAAGTCATATAAATTATAGCAGGCTATACAACAATGTGATTATGTAGCCTATGCAAATATTATTTATATAGTGATAGTTAACAGTACAGTGATTTAGCAGAACCTAGCTGGCAGATACAGGCTTTGAAGGCCAAGTTTGAAATGTATTATATATTCATGTTTCATGGTAAACAGAATCCTGATATTGAATAGGAACATAGCCTCAGATGACCACTAGAGGGCAGTATACTCCTTCACATCATTATACTGAAACTGGGCACTGGAATGGATTTGAGATGTAACTAAGTGGTAGATATTTTTATAAGGAATTTTCACATAATGAGCCATGCAGAGGACTACAAACGATTAATCACTCTGTACTTGAATTATTATTATTATTATTATTATTATTATTATTAAGTTAACTGATTAATTATTCCATTAAAAGGATTGTACCTTCCTCTACGGTTTGTACAGCTGGCTTACATTGTGGAACATAATGTATAAATAAGCTAAACATTATTGCTATAAAGTGATTTTATTTGGATTGAATGTTCTATTGATAAACTTGCGTAATTAGTATAAAATGTTTGAAATTAACTTGCAAACTGCTGTTCAAATTTCTTGATTTGGATTTGTTTTTCCTGCTTTTATTAACGTGAAGAAAAAGCAATGTGCCAACTGCACCAGGGAAGTGGCCATAAGCCTTGTCTCCCCAAATTCCAGCCACCCCTAACCTCATATCACACTCCTGTGCAATTTCTGCACACTTACCGAATCATATTTATGACATGTTGCACATTTAGCAGTCATTTTAGTGCTGCAGTTATTTTTCTTTGTATATTAGGATCTGTAGAAGAGCTATTAATCCATTACAGTAGTAGTGTAGCTTGTGCAGTTATGGATTGGTTGCACATCAAAGTTTTCCTGTGAAACAAAGTTTCTGCCTCGCGTGCACGCGGCCAGAGCGGTCAGCCAATCGCAGCGCTCGGGGTGACGTCACGCCGCCTGTAGAGCGCGCAGATGAGCGAGGATTTCAGAGCCGCATCATCACACAGCCAACCGCGCAAACACCACACACACACACACACACACACACACAGAGCTAGGATCACACGAACACAGCGACGAGCTAGGACCTTACACGAATCACACGCATGAAATAGTCTCCATCTTTTCAGGATGAAAACTTGGGAAGAGGTGCATCACTGAGTTCAGTGTGAAGCGCCTTTTGTCCGCGAGCTGGTTAAAGCTTTGATGCGCGCGCTGATCGGAGATCAGATTACAAGGGTCTGTCTGATCGCAGGCACGCTGTCTTTGATCTGAACACGGAGCTCGTGTTGGATCCGGCGCGGTGCTTACACACACACACACACACACACACGCTGCGGAGGAAGAAACAAGCCGCCGTGAAATGAGCGCGTGAGGATACTGAAAGATCCTCCAGGACTACAGTACTGATAAAAAGACCCGAACTCAGGGACACTATCACTTGTGGTAAGACAACAAATAACTTTATTTTGATAGGCTACTTTAAAATGTATGACGTCACAAGTAGCCTATAATGGTCAACATGTGTTTGTTTAATTTATTTTAGTTCACAATACAAAAGGAAATTCAATTCAATTCAATTCATTTTTATTTGTATAGCGCTTTTTACAAAGGTCATTGTCTCAAAGCAGCTTTACACAAACAAAAGTAAAGTGAAGTGTGTGTGTGTGCCGTCTCTGATGAGCAAGCAGGGCGACGGTGGCAAGGAAAAACTCCCTGAGATGGTGATAGGAAGAAACCTTGAGAGGAACCAGGCTCAACAGAGAACCCATCCTCATATGGGTTTACACTGTAGAAATCATCTTATAATTGGGTTGGGTTCTTGAGCAAGACCCTTAACCCTGTGAGTCCTGTGGCTTTGGATAAAAGTGTCAGCCACATGAGCTGTATGAAAATGTAAATAATTAATAATCATGTAAACATTTTATTACTGTATGTTTCATGATTTCGGTGGTTTCACAGAAACCTCTGGTGCGAAATATGAAATTAAATATATCTATGTATATTTTTCAAAATATGCTTTTGTAATTTGAAATATGGACTTTTTTAATGGAAATATTAAACTTGCCATTACTATATATGTTTTATATATATGTTAATATTGCACATATATTTCGTGTAGGAGAACATATATATTTAGGCTACATATGTTGTTCTTTCATGTGACTTACAGACATTTGGATCCTGCAATATGCTGGAGTTGTGTTCATATCTGACTCTAATTATGTTAATTTCACAGTGTACGTGAGGAGAACTTCAGCATGACTCTGGCATCAGGACTCAGCAGCTTTCCTCTTCTGAAGATACTTTTCCTACACTTATTACTAGTAGGTTTCACACACAGCTTAGACACACTGATTTACATTAGAGCTAGCCAGTAAAAGAAAACCTTTAACACATATATGAAGTCAATAAAAAAAAAAGCCCAAAAAGTTGAGGGGTTGGAGAGTTGTACAAAATGTGGATTTGGCTTTTGGTGCCTGTTAACGGAAAGTATTTGATCCTTACTCAGGATGCAGGAGTTGGTGTCATGACAGTACTCCTTTAGGATTTAGCACAGCATGGAAATGATCCATATAATGGCTTTGATATGCTGTGTTGAAGTGTTGGAATTCTTAACCATGGGAGATCGTGTTTTATTTCCGTCTCAGGTTGCCATAATGGCAGAGGAAAGAAGAGCATGCAGGGAGCAGGAATACAAGGATCAGTTCGGGAACTGCATTGCCTGTAGGCAGTGTGACGCCGGACAAGAACTATCAAAGGTTTGGCATGTTTTGCTCTGTTTTTTTGTCCTGTACCATGTCATGGATATAACACAGTGTTATTTGTTGAAATTATTTATTTGCTTATTGGAGGGGTTTCAAATTACTTTTGGATTAGACACTCAGACTATTTTTATGCGGAAAAAAAAAACCTCAGGAAGGACAGAAATCTAATAAACAATAACACTATAACAAAACAATAACAATATAACAAAACTTTTGCTCCAGGAAAGTGCCAAATCACATTGTACCTCTTGTATATATATTTTAAAAAAGGATATTATTCTTCAACAAGATTGGGAAAATGTTTAAAATAAGAGTAAACATGTGTGGTCCTGGAGCTTGGAGCCACTGAGGAAAAGTAGTCATAAAAGAGAAGAATTCACCAAAGTAATGTCTTGAAGTTTATGTGGTTTCAGAAGCTTTAAGAAAGAGTCCCCTACTAAATAGGCCCATAGAATAATACAGCTTTAGAGAAGGGATATCAATGCTTTGAATAGTGTGTCGTACTCAATTATTTACTGCTTCCTCCTCGAAGAGAGTGAAGATAAAACATTGCTTTCCTTTGTAGAGTGGTGGCCACGCTTTAAACAGTTACACCCATACGCCTGGGTCTCATCTGATTCTGCTGTTTTTGTTTTTGTTCATTCTGAAAGGCCATTTTTTATGTTGTCGTCCTTGTAAAGAGGAACTGTTGTTCCTGAGGTGTTAAATCATAAGCTTTTGTATTATAAGCTAAGGTAAGGGACATGAGATTGACATAATTTAAACATTTTGGTATATCTTGGTACTCACAAATGTGCACTTTTATCTGTGGTCAGCTTGTAGCTATAAGTAATAGGGCTAAGATCAATTAGTAGCTTTATTTTCCCACTGGAATACCAGCTGGGTTTGGTGCAGAGAGTAGCATCACACCTCCAGGGTCCCTGTTTTGATCCTGAGCATAGGTTATGGTCTTTGTGCATGTTCACCCTGTGACCGTGTGGGTTTCCTCTGGGTTTGCCAGTTTCCTCCCACATCTTAAAAGCATGCCAGTAGGTGGATTGGCTATGCTAAGTTGCCTCTAGGTGTGAATGAGTGTGTGACTGGTGCCCTGTGATGGACACATTCAGGGTGTGTCCCCGCTTCTTGCCCACTGTTCCTGGGATATGCTCTGGATCCATTATGACCTTGATCAGGATAAAGAAGTTAGTGAAGATGAAAGAATGAATTAATGTTTTTTTTTCCTGCAAGCTATGTACTTCCTTTATGTAATGACTGTTAGAATGTTTTATACCACAGTGCTGTTGGATTTTGTAATCTGAAGGTGTTAATTTTCTATAACAGCAGCTCTGATGATAGTTCCAGCTGCAAGGCAAATGACAAGTTCAAATTCATGTGCTCATTCTAATACGTTATTGTTTCTATAGTAAAAACGTACACAGGGACTTATGTGGCAGACTTTCCACAAAGACAGATTTGTGGTATTAGACGGAATCTCCAGTGTCAGCGCTTTGTAACAGTCAGAGGTAAAGCTCTGCCTTTAAGTTTCCAGACACTGCGAAGTCTTCAAGACAGTGGGCTTTGCGGTTTCTTGGTAACATGACAAGCTGCATTTTTTTCGTCTTATTAACTTCAAAGGAGAGAAAAAAAGAGGCTGGTGAGATGACTGTTACAAGCTGCTGTCATTATAACAGAAACCCAATTTCCACAGCAATAAATGTAATTGTAAACAGATAAAATGTGCAATATTTGTTCCCCAATAAATAAAACATTTTAGTACTGGCAAATTTCTGTGGTATACGAGGAATAAACACTATAAGACATGATGTTATAGGAAAATAACTACCCCATCGTGGATAATAGCATGCCCATTTGTTTATCAGTCTTACTTATAAGGTAATAATTTAGATTATATACTAAGATTATACATGATTTATGAGATTATAAACCTTTAGGATTATTCATTTGACTCTATGGGGGAACACTTAAAGGTACTATGTAGAACCCTGCAATAGTGTGTGTCTCTAATCCTTAAGTATACAAAGGATCTTTTTCTAAATGGAATAAACTTTGGAAGAACTCACATTCCACCAGTGTTTCATCAAAGTCCTGCAGATGTTCTGATTAGAACTGTTACATCATAACGTCATTCATAAACATATTTCATTCCTGCATCTGTTTGAATCCCTCTTGAACCACTCTACTCATAATTGTCTTTACAAAAGATTCACCACTGAGGACAGTTTAAAAACACGGCTCTACTTTAATTCACACGTCATTGTGTCTCATTATGGCAGATTAAGTTCAAAATTAAAGCAATAAAAAAAAGCTTCGCAACTCGATCAAAGTTCACCCTCAAGCTCTTTGAGAAGGCGTGTAAATTGACAGGTTTTTCAGTAATTGAGGGAGTTGGAGAATTCTCCAGGGCCTGAATAAAAGCCCTTTAAACATTGGTGTGTCTGAACATGCTCATGCTTCACCCAGTTTTCTCTTCAATTGCCCTACTTCCCTGTTTTTCACTTGACATCTTCACTAAAATCAGATGCCGAGATAGGAGCAGAATGGTATCTTGTGGGTGCTGATTTGGAGAGTGCTAAGATTTTTCTGAGCTGATAGGTGTTGGTGTACGTGAAGCAGGTTTTTAGCTGGAAAACATTTTGTCATATCTTGACATAGAGGAGGTTTTATATAAAATATGTTTTTTTTTCAGCTATCTGCTCAAAAGGTCTATGCGTGGCAGTTTGAATTAGATGATATTTGTTTTAACAGCATTCCTCTATTATGTACAGATCCAATATAACCAAAAAGTTTCACATCTAGATTCCTTCACATAACTTTTGATTTGGAGGCCAATAAACTGTCCAAACCCCTTCTCAATGCTGCGTGAAAGCTCTAAAAAGACAAGTCGGAGTGGTTCCAGACTTGCTGCTGGTTATCTCCCCAACGATGGCATGGTGCCCACAAACAGAGCCGGGCTATGCTTGTTTTCTTTCCTCTCTCTTTGTTGTCCAGCCCTCCCTCCCTGTTCCTCAGTTAGCTGTAATGCCCCATTGAAGAGAAGGGCCTTATATGGGACAGGCAGGCAGCAACAGCTGCCATTGTACTCTAACACCTCCGCCTGTGTGTTATGTTGGGCCGGTCCACGCCAAGAAGGCCAAATTGGGCTTATTGGCTGCAGAGGCTGAAAAATGTCTGATTCCTGGTGTTCTGGCGTGGGTTCAGGGCAAGGCTCCCATCGTTTACTCTATCTGACAGGCCAGGAATCTGTGCCCACATTCAGAGCCCAGTGTGTGTCTAGGATGGGAAACAGTATCTGGGTGGAGAGAGAAGGCCACAGTTTGACACTGACCTTAAAGTTAATGATATATGAGCCTGTGTGTGTAATGCAGCTCTGTGTGGTGGTGAGGCTGAAAATGTACTCTCACTGGGGAAAGGGCAGCTGGATGACACAAAGCTACTGACTGATGTCATGCCATAGAGGTCCTTTTATTTTTCTCTCAGTTTTTCACATCCACTGGAATGTGGAAACTGCTGCCATTTTTAGTGATATGATTTCAATGAACTGTACCATTTACTCTGAAGATATGAAGAACATTTTCAGTTTGGAATCACAGACCAACAGACATTTAGTAGCAATACGCACTCCATATATCTCTTTATCAGCAGTTATGCCATAGGCATGTAATGATGGTTCAAAATGTGTGGCTCTTCTGATGATCTATATTCTTTGCAAAGGAACAACTACACTAGATGAAAAGGAGATAAAATAGACACTTGCTTCTGTGCAAGTACATTCTTATTAGTATTAGAAATGACAAATATATCAATTGTCATCTACTCTATGTGGTATAACAGTTTTGATGCATGGCACAAAACAAACTACTGTCTAAACTTTATTAAATTATACAATATAAAAATATTGAACAGTGTAAACTTTAAATGTTTAAAAAGTACAACATGGCATTCTTTACTGAATTAATATCACGGGCTGTGGTATAAGAGGAATAAAACACTGCAGGACATGCTGTTAAAGGAAAATTATCACCATTTTTGGAGTGGTAAAATTAACTCTGCTTCACACCATGCTGTTGATTACTTTTCTATAACAGCATGCTCCATCATGTTTTATTACTTACATAAGATGCTTTTTTTAACAATATCTTGGGAATTGACACTTCTACAACAATATGGTGATTAATGTTGTATATTGTGAAAACATGGTTAAATGTCATTTTTTGCCACATCAACAGCCACATTCCTGCTTCCATACTGTCCTCACATTGCAGCCAATTAATATAATTGTATAATTCTATAGGTTTTAATACAGAAATGTGTGAAAGCATA
Source organism: Pangasianodon hypophthalmus (assembly GCF_027358585.1). Classification (NCBI taxonomy): domain Eukaryota; kingdom Metazoa; phylum Chordata; class Actinopteri; order Siluriformes; family Pangasiidae; genus Pangasianodon; species Pangasianodon hypophthalmus. Next base: position 15,965,786 of record NC_069723.1, on the reverse strand, counting down.
GTGAATATGGAACATGATTAATGGTGTAATGTGCAGACCAAGTCCTACACCAATTCTGGTCAGTTAGCTTTTGGAATAAGCCTGTGTTTTTTTCATAAAGTGGACAAGATACAAACTGTTTGGATTGACCATGATTACAAGACACTTAAGACGTCATGACATGACTCATCTGCACAAATTATTGCTCTATTGTCCCAAAACATAAACTATCAGGAATATGGCACATTTTATATGGAATGGAGGAAATGTTCTGCTCATTCAGTCTTATCGGTTTGTCCACAAAAGTTTTACAACCAAATAAATGCCTTTTTTTAAAGCCTAAAAATCCTTTTCACAGTTATAAATTATAGATTATTTCAGATTTGTGCCACTACGGTGTTGAGTTGTTGCTTTTGTTAACATCCTCATAAAACATTTTCTCTATATCATCCCTAATGACAGATTCCTACTGCCCTCACATTGCAGCCATTCAGAAGCTCCATTCTATAATTTTTAATACAGAAATAAGTGAAAGCATAGTTCACTCATGAGTATGGAACATGATTAATGGTGAAATGTGCAGACCAAGTCCTACACCATATCTGGCCAGTTAACTTTTGGAAGTTATGTTTTTCGAGAAGTAGAGGAGGTACAAACTGTTTGGATTGACCATGATTACAAGACACTTAAGACGTCTGTTTAAATTTTAGAGTCAGCATAGTTTAGTTACATTGTCTCATCACAAAAAGTCATGACCAAATTAGAGAAACATCAGGGTCAAAGAAATCAAAATCAAGCTGAACAAGTTAAAAGTTTTTCATCGTGGTTCAGCCAAAATGATGACAAGATTGTTGTTTAACTGTTATACTTTTGCTTGTTGTGGCATTTTGTCATTCTTGTTTTTCAGCTCCTGTTATTCAAGCGGATAATATGTGTATAAGGACGAGAAATTTTTTAAAGCAGCTTGTTTTACCCAATTTGTGTTGAGTTTCCAAGCTCAAGCTTGGAGTTAATTTCAAATGGGAAATAGGAAAGGGATTAATCTGTGTCTTGAAAACTGCTTCTCCACATAATATGCTTTAAAAACATTTCCTATGCTCCAGACATTTATCTATAACTATGATACTATGGAGAAACTTTGATAACCCTAGAACAGTGCTCTTACTCTGTACCCCTTGATACATATTTGATAAATATGAATCTTATATCCATAAACATATCCATGGGATACTTCAGCTATAGGCGAACTGCCACTAAAAGTAAATCATCAGACATGTCTCAGAGATTTTCTTAAACATGCTAATGTCACCTCTGATCTATAAACAACCATTCCCTTTCTCTTCAGTGTCTAAATCCGCCCTCTCAAAGAGACTTTGCTTTAGATGAAGGGAGGTCACACACAGAAAAAACCCTTACACAATAACTTTGCAATAAACCAACAATAGGCATCCCCATGGGCCTTTCTCATTATAATGCCTAGTCTTTCACTGGTCCCAGAGCAGAAGGCTGCCCATGGATCCTGAGAGAGTCAGGGAGATTATTGCCAGTGTACGCTGGAGTATGAAAAGAAGGACGGCTTTTGTTCGCTTGGAGATCTCACACACCGGGATCATTATTTCATTGCCGACTCTTGTTAGTCCACATTGACGCTTTTTTGTAGTCTCTAACCCCCCCTTCCTCCCTCCCCTGGCCTCTCTCACCGGTGGGATATCTTCCGTTAATCCCTGCAGGAATGTGGCTTCGGCTATGGAGAGGATGCCCATTGTGTGCCCTGCAAGGCTAGCCGCTTCAAAGAGGACCAAAGTTCGCAGAAGTGTAAACCCTGCCTTGACTGTGCCGACCTCAACCGCTTCCAGAAATCCAACTGCTCCAGCACCAGCAACGCTGTGTGTGGTGAATGCCTGCCTGGGTGAGTCTACATGAATTGTTAGTGTGCAGTGATTTTTTTTTTTACATTAGGTATCAAATCTAGAGCAGTCATCTTTTTATGTCTTCATAAAGATGTATTAAAAACTTTCAATCCATATCTTGACGTTTCATTAACCAATAGGCAAAGATGTCTTTTTCAAGTCTTTGTGCTCACTGGGAATTCCCCCTGTATATATATATATATATATATATATATATATATATATATATATATATATATATATATATATATATATATATATATATATATTAAAGTGTAGGAATCATGGAAATGTACTGTTCCCTCCAAAATAATTGTTCTGTGATGCTCTGTGAGGTGGTATGGGTGATTGAGCCTCTTTGAAAATTCTTCTGAGAAGCTCTTTAAGGTCAAGAACTCACCCTCTAGCTTTAGTAAAGCACATAAAACCTTCTGATGTTAAAGTTAAGGTCAGATACGAGATACCAGAGTACAGGAAAAGCCCAGACATGCAGTCAATGCTAAAACATGTTAGGCTTTTTACAAAGTAATTCATAATGGTGTGAATATTTCTCGTCCCCCTAGAGTGCCAGTTCAGTCTTGATAGTTAGTCACTTTATCACTCTTGTTTACCCTTCATTAAGTCCTTTTCACATCCATTTAGTCACAACTTAGAGGAACTGTTCGGAACTTGCTTTTTTATATTGCAAAGCGTCTTCGCACACACACACACACACACACACATTGTGCCATGCTTATTTGACTTCTTCCCTCCTGTTCATGTCACTACGCATTGCAGGTTTTACAGGAAAACAAAGCTAAGTGGATTTCAAGACATGGAGTGTATCCCATGTGGAGATCCACCACCGCCTTATGAGCCGCATTGTAAGTACTCTCATAGAATTTGATTTATAAATCTCTCAGTTGATCTCTAAGGATAATGTTTTCATAATATGACCCATCTGCAAAATTATTTCTCCATTGTCCCAAAACATAAACTATCAAGATATATGGCACATTTTATAGGTCCTGCTCAGTCAGTCTTATCGGCTTGCCTAGAAATGTTTTACAACCAAAGAAAAGCCTAAAAATCCTCATTTTGAATTTCTGAAGTTTATAAATTGATTGTTTCAGTTTTACATCACACTGCTGTTGAATTGTTGAAATCTGATTTTACATCTCAACAGCATCACTGTGACCTTATTTGCTATGTCGTTTTTATCATCTGCTCTTTTTAGCCATCATTGAGTATAACGTGTGATTTAAACCACTCAATGTGTTTTATAACACATTATTATTTATTTATTCTCAACAATCTCACCATGCGATAAGCAGATTCCGCTGAAGTTTCCTCCCGTGATTAATCTTGACATAACTAACATTCTTGGGGTGTTGTTTAGTCAAAAACAGATGGCTGACTACAATAAGTAGCTGAAGAAATATTGACTTGTTAAAAGCTTTAATACATTAACAGTGATCCAAAGCTATGTTGTGCTGATGTGTTCTCAATTAACAACGTGCTAAAGATTGTGCCGATATTGGCTATCTGTACGTGTACTAGCTGAGTTATTAGTCAGTCAGCCACAAAATTTAAGAGGAAACCAATCAGTCATATAAAAACAAATTATACAATTACACATTAACAGTATCTATTCATTCTCTAGAGAATCATGCAGCAGTGCTAATGAGTCTCATTGTACCCATAACTGAGTAACGACGTGGAATTATGTGTCTGTTGTTGCTAGGCATACAGGAGTTTCGTGCTATGTTAAACTCCTCATAATCGAGTGTGACTTCCTGAAGACTCCGGAGTGAGCAGCTGCTTCTTGTGAAGATTTTGGCAGTGTGTGAGAGAGAGAGAATTTGAGCCAGGTTTAGCATGCCTTTGTCAGATGCATAGGCAAAACCGCAGCACTCTTGGTTATGAACTTTATGTAAGCTGTCTCTTACAACACCTTATAACTCCATGTTGTGTTGACAGAGGTTGATAGAAAAATGTAGTCAAGGAACCAGATGCACATTTGTGAGAGTTTGTCTTCACACGTGCATGATTCCAGAGATTCACAATTTAATCTCAGCCAAAACAAAATCTCTGCTGTCCCCATGGAACCTGTTCACAGGGGTTGAACAGCCCATCCTCTTTACTCTTCATCCCTCTATCTGCCGCAAAGTGGTGAAAACGTAAAGGCCAGATTACTTTAATCACGGCATGCAGGCCTGGGGCTAGCACACAGCTGCACACATAGGCCTGTTTTCAGAGAAGACCATAAATCTGAACCCACTCCAGTCCCTCCGTCTCAGGAACAGGGGGAGGAAAACAGAGAGGCATTTTATGGATTCTTCTGGCTGCTTTAATGTATCGCATCTGCTGTTGTCTCTTCTTGTCGTGAGAGAACTCTAAATATTTGGCAAGGCTCCTCTCCAGTTGTCCTGTCTAGCCATATGAACCAATGTTAAGCCAGTTGAAGTAGTCACACGAGACTATGGTTAAGTTGATAAAAGGTAAAAGTAATGAAAATAGGCACTGACTGTCTTTGGAGATTATTGCGTTCTAAATATTTTTTAATGACATGATTCAATACTGTTGGAATAAGTTTTAGAGAAGTGATTTGTGTTTAGTTTTGGTTTTCATGCTTGAACACACATGATGTAGTCCACAAAGGCCTTGATAGCTGGGAACATGGAAGCCATTACAAACCATTACCATACACTCTGTTCTTGGCACATTTAAATTGTCTCCAGAAGAGACCTCCATGCTCCTTCCTGTAAGCTCTCATCCAGTGAATATCTGATATAAAGTAATGCTTAAACACTGAAATCTGTAACCTCAATACACAGTTTAGAATGCTCAAAGTTGTAAATGTATAAAAAGTGAGATAAAATATTGTATATTTTACAAGTAAAGGACAAGATATGGTTTGCCTATTAATATTTAGACTGAAGTGTCATAGTCATCCTCCATTGGCAGGCCTCCATGTGTCGTTGTTGTCAACCTCAAGTGCATGTATATGAGTTTGGCATTCTCCAAAGTCAACAACCGCAGCGCACATATCAAAAGGAGTAGTCTATTGGCATTGAGGCCAGCTGATAAGATCAGCAGGTGAGATCTCTTCAATGGGCCAGCCTTTGTCTGTTTGCTGCAGCTGTGTGGGAGCTGATAACACTGGGAGAGGTTTGGTTTTTGATAGAGAGAGAGAGAGAGAGAGAGGTCTTAGGGGAGCACAGCTGGGGCAGATTTGCTGGCACAGAGAAAAAGCAGTGGAGGACTGAAGTCCCTGTCATTGTCATGCTGGTTTAATAAGCAAACATTTTACATAATAGGCAAAGAAATCCAATGGAAGTGAGAGAACAAAACTTTTCAGTATTCTCTTTTCTCAGTATTCTCTCTGGGTGGAAGTGATGGTACTCTCTCTCTCTCCTGTCAATCACAGTGACATTAGCCAATCGTGGGTGTCTGTGAGCTCATGTATGTAGAAGAGGGCAGATAGCATTTTCCTGTTATCGTGCTACGCTGTGTCATGCTGCCCTGTGATTGGTTGGCTGGCTTCAAGTGTGTCGGAGAAAGCACACGGTAGCCTTCACCCTCCCCAGGTGGTAGGCCGTATGATGGGGAGAGCTGGGTGGATATTGGAAATTGGATGATGGGTGGAAATTGGCAGGTGACCACAAGTCGTTGGCCAAAGTTTTGGCTAAGAGATTCGGTGTTCTGTTCTCTCATCCTCTCATCATTAGGATTACTTTTTCCTAATCTGCTTGTTCCAGGTGTCTGGACTAGTGATTTTTCCACCCCTACTTTCTAATTAAGTAGCCTACAGAAACCTGGATCAATTTAATATGGATAAATCGATTTATTCATCAACATATTAATAAAACTATATATACTGTTGAATGTAAAAAATTTGAATCATCCCCATGGTTTTCAAATGTGAAAAAGGAAATGTGCCTCTATTTAAATATTTATGTACAAAAAAAAGTTAATTCCAGTCAAAAATGATATGTCAGTGTATCCTGTGACAAGAAGTCTTTTCATGACTCTCAGTCTGCAGACCTGATCTGAAGAACACAGTGTGTGAATGTGAGTGTACAATATATTATATATGAGAAGATCCAAAATCAGAGGTGTTAAAAGAGGCTGTTATAAAGGCAAAATGCTGATGTACATGTTATTAGATTATATTAATATAACATTGAGAAAAGAAATGCAAACTTTAAAAAAAATTTATATCTAAAATACATACCTCATGACAATAAATGAACATCTGTGAACCCTTACACACTGAATGCCTTGTCGATATACAATACATTTCTTTGTCTTCATCATTTTATCTTTAGGGTATAAACATTTTTTAACTTGACTATATGCTTTTTTTGGTTCTTTGAACTCTTTTTCCAAAAAAAAATTGTTTCCACGTCATATTACTTTGAACAGATCGTGTATTGTTTACAGTGCAGTGCTAAAAGAGTTTGAATTTGCAAAAGGCCAAGCCCAAATTTACTCTATGATTAATATGTTCAAGAACAAATAAAGAATGGTTGTGTGCATCCATTGAAAAGCCCTTAAATAAATAATTGGTTAATATTTAACCTCATTAGATACCGACAATACTTTTACACAAAGCAGCTTCAAAGCACTTTATCTTTCTCTATCAAATGCATGGTTAATTCTTTGAAACACTGAAGGTGGAAAAAATGATGGAAACACCACATGAAAGGAGGCTATATTATGAAGGGAATGAAAACTTATCATTCTCTAATATTAACTAGATTTTCAAAGCCTGTGTGGAAAAAAAATGAAAGAAGATGTGGAGATGAGAAGTGCTTATGCTCCAGGTGTGCGACAGCCACAGAAACAAGCAGCAGTTTCGTATGTTAAAATAGACAGTGGGCAGAATGGTAATGCCCTTTTCAGAGAAGAAAAATGGCCTTGATAAGGAGGGGCAGAGTTCATTGAGACAGACACATTTGCTTTGGTATTAAACCTATTGATCTCATTAACTTGGCAGAAATATCGCATTTGGGATCGAGCATGTTTTTGCTCTCAAACTGATGTACCAGGTCTTCTGACATCCAACTTTGTTGGCCAAAATGTCTTCAAAGAAGGCTCTGCATTGTTCTAGAGCATGTGACAGGAAAATTATGCTGTCAGTCAAACATTGTGACCTTCCTTTAATTGGTCTTACTTAGCTGAATTCTAACTTTGACACAAAGGTATTCATGCAATTTAGATGGTTTTTCCCTCAGTTTTGCTCAGAGTAATGAGGTGTATGGTTTTGCAAAAGGGAGAGTTCTAGTACATGAGGACATGGTGGGAGTGAATAATACGTGGCAGATGTTTTCTTATGTTCTGCGTACATTCCCTCGCGCTGTCTGTGCAGATGCTTAATAACGGAGTCGTCAGACTGGCAAGTAAAGGCCCGACTGCCCTGGGGTTAGGGGTGAACACTCATCTCAGACTAAGAATGTGCACCCCCAACTCCCCTAGAGCTTGAAGGTGTCTTCACTTTGAACTAGAACATTCACAGCCACAGTCTGAATCTTGACGAGAATGAGTCATGAGCAGTGGCATTATAGGAATATATGCTGTAACTTAGATATAATGGGTCAGATAGATATAATAGCTAAAGATTAAATGTCTACCAACAGCAAAATACTTTGTAATATCTAAGGTACTCATCCAATAAAACCACCTCCTACAGCTTTCCAATCTGCAGGATTGGTCCTGCATTTATCCTTTTCTCCCGTGTTTCTCATGCTTTTCAGGCGGTGGACGTGTGAATCTGGTGCCCATCCCTTCCACAGTGACCAGCCCCAGAGACATGGCACTAGCTGCGGTCATCTGCAGCGCTCTGGCCACCGTCCTCCTGGCTCTATTCATCCTTTGTGTCATCTACTGCAAGAGGCAGCTCCTGGAGAAAAAGCCTGGTAATTAAAATGAACTGACAAGACACTTTGCCCTTCCTCTGTAAAAGGAAGTGAGATTTAATATTCATTAAATGGTTTCTAATTCTCTGTTGTTTCTTCTGATTGGATTTTCTGTCCTGAAAGGACCCATATACACACATTTTCAAAATCTATAACATTACATGCATGATTGGCATATGTGATAAAAAACATCATATTTGCACAACACTCTATACAGTCTATCATTACAGTTGTTGTGAGCTGTTCATGATCAGGGTAATAAAGCTGTTGTTGCAGCTGTTACTGGCCCTTCTGTGTTGAGAGATATGGATGAGGTGATATGCACATACACATTGACGTGTTATGAAAAAAAAAGAACATGAATTCTACTCTACTCTGGCAAATCAAATATGGTGGCATATCAAATATGTATCCCATTTAAAACCAGATAAAAATCATGTTGTATTCACACAGTTGTGAAAAAAATGTAATATCTGTCACATCTGATTTGTGCTGCTTCAGCCCTACAATATGAATGTTGCCTTAGATGCAAACTAATATTGAGGTTAATTGTTATTCATTTTGGAAAATTTCCTTTCCCCCTCACACTCACATCAGTAAGTTCTTATCTATAATAACCATAATTGAATGTAGTGGTACAATTATAGTTATATTTTCTAGACATATGTTAAACCCGGTATTGGAATAAACTCTCTAATTCAATGTTACAGCATCACTCAGATCTCAGGATGGTTCCTTTATTGGAGCTGAGCTATCCTATTTGGATCGGCGACAAGTTCTGGACTTTTCCCATCGGCCCTGCTGCTACTGTCAGCACATCCCTGAACAAACGTGTGGTGAGTTGCACTGATGTACTCAATTACCACATAAAATACTGTGTAGTGTATATGGTCTTTGCTTGTATTGGGCTTTGTGCTTCATATTTGATTTTGTGTAGCTGTTACATTGCAATACGATTTTGTAATATGATATTTGTGTTAAATAGCAGGTCCTGTGCATCTGCTTCCCTCCCTGTGTTGTGAAGACACATGTGGCCAGAGGCTTGGCCAAGGCAACAGTCCCTTTCAGTCACAAAGCAGTCTGAATGAGAGGTATGTGGTTATAAGAACCAGTCGTAGGTGATGCACAGAATGCCTGTTAGACTATTTTAACCTGATTAGTTTCATTGTGGCATCATTTCAGTAGTTTGTGGCCGATTCCTTGATTGGGGTGATATCGGTATGACAATATGGGGTGACAATCCTGTTATCCAAATTAGAGATCAGAAGTAAATTATTAATTTAAAATGAACTTTTAAGTAAATCAATAGAATGTCCTTAATCTAATCCTTAATTCTGTGCTAAACAATTTACCTGGTTACTTCTAACCCTGTTCTTAATTTAAGGTCAAAATGCAGCCATTGTCCGGAAAAAAAAAAAAAAAAACAGAAAAATTGAAATGTTGTATTCTAAGATGGGTTAATACATTTATTAATTTAAATTCACGGTTTCAATGATATAATTTTTATGATTTTCAAGGGCTAAATGGCACTGCAATTGTGGAATCACCCATATATACATTTTAGTCAGGATTTTTGTCATAAATCTGATTTACTGCTGCTCCAGATATTCAGTTGTCCATGCTTTAACCAGGTGTTAGAAGACTACATATCTATGCAAATCCATTTTCCCTTCAAGTATCGCATGCTCTTACACTTCCTTCATTTGTTTTTATCCCAGACTTGTACGGCAGTCAGCGTGGAACAGCCAATGTGATATGGAACAAGCTGCTGAACCTCTTCCTGTGGAGTTCTCAGAGGAATTACCACTCATGGAGAATACTGTAGGCAAGACTCACCTCAGGCCACAGCCCACAAATAGCAGCAACTCTTCCTCTGAGGAAGATGAGGCAGAAAATGTGAGCGAGAAAGAACAGCATGGGTCATCTTTGGTCTCCACTAAGCTCTCTTCAGAGCTTTTACAGGATGGCAGCTGTTTGGCACAGCAACATCTGTCTACAGTGGAAGGTAATTGGTCCACAGTAATGCACATATTTCAGTCACATGGCAATTTGCTAATAGAAAGTGTTGGCGAAGCTACTTTGCAACTTGTCAAGCTACAAGCTACTCATTATTAAAAACAGCCAAGCTACAGCCAAACTACCCTTTTGATAAAGTAGAAACTTCTTTTTTCAAACTGAGGAAAAGCAACTGTAACATCTTCACTTTATTTTGTAGCTAATTTATTGGGCAAATTAAAATGTACATGCTTTGTACATGGTATGATAAAACAGATTTTGCTTTTCTATTTGTAAACCACTCTTTGGAAGAACCAGTTAACATTACTTAACCGTAAAACAATCATCACAAAAGCAACAGACACAGAAAGTGCTCAGTTCACATTGTTTCTGAAAATTTCTAGCTAAATAGTTAATGGTAATGAGTGTAAAGTGGTCCAGATACTGTAAATTTGAATTAAATAGCTGCATTTATGCATTTGGCGCTTGTTATTTTCCTATCGGCTGATGCTATTTATTAGGTTAAATACTAGAGGTCAGCTGTCATGCTCCCTCTAACAGTTAGCTATTTTGATCATTCAGTGATTCATTGTGTTAATTTAACAGATACTTAACACCTAACACTATCACTCCTGATCATCCTCTTAAATTAACTAGCTAATCAACAACTAGAACAAAAAATGCTACTACTGGACTAGAAAATTGTGTTCTGCCAGTTAGTTCGAAATTACTCCATAGCTTAATGTTACCTCAGTACTGTTTGATGAAACTGCACCTTTAATGTAAGAAAAGCAGAACAGTAGACAAATAGATCTTTTGGAGTTAAGAGCAGAGGAGAGTGCATTTAAACACCCACTCTGTCTGGCAGCTTTAACAAAGGGCCTTTGGTGAAAAGATGAACATCAAAGTATGATTAGATTTTCCCCTTGGAAACAATGTCAATTTGATGTTGTTAAACATCTTGGTCTGGAAAAACATTGGTTTTATTACACCAGTTTTCAGATTGTGCAAGTGTTTTATTTATTGAGAAAAACCTTTTGGAAAAGGTTCCGAGTAGAACTCCTCGAGCTCCTTTAAGCTAGAGCTATTAACCATAGAAAGAATCCGTGATGAACTCTTTTCTAAAAGAATAGAGTTAGATGTACACTATAGAAAACATTTTTGTAAATGAAAACATCATATTAATACTCTAGTAAAGTGTTTCATTTTCATAAAGTAAGTCTTGTTTTTCATGAACATCTGCTCTTCCTCTGTAGGATGACCTGGTTTTATCTAGCTCGCGTTTATCCCTAAGAACTGCTCTGGATGTGAAAAGGAGGCACTGAGGAAGATGCCAGCTCAGATTATACAAGGCCACACACACACACATCCTGAAAGCCAGGTGATGTGCTCTATCTCCCCAGCAGACTGTGGCCCATGGTTATCCAGCCCAAATCAGACCAGACACTGTACATAAACATTAATGTGACCCATAAAAATAACCAAAACAGATATAGAGGAAATAGACTGAGGAACCCAAACAATCAACAAAAAAATCTTTGTGCAATGCCACACTGTATTGGAAGTGACCTGCAAAGAGTGATGAAGCTGAATCAGATATTTTTTTTTTGCATGCAGGACTTTGACTCTGAAACAAACAGAAATATGGAGAAATGCAGACTTCTGAAAATGTCTGAATGAACATATTTTGAAGAGCCATGAATGTGCCTTACTCTGTTACAATTTGGAAAATCTGAACAGGCAAGACATAATTATTGTGCCATTTCCTTTTTTCCCTTGTAGATACTGTATTATAGAAAATAGAAGGATAATATTTTTCTAATGTAGATAGCCCATGGTCAGTCACTTTTTCATAATTATGCTTAATGAGCACTTACATTCTTTGTTGAACATGAACTTTATTGCTTTTCATATTTGTAAATAAATAAACAAGATCACTGAATTGAACAAGAGTAATACATACATGAAAAGTTATTTCAATTACAACAAATGTTTTCCAACCATAATTCAATACAAAAATGTGAAGCTCTGTAGTTTACCTGTAATTTAATGTTGCTGGTTACAGTCTGTATCTACAGCAGTTTTATCTCAGTGAGTCTAAAGGGATTTAACGGAAATCCCCAGTACATTCTTGACAGGAACGTTCCATAAAAAAAATCCATAATTTAATGGAGCTTCTTAACAATCAAGACACTTCGGAGGAATTTAGCCAACATTCCACAGGCGCTTTGTAGAGGGGGAAAAAGCAGGGAATTTGTGATCACATGTCTGGAGCTTTGAGTTAAGGCAGTGACCACGAACAAAAAGATGAAAGGAGAGATTAGTCAAAAAAAAAAAAAAAAAAAAAAACACACAAAATTGACAAGTTGTTAATTGTAGATCGTTCCTTGAAAACCTTACACTAGGAATGACATTAACTGCGCATTGAGCTTTTGAAAAACACAGACATGGCAGCACCTGAGTGATTAAATGTGAGTAGACAATTAAATCAATTTAAAAGTATTTGGTTTGTTCCTCTGGGAGTACCTTGGAAACCTTTAATGGTTCTCTGTGGAACCCACTGCATTTTCCCTCTCAGAAAGGGAAGAACACTTAAGGAACCAGTCACAATAACAGCAAGCACAAATATTACATTCAACACAGTGTACAAAAGTTCTCAGGTCAAATGAAATATCTATTCACTTACACATTATTCTCATCAAATATTAAAATGAACTCATGCAGGATTTCCATTGGAAATTAGTTCTCGCAGGGATTTAGGTGTATACGTATGTAATTAATAAATAAATGAGGCATAATTAGTGCATATTATACATGTCACAGAGGGCTTAATTTCATTCTAATTATTAAGTTCCTTTTTCTGTTAAGGAGAAGTGTTCACTAACAAGTGAATTTCTTTTGCTTATTTAACACACCTAATTTGATCCAATTACCAAAAGCCTATACAGGCTCAAGATGTGGTGCAGTTCATTCTGAAGTGATGAAGCCTATACTGCACACTTGACTTTCCTTTAAAATATATGTGTGGTGGTGGTCTGGGAAAAAACCATCGGATGTTGCTGTGGCTGAATTCTATTTGCATTTACTTTTTAATCCTGCTTAGGTTGTCTTAACAAACGGTTTGGTAAAATCCGCCAGTCTGCCTCAGGATGTCTAAAATATTGCTAGCCAAGACAAAATGTCTGAGATAGTCCTGTGGCACAATCAGAATGAAATCTTTAAATTTATTTTGAACTTAAAATTTTCTCCATTTCCATTTGCAAAAGAGAAATATTTCAGTGCAGAAACTCCAGAAGTTTTCCGAACTATATATATAGTAGAAAATTTCTTCATGGGTTTTCCAATGGTGAAACGTCCCATGGTGAAAACCCATCCCATCGCAATGGTCCTGTGCACATAGTGAGGTCCATGGAGACATGTTTTGCCCAGGCAGGAGTTAAAGAACTCAAGTGACCTGCACAGAGCCCTGACCTGAACCCCACGGAACATCATTGTGCACCAGACCTCCTTGCCCGATTTCAGTCTGACTTCACTAATGCTGTTGTGGCTGAATGAGCAAATCCCCACAGCCACACTCCAAAATCTAATGGAAAGAGTGGAGTTGGGGACTAAATGGGATGCTCAAAAAGTACATATGGATATGATGGTCAGGTGTCCATGTAGTTTTGGCCATATAATGTATGTTGGAAACAAATGATAGAAATTCTTTGCACTATTAATAAAAAGCTATGAAACAACCAAAGGTAGCACAGTAGCATGTTAACTCTGTGCTTTATGTTCTGTGTTTTTATTGCTGCCTCAGGTAACACTAACATTTGTATTGCTAAATGTAACATTGCAAATGGTAAATGAAATGGCATCTCTGCTTTGTCAGCTTAATGTCTGTTTGTCAGTGTGAAACGCTTTGGCTAGGGCTTCAGAAAATTAAATCATGTTCTTAGTGACCTTTATATTCAACACCTATTGAGAACGCCCTTATTCAGAGATCTCACTGTGGAAGGTGTAACCTCAATCACTTCAGAATGGACTGCAGCCTCGCTGTATTAGAAAGTGTAGGGCTGTGACCCTAGCGCGTCACTCCTTCCCTAGACAGCCTGAGGTGAGCACTAGGACCTTCCCTTTGAAGGTAGTTTGAGAGGTAGTGATTTATCCCTCTGAGTCCATGAAGAATGTCTCAAAATCTGGGTCCAGTTCAGAGACGAGGGCATCAACAAAATCCTCGATGGATGGTCTTTTCTGCAACATGCCTGCATGAGGAAAGTAAAAAGAAAATTATAAAATCATATCAGAACTAAGAAAGCAAAATTGGATTGTATATTACTTTAAAAATACATTATAAGAACATTAAGTACACAGCAGTGCAGGTTAAATGGATAACAATACACGGAAAGGAAACAATTCACAATGTACAATATGCATTCAATCTATTGATTTGAGTACAGAATTTCCTCTTTCTCACACACACACACACACACACACACACACACACACACCTGCTAAGCAGCTCCCTCATAGCACTGCTGCGACTCTGTGTGTTTCAGCAGTCAGCCTGCTGCCTCCTGAACTGTGTGTGCACTCATTTTACAATTCCATGGCTCTCACGCTTTGAAGTCTGCTCATTTCCCCTTGAAGAGTTGCCAATGTAAATAGGCCCTTCTCCCCACCCCCTCTTTCCTGCATGGGTCACCTCCAACACACACACGCAGATCTGAACCTACATGCGCACTCTGTTAAAGACGCCGAAAACTAAATATCAAGAATCACTACCATATAAAGAACCAAAAAAGGCCCTGTTTCACAACGTTCGTATTAAACTCTGGCACACAAACCAAAAACAGCTCAGGCTGAAAATTATATCTTGTTAAGTTCCTGTGGAAGATCAGCCTTACCCAGAGGACCATACACACACACACACACACACACACACACACACACACACACACACACACACACACACACACACACACACAAGCAAATTCATAGCAGTGAAGAATCTAAAAAGTACTAATCAGTGAATATTTCAGTGGACTACTGAGTGGGCTTTAACAAGCTTAATAAGAAGAGGGCACTGGTGTATCAGTTCAATAGACTCAACTTCAGTCACACCTTACCCTGGGGCAGATGACTGACACACGCGTATGCATGCGCGCGCACACACACATACACACATACACACACACACACACACACACACCTCTGTAATGCACAGTACACAAGCTTATGTCAGTTAACTTTATGTTTGAAAACTGTTTTAACAAAATAGTCATACACTAACCACTCAGGAAGTGTGTTCACATATAAGCAAGGACATGGAATAAATCACTTGCATGTCATAAATATGTCCAGGGGTAAGAATGACCAGTTGAATTATTAATCAGTGCAATGTTGAACTCAATGTTGAAATGCTTTAATCCGAGGGTGAATCTGGATAAACTGACCTCTATTTAGATGCTTGCTGTCTCTTACATCACCATCACTTTCTATAATAACGGCAATTTCCTGACTTTGCTCCAGATGCGCCTAGCAGGCAAGATTCAAGAATTTCTTTTCTCATGGTAGACAAAAGTCATCAACTTAAGGATTCCAAATAAAATCTATTACATCTATATATTTATAACTTTGTTGGTATTGTTACAGTGATGTATTCGAATGCTATGAAGCTACTGATAATTTTCAGCAATAGGAAGTCAAAAGCCTTCCTCAAAAATAATAATAATAATAATAATTTCACTGTTGCAATTTCTCTTCATCTCAGAACAGCATGATCCTAATTTGTACACAAAATTGCCTGGATTCAACTTCCAATGCAATTTGGCAAGCACATTTCCTACATTTCACTGAATATTTATTTATTTACTGGCAGTGCAGGAAGATGGCTATCTCCGTGATTGGTCCAAGGCTCGACAGCTTGGTTTAATGATGACTCTTGGGGAGTAAACTCACAATAAAAAAAAAAAAACGACATCAAAGTGTGAGTGAGAGCCATTTCTTCTCAATTAAGCCCCGCGTAATGGCACGGTATCGCTCCCACAGGATCTGCCACACCTTGAGGTTTTCGAAGTCTGCACTGTGCTGGGGCTTAGCTGGGCATAATCAGGCATGGTATAACATGACTAGTGTTGTCCTGCTTTGACTTTGGGAAGTGAATAAAAGCATGGTTTCAGTAAAAGCATACTTTGTGATTTAACCACTACAAAGTGGCGACCTGGTCATTCAATACGCTATAAAGCTGAAAGACACGGCTGAAGGAGGTGTTACCCGATCAAATCTTTAGACTGAGCATGAGAAGCAACTAACAATAGTGAGTAACTTGAAACAGGTTTGGAAACTGTGTAATGTTGTTTACTCTATTGTAGTATGATAGGGGAACAAAATGTCTTTGCACTACTGTCTAAAAATTTGTTTGAGTTCAAAAATTTGCAAAGTATTCATAAATGTTCTACCATATTTTAACTTTAACTTTGTACTTTGCCCATAAAAGGTGCTAAACCAAGTTCCTCCTGGTGCCCTCTGTCCTTTAACTCTACTTTGGCTTTAACAGGTTGTGCTATTGGGATTTACATTGAATTAATGCCTTTCTCACGTGCATTGTTTTTCTCTTCTCTCCACCACTGTCAGTTTTGCCTGCATTTGAAACATGTCACGAGTTGTACTCCATAACCACATATTCCTCCTAAAGGCAAACTACTTCATCACAGCTTCTATAATTATGGTTCAGAGGTAAACCAACTTCAAAGGAGTGAAGAGCGGAAAATGGGTGTGCTATAATTCATAATTACGTTCATGAAAATCAAGTTGACTTTTGGAAAAGACTTAGGAATTTTAATCAACTTTGAGCAATGTTATACTTTGATTTGCAAATGCAAATCATAATGCTGTTGAATAGGAAAAGTGAAACCTCGGTTATGGGTTTATCACTGAACTCCAAAGAAAGAGAAACTAGACACAGATCCAGTTCTTGATTTAAAAAAAAAAAAAAAAAAAAAAAAAAAAAAAAAAAAAAAAAAAAAAGCCAGACTACTAGCACACAGCCCTACACATATAGCTCTCTGTACTGCTGGCTGGGGAACACAGGGCTTCAGTCAGCATGGCAGTCAGTCGATCGTTTTCTGCTCCCTGAGCTGCCATCTAATCCGTCCGGGACTTTTCAGCACCAGGAGCCTGAAAGCCGGTCAGGAATTGGTGCATAGCCAGCGGCGGGTTTCTGTAGGGTTCTAGGATGACTGATTTCACTCGAGCTGCTGTGGAAGCCAGGCCCAGTGGAACAGGGTGAAACTGAAGCCATCTCCCCACTCGGCAATACATTGGACAACAGTATTACTGGCACGGAGGAATGGTGAGACTGAAGAGGCTCGAATTTTAGGATTATAAATGAAAGAGATACATACTTGCACAAGAGAGCAGTAAAACAGTGTTATGAAAAGGTGTATGGCAATGATGGATGAGGAGCAAGTGTCTGAGTGAAAAAATTATATAGTAAATATGTGCTGTGAGCTAACAGATCTCTGAGCTCTGAGAAACCTCTGCATTTTCCACATTAAATCCGTGTTATGATCCATTATGGCGGCAAAGGGAATTAAGACTTGCTGTAACAAGTCCTGCTTAATCTATGACCACAAGTAGGAAAACAGTCATGACTCAAATTATGAATGTAAAATTAAACAACACAGCTACTGTTTTATGACCAATATACTTCCTAAAAGGGGGACATGATGAAGTCATACTACTTCAGAGACTTTAGAACCTGTGTAGCCTGTGATGTGGTTAAATAAAAATGCTGCACTACACTTTGGTTTTCCCAACTCTAAACCGCATTGTTTAATTTTATGAACTTTGACAATTAGCCAATGAATGTTAGAGCATACATTTCACTAAAGTAAACCTCACAACTTTCTTGAATGAGGCTGCATGGCTTTGAGAAAACCTATTTTACCAATAGGCCCTTTTCATTATCAGTGCCTATTTGCACTGGCTGTAAGTAGCATTGGTAAAATGCAAGTGTGAAAATCTGATCTGTGGTTATTTAGTGACATTAAACTGGTCGGCTACTTAAACCCAGTACTGCGCTAAGCTTGCCAGCTAGGGACTTATCTTATAAGTATAACATTATCTTATAAGATAATGTTAACTCTCCAGCAGTAGCTATTTAACTTTAGTTGTTAGCCAAGTTTGTTAATAAGCTAGGTAATGCAGTCCAAGTACTTTATCTTGTAATTAAAACCAAGTTGTAGCAAGTTTGCCAAATGTAAGCTAGCTTATAATATATTGACTAGCAGCCAAGCCACTAGCAAGCCTGCTAATGTTAGATGAATTATTTTGTAATTAAAACCACACCCAGGCTGGCCAACATTAGCAAATGTAATTAAAGCTATAATTATACCATGCAATTAAAGCCAAACAGCAGCAAGCTTTCGAATTATATTGTGTAACCCAATTTTGATAACAAGCTAGGTAACATTAGGTTTACAATTTTGTAATTAGAATCAAGTTAGTTGTCATTTAATTATAAATTCCCAAATTATATTGTGTAATTAAAACCACTGATAAAGTCTTACTATTACTATTGTTTGTAATTAACCCAAGTAGCTGGGTTTGCTAGCAAACTAGCAAACTTTAGACCAGAAGCGTGAATTAGGATGGGGATCTTGCAGGACCCCCCCCTTCAAAAAAAAGTTGTGGGAGGGGGAGGTCAGATATGAAGCTTGCAGGACCAAGAAAAACCATGCTGTATAATATGAGAATGTATTCAACATGTCATGACCCATTTATTGCTTTCGGTAGACTGGGCTTTACTTATTTCATTCATCTTCAGTAACTGGCTTACAGAATTCCATGAGGAATTGCCTGCATGGGTGTTTATTGTACAACAACTGCAAGGATATGTTGAATTATTTTTAATGAAAAAAGGGTTGCTATATTCTTGGAATAAAAGCTATGTTAGGGGAAACCAAGTCATACTTGATGCCAACGGCATCAACAGGGATGGCTCCAATAACAAGTTTCTTGTTGCTAACAACCTTCTTGTTGCTAATTTGTATGGCAGAAAAACCCTTAAAACATACTTCAAACAGGAAGTAAGCTATTAAAGAAAAATTATTTCAGACATTTCACCTTTCTCTGATCTTGCTTTCTCTGATCTTGTCCCTGCGTGAATCAATTCTAAAATCTAATCAGTTCATCTGATGGTTACAATGATAATTCCATGTACAAACATTCAACCACTCATTCTTGAGATATCACACTGGCATGAATCTTAGACAGACAACCCAAAAATGTAATACCCCTACCACTCAGTGGCAGAGGCATTAAAAAAAACTGACTCACCTTCCACCATCAGCATGGGTTCCTTCCCTCCCCCATGAGCCAGCATCTCTCGCCGGTAGCGCTCTCCAGTTTCCCTGACACAAAACCAACACAGACACATTCAGATAACAGAGCCAGCATGGCCAGCATTACCAGCAGGCCATGGCCTTAAGAATAGACCCTTCAGAACAGTTCACTGAAATACATAGTCTTAACAAAACCAAGCATTCACTGACAGGAAAGCAGAAAAACTAATAGATCCATTCACCAGTAATAAGGGTAAAGCCCAAACAAAGCCATGGTGGTGTTTTCTGGAACTGATTAATGGTGGCATTTCTGCTATGGGGGTTGATTTTTTATGTAAATTGTACATTCAAACTTCAGGTAAACAACCTTATTTTTGTCTTGGATGTGGTGACTTCCTTTGAAAGCATTGTTAAGTGGACCAAAAGGCAAAAGACACTCTTTGTCTCTCATATAAACAAATGTACAAGAGCACACCTGTTTAAGGGGTCCTTATGGAAACACTGCCTCCAGACCATGGAGGCTACAGCTCGAGACATCAGGTAAGAGTAGTACTTGGCCCCGTAGCCAATGAGGTGACTGAATCTCAGCTGCCATGCCTGTATTTGCAAAACAAAAAGAATTGATTGAGGAATTATCCTTACAGAGGTTCCTGTTAAATGCTTATTAGAGCTGGATTAGTGATTACACATGTGATCTGGGACTTTCATAGCTTGGATAGTGTTTAGGTTTTGTTTTTATGACTTCAAGATATTCTGTTCCAGTGTCACTGATTGCATTCAGTCCAGGCCAAGTAGCAATGTGAAAGTAAAGCCCCCTTACCATTCAGCAGTTAGAATGGCCCAAGGAAACATTGTGGCACATTGTTTTAAATACATCTGAGAAGGCTTGGGTTTTGGGATTATTGAGAAGGAGAAACATATTTGGACAAAACAGTGCAGTAATAAACAACATGTCCCAACATCAGATGGGGATGAAGTGTTTTAGAGTGGAAAAAGCTGCCACTTGTATCCAGCCTGCAAAAGATCCTGTTGTTCTCAGACTAGAGCTAGAGGCTCTGTTACATAAAGCTCTGCACCGCTTTTTATTAAATCATTACATTAAGAAACCCTCTCAAACAGAAGTAATCCAGCTCAAATGGTGCTCATTTTGTTCTTATGCCTTTAATATATGTATATTTAAGTGCAAAACCAGAAAAAACTGCAAAACCATCAACCCCTTCTCAACATATTTTATGTTCTGTGCAGTGACCAATACACAAGTGCAATTTTGCGATACCCAAGTGTTTACACAAATTTCCCAGCACATCAAGGTTTTGGAAAGTCCGGAAAAGTATCTAATTTAAAGCATTCATTTCCAGATGTGGGAAAACTTGTGGAAATTCAGAACATACTTAAACTGTTGTCTTTAAACATTTCCTTATTCTATGCACTAAAGCATTTGCACATTTCATTTTAAGTATTTTAATTTTAGCAAGAAAAGTGAACAAAGTCTGAAAAAAATGGAAAAAAGTCTAGAAAAAGTTTTATTTTTTCATGACAAAGGGACAAGAGCCCTGTAATACCCATTACAAAACATTTTCAAAGCAGGGCTAACTTATTTATGGTGAAGTTAATGTTTCTGGCCCAGTGATAGCCCAGTTATTTTCAAGGGCTTTGCAGTTCAAAGGCATTGCTGAGAGACAGAAACAAGCAGAAACATCCATTACACTGCAAAACAACAGAACATTTAATCCTGTTTGAGAAAATGAGAGATCCATGCTTAATGGCAGGCTATAATATTACTAAACATGAGATCTATGTGCTATGGGAAAGAAAACTATAGGCCTAAAAAATAAATGCGCTTTAGACAGTAGTTATGCATACTGTAAACAAGAACATTTTATTCCTGATATGACTGAAAACTGATCTTGAGAAAATTAACATAGACAAGCAGGGACACTAAAGTTCAGCCAAGTGTGACTAGGGTTAAAATGTTGGACACTAACAGGTTGTTTGAAAAGGATGGGCTTATTCAAACATTGGGTGGGAGAGAGTGCTCTAGTCCCATGAAATGTACTCAAGCTGCAGAGTGTCAGTCTGACGACTCCCATCTGGCACATAATTACTTTCATAAGTGTAAACAGCACTCAAGGAAGGGACCTTAACATGTAAAAAGTGAACTCTAATGAAGACCAGGATCAAACAGCTAAACCATAGTATTATACTGAGGCACTCTTAGATCAGCTGGGTTTTGGACATTTACTATTTCTTTAGACCACAGTAGAAGATTAAATTACTTTTGCAAATAGGCTAATGACCCATGTGTCCAGAGGTTGTACATTTTATGTACAAAGTGCTTACAGAAAAAAAACAATAGATATTGTGTAAGTGAGAATATTGACATTTCAAATAATGGTCTCTATTACAAGTTAGCATCTTTCATTTATTCATTCATTTTCAGTAACCATTTTATCCTGGTCAGGGTCAAAATGGATCCAGAGCCTATCCTGGCCCAGGATGGGAATTCAGACCATCACAGGGCACCATGCACACACACATTTACACACTCATTCTCACCTGGGGGAATTTAGGGTGCTTTTCACACTTATTAGTCCATTTGCCAAGTCTGAATCAGGGCAAAATTGATGCTTGGTTCCTTTGCTATTTTGTTTGGTGTGTGGGTGGGGGTGTGTGTAGAAATTGCAAAATTTTAGCGAGCTGCGAGGCAGCAACGCTACCTGCTATGTCACCATGTAGCATGCCCAATTTAGCATCTATCGTTTAATAAAATATTTGTAAAATATGCTAAAATTACAAAACAAAGTAAGTGGCACATTTTTGAGATTATTAATAAACAACTAAACTGAAACCCTTTTCATCTTTGATTCTACAATCAAATACAGGAAATATCCCACAATGCATTTCCCTACTCTTATAGCATGTTAACACGGACTTTGATCAGTCATCCTTTCTATTAAGTTTCACTCTGATACTGATCTTTACATGACAGTATGAAGAATGTATGACTTTAAGCAATCTGGCCTTGTTGCAATGTATAAAGCAGCACTAAATTGCATGATGAATGGACAAGTAGGATTTCATCCATTGTGGGTTTAAAGTATGCATTGACAATCTCTTATCGTTGATGGAATATGCTTGAAAGAGCAAAATAGGCGCAAACTATTAGCCACTTTCCCCAGACAAGGAGTTTAAACAGATAAAGGAAGGACTGGTGATTTTAGGGATGTTAAACAGACTGGAGCAATTAAAGGGAAATATTTAGTGCGAGAGAGGTCTGATTCCCCATGGTTTCATATAATTACAGACTAGGAAAAATTTTAAGTGCCAATCCAAACTAAAAAGCGTACTCCACATTGCCCTGGCTCTCAACTGGCCATCTCTATGTTTAACTCCTTGCTGCTAAGGATGTGCAAGAAACATTTTCTTTTTTAAATAGCTCCCAAACCAAGTGTTTCAAATTCTGCCCCTAGGGAGTGTTCATTCCCAGTGTAGCAATCAAAGTATACCACTGCTTTTACAGACAGCCTTACAAAAAAAAAAGATGAGAAGGAGGAGAAACATTTTAATCCTATAAATGCTTGGGTATTAGACACACTGGCAGCCCAAATTCTCACCTCTGATGTGCTTTTTGTACTGTTAAACAGGGCACATGTGCAAGACCGTAAGATGCTATTAAAGATTAGTCAGAGAAGGAATCCGAAACATTCATTAAGTTAAATAGCTGTAATGGATCATAATATTTTAGACCACCTGTAGCGTGAATAATGTTAAATGTCCCGTCGCTGCCTTGCTGAATCATTAACTATCCAGTGTGTTACATAGTCAACAAACATCTTGTATAACTGCTATTTCAACATGTAGATTGCAAAAAAGGGCATGCAGATCTCCAAATTTTGAGAGGTGTGGGATTTCCGGAATGTAAAGATGAGTGACAAATTAAAGGAAAAAAAGCAACATTAAATTATCTTAGTAAGGTTGTTAGGTCACCACAAGTCACCAGACCAGCTTCAATGAGCCTTGACACAGATTCAATTAGTCTCTGAAACTGTACTGGAAGCAAAAGTTATTCCCTCGACTGGTGTTTTGATGGTGGTGGTGGAGAGCACTGTCTAATATGCCGCCCCAAAATCTTCCACAGGCATTCAGTAGGGTTGAGATCTGGCGAGTGTGATGGCCATAGCATATGATTTACATCATTTTCACACTCATGAAATCATTCAGTTCGCCCTTACAGCTTGTGAATGGTGCAGAGTCATCCAGGAAGAGACCACTCCCATCAGGATAGAAATGTTTCATCAAAGGATAAAGGTGATCAGTGAGAAGAACTTTGCATTGATTTGCAGTGACTCTTCACTATAAAAAGAACAAGTGGACCCAAACCATACCAGCATATAATTTTGAGTATAATTTTATGATCAGCTCTAGCATCTTTTAAATGTAATTAATTTTGGATAAAATTCATTGTCCCTTGTTTTTAAGAATCCAAAATCTGTAGGTGTGTCAGCATTACAACCATCACTCTACCTCATGACTCCTCATTTAGCTCTCATGTACTTACCGTGTTGGGAACATAAGGTAAGCCGTAGTATTTCTGTTGCATGTCTATCAGTATATCGGTTGTGGATCGTCTTTGGGGTTTGCCGTGATAAACCTGGTCCAAGGCTGCATAGAAAACCTGTACCACAGATTTAATGCAACAGTGTGTTAAATGGTTTCATTATTAGATACATCATGTATAATGTTGTTCTGTTTTTAGCATGATGTTTCAGGAGTACCTGAAGTTGAGTGTCAGCAGCACCACAGACTTTCTTGGATTCACAAAGTCGTGCCACCATGCTCTCAGGCAAAGGCTAGGAGGATATATCCCAGGAATAAAAATATCCATTATGCATAAGGATAAACATCTGTTATTGCTAAAAACCGCATTTTGCAATGAATACATTTATTACCTGTCCTGTCTGATAGTGGCGAGCAAACTGGTTGATCACACGATAATCAGTGGCAAAGTACTCCATTAGAACAGAGGGCACCTCAGCGAAATCAGTGGCACACCTCGTTCCTGTGAAGTCAGAAAGTAGCAAAGTGCTGATTCAGAATTCTGTTACAAATGTGATTATGCACGGCACAAGCAGACCTTAATAAGAATCAGTCCAAATTTCAGTTACAAATATGGAAATGCATAGCACAGTGAAGTGGATCTTTATTTAGTCCTTCAGTTGAGCACAAGTGGCAACACAAAGCACTGATCTCAATGTGGTGTCTTTGACTTATGGGCTTTATAGAAACTCTTGTGTTTTTTTTTTTTTTTTTTTTTATTTAAAAACCTCATTTGATCTCAACACCATAACATGTTGGACACAGTTGTATTCATTTTGGTAGTTTGCTTTTCAGTGAGTTTATTAATTTCTTCCATTTTCTTTTAGTGTTCTGTTTATATTAAATAAGGATTTATCATGTCATGATAAGGACCTGTTTTCTATGCATTCTTGAGCATGGTGATCCTGAATAACTTTTGATATTGAGACAAGTAAGCGTCCCTTTATTCGTAAAAGAGGTTTATTCATCAAAAGAGGTTTAAAAAACCCATTTGATTTTAGAAAACACATATCAGACTCTCTGTATACACCTACTGTAAGTGATACCATTAATTTCAGTTAAAATAAAAGATTACAAAAGATAAATATATTAAACATAACACTTTCCTCTGATTTTGATAAATCAGAGGCAGATCTGTTCTTATGTCATTATGTTTGCTTGAATGTGTACTCATTTCTACACAACGTTGATGAATAAGCCAATGTGTTGCATGGCACCCACATTTCATTTTTACTTGCTGAAATTATTTTTATTTTTATTTGTTAATAAATTACATAGAGGTAACATTGAGGTATATTTTCTTTAAAACCAGAAACCACTGGGCATGCAAACTTCTGTATCTCACTGGATGTTAAAATCTATTTTTGTCCCAGTGGCTGCCTTTTCCCCCCCCTCAGTAAATAATTTATTTTTGTAGAACCAAATATTAGTTAAATGAACCAAAGTTAAATGTTTAGAAGCAGGGTTTTGTGAGATACTGTATGTATCTTACCGGTCACATGCTGGTAGTGTGTGCGTGCGAGCATTGAGTGCATAGCGTGACCCATCTCATGGAAGAGGTTCTCCATCATGGCTGGTGTGAGGAGAGTAGGTGTGCTCTTGGTAGGATGAGGGAGGTTCAGCATCAGCACCACCACCGGCAACTGGTACTGCCCATCGTCCAGCCGCCGCCCTCCACGGATAGTGAAATGGCAGTCCTGGGAATACATAAACGTACGGTCAGATTCTTTACGCTAACATTATAACACAAGCTAGAAATAGGAACATGGCATATGTTTAACTGTTTACCTATGAAATAATCCTTTATACCTGTAGCTGTATGTGCCAACTATAATAGGTTGAGATGATTTTCAGACTCAAATGTGGGGCTTGACATTTGTACAACACACAATATTAATACCAATATATATCTTACAGATATAAGTCATATATCTGTCAGTGAAGTGAACTTTATATGGCTCATTTTCTTATAGCCTGGAAGCATACATGACACATGAGAAGTAGGGAGTATGTAAGTTATACTCTACCTGCTGAGGTTTGTCTGGTCTATAGAAGAAGTCACAGTAAATGTATCCCAGCAATCTTTCAGATTCATGTACCACTGCCTGAGGGTACAATTTAAAACGACAGATCACAGGTCAATATAATAAGCAATAAGGAAAGTCACACTTTGCTGTCTTTTGTATGAAGCTTTTTCCCAGTCACATAATCTAGCCTGCAGGTGCAGTGTCTAAGCTGCTTACCAGTTTGCGTACATCCTCACTCCACACTTCTCCTGCACTAGGCTGTTCAGCCAAAAGTGACACACCAAAGAGCTGTGTAAAAAGACTGTTCAGACCTTCCATACAGGCTCCAAGTGAGAAATAAGGGCTGTAAAGGCTTGGCTCAATGTTAAACCTGCAACAAACAACTCTATTCAACATGATGGCACAAAATACACATTAAAATCCCCGAAACAGAAAAGCTATTACTCTCAAAAGTCAAAAAAGCAACATACGGAGACACAATCACTTTTCTAACACCGCTCTCATGTTTCTGAGAATAAAAAAAGAGTAACACAACAAATAGAGAAGAAGATAAGAGCATAGGACACTTTTTAGTCTTTTAGTAATTTGTATCACATGAACAGTTAAATCAGGTCCTACTATAGTGAGCATTTAAGATGTTTAAGGTTGGAAGTAGGTAAAAAACTGAACAGTTTTCTAACCTCACCAGCAGGTACTTATGTGTTCATATCCAAGATTTTGATTCATTTTAGAATATGCCAGATTTACCTAAAGTCCTATTTTAAAGGCAAAATTAACCTTTTATTTATAAATATAGGTAAGCCAAGCAGACAACCAAAAAATGTTGTATGATCGTTGTACGAGCCTTTGATCAGCCCAAGATTCTGCATCCAGGTCAGCACTTCTTGGTGCCTCTTGTGTGTAAAAATGCACCTACTACTCAAATGAAGAGCTAATGAGCTTAATAATATCCACCTATGCTCATTCGATTTCACTTATACAAATTACGTTCTGATACAAATTCCAGTTTAGTACGATGATCCTGCAGGTGCAATAACACTATTGCTATTTATTTATTTTTTTTTGCTGTTGCTCATATTTCTCTATTTGCTATACTTATTGATGATATTGATTTCAATTATTTAACAGCAGATCAAACTTTTTTCAGATTGTTAAATCATTATGCTCAAATTTACACCAGACGTGTTTGTTCATACAGATACATCAAAGATGAAATTTGGGGTGGAATTTACGATGAGAATTTGACCGTAATATTGATGAATATGGGACAATTAAAATATCTTGGTTCGTCCAAGAAGCAGTTCAAACACACCGTCACTCCAGATGATTAGGATTACTTGAAAGTGAATTTAATTTTCAATTTAGAGGTCCTAGATAAAGGAATAGACTATTTTTTCATATTAGGAGCTATTTGGCAAGTTATACCAAATATAATGTTAAACCCCTTTCTAAATGATTCTTATAAATTTAGTTCTGCTGATATGGACCTCTGATAATATTAAATTCCTTACGTTGTATCAAATTACCTTATTAATTATACCTTATCCACTGTATTATGTATACCTTGTATTAATGTACAGTTCTAGATAACCAAGTAGAATGAGTACAGTGTGAAATGAATTCATTAAAGTCTAAAATATTACACTAGCCTTAAATTAAGAACAGCTCTTAAATGTTTCGGAAATATTTCAGTCTCATGTAGTGGAAAAAAACAAAGAAAGAGTCTTAACGACTAAAGAACACTTCCTTTCCTCCCTCATTCAGACAAAACTGCTGCCAAAAGCCCCATGCTGGAAACAGCTCAGAGGTCCTAAAAGCAAGAATGCTTGCAATAAAAGCCTGTTAACATGTCTGCCAGCATAGCAGAAACTCTAGTGAAGGACTGAACAGTGCAGCCAGAGCCGAGTTCATTAATAAACTGGAGACAAGCATGGCTGTGCAGTCCTAAATCTCAGAGCCAAATTTCAAACAAAGGGGTTCAGCCACTGCCAGCTCTGTTTAAAGAGGACGGATTTTAAAAAGACAGATGCCAGGGCTGGACTCTAACTGTTTTCATCTCAAGAGAGATATAGATTAATAGCTTTTATGTTCACTACAGCTCGTTACATAAGGGAGCTGTATTTTTAAACTACAAACACTTTGCAACACAACAGTGAAAGAGATACGATTCTTCATTGTACTGTTATGTGATAACTACAATATTAACCCAAACTCACCTCTCAGCACGTACAACACCACTCAGATAGGGGTGATCCCATGGCATAAGATCCTACAGTGCAGAGAAATGATGCACTGAATGTTGTGCACTTATAATATGTGATGCAGCTACACACACTGTTCTTACATAAAATAAAAAAAAGTGCTAGTTAGGTGCTTACTGGATTCCTGGGATTGAATCTGGTCTTCATGTCTCTCATAATTTTAAAGTCTTTTTCAGTCCTAGTCAACAAACACACCAGAATTTATCTGTCACACTAAACTGTGAAAATGTTCAATGGAGATTTGACATAGTGCATACTGTCACCTTGTGGAGAATAATGGCACTTACTCGAACAAGCATTTTTTTTTGAGAACAGACTCACAAGAAATGCAATTAAATTGCAAATACATCAACCTTTTGACTTTTTCATGGTTCACGATAAAGGAAAACACAGAGAGACATGCATTTTTTGTTCTTTAATTTAGAGAACCATTGTTTTCAATCCCATCTGATCTCATATCCGCTCAGATTTATGTTTTTTGCCTGCTTGCAATATTCTAATGAATTAACTTAGTTGGTTCTTTTTTTAAGATATAAAAGAATCCTGAGAATACTTAAATGAGTATAGACTAAAATGAGATCTGGTACAATTCCTGGGAAGTTATCAGGAGGCCTCGTGTGAACATAAGCCTTATGTACTATGATGATGTCGTGATGACTATTTATCCTATGACATGCTCACAAGTTTTCAGGTCGCTGAATTAAAACATTAGCACAGAACGTGGGGTAGGTAGGGGAAAGCAGGTAATAAACAAACTCAAGAGTCACCCTGGGAACAAGACTTTCATTGCAATTGTGAATGTAAGCGACCCAATAAAATACAGTTTAACAAGTTGGAATGGCACAAAGATGGAACATTATTTGCTGATTAAGTCCCAGGCTTCGAGTGTCAAAACACTGACTCAGTTTTATATTAACTAAGCCCAAGGCATAATTAACTCAGCCTAAGGCATAGAACTCTAAAAAACTGCTTGGGTTGCACTTAATTAATAAAATCGAATCAACTGAATTTGAATAACCTTAGAAATGTGTCCCTTTTGCAATATCGTTTGATTTATGTTAACAGTCTAGTTTAGATGGAAAGCTCTACCTGTCTTTGAGTTTGTCTGTCAGAAGCTGCAGGAAGTTCATCACAGTGTCTGTGGGGAAATAATAAAAGACTTCAAATCACAGAACAAAGTAGGCTTCCAAAGTACAATAAACTGTGTTTCTTCAGAGTATATGTTTGTTCAGAGTATATGAATAATAAAAACCAAAAAACATTTATCCACAAGCAGAAAGAGCACAATCTTTACAAAGAATTTTATTACCTGGGCTTTTGGCCATGGCCCCTTTTAATGCCCTGTGTGCATAAGATTCATAGCCGACCAGCGTCGCCAGTTTATGTCTACAAGACAGGAGTTCCTCAAGGATGCGCATCATATCTTCATTTGGGTACAGGAAAATCCTGTAGGCAACTTCCCGAACCTGAAATCACAAATACACAAGATATATACACGTGTCACTGCAAGATATTGTATTCCAAATGTTTCTGTTTCAAATCCAGACTGCTTCATTTTAACTTCCAGGTTCCATATCTCAATATAGCGAATCTAAACTGGCTTTACATTGGAACTGATAATATATAAAAATTATAGATTAAAGCTCCAAGTGCTATGTCTCGAGATTATAAGAGAGGTAAGTGAGTTGTAAAAATGATGTGTAATGGATATGGGTGTTATTTCACAAGTATTACAAGGAATATTTACAAGCATTTTTTATAATGCAAACTGTCCATTTTTGGGGAACATGTTAGTGAGGGTCAGCCACTTCAAAAGACATGGACTTCTTTCAAATACAATATCCTAAATAAATGTGTGACACAAAGTCTTACTGCAATGATGTCTAATTCTTAAATATTTTCTTTTCAGTTTTCTTTATTTTCTCTGTAGTACTACTGTTTTTAGTGAAATGGCTACCACATTGAGTTTGAACCAAACAAGAAAGATTGAGGCACTGATGGAGGACTTTCAGTCCCCTGCGATGGTTCGTAGCAAATACTGAAAACATTTCAACAAATAAGTGTAATATATAACATTTTTAATCACCCTGCATGGTGGTATGTAGAGCTTTAATTATTTTTTTGCATTTCCATATGATTTATAAATAAGATCAACTCAAAATGCAAAGAACTATGATAAACACAGACTCCCTGATTATGAACCGTACCAGATCGTCAGGTGCATCAGCATGCAGTCCCCCAATCTGTACATATTTCCCTTCATTGGTAAACTGCTGGAGGATGTGTTTAGGGAGAGCTCTCATGTCTATTCGGTTTGGCATGTGGCAGCCCATAAGAAACTGATTATTGAGATCCAATAGCTGAACATTCAGCTTGACTGCTTCTTTCCTCTGTGAAAGAAAAAAAAATAGAAGTGAACAATATACATAAGAAAGGAATAAAACACGACAGGTCATGCTGTTATAGGAAAATGATCAATGACTGAGTGGTGTTACAGAAGCAGAGTTACAGTTACCACCCCAAAGCTTATTTTCCTAAAACAGCATGTCCTGAAATGTTTTACTCCTCTTTTACCACATCAATGACATCTCCTAGTTTTTAACTGTTAATAGCTACATCAAATGTTACTGTCCATGAAACAAGCTCCTGTTATCATTTATAACAGGTTATAGCAGTACCAGTCTCTCTTTTTTCTCTCTACTGAAGTTAATAAGACAAAAAAACAGCTTGTCTGAGAAACAGGAATCACAGGAAGTCCTCTGTAATCAAGTTTTCCTGTGTCAGAAAACTTAAAACAACAGCCATGCTGTTATAGACATTCAACAACTTCTGACCAATCAGATTCAAGAATTTAATAGTGGTGCGGCATAAAGAGCTACAAAGTGAATCCTAGCTGTAGATGATTGTTCATTCAATGGCAAATTAAAAAATGTTATTGATGAAGAAGAAACCATGTTAAATGAACCTGACCTGTTTTTCATCCAGGTGAATCCCACTTATCTCAAAGTCAAACATGAACAGCTCAGCGACTCTCCTATATAGAACAAAAAACAAGCCTGAAGTGTTAAAGTTCAGTGTTTTTTACGTTCATAAATAGAGTAAGCAATACTTTGGCATAAAAAGATTTTTAAAATACTATATAGTTTTATGTCAGCTTAAAAAAATTAATTGCTGATGCACTTTTCTAAACTTCTTATAAGTAAACAAGGCCATTAACCATTAACCCGTTTTTTTTTCACACTGACAATAGTTGCAGAGTTTGATTAACAGTTACATAAACAAAGAGTCACAGAGCTAAAGGCACACCTTGTTTCTGGATCCAGTTTGGCCATCACCTCTTCATTATCCAACAGATTCTTTAAACTCTTACACAACTCAACATTTGTGTTAAGCCTGTGATAAAGACCAATGGGAGGTTCAGAACAATTATCCATGCTCTAGATTTCTCAGAATAAGTGAAGTGCATCAAAAGTAGACATACTTCTCCACTGTAGTACCGATCTGTATGCAAGTTTTCTCTGCTGCTTCTCTGTACAGTGGATCAGGATGGGCCACTTTGATAAAGTCTGCCTATAAAAAAACAACCACAGTAAATCACATTAGGAAATGTCATGAAGGAAATGACATTAATCTCACTTATTGTCCAGCATTTCTGACCCCATTCTGTAAATCACTGAAGGAGTTGCATCTGCTTTTACTTATAATGCCTTCGTACAGCAGTTATAATGCTACATTAAATTTCTTCTTACATTTAGAACAAAGAGATCAGTGGTTATAAATTCCCTTAAAGGATTTTGATAAGCAAACATTTTCCTGGTGTCCCACTCAGGGTGTATTCCTGCCTTGGAGACATAAATGTCATTCTTTGTATTTTTACATGTTCTTAGATGGCCCTTAAACTCCATGTTCCAGGGAATATTAGGAACTCCAGATCAAACCAGATTAAAACAAACATACTTGTTTGGTCTACTCTTGTTTTGTTGTATTTTACATGATTCATAGTAATTCTCAGAGTTTTACAGTTAATACATTGTGATTTACATTGGTTCTTTAACATGCTTTATCATAAACACCTTGTTTTGACCTTATAATATTAATGTATAGTGATTTGATATTTTGAACTCAAAAACGATAACTGCTGTATAAATATAAGTATAAATACAACAATAATTATTTTATTTTGCATATGTTTACATTTATGTACATTTTATACAGCAAACCTTTTATATATTTTGTTGTAGAGTTCTAATGTATATGATCTTAGTGTTTCCCATATAAATAAACACATGAATGGATGAATGAACATATGAGCCAGTGTTACCAGATCAGCCACTCTGCATAAACTGTCCGAGAGCTTATCGAATGTCTCCACAGTCACACGGCCAGGCGGCGTGCTGCAGGCTTTCTCCACCAGGCGCTCGGTCTCTTGCAGAGCTTTCTCCTGGATCACCTCAAATCCCTCTGTACAGCTCAGCTCAGGAACGCCAAACAAACCCTACACCAACATGAAACATACATGAAGAATTAAGAGTAGATTGAAAGTTACAGGCTCAAGTGAGAACCTTGCAAGAATTATTAAATTGCATATACACTTTAGAGAAGAACTCATGCAAATAATATGCAGAGGTTTTGAACAAATGCTTCACTAATGTACTTATGTCTGCAGTACTTGTACTATACATACATATTTAGACTCCATTAACTTTCTGGTCATGTTCACGCGTCTGAATTTGAGTGAAATAAATATTTACTGCTTCATTTTCTGTTTAGTCTGATTTGGTTTGAAGAAAAGCACGTGGGAAGAGGCAGGCCTACATATATACTTGCTTAAAAGGTCTTTCAATCATTGCTGACTTCACGTGTTGCAGGGTTTGCTTGAAAGCAGCCCAAGAACAACTTTTACATGGAATCATAGACCCATTATTTCTACCTTGTTTAAGTCAAAATTGTTTACGGTGTGTATCGAACTCTGATCTGATCATGTCTCATCTCTTGTTTATGGTTTTCATGGACAGGACATCAATACACAGCCAGGTTAGAGGTAACATCCTTGTTATTTGTAGATGATGTTCTCTTGACACCAACTGAACTGGAACGCCGACATGCTCGCGAGAGTTTCACTGCTGAGTGTGAAGCGGCCGGGATGAAAATCAGCACCTTAAAGTCCAAAGCCATGATTCTCAGAGCGGGATGCTCACTTCAGGGGAGGGGAGAGAACTTGAATTTACTGGAGTACCGGGAGGAAAGCCCCAAAGCATGAACACGCAAACACCAGGCACATAGGGGAGAGGCGGGAATCGAACCCCCAAACCCTGGAGATGCAAGGCAAGTGTTAACCACTAAGCGACCGTGCCCCCCAGTATAGATATTAAAGATTAAAAAATATTATTCATACAATCGTACATGACCTGTCTGATAAGTCTAAGCCCACACTGGGAATTGTTTTTTTTTTTTTTTTTAAACAGAAGACTGGTCGTCCCATTATGTAGTTCAAATTGGCTGTACTTTACCCATCCAGCTTGCTGGGCTATATTAGTA
The DNA here is from genome assembly GCF_027358585.1 of Pangasianodon hypophthalmus. Classification (NCBI taxonomy): domain Eukaryota; kingdom Metazoa; phylum Chordata; class Actinopteri; order Siluriformes; family Pangasiidae; genus Pangasianodon; species Pangasianodon hypophthalmus. Next base: position 15,932,251 of record NC_069723.1, on the reverse strand, counting down.
TTATCCATTTTACTAGGTGTTTCTGAGGTTCTTTGGGAGGATGCCAAAAACATCTCAAATCAAGCACAAGTATGCAGCGGCCACCAACTCTGTAAACCTGAGACTGCCATCTAGTGCTAGCTACTTTTCTTAGGCACAGCTGTGTGTGGATTGGGAGATTTTTGTGTGTGGATCATACAAGGCTAAAACCGTGGAAAGAAAGTCTCAAAATCCAAATAAACTGAACAGAATCAACTCCGAAAAGATGTCAATGAATGCCCGTGCATCACCTGATCCACAAATGCACATCTTACTTGTTACATGCACAAATTATGATACATTAATATAAAAGAGAAGGTTTGTATTCACAAATATGCCTCTTTTTGTACAAATTGCTGCACATTAATTTCAAGGCATTTGTCTGTAAGATAGTAAGATGCATTTGCAACACTTATCAAGTTCATGGGTAATTGTGCATGCATTTGTTAATCATTTTGAGACTAATTTCATCCCATAGTTCCAGACCACTGACAGATGGAGGAGAGAAGGATCTGATAAACTGGTCAACAGTGATTTATCATATACCTACAAAGTGATCTTCATGGCAGACAGACCTGATAAAAGAGACAGTGAGTGTAGATTAACACTGTGTTGCTTTCAGTATGAATGCAGGTAGTTTACATACCACATTTTGTTGATACAGATCCAGTCTTCTGGCAGCTTTGGCGTTGAAAGCAGCTCCAACAGGTGACCAGGTGGTGACATTTCTCCTCCACAGCTTTAAAGGAACTCTGTGCCTTAACACACTCAGATACAGCGCTTTACAAGCGGACATGCCTGAACACTTATATAATGAAATGCACTAACTTTTACCTGCATGCATGGGAGGCTAGCCTGCTAGCGAGCTGGATATAAACATGTATAACATACACGTTATAAAACCTCTCCTTAGTTTAATCACTTTGTAAGCGTTTGAATATCAACACTCGACATTCATTCAACTATATAACTTCACCTATTTTTGTTGTTAATAACCTCATTAGTAATTTAAAGGTTACTCATGTGGGTTCCAGCCAGCCAGCAAGACCTCCAGGCTAAATCCCAAAACGCTTATCATCAGACATAAAGTGCACTACATAGGGGACCACAAGCCCCTATTTTAAACGCCATGTAAAGTGCACCACTCTAGGGAGAACCGAGCCATTTAGGAGGTCATCCGAGATCACGTGGGCAGAGGATTTCTTCTTCGTATACTACAAAGAGTGAAAATATTGCGAGAATGTCAGCGCATAGCGACGCCTAGCGCCACTCCGAGCAACAGCAACTTGTTCCTCAGGATTATTGAGAAGGGTTTGTCTGCGTCCTGCAAGACTACAAACCACGCCCATTACAAGGAACGCCTACTATCAAAGCACACCACACGCCATTTCCACGCCCATTCCCCCTTAACCTTAACGCTAAGCCTAACCCTATGTTTTACGTATCTGTTGTGGGCGTACCTTGTAAGGGGCGTGGTTTGTAATCCTGCAGGACGCACTGCAGGCCTATCGCACTGAGTTTATCACTTATCTGCGATTTTCTCCTTCATAATAAACTTTATTTAAAATTTTGTAATATTTAAAGTGGTTCATTGTGGCCAAATAACGCCTTAGGAACCCCCCACCATCACCAGCCAAAAAAATAATAATAAAAGCTTTGTCCCTATTTCATATTATAGTCTATGATTTCCATTAAATCATCTAAAGCAGAATTTTTACCTTTTTAAGTTTTAATTTTTTATTACTAATTATCTATCTAGAGATCACCTCCAAACACTAAATACAATCATTAATATGCTAAAATAATAACAAAAAGTGCTATTTTGAGCTCAAACAAAGAGTGACATTGTATGGTTTTTATTTAAACACCTTTTTATTATTTTTTTTTTAAGCACAAATATTTAAGTGCTGTAAATATTTTCGTCAAAACTCCAGTTTCAAAACTATTCCTTTTTTAAATTTTTAATTCAGTGAAATAAAAATTTTAATTTGCATTTAGCATATTTGGTAATTAAATCAAACCCAAACCATGACTGATAGAAAATAATTATATATTTATATATACACTGAATAAACACACCCCAGTATCTATTATATTTCAAAATTTGTTTTATTTTATTCAAGCAAACAGCACCAATAGATCTGCAGACTGATTCTACAGCATATTGGGACATCATGTATACTGGGACATCATGCATACTGGGACTGGGACATCAAGCATACAGGGACATCAATCATACTGGGACTGCGACATCAAACACACTGGGACATCAAGCATATTGGAACTGCGACATCAAGCATACTGGGACTAGGGCATCAAGCATACTGGGACTAGGGCATCAAGCATACTGGGATTGGGGGATTAAGCATACTGGGATTGGGGGATTAAGCATACTTGGACTGGGGGATTAAGCATACTGGAATTGGGGGATTAAGCATACTGGGATTGGGGGATTAAGCATACTTGGACTGGGGGATTAAGCATACTGAAATTGGGGGATTAAGCATACTGGGATTGGGGGATTAAGCATACTTGGACTGGGGGATTAAGCATACTGGAATTGGGGGATTAAGCATACTGGGCCATGGGATGGTCGCTCCACTCAGGCAGACTGCTGAGCGTTTCCTCAGTGCATGGCTGAATGGGCCAACCCCAGGCTTTGAAGAAAGAAGCCAGATTCATGTTCACCACCTTTGAGAATGTTGCAGCGTACAAGTTCATCTTTCCATCTCGGTCATTTGGGACGTTATTGATGCTGTGATAGGCTGCAAAGACTTTCTTGAAAGCATCCCAGCCAAATTTATCTTGCAGCTGAAACAAAATAGGTTAAGGTAAGAAGGGGCAGAAATGTATACTCACGCCTGGCTATTGTGTCTAAATGTTACTCAGTTAAAGATCAAGTCAAGTCAAGCAGGTTTTAATTGTCATTCATCTATAGTGCTTGTATACATTGGAACAAATATGTTGTTTCTCCAGGACCATGGTGCAACACATGACAGTACACAAGACTACATAAAGTGCAAATACACAACAGTGTGAGATGAGTGCAAGATAATAAATACACAGAACAATAAATACACAGGACAACATGTGCAGAACAATAAATGCACAGGACAATAAATACACAAAAAATGGTCTGTAAACTATTAAATAGTATAGAAGCAATACTGGCAGCAAAAAAATCCCATGAATAAAAAAGTGTCTGATGAAGCTAAAGTGCAGGTGTGCAGTAGTATTGAGTGAGCTGGAATTAGGTGTGCAGAGGTATTGAGATGGAATTAGACAAAATCGTACTTGACAAAAATTTAAAAAGCATGATTTAAACAAAAAATTATAAGCCAAGACATGGTTTCATACCTGCATGTTTTAATTTGTACAGAAAGGTATGTAGGTTATGATTAGGGATAGAGGCACAATTTGGGTCCAAACCTTTTCTTACAATTTTATTCATATGAAATACATATGTGTACATATGTACATTCATATGTATTACAAAAAAATCACTGTTATTCATTTTATTTGTGCACAAATGTCTCATATTATTTTCCAATAAAGTAACATTAATGTATGAAGAACAAGTGAGACTAATAGACAGTCTCTGCACAATGAGTTAAAATGTCAGGGAAAAATATTTGAGATTTGTATCGAATACTTTTAAGGTTTCAATGAAAATGTATGAAAGGTATGTCTTTTTTTCATGGAAACATTATTGAGTAAGCGTTATTAGTTTTGAATTGTACTCAGATACAGTGCAAATCTCCTAACATGATACTTAAGTGTAGTAATGAAGTAGAATTATTGAAGTGCTTTCCACCTCCATGAAGGAAGAACATAAATGCACTCTGAACACAACCAGTGATAGATGAGTTATAAAAATATAGAAATATATCTGCATTGTTACACCGTGTCCTTTTTTACAGTTACTGTATACTCTTCTATAATTACTAACTTAATTCAGTAATTAGGAATGTAAATATAGAATCAATAATACCCTCTGCCCAAGTACTTTTATGCTATTTGTAATTTGTATTCAATAAAATAAAAAACACTATCAGAAAAAGTGTAGGTGTTTACCTGCATGTACGTCTCCAGGGCTGTCCAGACACTCCAGTTTTCCAGATTCCTGCCTCCCTTAGCGTAATTCTCAGCACGAATCCTTCTGTTTTCTGGAGACATGTCCTGATGAGCCGTCGCCCTGTTCACCCCCAGCACCTCCTCATGCACATACACCGACCACAGGTTACAGGTGCACTCGGTGGTATGTGGAGGGAACTCCCACTCCGAGCGCTGCTGATTATGGCCTAATTCATGAATGGCCCCCCAAATACCCTGTGTACGAGCTGTCTCTGGGTTCACGAGTTCTGCGGCAGAGATGGAGTGAATCATTACAGGGTAGCCAGCGTGCATGAAACCTGTTATGAAAGGATGGGGGATTGAGAAGCCTGGTTAGTCAATCATGCTAGATCTTTCTCCATCTACGTAGCTTGAGTTAATACGTTTGTGCTACTAACAGATTCCAGTACAAACCATGAGAGATCTGAACATCAGCGACAAAACGTTCCTTGCGTGAAAACTTGGCAGGTTTTGCGGCTAAGTCGGCCACACCCTTCATGATGGAATCCCAGAGAGCCACCACCTCATCAGGACGGTCCAGTTTACGTATGATATCTGAGTGTAAGGTAATGATTAGATTCTCAAACTCAAGCTCTGCCCAAGGCGCTGGTGCATCACGGATCTCCTTCACCCAGTCTTCTACACTGGTTTGTCCTGATGGAGAGGAAAGTTAAGTTCACTTATTTGGTTACACTAGAATGGCCTGTGGTTTACCGTTATGTTAGTCAAATATTTGAACACTTTTGTGGAACTGGATGTATTTTATGTTTGATCACCAAGTTGGCTGGCCCAAAAGTGGCATTTTCACTGTCTGACTAATAATTAATTCATGACTGTTAATTCCCCTAGACATCCATGCTAGGGGTGTAGCTTTAGGCTACCATATAATACGATATTATACGATTATAAAGGCAATGATTTGATATTTGGCCAGAACACTGAATCTGCTAAATAGATATGATTTGATTCAATTTAGTAAGTATAAGAGCTACAGGCAAATGACCTTGCTAACCTACTTACAAATCAGTTTAAAAATATGAAGTCTAATAATCACTTTATAATCAATTGTAATTAATATTAATAAATTATAATAGTTAATAATCAATTTATGATTGTTGCCTCAATGTTGAATTCATTTCACTCTCTGCCGTTTAAATCAATGCATCAATCTAAACTGTCTGATTGTTACACCCCTGATTCTATTATATGTTGGTAAATGCCCAAAATGTGGACCAGCAATCCATCAATTAGCTCAGAGAATAAAAGCTTTTCCATCAAATTTAATTATTTCGGGCATATTTGCAAGAAGTTTCTGCTCTGTTTCTGAAATTTGGTCAACTGAGAAGAGATTTGTCTGAATATGGAAATGTGACAAAATGTCACCAAATTTTCTCATGTTTTTTTTTTAATATCACCAATTTTCTCATGTTGTTTTTCATATCGTCAGCTAATCAGATAATCAGCTAAAAACAGCTCTTAGCAAACTCCTGTTTTAGTAGTAGTAGTCAGTGCTGGTATTAAGGAAGTAAGTGACAACTGACTTTACCAGACTTGTAGTATGGTGCTTTTATGGATGTTTGTACAACAACCTCCACCCCATCCACTTTGCTGTTGGGTGGTGCAATCAGGTATATGAGGCCTCCCCACAAATTCCAGACCTGCAGCATCTCATTCTCCAAAGCAAATCGCTCATACACTACAGGAGCACGTTTCAGAACATTTGCTTCGCCCAAGCAATCTGTTTGACATCCAATCTGCAGCTGTAGACATATGGTGTAAACATTACTTTACTTTATCTCTTTACATTGCTTTACTTTATCTCTGTTTTTCCTGCAAATATATAAAAACTTGAAAGAGTTATAACATTGAGTAATATACTGAACAACATACTGTAGTAATGTAATTACCTGCCAACCTTTGCCTTTGATTTCTTGAGGTACTGCAATGTAAGTCCTCATTCCAGGAGAAAGATACAGGCCTGTACTTAACCATTCTTCACAACCTGTAACAATTATCGCTGAATGTTATACAGTCTCATCTGGTTAATAAATACCATACATACAAAACCTCTCAGAGTATAAGTACATCCATGGCTGAAACTAGTCCCAAGGACACAGTGGTCTGAACACTAGTAGTTTTTTTTTAATTTTTTAAAAAAAATTTATTTATTTATTTTTTGAATACCTCTCATGTAGCCTATCTCCAGTTGTCAAATTCAAAATGGAAACAGTGGTGTCCTGATAACGTGCTTTAGTGCACTATGGTGAAGAACCTATAAGTCTTTAAGATCAGCAGCGACCTCAGAGCAGCTGAAGGTGTTTGCCCATAGACTTAATTTTTTAGCTCTACCTGTCTTCTTGTTGAGAGGTATGCAATGCATATTGTATAGGCTGACATCAGATATGTGTATATTTGTGAGTTTATATGTCAACATATGATATAAATGTGAGTGTATATGAAGGCAATTGGAGATTTTAAAATGCACACCTGTTTTTTTTTTTTTTTTTTTTTTTTTTTTAATTTATACTACTCGTAACTTTTCTAGACAAATCAGCTTGCTAGTTGCAGTAACATTAGCTAACTGGGTTGGGCTCCAACCTCATTAGCTGGCTATAAACAAATATTTAATGTTAGTTCAATTTTAAGTTGTTATGTTGTGTAACATTACTCAGTAGTAACACACTCTGACCGTGATAGTGCATTATTTACTCTTGTATTGATGGCACAGTATCATCTAATGCAATTCAGAAATGAACAGGCTAGCTAAGTTAGGATTGTAAACCAAAATATTTCACTCGATAAAATTAAACAGTCTCACTGGAATCGGAGCAGCTTATGTAATAATGCAAGGATAACATAACAAATTTGAAATTAGCAACTGATGTAGCACACATTCACATTGTTGAATATTAACTATGCATTTCTGCAGTGTGGACCTCACTAAAATGTTGATCCAGGTTACGACCCTGAGCATGCTTTAACTTGGACTGTATGTTGCAGATATTTTAATGGTTAATGGTGTTGTCATCAGTGTTTGGCAGAAGTTAGCTTAAGCTAGCTGTGGTAAAACTTAAAAACTCAGCTTTAGGGAAGTATATACTCAATAAATACAATCTGAAACAGAAAATTCAATTTCTATTAAAGAAAAGAGAATCTCTACCAGATGTGTCTGCACTGATCCGGACGCTTGCATTGGCCACTGTAGGTAGGCTGGGTATGTCAGTGATGATGAATGGCAGAAGTGCATCAGGATCTTTGCACACCCTGTACACCTCACTTCCCAAATTAAGCATTATTGTATCTTCGGTACTTTGAACAGGACATGTATGACACACCTGTGGAACTCCTGCCTCTTTCACCATATCTGTCAGCAGTGCAACCATTGAAGTATAGGAAGCGCTTTCATGAGCCTGCATGCGCAGATAATTTGTGCAATCATTTCTCAGCTTCTGCATACGTTCCTGTTCATGTTTGGTAAGATCCTGGCCCTGGATGACATGGCAAGCAAAGCGCTGCAGCAAGTCACGGAAATGGTATGCCTGTGTACTGCTCTTCCCATCTTCCGTTATTTGCTGGACTTTATACAAGTCACCTTTCAAGGTATTACCCATGAGACACAGTCCCATTTTACTGAGGATACGGTTTCCTGGGCAATCAGTCATCACATTGCGCTTAGGGTTGGACTGTGCCCAGTACCAAGCATGACCTCCTATCATGAGACCTCCACCCTCAGCAACAAACTCCTGGATCTCTTGACATTGAGAATCATTGTAGGAGGTACACACAAAGACACTTAGGTCTTCCCTAAACCCTGTGAACTGACAATTTAGCCCTGACTTGCTCAGAACACGATGGGCATCTTCAAGTTGGGGCATGATCCCGATAACCCCTTTGCGCCCTTCATCAAGCCAGTGGATAGCGTTGATCAAGAAGCTAGACAGTGAATCACAACCAAGGAAGCTTTCATGGGCGGCCACAATTATTCTCCCCTGTCCATAGTAGGCCCCAGCAATGAATGTTCTGCCACATGGGGTAAGTGCAATAGGAAAGGCTAAGGGTCCATGTGCCATCACTTCAGATGCTAAAGCCCCACCTCGAACATCAAACTCTGAAACACCTTGTAGTAGGAACTGTAGGTCATCTTTGAAGTCCTTACCAATCCTGGGAATAATCCGACATAAACCAAGTGAGATATTTGAGACAGTTACAAGAAGCTTTTAAAAACAAAAGGAGAATTTACATTTGCTTTACTTACGACACTGCCAGCCAGCTCGAGGGAATTTGCATGGGCACAGGAAATTTGCCGAGTTCCCCTGTAAGCTCTGAGAAATAGATTCCTGCCACACTGCACACTTTGTTTCCAGGGAAGCAGAGTAATGTATTCTCTCCTGGATGGGTCTGAGCCCAGTACCATGCCTGACCAGCAATGAGCAAGCCTCCTCCAGATTTAAGGAAGGCTACTAATTCTTTGGCACATGAATCAACACTGTATGCATCGGTGACATAGACTGCTAAACCCTCATTTTGGAAATCTCCTAGCTCAGTTTTCACAGGGTAGTAAGATAAATTCCCTGCAAGGGAAATGAGATTTTTTTGAATGCCTACCGTTGTGCTTACAGACTCAGATGGCATAAGCCAAGTCAAGGCATTCTCCACCAGGCCTGGGAAACGTGTTAAATACTCCTCATGTCCCAACACTACTATACGTCCTTGGCCATAGCGAGACGCAGCCATTAGGACCTGACCTCTTGGGTTCATGGAAAGTGGGAAGGCTTGGCTACCTATTAGCACAAGGTCACTTGGCACTGCATTCCCTTGGAAATCAAGCTCCTGAATCCCTTTCATAAGAGTGCAATAGTCCATCTCTTGTTCCATTGTGCTTCAATTTTTTTTTTCTGAAGAATGGTTAATCTTTGCTATTACTAGCCTGAGATAATCTATAAAGATGAGGGCTTCTGAAGTTGTAGTACTGCTGAAAGAAAGAAAAAATGACTTAAGAATGGTCATATAATGTATTTCAGATCACAGTCAGCCCTAGGGGTATAATGAACCAACAATTTGGATCGATGCACCAATTTAAAAGGCAGCAATTGAAATTAAACAATGCAACAATCATAAATTGATTATTATCAAAAAAGGACAACCAACTAGTGTGTAAAAATAATTAATGTGTGTAAATAATCCAGATGTGTAAATAATTTAATAGGATAGCAAGTTGATTTGCCCGTAACTCTGATACTAAAAATAATCCTTCTCTACATCATTATTCATGAATTAACGGTAGGCCTACACCAGAATGTCAACAAAGTTGGTCACATTTCGATAAGATAAGCTACAAAATCGAATTGTGTCATAGCAGAGTGGTATCAGTAGTATTGTCATATATTGAATTGTTATTAAACAAAATCATATCATAGTTGTACTCCTAGCCAGCCCATGATCTAACTTGATCTAATATGATTACATATTTAAAAAAAATGCTTTAATACAACAATCCAAATGCAAGGCTTTATTAACAAACGTGGTCAAAACAGGCAGGGTCGAGCACCAGCAAACAGTACAGTCTAAGGCAGAGGCAAAAGAGTAATCCAAAACACAGGCAATGGTCAGGGCAGGCAGCAGACAATCAAAAACGAGGAAAACAGTCCAAGGGTCAAAACACAGGTAAACTAGGAAACATGGAAACACGGAAACATGGAAACTAACAATGACTATACACACACACAATAATCAGCGAACTAGGAGCGTTGGTGAGCAACTCTTATACAGGACAAGGAGAACACATGACAAAACCAACGAATGAGAACATGACACATGAAACCAAGGAACCAATCAGAACATGACACACAAACAAGGGTAGCACATGGTAAGATCACATGAGGGGCAAGGAACACATGGGAAATGGAGTCCAGAGAACAATGGCAAGAGTCGAGGGTGGAGTGCCCTCTAGTGGAGTTCATGGGCATTCCAGCTGGCGATCGTAACAATATGGTACAAAAGCCAGTTTGTGTAACAATATTTATACTGAAAGTTAGAAAAATCCACAATCATATGCTTGCATATGAATCATATTAAACATTTATCATTAATCCATTCATTTAATTGCCCTGTTCAGTATTCAATCAATAAACACAAATTAAACATTTGAAAGATGTAGCTTTATTAATCAGTGTTAATGTAGTTATTATTATTATTATTATTATTATTATTATTATTATTAGTGTTTGTATTGCAGCAGGATATAAGGATATAAACTGGTTGTGCTGCTCTTGTCTAAGTACATTAATCTTTGAATAAATTAAACTGTTTAAGTTGAAGATCCTATTGATACTTTGTTCAATAGGATCTTCAACTTAACAAACTTTTGATGTTTAACTTAAACAAACTTTTGATGTTTGTTTTATTCATTCTGTCACGCAGCATGTGGTGAGTCATACTGCTGCTGAGCTTATTGATGTTGAAGATGGCAGCCAAAAAAACTGGTTAACAAACCCATTTGTCCAGTTTCACATTAATCCCACAGCAAACGAAGAGCTGTGCATTATAAACAGCACACATTCTACACTACACATTAGCATGCGCTTGGTTCAGGTCTACCTCAATTTAAAGTATACTCACCTTGTAGGAACGAATAGCAGAGAGATGTCGCAGATTAAAATGTTTTCTTCACACTGTGAACAATCCAGCACACGGGCAAGACAAAACACAGCAAGCTTTCAAAAAGAACCAGGAAATAATTTCATGGCTATGAGCTCATAAATAAAAGCCAGTGATGGTAGGTGGAGCATGAGGTGAAGAATGAACAAAAGTATGTGAGAATAATATCTTGCTGTTCTGGGGAGGTAGAGTCTGGAGCTATCTTAAGTGTGGGTGAAACTATTTTACGGTTAAGACCAAAACAGTAAAACCTGTTGTGGGAGAAAGAAAAAATAAATTCTACAAAATTATCCAAAAAATAGTCATACATGTAGTTCTACTTACTTCAAAACTGTTGTGCAGTAAAGAGTACATGGGCTATGTACAAGGGCCTTAAAATGATGTCAGTATAGTTATTCTATCTCAATATTCTACATAGAATATTTAGAACATAGATATATAGAACATTTTTCTGTCTACAGTGTAAATATGATCAGATGGCTTGGATTGATGCATTGAGTTAAAAGGCAACAGTTGCAATTAATTGAGGCAACAATGATACAACAATTATTATCGATTATATTTGATTATAAACTGATTATTATCAAAAAAAGACAGACAGCTGGTGTGTAAAAGAATATTTTTAAACTGAGGTGTAAATAGGTTAGCAAGATGATTTGCCTGTAACTCTGATGTTTAAAGTAGTCCTTGTCTACATCATCATAATTCACAACTAAGGCCTATCCCAGATTCTGAGCAAAGTTGGTCACATATTGATCAAAGGCTACTAAATTGAAATGTATCATATCGTATCAGATTCAGTAGCATCATCAAATATTGAATTGTTGTCTTAAAAATCCAGTGTCCCCTTAAAAATTCATTTTGTCTCTCATAATGACCACACTAACTGACATGGCTGTGCACACTCAGGTTGGCCTCCCTCACACTCTGTTTAAAAAAAAAAAAAAAAAAAAAGTTTAAATGCCATTTGATGTTTTATCAGTTTACTCATATTGTATGAAGATGTTGTAGTTCGTCTTCCTGTTACTTTCTCAGGGCAGAGTTTGCAGTCTGCTTTGATCATTAATTGTGAAAAATATGTCCAGACTGCTGTCATTTCATGCCATCTGTTTATCAGGGCAGCGGTATACACACATGGTCTTAGAGTAAAGGTAAGAGAGCATGGTGGCAGACAGATACATACTGTATTGTGTGGAATCCTTAGGTTACATCCCTGGTAGTCAGTGGCGGTTCTAGAGTACACTAACTGGGGGGGCCAGGCAGGGGCCACTTGTGCTTTTAGGGGACACTAACATTTATTTTAAGGATTATTTTTCAGTCACTTTTCACTATGTCATATATCAATCTGTCTGCTGACTCTCTCCACAACTAAATTACCTTGCTGATGGGTTCTCTGTTCTACTGGACTTTCTTAATTCTCTAAGCTTTTGTGTGTTTCTGACTCTTTCACAAGCATCTTCTCTCTCCAGCCTTGACTGACTATTATCTTTATTTTTCTTACTAAAAAGGACAATATGTCCTTAGTTTTTTAGCATTTTAACTACAAAGAAAAACTATGAAAATGTGTAAATGAAAGGAGTTCACTTAAATATACCATAAGTAATTAATATATAGTATAGAATAAATTGTATTGATTACTTTAACTGTGCTAATTTGTCCTTGAGAATGACAGGCCATTTACTTTAATTATAAGACAAAAGTCCCTTTTATCAAACATTCACCCCAATGAATATGTTACATTTTATCTCATATTAACAAATTACATTTCTTTAATGTGTACACCTGTTCTCTTGTAACTTAGCTGCTGATTCTCTGTATACTAGTCATGACTACTTTACATGTAGATTTAACATACGCAACACCGGACAATAAGATCAGTTTAATTTTTGTAATATAATGTGTAACTATATGCATTTTTATTATATTTTAATGAAATATTTTCGTTCCCTGTATGATGTAGATTTGAAACTCTCTGAAGCGCACAGACTCGGCATGGTACCCGGGCATTCGCTCTTGCTTGCGTAATCTGTGCTTGGGACAAAAGTTTCATTACTGCCACCCGCAGGACAAACTGTGCATCGCACCCAAAATTGCTTGGTTCGGTGTAATACGATTCCAGACTTGGGGGGCCAGTGGGGGGGCCGAGCTTGCTGGTGTAGCATGTCTGGACCGGGACGCAGTCATACAAAGACCACGTACAGAATGAGATCCAGCTCTGGCTTTAATCTGCAACAGGAGAACTAATCAGTAGATCACAGGTGACAGCTTCTCCCTCTCTGGTATACACAGAGTTGGTTGCGGTGAGAAGCATCGGTACATGCATTCATTAGCCTCTTAACAGGTAGACTGAGGCTATTACATAATCAGTTAAACAAAAAACTGAAATACATGTAAATAAAAACTGATCACAATATACAGACTTTGTGTCTTCCTTCTAATACATCAATATACTTATTAATACATTACAATTTACATATTACAGTGTTTTATATTCTATTTTACATTTACATATTTATTCGATTAAATATTTATATACTATAACATACTATTATATATACACTATATATATATATATATATATATATATATATATATATATATATATATATAGTGTATATATAATAGTATGTTATAGTATATAAATATTTAATCGAATAAATATATAAAATACCACTCATATCAATAAATCCATATTTTTACACATTACGTAATGAAATGAAATATCCAAAATATCTAGCATCGTACCGTATGCAGGCTGCACCATGTGCGTCATGCATAGCATAAACCATTAAAGTGGATTCTTCCCCATAATACTCTATGCACAATATGCATTCATTAAGGAGCAACTAGATCTCTTTTCTTTTTAGGACAAATGAAATAAGCCACATTCCTGCAACAGGAGAACTAATCAGTGGATCACGGGCGACAGCTTCTCCCTCTCTGGTATACACTAAACATACAATGCTAATCGGTTAGCGCCACAATGTACTTCATTTAAATCAAACGTTAAACAATATATTTCCATTATAGCCAACATAATCGTATACTTATATCAATTTATCACATTCATCCAGCGATAAATATGCATTTAGACAAGAAACATCATCATACCAGAGTTGTTTGCGGGGAGAAGCATCGGTACATGCATTCATTAGCCTCTTAACAGGTAGACTGAGGCTATTACATGTCGCACGAGGGGAAACCCCATAGGTGTTCCACTGATAGCGCTCCCTCCCAATAACAAACACCCGAAGAGACGTTCTGCTACTATAACGTTGCATTCTTATAACTTATGAACAATAAAAAGAACAAAATTTTTGAAGTTCATTAACTCAACCTTATTACGAAACATATAGAACATATAACAGCATAGACAGCATATAAAAAAAAAAAAAATTCCAATATAGGAAGGACGAGACAAAGCAAATTAAATTAAGTCAATGTAGGGAAATTTTAGCTCATTTAGGTTAAGCTGATGTATTCTCCACCAATATGTAAGGAAATTAGCTGTTTAGGTTAAGCTGTTGTATTCTCCACCAAAATATGTAGGAGAATAGCAGATCAGCTCAAAAGGGGAAATTTGTAAACTTAATATTTTAACAGCTGATCAACTATTCGTCCAGCGATAAGTTGAAATGAGTGTATTTATTAATTGTATGTGGGATATTACCTCCGTGGCCACCGGCAATAATATCCTAAATATAGTGAAACACTATATTAAGAGCACAGTAACAAGATCGGCAGTTTAAGGCAATAAATTTGAAGCACAGAGACACAAGACACTGGCCTTTATAAAATCAGACGAGACTTTATTACTATTCTAAAACACAGAAACTAATCTAACACACACACACACATAAACAGGGGTGAAAATGGCTTTGGAAAGAGAGTGAATGAAATTCCAAGTTACTAGCATTTTCTCAGACCATGACCTGAACAAACCTTCAACTTATGAGCTTGATTTAACATTCGCTTCATTTAGAAGGGCTTTAAACTTGTATTAAATGCACCAGTTCAGCGAGAATCTGGAGGTACTATACTTGCGTTTGTGTTGCCAGGGATTCCCTCGTTGTGTTGTTGTTTGGAAGGATTTTCCAGCGATGTTGATTGGTCGACGGTCTGGTTGGCCTTATGTAGCATCTCGAGAGACCAATGAGGAAGATAAACAGAGTGAGGCGCGAACCTGGCGGAGTCTCGTAGGCGGGTTGCAAAACTTTGAAGAATGGTTCACAGCGGTGCGAAGCCGAGAGTTGGAAGCTTTGCAAGAACCAGTCTGGATGCAGTCTCGGAGCAAGCGTGATCTCCTTGTGATGAACTTCTAAAGCTCTTGGTTGATGAGACTACCTTCAGATGTGGATGGAGACTCTCTTGAGCTGTTAGTTGAAGAGGACTCCTTGAAGATGTTGGTAAAGGCTCTCTGAAGATGTTGATGGACTCTTGCACAGGTGTTTTGGATGAGACTCTTGGAAGATGGATTGGATGAGACTCAGAGTTTCCTTTGTGTCAGGGGGTTTTAACCCTTTCCAGTTGGGCTGACCCCAAAGTGTTTGCTCCAATCAGCAGGATCTTGGGGCAGGGTGTAAACTGTATTCTCCTCCTCTGACACTAATTAACATTCTGCTCTCTGAGTTATGTGCTTTGCAAACTTTGCATAAGGTTAAGTTAGAACTTTGCTAAGGAACTTGGTAACATGCATGTAATACATCATACTCAACTTTACATTATACCAACCCTTAGGAAATTCAATAGTGATCACACACATACCAAACATGACATACCTGCTGTTATTGATACACACACGAACACTATGGTCCCCTGTTAAACGATCAAAAAGCATTATAATGACCTGGTGGCTATAAGCATGACACACATACGGAATGACATTAAAAGAGGCAACAAGTTTCCAACCTATGGTGCACCATCTTAAAAGTCATTGTCCTTATAGGAGATGTAAAGTAGCCTTATGCAGTCTGTTAAAGCTGGGTTCTGTGGAATGTGTGAAGGGTGGTGAACTTTGTGTTCCTGGGGAGAACAAAGGTCTCATTCCATGAGGGTCCTTGGGTGAGTCCCCCCCCCCCCCAACAAGTTTGACAGAGGTTCCTCTTGGCTAAGAGGGTTCGTCCTCTGGTCAGGGATGTCCTATCAGTTGCTGATTGTTCACAGGGCAGTTGAAATCCAGCAATCAGTAAACAAGTGGTAATTAACTTGGGTCTGCAAAGTCTGGGAGCAGGATTCCTAGCTTTATGGCTTCTTTGCTTTCCTTGCCTGTTCACTTCAGATCCTACATCAATGAATTATTCATACAAGTTACATTCTACCCCCTGAACTTCACAAATTTTGACTATCACAGGGATAGTATATACTGGTGTACACAAATAGACCAACTGTTATCCAGAACATTGTGCAACAAAATATGTTTCCCACGCACAGGGAAGGCGAGAACGGCAGGTTGATCAGGCCTACTGCAATCACCCGCAAAAGGTGCCTTAAACACCATTCATCTCAGATGAAACCTCATCTTGGATCTCGGACATGTGCTGAGACTCACTGACTCACAGATGCTTAACGCTACAACTTAAACGGGAAAAAAACAATAGTCTAATACAATGCATTCTTATTTCAATAAAGATCTTACAACCCCACCAACTGGACTTAAAGTTTTGATAGATTGAGTCATGTTCTCTATCAGTCTGTTGACGGGTTTCACCATCCTACCCACTCTTGTACGAACTCTCATGTCCCCTTGAGCAGGAGGTGGCTCAATAAATACAACAGGTGAAACACAACGGTCCAGGTGAAACACAACGGTCCTCTTTTAATGTCAAGATCCGCGCAAGCTCCACAACATCTTTTCTTCACTGCTCAACCCTCCGGCTCCTCCTGCTCCATCCTCTCTGACTGCTGAAGACTTTGCCACTTTTTATGATGAGAAGATTGGAAAAATCTGTCAGACATTCACTTCTACTCCTGCTCCTACACTACACACTGAGGATTCTCCTTCTCATTCGCTGACACAGTTTTCTAAACTAACAACAGAAGAGATCCTGCAAATCATCTTATCCTGCAATCCTACCACCTGCCCATTGGATCCAATCCCTTCGACAATGCTCCAGACCATCTCTCAAGACCTCCTCCCCTTCATCACCACTATCATCAATGGCTCCATAACATCTGGTCATGTACCAACTTCATTCAAGAGAGCAAGAGTTATTCCCACCCTGAAGAAACCCACTCTAGATCCCTCTGTCATCAGCAACTACCGACCGGTATCACTTCTCTCTTTTCTTTCTAAAACCCTTGAACGGACTGTCTATAATCAGCTGTCCTGCTATCTCTCACAGAACAACCTCCAAGATCCCGATCAGTCTGGCTTTAAACCGGCACACTCCACAGAGACTGCCCTTTTGGCTGTCACTGAGCAGCTACATGCCGCTAGATCAGCCAAACTGTCTTCAGTTCTCATCCTCCTTGACCTTTCAGCAGCGTTTGACACGGTGAACCACAAGACTCTCCTATCCACCCTCATGAGCCTAGGAATTCGTGGTGCAGCATGGCAATGGTTTGCTTCCTACCTGGAAGATCGGTCATATCAGGTGACATGGAGGGGATCCACATCTGCTCCTCGCAGACTCTCCACTGGTGTTCCACAAGGCTCAGTACTTGGTCCTCTCCTGTTCTCCCTCTATACCCGATCTCTTGGCGCGGTCATATCCTCACATGGGTTTTCATACCACTGCTATGCAGATGACACTCAACTCATCCTCTCCTTCCCTCCCTCAGACTCTCATGTTTCTGCTCGGATATCAGATTGTCTGGCTGACATCTCATCATGGATGACAACTCACCAGCTGAAACTTAATCCCACCAAAACTGAACTGCTGTTCATCCCATGTGATTCATTCTCAGGATCTTGCAATTTCCCTAGACAATTCTCTGATCTCGCCTTCAGTTACCGCACACAACCTTGGGGTAACCATGGACAATCAACTGTCCTTCTCCTCTCACATTGCTAATCTAACACGCTCATGTCGATTTCTCCTTTATAACATCAGAAGAATTCATCCATTTCTTTCCTCACAGGCCACACAGGTGCTTGTTCAGTCCCTTGTCATTTCAAGACTGGACTACTGCAACTCACTCCTGGCAGGTCTGCCTCTGAGCACCATTCGTCCTCTGCAACTGATCCAGAATGCAGCTGCACGACTGGTTTTCAACCTTCCTAAATTTTCCCACACCACCCCATTGCTGCGCTCCCTCCTTCCTGTAGCTGCCCGCATCAGATTTAAAACACTGATACTCGCCTACAAAGCCAAAAACGGACCAGCACCCACTTATCTCAAAGCACTTATCACACCTCGAGCGCCACCACGCTCCCTCCGATCCTCTAGCACTGCTCGACTGGTCCCTCCATCTCTCAGGGTACAAGGAAGGCATGCATCGAGACTCTTCTCTGTTCTGGCACCAAGGTGGTGGAATGAACTTCCCCTAGATGTCCGAACAGCTGAGTCACTGGCAGTCTTCAAACGACGGCTTAAGACTTACCTCTTCATAAAATACTTAAATTAGCACTTTCACAAAAAAAAAAAAAAAAAAAAAAAAAAAAAAAAAAAAAAAAAAAAAAAAAAAAAAAACAACCCTCCCCAACAGAGTTTTGGACTGATGGTATTCCTAGTTTGTGACCTACCGAGCCAATATCAGAATGTATTTTTGATAGACTTCAAAGCACTATTGTAAGTCGCTCTGGATAAGGGCGTCTGCCAAATGCCATAAATGTAAATGTAAATGTCTTCATGGAGAACGGTCTCAAAAAATGAACTGCGAGAATCACAACTCAGTCCTTCATCTGGACTGCCTACATTGCTGTTCTCCCTGGTACAATCATCCTTTGACAGTAAATGTTCCTGTCCCAATGACTCAGGGATTACATCCAGTGATGCAGCACTGTCAGACCCGCAGGACAACCTCTGCTGAGGATCCTCAGAAGCTGCGACTTTTTCCACCCAACTGGCAACTCGCTCAGACACAGAACACAACTCAGATTCGGGACAAACAACATCATCCATGGACATACTTCGACTCCCAAGAGCAGATCCACCACTAAGCTTGGATGATTCAGGTTCTCCCAACCCCATGGGCAGGAAATTTGCTTGCAACAACAAATTACGATGAACAGTTTTCTCCTGGCCAGTTTTCTCTTCCCCCGTTCACCTTTGTTGGCCAGCAGAACTTGATCACCCAACTCAGTGTTACGGCCCTTCGTCTTTTGGTTGTACAACTTAGTCTGACGTTGCTGACTGGCATCAATGTACCCCTGAGCGATGGTCAGAGCCTCTTTCAGGTGATCCTTCAACCTCTTTACGTATTTGTCGTAATCAACAATGTCACAGTCTTTCTCAACATTGCCAAACATCACGTCCACAGAGTAGAACGGAGCATAACCTGTGGACTCATGCGCAGTACATTTATACGCAAAGGTCAGCGTCTGGAGCAACTGTGACCACTTTTCCTTAGACCTTGGTGGGAGTGCTCTGATCATACTGCCCAAGGTTCTATTGAACCGTTCAACAAGGCCGTTTCCCATGGGATGGTAAGCAGTTGTTCGGGATTTTTCCACCCCGGCGACCTGCAGCAACTCTCGGATCAGATGTTTCTCAAAATTAGCCCCCTGATCCGAGTGGATCCTGTCAGGGAAGCCATACACGCAAAAATATCGGTCCCACAACTGCCGTGCTACCTGCTTTGCCGACTGGTCGCAACACGGGAAGGCGTGAGCCATCCGGGAAAAATGGTCAGTTACGACCAACACGTCCACATTGTGGCCTTTGGAACTTTCCGCAGTCCAAAAATCAATGCATACTAGCTCCATTGGACTCGACGTTTTCACGCTCTCTAGTGGGGCTCTGCCTTCGGGTTCAGGTGTTTTACTGATGACACAGCGTTTGCAACAATTCACATATTTGCGACCGTCGTGTTCCAACCCGACCCAAAAGAATCTTTGTCTTGCCAAGTGCATGGTTCTACTTTGGCCCTGGTGCCCAGCATCGTCGTCATCACCTGCGTGACTAAAGAGGATGGGACAACGTACTGTAACCATTTCTTTCCCGTCAGGTTATCTTTGTTTACGTGATACAGTACACCATCAAGTATTTTCAACTTGTCCCATTGCTTCATTGAGCACCTTATACGTCTCGCCAGCACGCTCACGGCGAGAGGCTCTCTTGCCTCTATTGACGTAAAAAAGGACCCTTGACAGACAAGGATCACTCTGTTGTCTGTCTCTAAGTTCATCCAATGAGAAGACTGGTAATGGGCATTGCCCAGGAAGCAACAAATGCTGGGTATCTTGGGAAATCCAGGAGATTGCTCTCGATTCAACTCCTGCTTCCCAGTTACTATGACCCTCTAACGCTGCAGACACCTCAGCACTAGAAAGTGGGCAACGGCTTGGTGTTACACAAGGAGGACCTTCAGCGTTCTGGATACCAGCACTAAGCCTAAATGCATCCTGCACTGTGTGTCTTTCAAACTGTTCTGCTTCCTTGAGCAACGCACTGTAGGGCTCATTCAGCAGCCTCTGACTGACCCGGTTGTGGATGAAGGGTTGGCGACTTAAAGCATCGGCCACTACGTTCTTACTCCTAGGTATGTACTTGATGCTGAAATGATAGGGCGCCAACTTAGAAACCCATCTCTGCTCACACGCGTCGAGTTTGGGCTTAGTGAGGATGTAAGTTAAGGGATTGTTGTCCGTCCATACGACAAAATCATGGCCTTTCAGCCAGTGGATGGACTTGTCACAAACGGACCATTTCAAAGCCCAGAACTCTAAGCGGTGAGCAGGATACTTGACCTGAGCGCGCGTAAGGGCTTTGCTAGCGAAAGCAATTGCCCGGGCCCTAGTCTCACCCTCTGCGACCTGTGATAAAACAGCGCCCAACCCATCCAGGGACGCGTCAGTGGACAAAATAAATGGGCAGCTAAAATCAGGATGTGTGAGTACAACAGAATTCATGAGAGCAGCTTTTAGCTGCTGGAAGGCCCTACTGTGCTCCTCCTTCCAGTCCCCAGGACTCAACTTCCTGAATGCAGCAGAACCCTTC
Organism: Pangasianodon hypophthalmus; assembly: GCF_027358585.1. Classification (NCBI taxonomy): domain Eukaryota; kingdom Metazoa; phylum Chordata; class Actinopteri; order Siluriformes; family Pangasiidae; genus Pangasianodon; species Pangasianodon hypophthalmus. The sequence goes on along the minus strand of NC_069723.1, from coordinate 15,911,363 downwards.
TCCGGAGTTTTCTTGCCCCTTGGCGCGGCTGTCAAAGCAAACAGGGGTTTTGCGATGGTGGAGCAGTTTTGGATAAATCTCTGGTAATACAACACCATCCCAAGGAACGATTTAATTTTCCTCTGGGACGGGGTTACCCCATCCTCCATCATCAAATCAGACTCTGCGACTGCTCCAATAGCGCTGACTTTGTCCGGGTCAGTCGCTACCCCTGAACTGTCAATGACGTGCCCCAAAATCCGCACACTCCTCCGGAGGAAATGACACTTTTTAGGGGCTAACTTTAGCCCATGTTCTCGGAGCCTACAGAACACCATCTCAAGTCTCTTGATGGCCTCACCCTCGTTTGGGGCATACACAAGTAGGTCATCAAGATAACAAAGCAACGTCAAGAAATTTTGATCACCAAAGATGTTTGTGATCAGGCGAATGAAGCTAGCGGGACTATTGCACAAGCCCTGCGGTAAGCGGTGTAGGGAAATTTAGCTCATTTAAATTAAGCTGAAGTATTCTCCACCATTATATAAGAAATTTTAGCTCATTAGATGTTGACTTAGTTTGGTCTTATAATTATTGTGATGTAAAGATTATTAATGTAAACAGTAATATTGATTATCTTAGGGAATTTTATCAAAATAAGTTTGACGAGGCGTCTTATTCACTCTGGCAAGTCATTACAATCGCGGCCATCGACAGTAATAACTTCCCTTGAGGACAACCTTTATAGAGCACGGTACTACTGATCGGGCACCCTAGGAACTCAGATGGTGAGCAGAAAATCACAGCACAACATCACCTTGAACATAGACGAGACTTTATTATACTAAGCTACTACAGACACAGGCTAGACTACTACACACATATCCTAACTACTACACACATATCCTAACTACTACGCATGACCAACACACACATATCCTAAACTACTACACACACAAACAACACACACACACATCCTAACTTACTACACACAAACAACACGCACACAGACATACACATTCATACATGTGGGTATGTGACATGAGAAGAACCAGTGATAATAACCAGAGAGTTGAGTTCTGGAGCATATGCATGACAATTTTACTAGACCCTGACCTGAGTGAGCCATCATTCTATATCAGTATTAGTCAATGAAAAAGGGTTTTAGGTTTACTGCACCAGCTTAAATGAAGTTGGGAGGTATCAATACTTGCTTTGCTTAGGTGGTGAGTGGAAGGAGTTGGTGTTGGTCAGCAGGTTCTAGTCGGATCGGAGTTGGAGAATGTTAGAGGAGTTATGGATCGTCACCGGAGAGAGAGGATGGAGTCTGAACGGCTGGGAGAAAAGTTGATTCAGGCGAAGTTCGAGGTTGCCAGTCTTGGGACCTTCTGAGGCAGGTTCTCTTGCTGTTCCAGCTCTGTTCGGGTTCCAGCTCCAGCTCCGGCTCGGTTCTTTTCTTGGTCGAGGCGTTCTGTGTTTCTGTGTTTCTCTGTGTGTTTACTTGCTTGGGCATGTGGTTTTTATGTTAGTTTAGATGAGCCGGCCTCTTGAGGTCTTCAACCAACCCCAGGCCGGTTTGGAGATGATTGGAGAGTGGCTTGGCTGGCCCTCCAGCTAATTTGCAAGCGACCCCTCCCGGGTTGCCCCCTTCTTAATGTCCATGTAATGTGGTCTTATTTACCTTTAATGTGTATAATAAATGTATGATATGAGGTACTGAGAATTGCAAATCATCAACAGCTTCAGCACATGAAGACAAGCATGCAGATACCACACATGACATACATTAGCCATGGCCATTAGCTACTGGGTATAATGGCGTGTTTACAGAAAGAAACAGACTTAATATTATACAATTCCATTAATAGTGGGGTTGTAATATAATGCTGGTTAGAGTACATGATTTGGAGGTAGCACTGGACCTCCCACCATGTGAGAAGTCACCGTGGCTGAAGAGTAAGTTAACTCTTGCCCTCTGGTTTAATACAGGTTGTGGGAATGCATGTTTCCCATACAGATTTAACACAAACTCAACGACTATATTGAAATAAAATAAGGCAGATACAGAGAAAGAAAAGGGCATTCTTAAAAGTGGAGGAGTCTTAGGCCTGGAGTCCTTTTGCTGATTCAGTTGGGAACAAAAGGTCACTTGAAGCTGAGTAGGGTGCAGTGTGATAAATCTCAACCAGTTCCCTAATCCAAACAAAAGGCATCTGTTAAGGGTGGTCAATTCGAGGTCAGTTCCAGGAGGGGTAATCTACACCCTTTTTTTTTTGGGTTTTCTGCGTTCCGATGACCGTTATCATCCCTTAGTGTTTAACGACCTGTCGTTTAGCCTAGACAGGCCGGAGCCATCTTGGGTCCGTTGGGTGTGAAGAAATGTCTTTGTCCTCTGTGTGGTTGTAGAGACAGTTAGTTTCCTTAATTTGATAGTCTCGATTCCTACAGCGGTTAAGCTCATACAGACCCATCAGTGTTGTGAAGGCTGTAAACTTTCTGTCCTTCTCAGCCATTGCGGTATTATAAAAGCCAGAGGTAAGATTCATCACGCTAAAGATTGCGTTTCCGCCCAAGGCTGCCAAGCAATCTGCTTGGTGGGGCAAGGGGTGAGCGTCCTTGATGGTCCGGGCATTAAGCCAGTGGTAATCAACACAGACGCGAAGATCACCACTTTTCTTCCATACCAGGACCAGCGGGGACGCCCACTCAATGCAAGACTTCCGAATGATCTCCTGCTCTTCCATCTCAGAGAGCTGATACGGAAGTCTGAACGGGCGGTTATCTGATAGATGGATCCACCACAACCAACAAGCAAAACATCTGCATGGGGCTGGTCAGACTCAAGGGTCCCACATGCATCTAGCAGCCTGCGCTCGGTCTCCTCACTAACTGTGCATGCCATAGAACCAGTGTCTAGAATGCCTTGGCAAGTGACCATATCATTCACCAGCACATCCGTATAAAGTAAACTGTCAGCTTTTTCCAGTTTTGTGATGTCCTGAAACAAAATGATACTGCCACCCGATTCAGCCTGACAATGATTACTATAGATGACCATGGGATCTTCTTCACTGGTGAGGGGCTGACTAGCTCCACTCACATCACCCCCTCCTCGAGGTGAGTGAACTAGTATACGTCAAGAGTCTGGGCCACAGCTTGGCCAACAACCTTGTGACAGGCCTTGCGCTGATGCCCAATCTCTAGGCATGCGAGACATCTTTTTTCCTTCATACAGTGGGAGCGAGTTGAATGAGATCGATCTCCACAGACTTCACATGGGGAAGCTTGATACCACGGTGACACCCGAGGCTTCGGTTCTGACGCGGGCAAGGTCGTGCGCTCTAGCACTCTTTCTAACATTTTCAGCACACGCTCCAAAGTGCCCGACTCATTGACTTCATTTGCTTTAGTGTGAACACCTGTGATACATGCTGGTGAGGTTACGCCCACACTTTCGCTTCCTATGGCTACCTGAGTTCCAACTGCATTCTCAACAGTAACAACAGCCTGATTTACTACAACCTTAGGCACAGGTGGGACTACTTTCCAGGACTTATAGTCCCTCTCATACTCATCGATGGTCTCTTGGACTTCCTCAGCTGACCATCTGCTTATGGGCTTACACCTAAAGACAGTGGAAAGGTCAGGATTAGGACATCATTGCAACCTCTGAGCTCATGTTTTCCATTTTGCCACCGTATCTTTTCAGGTGAGCGCCTGCTAACTCGGCTGCCTAATTCAACCTGACCCAGTAATCAACAGGACACTCACTTTTCTTTGGCTGTGTTGCATAAAAGTTGGCCAAAGGCTGGCACGAGCCAGGGCTCTCGCTAAAATAGCGCTGCAGTACCTCGTAGACAACTTCAGGACAGAGTACTGCAACCGGGCTACTTTTCAGCTTAACCTTGACAATGCTCTTTGACCGGCCACAGAGATGGTTCAATATCTCTTCCACACTGTCGGCCTTGCTGCAACCCTTTTTAGACAAATACACCTCCATCTGTTCAATCCACTCCAGGATGGAACATTTGTCACTACCATCCCCTCTGAACATTTGTGGTTCTCTAATGTCAGCTTTGACTATCAAATTTAACTTGGACAAATCGAAGCTTGTAGACAGGGGCATAGTCCTAGAAGGTTGCTGCTCAAATGCTGGAGCAGAACCATGTAATACAGAATTCTGATTAATTAACAACCGTGAAACAACTGAATCACCTATCTGGTTTCCAAGCTCGCCAATGAGGTCACGCAGTTGCTGTGTAACGTTTTCACCACCAGTATTGGCAGGAGTAGAGGAAGTTGGCTTATTAATTCCCATCAGTGTGCGGTCTAACTGGAGCAGCCACAGAATCATAAGTCAATACGCGTGGTATTCCAACTACGGGCTCACCTACCCCCAATAGCCCTCGAGCTCTGCCAAAGTGTGGCGTCATCAAATCTTCATTCCATCCCCCTTCAGCCATATTACAAATGGTAGGTAATAACTATTGAAAACATACAAGAGAAATCAATTTCCAATGCTTCTACAAGCAGAGATAAAGAAAACAAAAAACGTAAGAGTTCAGTCCAATGTGCGTATAGTGTGTCAAGTGAGAGTTCAGTTCAGTTACTGTCAATGTCCAGACATTGCCACCAGAACGTCAACGATGAAGATTCTTTGGCCGCTGATGTCAGAACCGTTGTGATCCTCAGTTGTCAAACCCCAGCGATCAGCTGCAGCAGATCTGGTGCATCCGGGTCACGGCACCAAATTATGTTGCGTGTCTGGACCGGGACGCAGTCATACAAAGACCACACACAGAATGAGATCCAGCTCTGGCTTTAATCTGCAACAGGAGAACTAATCAGTGGATCACAGGCGACAGCTTCTCCCTCTCTGGTATACACAGAGTTGTTTGCGGGGAGAAGCATCGGTACATGCATTCATTAGCCTCTTAACAGGTAGACTGAGGCTATTACATAATCAGTTAAACAAAAAACTGAAATACATGTAAATAAAAACTGATCACAATATACAGACTTTGTGTCTTCCTTCTAATACATCAATATACTTATTAATACATTACAATTTACATATTACAGTGTTTTATATTCTATTTTACATTTACATATTTATTCAATTAAATATTTATATACTATAACATACTATAATATATATATATATATATATATATATATATATATATATATATATATATATATATATATGCTTTATCATAAACACCTTGTTTTGACCTTATAATATTAATGTAAATATTAATGTAAAGCGATTTGATATTTTGAACTCAAAAACTGCTGTATAAATATAAGTATAAATACAACAATAATTATTTTATTTCGTATATTTTTACATTTATGTACATTTTATACAGCAAACCTTTTATATATTTTGTTGTAGAGTTCTAATGTATATGATCTTAGTGTTTCCCATATAAATAAACACATGAATGGATGAATGAACATATGAGCCAGGGTTACCAGATCAGCCACTCTGCATAAACTGTCCGAGAGCTTATCGAATGTCTCCACAGTCACACGGCCAGGCGGCGTGCTGCAGGCTTTCTCCACCAGGCGCTCGGTCTCTTGCAGAGCTTTCTCCTGGATCACCACAAATCCCTCTGTACAACTCAGCTCAGGAACGCCAAACAAACCCTACACCAACATGAAACATACACGAAGAATTAAGAGTAGATTGAAAGTTACAGGCTCTAGTGAGAACCTTGCAAGAATTATTAAATTGCATATACACTTTAGAGAAGAACTCATGCAAATGCAGAGGTTTTGAACAAATGCTTCACTAATGTACTTATGTCTGCAATACTTGTACTATACATACATATTTAGACTCCATTAACTTTCTGGTCATGTTCACGCGTCTGAATTTGAGTGAAATAAATATTTACTGCTTCATTTTCTGTTTAGTCTGATTTGGTTTGAAGAAAAGCACGTGGGAAGAGGCAGGCCTACATATATACTTGCTTAAAAGGTCTTTCAATCATTGCTGACTTCACGTGTTGCAGGGTTTGCTTGAAAGCAGCCCAAGAACAACTTTTACATGGAATCATAGACCCATTATTTCTACCTTGTTTAAGTCAAAATTGTTTACGGCGTGTATCGAACTCTGATCTGATCATGTCTCATCTCTTGTTTATGGTTTTAATGGACAGGACATCAATACACAGCCAGGTTAGAGGTAACATCCTTGTTATTTATAGATGATGTTCTCTTGACACCAACTGAACTGGAACGCCGACATGCTCGCGAGAGTTTCACTGCTGAGTGTGAAGCGGCCGGGATGAAAATCAGCACCTTAAAGTCCAAAGCCATGATTCTCAGAGCGGGATGCTCACTTCAGGGGAGGGGAGAGAACTTGAATTTACTGGAGTACCTGGAGGAAAGCCCCAAAGCATGAACATGCAAATACCAGGCACATAGGGGAGAGGCGGGAATCGAACCCCCAAACCCTGGAGATGCAAGGCAAGTGTTAACCACTAAGCGACCGTGCCCCCCAGTATAGATATTTTTTATAATTTATACAATCGTACATGACCTGTCTGATAAGTCAAAGCCCATACTGGGAATTATTATTATTATTATTTTTTTTAAATAGAAGACTGGTCGTCCCATTACGTAGTTCAAATTGGCTGTACTTTACCCATCCAGCTTGCTGGGCTATATTAGTATTATCCATTTTACTAGGTGTTTCTGAGGTTCTTTGGGAGGATGCCAAAAACATCTCAAATCAAGCACAAGTATGCAGTGGCCACCAACTCTGTAAACCTGAGACTGCCATCTAGTGCTAGCTGCTTTTCTTAGGCACAGCTGTGTGTGGATTGGGAGATTTTTGTGTGTGGATCATACAAGGCTAAAACCGTGGAAAGAAAGTCTCAAAATCCAAATAAACTGAACAGAATCAACTCCGAAAAGATGTCAGTGAATGCCCGTGCATCACCTGATCCACAAATGCACATCTTACTTGTTACATGCACAAATTATGATACATTACTATAAAAGAGAAGATTTGTATTCACAAATATGTCTCTTTTGGTACAAATTGCTGCACATTAATTTCAATTTCACAGACTCAAACCGTAAGGCATTTGTTTGTAAGATAGTAAGATGCATTTGCAACACTTATCAAGTTCATGGGTAATTGTGCATGCATTTGTTAATCATTTTGAGACTAATTTCATCCCATAGTTCCAGACCACTGACAGATGGAGGAGAGAAGGATCTGATAAACTGGTCAACAGTGATTTATCATATACCTACAAAGTGATCTTCATGGCAGACAGACCTGATAAAAGAGACAGTGATTGTAGATTAACACTGTGTTGCTTTCAGTATGAATGCAGGTAGTTTACATACCACATTTTGTTGATACAGATCCAGTCTTCTGGCAGCTTTGGCGTTGAAAGCAGCTCCAACAGGTGACCAGGTGGTGACATTTCTCCTCCACAGCTTTAAAGGAACTCTGTGCCTTAACACACTCAGATACAGCGCTTTACAAGCGGACATGCCTGAACACTTATATAATGAAATGCACTAACTTTTACCTGCATGCATGGGAGGCTAGCCTGCTAGCGAGCTGGATATAAACATGTATAACATACACGTTATAAAACCTCTCCTTAGTTTAATCACTTTGTAAGCGTTTGAATATCAACACTCGACATTCATTCAACTATATAACTTCACCTATTTTTGTTGTTAATAACCTCATTAGTAATTTAAAGGTTACTCATGTGGGTTCCAGCCAGCCAGCAAGACCTCCAGGCTAAATCCCAAAACGCTTATCATCAGACATAAAGTGCACTACATAGGGGACCACAAGCCCCTATTTTAAACGCCATGTAAAGTGCACCACTCTAGGGAGAACCGAGCCATTTAGGAGGTCATCCGAGATCACGTGGGCAGAGGATTTCTTCTTCGTATACTACAAAGAGTGAAAATATTGCGAGAATGTCAGCGCATAGCGACGCCTAGCGCCACTCCGAGCAACAGCAACTTGTTCCTCAGGATTATTGAGAAGGGTTTGTCTGCGTCCTGCAAGACTACAAACCACGCCCATTACAAGGAACGCCTACTATCAAAGCACACCACACGCCATTTCCACGCCCATTCCCCCTTAACCTTAACGCTAAGCCTAACCCTATGTTTTACGTATCTGTTGTGGGCGTACCTTGTAAGGGGCGTGGTTTGTAATCCTGCAGGACGCACTGCAGGCCTATCGCACTGAGTTTATCACTTATCTGCGATTTTCTCCTTCATAATAAACTTTATTTAAAATTTTGTAATATTTAAAGTGGTTCATTGTGGCCAAATAACATTTAGGAAGCACAAATAACATTTTTTTAAGCACAAATATTTAAGTGCTGTAAATATTTTTGTCATAACTCCAGTTTCAAAACTATTTTTTTTTTTATTTTTAATTCAATGAAATAAAAATTTTAATTTGCATTTAGCATATTTGGTAGTTAAATCAAACCCAAACCATGACTGATAGAAAATAATTATATATTTAATATATACACTGAATAAACACACCCCAGTATCCATTATATTTCAAAATTTGTTTTATTTGCAAACAGCATGAATAGATCTGCAGACTAATTCTACAGAAGAGCTGTTACATTTATGTGTAATGTACATATTTAAGTCCAAAAGGATATTAGCCGTAAGTATGATGTGATTACAATGAGTCCATTTTATAGTAATCTAATAAATTGTTCTTCATGTGTATTTACGTATATAACTATATCATCTAGTTTATATATATATATATATATATATATATATATATATATATATATATATATATATATATATATATATATATATATAAACTAGATGATATAGTTATATACACATATATATATATATATATATATATATATATATATATGCCTCTGAGAATTATTTTCACTCATATGTTTATCACCATAATATTTAGACCCAGGCCACCAACACCCAAAAAAAATAATAAAATAAAAAAAATACCAAGCTTTCAGTTTTAGGCAATCATGCATACTGCAACTGGGGTATCAAGCATACTAGCACTGGGACATCAAGCATACTGGGATTGGGGGATTAAGCATACTGGAATTGGGGGATTAAGCATACTGGGCCATGGGATGGTCACTCCACTCCGGCAGACTGCTGAGCGTTTCCTCAGTGCATGGCTGAATGGGCCAACCCCAGGCTTTGAAGAAAGAAGCCAGATTCATGTTCACCGCCTTTGAGAATGTTGCAGCGTACAAGTTCATCTTTCCATCTCGGTCTTTTGGGACGTTACTGATGCTGTGATAGGCTGCAAAGACTTTCTTGAAAGCATCCCAGCCAAATTTATCTTGCAGCTGAAACAAAATAGGTTAAGGTAAGAAGGGGCAGAAATGTATACTCACGCCTGGCTATTGTGTCTAAATGTTACTCAGTTAAAGATCAAGTCAAGTCAAGCAGGTTTTAATTGTCATTCCTCTATAGTGCTTGTATACATTGGAACAAATATGTTGTTTCTCCAGGACCATGGTGCAACACATGACAGTACACAAGACTACATAAAGTGCAAATACACAACAGTGTGAGATGAGTGCAAGACAATAAATACACAGAACAATAAATACACAGGACAACATGTGCAGAACAATAAATGCACAGGACAATAAATACACAAAACATGGTCTGTAAACTATTAAATAGTATAGCAGCAATACTGGCAGCAAAAAAATCCCATGAATAAAAAAAGTGTCTGATGAAGCTAAAGTGCAGGTGTGCAGTAGTATTGAGTGAGCTGGAATTAGGTGTGCAGAGGTATTGAGATGGAATTAGACAAAATCGTACTTGACAAAAATACATGATTTAAATAAAAAATTATAAGTCAAGATATGGTTTCATACCTGCATGTTTTAATTTGTACAGAAAGGTATGTAGGTTATGATTAGGGATAGAGGCACAATTTGGGTCCAAACCTTTTCTTACAATTTTATTCATATGAAAGTGTATTACAAAAAAATCACTGTTATTCATTTTATTTGTGCACAAATGTCTCATATTATTTTCCAATAAAGTAACATTAATGTATGAAGAACGAGTGAGACTAATAGACAGTCTCTGCACAATGAGTTAAAATGTCAGGGAAAAATATTTGAGATTTGTATCGAGTACTTTTAAGGTTTCAATGAAAATGTATGAAAGGTATGTCTTTTTTTCATGGAAACATTATTGAGTAAGCGTTATTAGTTTTGAATTGTATTCAGATACAGTGCAAATCTCCTAACATGATACTTAAGTGTAGTAATGAAGTAGAATTACTTAAGTGCTTTCCACCTCCATGAAGGAAGAACATAAATGCACTCTGAATGTAACCAGTGATAGATGAGTTATAAAAATATAGAAATATATCCGCATTGTTACAGTGTCCTTTTTTACAGTTAATGTATACTCTTCTATAATTACTAACTTAATTCAGTGATTAAGAATGTAAATATAGAACCAATAATACCCTCTGCCCAAGTACTTTTACGCTATTTGTAATTTGTATTCAATAAAATAAAAAACACTATCAGAAAAAGTGTAGGTGTTTACCTGCATGTATGTCTCCAGGGCTGTCCAGACACTCCAGTTTTCCAGATTCCTGCCTCCCTTAGCGTAATTCTCAGCACGAATCCTTCTGTTTTCTGGAGACATGTTCTGATGAGCCGTCGCCCTGTTCACCCCCAGCACCTCCTCATGCACATACACCGACCACAGGTTACAGGTGCACTCGGTGGTATGTGGAGGGAACTCCCACTCCGAGCGCTGCTGATTATGGCCTAATTCATGAATGGCCCCCCAAATACCCCGTGTACGAGCTGTCTCTGGGTTCACGAGTTCTGCGGCAGAGGTGGAGTGAATCATTACAGGGTAGCCAGCGTGCATGAAACCTGTTATGAAAGGATGGGGGATTGAGAAGCCTGGTTAGTCAATCATGCTAGATCTTTCTCCATCTACGTAGCTTGAGTTAATACGTTTGTGCTACTAACAGATTCCAGTACAAACCATGAGAGATCTGAACATCAGCGACAAAACGTTCCTTGCGTGAAAACTTGGCAGGTTTTGCGGCTAAGTCGGCCACACCCTTCATGATGGAATCCCAGAGAGCCGCCACCTCATCAGGACGGTCCAGTTTACGTATGATATCTGAGTGTAAGGTAATGATTAGATTCTCAAACTCAAGCTCTGCCCAAGGCGCTGGTGCGTCACGGATCTCCTTCACCCAGTCTTCTACACTGGTTTGTCCTGACGGAGAGGAAAGTTAAGTTCACTTGTTTGGTTACACTAGAATATGTTGTATTTTATGTTTGACCACCAAGTTGGCTGGCCCAGAAGTGGCATTTTCACTGACTGACTAATAATTAATTCCTGACTGTTAATTCCCCTAGACATCCATGCTAGTAGTGTAGCTTTAGGCTACCATATAATACGATATGATTTCGATTCTAAAGGCAATGATTTAATATTTGGCCAGAACACTGAATCTGCTAAATAGATATGATTTGATTCAATTTAGTAAGTATAAGAGTTACAGGCAAATGACCTTGCTAACCTATTTACAAATCAGTTTAAAAATATGAAGTCTAATAATAATAACAATTGTAATCAATATTAATAAATTATAATAGTTAATAATCTATTTATGATTGTTGCCTCAATTCATTTCACTCTCTGCCTTTTAAATCAATGCATCGATCTAAACTGTCTGATTATTACACCCCTGATTCTATTATATGTTGGTAAATGCCCAAAATATGGACCAGCAATCCATCAATTAGCTCAGAGAATAAAAGCTTTTCCATCAAATTTGATTATTTCGGGCATCTTTGCGAGAAGTTTCTGCTCCGTTTCTGAAAATTGGTCAATTGAGAAGACAAAAGAGATTTGTCCGCATATGGAAATGTGACAAAATGTCACCAAATGTCACCAAGTTTTTTTTTTTTTAATATCACCAATTTTCTCATGTTGTTTTTCATATCGTCAGCTAATCAGATAATCAGCTAAAAACCAGCTCTTAGCAAACTCCTGTTTTAGTAGTAGTAGTAAGTGCTGGTATTAAGGAAGTAAGTGACAACTGACTTTACCAGACTTGTAGTATGGTGCTTTTATGGATGTTTGTACAACAACCTCCACCCCATCCACTTTGCTGTTGGGTGGTGCAATCAGGTATATGAGGCCTCCCCACAAATTCCAGACCTGCAGCATCTCATTCTCCAAAGCAAATCGCTCATACACTACAGGAGCACGTTTCAGAACATTTGCTTCGCCCAAGCAATCTGTTTGACATCCAATCTGCAGCTGTAGACATATGGTGTAAACATTACTTTACTTTATCTCTTTACATTGCTTTACTTTATCTCTGTTTTTCCTGCAAATATATAAAAACTTGAAAGAGTTATAACATATTGAATAATATACTGAACAACATACTGTAGTAATGTAATTACCTGCCAACCTTTGCCTTTGATTTCTTGAGGTACTGCAATGTAAGTCCTCATTCCAGGAGAAAGATACAGGCCTGTACTTAACCATTCTTCACAACCTGTAACAATTATCGCTGAATGTTATACAGTCTCATCTGGTTAATAAATACCATACATACAAAACCTCTCAGAGTATAAGTACATCCATGGCTGAAACTAGTCCCAAGGACACAGTGGTCCGAACACTAGTAGTTTTTTTTTAAATTTTTTTAAAAATTTTATTTATTTATTTTTTGAATACCTCTCATGTAGCCTATCTCCAGTTGTCAAATTCAAAATGGAAACAGTGGTGTCCTGATAACGTCGTTTAGTGCACTATGGTGAAGAACCTATAAGTCTTTAAGATCAGCAGCGACCTCAGAGCAGCTGAAGGTGTTTGCCCATAGACTTAATTATTTTAGCTCTTTAGTCTTCTTGTTGAGAGGTATGCAATGCATATTGTATAGGCTAACATCAGATATGTGTATATGTGTGAGTTTATGTGCTAACATGATATAAATGTGAGTGTATATGAGGGCAATTGGAGGTTTTAAAATACACGCCTGTTTTTTATTTATTTATTTTTTAAATTTATACTACTCATAGCTTTTCTAGTCAAATCAGCTTGCTAGTTGCAGTAACATTAGCTAACTGGGTTGGGCTCCAACCTCATTAGTTGGCTATAAACAAATATTTAATGTTAGTTCAATTTTAAGTTATGTTGTGTAACATTACTCAGTAGTAACACACTCTGACTTTATAGTGCATTATTTACTCTTGTATTGATGGCACAGTATCATCTAATGCAATTCAGAAATGAACAGGCTAGCTAAGTTAGGATTGTAAACCAAAATATTTCATTCAATAAAATTAAACAGTCACATTGGAATCAGAGCAGTTTATGTAATAATGCACGGATAACATAACAGATTTGAAATTAACAACTGATGTAGCACACATTCACATTGTTGAATATTAACTATGCATTTCTACAGTGTGGACCTCACTAAAATGTTGATCCAGGTTACGACCCTGAGTATGCTTTAACTTGGACTGTATGTTGTAGATATTTTAATGGTTAATGGTGTAGTCATCAGTGTTTGACAGAAGTTAGCTTAAGCTAGCTGTGGTAAAACTTAAAAACTCAGCTTTAGGGAAGTATATACTCAATAAATACAATCTGAAACAGAAAATTCAATTTCTATTAAAGAAAAGAGAATCTCTACCAGATGTGTCTGCACTGATCCGGACTCTTGCATTGGCCACTGTAGGTAGGCTGGGTATGTCAGTGATGATGAATGGCAGAAGTGCGTCAGGATCTTTGCACACCCTGTACACCTCACTTCCCAAATGAAGCATCATTTTATCTTTGGTACTTTGAACAGGACATGTATGACACACCTGTGGAACTCCTGCCTCTTTCACCATATCTGTCAGCAGTGCAACCATTGAAGTATAGGAAGCGCTTTCATGAGCCTGCATGCGCAGATAATTTGTGCAATCATTTCTCAGCTTCTGCAAACGTTCCTGTTCATGTTTGGTAAGGTCCTGGCCCTGGATGACATGGCTAGCAAAGCGCTGCAGCAAGTCACGGAAATGGTATGCCTGTGTACCACTCTCCCCATCTTCTGTTATTTGCCGGACTTTATACAAGTCACCTTTCAAGGTATTACCCATGAGACACAGTCCCATTTTACTGAGGATACGGTTTCCTGGGCAATCAGTCATCACATTGCGCTTAGGGTTGGACTGTGCCCAGTACCAAGCATGACCTCCTATCATGAGACCTCCACCCTCAGCAACAAACTCCTGGATCTCTTGACATTGAGAATCATTGTAGGAGGTACACACAAAGACACTTAGGTCTTCCCTAAACCCTGTGAACTGACAATTTAGCCCTGACTTGCTCAGAACACGATGGGCATCTTTAAGTTGGGGCATGATCCCGATAACCCCTTTGCGCCCTTCATCAAGCCAGTGGATAGCGTTGATCAAGAAGCTAGACAGTGAATCACGACCAAGGAAACTTTCATGGGTGGCCACAATTATTCTCCCCTGTCCATAGTAGGCCCCAGCAATGAATGTTCTGCCACATGGGGTAAGTGCAATAGGAAAGGCTAAGGGTCCATGTGCCATCACTTCAGATGCTAAAGCCCCACCTCGAACATCAAACTCTGAAACACCTTGTAGTAGGAACTGTAGGTCATCTTTGAAGTCCTTACCAATCCTGGGAATAATCCGACATAAACCAAGTGAGATATTTGAGACAGTTACAAGAAGCTTTTAAAAACAAAATGAAAATTTACATTTGCTTTACTTACGACACTGCCAGCCAGCTCGAGGGAATTTGCATGGGCACAGGAAATTTGCCGAGTTCCCCTGTAAGCTCTGAGAAATAGATTCCTGCCACACTGCACACTTTGTTTCCAGGGAAGCAGAGTAATGTATTCTCTCCTGGGTGGGTCTGAGCCCAGTACCATGCCTGACCAGCAATGAGCAAGCCTCCTCCAGATTTAAGGAAGGCTACTAATTCTTTGGCACATGAATCAACACTGTATGCATCGGTGACATAGACTGCTAAACCCTCATTTTGGAAATCTCCTAGCTCAGTTTTTACAGGGTAGTAAGATAAATTCTCTGCAAGGGAAATGAGATTTTTTTGAATGCCTACCGTTGTGCTTACAGACTCAGATGGCATAAGCCAAGTCAAGGCATTCGCCACCAGGCCTGGGAAACGTGTTAAATACTCCTCATGTCCCAACACTACTATACGTCCTTGGCCATAGCGAGACGCAGCCATTAGGACCTGACCTCTTGGGTTCATGGAGAGTGGGAAGGCTTGGCTGCCTATTAGCACAAGGTCACTTGGCACTGCATTCCCTTGGAAATCAAGCTCCTGAATCCCTTTCATAAGAGTGCAATAGTCCATCTCTCGTTCCATTGTGCTTCAATTTTTTTTTTCTGAAGAACTTTACTATATAAAAATCTTTGCTATTACCAGCCTGAGATAATCTATAAAGATGAGGGCTTCTGAAGTTGTAGTACTGCTGAAAGAAAGAAAAAATTACTTAAGAATTTAAAAGGCAGCAATTGAAATTAAACAATGCAACAATCATAAATTGATTATTATCAAAAAAGGACAACCAACTAGTGTGTAAAAAATAATCCATGTGTGTAAATAATCCAGATGTGTAAATAATTTAATAGGATAGCAAGTTCATTTGCCCGTAACTCTGATACTTAAAATAATCTTTCTCTGCATCATTATTCATGAATTAACGGTAGGCCTACACCAGAATGTCAACAAAGTTGGTCACATTTCGATAAGATAAGCTACAAAATCGAATTGTGTCATAGCAGAGTGGTATCAGTAGTATTGTCATATATTGAATTGTTATGAAACAAAATCATATTATAGTTGTACCCCTAGCCAGCTCATGATCTAACTTGAGACTGATTACATATTTTAAAAAATGCTTTAATACAACAAGTTATGCAGTACTGAAAAGAAATACTATATAAAAATACTATATTACTATGTACATACAGAATGAGAATCAGGACTATCAACTCACCTATAAATAAATAGGAGTAACAAGTCAGGCTGCTTCTCCCTGAAAAGTGTTTTGAGTGTGTTAACTTGAGCATTAGTAAGCCTGTTCAGGAAGCCCAAAAGCCTGTTTGTGCAACAATATTTATACTGAAAGCGAGAGAAATCCACAATCTTATGCTTTCATATGAATCATATTAAACATTTGTCATTAACCCATTCATTTAATTGCCCTGTTCAGTATTCAATCAATAAACACAAATTAAACATTTGAAAGGTGTAGCTTTATTAATCAGTATTAATGTGGTTATTATTATTATTATTATTATTATTATTAATATTAGTGTTTGTATTGCAGCAGGATATAAGGATATAAACTGGTTGTGCTGCTCTTGTCTAAGCACATTGATCTTAAATTAAACTGTTTAAGTTGAAGATCCTATTGATACTTTGTAAATGTTTGTTTTATTCATTCTGTCACGCAGCATGTGGTGCGTCATACTGCCACTGAGCTTATTGATGTTGAAGATGGCAGCCAAAAAAACTGGTTAACAAACCAATTTGTCCAGTTTCACATTAATCCCACAGCAAACGAAGAGCTGCGCATTATAAACAGCACACATTCTACACTACACATTAGCATGCACTTGGTTCAGGTGTACCTCAGTTTAAAGTATACTCACCTTGTAGGAACGAATAGCAGAGAGATGTCGCAGATTAAAATGTTTTCTTCACACTGTGAACAATCCAGCACAAGGGCAAGACAAAACACAGCAAGCTTTCAAAAAGAACCAGGAAATAACTTCATGGCAATGAGCTCATGAATAAAAGCCAGTGATGGTAGGTGGAGCATGAGGTGAAGAATGAACAAAAGTATGTGAGAATAATACCTTGCTGTTCTGGAGAGGTGGAGTCTGGAGCTATCTTAAGTGTGGGTGAAACTATTTTACTGTTAAGACCAAAACAGTAAAACTGTTGTGGTAGAAAGAAAAAATAAATTCTACAAAATTATCCAAAAAATAGCCATACATGTAGATCTACTTACTTCAAAACTGTTGTGCAGTAAAGAGTACACGGGCTATGTACAAGGGCCTTAAAATGATGTCAGTATAGTTATTCTATCTCATTAAACAATGCAGTTCAGAAGTTCTACATAGAATATTTAGAACATAGATATATAGAACATTTTTCTCTCTACAGTGTAAATATGATCAGATGGCTTGGATTGATGCATTGAGTTAAAATGCAACAATGATAAAACAATTATTATCGATTATATTTGATTATAAACTAATTATTATCAAAAAAGGACAGATAGCTGGTGTGTAAAAGAATATTTTTAAACTGAGGTGTAAATAGGTTAGCAAGATGATTTGCCTGTAACTCTGATGTTTAAAGTAGTCCTTGTCTACGTCATCATGATTCATAACTTAGGCCTATCCCAGATTCTGAGCAAAGTTGGTCACATATTGATCAAAGGCTACTAAACTGAAATATATCATATCGTATCAGATTCAGTAGTATCAAATATTGAATTGTTGTCTTAAAAATTCAGTGTCACCTTAAAAATTTATTTTGTCTCTCATATTGACCACACTAACTGACATGGCTGTGCATACTCAGGTTGGCCTCCCTCACACTCTGCTTAAAAAAAACAAAAAACAGTTTAAATGCCATTTGATGTTTTATCAGTTTACTCATATTGTATGAAGATGTTGTAGTTGCTCTTCCTGTTCCTTTCTCAGGGCAGAGTTTGCAGTCTGCTTTGATCATTAATTGTGAAAAATATGTCCAGATTGCTGTTATTTCATGCCGTCTGTTTATCAGGGCAGCGGTATACACTAGAATTATGTTACACACATAATTCTAGTGTATACTAGTATTAGAGTATTAGAGTAAAGGTAAGTGAGCATGGTGGCAGACAGATACATATTGTATTGTGTGGAATCCTTAGGTTACATCCCTGGTAGTCAGTGGCGGTTCTAGAGTACACTAACTGGGGGGCCAGGCAGGGGCCACTTGTGCTTTTACGGGGCACACTAACATTTATTTTCAGGATTATTTTTCAGTCACATTTCACTATGTCATATATCACTCTGTTTTATAAGCAAATAAGCTAATAAAATAAGTTCAACTCAAATGTTTGTTTCATGTTCAACAAATTTTGTAGTCAAAAACAATTATAACAATTAAGTATCTAGAACCTGAAGGTTCATATGATGTGCTTGTAGAAGCACAGGGCTCCTCTCGCTCACACTCTGCCTCATCTCTATTCTCCTCTTGCTCAAGATGTTCACTGCTCTCACTCAACAGATTGCTGTCTGTCTGCTCTCTGTCTCCAGGTCTGCTGACTCTCTCCACAACTAAATCACCTTGCTGATGGGTTCTCTGTTCTTCTGGACCTTCTTCATTCTCTAAGCTTTTGTGTATTTCTGACTCTTTCACAAGCATCTTCTCTCTCCAGCCTTGACTGACTATTATCTTTATTTTTCTAACTAAAAAAAGGACATTATGTCCTTAGAGTTTTTTCTCTTCATTTTAACTACAAAGAAAAACTATGAAAATGTGTAAATGAAAGGAGTTCACTTAAATATACCATAAGTAATTAATATATAGTATAGAATAAATTGTATTGATTACTTTAACTGTGCTAATTTGTCCATGAGAATGACAGACCATTTACTTTAATTATAAGACAAAAATGCCTTTTATCAAACAAATATTTTTAATATAATGTGTAACTACATGCGTTTTTATTATATTTTAATGAAATATTTTCGTTACCTGTATGATGTAGTTTTGAAACTCTCTGAAGCGCAGAGACTCGGCATGGTACTCGGGCATTCGCTCTTGCTTGCGTAAACTGCGCTTGGCACAAAAGTTTCATTACTGCCACCCGCAGGACAAACTGTGCATCGCACCCAAAAGTGCTCGGTTCGGTGTAATATGATTCCAGACTTGGGGGGCCAGTGGGGGGGCCGTATGTATGCATTTATGCAAATTAATTTCTTATTATTATTTAATAATGTAGCACCCAAGTTTCCTTGCTCGAACAGGCAACGTGGCTTTAATCATTCCTCATGGCTCTCAGTGAGTTGAAAAGTTTGGCCTAACCTATGCTCTTTCTGGTTTACTTATGCTTGAGGAAGCAACTTAATTTTAGTTTGTATGTTTGAAAAGGAAGCCAGATTTTTGGAAATGAGGAATTTAAGAGAGATGAGGCAGAGAGTAAGAACTGTGTAAACGGAGCAGAAGTTCAATAATAAAAGTCCAATGTTAAACCAAGGTGGAATAATAAGCCAAACAAATCATAGGACTACCTAAATTAAACTGGGGCAATAGAGTGACGTACACTTGCGCATGCGCACTGCTTAAGTAACTCATTACATGTTTCTGTTTTCAGTGTGGTCAGATCTCTTGATTTTAGGGTATTTATAAACTGCTACTGTGGTCGATTTATCTTTTCCCCCTAGTGTTTGGCGTTGCTTATACATTAGTTTAATTATATCAGTCATTTGCAAGCCAGGAGTTTTTAAAAAAGTCTCATTACAGAATATGGTTAGAACTACAGTCAGGTCTATCAATAAACATAAGCACTTGTAACCACAAAAAAATGGATTCGAAGTAAAATTATTGGTCTACTTTTACAGTATGAATGCTTAATGTTGGGAAATAGTGCATTCACTATATACTTTATTTATAACTATATACTCTATGTAATAATAATAAGACCATTTCAAGACATTTGCGTGTTGTGAATTTAGGGAAAAATACCAAAATACACTGTGTGATGTAACTTTGTAATTTACAAGATATTAGCTAATGGTAGTCATGATTATGAAATTTATTTGGAGTTCCAGCCCTGGGTGGGATTTTAATTGTCCCAATCTGGCAACCCTGAGGTTTAATCACATGACGCTTATGGCTTCGCAACTTCTTCAGCTAGCTAGCTAATGTTTTTTTTTTCTTTAGTTTTCTTTTCCGCGTTAATGAGCACAGCTGTCTAATGGATAGCTGAGGATTTTATATGCCATTTTCTCATCTCAGGTGATATGTCAGGTTAGTTATTACTGTTTTCTTGTTTTTTTATTGAGCTTGTTTAATGTGTAATGTAGAATATACGCAGGCTTGTTCCTGTATACAGTAATATCACCACTAATCTAACTCAGGGGTGATCTGTATAAGAAATCAGTCTGATGACAGGGATCAGGGTTGTATGTGAATTTTATCCAGTGATAACTCAGATCTCCAGGAACAGGGTGAAGTCAACATCAGTGTGCTAGCCAGTGCTGGAAATGCTGTTCATTTTGTGCTGCTTAAAATACCAAATACCAAGTAGAGTTACATTGACATGACTAGATCCCTTTAAATAAGGAAAGATCTAGAAAGTAAAACCATCATCTCAGTATGCAGATCGACTAGCTCATGCATTTAGCTAGCTGTGTGGGTTAGGTGTTGCCCAAGGCCGTGGTGTGTTATCAGACAGACAGACAGAAAGTTAGATCACAACATCAGGCTGTCATGCTGTAGTGACTACACACAACCTCAGCTTTACCCAGCACCCGATTTAAAATCATTTACCTTTAAATCCTCAGAAATGGTACTTTTCTAATCCTCCTAACCCCTGGCCTGGGTTTCAGATGTCCTACAGGAGAGCGGATGTTGGACAGGACAATAACTTCCCTGATCAGTCAAGCAGAAAGAGTGCCACCCAGACCTGAGTTTTGTACTGAAACACACATGATTAAACTATACACACATGATTCAGTTATTAGGAGGTGTGTTTGAGCAGGGAGATCACTGCACGTGCTGCACTCCAGATCTGCAGGACCACAGGCTACTTCAGCATTAGTAACTATTTACACATGCAGCATGATAAACCTATGCAGTATATATATTTATCAATAACAATTACTGTTAGATTTACAGAGATCAGCAGATCTGTGTATAACGAGAACAGTACTGTCAGTGCCAGTCGTTTCACATCACACCGGATCTGTTCTCTGTCAAGTCCTGTATGAGCTGGATCAGGTGTGTTAAATCAGGGAAAACCTGAAACTAGGCAGTAGGGATGCATGGATACCTTTTTTTTTTCTAGACTAAGTATGAGTACATTTGATGCTTTATCAGTTTACTCATATTGTATGAAGATGTTGTAGTTCTTCTTCCTGTTACTTTCTCAGGGCAGAGTTTGCAGTATGCTTTGCTCATTACTTGTGAAAAATACTTGTGAAAAATACATCCGGATTGCGTTTCACGTCGTCTGTTTATCAGGGCAGCAGTATACAGTAGAATTATGTTACACAGAATCATTGGTATTGGCATACAGATATATGAGCATGGTAGCAGACACATACCTGATGCCAGTATCGGTACTAATGTATCCTCGGTATGCGTGGCAATCCTTCTCTATATACAAACATGAAAATGACGTGTAAATGGCTATCTGTCTCGACTGTCTATTTGTCATCAGATCGCTAGAGATGGATGATAAAAGCAAGGGTTCATGGGGCCTAGGAGGGTGTGAAAAAAACTCAATTTCAATAAAACACAAAAATGTTTTAGATTATCTTAAAGATATGGGATATATAGGGCTGTTTTGTTTATAGGTTTTTATACAACTGTGCTGTTGAATTCTTGACTCGGGTTGGTTAGAAGGTGTTGAAGACCTACTGCATGCACAGTTGTCCTGTTTTACACCACACTAGGTTTGCTCTTTATCAAGTCCTGTATGAGCCGGATCAGGTGTGTTAGATCAGGGAAAACCTGAAACTAGGGAGCAGGGATGAATGGATACCATTTTTTCCCAGACTATATGCTTTTGGTATGCATGAACACTTATACTGATACTGAAATGAGTAACCTACTTAGTATTAAGCAATCAGGGGCATCATGAAATTTTATTTAGCGGTTTATTTTGGCTGCTGCTGTGTGCTTAAGATTATGTTTAAGATATTATGGTTTAAACAGTATCTTTTAATAGAGAGCATGAGGAAGGGCAAACATGAGTGCACAGAGTATTATCAGGGAGTGTGGTGATTAAAAAAGGTGTCGCAAATAAAGTGTAGACCCTGGGCAAAGGAAGCACTCGTGCTCACTGCTCAGTGCTCGCAGAACTGAAGTGCTCTCACATGTGAGAGTTGCTCTGTACACTCACTGGACTACTCTGTGCTCATGAATATCTTTGTGAGTGCAATTAATGGCACCTTTCTCTCGTTTTGTCTCTCATAATGACCACACTTGCTGACACGGCTCTGCACACTCAGGTTGGCTTCCCTCACACTCTGTATTTAAAAAGAAAAAAAGCTTTTTAATTGCCATTTGATGTTTTATCAGTTTACTCATATTGTATAAAGATGTTGTAGTTCCTCTTCCTGTCACTGTCTCAGGGCAGAGTCTGCAGTCTGCTTTGCTCTGCTTTGATCATTAACTGTGAAAAATATGTCCAGGTTTCTGTCATTTCATGCCGTCTGTTTCTCAGGGCAGCGGTATACACTAGAATTATGTTATACAGTAGTGCATGGTATTGATGTACACATATGCGAGCATGGTAGCAGACAGATAGCTTACGCCAGTATCGGTATTGATGCATCCCCAGTATGCAGGGCAGTTCTTCTCTATGAGAATGGCTTGGCAGGTGTAAATGGCTATCTGTCTCGACTGTCTACTTGTAATCAGATTACTTGAGATGGATGATAAAAGCAGGGGTTCATGGGGCCTAGGAGGATGTGAAAAAACTCTATTTCAATAAAACACAAACATGTTTTAGATTACCTTAAAAATGTTGGGTATATAAGGCTGTTTTGTTTTTAGGTTTTTATAAAATGTGTTGTTGAATTGTTGATTCTGAATTCTTGGTTAGAAGGTGTTAATTAGATTTTCTATAACAGCAGCTCTGACAGTAGTTCCTACTGTAATTTATACAATAGGGTTTTATTAATGTACTTGTTTACATTTCTAGGTTTCTATTGTTACATGCATAGTTCCTAGGTAACAAGACAAGCTGTGGGTTTTTTTTTGTATTATTAACTTCAAGAATATGTGTTTATAGCTGCAGTAACAAACGCGATAACAGGAACTAACTTGTCTTGTGGACTTTCCACAACATTAAATATAACTATATACAGTTACAAATGCATTAATGACATGCCGTTCATTAATATGTTAAAAAGTGTAATCATTGGTAAATTTCTTGAGGAATAAAACCCTTAAAAATAACTGCGACTTCAGGCTGGGATTGGACGAAAACAAAGCAGATCACACCACCTTGTTGTTCATTATTTTCCTATAACAGCACATTCCTTCATGTTTTAATCCTTACTTAACTGCACATGAATGATCGCATATTGCATTAGGATTCACTCTTTTCAGAGCCACCTAATTTTGCCTTGATGATGAATACATGAACACCATTTTGTCAGGTGCTCTATCAGCAGTAGCCGTTCTACTTTTTAGTTTATTCCTCTTTTTGCTGTTCTGCAGGTGAAATTCAGCGCCATGTCTGTGGATGGCTCCCGGACGTCAGTGTTTACCTTCCAGTCAGCTGTACACAGTATGCATGTCCTCCGCTGCCTGGATGAGCAGAGACAGAAGGACATCTTGTGTGATGTGACAGTGGAAGTGGAGAGCAGGAGCTTTCGAGCCCACTGCTCAGTACTGGCTTGCTGCAGCGCCTATTTTTACACCAGACTCCTAAACCACACGGGATGGAACTCGGTCATCACTCTGCCTGAGGAAGTAATCATTTGCATTAGTAATTACACATGCGGCTTGATAAATGGATATGATATAACTTATGATAAGCTCCCTGAACAAAAAAATTTTGCTAATACTTGGTTATATAAGGAAGAAAAGCGTGTCTTAAGGTAGTTCTTGCCAGTTTTAATCCACACGTTTTCCTTGGGTTTCCTACAAATCCCACAAGTTTTCTATGGCATATATGGCCCCTATGCATCCTACTGTTGTCATCCTGAACATTCGGAGTGTCAGTCTTGTGTACCACTTGGATGTAAAGCCCAAAAGTTAACCTTTATGCTAAATTACATTTATCCTGGTGTACAGCCTGTTAAAATTATATGATAAAGCACTGCTATTGGTGGATACAACTCATTTTCTGTCCTTGTTTGGAGCTTATTATCTGAAGGCGTTTTTAATAACTTAAGTGTGTTTATATTTACACTTTTTTAGATTATTGGATGTTTACTCCATTTATATTCTTCCATCCCCAGGTCACAGTAGAGGGCTTTGTGCCTTTGCTGCAGTTTGCCTACACTGCAAAACTTCACTTCACCAAAGAAAACATCTTGGAAATTCACAGATGTGCTGAGCTATTGGGATTTCACAATCTCGACAAAGCGTGCTTTGAGTTCCTCATTCCCAAGTTCTCTGATGGCAGCGAAACTACTCAGGAAGCCAAGAGGAAGAGCAAAAACAGCAGCAAGAGCAAAAATAGCCATGAAAAATCGCCAGCTGCCAGCGGAGAGTGTGATAGTACTGAAGAACAATGCACTAATACTGAAGGAGATGGTGTAGCTCTGGTTACTGGAGATCAGACGGTACAGAATGTATCACCTAGCGATACAGAGTGTCCTAATGAAAGGCCTTCTGTCACCTCTGATAAGAATATTTTAGATTTTCCTTCAGTCTCATTCCAGTCTGCTACTGACCAACAAACAGAACTGTGTTTACAGAATTGCGGGCCACAGCTGGTTCCGTCTTCATCCGTACCCACCGGTCAAGTGTGTCCCTTTCTTTCAATGCCATGTAGCAGTGAGAGTGACAATGTGCATCCTGTCACAGCTGGCTGTGATGGTGGCATTTTGAATAGACTGGCAATGGATGATGTTCAAGGTGAATGTCTAAACATGCCAAACGTTGCTGAGGGCCAAATTGTGCAGCCTGTAAGAGATTTAGAGCCAGCGTCGGACTGCAGCCAGTTACGTCCCTTATCCTCCAGGGAAACAAGTGAAGTCTTGGACAGCATTGCATCAGTGAGCAACTTGGAGAGCATTGAGAGCATCAACACAGAGACTTTTGACCCCCCTGAGCAAATATTCCCCAACCCAGCACACAGCGATGGCTCCACAGAGAGAAGCACAGTGGAGAGGGAGGTGGCTGAGCATCTGGCAAAAGGGTTTTGGCCAGATATGAGTTCCTCTTTGACAGAGACTCCGGAGCACATAGAGCCGGCAGCAGCTGGAAATGGCTCTGACTTTCACTGGCTCAAACACCTGGATTTAGGTGCTGCACCTGATGAGTGCCCTTTCCTGAGAGACCTAAACTCCAAGGAGGATCCACCCTCATTGGCTACCAGTCCATCCAGAGAAACAAGCAGAGCAAGTCCCTTTGTGTCTCCTATAAACTCTGGTGACAATTCTGAATGCGAGCACGAGGCCGACTCTGTGGTTAGCAGTGAGCAAGCATGTGAGGTGAGCTGGATGATTGGCATCGTAGGTGAATGAAATCACATGTACAGCAGAATATGTCAAATCATACCTAAACACTGTCCAGTAGTAGCCTGGGTTTAATATGTTGAGGGGAGGTTTAAAAAATTTTAGAAGCAACAAAAAATGTAACAAAAAAATTTGTGTTTACTGGAGCGTAACCTAATCTGCGATAGCAGCTAGCTAACTAGCTTTAATGTGTTTGAAACAGACTTTCTCAGTACTTCATGGCTTTTATTTATTGACCTCATTGGATCAGTTACATCTGAGATAAGAGGTTTAACCCTGGAGTCTTTAGCCACACTTTAGACTCTAATCTAAGTAGCTAACTCGATTGATCTTAGTGATTTTGACAAATTTGACAGGTTTAGCCATTGTTCAAAAATCTCTCAGAATATGACAAAGATATGAAAGGTCCGTGCCCTCGACGTTCCTGAAACTCCACAGAAAAGTGATTTTTCCACAGCAGTTGTGTTTATTTGCTGTGCGTTCAAATAAAAGCCAATCAGGAAGGATTCTGAAGGAAAACAAACATCAGAAGGGAGGGGAGAAAATAATAAACCAAAGCAATCTGACTTAGAGGTTTAAGGAGCTACCTAACCTAATACAATCCAAAAGAAGTTTAAATACAAGAAAATTCAATTAATAAGAAGTGAATAAATTAAATTAAATTAAATTAACAAGAAAATAAAATACAAAAACCAAAGTAAATAATAGTTTTTCCTGTGATACTACTGATAGTTATAATACAAGGTTCTGTTAGAGTTTTTCTGAGTTTACTTCGATAAACACTTGCTTATATGCAATAGATAACCGTTTTGCAACTAGCACTGCCAAAGAAAACAACATACCAGCACAACCTAGATGCAAATATTAATACAGATCGAGGTGAACAGAGGTGAGGCAAGGTGAGATGAGGTAAGGCCTGGCCTGGGAAGCAAGAAGAAATGAGCTGGCTGCACAGGCAGAATGCAGCCAGACATACACTCAGTTCCATAACCTAGATAACCTAGGGTCGTAACACTCCTAGTGTCGTAACACTCATGTCTGCCTGTGACAAATACAAGTTAGTTTGCTAGCAGTTATCTGTCGATTTTAGTCCAATCATTTATTATGCTATTTGTGATGGCAGGAGGACATGGGCATGTTCCTAAATTGTAGATTTTGTATATTCAGAATCCTGGCATTTATAATGAGTAAAGATGTTCAGATGTTTCTAGACCTTCTTCAGTAGTTCAGTAGTCCACACTGATTATTCCTGTTCAGGAGTACTTCATGCGGCTCTCCTCTCTCTCCTCAGGTGGACTTGCCGTTCCCCGTTGAGCAGATCTCGAGCATGAGCAGGCGAGCTTTCCTGCAGATTCTGAAGGAGCAGCGGCTCACGCCAGAACAGCTGGAATTTGTGCAAGACGTTCGGCGGCGAAGCAAAAACCGCATGGCTGCCCAGCGGAGCCGGAAGAGAAAGCTAGACTGCATTTACAAGCTTGAGGGAGACATCAAGAAACTGGTACATTCTATGTATTGTTTGATATAACACTGTGTAGTGCTTTTAGAGACAAGTAAGATTTTTTTTTCATTTAAAGGGGTGTGTTTTCATGTACAAAACAGTCTTGACTGAAAAAAAAAAATCAGATTTTGCCAACACCAAAACTTTAATCAAACTGTAATGAAAACTCCCTGTCCTAAACAATACCATATTCACTATATGAATACTACTTAGGGATTTTGCCATTTTATATGCAGCTACTGAAAGTGTATTGTAGAATATCTGGAGCACTTTTGAATCCCACAATGCACTGAAATAGATTAGTGTCCATACAAAATAGCCTGAGGGATGCAGAGCACACACCATGCACTTTGCAGAAATAGGAAGTAAGGGCGCTTTCGCACTTGGTTCTTTCTTTCTCAAACACCATCTCAAATTGTATATGTAATCCTTTGGGAAGTGACCACACGGTGGGTGGAATGCGACTGCTTTTATAGTGCTGCTGCCAATGTATTTTTGGTCACAGTGGAGTGCTTCCAAAGTTGAAAAGTTTTCAGAACTTTTCAGAAAAGTGCCGAGTGACGTCAAGTGCTTTATCTCCCGACCAATCAGGTTGCATGTTGGGAAGCAAGCGAGAAACCCAAACATGGAGTCTTGTTAGTGAGTGAATATAAGGAGATTTATGACATGTAGAATGGAAAATATTTCATATTCCTATGTTGCAATATAACTAAAAATATCAAGTTGGCTATTTTTGGGTCATTCATCGTTACCTGATGTGACATCCTGCTTTAACTGTGGCTGCCTACAGTCATGTTGCACAGGCAGCTCCTCGTCTCTTAGCCTCCAAAGCTACAGCAAAGATAATCAACCTCCTCATTGCCAGAGTTAGATTAACCTTTATTCAAACTTTATTACTGATAATAATAAATATAATCCAGATAGCAAGCTAGGCCTGTTAGGCAAACCTAGCTAGGACTGCTAAGAGCATTGTTGTATTCACAGTGTGTACGTTGCATAACCTACTTTTTTTTCATATCAGCACAAACGGTGCTCCCGCCAGCACTTTCTCTGTTAAAAAAAAGTCTGTGTGAAAGCAGACTAAGGTGACAGTTTGGATATGGAGCAGGTCTACATGAGTCACACACATTAATCCAACTTCTTGCAGTAACATCCAGAAGCCAGGTGGCAGCATTATGTAAAATCTTATACCTTGAATAAAGTAAAGCTTTTGGCTAGCGGTGTCAGCAGTAAATAAAAGAAAATAAATGAACGTAATCATATAATCAAATAAATAAATAAAATCCTAAATTTTATTTGAGGTTAAAAATTAAATGTTTGAGAAAAAAATGTTTGTATGTCAGTAACAAAAGCAACATCTTATGTAACAGACCACTTTTCTGACAAAAAACAATGAAGGCTGCTGGCTACTTTTTCTTTTTCAATAAAAAAAAGCAAGAGCGACAGGCAAAGTCTCCAGAAGAACTGTGGCACATTTTCCAAGATGCTCAGTAAAACTTCCTTATCTAAAGTTATGTATATAAACTGCACAATTTGTACTTGAGGCTACTCACTTTTTTTTTAGAGCAAGGGTTGTCAGACCAAATATTGACATTGTTCAGTTTATTACTATCTGTACTGTTTACTACTCTTTGTAGTTTTTTTAAATGTAGAAACATTAAATTTTTGCAGTGTTTAAAAGTATATACACACACTATATGGCCAAAAGTTTGTGGACACCTGGCCATCACACCATATGTGCTTTTTGAACATCCAGTTCCAGATTTAATCCCCCCCCTTTGCTGTTATAATAATCTCCACTCTTCTGGGAAGGCTTTCCACTAGATTTTGGAGCATGGCTATGGGGATATGTGCCCATTCAGCCACAGGAGCATTAGTGAGGTCAGACACTGATGTGTGGCGAAGAGGCCTGGGGTGCAGTCGGCATTCTGGTTGTGCACATGGGCATTGTCATGCTAGAACATGTTTGGGCCTCAGTTCCAGTGAAGGAAAATTATAAGACTACAGCCTACAAAGAAGATACGGAAGATATCTAAATAACTTTGTACATGCACTAAATAACCTAATTGTTTGCCTAAAATCTATTTATTTAAATTGATCTGATTTACGAAAATAGAACAGTTGTGAAATTCACATCTGTGTTTGTGTGTGTTAAACAGAGGATTCAGAAGGAGAAGTTGCTGCAGGAACATAACCAGCTGAAGCAGAGTATGGAGGAGACACAGCAGTCTCTCTCAGGTCTGTGTGAGAGTGTATGTACTAAATCCTCAATGCAGCCGGAGCAGCTGCATATCTTAGCCAGGTATCTGTCCCCTGACTCGCCCAGCTCGGTGCTCCTCACACCCACTGCCTCCCCAAACTTGCCCTGCCTCGAGGCCTGGAGCAGTGAGCCAACTCAGCCTGACTGCGCTCAAGCTAATGGAGCAGTTAATAATAATAATAATAATATTAATAATAATAATAATAATGATTTGGGCACCTTTCCGAAGCCCAATGATTATTCACAAACATAATCATGATAATCAAGTGATACAAGCAAATACAATACAGGACACAGTCACACACACAAAGCTGGATTACAAACTGATTTAAAACAGAACTTTGTGTAAATAATTTTCACATTTTCAGTATTTGGATTTTTATTCATTGAGCTGATTATGAGGAAAAGCAGGCTTGAAAAGCAGCTGTATGTGGTTTAATGATTTCTCTGGGTGTAAGTATTTGAAACCTAACTGCCAGTTTGTATGTAGTGTAGACCTTAACAAAACAACATTGAGAGTAAATGAAATCTCCTATAATGGGTCGTCACCGCGTGAGCTGCGGTCTGGATGTGGATCCAGCAGAGTATTTCAGCGGATCAAAGTGAGCACTCGACAAAAATCTGTACCTATTAAAAAAAAAATTAAAAAAGGCCATAATTCAGTTCCTCCAGTTTGGTAAATATGAACCATCACAGCTTCTGTATCAGATTCTCTGTTGAGGCTTGTTGAAGACAATTACATGCATTTATGTAAATTATTTAGCTGAAGGCACCTCATGAAGAAAGGAAGGAGTTTTCACAGACTTGCATTGAATTTTATTTCAATTACACTCTCTGATCTGATTACTGAAGTGACGATGATGAAAACAATGTCTAATGACGATTAGACAGAGAAGTATATGTTTATTTTCCCCACTTCAAATTCACAAATGTGTCTCATCTGTTCATAGTCAATACTGCTAGTCAAACATGATATTATGAAGAGCCACTATGAAACAAAACATAACCACTTCAAATTCATGCGTCTTATTTATAGCCATAAGCTAATCATGAATGGTTAATTATTAAAAGGTAATTATTATAACCATTCAGTCATGTTAGTTGCTTATCCAATCCTTTGTAAACAAGGAATTTTAGTAGAATTTTACTGCCATATAATCAAAACACTGCTCTGTGTGGAAGAATAGGACTGGAAGCATAATTTCTTATGAGCTGCCTTTCTTACTTTTGTGTGCAGTATTAGGAAAATCTTTGTGCATGTTGCATTTTATTTTCTGAGGAGTTGTTTCGAAATTTCTCATTTGTCCACACAGCTGTGCAAATGTTTTTTGCAGAAGTGGCTATAACACAGCAGAAGAAGGGTAGAGTCACTAAACCAAACGTTCCTGTTTAAGTTTAATCACGATAACCAGGATAAGGCAGATGCTAAGGAGGTTAATGTCAACTCAGGCTTAAGCCACACGTGTTCACTGTTCAGAGGCAAATAAAGTCAGCAATGTAACAACATTATACAATGTGACTCAAATAATAGTTTTTAATGTTTTAGACAAGTTGTTGCAGAAAATGAGATGCATAGATTATGCAAAAGCTTTAAGAAAAATCACAGACCCCCGCAGTACAGATTGAGTTTACAAAAACATTTAAAACAAGTTAGGCACATTATTTAAATGTGTACAAGAATAGTTTTATTTTATTATTGTTATTTCTGGGTTATCTCCTCATAGAACTCATTTTCCTTAACATTGTCAGTAGATTCCAGTTGACGTTATATATGGTCTTTGATAATGGATTGTAATTTCCACAACTGTAATAAAAATGTAAAAAAAAAAAAAATCATGGCCCCTCTGGCTGAAGTTCACAGACACCACTTTGAGAAACAATGGAGTTACACTATATTACAGAAAGGACAGAATTGCTTTTGCACTGTTTAGATGGTTTATACCTGCATTTTGTGATGTTCTGCACCATTGAATGTCATTTAATTACTAGAGTCATTGATTTATTGCAATTGTTCTAATATAACTTGATAAGAAAAAAACAAAATAGCACATAGGATAATAGGAAACCAGCTACTGTTATTTTCTTTTGCTTGTATTTGATTGGGTAAGAAGCAGATTGCTTGTGCTCAGTTATGCAAAGCCACAACATAACCGCCACTGGTGCAAGTTTGATTTGGAGAGTGACTTCAGCCTCTGTCGTGATCTTAAGAGTTAAACATAACTCTACCCCAAAAATCCTAATTTTGTGTGTGTGTGTGTGTGTGTGTGTGTGTGTGTGTGTTTTATGTCCTTTGAATTAAAATAAGGTAGCTGGAAAGGCATAATAATCATAATGATCTGAACCTAACTGCCAGGGTGTATACAGTGTAGTCCTTACCAAAACTTCAATCAGCATTTCATGACTGAAAAAGAAAGATTAATTGAAATCCCATATAATCAAAAAGCTGCTTTCTGTGGCAGAATTATAACATCGTTTCATATGAATTGCCTTTTGTGTGCAATAATAGGGCAATCTGTCATGTCTAATAAGAGTTAAACACAACATTAATTCCATCCTAACAAGCTTAGTTTGTCTTTTTTCCCTTTAACTGAAAAGAAGGTATATGTAATGAGCACTGCCACTGTACTAAATTCAACCATGATTTAAATTGAAGCCAGTATGTCCTAGTACTCTAGTGGTCCAACCTGTAATTTTCACTCAGGAGTAAATGTTTTGGTTGTTTTCTGAGTATATTTGTCTTTACTTCAGTTCTTTCTTTACGTTTTCATAATGTTTATGAATAAATCTATAGAACTAAATTTGCACTGTTACTAAACATTTCATATGAAATTTTAGCATGGCATAATAACCAATATTTGTATTATTCCCGTTGCAAGATGTGCATGAGCCAAACCATATTCAGAGGTAAGGATTCTTAATTATCTAAGAGTCTGCTTTACAATAGAAATCTTAGTATTCTCGGCACATTCACCTTATGCACTTTGTTATACTGTACAGTAATTACATTGCATTTAATTATGCTAGATTTTTGAGTGTCATAATGTAATGCATCCATTCAAATGTAGCACAATAGTTTCAGCACTAAACGCATAACATGGTTACTAAATATAGTGCACATTTGTGCTGATATATTAACAGAGGGATTTGTTACAGGCTCTAAAATAACTGCTATGTATGATTATGTGCTTATGAGCGAGCAGTTTGTAAATGGCTTGTAATCAATAAAATCAAACCTGTAAAACACTTTGTTTTCACTCTTTTCTTCTGTTGGTTCCATGGGTTACAATGTTAAGGAAAAAGGCCCTTTTTTGCTGGACAGTTGATGATCACAGTTTCAAAAATAAATGATAGTTAGTACAATGTGAAGAACATGATAGTGAGGAAGATAGGAGGTGGTATGATGTTAAAACATGATAATCAGTGTGTTCTGTCATCCAATAGGATGTTGATTTCTTTATTCTCTACAAATTGAATAATGCATGAATGTAAACATTCATACTGCAGTGTTCTGTCTCAAAGTAAGTGGGGAATAGCACCTGAATGAGACGCCAGTCGATTACTGAACCCCAAACACACGTTAGCATTCATTCTCACATAGGGGAAATTTAAAGTAGCCAATCTGCCCACTGTTTTGGGAAATGGTTTTTGAGAAATGGGAGGAAACCCAAGCAGAGAACATGTGAAACTCCACACAGCCAGGAACCTGAACCCAAAAATTATACAGTAAGAGAATTTGTAAATATTAACATTTGTTTACATCATGGTGTCATTTCCACAGTCAGGAATTGGCAAAACATGTGCAATGTCACTAATTGGCATTTGGCATTTAGCATTTGGCAAAGTGTATCACTTTTTAGAAATTGCCTTGGAGAAGCTTAGGGGGGGGGGAAACTAAATAAATAATAAAATAAAAAAAAAATCTCTTGGACACAGTTGTCTCCATTTGGAAACTGTCACTGGTTACATCAGTTGATCCTTTATATCAGACTGTTGCAGAATGTTTTAAATCATGAAAATAACTTTCAAAACAGTATTAGAAAAGCAGAATTTTTACATTTTTACAGAACCTTACATTTTGTTGCATTCAGAATGATATTTAAAAAATGGTGTAATATGGATTAGGAAAATCAGCAGCTAGTTTTGTATTTGCACTGAGCCATGTTTTATTTATTTGTTTATTTTTTTTAGAAAGCTTGCCAGAACCGTTGAGCCTAGAGGCATGCACTGGGACTGGGATCCCACAGGACCCAAGAAAATGTTGTATGAGCAGGAAGTTTTTACTTTCATGCTGGCAAGTGGTCAGATATTTTGGGAACTACAGTGGATGTAAAAAGTCTACACATCCCTGTTAAACCTGTA
Organism: Pangasianodon hypophthalmus; assembly: GCF_027358585.1. Lineage (NCBI taxonomy): Eukaryota > Metazoa > Chordata > Actinopteri > Siluriformes > Pangasiidae > Pangasianodon > Pangasianodon hypophthalmus. The sequence goes on along the minus strand of NC_069723.1, from coordinate 15,877,771 downwards.
GGTTTTTTAATGAAAAAAAATGACACTGAAATGTCAGCAACCAACAAAATTTAAGTGAAAATGAAATACAAATTGTTCTTCTTCTGAAGTCTTCCCTTTGTTGACTTGGATTTGTGCTTTGGGTCATTATCATGCTGGAAGGTGATATTTTTCTCACCTTCAGTTGTCTAACAAAGGTCTGCTGGTTTTGTACCAAAATAGATTGGTATTTGGAGCTATCCATGATTCCCTCTATCTTGAGTAGAGCCCCAGTCCCAACTAAAAAGAGGCAGCCCTATAGCATGATGCTGCCACCACCATGCTTCACCGTGGGTATGGTGTTCTTTGGCTAATAAGCTGTCTTGTTTTTCTTTTAGAATTATGCCTAAAAGTTCGTACACATTTTGCCACATGATTTGGGGTAATTGTATGTATGTGTCGGCAAAAAAAAAAAAAGGCTTGGACATTTTTTGTGAGAAAGGGCTTCCGTTTAGCCACTGTATATTGTTGTCACATGCAGGGAGAGACCAGTACTTGCCAGTTATTTTTGCAGCTCCTTTAATGTTGCCGTAGGTCTCTTGACAGCTTCCCTGATTAGTTTTCTTCATGGTACATCTAATGTTTTGGAAATTCTTTTGTACCCCTCTCCTGATCGATAGCTTTAAACAGTGGGAATCTGTACATGCTTTGGAAGCTCTTTGCGGATTATGGCTTTAGCAGTTGGATGAAACCAAGAAGTTGTTAAGAAAATCCTACAGAAACTGATCTTTTTTTACTTTATTGTAAGTTTTTTCCTTCGTTTTTTCTCTAAAATATTTCTGTTTTTCAATTGAAATTTATTGGTTGCTCTATACCATTAAAGGTGGAAAAAGATCTGCCATGATTTATCTTGATTTCTTTTTTTTTTAAATCACAAAACCCTGCTATTTTAACAGAGATGTGTAGACTTTTTATGTCCACTGTATATTTTGTCTAGTGAAGACTGTGTAAGAAGATAATGTTCAATAATAAAGTAGTCATTAGCATCATTCATAGATATATCAGAGTATAAATTGTGCACATGTCTACAGTATTTTTGTAGATCATATATACTCTGCATGTACTGGCTCTCTTCCTGTTCTAGGGAAATGAATTTCTACTCTTAATTTAATTGTGAAAGCAGAGCAAACACTCTCTTCCTCCTTTAACTGAGTTTACACCACTGAAGCTAGTTTTTAAGATCATAACAGGGTTTGTGTTATTGATTTCACAGATTTTTTTTTTTTTTGTTGCTTGTTTTGGTGCACAAACTCTTTTCTTTACAACCTACGATTTATATTCCAGTCAAAAAGGTCTGATATACAGCTTTTTTTCCCCCATTTGTGTATTTTACCATAATAATAAAGTTGTTAACCAGCTCTCCAAAACTGCCACACTGTGCTGATTTAATTTCTCTTCAAAGTCAGTTGTCTGTTCTCAATTAAGTTTAAACTAATGGGGATCAAAACACTATTAAAAACTCAATCTCTTATCTTTAAATGTGTAATTGCAGTGTGCGCTGCCAGCACTTGGGGGATTCCTGCCTCTTACTTTAGATGACTTGTCAAGGTGATCTCATTCATTTGCCTGTTCCATGTATAATAACCCCCCGCCCATCTTTTTTTTTTCTTTAATGAAGTGTCAGTGGCAAAAAGCCTCACAGTTATGCTAACATGCTAACCAGCATAATAGTAAATCATATATGTAGACTGGTGTAGAAGTAACTACTAGTGCTGCACTAGTAGTACAATAAGCACACAGATTTCTGTAATATTCGTAGGCGACTATCTCTGTTACATTAAGTTTTAATTAGATTGATTTAATAGAATAAGAAATTACAAATACCATTGTAGATAAGAATTCCCTCTTCACTTGGCTTGATTATTATTCTGCTCGTTAATCCGCTCCTTTCCAATGACACGGTACACTCCAACAGTGTGACTGCGTTTATCTCGTACTAAATAATCTATATTCATTCACTATTTCTTAGCAGGACTTTAAGTTGTGGCTTTATGATTATTCATATAGTAAGAGCTTTTATCCAAATTAACTGAGGCGGAACATTACCCAAGCATAACGAAAAGTAGTTGAGGGTTTAAAAGAAAACTCCACCATGTGTTTGGAGAGTCTGGTGCTAATTTTTTGTTGGCGCTGTATTTTCACTATTCTTGTGAGATATTAGTGGTTGTGTCCCTTGATGACCTCAGAGGGTGACAATGCTAGCACAGTTAAAATGGTGTCTAATAGGAGAAAATTTTTCAAACATCAGGGATAAAAGTCAAACATTGTACTCAAAGTTCCAGAATGCAATGCAGCTATATGAGACAGTTTCGCTAAGTTACGGAAAAGACTCGACTCAGCTACTTAGCGACCTACAAGATGATGAGCGCAGTGGCATTGATGGTATTACCATTAAATTAAAGCTTTGGAAGCAGATCTTTGTGAGCAGAGTGTACAAATGAGGAGGTGAGAGAGCAGGACAGGATAAAGCTCTGCTACATCGTTTTCTCTTTAGGTAGAAGACTAAAGCTCTGCTGCATCGTTTTCTCTTTAGGTAGAGGAGTAAAGCTCTGCTGCATCGTTTTCTCTTTAGGTAGAGGAGTAAAGCTCTGCTGCATCGTTTTCTCTTTAGGTAGAGGAGTAAAGCTCTGCTGCATCGTTTTCTCTTTAGGTGGATGTCTAAAGCTCTGCTGCATCGTTTTCTCTTTAGGTAGAGGAGTAAAGCTCTGCTGCATCGTTTTCTCTTTAGGTGGATGTCTAAAGCTCTGCTGCATCGTTTTCTCTTTAGGTAGAGGAGTAAAGCTCTGCTGCATCGTTTTCTCTTTAGGTAGAGGAGTAAAGCTCTGCTGCATCGTTTTCTCTTTAGGTAGAAGACTAAAGCTCTGCTGCATCGTTTTCTCTTTAGGTAGAGGACTAAAGCTCTGCATCGTCTTCTCTTTAGGTGGATGTCTAAAGCTCTGCTGCATCGTTTTCTTTAGGTAGAGGTGAAGCAAGGGTTAAATGCCACTGGTGACACTATCAGCGGGTAGTCGAATGGCATTGTGGGTAATGTGGCAAACCGTGAACCAAAGTGCAAATAGACCAGCTTGTTGATAAAAGATGTTTAAAATAAATCTTGAAGCTCACATATTAATTATAATGATTAATATGTAAGTCACTCAGAGTATTTTTTTCCTTTAACAGTGTTAGACAGGTAGTTGCACAAACTTCCTCTCAATATAAAATGTGCAGAATCTTCCAGAAGTGCTGAGCTAAAGGCTCTCAACAAACTGGAGAAAAAGTCCCAGAGAAAGCAAATTTATTTTATTTCATAAATGTTTAAAAAGCAAACATGGACAGAGGAAAAGGTCTGTGTTATATTCCTTACTTGCTAAGGTTTGTGTGTAGAAAAAACTATTCAGAGTAACTGTGTTTTGTAAGTCTGGCATCTGGTATGTACACATTATATGAGTCCTGTGGTAAAATGTTATGCAGTAGTGAGACTGGAAACTATACAGAAGAAAGCAGAATAGTGTTGCCCTTTATTTTTTATACACACTGAATACCTGTTCTCAGCCGGTGAAGAATAGCTTACCACTTCCCTGACATTCTCCTTAAAACTGTTATAAAATGTGTAGATTGCCTAAGCACAGAGTGTTGTCATGTAGAGCTACAGAGGTAAATGAATATTACTGATAAATGTGTATGATGAAAAATATTACAATTGGTTATTTATGTTCATTTGAAATATTGATAGCTTTGACATCTCGGGTTGGTGTTGATTTGCAGTGCCATGGAATGTTTCATCACTAGATGGCAGCAAAAAGCCAAACTAGTCAATAATAATAATAATAATAATAATAATAATAATAATAATAATAACAAAAGTAACCCAACTGAATTACGTTCTTGTTGTTTTTTTCTTATCTGGACCTGACTGAATTGGCAGGATATCTACACATATTCATGTTTGCATGACAAAGAGCAGATATAAGTACATTTTACTCTGAGTATCTTTTGTTTTTTACAGCGGCATAGATTGGAAATTGGATATGTAATTGTGTAAAAGCAAATCTTACATTTTTTTAATAGTCAGAAAATGAAAAAAAAGAACACTAGACCAAATTAAAGTACATTTTGTTACAAAATGTCTAAACTCTATCTGATAAACAGTGAAATAAAGTATGAACATCTGAAACATGTTTTAAAAACTGCCTGATACTGAGTGCTTCAGTGTGTCATATGTTTTGTTGCAAACACAAAGGCAATAACGGTGAATGTTCTGACCTTCTGAAGAACTCATCCTGTTTACTCACAAGCTTATAAAAGCATAATAATAATAATAATAATAATAATAATAATAGATTGTATTTGTCCATCAGTTTTCAAGAAAGTATTAAATAATACTGAGGAGAGATAAAATACAAATATGAAATATTGTGAAATGTTTGTAACCTAAAAACAGGACAATAAGAGGAATAAAGATTTAAAATTCAGTTAAATAAACTACTAAATACTGAATTATTCACATTATATACATGCCTTATGCTAGGGAAAAAATGTTACTTATGTGAATGCAATTTATAAAAGTATGGAACACTTTAAATTACTCTGAGCCGATTTTCTGAACACAGAATAAGTCAGATATTCAGTGGAGGAGAATCCCTAATGACAGTGTAATTTAACCAAAAGGCTTAAACTATGTCCAGAAAGTAGGCTTTGCATTATCTAATATACAAATTTTCATATATGGAATCCCATATTTTAACAATATTTTCCACCAATAATCACATCAGCAAAGTAATGTACAGCAATATTAACAAGGGGAAATAAACTGAAACTACATCATAAATTTATCATTAGTTCTCATATTGGGAATGAAATGATTGGTCAAGCAAACACACATAAAAAACAAACAAACAAACAAACAAACAAACAAAAAAAACAAACAACAGCAACAAGAAAAAAGCAGCTATGCTTGTTGTCTGATCCTGAGACTGTCTACACCAATGGTATTTAACAATGACTTTGTGCTTATATGTGTTAAATATTTTTTTTTCCACTTTTAAAAATAAATTAAGGGCCAAAGATGAAAAGAGCAAGGATATACAGACATATATAATAACACAATAAGCTATATGCTAGCTTCATTAGGCCAGGAACAATTATGAATTGTGCTTTCAATTGTTATCACTTCATTTTTAATTTATTTTGTCAATATTTTGGTATCCATATATTACATAAATGTCCATGTTCAGTCTTTTATCTTTATATAACATTCTTGTAATGGCAAACACTTCAGAGGACACTCACTTTCACAATGTAAAAAATAAAAAAAAAAGAACAGACAATAAATATTCACATTATGCAGCGCACATATTCTTGCCTTAAAGCGTAATTATTGGCAAAGCCAAGGTTTTCCGACTTGAGATGAACCACATTTCTTGCCGCTCCCTGGTAATATCTGCAAAAGGTATATAACAGGCACAGTGAGGGGGGTAAAGAAAGCAGTATTCAATGGGAAAAATAAGTTAAAAAAGCACAACAACGAACACAGAACGTGTCTGTATATTTTGGCACTTGGCAACTCAAACAAACTGATTTTTATGAAAGGATGGAGAGTTGGAGGGAGGAATATGAGAGTTTGAGCCTAAATGGACCTGGTGTTACAGTAACAAACTCAACGACTTTTTGTTTTTTTGGTGATTAGACTGGCGTTATAAAACGGCAACGCTCTCTGGTGTCAAATTTGCCCATGTTAGAGGCTTAAGTAAGCTCCTTTAGGAGTTTGAGGAGGGAGACCCGGAGCCCCAGCAGGCTACACCGAGTGACTTAGCGCCCTCCCCGGGCCGGCTAGCAGCGTTGCCGTGACAGTTACGCAACAGAAAGGAAGAAACAGAGGTGCTAAATGAAGTACTCTTTCTTTTCCTCTGCATGTGCGTAGTTCCCCTCCGCATTGATGATGGCCGTGTCTGCGTCAGGGGCGTCCTCCGCTCCTTTGGCCTCATTGGTTAAGTATGTCCCTGTCCACACAGTCCCACATAGGTCACAGACACGTAAGGAACAGCAGTGGACAATGTTCAAGCATTTTAGCACACTCTCTAGGCCACAGGAGAGGGCCACGGAGAGATGAGGTGATACCTACCTTTATGCCTGGCCAGATAGCGGCCCAGGACGATGATGAAGCACAGTGTGATAAAGACCACCACAGCTACCACTCCTCCAATCAGGGCGTGATCAGGACCATGCTGAGTCAATGCATTTGGGTCTGCAGAACAAGATAAAGGGGAGAATGGAGTGATCCAGGTACAGTTAGTTGGCTTGAAATAAAAAAATAAAAATAAATAACCTTAATCTCTACCACATATGGAGCATATTTGCACATTTCCTAATAATATCAACACATTTCCTGTAATGAGAAAAGAACGAAAGTTCTGTTTAATTGTAATGGAAGTCATGGAAGTTGTTAAATTTTGCCAAATAAGTGATGTCCTACAGCACCAGCATCTGCAGTTCGATCCTGAAATCAAGTTACTGTCTGTCCACATGTTCTCTCCATGTCTGTGAGGATTTCCTCCAGATTGTCCGGCTTCCTCCCACCTCCCACCAACATGCTGGTCGGTGCACTGGTCACTCTAGGTGTGAGTGAGTGTGTGTGTATGATGCTCTGCATCAGACTGGTGTCCTATTCTCAAGAAAAGCTCCAGATCCACCACAACCAGGATAAAGCACTTACTGAAGATGAATGATTGAATGAAGTAAGGTCTTAGGATGAAAGAAGCATGAGACATTTTAGTAAAATAAAGAAAAAACTAATTCCATGTACTTTCCCAAACTTTTTGTGCTAACCATATGGCACTGGGCTTAACCTGAGCCACTTTTGTGTTTTTGTGTCTATGATATCACATAATCACAAATTCTTTCAGCTGAAAAAGTTCTCATCTCTGAAATGATGAATTATATAAATTTAGAGCTTTACAACTACCTTTGAAGAATTCATGACAGCATTTTATATGTTTTGCATGTAAGGTCCATGTCAGCACAATGTTCATTCTTCTGTACAATTTTCATTGCTTGTCTCTTCAGGACACCACTGAATAAAGTTCTAGAACGTTTTCAGTAAAAATCTAGAGTAAAATTCAGGAAAATGTGTCAATTTTTTTTTTCCTCTTCTCTATCCTATGAGAAAAAGGCTTTCTAGGAAGTCTTACTAAATTTACTTTGTTATCAATAACGGTGGTGGTGTGAGTGGAACTGGCTTCATTAATTGTTTGACAGATTAAGGTTGTGAGTATGATTGGCTGATTTTTCAAGTTACTGCCCTACTTTAACTTATTTTCATGAAGTAACTTTCATGGGTAATTGTAGAAGTTTTCAGTTAACTGAAAGCAGAAGTGCAGTAGACTGTAGATAATGGATGTTAATTTACAGTGCTTGTTTTTCCCCCTTAGTACTGGAAGAGTCAGTTCAATGCCAGTTTTATCATATCCAGAAGGTGCCAATACACTACTACTACTCTAGTTTATAGAAAAAAAATATGAGGAATTGGGAGCCCTAGTTGTTAATAATAATAATAATAATAATAATAATAATAATAATAGTAATAATTGTCTAACGTGAGGAAAATGGTCAGGAGTTGTGAACAATTGTGGCTATTGTCAGGTTTGTTACTTTCTTTTCTCCTCCTCTGAGTCACACAGACTAACTCTGACACAATATGACATCATAAAAATAATTATTTCCTTTTTTATTCAAACGAGTAATCTCTGCTGTATATATAATACTATTTATATTATGAAAATGAATTCCATGCCATGTTAAGCATCAATGTTTAGGCAGTGTCAAATCCTGAAAAAGAACCAAAAAAAAACATTCCCATGAGGCCATGCTGTTGACTTTGAGCATTCTCATGTGGCCGATCAGTGCTGATATATTGTGCACTTTTTTCATAGTAGAAAGCATATTAAAAATGGCCACCGCCACCTGAAATAAAACAGACTTCCACTATAACATTACTGCTCTGACTCAGCCCTTAAAGAAATATGACCAACTTTAAAAATGTCTGAGGTTGCTGAGGGCTAATTTGTCTCTCGGGTTTAACTTTGAGCGAGCAGATGCGGGTGAACTCAGTCATCTCTGGAGCTGTGCTGAGTAATTGCCACCTGGAATAATGACTTTCCCCTCCCTGCAGCGACCACTGCAGCAGCGATAGCCCTCTAGTGCACTCGCTGCCTGTCGTGTTTGCCTTGACCCCTACCTTCTAAAGACGCTGTGAAACGTCTGCTGGTCGATCTGGGTTTGTAGGTGTTTGGCACCTTTGGCCCTGTCCACAACCTGAGCGTGCTGTTTCAGTGCTTATGTGAGCGTGTAAACTTTAACTATGTGTCTTTACTGCGCTGCTAGCGCGCTCTCATTAGTTCATAGTGATGAATGTGTCCTGCTGCTGCTGCACTTGGCAAAGTGACCCTGAGAGATGAGAGGAAAAATGGCTTCTGCAGAGCCATATTTAACACCCATATAAACCCATTTACTTCAATTAACATTTGGACTTAGTTTTAAAGATGACACAGTGGACTGGACATTATGTTTGAGTAACTGCTGGTGACTTTAGTAAAGATTTTACAAATAGACCTAGGGTTTCTTTTAACATTATTCACAAGTTCAAATTTTCTCTATTTATGTTTTGATTTATATGTTGTTCTAGAAGTATTTATTCAATCCACTTATCCAACTCAGTATATATAGCCTTCTGCAAAGTACTGAAATGGAGAAAAAAAAAATCCAGAATATCTTTTTTTTTGAGGATTTCTACCAGATTGTCTCACAGTTTGGTCATTTTGCCAATTCCTACCCACCAGCTAGATCTGGTGACAGCTACCAACTGGGGGAGGCGAACGCTAGCACGAGCTTCCAGAAGCCAGCCACTGCATCTTTTTGAACTGCTGAACATGGAGAAGAGCACTAACAATTGATTGTTGTTTTAAAAAAAATATTTTGTTGACCATGTTCCTCATTTATGGTAGAAGAAAGTGATGAGCTGATACGAATATGATTCCAATCCTGGGTTATTAATTATGCTTTTTAGTTAGGTTTAATACTTCAGGCTACATTTATTGCGTCATGCTTACACAAATATATTGTGTGTTTTAAATGTTCAATTATCACTGTTTATTGCTGTTACACCAAAACATCAGGTGGTCTATAAAGCTGCATGGAGATATAAATATATTAGGTTTATATCAATTTTATGCACAAAAATAGACTTGAAAGCTTTATGTGCTAAAACACGCACACTGTACTCCTTGTCTTTGCTCATATTCATTGGTGTAAAAAGAAGTGGGCTGTTTCAGTGAAAAGCCAAATCAGACAAAGTATCTACTCTTTACACCTACACATGCATCTACCCTGGACAAGCTGTTATATCTAAATGTGTAATAGTACAATGTTTTAAACAGGTTATCAATGATGTATGAGAAGTGAGAGAGTGCTAAATGAAAATTCAGACACTTAAGGTTGGTATTCAAAGGGCTACATGAAACCTACACGTCCTTGACAACTGACATACTGCATATCTACATTATCAGCTACCTGTCAGCTGCCATAAAGACTATATTCAACTATTTTAATGTCAAGTTGTCATGCCTGAGTCAAGTGATGGATTTATATTGACAAAAATGTTTGTGTTATGATCAAGGCACAAATGCCCATTGCTAGGCTAAGTCCTTGCAACATAAAAATGAGGCTCAATTTTTGTCATCCACATGGCATAAACTGGAATATTGTTTACTTTTGTGGAACCAAGAACAACAGCACCACCAGTGGTCATAAGTAAAAATATAGTGAATGATGTGAAGTTGAGGCTAGGCCTGATTTCTTTCTAGATCAGAATGTAGATTCCACTGACAAGTTTAGTGGAGTGATGCATGGTGAAACGTCCCATGGATTTGGTGGGCTAATTTGCTTAAGCCTGCTTCATTTACACATTCATAACACATCATTAGCAGGGATACATGAAATACAATAGCAAAAGTATTTAAAACGACCTAGGTGGATAACTGATTTTCTAGAAAGCCTTTGAAAGCAAACACTCTACAATTACATGAAGGGACAACAGAACCTGTGGTTTTAAGTGGTTTGGATGAAAGAGCTTTATGTTTTTTTAAAGAGACTTCATGCTGTAAGGCTCAACCATAATGGTTTCATAATAGTTAATACAGAGTTACTGATAGGCAGTAGAATGTTTTAGAGCTCTAATTCAGTAATTCATGACCAGACATCATTGGTTATGAAAATTTCTCTGGTAAAAGGTCATGTCAATGGACTAGCTCAATGTACTTCTGGTACATAAGGGTACATCACATAATACTAATAATGTGACATCAAACAAAACATCAAAACCGAACTCACTTTTATTTAAATTCATTTAAATGTATGTATGTTTTAAAGTAAAAATGCATAACTAAATTTTGTCAAATTGTATAAAAATAATAAAAAATTTATGTCACTTAATGTAGGCATCAACTTGACACCAGAATTGACAGAACTGAAGCCTGTTGAAGTAAGCCTTTATAAATGTTTATGTAGTTTTATGTAGTCCTGTGAATTCTGGAATTAGGTGAAGTGAAATTTGACTTTCTCTTATTGTCAACTGATGGAACTTTAAGTCACATACTGCAGTAATAATAATGAAGATTTCATCTAAATATTTAAACATATATATATATATATGAATTAAAACCGAGAATCTATAAAGGAAACTTTTAATATAACATATCAAAGAGAAATGTAAGCAGCTTAACATTTTGTTTCCACTCAGTAATTTCATTTAGATCTCCAAACACTCATGTACATCATAATAGGCTCTGGGAAATAAGGTGTGGGTGTGATTAGATCCTAAAAGCAAATTACTGTTTCTAATTATTTAAATAAATTCTCTTCACAGGCTAGCAATCCCTACAAATCCAATAAGATTATTAGACCAGAATATACAAGAGTTCTTGCCATAATGTAAGACATAACACATACAGAAACATGGTAGAAAGAAATGACTACAGGGAAACATCAATGGACCAGAACAAAAGACACGTAACGCTGCACATAGCAGAACAGAATCACTTTTTCAAGGACAGTGCCATGCACGCGCTGATGATATGGAAACATGCTGCGACTCCTACATCAGTTTCTTTGTGCTTCACCAACATCATTTTATAGAGCTTGTTAGCTCTGTGGCTCCATTTCACGCCATACTCCTGAGCTTATTCCGTACTATATGCCATGTAACAAGACAATTTGAGACTATTCCTGCTGGGAAGGTCTATGGAAGCAGTTGCTTGATACAAATATTTGTTTGTATGGACACAAAATCTAGCTGCTATACATTCCCTCTTAAAACAATCAGGTCATGCTTTTTGTATATCTTTTCATACCAGCATAAGCAAGTGTTACTATAGAGTATAATGGACTGATTTGCTAGCAGCAGATGCTTCTGAGTTTTGAGGGCCTCTCGTGGGAGTGATTGGAATGGAGCACCATGGCCTTTTGTTACGTCATTCAAGTGCTCCCATGCAAGGCAATGACCCCAAGCTCATGCTATGAAGAAAGTTGAGTGGCCACGTCTCGCAATGACCATACACGGAACGAGGCGATAGTTACCTGAGGTACCTGGTAAGTTTTTGGCTGTTGCCATGGACGCAGACAGAGAAGGGCGACAAGGGAAGACATGGGTGAGGAGATCAGGAAATCAACAGTGGTGACACACACACACACATATAAACACACATAAACTTAAGAATGAAGACGGTAGTTATTAGTATGCTTTCAGAGATTTAGAAGGCACATGGCAGGCTGGGACAGTAAACTACAGGCACACTGAGGAACCCTATACAACACGTCATTGTATTGCTTACCTACACTGTGAGTGTCAGTATATTGCTATATTAGCTATATGCATAGTATGTATTTTTGAGCAAATTAATGTATCCCTTTAAAATTCCAGGGTGTTTTAGTGCTAAGGTATGTTTTTCAGTAACTAAAGGGATAGTGAAACTAATAGCAAAAATGGGTGTGAGACTGGACTCACTGATGTTTCCTGGGATTTTAACAGGTTATATACTGTATATTATTTCAGTAAAGCCCAGCTTTGTGGTGTTTCCTGTGAACAGCTTTTCCCATCTGAGCTGTGGATCTCTCCAGCTCCTTCAGCGTTACCCATGGCCTTTTGGTTGCTTCTCTGATTAATTCCCTCTTTACCCACTCACTGGTTGGCCTTTTCTAGGCAGAGTCACTGTTGTGCCATTCCACGTTTTCATAAATGCGGGATGTTCAAAGTTTATGATAGTTTTAATACCCAAGCCCTAACTGATATTTTTCCAGAATTTTCTCCTTGACTTGTTTGATCGTTTCCTCAGTCTTCATGATGCTGCTTGTTTAGATATGTTTTCTAACAAACATCTGGTCTTCCATGTGTACTGCTGGACTCCATTCAACTAATTATGTGACTTTGGATGGCGACTGGTTTCACCAGAACTAATATAGGAGTTTCACAGCAACACGGCTGAATACTTACACAATCACAATTTGTTACTTCAATGTTATCCCATTGAAGTCCATTTCAGTTCAAGGGGAGTGAATACTTGTGCAAAGTATATATTCTGTGAGCATATGAGAGGAACTAGCCTACAGAACCAGGACTGATTGTTTTTATCTCTTTTACCTTTTATCTTTTACATCTAAGAAAGACTGACACCTGGAATTTTAGCTTTTATCTCAGTACAGAATCACTAAAAACCTTTTAGGCCAATTTGTATGCTCAAAAAAAAAAAAAAAAAGAAGAAAGTGTGATGTTAAAAGGTTGAGGTGATGAAAAGTGGCAGCAGCCAGAGAGACAATGTGAGAAAAAAGAAAGCGATAGTGAGAGAGTGAGAGAGAAAGAGAGAACACATATAGCTTAAGTGATTCAAACACAATATGCCTGATCCAGACCCATTTGCACTGCAGACTGTGTGTCTTCCCAATGGTATTAGTTTGAAGCTCTGAGCTAGGCTCTACACCATCTTGCACACACTCCTAAACGTATAAGTTTACTGAAACAGTAATATTCGTTGCCTCTTTCCCAGTGAGGGATCTCTTAAATGCTCAGCTCCTCCATTTTTAATGAGGATGGATATAAGCAAGCTTCCCTGGCTTGGACTTCAAACGAGGTCCATTCAGATTACTGTCTGTAGGGCGTAGTGCTCTTCCGGGATGTTCCCTCCATTCAGGTTACTTAATTAGTTCCTTAAATATCTGGATCTTGTAAAAAAGAAAAAAAAAAGAAAATGAAAGCACCATAGGTTCTCTAGCCAGATTTTTTGTGTGTGTGTGTGTCAGTGAACACAATGGAGATTTAACAGTTTTCCTGATGAAGTTTTTCAATAGAATACTCTTTTATAGATGTTTGCATGCCTCTTTTTGCAAATAAACACAACTCCTTTAGGCTATCTCTACAGTCTAATTAAGAGAGGTTTGTGGAGCAACTGAGTGTATGTAGACTGAGAAAGTAAGGTGATAAATATTTTACTGCGGAAGGCAATTGTTGCACTGTTTTTTTCAACCCCCCCAGAGACAGTAAATGCTGATGCTGACTTGGAAAATAAGTTGAAGAAGAGTTTTAAGCATACACACATAGCAGCATAGTCTGGGTCTATACATCTAATGGCAGCAGCATGAGCCTATTGTTCCTGCTGAGATTGAAATCTCCTATGACAATGAACTATATTAGGGACATATAATCTTCAAAACATAAAAATCATTTTTAATCCACTCTGTCCCTAATGTTTTGTTCAGGTATTATCCCCAAAATGTACACATACATCAAGAGACTTCACTGATCTATGTGATAAACAGGTAAATTAAGCTGGGTGCAGAGAAGCAGAGATTCGGCACCTTTATAAACAAGAAGAGTTGAGCTAATCTTATGGTAATGTAAATAATTTCTAATACAATCTTGGTAAAATCTATTTCACTATTTGCAATAAATCACACTGACAGGCAACCCCAGGCAGCTACACAAACACTCCTAACCCCTCTGCTTGTAATCTTTCATGATTATTAAATTCCCTTTTCTCTGCGTTATCCAAGTAATTTCAAGGTTTTCTGTTGTGTAGGTAGGCTAGCCTAGACCGAATAGCTAGATTAGCTTGTCACCATGCAGCTTGCTAGATTAAGAAAAAAGCTTGCGGAAGACCCTCATATGGGTATTATGGTCAGGTGTCCACATACTTTTGGCCATATAGTGTATCTATCTCTTTGTGTAATAGTGTACATTAAATTTGCTAATATATAATATGAGTGATCTAGCTATCTGTGTAGTAGTGAAAATTACACTTGCTAATCTGTAATTATTTATCTAGCTAGCTGTGTAACAGTGTATATTACACTTGCAAATCTGTAATTATTTGTCTAGCTGGCTGTGTATCAGTGTAGATTAAATTTGCTAATCTGATCCTCAGTTAAGGGTTGAGTGAAATGTGAATGGCCAGAGGAAATGGTTATCTGTCTATTTTTAATTGATGTAAGAAGATGCTAGTATTCACTGTAGCTAGTGTAGCCTTGTGCTCTGCTTTATTATTATTATTATAAACAGACTGTTTTTTGTCATTCAGCTTTACAGTATCATGTATCTTTAATGTCCCAACTCACAGTTTACTGAAAAAATAAAGTCTAAACACCCAACTTTATGAAAAAACAGATATACCAGTGTTGAGACTTCCACACATAAATTGAATTATTCCCACAATGGGCCTCATTTATCACTTCATCAAATCATTTAATAAAGCTGCATGTAAATGTTTTCATGGGCTAAACCGAACAAAACATTCCCAACAGATTTACAAAACTTTTGCTAATGCTGCTAAACATTCTTCATACTTAGGTACATATGTTGATAAATGCTAATCATCCATAAATTACATAAAAAGCATATTTATAGCACAGGTAATTTACTATTAGTGACGCCAAAAAAACCCATAAAAGGCAAAGCTCACAGACAGCAAAAAATGACAAAAAGATGACTAAATGGTGAAAGAACACCTAAGTGCAGTGTGTGCTAAATCTTCCAGTAATGCAGCTCAGCCATTGCAGCGCATCAGCTACCACAGGCAGACAATAACACTATCTTCTTTAACAGGGTGTCATAGGGCTTTTGCCCTCATTGACTCTTATTTGTCTTGATTTATGGATTTGTTTTTGGATTGCTGTTTCACAAAACTTTCACTAAATTTGTGTGTGCAACTGACATAAATAAATGATTTAAACTTGCCAATTATATGATGTGATGCCTATCAGCTAGGTTCTACAGTTTTAGTGAGTCTCTTTCTTAAAGTAAACTTGCACAAACTCAGGGGCTTGAGAAATAAGGCCCGATGTTGCCACTCGAGAAAAGGTTATGGCTCATCCACCTCCTAAATCTCAATTTAACCGCCAGTGTTGCACATCAGACAATAACCCAATTCATGTTTGTATGATATAGTGCAGCTGATATTATGCATGATGAATGAAAACTATATTCATCTGGTTTTTTTAATCCTGAGAGGCTGGATGAAAAACAAAGACATAGCAATCAATAGCAAGTTTCTAATTTCCAAGACTTATCATATTGGTCATTTGGGAGTAGGTAAAGTGAAGGAAAACCTATCCAGATGACACATCTTACCATATTGCATATGTTGAGTGTTCAAGGTCCAATGTCTCTGCTCTCATTACAAAAGGTTATTGGTATTTTACACTGTCCTGGGAGCAGTTTCCAAATGGAAGGCCTGTCATAAATATCACCTTTGGGAAGCTAATGGTGCACAGTTTGGGTTTAGATTGAGTCAGGCTTCAATTGAACGCTGGCATCTAATTTTCAAACCATCATGTGCCTGTCCTGCTTACATCATGTTCCTCCTTACAAAGATAGCCTCCTTCTTTAAAATATTCACACAGCTGAACACTATATCTTTCAGCTGAACTGTTTATAAAAATGTTTCTCTAAATGGCAACCTGGAATTTTATTGGTCTCTTTCCTAGTTTCTCAGATTAAGATAGTGGTTAATATTAAAAGATAATAAGAAACAGATCTGTATTATAGATTTAATCAAGATTTCAGTTATTGCAAAAATGTCCATATGGTCTTGCCATAATTTTGTCCATGCTCTTTATATCATATAATATCCACCAGTTTACATGGCTGGATTGTGATGTGCACCACTGGTAGGCACATAAAAATGCTGAAATTAAATGGAGATGAATAGTGCCTGGGTGACTTCAGATGACATTTATTGCATCTTAGCAGTCATGCCATTAGCAAATTAGCTTCATCCAAAGGCTGGACGACTCAGAGTGAGGGAGAGAGAGAGAGAGAGAGAGAGATAGAGAGAGAGACAGAGAGAGAGAGATAGAAAGAGAGAGAGATGATAAATGTCTCTTTGGCCCACAGCAAGACATTCAGATGAATTAGAAGCAAAAGTAATGAGTAATGTGAATGAGGGCCTCTCTCTCTCTCTCTCTCTCTCTCTCTGTTTCTGCCTGATGAGCAGAGAATAAATGCAGCAGGATGTGCTGGCTTGTGGAGGTTAGACGAAGTCAGGGGTGAATCGTTTTTAACTTTTACAGATCACTGAGATGTGAGTACACTGTGCTGCTCTCCATTAGTGAAAATAACCTTTGGCTATGACCTTTGCTGGGTTTAGCTTTTTTTTTGTCTGTTCCCTTCCCTTTAGCTATATTATTTCACACACTTTACTTCTAGGAAGGTTCATTTATTGCCAAAATGGATATATTTATTGTGTAGAAAATGAAGATATTCATCAATATGATTGAACAATAAAATTCATCATTTAGAAGCACTGCACAGGGAGCAATTTTTAAATTAAATTGAAACCTTTCATCATTGGTGACACCTTTAGAATTTTACTGGATATATGTGCCTTTTAAATGCCTGAGGTTTTAGTTAAATTAGTTGATTCAATTTATTGGTCACACTGCAAGAGATAGTAAAAATTTAGCCTAATGTCAAAGCAAATTTTTAGAAGCAGTATAAATAGTAATATGGCAGATTCACCAGCTATTGCTTGCTATTCTCCAGTTTGATACAACTTGTTCCATCTTTTAAAAAAAAACGACTGAGAGAAAAATCACACCTCACAGAGAATGGCCTATGCCACACTTAATTACCTCACAGAGAATAATGACCTTTGGGTAACAGACGGAATGGAAAATGCAGTAAACATTTTAAGTCCTGAGCACAGACAGATCATGAATAATTTTTCCACCTTTGCATGAGTGCCCATACTGCACTCCAACGTATGATTGACTCAGGCTGGTCCGTGGCTGCTGATTATAAATCTATGCCCACAACTAATATTCTTTACCTACGTTCCAGTTTTATCTTGACAAATGTGTATGTGTGTTTGTAGCCAAGCCTTAATTATATGTTCTCACACAGCACCGTCTGCATCTGAGAATCAACTGATATCTCAGCCTCACCATTAAATACTGCCTCCGACAGCACTTTTCCCTCTTTCCTTATAACACAACACTAAACTGGGTCAAAATGAGTTATGAGTTATGTGCGTATGAAGGTGTGTGTGTGTGTGTGTGTGTGTGTGTGTGTGTGCGCGTGTGTGTGTACATCTTTTGTGTGTGCAGTGGTCGATCGAAAGACTGTAAGACCGAACCAACGTAAACAGCAGAATGCTGAAATGACACTTGGATGAGAAAAAAACGTATGAAAACACAAAGATACAGAAAAGAATCCTTCTTTTTTCACAATACTGTAAGCAACCATTAGCAATTTAAAATAATAACTCACCATACACAAACAGTACATATTCATCACTGTTGGTCCCAAGATGGTTCCTTGCCTCACACCGGTATGTGCCATTGTCTGTTTTGTTGAGGTTTGTGATGATTAGTTCCCTGCCTTCCACGATCATTCGCTCAACATCAGGAAGTACTCCACCGTCCTTTGTCCATAACACTCTGTCAGGTCTACAGCAACGAGTATTAGTATGAGAATTTAGTTCCAGTCTTTCATCATGAGAAACAAGTTTATAACTCTGTATTGACAATATTCTTCAATCTGATGTGGTAAATCCTTTCATACATATCAGGCCATTACAATTTTATATTTTAGAAATAAAAATATAACTAAGAAGTTAGGAGCACGGGAATATATACTTAGTGACCATTTTAATAGGAACACCTGTAGCCCTGTTGTTTCATGCATTTTCCAATCAGCCAATCATGTGGCAGAATGCATAAAATCTGTAGTTACAGATCAAGTGCTTCAGTTAATGTCCACACCAAACATTAGAACAGGGGAAAAAATGTCATCTCAGTGACTCTGACCATGGCATGTTTGTTGGTGACAGATGGCTGAAGATTGGAAAAGAGTCATTTGGTCTTTTTCCCATCTTCAACTGTCTAGTTTTGGTGAATCTGTGCCCACTGTAGCCTCAGATTCCTGTTCTTGGCCGACAGGAGTGGAACCCGATGTGGTCTTCTGCTGTTGTAACCCATCCACCTCAAGGTTCGAAGTGTTGAACATTCTGAAGAGTGGTTATTTAAGTTACTGTAGCTTTCCTACCAGAGCAAATAAGTCTTCTTCTCTAACCTTTCCTGTTAACAAGGCGTTTACACCTACAGAACTGCAGCTCACTGATATTTTTTTGTTGTTTGCACCATTCTCTGTAAACTCTAGAGACTGCTGTGAAAATAACAGGACACCTGTTTCTGAAAAATTGCAGGACAGCAGTTTCTGAAATACTGAAACCAGCCTGTCTGGCACCAAGAACCATGCTACGGTCGCTGAAATCACCATTTCCCCCATTCCGGTGTTTGATGTAAACATTAACTGAAGCTCTTGATCTATATGTACATGATTGTATGCATTACGTTGCTGCAACATGATTGGCTGATTGGATAATTGCATGAATGAGCAGTTGTACATATGTTGCTAATAAAAGTGGTTGGTGAGTGTATGATCATATTATTATCAATACTATACCACAACATTGTTTAATTCTTAATTCTGATTGGTCAGAAGGTACTGAAAATTTTCTATAACAGCAACTCTGACAAAAGTGCTGGTTTATATTAATGCACTGGAAAAGTAAAAGGGACTTGTATGGAAGACACTCCACATAAACAAACTTAAACTTTTGGAAGGAGTGTCACTGAAATCATTTTAAACAATGTAATGCTTTTAATGTGATGGTTTGTAAATTTATATTTTTATTTAATGATCTTGAATTTCACTGTGCAGTTTTCCCTATGTTAGCTGTGCAAATGACAAACAAAAGACTTAAAATTAATGAAATTGTTTTTTTTTTCCTTTTTGGCTGCATTGTGTTTAACACACAATGTTAATTGTTTTAGTCAGATTTTTAGAATTGATTTGTGCAAAATTTTTAATTAGAAATCTCTAATTAGCTGTACTGTATACTGTACTGTATACTGCATTGTAAAAGGCATTGCAGTGTTGGAATGACCTGAGTGCTTGTCATAATATATGCTTGTTTGTTTAAGACCTGCATAAGTTTGATATTTATAGCTGCAGTAAAAGTTACTGTCTCGCCCTTTATTATCATTTTGTAGGTGAGAATCTTCTAAAGGTCAGGCCTGTGGCTTGGAAAGGTCACAGAATTCAACTTACTTAATAAACTACAATATCTCTGTAATTATTTAAGATTTAGCTACTAAGATTAGCACTCCTACATATCAAAGGTTTATGATTTATTATAACTTTTTCATGTGGTGTAGAAAAGGTCCTCACTATTCTCTGGAATTATCTGTACTCTTTAAACTTAAAACAGAATAAAGCAGTCAACAAATGAACAGCCTTTTCACTAGTGAATGACTTACAGGGGGTTGCCTTTAGATGTACACTCCAGTTTGAAGTACTGTCCTTCCTGTGGCACGATTAAAGAGGGAACAATCTCTACCTGAGGTGCATCTGTGGTGGAGAAAAACAGTTGAATTGGCAAATGAGAATTGGGACAGTTAGGCAAATGTGGGTCTAATATCTTTCATTCAGTCCTTTAATTATCCATGCAATATTCCCACTGAGACTGAAATCTTATTTACTATAGGGGTGTAAAAACAATATATATAAAATATAAAACAAATATGCAGAAAAAAATGCTTGTAAAAAGAAAGTAAGATAATGTTGGCATAAAATAAAGATTAAATGTTTTCCATTGTCTTAAATATATTGATTTAAAGGTTTATTCTTGAAATTCATTCTTAAATTATTTCTTACATTATTTGATGTCTATGAATTTATTCCCAAAACAATTTTTTAAAAATAAAATAAAATAAATACATAACCACTCAGCCAGTGCTGGTAAAGCATATAAAATATAGGATTAAATTAAAATTTAATTAGCATTATTTATTTATTTATCTGTTTGTTTGTTTGTTTGTATAAAAAATAAAAGCTGAAAAACACAATTAAACTGTTTCATGCAAAACATATTTTCCCCTGCAAACTTCCATCTAGTGCAATTTTATACCCAATTACTTTTTTTTATATATATATAAACCTCAGTAATGTTTTTGCAAATTATTAAATTACGGCCCTGTTAAAACCTGTTGGTAGAAGTAGAACTGTGGCTGCTTATCTGAAAGCATTTCTCATCTAGTAGTTTAATATTAGGCTTAGGGAAGTTGGGAGGCTTCCAGATCATCTCTACCCTGAGATGTTACTCACAGTAGACCTCCAGCACCTCTGTGACTTGGTGAGGAGTGGAGTTCAGGGCAATGTGCTCCACACTGCAGGTGTACGCAGCTCCATCATCTTTTCGGTCCACTTGGAGGTGTACAGTGCTCCTTACTGTGAAAGACCTGCCTGTAGCGTTCACCTCCTTCACACCTGAAACAACAAACACGGTTAAACAACAGCTTTAGTCTATACTTTACAGACCACAATGACTTCTATGCTCTTATTCCATTAGTCAAAAGAACAAAGCAGCAACTAGCAAGTGTGCAAACCAACTGGGTCTTTGTCTAAACGTTTCAACACGCCAGTGAGACATTTCTGGAAATGTATTATAAAGTCAATGAAAAGAAAAAAAAGGGGTATGTAGCAAAAAAAGAAAGAGTGTAAAGCACCACTGACCATCTCCCACTGGTCTGGGGAGGGGCGTAGAAAAGGACACTGATACAGAACCGATGTCCAGGATTTACACCTGAGACATTCCTATCCACTAACCATGAAAGCCATGGCTCAGCAAAATCATGAACGGCTGAGTGCAAACAGTCCCCTGGAGGGTCTTCTCCAAACAGTTCACTGCACAGTACTTGGACTTGCCCTCCCTCTCTCTCTTTCTATCCCTCTCACGCACTGACACACACACGCACACACATGAACACACACACTCACTCACACGCACACACATCACAAGTGCAAACACAAATCTCCCCTGTCCTTGAAATTGTCATCCAAATCTTGTCTTTGCCATCTAAACAAAATATTGATTTTATTCCCGGCTTTTTTTCTCCACACTCTTGACATTTTTCGCATCTAGATAAGCATTGGTAAACAACAGACGGCCAAGTTTGGCTCTGAGTGGGCAGTTTGCCGCATGATGCCTACATGTATTGATTCACTGTCTATCTATAGGGTTTGAAATTGGTTTCTTCAGTTAAATCACCAGCAATTTGTCAAAAGAAATTTGTCAATATTTCTTAAAGAGACAGCTTGACATTTTGGAAATGAATCATTTTAATCTACGTAACCACAGAGTTATTGAATTCACGATGATGTTTGGTTCTATTAGTGTGCAGTACCCAACCCAGATGTAATGAGTGAACAGTGAGCTCAACAGGAATATGGCTAAATACCTTTTATGTTTTTAGAATATATTTATCTGTTATATTCAATTCATTTTACTGCATATTTATTTGCATTTAAATTGATTTCAATTTATTTGTATAGAGGGTATAAAAGTAGACAGAAATCAAGATGTAGATCCCTAATGAAAAAATCAGAAGCGACACGAGGAAGAAACCTTGAAAGAAGCCAGACTCAAAAGGGAACTTTTGGGTGATGCCAGATAGTTGGATTATCATTACAGTAGACAGTAGAGACTACATGTACTGTACTACAGTACTACATGTGTTGAAAGGATACAGAATGTCTGTTATGATCATAATGTTACTAGGATTTCATGGATGAGCATAAGACAGTCTTTATGATTTTTATAAAAGTACAAGTCCACAGTATCCAGGTGAGATTACCCACTAAGGCAGGTCGGTGAGTTCTGGGCATAAAAACTGTTTAAGGGGTTTTTGGAGAGTGTAAAAAACACATATGCACAATTTCTAGTTGAACTTTGTAGCAAGTGGCCAAGTTTTCATAATGTGTAAATGTGAATTAAATCCTTTTCACACACTCTGTTTAAATGCTGTCCGCATCAGAGCAGCAAACATGCAATTAATGTCGAATTTAAAACCAACTTTAATCAGCAATAATGAGTCAACAATAAGTCATTTTGAGAAACATTCTGACTGTTTTGAGACAACATATTTTTGCTAAATTTACTCAATAATCAGACATTGTAAATGGAATAACTGATGGAAACAGGCTTCTGGTAATTTAATACCTGCCCTTTGGGTGTGCTAATTTAAAAGTTTCTTTCCCAAAGTCACTTTCAGTCACAGTAACTTGCAGTGTAGGTGCAAAATTAATCGTTTTGCATAAACATCACCCTCCATTTTGCAACTAAAGGTAGAAACAATTTCTTCTCCATCATATATGCTGCTCAGACTATGATGTTGGTGCTACAGAGTAGATTTGGTCATGTACACTAGAACTGATCATAGACAGAGATTCATTTGACAGAGATAAAATTGACACAGCTAAAACTCAATTCAGAATTAAAGCTATTAACAGACAATCCTTCTATTAAATCTCTCATCTGTTTTAAAGACATACTCAGCTGGTGTATAAGAGAAAGTATTTTTATACTGTATAGTGGTATATAAGAAATGTAATGAGTATATTCTGCTAATATAAAGAAGTAAAAATCATAAGGCTGAAGCTGAGGAGCAGAGAATTGTGTAAATTCACAGCACCAATATTACTGTAACAAACTGTTAATATCTTTTAATCAACAAAAATATTTATCATAAATGATATTTACACATACATATTTAACAAATATGTATGTGTAAATATCATTTATGATATTTACACATACATATTTGTTAAATATGTATGTGCAAATATCATTTACACATACATATTTAACAAATATGTTTTGCATTGCATCCATGCATTGTTCAAGTTTGTGTTTGTGAATATTTATCAGTTTTAAGCTATGTCGTTATTCTATGTACACTGAACAACTACGGAACTGTTTGAAACACAAGCTGCAATTTTACACCCCACCTCCGGAACAGACGCGCTTCACACTTCTATTTGAGGATCATTTTCTTTGAGGTCACCCAAAGTGTCTTTCATTACAATATCACCACCCACTGTTATTAGTTACACCAGATGACAGATTTAAAAAAAAATGTGTGGTCACTTGCTTGAGAGAGAGAGAGAGAGAGAGAGGGAGAAGGAGCACAGCGTCTTGATGACTTATTCCACTGAGCTGTTTTAATTAAATACAGGCATAATACCTTGCAGGAGCGTCTTGTATAATGAGCAAGGTAAAACTGGCACAACTAAAATTAGTATACAGGAAATGCTTATCTAATTGTATACTTCTCCCACTGGGACCCATCTTGAGATATGCTAAGAGTTTCCAAAATTGCTTGCGTATACTGAATTGCAAGTTTGACGAAAGTTAAAAAGTATTCTAAGATATCTAACTACAGTATGTGCCAATCTATAGTACTTCAAATATACTACATTCTCAAATTTTCTACAACCTTGCGTATCATATATGTATTTGGGCTTTGACTATGGTGCTACAGAGCATATTCTCTCCTCTACACCAGATTTGATCACGGATTCGTTTGAAAACTAGTGAGTGACATAGAGGTGGGATGTGATGCTGTGCCGCAGCATAGTGCTGGCATTTTACTGCATGCTACGTGAACACCATTTCCAAGTCAGGAGCGCTTATCTCAGTCTCAGGCCATCAGTTACTCATGCTCCATCAACCATTCGCATGCTTAAACCCTTAGTGAAATGCCTAGACCATATTTCGCCATCTCCGCAGGGTGGATGTGCCCATTCGAGTGAAAATAATTCCTATCCAGTGCCTTCAACTTTAGTGTAATGCACTAAAACTCTGTTGTAATTTGACTCATAAACTCACATAAATGGCTCAAAACTTTACCTTGACCATGTGGTCGGTGGTTTCAAAATTTCAGAGTTAATCTAAGTAAATCACCGGTGCAGTGCTGGACTCAACTATGCAATGTTACGCATCTCAGAGTTGATAATAGTCAATGTCATTTTCCTCATTAGAACTGAAAAGATAAAACAATGAGTTCCTAGGATAAGGCCCTGATTTAATAAGACCCCAAATAACAAGTACTAATTTGCATGTGTGCATGCAGTATTGGGCGTGCTGCAGGTGACTTACAAAGAATAATTGCATGAATGAGGTGACATTCAAAATAGGAGGAGGAACCAACATATAAATTAAGTTTTTTTTTGTGCTATTTGTACTTGGTAGTTGCAGCGAGTCCAGATCTCAGAGACTCCAGTGGAAAGTAAACTGAAACTCAAATATAACGGCAATTAAAGGTGGTGAGATCTGTTGAAAACTGTTCAAAACATGATATGAATGTGCAATTTGTTAATAATGTAAATTTAAATGACTCCCTTTTCACAGGATCTGTTTAAATGCTGTTGGCATCGGAGTAGTAAAAGGGCAGTATTGTATACTATATGTAATATATGAAACCAGCTTTACTGCAGCAATAATATGTCATCATTCTGTGAACATTCTGATATTTTTGATACATTAAGGCATAATTTTGTCTCTAATTGATGGAAATAGGCTTCCATAAATTTAATACCTGCCTTTTGGTTGCAGTAATTTGCAATTGCTGTTCCCAAAGTGACTTTCAGGCTTAGTGAATTGCATTGTGGGTGCAAA
Source organism: Pangasianodon hypophthalmus (assembly GCF_027358585.1). Lineage (NCBI taxonomy): Eukaryota > Metazoa > Chordata > Actinopteri > Siluriformes > Pangasiidae > Pangasianodon > Pangasianodon hypophthalmus. Next base: position 15,852,713 of record NC_069723.1, on the reverse strand, counting down.
ATTAATTGTTTTGCATAAACACCATCAACAATTTTGCACCTTAAGGCAGAAACCCTCAAAGTTGTATATTCATTAACGCAAATGCACTAAACAACTATTTTGCTGATGTGAAAGGTGCTGTCCTCTGTGGACCTTCCATTTGTAAATAAGCTTGCAAGCTTTTTGCAGGTGTTAACCTTTGGTGATGTTACCCTTAGAATATGGCTATGAATTTAGAAATCTGAAACTGTAGTTTATTCACTGCATAAAATTCTTAGCAGTTTTGCTATTTTGTAGCCATGTCTAAAAGCTCACTGGAGAATATCCAGTACACTCTTTATATCTCACAATGTACTGGAGTAGACTGGTATACAGAAGATGTACTCTAGCTGGTACAGAACACCCACAATGCACTTTGATGTTTGAGAATAAGGAGTAAGTCACCATTTCAGTGATGGTTGTAATACCAGTTGATTACGTGCTGCTACTGCCGTTGTGTCCTTAAGCCAGATACTAAACCCCAAACCCCAAGTTTCTCCAACTGGCCTGTCAAGGTAATTGCTATTTTTGTGAATATTGGAGTCATCCAAGTGAAAAATGTCAACCTTTTACTTCAGTGCTCCCTCAGGACCAAGACTGGTGTGAAAAATGTGAAACTATGCTATGTGTCAAATAGGGCTGAATAGTCAATGACCGTTTATATACCTTGCACCTCTTTATCATTTCTGAACCATCGGATGTCGGCAGCTGGTTTGCTTCCAGATGTTACGCATGTGAGCGTGACATCCTCTCCTTCCACAGCAGGTCTTGTGAAGCCAGTGATTTCTGGTTTCTCTGGCACGCCTGAAAAAAATGATTAAATTATAAAGTGTGTATCACAGCCTGGGACATTACACCTACCCATCAGCAGAAGCCATCGTTCCCTGAGTTCAAAATTACCACTTCAAAGTTACTTCCTGTTTATTAGAGTATATAAGGGACACACATGCACTGTGTCCTTGTGAAGTCTTGCCAACCTTAGCGTGTGTACATTCTGAGCCATGTATACTACTGCTATTCCTGTCTTTTGCCCTTTGTTCGGATAGTGATCCTTTCTGCTTGACCATTGCTTATACAGTGTAATTTAAAAGCTATTTAATGGTACACACATGCACCTTGCCAGTTAAACAATGCATACTAAACATATAAAAGATGTCCCTTTGATGGTATGATTACATTTATTTCTGTATGACATTGATCCTGAAGAAAACAACCATCTCCCGAGTCATATATGTTACACTGTGTTTTTGGCAATAGCCTTTAAGAATGAATATTGTATTGGAAATTTATTCTACATCCCAAGAAAGGAAGTCATAATGATTTATGGCAAAAACAGATCAGGTGATAGATCAGGTAGCCAGATTACTGTAGGGCATTAAAAAACACAGCCACCACAACACAACAGGTGGCTCCATCTAAAAATGTGAAATATTTTCTCTTATTCTCTCATATCTGTCCCTGCTGCTACAATAGGGATACTTCCATCAGGAGCCCTTAAGCTCCATCAAGGCCAGCTTGACTTCACTGAAGCAGATTAATGAGGAAGAGTATGTGATCTATGACAACATTTACCCAGAACAGTGAGGAATGCCTTGGAGGTCTTGATGGGCATAGTGAACAGTGAACACGTGTATTGTCCCTCATCTGAAAGAGTCACTTCACTGATGCTGATGGTCAGCTCCTTCCACGAGGCTCGAACCAGCTCAATCCGGTTGTCCCTCAGTGCTACAATAGACAGACACACGAATGTTAATGAATCACTTTGATCAATCAGTCAGTACAGTGTCCCCAGAACAGGGTAATGCCTTGAACGTTCGGGATAGGTTTTAAAACACTGGCTAGATATAGAGCTGTACAAGAATTAACATTACTAAATTTGAACTTTACAAACACAAAGTGCTAATTATATATTGAACACTGATATACATGTATTGTTATCTTTTGTTAATTGGATACGGTATTTCAAATCGTTGCATAATCTGCAGAGAAACACTCTGTAGGAGTTAATTTGCTTCAAGGCTGCTTATCATCAGGGCAGCTCAGTTTGAACTCCTCCACATTCCAATTTTTGCAATTTAGCCATTGTGAATATAACAGCACATATTTTTGAGGGCCCTCTGAGGCTGAGGAGTCCTACTGATACCAAAAAAAAGACCAGCTGGATCCTCACTCTTGCTCAAAAGCATTATCATGTGCTTGTATAGTCTGCAGTTCAGAATTAAGAGCTCTTATTTCGATAACCTATAATTTCTTATAACCTCATTTCAGCTCCCTGTTGTGTCCAACAACTCATTGAGAGTCATCCTATGAAATGTATTGAATTTCCAGACACAGCTTTGTTTAATTGAGATCCACTCTTTGATGCCATTCAGGCATTCTAGTACTGAGGATATCTGTTCAGAGATGTTCATTTCCATGCCTGCATATGAAGTAAAAAAAGAGAAAAAGTAATTTGGGCAAACCCTTAAAGGAGCATTAATGCTGTATCTCAAACACAACAGATCTGCATTTAAGACGGCAGCTTTCTGAGGGATGAATCTGAGGGATGAGTCTGCTTGGATACTGCCTAAGAATAGGGGGTTTATGTGAAATGGCAAGTGCTGGAGGGGGTTTTGGAAGCAAAGGCAGCCTAGGCAGATAAAGGCGAGAAGCGAGGTGATCAGGTGTGAGTGAGCTCAGCACAAGACAGAGCTGCATTGAAACCCAGAGAGACAGAAACAGAGCCCATCAAAGCCTTGGAGCAGATGACACACTTCCACTGGCCCACATCCTTCTATCTCCCTCAGACACAGAGAGACAAGGAGACAGATGAGAGAGTAGCATCCCTTGTTGTTTCCAGAAATCACACAAACACATGCATACACACAGAACAGAAAGTTGGTGATAAGCCTAGTTGAGGCTCAAGTCGCTGTTGTGCTGCTGGCAAAAGATAGCAGCTAAATGTGGAGGATACCAGAAAATATGTAGCGTTTTTTATTCAAATAACACAAAGATACCATGCTGGGCAAGTGCTTTAGCAGAAGGTACAGGACTTGAGATATATGATGGAAAAGTGCCTGTGGTAACAGAAATGGTCTTGATAAAAACAATAGTAGAAAATGCTGGATTTTGTCAGAATTCCATAGCTTAAAGATGTGCCAATAAATGCCAAATCTTATGCTGACACAATGGGGTTAAGCTCAGATCATTATTGTAAATCCATTGATGAGGTATATGTACAAAGGGTTTGAACGGCCCTAAAGACAACTGTTATCAATTCAACCCAGGCCAACCAGAGCTGAAAAAAAAAGCATTCCTCCCACCATAAGGATTGAAACACCCAGACTTAGCTGTGATCTGTCACAATCTCAGTGAAATGCCAGAACCCGACAAAGCTCATATATATATATATATATATATATATATATATATATATATATATATATTTTTTTTTTTACAGAGCTTAAAGAAGTCAAAGTGATGAAATGGTTGGTATCAGACATCCTCCTGATTTCCTCTGTGCCATTTACTGCATTGAGAGAACATCATAAATCCAGAGAGCTGACCTTGTGTACTCTACCTCTGCCTCTCTGCTGATAAAGGTCTCAGTAGTCTCAAATCTGAGCCACAGATATCTCAATGCTCCCTTAAGGCCTGGCTAACATGAAAACTACCTGATACTGAAGTAGCCATGCACACACATACAGTATGTTCTTCCATAAATGGCCTCTTAAATGCTTTCCCTTCTCAGAGCTGAGACATATTGATTTTACTTATAAACCTTAAGTCCAGCACTGGCTGAAATGCAACCTGTGATGAAGAAAGTGCAGAAGAGTATATTGATTACATGCTTTTGAGCGTGTAAAAAAAAAGGAAAAATATAATATAAAATGTGATATACTGAGCATTATCATCTTGTGCAAATGATGAACATCTCAGCTAAGGGGCGTCAAAGCTTCTCACGTTGGAATTTGGACTTGATTCACACATTTGCTGCCAAAATCACACCAAAAAGAGCCAAAGGAGGGAGTCCAGCAGTGTGGTGGTGTCTGTTCCAGTGCAGCTGGCATATTGGTCTTGGTACTAATGTGTTTAGAGAAGCCAAGAGCTTCCCTCTGTGCAATTAGACTTCTTTAACTGCTGGCTTCAGACGGTCAGTGCGTGTGCAGGAAGTGATGATTACTGGAATCCAAGCTCGTTGTTCTTGCTGCAGACAGGATGCCGCTACCCTAAAACACTTACAGCCAGTCAGCACTTTGCTGCAGGTGGCCACTGATCACAGGTTAAACAAGATCCAAAACCATGGTGTGTAGATCGGAAAAGAGTTATTTAAATAAATAAATACGACACACACACATGCACACACACACACACACACACACACACACTACATATATATTTATTGGCACACAGAAAAATGCTTGTCAAGTATGTACTAAAATACGTATTTGTACAGGCGGCATGTGGGCGCGCCAGGTCGATCCTGAGCTTGGGTTACTGTCTGTGCATTTCTCATTTTCCCTCTGTGTTTGTGTGGATTTTCTCCAGGTTCTACCACAATGTGTGCATGCAAGGTGCCCTGCAATGAACTGGCATCCCATCCGGGGTGAATTCTCCTCCCTCAGAGTTCCTGGGATTGGCTCCAGATCCACCATGGCCCTAACCAGGATAAAGCAGTTCCTGAAGATGAATGAATGAATATATATAAAACACAGAATTGTTGAATTCTTGAATCTGATTGGTCAGAACATGCTAATTAATTGTTAGCATCAGAAGCTCTGAAATATTGATGCACTCATTCAAATATGTCATTGTTTCTACAGTAACTCTTTCACAGGGACTTCTATGGTGGCATTAACACAGATTAAAATAAACAGCTTAAAAACGTGCTATTATTTAACAAAAACAAATGTATAATCATGGATATAAGCTTTCTGTAAGGAAGCAGTTATTTAACATTGATGGAAGGAGTCTCCTGTGTCAGCACTCTATAACAGTCGGAGGTAAAGCTATAACTAAGGTTTCTGACAGAGAAAAGTTTTCAGGGCAGAGATCTTGTCCTCTGTGTTTTCTCTCTAACAAGCTGCATTTTTATTGCCTTATTAACCTGAAGAAAAATGACAGGGAACAGGGAATGACTGTTCCGCTTCATGTTGGGCCGCATTACACCACTCCTTGTTGATTATTTTCCTCTAAAAGCATGTCTTGTCATGTTTTATTCCTTACTTACTGTGCACCGGTAACAATAACTAACATAATAAATCTGACATATGCCTCTGAATGCACTTGGGACATTCAGAGCCAGCAGTTAGGGAAAGAAAAAAATCCCCTTCTCTTCACCAGTGTATCTCAGAGGGTTTATATCTTTCCCACAGAACATTAAAGTTTGTTCTTAAAGCATGCTTGCTATGTCATCTCACAACATTTGAACAAAGTGTCTATAGACAATCTACGGTATGGTAGTTGGACGTAACCTGATGGGATATCACCAGATATGTGAAGTACACCCTTAAATTAAGGTTCACAATGACATTCTGGGTGCAACAACTTGGACATAAATCATCCTTTTTGCAAATCCAAGTCAACTGAGTCAATCCCTTAGCTGCTATTCTACAGAGAAGTGAATAGGTTCCCACTGGTGTGGCTCCTCTCAAAGTTTCTTCTTCATGTCATCTCAGCAAGTTTTTATTGCCACTGTCGCATCTGGCTTGCTCATTAGGGATGTAGATCTAATCTGGATTTCTGTAAAGCTGCTTTGTGACAATCCCTACTGAAGCTCTCTACAAATAAAACTGAATTTAATTTAATTGAAAATTATGCATATAAGCAGAGCACTAGAGACCTCAAGGCAATAAGTTGAAGGAATGTATATTTTGTACATGTCTAACCTGATGTAGAAAATGAAATCGGACCTGATGGACCAAGGTAACTTTAGGTCTTATTTTTTTGGATGCTGATATATCAATTGCTAAAATATATGCCTGTAAGCTATTTAAATTTTTTAATCCATGGTGGGCTGCAAATTACTTATAATGTACATGCAAGACAAGCAAAAATGTTTCATTACACCTTGGATGTTATTGTTAAATTATTATTGTATGACATTGCAATTTTAAAGAGAGTTGTCAGTAATTTATTATGTATTTACCGGTATAGAATCACAATGTATCCAACTGTATATTGACATTTATATGATTTTCTGCCTTTTCAAAATGTTTCTAATGCATTATCCATTATCAAATTATCCAACCAATTATCCAACCTATCCATATTGACTAAAATGCAATATACTACATCCCACTTTTCTTTTTTTTTTTGCTTAAAATTTCCAGTCAATAAATTTCTCATTTTAACTTGTATGTCTAACAATGCCTCTGCACATGTTTAAATCCAACCTGAATAACAGACTTAAGAGGCTTTTTATCCATTAACTCATTAACCAACTATAGAGAAATAAAGCTTTAACGAACTTAATGGAATTAAGGTTTTCCTTTCTTAATGACAGAGTTAATGCTGTTTACCAGAAGACTTTTTAAAATGTCATACAGCACTTTATATTTTATTTGTCTATTGTTAATGGTGTAATAAGTCCATTAGGAATACATTTAGCTCTGTGTAAGATAGAGAGCTTTAAAATAGCCAATTACTGTCAGTGTGAGAGGAGGCGGTAGGCCATGATGGTGGTTTAAGATGCTAAATTCTGAATGCATATGAACAGCAGAGGCATATTTCACTAATTTTGTTGCTGCTGACTAGTCAGAAAAAAATGGACATACATTGTGGAGGTAATTAATCAGATGCTTTACAGAAAGCAAAAAAGCAGTTTGAGGCATTTGGAGGAATGCCATTGTTGCTATTCCTTTAAAAATATTCCAAGACACTGTTATTTAATAATAAAAAAAAAAACATGATATAATGCATTGCTCAACCCTAATAATATCATTGTTAATAATGTAATATCATCATAATAGCATTGCTATTGAGAGATATTAGATTTTACCCTAACATCTAGTATCACAACCAGCTGTCATTGCATATAAATATAATCTAAATACTCCTATAATACACGTATTTGAAAATATTTTATGGTTAGCTGAGTATCTGACTTCTACTCAGACTCAGATTTTTAAATATGTTCATACATATACAATACATACAGTATATTCATTCTCTTGGTGTTTCAACTCAAATAGTTGTCTCCCTATAATGAGTCGCATTTAAACCATAGATCTGTTTAATTAGATCATTCACTATCCTCATGGCTTTCTAAGCATTTTGCTTTGTCTTAATCTCATATAACTCACATTATTTAATTAACACGTTATTAACACTGTAAATGGTGCACTTTATGACACTTCATACATAAGATTCCATATAACATGCGCTAATTTGCGTGTGCAATGGGATTAATTATGCTGTGCGGGTGATAAAGAATAACTGAGTAAATTACTTGACATGCAAAGTAGGGTAAGGAAAAATATGTAAACTTTGTGTTATTGTACATGGCTATTGGGTATTATTGTATATTATTATTGGGTATTATTATACATGGCTATTTGTTCTTGATAGCCATGGTGAGTTTAGGTCTCCAAGAGACTCTTGCAAAGGTAAACAGAATGTGAAACTTGCCACATGCGCATAACTAAATGTCCAATATACTGACAATTAAAAGCAGTGAGAAGCATCAACAAACTGTTTAAATTGAATATGAACACAAAATAAAAGAGTGTTTGTTCTGTTCATTGCATACCTGTTAATAAAAACCTTTTCACAGACTCTTTTCACAGAATTTAAATGCTGTTGGCATTAGAAGCAGGAATGTGTAGTGAATATGAAATATTTAGTCATCATTTTAAGAAACTTTCTGATCACTAAGACATGATCAACCTTCTAATTATTAAAACCTTATTAAATTATTAAAAACAAGATGTGTTATTTTGCTCATGCTGTCTTCTGTAGACCCTCCGTTAAGTAAATCAGCTTGGTTTTTTTTTATTTTTTTTTTTTACAAACAAACAAAAGTCAGGGCTTTTCACTGAAATGGCTGTGGATATCAGTCACAAATAATATTCATATTCTATAGTATGACATGAGACCATATTAACACAATTCTAACTTGCTAATCCTAACCTCTGCTAATGCTTTGGCTATCTTCCTTTTTTTCCCCTACTGTTCTTATCAAACGATACAGAAATAGTTTGGTTTTAGGGTTATTGAGTGAGTTGTCATGACATTCTAACATAAATGTGTTATTACACAACCTTATGTCACTTGTCTCAGGTTCCTGATATCGATAGTTGATATCAAGATTTGGAATTAGCCTTCATAAATGTATATGTATATGTCATTTAGCCAAACGAACACTTCACATAAGTAAATCGTTACAGTTTTATGAAAAATATTGACACCAAGATGAAGATGTTGGTGGAAAACAGTTAACCCAGGTATATTAGCTCTGAAAGACAATGTAAATGTGCTCTTGTCCTTGCCCTAAAGAGACTATTGTATGCTAATTTTTGTTTTGCATGGTAATTGAATTTTTACTCATAAAATCTAATGCACCGTCCATGGCTGTCTGAATCTCCTTGGCTAATGACCAATTTAACGAGTCCATTAATGCAGTAATTTTGAAGATAACAACATTCTAATTGCCCCAGGCCAATTAAGAGCCCACTCTGCATTTGACCTTTAGCAGTTTTGAGCTGAATGTTTCTAATGAATGCCAGGAAGCGTTTGAGTGGCATCAACATTTGAGATATGCTTTTAAAGAACAAGGTTTGACCCAAGCTCATTCAGTGCAGCTATCCTCAATTAGGCCTGTGCTTCAAACGGATTCATACAATGACTTTGTATTATGTTTCAGACCTTTTACATCACATCTTAAAGTGTAGGTATTCATCTGCATTTACATCTACCTCCATCCATTATCTCACTCCTATTTCATCTTAAAATTGTACATCAATTATTCAGCACCTATTACACACTGCAATAACAAGCATTTTACATCTCTCATTAAAAAGTGTAAAATGGATTTCAGGCAGGTTTTGCCAGTGTTATTTTCCCCTAAACAGGACAAGAACAGACAAACCTGTAAATCACAGTGTGTTGTGCAATGGTCTAATTTGTGTTTTTTTTTTCTGTGTGATGAATCATAAGTTGGCTGCACATTAATAGTGGAACACTAAGGGAGACATATGGAACGCATTGATTTTTTGTAAGGTGGTAACTCATCATGGCGGTGCTTCTTTCAGTGTTCCCCCCTAATGGCTGTAAGGTAAGATGGATGTGTGTGCTCTCGTAGTACACACACTAACCACAGTCTTCGACAGCGCCATGTCTTGGGCAGTCTGCAGACACCACGGTTTGGATATCCTACTAATACATTATTCATGAGTACGGACGGAAAGGACCCAAGAGTAGTTTATTTGTGTCTTCGTCTGATCAGCAGTATGAGCAAAGTGGCTTGTAGCTAGGATTGATTTTAGTGCAGGTTTCAGCAAGGAAGAACACCTCCACATGTGTTTTGTAAGGGACACACGTACATGCATACATCCTGACTCTAGACTTTGAAGCTGGCACTTTGCTGAGTAGGCTGTTGTCAGATTTAGACCTTGTGTAGGTGTTGCCTCACCTACATGAGTGATAGTCAGGCCAGAAGCATGGTAAGGGGATGAAAGAGAGTGAACTAGTCATCTGGCCCCCTGTCTATTACTATATAACAAAAGAGGTAACACTTTACATTAAGGCTTCTTTAACTGGCATAATTTAACACATTAGTTAGCATGAACCTACCATGAACACAAGCTTTTAAAACATCATAACATCATTATACTTAAGAGAAAGTATAGGTAAGTCTTACTCAAATGCACTCGAGTGAAAGTAAAAAAAACTCAAGTATTAAAAAAGTAAAAAAGTAAATGTCATGTCATAATGACAAGTAACTTTTATTACTTATCTAAAACTGTCAGACAATAATTTTCGCTTTAAAGCAATGCCGCTGTTTTGTCTGACATCATTCAATCTCTGTAAGTTTGCTGCTAATATGCATGACTAAAGCTATGTAGTTTGCTAATTAATTAATCAGAAATAAAATATCCTATAAATAACCAGTAGTTACTATCAGCTAGAATTTGACTTGCTGCCTAGCCAGTTACCTTAGCTACTGAAACTGATGCTACTGTAACCTGGCACTAGCAAAGAAAACAAGCTAACTTAGTTAAATATAGCCACGCAACGGAGCTAAACTTAACATGTTTTTTAAAATTAGATTTAGTTCTTGCCTTCTAGGGAGGAACCTAATTTTATACAAGTCTTTGCTTACATCGTTGGTTTATCCATATTCAAACGCATGGCTAGATCTAGCACTAACTACACTGAGTAGCTTGAGAAGGTCACTGCAGATAAAGAATGAAGTTTTTCTGCGACATGTAATGAGTACTTTGAAGGTCAAAATAAAAATGTAAGGAGTAAAAAAGACTTTTTTTTTTTTTTTTTTGCAAATGTAATAAAGTGTACACCTATTCGTTTTCAATAATACTCAACTAGAGTACATATACACCAAAATTATTTTTAAGTATAGTAATGAAGTACAATTAGTCAAGTATTTTCCACTCCTGTATTTAAACAAACTTAATTTAATGCATGTATTAACATAATTTGTTATTTTCTTAATATCCCTTGTGGTTTATTAATGTTGAAGTTTATCATTTGTTAATGTTAACTAAGGCAGTAAATAATGCTAGGTAAGGGAACCTAAATGTAAAGCATTACCACTGTAACGGTTGTGTGTATAATAATGTGCTATTTCAATGCATGAACCTGAAATGTCACTCTATCTGTGAGCCTATAGGCTGTATGCAAGTTTTGTAGCTTATTGAGATGAAGTCTCAGACAGCTCATCACTATGCGAGAGAATAAACCTAATCAACCAGGTCATCTTTTCTGATCCCTCTGTAATGCAGCTAATACATCTGAAGTGACTGTAAGCGTGTATGTGCCCCAGGCAAAAGTGTCCGAATTATAAAATGCTGAAATACTTAGCATGAAAGTAAATGTCAACTCTTTCATACTTGCTAAAATGGAAAGGACTTGGACAGAGCCAGCATTGTCAAAAAGGAAAAAAAAACATAATATGTTTGCTGACATTTTACAAAATGCTGATTAAATGTTAAAAAAAAAAAAAAAACACGAATATGATTTTTCCCCAGTTGCTTGGGGTGGGAGTGCACATCCCTGTATCTGTTATTGACTGTCTTTTTGAAATTCATGTGTTGTTTGCTACGAAGCCTAAGAGTGGATTAGGCTCTTTTCAATTCATCTCGAGCAAACCGCCTCCACCTCACTGCAATCTTTACTCATACTTTCCATTTTTTTCTTTTGAATGGTAAATAAGTTACAAAAACCAGAAAAGCACTACATCAAAAATCCAATTGAAAAAACATTTTTAACCTTTCAATTACCCTGATATGCAACATGTAATGATCAGGCTATGACTAACTGACATGCACGATTATTTTATATTTATTAGCACGTCCTATGAGTCTTCCTAGGAACATTCATAATGAATGTTAAATACATTTATGTGTTATACAGCATACATAATACCATATAGTGCCTGGCATAAGCTATATAACTGCATTTAGTTACATCCATAACACTTTATAATGCATAGGTATATGAATTAATAATAGATTACAGAATGCATTATAATATCTTTTCATAAGAATATTGTATAAACAAAAGGTTTCTTATCTCTACCTCAAGGTACAGTGCAGAACCTGCGTTATATGTGCACCATAGCATTAGTGTCTACAATGTTTATTTATAGACACACATTATAATACATCTGTACATGTGTACACATCTGTGCAAAAGTCTTAATAAAATAATGAAATTAAATGTTTTTACATTAAAAAATACTATAAAGAGCAGTAAACATTAATAAATGAAACAAAATCAATATTTGGTGTGACAACCCTTTGCTTTAAAAAAAATATTAGTCTCAGGAACAATTTGTGCAGTTTTATAAGGAGGTTAACTGGTAGGTTTTACTGAGCGTCTTGCAGAAGCAGCCACAGTTCTTCTGAAAACTTTGACTGTCACACTTGCTTCTTATTGTTCAGCAAAGCCCAGCAGCCTACATTATGTTTTTTGTCTGAAAAGTGGTCTCTTATGTAACATGCTGCTTTCTTTACTGACATACAAACATTTTTCTGTAACATTTAATTTTGTGCTGGAAAACTAATGTTAGGGAATCTAAAATGTTTTTGTACTGACTCGCTAATGTAGAAGTCATAAAATAAAAATCTATAACAAAGTTTTTACTAAATAAAATAGGGTGCCTAAGACTTTTGCACAGTACTGTATATGTGTAATATAAGAATAAGAATAAGAATAAGTTGTAAACATTGTAACATTTAATTTTGTGCTGGAAAACTAATTTTAGTTAATCTAAAATGTTTTTGTACTGACTCGATAATGTAGAAGTCATAAAACAACAATCTATAACAAAGTTTTTACTAAAAAAAATAAGGTGCCTAAGACTTTTGCACGGTACTGTATATGTGTAATATAAGAATAAGAATAAGAATAAGTTGTAAAGTCTTATTCTAAATCTAAATAAGTGCCATGAATGTAATTCTGTCTGCTTATGAGCAATTATACAGGCTTGGGTATAGGTCATATAGAGGTATGCCTTTTAACACATTATAAAACATTAGTAATGCATTATGAATACAGGATTGAAAGGAAACGTAACCTTAAAGAATACCAAAATGGCAATTTTCAGTCAGTGCCATGGCATGTCATTACTTATGAGCAATTAAGCAGGCTTATATTAGGCATATGCCATTTAACACATTATTAACACATTTATGTGTTTATATAAAGTGTTACCTGAAAAATTACAGACATTAGGTAGGTGTCATATTTTACACAGACACCCACACACACACACCCACACACACACACAGCTAACAGGACAAAGGTCAACATGATGTTCATATCTAAGGCATAATGATGCCATTATAACAATGCTATTTTATTGTTTTTATATTTACAACAAAGATTTTCCACTTCACAGAGTCACAATCACTGTTTCCTAACCAGTGATATCTTGAGCATGCGTGAAGGTTAATTTCTTTTTAACAGCTGGTTGAATAAATAATGTATCCCACTCATTAACAGAGGGGCATTTACTTTGATTAGCTGAGTAAACACAACATGATGCTTTGTTATTTTTTTATTTTACCCAGGCAGACACTGGAATTCTGCTTTGTAATATCTTCACACATTCGGCTGGATCACAAACAGCAGTTACCACAGTTCATTGCTGCTCTTGATTTTGTCATGTTCAGACAGAGGCCTGTTAGCTCCTAGCAGCAAAATGATATAGTTCCACCACACAGACATTTCAAAAGGGGATGGAAAGGAGCACAGACATGTCATTATTTTGGTAGGTAACTGAGGTGCATGGGTGAGCTATCTAATGGATGGATGATTAAGGGTTTCTGGCCTGAGAGGAGACTCTCTGCTCTGTAGTAACACTGTACCATTGAAATCCACATGACACACATGATAAGGATTCTGACTATGTTGAAAACATTTACAGCTGTGTTCTTAACCTCTACATAATCTTCACATGTATGCAGCTGTATAGTGCCATATCTGATCCTTTGTATTCATTCACACTAAATATACATACTGCAGAATTCTGATGCAGTAATGGATAAGTGTAAATGAAAGCCAACAGTGACAGTTATTTCTAGGTTGAACTAAACAAAATGGTCCCACTAGCACTTTTCCATTAAGCGTATATGGCTCAGGTGATTGGTTGGTTGGAATTACTGTATTGGCATCAGGCTCTGTCAAATTGTCAGCCTCCGGGTCTTTATTTCATCACACTCAAGCCAGTAGGCATTGAAGTGAACATAGTCGATAACCTAAGCTGATTATTTGAGCCTTGAGCATTGCTTACTGTGAAAGTAATGTTATGGTGCTAATGTGATGAATGTGTATATGAATATGATGATGTCATCCACTAGCAGCATGGGCCAGAAATGTGCTTTTGACAAATAGGGGTTTAATGACATGCTGCTGAGAAATGTACATTGCATTAAAAAATGAATATAGTGTGCAAGAAAAATATAAAAATGACATGAATATAAATCTAGATGTTTATGGATGTAATCATTATTGAAACTGAATTAGGAAAAACAGTAACATGGTCATGCAAGTTTTACTAATTTTAATTCATTTTTAATTTCATTTTAATCTTGTTTTTTTGTTTGAATCTTTCTGACTTTCTCGGTTTGTGCTTTGTTTTACTATTTCTGCTTTTATTGTTTTTGCTTGCTTTACTCTTTTTTCTTTCTTTCTTTCTTTCTTTCTTTCTTTCTTTTCTTTCAAGGTTAAGGTAAATTTGAAGGTACAGAAAACATAAGACTAGACCAAACAAACTTGCAAACACTTCAGACTGGTGATCCTTCAGATGAAATTCGTAGATCTAATTGTGGCTATTTTGCCTCACATGCTTTCCCTCTTTCTATCTGTCATACCATCCTTTCTCTACAAGTGGCCGCTCTTATTGGCTAGTGCTCCCTCAGGAGCCAGCTCACCCTCCACCCTGCTGCTGACAAAGACGCTTTGGTCCCCCAGAGAACACAGGTTTAAATGTGTCTGTTTACGTTATTTACCAAAAACTTTGCTCTTTTTTGGAAACGCCAATCATAACTCTGAATATATTTTTCTAAGAATTTAATCCACAAGTTAAATGATCAGCAGGAATTAAGGGAAACATATGCGATTCCTGAAAGCACTTACAACGGGGACCTTCGAGGCAAATACACCTTTGGGAAAACTGGCAGCTTTTTTGCCCATATGTGACTGGAGACAAAAAAGGCTAAATAAATCATGCTGCAAAGTGGGTGACAGAATAAGTCTCTAAAAGACAGCCCCAGCAGGTTGTGTATTCCTGCTGCCTGTGGGCTTGTGAGTTTGCCAGCACAACAAATGGCATGTCCCTGTGTGTCAGTGTATACTGAGAGCCGCTGCTCTCCTCTCTGGGCCATTCAATTATCACCAGATTCCACTAGCAAAAGGGACAGTCATCTCAATAAGTCTCTGGCATGGCCAGCGAGCCTCTGTGTCTCTGTGATATTGATCAAAGACCTGTCAGTTTTACTTCACCTTAACAACAGCAAATCTGTCCTCATGCCTACACAAGAGAAGGCACTAATGGTTAGTTGCCAAGCAGGCATTGCGCTGAAAGTTTAGTACACTTGCCAGCTCTCAGATCCCCTTGAGAGTAAAGCAGTGTACTTTTGAATTTTCTTGGACTTGGTTTCCCTGGACCCCACGGCTAGTGTGGTGGCTGAGCTTTCATCTCAAGTCTGGATCGTTTAAAAATACAGAGAAAGGAAAAGTGACCTCTGGTGAAAGTGTGTGAGGACCAAGCAAGATGGAATTCTGCCAGCAGGCACTCATACATATGACAGAACCTTAAAATCTTATCTGGCTGCCAAGCTGTGGACAATATTATTGCTACTTCTACTTCAAGGTATTAAAGTAATTATGACTAAAGACGTATTAGATGGGCCACATGAAAATGTCGTTGATGTATGTGTGACGGTAATTCAGTATTTCTCAGGCACATTTGTGTATCCTCGCTCTTTTGCTGCTTTTGACCTGAGACTAATTTGTAGGAATTAAAATGTGGAATATGGTATGAATGGAGACAAATCCATAAATGCAAAAACCTGTCCCTACTCAAAACCATGCAAACTTGTTTGTTAAAATCGGTCAGGTTGTTTGTTAGACTTCACAGAGTTCTGCGTCGCAAAGTTTACCTTTATCTTAAAACTGATGGACTGCTGTAGCACTGAAGCTACACACTTTGCTAATAAACACACTTGTCACTTTTGTTCCAGCAGGGAACGCCATTAGAATCATATATTTCCCCTGGCAGAACAAAGACTTGAGCGTACATGAGAAGCAATACATTGTTTCAAATCATTTTTGCACTCACACAGACACACACAAAATCTTAAATGTCAGTGCAGCAGGCTAATGAAGCTGCTCTTTTCTACTAGAGAAACAGCCTAGTTTTTTGTCAGAGAGGCCCAGCTAGTGCCTGCTCCAAATTACTTTCTCTAAAACACTGAAAAACTACCTATATACTAGTGTGAGGGCAATGTGTAACAGATTGAGGGCTGAAATTGTCTTTCCAGGAGAATGACATGCAAAGATACGGAGATAATTGGGGAAGTTACTTAGTACTTACTTTGTACATGACTTTTACAGCGAAATGTAAATACTGAAATGAAAAAAGAAATGAAATACTTACCTAATACCTAAAAATTCAGAAAGCAAACACCCAATGTGAATTACTTAATTAATCTTTATAATTAACATTTGATCTTCAGTGGTGTCCAAGATTTATTTTTTAATGAAAATCTGAGTTGAAATTTTTTTTTTATTTAAACTTCTTTCATCAACATTTTGACCTACTTCTCATCAATGGTTTCCTAGATTACTCTTAATGGCATTTGACTACCTGCTGATAGTAGTGGCAGTGGGATTTAATCACCTGCTTCAACTCTACCTAAAGACAGCAATGCATCAGCGCTTTAGTCCTTTAGTCTGTTCAGCTCTCTCACCTCCTCATCTGTACACTCTGCTCAAAAAGTTAAAGTTTCAAAGCTTCAACTTTCACGCTAATACCACCATCAACGATATTATGCTTGTCATATGTCATCTTGCTGAGCTGAGTCTCAGTCATAGCTAAGACAGAAATGACCATTATCCCTTATGTTTTAGATCATTATTTTTTCTCCTAGTAAACAGCATTGTAACTTCTTTAGCAATGTCCCCATGTGATGTCAGCACAACATACACCTGCTAACTTCCCACGGGAACACCGAAAATACAGCACAGACCAAATTAGCACCAGAATTGCCAAGCATGTCACAAATATTTCAATATAAACATTTTTAATGTGTTTCAGGGTGGAGGTTTCTATTTGCATCTGATTTCTGTCACTGTGCCTTCAAGCTGTAATTAGTCACTTGTAGTATTTTCATACTCATACACTATTAAGAGCTAAGCAACATGTGAACTAATAATCATACAACAGTAGCTGCAAACAGTTTGTACTACAAACTATTTAAAGATGTAAATATTTTAAACTCTGAACCTTACTGCTTATTAATCCGTTAGTTATCTCAAAGCATGATTCAGTGACTACTAGGAATTATTCAGAAACTACAGTGAAACTAACAGGAAAGGGATGAAGTTAAAGTCCCTTCCCCGCACCCTTCCACCCATCTCATATAGTAATCTCTTGTCTTCACTTGATTTTCTCACATGAAAAACTGACATGGTGCACTTACTTCCTGTCACAGGAAATGGAGAATGTTCCGAGTTCATTCATATGAAATAAAATCTATCATCATGTTCAAATGAACTATCATTAGACATGTATAATTTCAAGATATTTATTAGAGATGCCACTGACGATTTTTAGCTGAAAAAAGGAAAGGGCCAAAAATTCTGACTAAAAAAAAGTTGATATAGGCCTACAATGAAGTGTAAAATATAACACTACAAATAATTTAAATGATAATTATAATTGGACAGTGATTTAAAATGTTGCTTGCTTCCTTTGCTTTCCTTTGGGCTTGTTTCCTTTGGCAGGGGGATGGGGGTCATTGGGGTGCAAGTTTTCAACAAAGTGCAAAATGGGCCCCGGGGAAAAAGTTTGAATACGACTGATCTACAGTACATATTGTCCCACATGACTAGGTTCTCATCCATCTCCCCAAATGGCACACTTTCTCCAAGGTCTCCAGAACAAAGGCTTATAAACTGACCCAGTCACACTGACCTTTCTTGTCCCCAAAGAAAAGGGTTTGCTGTGCAGGGTTTGACCACTGGAGGGAGGTGTTATCATTGTAATCCACACGGCAGGTCATGTTGGCTGTGCTCCCCTCCACCACCGTCACATTCTGGGTGACAGGAAACTGGCCCTGACTGCCTGCAATGACACAAGAAAGAAAGAGAGAGAAAGACAGTGAAATAAATTAGCCTCACTGACTACTGCAAGTAAAAACTTACGTTTTATAGCCCATAGTTCATATAACTTTAATCTTCAATCTTTTGCTAAAAGTACAACAAATATTATTCTATTAAACTATTCCCTGGTAGTAGAGGCTGCAAATTAACAGACATAAAGAACTGAAAAATATGATGGATGTTTCACAGTGTACAAAAAGCAATTTATTTCTCTCTTATCATGAGTCAAATAATATAGTAATTCTGTCTGAATATTAATGACAACACTTCAGCGTGTCGGGGGGTGGGTGGGGGGGTTGATATACAAGACTATCATTCTTAGCAAATATATTTCCACATATGTAGTGAATACAGCATTTTTTTGGCAAAATGGACATTTTATTATTGCTTTATTCATTGGATTGTAGGAGCTGCCTTCCCTTTAATAGCTTGTGTAAACTGATAGATTTCTTATAAATTATAAATATTGGGAATACTTTAACTTAAGGGTCACGGGTCACAGAAGGAAACACCTACAGTATAAGGAAATAATATGAGAGCACTACATAAAGCCCAATAAACTGGTGATATTGCCAAATCATATTTATACCCACTACTTACTGTATATGCACTTTTAGTAGCTATTTAACAGATAATACTGAATGAATTTCATCAAATTCAAATTTGGGGATATGGCACATGCTAATTTTTGATGATGACTGAACATAACCTGCAGTGATACATATTTTTTTTTTTTTTGCGGGTGACATTGGATTTGGAATTTTAACTGAATTTTAAAAACCTTGTTAAGTTGCATGCACAACCAAAAGCTATTAAAAATTACAGATAACCAAGATGGAAATTTCATTTAGTTAATTTAGATACTGTTAATTGTGGGCTAGAATGTAACTAAGCATAGAGTCCTGACTGATGACAATCCTTATACCACGCATGAGAATCTTTTTAGCTCACAGCAGCCAAGAAGATCACACTGAGTATAGGGTATATAAAATCTATAGAAAAAATAAACATCGACACAACAAAGTCTGCACACAAAGTCAACAATATCTCACTTCACAAGCATAGTGGCATTATTCCTTCTTTTCTTTTCATGCACTCTTCTCTTCCTCTGACACTCGATCAGCAGTAATTGGTAGCAGGGCCTAATTAGAGCTAGTCATGTTTGCCTGGCATCTTCTGTTGCTGCAGCTGGGTGCTAAATTGACACAAAATCCCAACCACGACAAACTTCGATCTGTGCTAGAGACCTCTTCTTTTCTCTTCTGGGAGCAAGAGAAAATAGCCTAAATGCATGTCTTAATGCCCATATATCTGTGTGTGTGTGTGCATGTAAATACATGTGCATGTGAGAGTGAAAAGGTCTATAGAAGCTACCCCAGCCAAGCATAATCACGTTCCCTCAGTGGACTCTGCTGTGTCTTACTCCACATTTGTTCTCTTTTTGTTGCTGAAAAGTCCTTTAATTGCACTCTGGCTACATCTCCTCTATAACTTGTTCTTTTCTGTTGTACGTAAGCCAAGAGTTAAGCTTTCTTTTTTTTTAAAAAAAAAAAAAAACACAGAACTTATATGCAATTATACCACAGTGCTGTTGACTTCTTGATTCTGATTGGTCAGAAGGTGTGAAATAATTTTCTATAACAGCAGCACTGAGTACCTTTACTGTATATTTTTACCAACACTGTTATTTGTGTCTAAACAACAGTATATTTACTTTATTTACTTTATGCCATATTGTTATCTTGTTCCAATGTTACATTTTTTAAAACACCGTTGTTATTTTACTTGTTATTTTTTATTCATTCTTGTCTGCTGCAGCCTGCGTGTGAATGTGCAAAATAAGAAATTCATGGGAAAGACTTCGGGATTTGCGGTCTGCGGTTTGTCTAACATGACAAGCTGCTTTTTTTGTCTTATTTAGAGAGAGAAAGAGAGAGTGGCTGGTAAGTGGCAAGAGAGAGAGAAAGACATGAGTGTCTGGTGAAGGAACAACTGTTTATAGCTTCCATAACATAAGTGATAACAAGACATTTTATCTATGCTTTACAATATTAAAAGTAATTATATGTGCTGTAATTAATAAGAAATTGCTGTGGAATAAGAGGAATAAAACATTTCTTGTTTTGTTACTGGTTTGTTATTTGTTACTTAAAAATAATCAATTTCATGGAGGAAAGAGACAATCAGCTTCACATCAGACCACATCACACTACTTCTTTGATTATTTTCCTATAACATGTTCCATCATGTTTTACGCCTTACTTATAATTACATGTATCATAGTGCTCACAGTCCTTGTTAGTGCTCACCACATCTATCTTTCTGAACAGACGAACTAACATGGTGATAACTCCTCATACCTAGAGGTCAGTGTGTGAGTGTCTCTCGCATTACTGGTGAGTTAATCCTGGGTTTTGACAGTCTCTGAGCAGCAAGGAAGCATCACCTGGGCTTCCCACCAGCATATCTTATTGTTCTGCTCTCATAAAGGTGACATTGGATCTGCCTCTAACATGGACCGCATGCTATGTACGTGTTGTAGGCACTGTGGAGGATTCAGCTTTCCTCATCAGTCAGGAGCTGCGGGAGCTTTCAAGGTGTGAGATGCAGCAATCATAGACTCTGGGTTTGAACCTTGTGCATCTCCGTCTGGTAGTTTATCAGAAAAAAGACTAGGATTTAAAAAAAAAGACTGGGAAGCTTAAGGTTAAATCCCTAGGTGAACAGTGTAACACTGAAGACAATATTAAGCGTTAGTGTATGACAAAAGAGTTCTTAGCATAATTAATTCTGTCCAATATTTTGGTGATTAAAGGTTGGAAACTCTGCACGTAACAGAGGGATTTTAATCAAATCTGACCTCCAGCTATGGTATATGTTGCAAATTAGTTAACGCAATTCAGCATCTCCACCATGTACTTGGAAAATGAATGGAAAACTCACTTATAATTGAAAACTCAGTGCAGTTGTTGAATTGCTTCAAAACATGTTACAATGGGCTAGATGTGAAAGAAATTTTCACAAAAGTGTATTGTGGTCATTAACCTACAGAATACATGATCAGAAAAACACTGGCATGAACAATGCAGTAAAAAATAAATTAAAAAAATAAAAATAAAAATCAATTCTCTGAGGTGATATCCATGCATGAACACTGTTGCACTTGGGTGTTTACTTTAAGCTATGTTGATTATGTTACTAACAAATAACCATTATTTCTTTCTGAAAAAGTAGTCACATCTCTGGAAGGATTAATTATACAGATTTAATTTGCAAACACCTTTGAATGGAAAATTCATGAGTGTGCTACAAAAATATGTAAGCATAAATGTTTACTGACTGCACCAACAGCTGCCCTCAGTCTTTCATTCTAAGTGATTTTGGAGTAAATTGGTTTTCTGTTCCATTCTCAGTACAGGGAAACATACTGAAATTATTTTCTGGGAATCACACATGCATTACAGATGCAGCGGGTAGAGATTAGGTTGTAAAGGACTGAATTTTTCTTTTTACTTTGTGCTTCATTTTAGTACACCATCATTTGATTTTATTTTTGCAATCCAACTGACTGATTGCATGCATTTGTCAATGTTAAAACTGACTTATCCTGGCAGTGCATCCTGGGAATACAGACGTCCCCCAGCAGCCAAAAACTACACCACATGACCACTTAAAAATAACAACTACCAGTAAGTCTAATAAATTCTAGCATTTGGTATGTCAAATAAACTGGTAAATTTCTAGTAATTTATTCTAATAAAGTAATTAATTAGAAGAACAAATTTTTTTATCTATCTAACAGTTTTATCTATCATTTCTGATTGCTCTTATCCCATGTCATTATTCCAAACAGGAATACTGCTGGAATTGCTTCCTCAGCACAAAATCAGCTTATGAAAAGACAGAAATTCAGTAAAAAATGTTTAAATGTGATCACTTGCACACACACAATAAGTGAACCGGATCTTGACTAGGAGATTGGACGTAATATGAGAGTACACAGGGTTGCACATGATGGATTTCACCCTGTTAGGTCAGCAGTGTGTTTTGCCAGTGCACCGATATTGAACACAGAATTTCACTGCATCAGTTAATAACAGATATCGATATTACATCAAAAGGGAGAGTATTACAGCACAGCAAGCTCACTCAGACTTAATCTCAAAACTACAAGATTGTGCAGTGGCAAAATTGTGTCGCATGCCTGGTAGCAAATGATGACATCTCACATTAAAGAGTTTAGACCTGAAAATGTTTTTTTTTTCTTTTTCTCTTAACTAAAATTACTTGTAGGCTGGTGTTTTTTTTTTTTGTTTTTTTTTAAATCATTTTAACAGTTGGTATATGTGTGTGTGTGTGTGTGTGTGTCCTATATTGCATTCATTAGATTACTTTTTGAGTTATTTTGTGTGACATCTTTTTAGAAAGATGTTTTTACATTTTGAAAATTTGCACTAAATTAAACAATAAACACACTACAGAAATTAAAATTATAGTCCTAATAACAATCTGGCAACTGTACAGACGATGGGTGAATACTGTGGTTGTTGCTGTTTGTGCTTGTTTTTAGGGCTTATGAGAGATCTGCAGTTTTTTTGTTCAAACCTTCTCTGAGTAAAGATTATTTTTGTACACTGGAGGATTAAAATGACTTTAACGGCACACATTGCATTTTTAACGGGAACATAATCTGCTCATATTTTGCTGGTTTTCATTTGCTTAATTCAACAAAGTTATGTCTGACTGCACAAATCAAAACATTTATATTAAATGAATTATTCATAACTGTATGAATATGCTTTTGCTACACTAAACTAGTATAACTTGTATTTATGAGTACCACACTCACATTAACTATTCTTTCAGCTCTATATGTATGTCATCTTTATATACAATTTATATATATATAGCTCTGAGTAACTGTGCCAAGTAAGGAATAAAAAATGGCAGGGAGTGTTGTTATAGAAAATAATCAACAGCACAGTAGTTTGATGCCTTTACCACTCCAAAATTGAATATTTACTACTAACAGCATGTCCTGAAGTGTTTTATTCCACTTATACTACAACATATTTGCCAACGATCACAACTTTTTATTTAAGGAACAATACATCACATTTTTATCCTTTTATAGTTATATTTAACATCTGTGAAATGTTTATAAAACAAGTTAATTCTTGTTATCACTTACTTTATAGCATCATTTACATTAAAGCAGTTGTTCCCTCAACAGCCTCTCTTTTTTTTCTCTTGAGAATCAAATAAGACAAAAAATGTTACTAGAAACTGCAATGCCTTCTGTCTTGGAGACTTGTCCATGTCACAAAACTTAAACGACAGCTTTACCTTAACTGTTACAAAGCACTGACACTGGAGACTCCTTCCAAAAATGCTAAATGTCTCCTCACTGAAATCTTCACCATATCAATGATTACACATTTTTTTATGTGCAGCATCCACCATACAAGTACTTGTGTAAGGTGTTACTTACATAACTTATTAAACTTAACTTAAATCTGTGCTGCACTATTTATCAGAGCTGTTATTGAAAATTAATCAACATTTTCTAGCCAATCAGAGTAGAGACCTCAACAGTGCAGCTTTCACTCAACTGGGCTCTTAAATTAATTGGACTTTAAGGTGCAACTCTCCTACAGCAAGCAAAGATCCCACGCTTGAGGACATTAAAAATTCAAAACTATTGCATCAGTTGATTCAGAGTGCATCTTCGGCAAAGTGATCTCGTGTGAGATATGTTGAATTAAGGTTAATTCAATTCATAAGCACAACAATACATTCATATTCAAGCATATAATTTATTTAAATATTGTATATGTATTGCTGTGAATATCAGTGTCAGAATGTCAGAAGATTTGCATTGTGTTATTGACAGTGAAGGCATTAGGCATGTTTTTCTTATAAATTCTCCTGTCCCTTTTTCCTCCATGTCTGAGTACTCTTAATAAAGTCTGTTCCACTGACTAAGAAAAATAAAAAATAAAAATCCCAGACTCTGTTAGGTGTTTAAATTTTAATTAGACTATTTAGCATTGCAGCCCATTCCACGATGTCAGAGTAAATATTATTAAAATGATTATGTTTACAGATACTGATGGATACTCGGCTCCAAAAGCAGTCACTATCTAATAAGTAAGATAAATTTATCCCAGGGTTGAACACTTTCAGTCCTAGAAGTCTAAAGTTCCTGTTTTAACACAGCTGCATTCATTCAACAGCACTGATTAAGCAAATTTATTTCACTTGCACACTGAACTCAAACATTTACAAATCTGGAACCTTACACCTTTTCATGCTTCTGAAAATAACTTTTATACCTGGCTAGTGTCCTGGATACCTTCAGTAAAAATTAGAGGACATTATCCTGAAAGATACACACTTTCATGTTTGAATTTATTGTACCCTAATTTACTCTGTTTATTAGCTTTCATAGTTTTATTTATTCATTCTCCTTTTATTCAGCCATCTCTCTTTTCTTTTCACTTTATTCAGCTGTCTTTCATAAAAAAGCCCTCTAACAAAAAGCTTTTGTTTTTTTGTTACTGTCTACCGCTGGGAAAAAAGCTGGCTCATGCTACTGCTCTGCCCTGTCTATTGTTTGCTGTGTTACAGAAATAGAGTCCAAAGCCTGTAGCAATATAAAACTGTCCTCAAGTGGACAAGTAATAGCAAAAGTAGCAGAATTTTTTAACACTCAACTTTATGTCCCAGCTAACAGAGAATGTTATAAGAACATTCATCATGTATTTGACAAGTTCTAAGAAGGTCAGAGTGAACCATTCCAGAAATAACATCCATGCAATGTTTTAAAAACATTTGCTGTAATAACAGGGGTGAACAAAGCACAAATTCATTAATGAGCCCATGTGGGAAGCCAAAGCGCCAGTCTGCTTGACTAGTCCCATGTTATGCTTGCCCAGAAGTACATTCAACTAGGGTAAAAAGCGGCGACCAATGCAATTAAACTCAACGGTATGGCAAGCTGATTATGCACTATGGAAAGTAAGCAAGTACTTATTTTCTCTGGTAATGAAGCATCTTGTTTTAACCCTCCAAAAAAAAAAAAAAAACAATGTCTTTGGCTAACATTTTGGCTGTGAGCTGTGAGTTGTGTGTAAGGTCATTATTTGAGCTAGCATCTTCATTTTCACTTGATGAAAATGTGTTTCACTTGTTAAATTGTGAGGTGTGTTTTGATAGCATTAGAGTTATGGGTTTTGTGCTGTACTCTACTGTATTTTGCTCAGTTTATCCACTCTTTCCTCCTTCATATTTCTGATTCTGAATGTCTACCAATCGTTCAAAGCTGATTATTATTCCTAGAAAAAATAGCTCCTACCAACAGCCAGACGGAAAAGAGTAGCAAGTTCTACAGCATCAAGGTAGTTTGCACCACAGAGAAATAATATGATGAACCAATTGGGGCATATTACATTTAACTTATAAACTAGGCAAGAGAGTGAACTAAAAATGCTGGTGACTTATAGATCAACACATTACTGTAATAATAATAATAATAATAATAATAATAATGACCTGGGTACGTAATCTGCTTGTCTTGGGCACCTGGGCTACCATTTTTTCCCCAATCCTGAATAATGGTTATTAGAACATTGGTCACACAATGTTCGTAGTTAGATAAAAACTAACATTACGAAAATATTTTACAACTACAACTAAAATGTTGCTGCCATGAAGGAATGTTTATAACGTTGTGCAACTGTTCAGAAAATGTACTGCTATCCTAAAAATCTTAGCTAGGATTGTGATCCTGAACACACTAATCTGTCCAAGTATCAGTTAAATAAGTATAATTAGAACAAGGTGAAAACTGGAAGACAATATGTGTGAAACAATACATCACTCAAGCTTGTGTGCCTTAGTGTTCATTTCATTCTTTTTCATTTGTATAGTTTTTTTCCTCTTTGTGATTTTTTTTCCCATTGTACCAAACTATATGGAGAGCACTTTGTTATAGCATCATATCTTAAAGTCAACATGTCTTCAGCACATCTACCGAGAAGAGGCACAAATCACGGGGAGAGAGAGAATGAGCCATGTGGTCCAAAAAAGCTTTTTTCTATTTCAGCTGACTGAGCCACATAATGGAAATCTGGGCCTTGATGAATGGCCAGAAGGCAGTGAAGCAAAGCATGGCAGAACAAACCGTAGACTGCAGGCACGACCAAAAAGCTAACAAATAAACTGCATAGCACATGGAGGGAGAAGGTCTCATCTCAGTTCATTACCCACTGATATGAGCCCCCATTCTCAATCTGGACTGATGTACAGTCTTTATTCACTATATTAAAGCTGACATCAGAAGTGTACAACAGAAGTGTGTGTGTGTGTGTGTGTGTGTGTGTCACATCACTGAGTGTCATGGGATACAATAACCCTTGATCATGCCTTTACTGATTCTCAGGGGCTACTGAAAATCTTGATAAGGGCACAGCAAAAGCTGCTCTATAAGCGAGTTAATATCAGTGTGATGCAAATCCGAGCAGCGACTTCAATAGATTCATCGGGTTGTATTTCATTTCATATGACTTTCTCACAGATCCAGCGATAGCCCATGAGACTGCGAGTCAACTATACAAGTGCTATTTTTTCTACTTAACACTTACGAGAGAAGTAATGAACGGTGCGCTTATCTGATCAATTCCCGTTTCATGGCTTTGCAGCTCCGAGCCAGCAGCAGATTAAATGAGAACTAATGGGAGAGGAAATATGATTTGGAATTATATGTGATGAGTATGTCTGTCAGCTGTCTTTAATGGGCACAGCAGAATTAACGTTCAGCATTTGTGAAGTGTCCTCATGCAGCAGTAATGAGACAGAAGATAAATTACCTTTCGTGCAAGGTTTCATTTTGACACATACATACACACACACAGCTATACAAAATGTGTGTATAGCAAGCAGGCACACATTCTGGAAAGGCACAGTCTCTTCAAAGCCAAGCCTATAACACATATGCACACTTAGGCTTCAATGCATGTTTAAGAAGACGAACTTTCTGAATTAATAGGTGATTGACAAGCTCTGACAAGGAGAAACACATCTTTAGCCCGATTGGTCAGATGTTGGTGGTCAATATTGCTTGTTTTTAATCCTGTTCACAGAGCCTGGAGCACCAACAAGACTGGAGTTTTTGCTCTAAACAGGTATTTTATTGACAGCTGTTAGTGCGAGGAGAGGAAAGAAAAGAGTTCAGACTTAGTTACTCCATGTTACACACCCTGAAACACAGTGTGGAAACAAAAACACAGTGAAATAAATATGTTTATATTAAAATGTTTGTTATGTTTTTAGTGATTCTGGTGATAGTTTATTGATTGGTCCTGTATTTTCTGTTATTCCTATGAGAAGTTAGCAGTTGTGAGCCTCACTGATATCACAGTGGGACATTGCTACCACAGTTACGATGGTGTTTAATAGGAGAAAAATGGATAAAACAATCTCAAACATAAGTGATAACGGTCAAGTTTTGCTGTTAGCTCAATATCATATTAATGAGAAATACAGTGTAGAAATAGTGGAGACAGCAAACTTTGGACTCAAAGTTCCAGAATACAATGCAGCGATATGAAGCAGTTGTGGCCAAAGATTTAATTGTGCTGAGTTACAGCAGATACTCAACTCGGCTAGTTAGTAATATACCAGATGACAAACACGATGGCACTGGTGGCGGTATTAGCATGAAAATTGAAGCTTTGGAACCTGATCTTTTTGAGCAGAGTGTACAGGAGAGGAGGTGAGAAAGCTGGATAAACTAAAGAACTAAAGCCCAGCTGCATCACTCTTTAGGTAGAGTTGATGCAAGGGCTAAATCTCACTGGCAGCACTGGCAGCAGGTAGTCGAATTGCATTGTGGGTAATGTACAAAACCGTTAACCAAAGTGGAAATAAACCATGTCAACAAAAATGTCAAGAATTTCAACATAATTCTTGGACACCACTGAAGATTGCATATTAATTATAAAGATGAATATGCAAGTCGTATAGGGTAGATTTTTCCTTAAATCTAGTGATCTATAGTATATCTGTCCAACTCTGATCCATGGTTGGAATCTATTCTTGGCCTTTTCGTCCACTCTCACAGCTACCTCTACATCACTATGCTGATGATACTCAGCTTTATCTGTCCTTCCCTCCAGTGGACTCCTCAGTCTGCCTTCCAGATATTTCAGCCTGGATGAAGGATCACGTTCTCTAACTCAACCTTTCAAAGCTAGAGATTGTTATCAGCCCAGCAAGTCCCTCAATCCAATACAACATCAAATTCAACCTCTGTTTATTGCTGCTACTACTATCAAGGTCCACAAGGAATCTTGAGGTAACAATATATGAGCAGTCTGCCTTTATAAGCCACACTGTGGTGATTTCCCAATCCTGCAGGTTTGATTTATATGTCAGGAAGTACATCACGTACCTGGAATGCATGACACAACTCGTCCAGACATTTTGAATATATTTGTATTTTGCTTTATTGCCTTTGGCAGACACCCTTAGCCAGAGCAACTATATAGTCTTCATCAAAAACATATCCTTACACTATGATACAAATAGATAAGGGTCTAAACACATCAAGCTAGAACCGTGTTAGAGAAGAGTTAGTGTGGGAGTTAGTACAAGCATGAAAACAGATTACAAGTCGAGCTATGTTCTGGTCTCCTTTCCAAGTCTTCAGTCTTTTTTTTCCTGATCTTCAATCAACCAAAATACACACATCATAAGCTTCTCTTTATCTGAATCTACTGAACCCCTGAACATGAAGTTTAAGTCCTTGACACTTGCCTATAGAGTAAGTAAAGGAACTTTGCCCACCTGCTGAATGTCAATGCCATTCAGTTTTATTTATTTGTATAGATCTTTTAACAATAGTCACAAAGCAGCTTTACAGAAATCCAGATGGAGATTTAGTCACTTGTTATCCCAATCACTCTCTCACTGAGTGTATGTGTGTATATGGTCAGTCTTTGCCATACAATTTCCTTCTTTAACATAAACCAATGTACCTTACATTTACTGTTACTAATTACCCCACATATCCTATTACTGTTATTAGTGTGCATTATTAGTTAGCCTGAATATATTATTTTTAGTTCTGTTATGAATGAATTAATCTGTAATAATAAATCATTGCAAATCAGAAAAAAATATTTGTCCAATTGTGGCCACTGAATCATCTTAAAGGAGCACTGAAGATGGCTTAAGCCCTGCCCACTTGGCACAATCATGTCATTTCATATATCCCTGAAAAGCATACTTTTATATATTGTATGTTGATTTATGAGGGTCCCTGGAGGACTAGTGGTTAGGCCTTGGCGCTCTCACCGCTGCAGCCCGGATTTGATTCCCATCCAAGGAACCACGACAGTGCACTCCCAGTGCTGGTCCCAAGCCCAGATAAAATTGGGGAGGGTTGAGTCAGGAAGGGCATCTGGTGTAAAAACTGTGACAAATCAAATGATCTGCTGTGGCAGTTAAGAGCAGCTGAGAGAACAACAACTGTATGTTGATTTATATGTTATTATGATATACATGTCAATTTCCTTTATAAACCTTACAAACCCCACTAAGTAGAGCAGAAACACATTAAATCACATTGTATTTTTAAAACCTTTTTTTTTTTCAAAATCTTTTTTTCTAAATTCAGAACCAAAAAATGTTTCTAGATGAACTGCATTAATGACATTTCACAAGTTCACTCCTATTCCTAATTAGAACGATATTACTGGGGAATTTCACAAAATGTTGATTATTGTTAGATTTGATCCTGAAAAATTACTTCTTTTTTTGCAACACTGCATGGTATTTTCTTGATTAAACAATAAAGAAATTATGTCCCAACTAAACTTTTCTGTGAAAGCCTTTCTAAGAGTGTCTTTAGATTGAAATAAATATTTTAATTCTAGCATCACAAAACTAGATTTTATGTTTTATTAAGAATGCAAATTTGTGCATATTTAAATTAGACAATGCATCATATTCATAAACAAATGTAAATGTTTGAAAAGGTAACTATAAGCAAAAATACATGTAAGTATATCAGCAATCAAACTGGGACTGATTAATTGTAATATCTGTTGTTGTAAAAGTATTACTCTATTCAGCAGTAATGTCTTGCCTTAGTTACTGCTCAGTGTGCTCCTCCCACAACTATATTTTCTGCACTAACTGATCAGTTGGTGGATAATTTATTTTATTTTATATCACTTGTTTCACTGTTGAGTCCTTGAAAGGCTACATGCTTGAAGTGGATACTGCCTCACACATTCTGAAGAAAGAATCTGCTAAATGAATATGTGGGAAAAGTTATATATTTTTATAAAAAATGCCGGGTATCTCTATTCCTGAATAGAGCAGTAGCTACACAATTTTTTTTTTAACCAAAAAATAAAAAACAGTTTTTTGTTAAGTTAGAACATGTTCTCTCTCAGAAATGGCCAGAACTTGATTTATTGCTGACATAGTAATTAGATAGATGGCAACACTCTGTACCAGTGTGTCAAAAGAAGGTGGTCTTCAGAAATGTGCCCTATATAGAGGGCTAATACAAATTCCCCAGCCGTAAAGAAAGAAAAAAAAAAAGAAAAGACAGAAAGGAACATAGCCCACCGACCAGAGCGCAAAGCTGACCTAATTATTAATCACTGCAAATGCAGCAACATGACACTTTTTAATTAATTGGCTGACTATGTGTGGCCTATTTGCCAACATGTTTGGGGAGCAAGTCTTACAGCATGGCTACAGACGTGTTATATTTAATTAGGACTGGAGGCTTCTCTTAGCACAAGCCCCAGAGTGGGACGATCAGGGCTAGCACTCTCCCTAGGGATGCTGGGACGCTGTAATTTTTCAGGTCACTTACGCAGACAATTGCAAATTTCTAGCTAAATTAGAAAACCCATCTAAAACAACCATAAGGCTATCTAGTCATGTAATGGATTTCTAGTAGTAATTTTTTTTCATGAGCAAGGCGTCTTCATTAGAATGTAATTAAAACTGTGTTCCTTTCTCATTCTAAGTTTCACCAGGAGAGATTTAAACAAATCAGTAAATTCTCATGTGAATTACGAACAGTGAATGAGAAAGGAAACTAAAATTACTTCATTTAATGGCAAAAAGCGTCCTCAAAGATAGACTTAATTTTGAAATAATCTGTGATTGCTTAGGCTGTGCTTTAAATAGAGTTTTTTTTCTGTGGCTAGTTTGGTGGTAGTTGGTTTTCTTTGTAGTATAAATGTAACGCTTTTGCCTCTGACTCATGAATATTCTGATACATCTGGTGCAATTAAAAAAAATAGAATCAGCATCCCTTGTGACTCATTCACGGTAGAGTATACACTAGCATCATGAGAAGTGATTTCTGAGAAAATGTGATTAAGTCATCAGAGAAAATGTCATTACATCTATTGAGTCTTGTAATTGTAGTAATATAAATGGAAATGAAATTCAGTAGCAGGTTTGTGGACTGTTTCCTGGTAAGAGAGTATACATGTTACTTAGGCGCTGTTCACACCAGATATAAACATCTGTTTCCCCTGTTCTGATTAAAACTAAAATGGATGGCTGTTCACATCTGGTATTTTCATGTGTCTTGAATGAATTTCTTGACTAATAACGTAAATGGCAAGACGGTCCGTTGTTTTCTTAGCAAGTATTTATACTTAAGGTGATACAAGGACATTGTACTTGTAAGAGTGTGAGGTGGTATAGCATTATAGGATCATTAATATTCATTCATCTTCAATAACCGCTTTGTCCTGGTCAGGGTCGACGTGGATTAGGAGTATGTGCTGGGAACCATGGGCACTAGATAAGCCAAAACCAGCCCATTTCAGGGCAACACACACACACACACACACACACACATTTACAGCTAGTGCTAATCCACCTACTGGCATGTTTGGCAGGTGGGAGGAAACCAAAGAACCCGGAGGAAACCCACACCCTCTGTATAGACAGGAACTCAATTTCCATATCAACTTGGGAACTCGAATTGTTCTTTGACAATTTTTATCATTATTTTTTGAATAAAAATAGCTGCATTATGACATGACACACTATTCAGGCTACAAATGTTACGAGCACCTCCACAAGTGGTTTGGCTAACTAGATCACAATGCGGCTCCACTTGAGATGGATATTTGAACGTGGTCTCACTTCTGTTCACACACATATTTTTGAGGATTGGATTTTCCCCATTTTCTCACCTATTTGGTCACCTGCCAATTCCCACTCATCAGCCAGCTTTCCCCTATCAGGCAACAGCTAACAACTGGGAGGCTGAAGGCTAACAACTGAACCTTTTCAAACTGCTGCTCATGCTGCGTCACTGAGCAGTGTAACATACTTGGAGGAATACGCAATCTGCCATCTCCCGCATGCATACCACTCATAGACACTCAGGATTGGCTAGTGTCACTGTAACAACTGGGTATGCAATCCCTCCCACCCTGAGATTAGTCAATTCTACTCCCTTGACTCCTGGGCATGGATGGCTGTGGAATCTAATTATTATCGCAGGTTCAAAACCAGAAGATAAGGCAAACACTTTTCTTTGGTACCATCTAGAGCTGTTCACACACCTTTTTCACAACTTGAATGAATATACTGTTGTAGGTAAGCTAGGGCTTTTATATCTGTTTCCATTTGTATTTATGTGATAAATATAGTATTTGTTTTAAAACACTAATCTCCAGTCTTTCAGTTTTTGTTTGTGTCAGTTTTCAGTCCCCAGTGACCTCCAGTGGGTTTTAGTATTCAAAATACTGAACATGAGGGGAAGGACCCTGGACAAAAACAGGGCTAGACTTGTGAATTTCATTCTTAATCTCATAGGAGGATTTAAAAGCATGATTTAACATTAGGGTTAGCAATGAGTTTAAAGTTCATGTATTTTATGGTTTCATTTATTCCCATTTGAGTGATGATGAACACAATATTGTTCTTTTACCAATGGGGCCTTTCTAGCTTTCACAGGAAATTGCAGCTAAGATGGATTTTGTATGTGATCATAGTTCGTTCAGCCTTAATAGCAGGATCCCGCAATAAGATCATAACTTGGAGATAAACACTTCACACGTAATAAAATAGTGCTTTTCTGTTTACTCTCTCCCACTTTGTGACAGCTGTTTGAAATTCAATTTGGGCAGATATGAGAAAATCCATAGGTAATTATATAAGAGCCAAGACTCCATTACTGTTGCTTATGACTACTGTAGAATAAATCAATCTAAGTTAATGAGTTGTCAAGAATGTGTTTGATTTATCTCAGCTTGACAGTACTGAAGAGTGCAAAACATCTTCTTTTACCCAGAAATCTACCTTATGCATGAATTAATTTCTGATTAATTATGTATTCGTTAGACACAAGGCAACCTTAAATGTGAGCAACATAATGAAAAGTATACAATCTGTAAAGAAAAATATTAATTATTGCATATTATTCAATGACAATCTGTACCATCATGTATTAGTTAATCCAGTAATCAAACATATAATAAATATGACGTCTTTTCCCACATAATATTCGGAATTGGGGGTTGTTTACTAAAGAAAAAACACATTCTGTTCAGAAATATGCACACACAAAATCCAGAGCTAGAGACACACAAATGCCCCGATTAATGCAAAGGCTGTGCACTATCCTCCTTGCTAAATTATCACCATGGGTGGTAAGAGTCAGTGGAACAGGGAATGAATTTCCCGCCTCTTAGAATAAAGCCCTTGAGTGCTTTTCTCTCTCCTTTAAAGAGAAGGGCACAGACACTGCAATGACACACCGCTGAATTGTAATAGCTCAGTGGTTTAAAAGCACTTTAGACACCCCCTTAACATGGAGACAGACCCAGACACATTTCCCAAAAGTACCGTTTCGGCCACTGCTAAAAGCCTTTTAAGGCGAGTTAAAGGCGGCAGCCTTCACACAAACTCTCATGTGAAATTACTGAGAAAGAAGGGCACATGATGTGTCACCTCCTGCATAGCAAAAACATGGTATGATTATAATTCACCTAAGCAAATGTAAACATTATATATATATATATATATATATATATCTCAGTTTTGAATCAAGAATTCTCTTTATCAATGATCTCTGCTCTATTCTCTCCATTACCTGGGCTATGGTTTTTTTTCACAGAACATTCCTCTAGGCCAGTGTATGGACAAACAATGATAATAGACTCTGTCTTCTGCCTGTAAGTTATTTATAACTTTGATTGTTTACTGCCTAGAGGTACTGAGATGCATGTGCTGGCAATATTCCATCATGAAAAGGAAAGCCCAGTAGGATAGGCTTCATCATATAGGTTTAGGCTTCATCATATAGGTTTATTTTAGCAGCAGGGATGAGAAATAAAGTCAAATTAACACTGCTTTCTAAAAATAGACTTGCAATACCTGTGAAATTAAAGAATCTTACTGCACTCAGGAACGATGCCCAAATAAATAAAATGTATATTAGCTCTAAGGTTGTTCATCTCGGTGGTGACTCATTCAAAGAAATCCTCTCTATGTAGGCCTGAATACATGGATAAATTATTCATGTAACCACATAGTGCAAAATGCGACTAAAAGAGCCTTTGTTATATTGCTGGGGATGACCTGCTGCTGTGCTCAATTTCACCCAACTTATCAGCACAACTCCTTTCATATCCCTAGAGGAGTATGAGGTGCAATTTGCAGAAAGCAGTAGGGAAATACGTGAACACAGATTGTAGAGAAGCTCTTTTTCAAAATGTCCACTGTTTTCTCCCATTACACAGATAAGTTAAGACTGAAAAGCCACTAGTAATGCATTAACCCTTAAATAATCATTTGGGGACTGTGCATGAACCAGATTAACAGAAACATACTGTACACAGGTTAAAATAAACACTGAGCATTTCTGTTAAAAATACAAAAAATGGCAATCAAAGGCAAAGAAAAAAAAAAATAGGCAACAGGTTCAAACTATAGGTGGAGTACATACCAAACGTCAATGCAAATGGGGTAAAGCTGGGGTAAAGCAAAAAAAAAAAACAAAAAAAAAAACAATAAAACCAAAGCAAAGTCATACACGGCAAATACAGACAGATCTCCTGTAGATTACTGAATTAGCTGGATTGGATTGTTGAAGAACTGACGTGATCCTGGATGTGTTCATTCTTCGAAGCTGTTGCTGAACTTGTCACCAAGATACAAACCAGCTCAGGAGCAGGAGTAGACAAGAGTAGATTTACAGCACACTTTAGAGATGTTTTATAAATACAGTAAAAGTGCCTGCTATTACTAAATATATCTCACAATTAGGCTATGTTCACATTGCCAGGTTGAAGTGCCACAAATCTGATTTTTTGTGACACATAAATGATTTTTACAGACCAGAGCCACTTTCTTTTTGTATGTGGTTCTAGAACATATATATTGTATATCAAATATGTGGCAATGACATGACATGACATGAATGAGAATGGTCAGATCGGAATTTCTGTGGCATGTGCATGTCAATGTCGTCATCATCCAATAATGGAGGACAGCAGCAGAAGTGAATATATTTAGTAGAAGGATGGGGAAATTGGTGATTTTCTCGATATTTGGGGAATCAATTCAAGCAAAACTGGGAAGAACCTACTGAAACTGAGTAGTGTTTGAAACAATTACCCAAGAAATGTGCACATGCTGGGCATTTCAGGGACAGGTGTGTTCACATTAAAGACAGATATGGGTTACGGATGTAAACCGACATCACAGATAGATCCGATCAGAGCAAAAAATTGGAATTGCTCCAAGAAGCTTGTAATGTGAATGTAACCTCACTAAATCGAGGTCATGCAATTGCTATTGCGAAGCTTTAAATTAATTAATTGTGCTCCCATCTAAAGCAAAAGTGCCTGTGATTTCAACAAGCAGCTAAGTTCATAGACATTTTAATTAAAGTGCTAGTATGCCGAAAGAAGATATATTGCCACTGTCACCAACAACATATTTCAGGAAGACTATACACATATTTTAAATGTTTTTTAATTGGTCTATTCAAAACTATGCCTACTCAAATAAAAAAAATTAAACAAG
The DNA here is from genome assembly GCF_027358585.1 of Pangasianodon hypophthalmus. Taxonomy (NCBI): domain Eukaryota; kingdom Metazoa; phylum Chordata; class Actinopteri; order Siluriformes; family Pangasiidae; genus Pangasianodon; species Pangasianodon hypophthalmus. The sequence goes on along the minus strand of NC_069723.1, from coordinate 15,816,563 downwards.
CAAAATTAAACCACAATTTCATAGTTAAATCTTGGGCAGGAGTTTATTTTCTTACTCCAATTTAGCATCCCATTACCACATTAAACTAAAATGTGCATGTCTTACCACATTACACACAAGAAAAAAGGAATGGCATCTCCAGGCCTCCAGACAAATGGGAGCACACAGTTATCTCAAGCAACTCACGTTTTAATCAAGTCCTCAAATGCATTCAATAAAATTAGAAAAATGAATAAATAAGTCATTCTGTCTTGGATTTGTTAAGTGATGTACAAAGAATGGGCCCCAGGAGCAGGCTTTTTCACCGTAAACAAGATTAGACTGCATGTTCAGAAGCATAACCGCATGATCGTAAACTGCTATTGCAAGTCCTCGATTTAATTAAAGCTTTCCAGGTTTTGGTCATTTGACATCTTACTTAAAGAAAAAGTGCTTGTGATTTGAACAAAGTTCATAGGTCTCTGGAGATTTGAAGAATTATGTCTACTGGCAGATATTTTTCATTAAAGAGTTAGCACGGGGATGTGAGATACTGTATATTGCGAGTATATACTCTGGTGTGGTGTGCCACTCACACCATATATGTATGAAGACTATTACACATGTATCTAAAATTATATATTTAGCTTTCATTAAACTGATCCATTGAACTACACCTAACACTTCTATATTACTGAAAATTCAAAATGGCAAATTAAGCAGCAAAAATAAAATAGTGAAATCTTGCACAAGCATTTTGATTCCCAGACTCAAAAAAAAACTAAATTAGCTTGTTTGAACTGATGATGAATTAGGAAATGTTGTATGCATCATCAGCAACATATAAACAGAGCCCAGAACACAAGGCATGAATGCTTAGCATTGTTGGCAGAGAATGCAAGACACGTTAAACATCAAGATGAGTGACTGAAACAATGCAGTATATATACACAGTTCAAATGAGGAACAGGTGAAACTAATTAGAATGAAGGCGACTTGGAGTGATTGTAGTTGGCAGAGATGGGGAAGTGGGTGTGGTTTCAGATTGGGGATTCTGGGAATTGAAGTTCTCAGAGAGCGGTGTGTTTGTGACAGAGATAATTTGTAAATCATAATACTGGCCTTGAATTTTGATTAGAAAATATGCTATGATGTGGAAACGATAGGCACTGAATTTATAAAATAGCTAATTAAATGAAAAAGGTAACATTTTATTTGGACAGTCCACTTTAGACTCAAGTAACATTCAAGAAGCTTGCCCATAGACAGTTATGAAATCATCCTTAACAACATATCAACAGATGGCTATCTATCTATCCACAACATGATGTGTATTTTATCAAGGGTGGACAAATCATACAGTATATATATTAGTTAGCCCACCAGGCAAGCTCCAGTATATTGCCCAGTCCCATATTTGGTTGCCCAGAAGTTGACTAGGCTAAAAAGGGTAGCTAATGCTATTCAATAACTTATGGTGAGATAGTTTGCTAGATAAATGCATTAATACAGAAGTGTATAATCATTATCCTTTCTAGCAAAATGTCTAATGAAGCAAACTGTGTCTGCAACCTTGAAAAAAGACACCAAGTCCTTGGCACTGAGATTTGGTGTTCTGTCCTCACATTGTTCATGAGATATATTATTCCAGTCTGGCAGGCACCTCTACTTTCTCTCAATAAATTGCTCTGAAGGCTTTTTTTTTGTTTGTTTGTTTCTGATTTGGTAAGAAATGAGTAGCTTGAGGTGCATTATGTGCCATGCTGCAATGAATAAAAATTTATAGTCCTGTACATAAAATCTGCTTGTCACTGGTGCCCAGCTAAGATATTTTTCCACCCCTGTTTAGATTATCTACTCAACACCATCAAACATAAACCTTTTGCATTTTACCGAGAATAATGCGATAGACTGGTTCCTGACATCCTAAAGAGGATTTGCAGAGTCTATAAAGAAGACTATCCATATAGTGCTACAATGAAAAAGATTAAAATCCCATCTATAGGCATTTAATCCACACTGATTTTCACTGTGAAACAATGTGCACATTCTCCCAACACTGGTCATCACTGGGTTATTTATAAACCCAGAAAAGTGAAAAGAACTGATACGGTTCATAAAGGCTTTTCCTCAGGTCAATTTATCAAACATCCCTGGTTTGCTTTCTAGCCGACAGATGCTATGTAAATGCACCTGAGCTCCTTTGGGAGATAAGAGGAGTCTGATTGGAGCATAGTTTATTGGGAACTGTGTTCGACATAAATCATCAGGCTGCAAAGACACAGAAGACAACTCACCTTTCGCTTTGCTTTTTGTTGCCGCCTCTGAAAAAAGAGAGATAGAGAAAGAGAGAGAAAAACAGAGAGAGAGAGAGAGAGAGAGAGAGAGAGAGAAAGAGAGAGATAGTCAGGCAGATTGTAAAAGCAGAATATGCTGTTCTATAGATACATTCCTTTAATCTAACCCTGTTTACATTTAAGTGGTATTCCTTGACATTGTGTTCTTCTTTCTGTCAGGCACTTTGAAAAGAGCTTGTGCCTGAATGCATATGTCTTGTCCTTTCATTATGCCAGGCCTTCTGTTTTGCATGCATTTCTGCCATATATACTTGGTGATGAGGGGCATAATGGTGATATTTTACAGCATGTGCCATCTGCATAGAGTTCTTTTTGCGAAGCCTGCTGAATAATTAAGTTCAACCTTTCAGAGTCAGTGTGAACATGGAACATCAAAGGATAAAGTGAGCCTAAAGAATGAAATGACACTGAAGTTAGCATCATGTGGGAATGTGACAAAAGAATAGCACAATAGGGTCTTTTATCATAGTTCCAGTGACTTTCTTACTTCCTCACAACCCACATACTCCAAGAATTAAGAGCAAAGGAGATATGCATTAGGCACAGTTTTGCTAATTATAAAAGCATTATCTATTTTGGACAATGATTTTTGATATGAGACATTTTCTGAAAGTGACAGGAAAATGATATAACACTATAATGCTTTATTGCTATAAAGAGTAGATCATCAATATGACGCCTTCCTGCTAAGGATTTAAAAGACTAATATCTTTAGACAATAGATTGGATCCGAGCCTACAGGGCTATGAAGCTCACATTACTCAGTCTGCTGTGAGAAAGGACACTGGCATGCCGTTTAAAGATTCATTGTTTTTGACACTCCTTAATCTCTCCCGTACCTATGCCCTTCCCATGTTCCCTATTACATTTAGGTTATTAATCTACGACTCCATGCAAGGTTTCGGAATGTAATAGTGTTGACATAGTCAGACTCCATGATAAGATTCTCCTTGCTGTGGGCAGAAAATGCTTGCCAATTCCTGAGAAGAATAACAATGGGTCTCAGCATGCAGTAGAACACAAATGCTTTTAATCGAACTGTATTTGTTTTGCATAAAGATTGTTTCTCTTATTTTTCCCATTTAGCATATTTTTGCTGTGTGACTTGCAACTGAATAAAAAGACTTGGCATGATATTCCAAGCAAGTTCGTTTATCCAAGGCTTTACTTAACGATAGTATTTATGAGGCTACATGTCACCTGCCTAAGCATTCCATGATAACTGATTTAAACGTATATACATAAACATAAATACAGCTTAATCCAATATGTCAGCTGATAATTCATTACTTCATTCATTCATCTCCAATAAATGCTTTATCCTGGTCAGTGGATTCAGAGCCTATCCCAAGAACAATGGGCGCTAAGAATACACCCTGGATGGGATGCCAGTCCATCACAGGACACCACACACACATTCACCCACTCATTTGCACACAGATTCATGTCTAGAGGCAAATTGGACTTTTAATCCACCGTATAGCATGGTTTTGGGAAGTGGGAGGAAACTGTTGACATTATATTGGAGTGAAATGATACTGTATATAAGTTTGTTGTGTTATGACACTTTCTGTTATGAGAACTGATTTTGTAGCTCACTGTAATTTTGGTATGTCACCTAATGATTATGACACAACATGTCATACATCAAAACCAAACTCAGTGTATTTTAGTGTCAGAGACAATACAGAAAACTTACAAAGCTCACTTTTCTTATGGGTTATTGCAAATATTACACGTAACAGTTATGCAGAAATATATTAGGTAACAGTGCTATACAGAAGATTTCCTTGTCAATATTAGCTCACATGACACTTTTCTAATCTTTTCTAATCAAGTCAGCATGAAAAGTGGCATAACAGCAAGATGTCAAAGAAAAAAAATCTTGAAATCGAAATTACAGAATATGTTGTTATGTCAGTTGACATATGATGGCATAAGCATTTATAAATGATTATGTAGGTTTATGTTAGTTGTCATGTCATGTAGCTCTATGAACACCACCCTTAAATAACGTGTTACCCAATATTGCTCTATATTAGAATAGCATTACTATAAATAAAGACTGCTTCGATGTCTGTACTTCTCAACATCCATTTCTCAGTCCAACAGTAATCACGGCATAACTAACATACACAGTTAATCTCTGGAAGGCTTCTATTATATGCTCAGTGGTATGATGAATGTCCTCCATGCCCGTCCGTCCTTAAAAATGCATTAAAATGCTATGCTTTGAGAGGAGAATGGCAATTAGGCTGCAGTCCTGCAAGGTCCTCAGCCTCCACTGCTCCGTGGCACACTCAGATCTATGTCTCTCTCTTCCTCTCCTGTTCTGAAATCTGCCTGTGGGGGGCAGGTCCCTATGGTGATTAGTCTAACCAACCATGAGAAAGAAAGGCTTTGTCCTCCACCGCACAAGATCAGGGCCCGTCTCCCTCACCCTGTCAAACAGCTCCATCCCCTGCGGTATATTGTCTTCAACTGACCCCTTGTCCGAGAGCAACTCATCATACTCTGTTCACAAATTCTACTATCCTGTTTTCTTGAAAATGTTCTGCAATAAATAAATGCTTGGAATAACTTCCAGCTCGTGTTTAAGGAATAAGCAGTGTGCTTGTCCTCTCAATGCCCTTTAAAAGAGCACCGCCTCTCAGTGTTGATAATTAGAAAGAGCTGAGGTATGCATGGAAAGGCATGAGACTTCTTTTGCATTCGAGGTCAACCTGTATTCTGCTTGATGTTAATTTACTTACAGTTTCTCTGATGAACCCAGACTGCATGTGTTTGAATACATTTACCTAAAGGCTTGCTGCAGTTCAGCTGAAACATGCTAATATGGCTAAAAACCTCATGGATACTTAGGATACATCTTATGTTATATTTGCCTTAACTAACATTATTTAGTGCAATACTTAAAATGAAAAAAAAAACCATAAACTTCAGCAAGTAATGTTAACAGTAATGTTAGGAAAGCATGTAAACAAACAAATGTAATAAAAATTATATTTCAGCATCTTCCTATGTTAATAACTCCCTGAATCTCCAGGTGTATTTTGAACATTGATCTCCAGGTGTAACATTAAAGCTTGCTTTTCAGCATGTTCATTAAGGTGTTGTTCATGTTAGATAATGCAAGCTTGAATTTACTCAATGATGATATGAACATTGGCTAATGCAAGTATTAATTATTTAGATTATTTATTTGTTTATTGTTTTTAAAAAAAAAGTATATTAATGCTGAACTTTATGCTTTGTTCATGTTAACTATATTTTGCTAAATTACACTGTATGGTCAAAGGTAGCTGGACACCTGACTCATACCCATATGTGCTTCTTCCCCAAACTGTTGCCACAAATTTAGAAGCACACTACTGTATAGGATGTCTTTGTATGCTGAAGAATTACAATTTCCCTTCTCTGGAACTGAGGGGCCGAAACCTGTTCCAGCATGGCAATGCTCCTGTGCACAAAGCAAACTCCATGAAGACATGGTTTGCCAAGGCTGGAGTGGAAGTACTCGAGTGGCCTGCACAGAACCCTGACCTCAACCAAACTGAACACCTTTGTGTTAGATGAACTAGAATTCCAACTGTGTGCCAGGCCTCCTCACCCAAAATTGGTGCCTGACCTAACTAATGGTCTTGTGGCTGAATAAGCACAAATCCCCACAGCCACACTCCAAAATCTAGTGGAAAGCCTTCCCAGAAGAGTGGAGGCTGTTTAAACAGCAAAGGGGGACTAAATCGGGAGTGGGATGTTAATCCAGCACATATGGGTGTGATGGTCAGATGTCCACAAACTTTTGGCCATATAGTGTATGTCAGTTATGTAAAACATTAATGAACATTTATATTACATTCAGAATGAGAGATACAACCTTGTGAAGTGATATTAGGTGATATCTGAACTATTCAGCTATTTTTGTTACTTGATAATGATCTGTGAAATCCTAACACTAGCAGAAATTCTAACATTAGAAAACTAGCAGAGAGTCACTCTGAGATACTGTCAGAAACAGTATTATATCCAAAAGAGATTAGATAAGAAGATAAATATGCTACCTCAATATTCACCATTAGCTTTTTTCCCCTGTTAACCAGTTTGGCTTAATGTGACTGAAGCGGCCCATTAAATGAATAATATATAGGAGAAAGAGCCCTCTTCCCCCCTTCATCAGCCACTCTGAGAGGTGACGGTCTGCCCATTGTCACCTCCATGCTGTTTCCTTCACCTGTGCTCTCACCTTAGCTTTAATATTTTATCACCTCTGGATTATTGATGAAGCATGAGCTGTATGCAATGGGAAGTGCCGCAGGCCAATTACAGTGACAACTGAACACAATGCACACAATGAGAACCCCCACATAAACACTTCAGACTTCCCCATGGGGACACTTAACACTATACACTTTCAGACTGTTTTGTTTTCTGCTTTATGTAAGAACAATGTTAAAACTTAAGTGCATAGAGTTATGAAAATAAATCAGAGTATAAAGCCCAATCATATTTGAAGCTGACTATAAAAATCACATTGAAAGGTCAATCACACATTTGTACAATACCTCCATGGCTCTTTTGTGGACTCCAGAGGAGAAAATTGTACAGTATTTCAAAGAAATTACACTTAAGTACATATTGAGTGAAGAAATTAAAAAGAGAAAAAGGGAAATACAATAAAGAGGAAAATTGCATGTTATTATGCTGTATTTCATTTCTTTTTCTCTTTATTTCTCTGCACTAAGGAAAGATTTGAAAATGACTTTTGGGAATACAGGAGGATCTTGGTAAATGTCAAACCAAATAAGTTTCGTGGCTATAACATTAGAATTGGTATTTACCCAAAAAACTACACGTGGAACATATTCCTAAAAGGAGTTAGACAGAAATTAGTCTTTATGCTTCCATGCTCTTCTATTTTTTCATTATATGCAACTATGCAATATTGGTTGATTAGAGCAGTAGGAAAGCCACTATTTACTTACTGTGTACTGTTGGTGTTCATTTTTGAATACCAGCCAAGCAGGTAGTGTCTGAACTAATAATTCAAATATAACTTCTGTGTCAGTAATTTCATGATAAATCTATGAAACTCTGGTAACTGCTTCTCTTCTCTATATAGTTAGATCCCTTGCACTGAGTAACTTTGTTCACCATGCCAATATTGCATCTTGATTCTGGTTCTTCTGTGTAGTCTTTCTGGCATAATATGGTTGTAATTCTTGGTTATAATCAGTTCTACCTCTTATATAACACTGGATACAGGTTGATACATTGCGTAGTTGCAAGCAGGACCAAGATGAGATCATAACAGATCAAAACTGTAATTTACATTACAGGCTTATATTAATGTGCTTGTTCTAATACGTTACTGTTTCTATAGTTATAAGTCATTTGCAAGGACTTGTATAGTGACTGAGCCACATGTTATCTGACAAAGAAAATATATATCTTTTAAGCTTTCTGTAAGGAGATATTTATTTAACATTTATGGAAGGAGTCTCTACTGTACAAATGATTAAAAAGTATGACTTGTCATTCTTTACTAATTTAAAACTGTAATCATTGCCAAGTTTCTGTGGTATAAGAGAAACAAAACACTTCAGGATGTGTTGATATAGGGGGAAAAATAAGGAAATTCAGAGTGGTAACAGTCACTCTCACACCAACATATAATTGATTCTTCTCCTATAAGAGCGCACATGATCATGTTTTATTCCTGACATTGTTAACAGACAATTGATATTTGAATTTACCACCAGGCTTGGCTGCCATTTAGACCTAAACACTAACTCTAGACCACAAATCTACAAAGGAAAGCACAAAGTTTCCCAAATGCAGCATCTTAGTCCTCAGCATTGTCCTGCCAGCAGCTCAAATACCTTCATTGCTCAGAAACCACACATTACTCTGTATGCAGCTTGAGTAGAGAAAATTACTTTGACATTAAGCATCTTGTCCCTTTGCATGCTGATGAGGGACAGCGAGACGGAGGGGTAATAGTGATGGAGGATTCAACCTTCTGCTGTCCTTATCTGACATCTCCTTGGAGGAAAGACAACCTGTCAACACAGCACCTCCCGCTCTGCCCAGACTTATGCTGACAACAGAAATGACATTAGTGATTGCATGCCTGTACACACAGAAAGCAGCCTTTCGACATGCAGAGCGAAATAAATTAGAGAAGAGGGGTATTTTACCATTCCCCGTAGAGTTGTGTACACGCACATGACAGTCTGCTTAATTAAAAACCTTACCTGAGAAGGATTTAATAAGGAGATGACTACAGAGCTAATGATTTCCAAATAGTTGCCTCTGTGATAACAAAACATAATTGATCTTAATCAGGAACAGCTAGACAAAACAATAATAAATCTCTGACATAATTAAAATAGTCTTGGCCTCAACTGTGCACTAGTAAGGCCTGATAAAGTACTTCAAGGAGATTAAGACAAGTAAAGGAGATTTGCACAATATTACATTAATTTAGGTTTTGATTAGAACTGCTCTTTCTTTATCTCACTGTATACCAAGTTAGTTAGGAAATGTCAGCGGGACACTTCCAAATTCATGCTCCCTATAGTGTTGCAAGAGAGAGTAAAAGTGGTAAGTAGGGCTGTCCATAGGGCTACGCAACACCTACATATGCTAAATAACCAAAGCCTCGAATAATATTTAGCCTCGAATAACACTTACTACAAACACGCATAAAGTGCCATGTTCCCCTTAATTTTGCTGTTAGGCTGACATAACATGTGACATGACGTAGCAACTGAATTTGATTTTTGTTGGCAAAAGGTTATGACACTTTCTAGGATGACTTACATTAGCATACTATGAAAAATGATTTTCCAAGACCATGACACTTTAAAGACAGTTATGCAATATTTTCTCTGACCCTAAATTAGAGTAAGTTTAGTTTTGATGTTTGAAATGTCACTTAGTTCTATGACTGACATACCAGCTCAGCACACTGAGCTACAAAGCCAGTTGCCATGTCAAATTCTCATGTAAGTCACACCAGAAAATGTCATTAACCCTAACAATGCCACATCCATCCATGGCCAAAAACCAAGGGAGCAAAATTGGCCGTGCTCTCTGGGAGGGTGGGATGGAATTACCCTCTCACTCCTGTCAATCACAGCGACACTAGCCAATTATGGCCATCTTTGAGCTTATGTATGTGGAAGAGGGAAGATAGCTCTTTCTTTCTAATGGGTTATGCTGCACTATGACACAACATGAGCAGCAGTTCAAAAAGATGTGATGGCTGGCTTCACGTGCTTCAGAGGAAGTATGTCTTAACCTTCACCCTCCCTAGGTGTTAGCAGTTATATTTTAGGGGAGAGCTGGCTGATGGGTGGGAATTGGCAGGTGACGGAACTGGGGAGAAAAGGGGGGCTTAGCTGACTTCAGTGTAATGTCAGCTTGACATGAAAATGAGCAAACGTCGCCCTTTTCACACATGATAGCAGTTGTAATAAGATATTATAACTGTTTATGTAGGTTTATGTCAAGAATTGTCAGGAGGGGCTTTCATGTAGCTCTATGAACACTGCCCAAACATTATACCCTAGCATACTCCCCAACTTGCATAAATGCCACTGAATAACATGGCATTCGTGGTGCCTTGTAAGTATTAATTTGCAAGTTGTAATGATGTCATTTCCCACCTCGGCACATTCGATGTGTGAAGTGGAAATAAAAAATGGATGTCTCCATGAAAGTGTGTCTTTGGTTTGCTTTGTAAAGTTCATAAAAACCTACTTTAACTCATTTTTACAGTTATGGGCCTTAGTGGCTTCTGGTACTGTTCCACTATGGTGGATCTTCAAACATTCATGCAAAATTTTTAGCTGAAATTGCTGTATAGCAACAACAGTGGACAACAAAAGCGAGTAGCATTAGCAACAAGCTAGCCAGCTGACATTAGATATATGAGTGATAACTCCAATGATGATGATTATCTTCCCAAAACAGTGATTAGTATCATCAATGATTTAACCAAGTCTGTACATTAACTGATCTAAAGCCAATACTGCTATAAAATCATTTAAAAGTAGAGAAAAGGTACATTACACTGTTCACAGTGTGCGCAGCCATGTTGATTTGATGTCACTCTGTAAATGGAGAAGAAACTGGTAGTTGAGAAGACAACTTGACAAGCTGACAAGTTGAGGGGGTGTTTTCTGTCTGTTGGAGGCAGGGAATTATAAGTTGCAACCTCATCTCAAACAGAGCATCAATACGCAAAGCAATGGCTGCACACACACACACACACACACACACACACAGTGCTAACCAGACAGAGGCAGGATACAGTCTCTTGAGACAGTCCAGTCCCTTTTGAACCCTTGGCTCAAGTTGTTTCATGTCACTGTGACCTTCGAGAAGAATGTGCCCTAAATGGTTCCTCATCCATGCACACTGTGACCTTTCTAGCTCGGAGGCTTTTAGCCATACCTGCTGCACCACACAGATCCACCACCTGTTCAAAAGCCAGCTATCAGCACGCTCCGGCACTGAACGGACACTATAAAGACCGCAGGCTCTCAGTCACCTTGACAGTCAACAGCTCGAGACGGCAGAAATCAAAGTCTCACCCGGCTTTTGTTTTTACAGCCAGGTTCTTAATGTCATATAAAGAGATACAATGACAGAATCGCAATCAAATAAGACAGTAGTTACTCTTTAATGGATTTGACTTTTTTCTAAACCTTATCCAAGATCCTATCAATGCAAGGAAATACTGCTGTGAAGGGAAAATGGAATTTCAAACTGGAAATTACTAGCTATGCATCTTATGCCCCAAGGCATAAGCAAAGAAGTAAAATAAAACAGCCAATAAAGAAGCAAAGTAACAACTCTGTCTCTCTGTCTGACCCCAGTTGACCCCGCTAGTTTTATGAGTTTGTATCTGGATTCTACCATTATAAGATTTTATACACATGCATTTACATTTGTTGGCAGATTGAAATCAGATTCCTTGACTAAAATATAAAAAAATGAAGCAAAAGAAATTGAGATTTTAAAAATGCTGTTTTTAATTTCATTATCCATGCCAACATCATTAATTAGAACTATGTTTGTTATAATGTTATGTAATGCAAGAAGTTTTGGTTGTCAAATGTGACTTGGAGAGATGGATGTATTTACATTTGTACTGTACGTATGACATAAGGCCACCTACAGATGATCAGCAGAAAAATTACTTTGTGACAGTGAAGCCATTGCTTCCCTATGGAGCCTATAGGCATGACCCAGTTTACATTGACCTTTTCAAAGTGCACCCAATAAGTTGAGCCCTCATATGTGATGTAGCAGATTATGTTTTCTTCCACTTTCTACAAAGGACAACCAAAGCCAGTTCAATTTTAATCCAATTTTATTCTCTTAAAACCCAGTCAGATATCACTGAACCTGAGTCTAGAAAATGCTAATCAGTTTTCCCCCCCAAAAATGATGAAGGGTAGATGAACTCACTGCTCTTCACACTAAGCAATAGTATATTTTCCAACCCACCACCAAGCGCACAAGTTTTCTTGCTATCACAGAGCTGACTTAACTCATGAAGGGCAACCTTGAGGAGTACAAAAACCTCAATACCCTGCATAGGAGTCATTTTCCTAGGCCTGAGGTTGAGAATTCCTCACCAAGAGCATAATGTAGGGGGAACAAGAGAAAGCAGGCATGAAGCAGGTCACAGACTTTTGAAGAGGTGTGTACAATATAACATGCAGTGTGTAACACATAATGGTAATGCTAACAGTGTAACCTTCAGTAATAAGACAGTTCGGCAGTGAGATCTTTGAGTTTAAACATGTAACGGAGATTGTCTATTAAATTACTTCATGATTAAAAGTGAAAACCTACCGAATTAATAACTGCGTTGATTTGCACAGGGCTGTTGGAAGATTTTATAAAATAAAATAACATAAAGTTATTTTGTTACATAAATTACAGTCTGTATGGAGTGTTCCATGTTCTCCATATGTGGCATGGGTTTCTTCCAGGTTCTCTGGTTTCCTTCCACCTCCCATAAAACATGCTTGTAGGTCAACTGGTGACTATAAATTGCCACTAAGTGTGACTGAGTGTGTGAATGTGTGTGCCTATGGTGTCCTGATTCATTCCTGATCCACTGCAACCCTGACTAGGATAAAGTACTTATTGAAGATGAATACAATAGGATGAAATAAAATAAAATAAAATAAGAAAGTGTCCAGCAAACATACAGTATAGCATGAATGACTGGACTGTTTAAACTGTTATTATAATAATGGCCACATTTCTAAATCCTTTTACCAATAGAGATTTTAGCTACAGATAAAACTCTGAAAAACTCAAACCATCACTTCAAATTATGTCTTTATTTTTTTCATGGACTGCCATTCAATTGCTTTTTTTTCCACACTATATCTCAGATGATAATTATATATCGCTATATAATTGTGATCTACTCCAAATGGAAACATGTAAGATTTCTTGTTTTTCACAAGAACAGAAATATCAGCACACTGCTCCTCCCTAGAGATCCTGTTTCCAAAACAGCAGCAGCTGTAATGTAACACTGTGATGTGAATGACATCTTTTCTCTCATAATTTACATTTATTCATTACACAGACATTCTTATCCACAACTAACAGCTGTTCAATAGAGACATATATATGCCGCACAATTAACACTGTTTATGGACATTCACGCCTATTTGTAGTTCTTCAACAAGATGTGAAACTTTCTTAGTTTTTATTGGCTAAATGAATCTCACTAGAGACTTAGATGTATAAAGAAAAGACGGACACTTTCTCAAACACCTTTGTTTGCCAGCAAGTCATCGTCTAAGGGAACATTTAGCAGATGTTTAGCTGTGTCATGCCTCTGTGCACACACACATTTTATATGTGCCCTTGGCATACGATGCCGACCTCGAACACATGGTGAGACTTCCAGGATAGATCCCTTAGAGACTGAGGAGCTTGAAGCAAAATGACTTGGGTGAAGTCCAGATATGACAGAAATGATTTCTGTTTTCTTTTTGAGACATTTGTTATTCTGAGTAAAAAGAGAAAAAAAATAGAAGAAATGTGGCTTTAGGAATTGGTGGCCTTTTGTGCAACAGCTCATTGTGGAGATCACTACAAACCCAAAATCAATCAATCACAAATTCTATGTATGCTAATGACACCCCTGAAAAAATGATTGCTTTTCAGATCCACACTTGAGAATTATTTCTACCATAGAGAAAACACATAGCAGAATTTGGACCTTCTTTGTAAAGATTTATAACAGTCAGTCAGTTTTGCCCAACCCCAGTTAATGCCATATTCATAGCAGGCGACTAAAAGTTACATCTATATTTATGCAGGGAAATTATGTGCATTCAGTGATGGGTTAAGCACATCTGAAGTTGATTTTCTGAATGCACCATTTAGATTATGCAAATCCTGAGTGTCATTCACGCTTGCCAGGTTCAAAGATTTTTCCTTAGTAGAAATGTCCGAGTCTAGACCACCACCTTTATACACGAGCACTTGTACTTAAGGCCAAAAAAAAAAAAAATCAGGAAATGAAAATGTGGACTGCAGATGGATATATAATTTTTTCTTTGCTTTTAAAAATGAAAAATAAAAATACTAATATGATGATATATGAATCATAAGATGGCAAGCAGGAGTCGAGTATATTGCTTATAATGTATCATGTAACATCTTATTACTTTACATTTTATTATTATTTATTTTAATCAGGCACTAATAGTTAATTTAGTGCACAACTTAATGAATGTACTAGATGTAATATCATGTGTGTACAAGCTATACTGTCACACTAGTTTGAATTGTTATAATAATAAAATAAAATACAGCCAGTGTATTGGTTAATTTGAAGTGCTCTGTAAAGAAAAGGTATCCACAGTTTGATTGATAAGCTGACTAAGCACTCATACACTTATTTTAATTTAATTCATAATTTTATCCATAAAAAATTTGGTCCTCTGGACTTTAAAAGGACAACCGTATTAAGTAATTAACCGTGTCATATTTATGTATTTAATATTGACCTTGAATGGCATTCTATAGTTTATTTTGAGTGTAATACCAGCCTAAAACCTATATTTCGGCATGAGATATTGTGAGTCAGTCCATCTCAAGTGGTCCAATAATTGTAAAGTTAGATGTCTGGAAGTTTTTAATTATTCTATTTTTTTTTTTTGAATGATTACGTCTATGTATTGGCATGGCACAGGATTTTATTATCTGTTATGCTTATATTATATCTGTTCATTTCTCAAAATGCATGAATAAAGCAGGCATTTCCACAGATTTCTACTAGCCCTAGCTCTGTAACCAGTGGAATCTCAAACTCAAAATTTTTACAGCAGAGTTCTACTATAGAGGACTTACACCGATCAGCCATAACATTAAAACCACCTGCCTAATATTGTCTAGGTCTGCCTTGTGCCATCAAAACTGCTCTGACTCATTGAAGCACGAACTTCACAAGACCTCTGAAGGTGTGCTGTGGTATCTGGAACCAAGATGTCTGGAAGAAGATCCTTTAAGTCCTGTAAGTTGCGAGGTGGGGTCTCCATGGGTCGGGCTTATTTGTCCAGAACATCCCACAGATGCTCCATTGGATTGAGATCTGGGGAATATGGAGGCCAAGTCAACACTGGGAACTCTTTGTCATGTTCCTCAAACCATTCCTGAACATTTTTTGCAGTGTGGCAGGGTGCATTATCTCGCTGAAAGAGACCACTGCCATTAGGGGTGTACTTGGTCTGCAGTAATATTTAAGTAGGTGGTACGTGTTAAAGTAACATCCACATGAATGCCAGCATTAACTTTTTCAGCAATTTGTGCTACAGTAGCTCTTCTCTGAGCTCGGACCAGACGGGCTAGCCTTCACTCCCCACCTGCATCAGTGAGCCTTGGGCGCCCATGACCCTGTTGCCGGTTCACCGGTTGTCCTTCTTTGGACCACTTTTGGAAGGTACTAACTACTGCATATCGAGAACACGCCACAAAACCTGCTGTTTTGGAGATGCTCTGATCCAGTCGTCTAGCCATCACAATTTGGCATTGTCAAACTTGCTCAGATCCTTACATTTGCCCATTTTTCCTGGTTCAGACACATCAACTTTGAGAACTGACTGTACACTTGCTGCCTAATATATCCCACCCCTTGAGAGGTCCCATTGTAATGAGATAATCAATGTTAATCACGTCACCTGTCAGTGGTTTTAATGTTATGGCTGATCGGTGTATCTCTGTGAAAATTTCAGGTTCATAGCTGGTCCCCCACCAGATATATTCAACTTGAAAATGAGGGGATTTTTTTAAAAAAATTTTACTTTCTCACCCCCACAAAAAAAAAATAAGAGAAGTCTCAAACCTGAAATGTTCTGTGTGCATACTATACTTACCTAGGTACCCCCTAAAAAAATTAAGACTGAGACTCGAACCCTTCCCATTATAAATTGACCTTAAAAGTGGAACTGTGAGCAATCTTGAGCATTACATTTGGACTTAAGTTCTAAGGAACAAGAATGTGCAAAATGTTTATATATGTACATGCACCTTGTAATGTGCTCCATGGAGCTAAGACCATCACGAGCAGAGATATTGAGGTGTCCGTAAATAGCTGTATAACCAAAATTTGTTGTGTGCCATGACACAAAGATGGCCATCGTAGTTAAACCAAGTAAAATAATAATAATAATAAATAAAAAAGAATGGTGGTTTTGCAATGCCAATACATAGAGGTAATCAAAAAAAAAATGGAAAATTAAAAATGGTCACGCAACCTGAGCACTTGAGATGGAATGACCCTTGTGGTTACATGAAATGGTCATACAGTGCCTCTAGACTTAATACTGCTCCTCACTCAAGCCAATATCACACAAGAAAAGTGTGCTTACAGTAAGTCTGAGTCAGAGTCGTGCATAACTGAGATGCACTCTTTCATAACTCTTGTGTAACTTATGAATAGTGCTTCATTCTGTACTTACAGAAGGTCTGAGGTCTGAATACCAATTAGCGCAATTGCGGTATTAAATCTCTCAATTAATATTGAGCACAACTCTGAATACAGCTCTAATATCTAAGCCAAAAATCACCCAATCTCACAGTGACTTATTGGAAGCTGAATATTGAATAAGTCTTTACAAGCAGGCTACGTAACACATTCAGTAGATTACCTACTGAAAAACTCCCAGAATTCAATAGAAGAAAAAAAGGCAGCCAGTAAACTCTGAAAGTCTGTATGCATTCTTCTTTAGAAATCTACTATGAATGGAGTGGAGGTCTTTTTCTTATTAAATTAGATTGGCTACTGTGGGTTAAACAGAGTGAAGTTTTCTCCTTTACTGAACACAGCTCAGTGAGTACAAAATGTTCTGTATGCAAGTGAGTCAACTGAAAAAGCGTTTTTTTTTTTCCTTCTTTTTTTTTTTTAAAGCCTGGTCATGAGACTAGGCTGGCAGCTTCAGTCTCTCTCTGACACTACATGCCCCATGGGTTCAGATGCACAACAATCATTTAACTAGGCCCTGGAAATCCAAGGCAACTGCACGTTTCACTAACCCCCTGTTGACAGGGTGATTCCCAATAACTCAATTTCCAGCTCGTAATTTACTCTCAGTGCCCACTGAGTCTCCTGCTCAGCAGATCTATAGTCTAAACAAGGGCAAACAACTTTTTGTTTACACTGGCCTCTTTTACAGAGGTACATTGACAATTTATGTAAGCTATTTATATGGCCTATTGAATGGATTTGGAACATAAAATGCACTTACAAAGGTGTTGTCTTCGATAGCGGGTGTCAGATTTATCACTTTTTTATAGGAATATCGCATTGCAACTTTACGCCTAGACTTTTTTTTTTTTTTGCCCCCCTGTTGCAGTCATCAGTTATAATCCTTCAGTAAATTATTGAGTGACGGCAAGGCTAGCCATATGCTGCAAAGCGAGATATAGGAGTGGGGACACAGACTCAAGGTCAATAGATGTGCCCTACTGTTTAACTTCCTTGGACCAGACTCATATAAAATATAGCTGAACTATAATCCATTTCTTGCAATCCATTGAGGCAGTTTACCCACACAGACAGCAGGATCCATAACAAAAATGAAAAAGATGCTTCTCCCTAAACAGAGCGCTTTTAATAAATATCTACCAGAGGAGCTTCAGGGTTAGCTGAAAACTAATGAAAAATGTCAAATAATTCTGATTACTTGTTTTTTAGTCAAGAATTTTTTTTAATCAGTAACACTTTACACTTTCTTATCTTATCTTATCTTATCTGTGAAAGGAAAAGTTAAGGCTACAATGATCAATATGCACCAACTTATTTAACATGTTTGCAGTTGTTAACTGCCAATATTCAGAACTGAGGCTGAAGCAAGTTCCAATAGGGAGGAAGTGTAATATTTAATAAAGATTAATTAATGCAGGTCTATTTCTTTACATTTAAACAAATGTCATTTAATACATGTGGCAAGTTATTTTGTTACTTTCTTAATATTACTTTCGGTTTATTAATGCTACTTGTTAATGAATGCAGTAAATAATGCTAGTTAAGAAATATTCAATGAAAAGTGTTACCATTTTATTTAATATTACCATCTGTGTGCCTGACAGCATGTGTTCTTGCATCTAGTTGATTTTAACAAAATCAAACCTTGACATCTTTTTACTGTAGAGTGAGTGGAGCCCTGTCACCTTCTCGGTCTTGTCCCTAATGCCAGGCTGGCCTTTCAAGCCCTACTGCACTGTATGTCCTAAAGGAGAAAGCCAGTCACCAAGCCTTTTTTCGTCTGAGTGAATGTGAGAATAGGCTGCTTTTTAATGGCTCCGAGCACTTAGCATGCCAGCAGATGGGAATCCAGTTGGCAGTGCTCTCATTAATGGAGCTCCAAGCCATCCTCCTTCTCATGGCCACCTGTCCGACAGGGCCAGTGCCACTCCAGCACCTGGCCAAGCCATTACATGTTATGATCAGGGCTCAAGATGGGAGGCGTCGAGACTTCTTGCTTCATTTGTATGAGTGCTGGAGGGGGAAGTGGACTAATAGTGGCATATGCAGTCTCCTTTGGAAGAAGGCTGTTTCCACTGGAGCGACAGAGCTATAGACTACAAGATTAATGTCTATCATGGGGCTCATACTTAGCGGCATGGCACAGAGTTACTAATAAAACTAGAACACAGAAAGTCAATGCTAACTGTGCAAACTTGTTTGAAGAACATTGAAGTTGAGTGATGGTGAGGATTTGCACGATTAATAATGAGAATTATTTTGTTAACAAAGATATTTCCACAGTTATTCGATTACTGCAGTGTGGGAAAATGAAAATAAAACATATAAAGTAGGAGAATAATAATGTGCCTATAAGAGAGCCTTGTGGGACACCATATTGCAATTTTAGGCTCTGAAGAATCTCCATTGATGCTAAGGAACTGGTAATGGTCTGTCATATAAGATTTAAACTAGGCTGTAACATATCTGTTTTTAATTCTGTCTAATAAAATATATTGGTCAATAGCATCAACTGCTTCGCTCAAGTCCAACAACATAGCCACAATCTGAGGCAAGCAGCACTTTAGTCAGCACTGATTCTGTAATACAATGCTTCTGGAAAAATGATTGAAATACATCATGCTTATTATTAGTACCTAAACAGAAACAGAACTGTTGGGCAACAACTTTCTCCACAATGTTAGAGAGAAAAGGGATGTTGTAGAGATGGGGAATTGGGGAAATAGCCCAAGCTGAGTGAAGATTATCAATATCATTAAAATGTGGTTCAAAGGAGTACACTTTCAACAGAAGTGAATGTAAGATTTACTTGTGAAGCTTTGCCCATTGTATTGTATGTCAGTGTGTGCTCACATGAAGTTAAAAAGAAGTTAAAGATTAAAAAAAAATTCTTCAATATTGACAGTAGAGTTTAAATAGCAGGCTTCTTAAATATGTGGAAATTTGAAAAAGACTTGAAATGTTTCAAGTGTCTTTTTGAATGAGTCATTTAGATGACTTTGCAAAGCACAACTGCATTCACTGGACCAAAGACTAACCGACTCCTAGCATCAACAAATCAACAAAAAGCTTTATCTCAAACATCAAACATAGATTCAATGTAGGCTTACATTATTTATATTTATTTATTTGTTTGTTTTCAAAAGTTTGTGAATTGCATGAGTCATATTTGCAATTGCATGCCAAACCTACTTTCGCACCGCTTGAGTTAGTGAATCATTTCGGTCATGACCGATATTTGCTCATTTCTTATTCAAAGGCTCAGTGTTTAAATCGACAAATCTTTCGGTCCTGACTGAGATTCGCTCTGCTCGCATTCAGAAGGTCAGTTGAGTCAGCGGGTTCAATGAGTTCAAGCACAATCAGTCTGGAGATTTCCAGAATATTAGTGAATGAATAGTAGCCTGTAGTGGCTGAGTATGAAAAATAATTATTTTTCTGAGCACAGACATATGAACATTTTTAATTTAACACAAAACAGCAATGATCATTTGCTTTTTACATCGCTATGAAGCCTGATCATTGTCAACATACAGAACAATACCTAGGAACAAACTATATCTATATCATATACGGCATATGCCGTACAGCAATACATAAGTCAATATTCTCAAGACCTCAAGCCAAGCAAAATTCTCTTCATTAACTAGCTGAAGAAGTTGTATTACGTTGATGATGGGATACACGCAGTAGTTCCTGCCACATGAGTCTTGGCTGCTACCTCAGATATGGAGCCATGAAACATTTTAGACATATTACATTCCATGAATATATGTACATCCCGGCTCCTTCATCCAGGCTACTATGTATGATCACTTTAATGAAGCGGCTATCCAAAAGCACTAAAAGCTGCATCCGTCATGTAGGGAAGAGTGTCAACTGAAAACAATGTCGGTGTTCCAGCAGATGAGCCAACTGGCATTTTGTGGACTGTTTCTACAGAGCTAATGATGGGTGTCTCTCTCTCTCTCTCTCTCTCTACCCCCCCACCCCCTTCTAAAACTCTTACATTTGTAGACCTTTATGTAACAAGGCTTTATTTAGACTACATCTAGACCATATCACAATAGAATACATCTCATTTCTCACAATAAGAAACAGACATGCCTCCTTGCGGCAGAGAATGCTACAGAGGTGCTATATTTTTAACCGATAAACAAGAATAAAACAAACCAAATTAGAATAAATGGTGCAATCTTGCCCAGTCCCTTTAGGCGTCTGTGTTTACTGACATAATTAACATATGGCATGAACAAAAATAACCCAGATGCAAAAAATCTATGTAACATATTTACTGTGTGGACATATGCTTTAATGCCAATAAGCAAATGAGTGGCTTCCAGCCAAATACCGCTCTCTGAGGTGCAATGTATTTCTATAAATGTGTAGCTTTGCACAACTGCGTGATGGCTCAGCAGAGACATCAGGGCATTGGGCTTGGACTCACAGGTAATGTGATGCGTTTTGCCCAGGTTTGAGCAGATATCCGCCAGAAACAAACATCTCACTAGAGTGATGACCAGAAGACTCCACAAGACAGAGTAAAGAACCTAGATATAACTAGAACTCCACAGAGAAACTGACTAGAACTTCATCACTGGGCCCCGTTTTTGTGATCAAGGCAAATTAAGAGAAAGTTATAGAAAATAATATTTTGTGATAATGACAATGCAATTAATTAGGCATAAGGCATACAAATTGCCAACATTATATCTTTTTTGGTACTACACAATGTGATTAATGTGGTTCAAAGGAGGATACTCTCAGCAGATGTAAATGTAAGATTTACTTGTGAAGCTTTGCCCATTGTATTGTATGTTAGTGAATGTTGACCGAGTTAAGATCAACTGTAAATCAAAAACAAGCCATGTTTCATGATTTTATGCGCATGAATAAAAAGAAGTTTCTTCAATA
The DNA here is from genome assembly GCF_027358585.1 of Pangasianodon hypophthalmus. NCBI lineage: Eukaryota > Metazoa > Chordata > Actinopteri > Siluriformes > Pangasiidae > Pangasianodon > Pangasianodon hypophthalmus. The sequence goes on along the minus strand of NC_069723.1, from coordinate 15,795,281 downwards.
TTTACAGTAGAGTTTAAATTGCTGGCTTCTTAAATATGTGGAAATTTGAAAAAGACTTGAAATGTTTCATTCGCGAATGATTCAGTCTTTTTGAATGAGTCATTAAGATGAAAGGTATTGAGTCACATTTTGTCCAGACTTCACCACTGCAAAGCACAATAGCATCAACTAATCAGCAAAAAGACACATCTCTATCAAACCTAGATTTAATTTAGGCTTATATTATTTATATTTATGTATATATGTATTTGTTTTTAAAAATATGTGAATTGTATGATTCATACTTGCAAATGAATGCATGCCAAACCTACTTTTGCACCCCTTGAGTTACTTTCTTACTTTATACGCTTTTGGTATGAATTGGCCTTAATGCCCATTGAATGTGTTTTCACACGTGGTTTGAATATTGAGTCCACACCCAGGACTAAAGCTGGGCTTATTTGGGGGCTCATAATCTCAGGTTTGTGTTCACACTGAAGAATTTCTTCCTAACAGTGGATTGATTGTGAAGTTCTATACATCACTTTTGTGCTGTCAGATTTGCAAAATGGTAGGAACTAGGTTCATCCATTTGCTCTTTTTTCAATTATTATTATTTTTTTTACATTATTTTCTCATGTTACCAACACTCCCCCCACAAAATGAACCAATTGCAGTGCTGCTGTCCAATGAAAGTCTGATTTTATATATCAATAACTATAATAACATTTTCCCTCTCATCACAGAAGTATAAACAGTAAGTAACGTGAGAACCAATCACACTACTCAGCATCCAGCACCAGTGTGTGGATAGCTTCCACACCTGATGCGGACAGCACCAGGGTTTGTTTGAAGTGAACCTCAGATAACCATTTTTAAGAGGACCAGTGGTCAGTTCTCTGGAAAAAATTACAAATGTGAAAACAACCTGAGACAATGACACTGTCACCATAAATAGCATGAGAGCATCAGAGAGCAGGCTCTGATTTTAGAGCTTTGTTTGAAAATCATGGAAATAATGTTTTAGCATTGTGTCTTGGCAGGCAAATGCAAGGGCATTTTTTGGACAGAAATGGGTTTGAAAATACCATTGCACTGGCAGATTTTGAATGTGACACCCACCGGTGCACTACTTTACCCACTGTTGTTGTCACAATAATTTCTGACCTGGGAAAAATGGTTTATGCCCTAACCAAATTAGCAATACGATGCCAATTTACTAGCAAATTAGGCTTGTGCCTGTATAAAAATAGAGCCCCTAATCCTTTTGATAAATGAAGATAACCAGTACACTTTCAACATATTGGAACATTTGGTATGCTCTGACCATTTGCTAAGGCCAAATAAAGGGTATTAAAGTAAGACAAAAATGATGCCACTATTTCAGCTGGAGATAATGCACCCAGCTTGAAACCTGCCATAACCTTGCCAATAACTAGCAAATCACTTAATGGCTGACATCATTAGAGCACCATCTATGTTTCAATCAGAAAAACTGTAATGGAAAACCTTTTTTAAACTAAATTTTTGCTTATATCTGATCTCAAGACCAGTCTACTATTTCCTGGACCCAGTTTGATTAGCTAAAATTGTTGTAAAGTTGTTCTTCAATGGGCAAAGGCATACTGTATTAGGTTCTATACCAAATTCAATCAAATTTAAAAAAATCGATAGTCATGTGAATAAAAATTATTTCTTCGCCATTTTTCCCTCTGGGTTTATATCTCAGTTTTGGTTCAGTGTTATTATGTCCACATTATTGTTATTTTTTTTATATATAACATCAGTGACACTAGTTTTAGACATATGTGTATCTAACCGTAATTAAAAATGTTATAACCTTACTTTTGTTTAAGGTACATGCAAAACAGACATATTTCAGTTCAAGAAAATTCTGCAGTTTTCAGAACTACAGTGTATATACAGTGGAAAATGTAAATAATTCACTATTTGAAGAGTTTTCCCAGGCTGCCACACATACGTTATGTGTACAATATTTAAAGTAAACGAAAAAAGTGAAAATGAAAGAGAGAGAAGGTGGCTCAGAGTGATGTTTGTATATAATCAATCAAACTAATAGGTCTCTCTGGGAATGTTGTTTACAATATATATTTGCCTTGAATCTATCATGTGTTCACCCCCTCACTCTTCAGTCAAGAGAAATTGGAGGAGATATACCTCTTTACTCTCACTGATTGTAGATGGGTTTATTGAGCAGGGCTGAGTTTCCCAAAAGCATCACAGCACAAAGCTCATTGTTAAACGGTAGAGCGAGCATCACACTGAACACACTCTTTCCAGTTACGATGAGCTTAACTTTGCGATGCTTTTGGGACACTCAGCCTAGATCAGCAACTTTGCTTTGCTCTGTTTTTCCCCTCGAAACCAGTGTCTCTTTCACTTGCTTTGTAGCTTGGTACAACATGTAATTCAAAGCTGTCTCAACTGAAAGCCATAGCACTCTTGGTGATTCTTCTGCCAAAGACTAACAATCATCAGATTTGCTCATAGACCATGCAGACAGAAAAACACCAGCTTCTGTTTGATCATCCCTGTCATTTCTGCTTTTCTCGTAGACTGGCTATGCTGCCCTCCATGTGCAATTATTCCACTGATTTATTCATTACTTGCTTTTATTTAATGACTCAGATTTAATAAACCCTCACACAGATGGCTGTAAATATGTTTAAGGTGGAATGCATACAGTCACCATTTAAATAATATGGCCATATTTGCAAGTGTAGTCTTAAAACATAAAATTCTTAACTAAAATGCTGTTATACAGTTTAAAAGTCTTTTGTGTGTTGCTACATTGTGTGGATGGATACTGATTTAAATAGCAGGAGTGATGGTATGTCCATACAATTAGAATGATACAGGCAGACAGAAAGAGAGAAGGATAGCTGGCTTGTTAGACAAAATATACTTTCTTTCTCTTCTGAGATTAATAGTCTAGAGTTGGCCATTGAAATATATTAAGGATAATAGTTTTTTTATACAGTGCCTGAAAAGATCGTATGAGGCATGAGGCTGGCACGAGTACAACTTTCAAAATAAATAAAAACTCGTAGAGGGAATTTTCCTCCAGGAAATTGTCATTAACGGAGCACATCTGACTAAAGCTATGTTCAAACTGCTCAAATCTGATTTGACATTGGAACCCATTTGTAGATTGTTTTTATCTTTTAATGTGGATTCTAACACTAATCTGAATAGCCAGTGCTCTTAAACACAATAAAAAGTGAATACAATTGCTTCTTAGCTAGTAAACACTTAGCATAACTAGCTAGCTAGCCTCATAACATTAACATAACAACTGCTTGAACAGCTGCTAATGCCAACATTTTTTAATTGTTTCATCACATTTACATTGTTGCTTGCAATTTTCAAAATTGAACTAGCTACATGACGTTTCACATTAAATTTTAGCCATAGAAAGGAGTTTGTTTCTAAGCTAACAATATCTGACTCAAGTCAATTTAAATCTCAAGTGATTCGACAAAACTCAGGGCTTTCCACAGGTATAAAATTAGGACAAACACTGAGTTCAATTAACATTGAGTCACATGAATTCTGCTTTCACTGTTAAGAAAAAATGATATTTTCCTGCAGTGTGAACATAGCATGTGTGTAGATAGGTATGATATATATAATTTTCTTTACAATAAGCTTAGAATTGTTAAGTTTAGAACAATAAATACGTGGATAAAAATAAATAGGAAGATAAAAATGAGACAAGTCTGTTTTCATCAGAATATACATGTCATGCCTAATCCCTTAAATAAACACTTCATAAAGGTAACATTTTTATAATATTTTACACAAAAATGCCTATTTTTGTATTTTATATATATATGTATAATTCAGACTAGTCTTTAGGTTGATTTTCCATTTTTCAAGTATTCTCCAACATGGGCAAAGTCATATCCAACACATTTGGGCTTACTTTGGCTGGAACTGACCTGTCTCTGTCTCTAGTGGTCATTGGGGACATAAATAATGAGCAGACTGAGCATCTTGTCTAAGCTACGCACACCCCATGCTGCAGCTACTGCAGAAAAGATGAACACACTTCATACATGCTGCAGCATCATGCAGATACAGTAAACAGCTGAATCCCAATACATGTGTCTCACCTGCAGTGCTTTAAAACAAAAGCTGGCCATGTGCTAAATGGCCAACTTATGACTATGATAAGCTTATGACTTATGATAATGGGCTATTATGCATTTGTAGTTTTATAATTGCTTTTATAATTTATAATTGTTTTAATGATTGCCCTGGCAAAGTAGTTAATAATCACACCTTTAATTTCTGCAATCAGTACTTAGTTTGCGCTGGTTTCGGCATAGAGTTGGAATGTGATGGACACAAGTGTGTACTCGAAGCCTGTTTACTCAACTCATATTCAACTTATTATTTTTTTTTTTTCAAAACAAACAAACAAACAAAAAAAAAGTCAGGACCAGGAAGACACAATACTATAAGGAAGAAGAAAGTAAAAAAAAAAAAAAAAAAAACTGGGAAAACACAAAGGACACTGTTCATAAAATACACCTTAGTATAGCGAAGATAAGCAGGTAAGCACTACAATAAACAGGCATAATACAGTATGCAGAATAATAAAGAGCTTAAAGATAACAGAGCCAACCAATCATAAATGAGAACATAAAACAAGAATATAAAGCTGTGACCAAACATGGGAGTTAAGAAATAAGAAAAAGGTACAGCCAGTCAACTACAAGAGTGATGGATTATGAGGAAATCATGTGAATCAAAAGAAAATGAAACGCATATGGTCAGTGCAATATGCAGTGTACAGTATGGTGGGTTAACAGGGACAGAATCAGGTGGACTTGACATTTGAGAGACATGTGTCTAATACCTGGGGTTAAACATGAACAATATAATATACTTACTCAGGATGTCTACACTGTTACAAAAGTATGCCTGGACTACAAAAGTACCTCTCATGTAAACACACACGGATCACCCTCCGTTTTGGCTGATGTAGTTAGTTTGTGATGCCATGACCAAAGACTTCTTTCTATAAGAAATAACCACAGCATTGTTGAATTCTTGAATCTGATAGGTCAGAAGGTGTTGATTAATTTTCTATAATAGCATCACTCCGACAGTAGCTCTAGCTGTAATTCAAATAACAGGATTGAATATATTAATGTGCTTTTACATTACATTTACGGCATTTGGCAGACACCCTTATCCAGAGCGACTTACAATTATCTCATTTATACAAATGAGCAGTTGAGGGTTAAGGGCCTTGCTCAAGGGCCCAGCAGTGGCAGCTTGGCAGTGCTGGGATCTGAATTCTCAACCTTCTGATCAGAAAGCCAACGTCTTAACCAATGAGCTACCACTTCCTTTCTAATAGAATATTATTCGTATAGTAACAACTCATTTACAGGGGCTTGCATGGCAGACACTCCACATAATCTAATAATAAACAGATAATAAACAGATTAAATAATAAACAGATTTAAAAACCTACTTTTGACTAACAAAGAAAATTTGTGTAAATCAACCAACTCAACTGTTGATACAGTGAAGCTTTGTAAGGAACTAATTTGTCCTATGGACATTCCACAAGATTACATGTAACTATAAACAGTTAAAAAGCATGGTGTGTCATTCATTAATTTAAAAATTGTAATTGTTGGCAAATTGCTGTGGTATAAAGAGAATTAAACATACTGTTAAAAGAAAATAATGAACTTCGGGTAGTAACAGTAACTCTGCTTTGTGTCAAGTCATACCACAACAGCCTGTTGTTGATTATTTTCAGCAGGTCCCATCATGTTTTATTCCTTACTCATTTTCTATTCTGATAAAACTCAACAGCTAGTAATCTGGGAGTCCGTGGGCTAACATGGGTATGAGCTAACAGATACCTGTGCTTGACTACTGTCACTCTAATTGGCTGGAGAGACAGAAATTCATTCATTCCAATTTAGAGAGCAGGGCTGATTATGCTCTTATGGACACCTTGGTAGATTGGGAGTTTGAATTTGTAGACAATGATATTTATCTACAAGTATAAGCATTTGTATTGTGTAGTTATAATGTCGTTTCAAGATCATAGCATAATTGTTTTTAGCAAAATGTGCTTGGGGAGGTGGAACATGCACTGTGAAGCTGAGCGTACTGGGAAGCTTAAGAGAATGTTCGTGCACATGTTTCTGTTTTGAATCATTACTAATGTAATGTGCAGTCGACACCCATAGTCTTTCAATGGTTTTTGCCATTACTGCCTGCTTTTCTATCATTAGATCACTGCTCCTTTGGTGTTCAGGACTCCGCAAATTAATTTACTAATTTATCACTTTATATACTGATATATACTTTTGAGGATCAAAATGAATTCCTCACTAAGTGACAGCATCCACCTTTTCTACAAAACCATAAGAAACCATAACTTCCGAAAACTATCTACCAGCTGCCCACTGCTCTTAATAATCTTTCTCTAAGTATGCCAATATCTCAATCAAACATGGCATTTAAAATTTACACTGTACAAGAAAGCAGTTGGTTATTTCCAACCTGGTAAACACTATTTATCTTTCAAGAGGAAATACTGGGCCACTGTGTCTGCTGTGGTGATTAAAAAGAATAATTACACTGAATTATTCTAATGGCACTCCATATAGTTCAGAAAGAGCTGATTTGTTGACATGCTAAGCAACCATTCTAATCCAGGCTACCATTACCTACAGGCCTATTATATTTGATTATTATTTTCCATTTAGGAAATGGTAGGAGATTGCTGTATATGAGCTAGGTAATAAGTAATAAGCAAAATAGCCCAAAGCAAAAGTTACTTTTATAACATGGCTGATAGCTCCAGCAGTGAAAATGCGTTTACCGTGTCCTAGTTATACACGCAGTAAACAGACTAGAACAGTCTCATTTGAAAGTGTTAAGTATAGGTACATGTACGCACTAAATGGGCATTACTTCCATTAAGCTTATATTACAACCCAAGCTCTGCATTGCAATAACTCACTCGGAAATAGCTAGAAATACATGCCTCTTCTTCTCTTTCAAGTTAAGCTAACTCAAAAGCTTCTATCTATTTTCAGCTCAGGCTTAGGGAGGATAATGTTCTCTAATAGCCCTGAAATATACAATTTCATCTACTGCTCAATAATCTTCCTTTCCCTAACATCTTTCCAAGCATTGACTGCTTATTTCTACTAAATGAAAAAAAGTGAAGTTAAAACTTCCCCAAACTCTGGGTATAGTTGGCAGGGCAGTACTCATAATGTCAAATTAGTCCTGACAACGAGGAACGGAGCAAAACAATTTGTGTTCTTTGCTGTGGCGGACAGCAAGCACATCAGACGCTGACAGGTGGGCGCACCAAAATTATGGGTCCCATGGGAAACATGGTCTATGTAGTTCATTATTCTGCTCGCGGCCCAAAAAGAAAAAAAATGCACTCAATGCACTTTTTTTTTTCCTTGCACATACACCCACTATTATTTCTGACACCGCTGGGCTGACTAAAAGGCACCTCTGCAACCCAGATGACTGCTTGTGCATGCATACTGCAGAGAAAAGTAAGGAACATCACACCAACTCAGAGGAACTTTTCCATTAAAAGGTGTGGGTGTTCGAAGGCTGTGGTATTCGCTTTTTTCAAGGCTTGCAAGAAGACAATGTGGTAAAATCAGTCGCAAATCCATTCCATCAAAATGTCGCAGCAACACGTGCAAAGTAACATAAGGTATCATTTGGGTGCATTTAGAGGATATTAGGGATAAAAAGAAGAATGTTGCTTGGTTCTATTTTCATACACTGAACAAAGCCATGTTTAATCTGGCATGTTGAGTCATTCAATAAAACACCAGTTTTTTACCTTCTCTCTGCTGATGGTTCAGGAAGATAGAACAAAATGTCATTTCCAGAACAGTTTTCAAGACCACTGTGAACAGGAAATTGGCTTACCTATGGACAGAGAAAAAAGAGACATGGCTATAAAACAACAGCCAGGTCATGTGACAAATTACAACATGAATTATATAAGAAATAAAATATGATATTGGTTGGTTAAACATATTAGTGTGCTAATATTAATGAAAATTGTATTTTCATGTTTAGTAGCACTTTATAGGATCTAGTAAATTGTGACATATTTTCAGAAGATTTCCTGAGGACAAGACATTTGGAAATCACAAAAAAAGACAATACAATAGTCAATGAAACTTGTATTAGTATGTTAACATTAATTACTGCTTTATTGTTATGTTTAATAGCAACTATGATAACAAATCCCAACAAATAGCATCTTATTCTGCATAATTCATAATTATTAAGCATAGCAACTTTTATGAAAGCAAACATTATGAAAGTGCTCAGGTTTGCTATGCCATTTTTTTCCTATAAATGAAAAAAACAAACAAAAAAAAAACAACGGAAATGGGATTAACTGCAGACGCTTTCCAAAAACACCAATTCTGCAATCCACTGCAACTAAAATTGTAATTTGTTCATTTACCTCAAACTCCCTTTGATTTAAATCTTAAATCACTTCTTGATTGGAAGAGTGTAAAACAAGCCTCACTCTTTAGCAGATTTATTGCGCTATCAGTCATATCTCACCACGGCCTCCAGTCCCAAAGCAGCTAAACCTGATTTCAAGTCATTTCTGCATTTCACCCAAAATTTAAATGTTTCCCTGAAAAAAAAACCCTTCACATTTCTGTGAATAAAATTGCCTGTGGTGACAGTTTGTTAGTGAATCATGTAAAATATGATGTTCTGTGAGTCAAAGGAGTAAACATGAAGAGACATTTCAATGGTAAGAAAAGCTGAAAAGCTGAATTCTGTTACATTTCCCACAGTAATGTGCAAAACGCATTTGTAGTAATTAAAAATTTTGCAAACCTTGTGCTTTTAGGATAAACATGATATACTGTTGTACGTTGTACTTTGTAAGTACTTTCTTAACACTATTTCATCATAACTGTTGACATGACAGTGAAGTCAAATCTGAGTTTTCACTTAATTAATCCACATATGGAGAGAAACTTTTACAACAGCAGACAGATGCAGCTAAAATCGACAACTCTGTATAACACCAATAATGCTGACAAGAGTGAGAAATTATTTTGTCTTGTGATGGAATGTGCATTACATTTGGACACCAATATGTCTGCGAATTTTAGGTTTGGAGACACCTTTACCATATGGCATCTGCAATTATGATGAATATACACAACTAAATATGCTGTCTTAAAGCATCACACTAATTAAAGCTTTACAATATGGACAAAATATTATATAGAATAAAACATACCATGGTTTGATGTTATAGGAAATTAATCAACAGCGGAGGCCTGACACAAATTGATATTTAATGCCTGACTCAAAGCAAATATTTTAAAATCATATGCATAATGTTTTATCATCTCTTATACTACAGCAATTTGCCAACATTTTTACATCATACTTTTTAGTTTAATGTTCTGGAATGTCCATGAAACAAATTAATTCTTGTTATCACTTGCATTGTAGCAGAAGCAGTGGTTCCTCTCTTTTGAAGTTAATAAGACACAAAAATGCATCTTGTCATGTTAGTGAGAAACCAGAAAGCACAAAATCCTCTCTTCTGAAGACTTAAATGTGGCAGAAAACTTACTGTCTGTTACAAAGCACTGACACCTGAGTCTCCTTCCAAAAAATCTTAAATAAATGTTTCCTTATAGAAAGCTTCTCCATATAAATGATTACGTTTTTCTTTGTTAAATTATAACGTGTTTGAAACAAATCTGCATATTAGGCTTAGATTATGTGGAGCTGTGACTGAATTGTTACTATAAAATGATTCATATTAAAATGAGTGTGTTAATATAAATCTGAGATTTAATCTACAGTTGGCACTAGATTACAGCTGGCACTACTGTTAGAGCTGCAGTTATAGAAAATTAACCAACACCTTCTAACCAATCAGAATCAAGAACTCAACAGTGCCATAGTATAAATTAAAATGATAACATAATATGACGTGTAACATACTGTAATTGAGCTATGTCCTGTGTAAACCCTTGCTTTGACATGGTTTAGGATTAGCTTATGTTTAGTCCAAAGGTCTTTATGCTTGTGTTATCATGTGAATGATGTGATTCATCAAAACACCTACAGAAACAGAAACTCGTAGCACATAGTATTTAGTCATTTGTAACTTTTTGTGGTATCAGCATTTCAAAGGCTAATTGCAAAAATAATTAACAAATGCATTGTTGTGCAGTCCCAATGCTAACACACACCATGTGTATATACAATACTGTGCAAAAGTGTACATTACGTTTATGCATCTGTGTGTCAACAGAACAGAGGAAATTTTAGATTTCATTTATCCTTGCAAAAAGTAACATTATAGAGATGTAAGTGGTTAAAAAGTAACATATTAAATAACAGACCAATTTTCAGAGGAAAAAATAGCATTATCAAAGCTATCTTGGACCTGCAGAGACAAAAGGCAGTGAGAAAAAAAGTCTCCAGCAGAACTGTGGCAGGTTCTACAAGAGGCTTTAAAAGCAAAGGGTGGGCACACCACATATTGATTTTATATATTTTTTAAAGTTTACTGCCATTTATAGGTATTTTTTATTTGACTTTTCATTGTAGTATTTTTGAAAGCACCTTTGCTTTGCTGACATGTGGCTAAAACCTTTGCACAGTACTGCAGAAAAACACTGCTATTAAAAAAAAGAAGAGAACCAAGAGCAAACTTATCAAACGGCATAACAAATAACCTGTGCACTGTGTAAATTAACTCTGCAGCATTATTCTATATTAGATGCCTATAGATAATAAAGGTGAGAACAAAAATGAAACTGCACTAAAAGTGACTTTGAACTCAGTCGGTTTTCACCCTGAGACTTGATTACACACCTAAATCGCATTTAATTAAGCCGATTAAGGGGTGGGCAGTGGAAATTTTTGATCACACTGTGATCATTTAAATGTTGTTTTGAAAAGTATGGCCTTAAATAGAGTGCACTGAAAGACTGAAATGACTCATTCATAAATTAATGAACCTTACCTTGTGCATAGAGATCAATGGGCACTAGGAAAGCAGTGGGGTGAAACCCATTAGGACTGCCTCTAGTGCTCCAAGCCTCAAGTTCTGACTCAAATAGGAGTAATCTGAGATGGCAGAGAGTGTGTGGCACTTTATAATATGGGGGTAACAAACCACACTTTTGAATTACCTGGTCTACTGAAGGCCCAATTATCACACACTGACCTGTGAATGATTGGGATTATATTATAAGTGATTGCAGTGAAAGTGTATTTTCTTAGTTTTGACAGTGTGTGGAAGTTAATTTGGCCTCTGTCTCTTTGGTATCATTCTTTCTGTGAGAAGCCATGCGTCCACCGCTGGAGCTGATCCATGTCTGCTAGTGCCACATGCTAGCCCTGAAGACGGAGCCATTGTACGTATGGCAGAAGAGCTATGGAGTGAATAGAACAGAAGTATTGTGGGCGCAAGTGCATGTGGATCAATCTGGGAAATTACAAAAGCAGAGAAACGAACAAGTGAACTAGAATAATGAGGTAATTCATCATAGCTTGTCACAGCCTTGCACTAAGGGATGGAAGGAAGGACACAGGAAAAGGAGGAGCACTGAAGGGGGAAAAACACTGTTTTCTCTTTTTCCTTTTCCTGCTACTATTCATGTGCACCATGGGGAATAGATTTACTAACAGGGGATTGGTATTAAGTGAGGCAGGTAAATATAAAATTAGGATATAATTTTTTAAATATGCTCTCATAGGAAATGGACATAAAATTGCACACACATTTTGAGTCTAAAGGGTTCGGGTCCAGACAAGAGTATACTTCAGTAGGTCATGAAGAGTAATTTGCTATATAATCACAGATTCATCATTATAACAAGAACGTACCTTGGGTAAATTACTAAATTGCAAATGTATCTTAAAAGCAGTTGGTCAAAGTGGAAAAGAAGAGAAAGCGCTACTGTGTATGTGAACAGGTCAAGTTATTTAGAAACTCTTCAGACTCAAAATCTCTAAGTCTGCTTTAGTTTAGTCATACCATGTCATTGTTGAATTCTCAAACCTGCTTGGTCAGAAGTTGGTGATTAATTATCTATTACTGCACAGCTCTGACAGTAGTTGGCTGTAATTCAAATCTCAGGTATATTTTAAAGCACTTGTTCTAATATGTTATCATTTCAATAGTAGTGACACATTCACAGGGACTTATACCATACTTATACCGTGCAAACCAAGGCTAATAATAAATGGATTTAAAAATAAAAAACAAAGAAAATGTATACTCATTAATATGGTAAAGTTTTCTGTAAGGAAACATCTATTTACCGTTTATGGAAGGAGTCTCCAGTGTCAGTGCTTTGTAGCAGTCAGGATAGAGGACTTTGTGCTTTCTGGTTTCTCAGTAACATAAGTTATGTGGGTTTTTTTTTTTGTCTTATTAATGTTAATAGAGGAAAAAAAAAGAGAGACTGGCGACTGTTTATAACTGCTATAATATAATTTCATAACATAAAATGGAACTATAAACTGTTAAAAAAGTATGTTGTTCTTAATAAATTAAAAATGGTAATTGTTGGCAAATAAGAAGAATAAAACACTATAGGACATGCTGATATAGGAAAATAATCCACTTGGAGTGGTAAAGGATCACACCACCCTGTCGTGGATTGATTATTTTCCTATAACAGCATGTTTCGTCATGTTTTATTCCTTACTTTGGTAAGGTGATTTTTTTTCCCAGCTAATAAAATTGATTGCTTAAGAGCTGCATTTAATCTTCTGTAACCTTTCGATAACATATAGGCATCCAGGCAAATTCACACAAAAGACAAGATGTATTTTACCCTCATGACTGAATCACAAGAAAAACACACACTACCAGTTCAGCCTACATTCCACCTACGTTTCTCATATCCTCTGACCTTATGAAGAGCCGGTTCAAATCTCTAGAGCCCTTTGCAGTTCTTCGTTATCAGTGTAGAAACACTGTCTCTCTCAGACAAAGCACTGGTCAGACAAAGCCTGGAGATTAACTACAGACAGGGCAAAGCATTCGTCTTCATATAATATTTTAGTATCTCTCCACAGATGGCTGCTTTATATGTTGTGTTAAATGTGGCTTCGTATATTACCCACACCAGAAAGACCATATAATCATTTTAATCTCTTCACATGCTTTTGTAAATCAAGCATGCTCTGAAATGATCATGCTGTGCTCTGTTTGTCTAGATTCCCAGGATCCACGTCACTACGATGTATCTGTAACGTTCAGAGGTGAGCAGTGGCGCATGACATCTGTCTGTATATCAATGAAACCGAACCTCCTGCTGCTGTAATATCTCGACCCCAGTGGCAATCTGCAGGTCATGAAGTCTAGCTGAGGAATGAGTTGTTATTAAAGCTATTGCCAACAGCCTGAAGCTTAATTGCACATTATTTTATTCTATTGTACAACATAACTCAGACTATACTCGTTAAACTGAGTGTACAGTTCATGCAGTTTGGGGGTTCAGACAATCCTTACTGTCGTAACTGCTTACCTTTTTATTTCGTTTCGTCATATGCTTCAAGAGGAATAACTGAATAATAGGCTAAGGCTTTAACACAGTTGAATGGGATTATAATGATTGTCTGTTTGGAAGGGATGTAATGGATTTTCTTATGAAAGATTCTACATCAATGCATAAAATATCAGAATCCAAGGAATATTTTGCCCAAATGACTTCATATTTGCTACAAATGCTCACTACATTGGATATAACAAACTTTGTAATACACCTGTAATACATAATATGCCTAATAGAAGTTTAAAGATAGAAACAGAGTCTCTGATAATGCTTGACATTGTTCTACTTACATGTAGTATCGGCAGACACAAATCTTTTTACTTCCTAAGTAAATTTAAACATAATTAAAAAAAATCTAAATAAATTAGGCTGTACTGTGGCACAGAGGGCAATGTTGTGACAGATCTTATAGTCCCGGTTCAAAGCTGAGTTGGGGTTACTGTCCGTGTGGAGTTTCATTTTCTCCCCATGTTCATGTGGGTTTTCTCGGAATTTGTGCCACCTCCCAAAAACATGCTGGTAGGTGGACTGGCAATGCTAAAATGCACATAAATGGCAGGTGCACCTAGTGTTCCCAGGATAGGGTCTGGATCTACTGCAACCCTGATCAGGATAAATTGGTAACTGAAGATGAATGAATGAAAAAAAAATTAAATAATTTGCATTCGTATATACCAAAGTGTTTTTTTTTAACGTCATGCAACACAAGATTTAGCAGGTAGTAGTGAAATATAGAGTATAAAAATACATGATGTTTAGTTCCTGCTAAACACTGTGAACATTTACTTATCTGAGGAGATGCACTGAGAAACCCATTAAGTAACAGATTCCAATTATTTACTCTAGTCTCTGTGTCAGAGCACTTAATAAACAACAATTGCAAGCTCAGTCTGCTGTGTTAAATCTGCCACAATGTAATGTTCAGCCTTGTCAGTTATTTGACTTCCAGAGCTACCCAACATGACAAACATGACAGCACCACTGTCATTATCCTGAAAGCACTGGAGCCCCCTAAACCCAAAAAGGCAATAATGCTCCTCTGACTCAGAGCACTTCCTCTCCTCAGCTCATTCCACAGTAGATCTGTTGGTGTTCTCGAGCCTCATTGACCTTGTGCCTTCTGCATGGCTTCCTTCTTTTAAAGCTCACCTCTGGCTGGCCTTGGCACACACAGATATCTGTCACTGTCCACTTCACTGATATCTAGAGTGAAGGGGAGAGACGTGCATGACTGATGGAATCAGACAGTGGACCTTGAGGAGAGACAGGTACCTTATGTTCGTCCTGACATTGATATGGGCCGAGCTTCCGACATCATCTAACCTCACACTGCTAAATCAGTGAATGGTAGGATTTTTAAAAATGAATTCTCATTAGATTTTATAATGAACGATGTTGTAAAAAAGCTATGGTTTTATGCATATAATGTCTACATACTGTATAAAGTATATGTAATTCTGAGAAAAGTAACTCTGTTGGTTAAATAAATGTTATTAATAAATTAATGACAAGAGTTTTGGTTGGTCAAATTTAAGTGTAGAATGTAATAACACTTCATCTTTTAACCATTTTATTTTCTTCAAATATGTTTATGCATCTTCAAATATGTTTATGCATCTTTTTTTTTTGTTTGTATTAATAAATAAATTAAATCTTTGCAATAACATCATTGCTTGGAAGTGTGTTCAAAATGATAATAGACTTGGCCACCCAAAGGATAGTTGATTCATTAATTTGTTCATTAATTTGTGCATTCACTCATCACTTTGTACTTTGCCTACCTCAGTAAGACACTAATAACACATACAAACGAGAGTTATAATGAAATTATATTATAGAAAGAAAGAAAGAAAGAAAGAAATGAAAAATCCTCACAGTTTTGGCCACACTCACTTCAGGTTTAACTCCAAATATGGATACAAATATAAATACTTGGAGCACTAAACAGACACAGATACAGTTACACCCCAAATACACACAGATTTCAATGATGAAATTGCAAATACAGAATTTCCCAAACCTCAGTGCACCTGCTATCATATTTTACTTTTAAGGAATTCAGTGATGCTCTTAGGCTCATGTTGGAGAAATAACTTTAAGATAGATGACTTTAAAGCTTCCTTGCTAGTCTACAGGAATGGGGCCCCGGTGGCACCAGCTCTGTGAGTGATTTTTAATCAGAGACTATGACAAACGCTAAACTCAACCCTCTTCTCCTCTGTCACCGATGGCCTGCAGTCTGCCTCATCTCCCCCCAGTGAGCCTCTGTAAAGGAGAGAAGCGGAGCCATTACAACAGGCTCTGCAGCAGTCTTATCAACTCCCCTCGACTTCTCCTGCTTCTCTAACTCACCCACAGAGGGGCTACGGTATACAAAGCCTCCAGCCCAGGGAGAGAGTATATTAAAAAAAATAGCCCATCTACTAGCTGTCAGCTGTCATCTGTCTTTATCATGGAAGGATCAGCAACTGACAGAGAGTGCTAATCTGTAGGAATGCCTCTTTTTCAGCTCTTCTTGTTATGAATAATTAATCAATTATACTACATTCATGGTGCCTTGTAAGTGGTAATTCGCAAGTTGTAATAACATAATTTCCCACCTTGGGACGGTTGACGTGCGAAGTGGACAAAAAAAAACATGAATGCCTCCACAAAACTGTATGTTTTGTTTGTTCTGTCTAAACCCAATACTGATATAAACAAATTTGAAAATAGAGAAGTGCGCACAGCCATATAGATTTGATTTCACTCGGTAAACGAGGAAGGAACTGGTAGTTGAGAAGACTACCCCAAGCTGACGTGTTGAAATTTCAAGCTGAGGGAGTGTTTACTATGGCTTTTACCTGCTGTAGGCAGGGAATTACAGGTTCGCCTCTAACGCAGCATTAGTTAGTAAATGTTGCAGGAATATGTGTTTATCCCACTAACAGCTATATATCTGACATGTTTGTGAAAGTAATGTAGGTATGATGTTGAAAACAAATGGCTGAAATCATCCTCTATAAACCGCCTTGTTAGAATGGTTTGCTTTTTAATGTACAGATCGTGGGAGAAGGGGGGTATTACAATTGATTGAAATGTTGAACAGTCAGCTTTATTTGCACACATTGAAGGTCATGACAGTTCTTTTCCTCTCATAGCTTTCATTTTAGAGCATGAAATCTCTCTGTTCTTATTCCTGCATACTTTACTACATATGAAATAAAGGCCTGATCCGAGCCATTCATGTGAATTCACAATTGCTTGTCCTAATACTCTGCGACAGCAAACTAAATAGTGGAGACACAGATGGCCCTAATCATTACTTGCCAAAACTGTGATGTGTTATTGTTAATGGACCATTACACTTTGTTGAGCAAAAAAGAAATCAAACGCCATTCTCCATTAGAGCTTAATGGCCACCTTTTCATCTTGGCAATAGCAGGCATCTAAATACTGCAGGCTGCTCACTCCGAGGGTGTCAGGAGCAGCGGCGACTCTGTGAACTGCACAAAGCTAATGTCTTATGCATTTTTAAAGCCAGGCAAATGCAAGGGAAATAGATGATTTTTATGTACGCTGCCCAAGCGCAGTCAATCAGTGATAATGTTAAAAGCAGAACGTGAATGCAAATTATTGAGTGGAAGGAGCAGCATGCGTATGTGGGTATACTGGGAATCACAGCATTGCACAGGCAATAACTCAACCTCTACACAATCATGTCTCAGAGCCAAACTACGTGCTAATTTGCTAAGTTTCTCTAACTGTGAAGTCAGTTAAATCTAGCCAGGGATATCACAAGCTCCAGGGCAGCACTAGGACACTACTTGCCATATCTCTCCATAGGCTCACTCTTTCTCACTTCACAACCATCATTATCTTATGCAGCCTACTGACATGACACAATTACAAGTAGAATAAGGTGTCCAATATTTCCCGTTGCCCTTTGCCTCCTAATTTCTCCTTTTGCAGGGAACTCTCCCTCTGCAAGTTTATATATACCAACTTGCCTCGTGGGCACATTTAAACTTCTACTTCGAACGGTGAATTGAAAAAGCCTCCAGTTCAAAGAGGTTAGAACAGAAAGTAATTCATTTAATATTGGTTTGAGAGTGCAGGCATAACTTTTCGAATGTTCCACTTTATTATTCATATACGTGTATATGCTATACTATATTTATTCAGAAATATCATGTAGAATAAATAGAACATGAGTAGGTGTGGTGAGCTTTATGATTTGACCGTAGCTATAATGAACTCCTGCTGCCTTTACACAGTATTGTTTTCAGGAATGTGTTAATGTGAGCAAACAAACTGACCTTGTCTCTGTGCAAGGTTGACTCATTAATACAAATATAGATGCTTAATATAAGACAGAACACATAAAGTTGAACTTTATAACCATATTCTATTATATTGTACAGCTGTGTGCAAAGGTTTGTAACCCCCATGGTTTTTGAATGGAAAAAATGAAATGGTACCTCTAGTTTACAGTTCATCTACAATAATGCTAATGCTGCTACTACTAATAATAATAATATTACAGATTTTTTGCCATTTTTTCTCCCAATTTAGTCACCTGCCAATTCCCACCCACTAGCCCATTCTCCCCATCTTACGACAGCCACCAACTGGGGAGGGTGGAAGCTGCCTTATGCTTCCTCCAAGACACTTGAAGCCAGCCAACCACATCTTTGTGAAATTCTGCTCATGCTTGACCACAGGGCAGCGTATGACCCTCGGAGGAAAGCTCTACCTGCCCTCTTTGTGTACATGAGCTCACAGATGCCCACGATTGGCTAGTGTTGCTGTGATTGACAGGGGACATAGAGTATGCCATCCCTCCCACCCAGAGAGCATGGCCAGTTTTGCTCCCTTGGCTCCTGGCTACGAGATCTCCTGTGCCATTCTGTCATGCTACTCGAGAGTCTCAGCAGAATAGTTGGAAAAGATGTTTTTGCCATGACCTTCTCATTCTTCAGACCAGATCTGAAGACGTTGTTGTGCACTTTGCATAGAAGCTCCACATTTTAACTTTGACATGCACTGCTACAAATTATCACTCAAAAATACGCCAAAAGAGTCTTTTACCGCGACCTCTACCCCCCACCCCCAGTAAAAACAGCATATAAACCTATCAACAAATGAATCTGGAATGATTGACAAAGATGTTTTCAGCTCTCTGATATTAACTGACCCCCTGGAAGCCCCACCCTCTTCCCCCATCTCACATTAATAATCTCTCATCTTAATTTTCTCACACGTTTTGGCCAAACGATTAAAAAAATGACCATTAAAAAATTAGATAGGCCAACAACAAAGTGTCAAATCTATCACTTTACACATTATTTTAATGGTAAGGTTAATTAGAAAGTCGTTAAAACCATTAGGCACTTGGGGGGAAAAAGCTGACTGTTTTAGTTAAGATGTAGACAACAGAAATGGTTACATGCACACTTTCATATTAATTGCTGTATGTCTTTGTCCTAGAATAAGAAGAAAGAACATGTACATATAAACTTTTCTAGTGTTTAGACTTCCCCAAGTGTCAGGTGGTTACCATAAAACACTGTGTATATGCACACTACACTTTCTACTTAGACAAGTGAGCTGTGAAAAGACTATATCAAAAATATACTGTGCTCACCCCAACCCTTTGATGGGACTACACATTATTTCTCTTCTGGGTTGGCAGGTCTCTATTACATTCGAAAAGGGAGATGTAAACTTTTGAACTTATCTCATTCTGTATTTTTCACTATTCACCAGTAATATCTTACTTGAGGCAAAGAAGAAACATTTTTGGAATCCAACATATTAAATGTTATTTTGATATAAATGAAATGGCTCTGTTTTCACTTTGTCCTAGGCAGTCTAAAGTGTTTATTCTTGTTTGTGTATGACTAGTTTACATTCTATAATATGAAAATGTTGTTGTTCTCCTTCTTTCTGCTGCTCCCATTAGGTTTCACCACAGCGGATCATTGGTCAGCATATTTGATTTGGCACAGTTTTTATGCTGGATGCACTTCCTGACATAACCCTCCCCAGTTTTATTTGGGCTTGGGACTGGCACTGAGAGTGCACTGTCGCTGCAACCCCAGTGGCTGGAGTTGGTTCCCTGGCCAGGAACCGAACCCTGGCCATGGCGGTGAGAGCACCGATGCCTAACCACTAGTCCTCCAGGCACCCATTCTATTATAGGAAAATATGCAGAAAATAAAGTAAGCAATTTTAAATAAACAACTACAGTGTACACTGTAAATATCCATGGCAGTTCAAACTATGGCAGTTTTGCTGTGTGCCCCATGTAATCATTTGCAGCATGTAAATAAATTCTAAAATCATATTCTGTCTTCCATTATGGACAAAACATTAAGCACTTGTTAAAAGTCATGTGTGAAAATGAATGCAGTTTAATGATGGGTGGAAGGTTGAGTAGATGGAGCGAGCTGTGTGTGGTCATTCCTTCATGCTGAGGACAGAGTCTGTTCCCAGTCTAGCTCTAATGTGTGGTGCCCTCAGCACTGCTGTTAATCTTCTACCACTCTGATGTAGGCTGGCACCCCTGCCTGTGTCTTCATTTCCACCAGATTACGCTGTACCTTCTCTGCAGCCTCCAGTGTTCACTTCTAAATTACAGTACCACTAAATCACCATGCGGCCCAAATGGGGCATTCAGAGAACTACTACACAGATTTCTGCCTACCCATCCCCTCAGAGGTGGGGGTGTGTATGTGTGTGTGTGTGTGCTCATGTGTGTATGCACTTCTTTCAGATCTCTACAACCTTTAGTGTCTTACTGTGCTGTATATTCTTGCTGAATCAGTCTTTCAAAGGAAAACAAAGCAGGTAACTTGCTGAATCTGAGATTGTAATCTTTGCCTGGGAAAAAGGAGTGAGTGAAGAAAAAAATATCAATTCCAAATTTTTGTGTCTTCAAATGTGGATGTTGTCTGAATATAATTGCATCCAGTGTTTCTGTCAGCTTCACCATGACCGTGACTGTGACTTATACGCTAGCTGGAGTTAGTGGTGGAATTCTGAAGTGAACATCCCGCTTTATATAACTATATATAACAGTCTAACCCAACTGCAGAGAAAGCAACAGCCAGCACGGTGACCTTCACATCTCCTTCCACACTACAGGCAGAGGGATGTGTTTGGCTAAGCTAATTGCTCATGGAAGATAAAGTCATCTAGTCAAAGCCCACATGCTCCCTTGGCTACTCCGAGAATGGTGTGATTGTCTCCTTTCACTTTATAACAGCATACAGTGATGTCTGTTTACAAATGGTATGTAATGCAATTCTTTTTGATCCATCAACCTCATAAGGAACAATCTACCTAATTATATTGTAGAACCTGAATTGAATTTTGTATTATGACAATTTATAATTTATGGGCTCGTACTTAATTAAGCTGTATAACATACACTCACGTAGTATATACACAAACCAGGATGTTAAGGCAAGAAAAAAATATATACATTTAACACCTTAAATGTAGTTTGCTATAAGCAATAAAATTCCCATATACACCATTCATGTTTATCGTTCAGTGCAGTAAAAAATTATATATATGACAGCAGGAAGCATTCATCAGACAACTAATTATACAGATGGGTTGTCTATACACTGCAATCTTCTCTACTTGCTTCCAAAAGAAAGCAACTGACCAATTTTACTGTTGCGAATGTAGAGGAGTTAATTAGCCTCCTCTCACTAAATAGACATAGCATATTAAATAACGCAAAAAACCAATCAACTCCTCCAGCATTTACGGAGACTGAAAAACCTTTCTGATGTGACAAATCACCCTGATGATGAGTTTAAGGAGGTCAATTGGGAGGCAGTAGACTGCCTTACTTCACGAGCATCCAATCGTCCATATCTCCAAGGATCTTACATGAAAAGCTCACTTTAATAAAGCTTTAACACATTCAAAGCTGCTATAGAGAAATAAAATGGCAATGATTGCATCTAATGCACTGGTTATGGATATTCAATGCTAGGCTTTTCAGAGTAGCTCAAAATACTCTTATCCACTACTGCAGTGGTTTCAAACTGCCATCTTGGAAACCAAGAAGATGAAGGACTTGTAGAGGGGAAACACAACAAATTGATCAAATTCATACATTTTATAGACATAATTTTGAAATTAAAAATGTAAATGAATAATTTCTATGCATTGCTCAGACTGAATGTTTTCATCGTCAAGCTACTGATACATATTAGATTTTTACCCCTTTCATCTAATATCACGAGCAGTCATCCCTGGTTGAAGTATTTACTCAGGAACTAACCAGGAAAACCTGTGTTACTACATTCATTCATTCATTCATTCATTCACCTTCAGTAATCCTTTGAAGGGTGCCATGCACACACATTTATACACTCATTCACACCTAGAAGCAAATTAGCATAGCCAATCCACCTACCAGCAAGTTTTTGGGAAGTGAGAGGAAACCAGAGAATCTTGAGGAAACCCACACAGACATGGGGAGAACATGCACAGAAACCCCACACAGACAGTAACCTGAGCTCAGGATTGAGCTCTAAGGTGGCAACAGCGTGCTACTACCATTCTGCATAAAAGCAATAAAGTCTTACCAAGCTGAAGAAGGAATGAAACTTTCCCGGAAGAATAATATATGCACATTTTCCACAAAAGTAAATGTGAGAGGAGTCCTAGCAACCCAAGAGCTTACTGAGATCCATAAATTGAGTCTAGCATAAAGTAGTGCACAGCCAGTGACAGGCTTTCCCATAACTTGCTTATAGATCACTGAAGTCTGTTGGGGAGCTGGGAAAAGTTTGTGCTGAAAAAGCATATTTTGGCAGTTCCTATCCCTGCATTGCAATCTCTGCCATCACTTATTGGTGCACTAGAATATATTTGTCTGACACCATTTTTGGTGGAAAAGTTTAATTGTGTTAATGTCTGTCATGGACTAGTGGAAAATGCCATCAAATCAAATTTGGGAAGTTTGACTTTTAATGTACGATAAAACTGTACGACAATGCAGCTCAGTCTGGATTTTACAGGTTATGCATGAGTTTTGTGTAGTTATATTAGAAACATAGAAGTGGTGTAGTAGAAGTAGTGCTTCTACAAACTTTACAAGTCTTTAGCTATGCAAAAATAAATCTTGGTTTCTAATCTAATCATGCAGGCTTTTCCGTGAAAACCCAAATCTGAGCATCAGGAATCTAATCTTACCAAAGTGCCCAACAAATCCTACAATCCTCTTTACACGTTCATGACCAAAGCCCGTTGCTGCATATCAAGTGGCGGATCTTGCGCCGGGTGACAGAGTAATAAGAGAGTTATGATGCAGCAGATGTGAAACATTGTCTAGAGAGATGAACATTTTAGTGGTGCATTGAACCATAAAATGAATGCTGACTCTACAGACAGACAGAGCTTCATTTTATTTTATTGCACTTTTCCAGTGTTCAGCAAGGCAACTAAATGTGGATGCACTGTACTGAAGAAAACATTCCTATATCAGGGAAGGGATCATCTAATCCATATATCACTTGGTTGGTTAGGGTCTGATCCCCATTCTCTAAGGAAGCTGACATTACAAGGAGCTATCTGTGGCTAGAAAGAAAGCTGTGGCTCTAATGAGTTATCATAAACAGTTACAGAGCTTTAATGAGATCAAGATTCCCTATCGGCCCAACGTACTGTTCAGTCAGGGGGCCAATGGGAGCTCTAATCCTGTCAGATTGATCTTTCTTCAGGTCTTAAGTTATTCCATCTCTCTAAGACTAAGTGACAAACAGGATATTATCATAATGACACAATGAAATCAGCCCGACCCTGTGACGGTGGGATCAAAGTTAGACTTGTTCATAGTTCAGAAAGTCCTTGACTGAAGAGAAGCTGTCACTTAAGCTTCAAGACACATGACGTAAAAAAAAAACACTGGAAAAATGATATCTTAGCAAGTGAAAATATCTTGAATATACAATAATCTAAATATAAGATTATTAAACCAATTTCTAGACATTATTTCTAGAAGGAAGCACAATTATCTGCTAATAGAATAAGAAAATTTAAAGCTTGAAATGTGTAAGCATATATAAACCGGCTGAATAATATTATATTTGATTGATCTCATAATAAGAAATATTAGATCGATATGCTCATATTAAATGTATTTTCGTTTGCTAAGATATAATCTTTTGCAGTGAAATGTCAGAATGATATTTCTGCTGTTTGTATGGCTTTTGTTTATTTCTGTCTGCTTGTTAAAGACAGAAATATGATTTTTTTAAAAAGAGCTACTTGTGTTATAATTTATGTTAAGCTATTCATTCTGAGTGACAGAACCAATGAATACTGTATGTGCAGTAAGCTACACAATTTAGTAAATGTCATGCTTCCTATCTACGTATGTCAAAAAACATCTCAGGATATTTTGACAGATAGATATAATTGACTATTTTTGTTATCCTTCCATCCTGGCACCATAAACTCCCACTATCCATCAGCAGGTCCACACTTTTATATAACAGTAATATTATATTCCTCATGCTCATAACTGCATTCCTTAGTTTCACTCTACACTGTAGTTACTGAATGATATGCTCTAAGATGAATAAAATGAATAATAATAATAATAATAAGCTTTGTGATTATAAATACATTAAATAAAACATCACCTGTTTAGTTTTGTTTTGTTTTTTCAATGCAGTCCAGTTTTGGTAAGTCTGTGCCCAATGTAGTCTCAGATTCATGTTTTTGACTGACAGGAGTGCAACCTGATGTGGTCTTCTGCTGTTGTAGCACATCTGCCTCAAGTTTTGACATGTTGTGCCTTTTGAGATGCTCTTCTGCTCACCATGGTTGTAAAGAGTGGTTGTTTAAGCTACCATAGCCTTCCTGTGAGCTCCACCCAGTCTGGTCATTCTCCTCTGATCTCACCATTCTGTGTAAACTCTATAGACTGTTGTATGTGCAAATCCCAAGGGGTCAGCAGTTTCTGAAATACTCAAGCATCTGGCACCAGCAACCATGCTAGAGTCAAAGACCATAGCATACTTGTTGGTAGTATCTTGGCGGTCTCAGATACTTTTTGCCCCATTCTGATGTTTGAAGTGAACCTTAACTGAAGCTCTTGACCTGTATCTACATAATTGTATTGCATATAGTGCTGCTGCTAAATGATTGGCTGATTGGATAATTGCCTGAATGTGCAAGCATACAGGTGTTCCTAATAAAGTGGACAGTGAGTGTATATCAACTGTTCTGCCTATTTAGGCTGCTTACACACTAGGAAATTTATCAACAGTAAAAGCCCTGGCCTGTTTGTACTGATGAAAAACAGCAGCTCACTAACAAGATTAATTCTGCTAGCACTCTCCTCCATCTTGTTTTTTTCTCACTTGCCCTCCTAGCTGCAACCTGATTGGTCAGGTGATGAAAAAGCTCTTGATGTCACTTTTTTCAACTTTTGGAAGCACTCAGCTGTGTGTGAGAGAGAAAAAAAACAGCAGACGAAAGCATCTTTTAAAAACGGCCACAGTCTACCTGCCTTACGGTCACTTCCCACAGGATTACATTTAATGATCACATGCGCTGGAGGTTGAAGAAAAAAAATGACTAGTGTGAACTCAGTTTTAATCATGTCACAGGCTTTTCAATGATAATTGACTGTGTATCTAAACAGTGTATTAAATTAACTAACATGCTACAGTTGTGATATTGCTACTTTGCTATATTGTATAACAATAAATTCCATTACACAGTGGAAATTTGGTGCGAGAACAGCATGAATGACATGAATGTGAGTATTAATTTTCTGGATTTATTTAAGAGACCCAATCTGTATAAAATACTATCTCATTTGACCCGATTTCTTTGATTGACAGGGTTAATGTTTTGCTGTGTGCTTAATACAGAAATATATTAACTTCAGTAGATTGGTGTGGGAGGAAGTAAATAAAAAAGTACCATCCGCCTCTCATGGCTATGAACATAGCCACTGAGACTGAGAAGATTATTAATTAACACCCACACTACAGTTATACCAAAAAAAACCCTGAAAAATCTGCTTCAGCTTTTCTTTGAGCGTGCCTCCCACACAGACACACAGATGCACACACACATGGTTTTCTTACTATCCTTTTGAGGACCTTCCATTTAGGGCTGATGATATAAAAATATAATACACTTTTCGATATTATAATACACTTTTCTGTGATATCACAGATATTGTGCTATCCTTTTTATAATGTTTTAATTTCAAAATGATTGAATTGATCTGATTGAATTGATCCGATTTGATGTTAACATTTGTTCTGAATCTTTAAAATTGTAAAACCTTTATTTTGCTTCTTTTTTCAGTGTTAAATGATATTAGACATTATATAATAGTGCAATATATATATATATATATATATATATATATATATATATATATATATATATATATATATATATATATATATAATGTCTACAAAAGTAAATCATTTAACACTGAAAAAAGAAGCAAAATAAAGGTTTTACAATTTTAAAGATTCAGTCTACAAAAGTAAATATATATATATACACACACACACACACACACACACACACACACACATATATATATATATATATATATATATATATATATATATATATATATATATATGTATATATATTGCACTATTTTATATTTACTTGCACATACAGTAAATATATATATATATATACATGAAACACTACTATTTTGCTTAGAAAACCTACATATATATTTTCATACATAATGTGGAAATGTCACGAATCGTGATTATGATACTTCTGTCATATCGCCCACTGACATAATTATTAATGCAGCTGATATATGCTATGCATACATTTAAAATCTAACTCTAACCTTATCATCAATAACAAAAAAAAGGCACTAGTTCTTTTAGTGGTCTAAATAAACCCTGCACATTTTGCAAATAAGCAGTTTTCCGCATAAGGACCAGTCAAATATCCCCACAAGGTCAAAACTGTCAAATATTCCTATCATTCTGGGAATATTCGGTCCCATTCTAGATATAAAACAAGATATAAAAAAATGCCCACACACACATCAATATTGTACAGTATGTAAAAAATTCTGCAGTAATGAAATGCAATTTCAGCTATCCTTACTTCTCATCACTTCCTTATTCCTTGATCAATATGTTTGATTAGCCTGGATAGTGATTATTGTCAGTATGTCTAGTATTATGGCTAACAGAATAAATATGTATCAGCAATACAGGATTTCAATGTTTAAATACAAATTAAAAAGCAATACCTATTTCTCCATGAAATTAAAATTCTTCTCTTACTTTAGCTCTAGAAATTAGGTCCAACTCTGTAGCAACAGATGCTGGTAAAATTGCACCCAGTAAAACATGCACATTCAACGCACACTCTCCCTGTGAGAACACAGATGTTTGCCTATTTCTGACTGCAGCTTAAACCCAGAGCAACATTTAGCATGAAACCACATCTTTCATTATTTATAGAAGTTGTATAAAAAGGCATAGTAAAAAAGAAATTGTAATGCAAACCGTATAACAACCTGTATAACTGCAAGCTTTAAAAAGGCAATGCTGAAATCTCAGGATCTGTTGAGAATTATACAAATTCTCTATAATTACATTCAATTACAATTACAATCAGTTGATGAAGACTCCTTAATCTACAACATTTGGAGTGCTCATCGATATAGCAATGAAAAATTAGTAAAAAAAAAAAAAACATAGAAACATACAATATATTTCAACATATAACATATGAAAGTATTCCATATGTTATATATTTATACATTTTACCCCAAAATTATAGAGAAGTGTGACATATTAAAGGAAAAACCTGAAGTGTGTTTGTAAGGTGTTGAACCACCATAAGAAGCCAGAACAGAATAGAACAGAACGTTGTCATCCCGGAGGAGAGCACCCCATTAGGATAGAGATGTTTCATCCTATGATAAAGGTAATCACTCAGAATAACGTTGTATAGATTTGCAGTGACCCTCTCTAAGGAAACAAGTGGCCCCAAACCATGTTAGCAAAATTCCCCCAAAGTATAACCACCAGTTTTTGCTTAATTGGTTAACTGGTCACCTATCTGTATATCAAATATTATAACTCTGAAAGGTCTTACATCTAATTAAAGCACAAGCACTACTTTACATTAACACTAAAACAGTTTCGAAACAATTTCAGAGCCCAAATGTTTCTGATCAGTGGCTCACAGGGTTTTTAAATATTACTCATGCCAGTGTATGTATGGAAAGCCACACAGTTATACTACAATAGAGAAAAAGAGCATTTTTGCTTCCATACATCTGCTCCAAAAGCATTCAGCATGGATTACCGCGCTCTGTACGTAAGCACTCTAGGTTCCTCTCTCTATTTCCCCAACTGGAATTTCAGCCTTCGCAGAATATGTTCTTTCACACATAATTATTCAGAAAGCTGGCAACTGTACGATTGTGTTTGTCTAAACAGCAAAGTCTAAAGCCATGGTCTTATGTGAGCATTCAGAAAATCAGACAAGCTTTGGCTTCAGCCCCAGAATGAGCATCTGTCAAAACAAATGGCCCTCATTCGGAAATAAATAAATAAATGAACTTAGTAATCCATGGAAAATTATATCCATAAAGATAACTCACACAAAAAAGGCAGCGGTGAAGCCAAGATGAAAGTTATTCTCAAATTACTCTCTGAACTAATGTCTGGTGCCTGCATCATTTAATTTACAGCCAAGAAGTGGAATAAAGCAGTATTGATAGGTGTGCAATTGTGTCAAACTGCAAAGAGGTTGAAAGCACTGCTGCCCACTTTTAATTCATGAGTGCATGCACGATGTGTCACTTCCCTTTCCGCAAGCCAGAAAATTCATGGGGTTTCTCTGCTGGTGGAGTTCTTGAATTGTTTATCAAATCACCGTCATGGTGATTTAGTCATTTAGTTTATCAAATTATTATTATTATTATTATTATTATTATTATTTAAAACTGGAAGTAAACAAAAGCTTTTAGAATTTTGAAATATTTATATGAAATAAAGTAAATGTTCAATATCTTGAATATATATTCTTTACTATTTCTAGGTCTCTATTTCAGTGTAAGCAAATTTGTGATATTGACCATGTTAACTGCTTTGTACAAAAGGTCAGATCTTCTTCATGACTAATCTCTTCTATTGAAGCACATGTTCAGATGACACTTTGATGGATTTGATCTAAAATGGATCATATGGTTGAGTCCATGCTAGCTCGAGTGCACACTGTCATTAAAGCAAATACAAAGAAACTCTGAAATTCATGTAAATATTTCAAAGATTCTATTTTTTACTCAAGTTATTGTCAATAATATAATTTGTAATGAAAATTGTTGTATTAAATTAGAAAAGAAAGCAAAATAGAAGCATTTTCATTAGTGGTCTCAGTCTTTTGGACCCCACTGTATGTGTTTACACTGTATACTCACTGGCTACTTTAATAGGAACTGATCTCCTGGGATTACACAAAAAGTCTCTATTTACTGTATAGTTTACACAGATTGGTGTGATAAAAAAAAAAAAAAAAAATTCAGTGAGCAGCAGTTCTGTGGGTGGAAACTCCCTGTTGAGGAGAGAGGTCAGAGGAGAATGGCCAGACTGGTTCCAGCTGACAGGAAGCCTACAGTAACTCAAGTAATCACTCTTTACAATCATCGTGAGAAAACAAGCATCTCATAACACACAAGACATCGAACCTCGAGCTGCATGGCTACAACACAACATCAGGTTCCACTCCTGTCAGCCAAGAACAGAAATCTGATTCTACAGTGTGAAAAAAGATTGGGAAAAAGACCAGGAGAAGTTTTTTCCAATTTTCAACTTCAATATATACATACTAGTGTATATTTCTTTCAGCACTGATGTATCTCTTATGCAAAATAGTATCATTTTGTTATATAAGATAGTAAAATACACTCTTAAATTATCACCCAACTTTGTTTCATCTGCCAACTGTCCTACTTTTATATAAATTGGCAAATTATATGAAGTCCATTTTTCCTTAACACTTCATATTGGCAGCACTTACAACTGCCAACAACTGTTCAGCCTGACTTTGGCAATAAAATAGAACGCTGTCCCTTAGTGCAGTTATTGTGACTAAACGAACGCTCACAATAGTAATTTCTTCATTTCTCACTCCTCACTGGCCTGAATGGAGCTAATTAGGTCACTTTCTCCATTAGAAACCTTGTTTGGAGATTGAAGAGCTCAGCCCATCTGGCTAATGAGTTGATAAGGTCTCAACTCCTATTAAAATATCCACCACTGAGGAGAATAAAATATATTGAATTCTATTATTGTCCCATTTAATCCAATTTACTTCAAATACCCAGATCATGCTCTTCTGAGGAGATTTTTTTTATAAAGAAGGACTAATGCTTTCATTATTAACTACACAACTCGCCTCTCCTGCTCTAACGTATTCACACATACAGTTGAGTGAAAAAAGTTTGCATATCCTTATACAAAAAGAGGGGAATTATTTTGATGTGTTAGGTTTCACAGTAACAAAAGTATGCAAATAGTGTATTCGTGTAAATAGTGTATTCTAAATTATTCAGACTCTAGAACTCTGCCAGATGTGCACATACACTACCTTCTTCAAATCACATCTGCCATCTGAGAGGGTAATGACAAAACTTTGACTTTTGCTTTTAGCTCTTTTCAAACTATTCTTCTACTGATTTTATACTGAGTTTATGGGACCTCTCTTACCTGAAATAACAGACTAATCATTATTCTTTTTTTAATCATTATAATTTTTATTGAGTGATTTTTTAAATATTCTATTCTTTATTCTGTGCTTTTCACTAATGTCATAAACATATATCAGAGACTGAAGTTCCCACTCACAGTAAGACTAGCATCCTGACATGCAGTCCCTAATAACTTGTCCTTCTGAATTTGTTCACCTTTCTGTTTCAGTTGATAGAGATCTAGCGCTCCACCTCCTCTGAGTCGAAGCTGTCTGATCTAAATTGCCAGAGACCTTATCATTCTCTGTACGTGTGCCAGCAGTGCACTAAGATGATTTTAGGTGAATGTGAAAGGCTTAATACAGACAAGACTACAGGCCTCCAGGTCTCTCATCAATGCATGTAGGAGGTTTGCCAGAGTCATGTGATTGGTGAACAGGTGAAATTCACATCGAGAGGCAAGAGCTTCACTGGTTTGAGGTTTTTTTGATAAACTAAAGTCACTGTTTGTTTTATTTATTTATTTATTTTTTATATCTAGCGTGCTGGGATGCTCCATATAGCTTTGTGTGAAAGCATATCAATAACATTCAGACAGCTATGACTAAAAGGTTGGCTAAAAGGTCCCTCACCTAAACCTTAACCAGTGTGGTCTAAAAATGCTTCTAATCTGAGCGGTATGTTCTAGTTGTCTAGAAACATAGCTAAAGTGTCTGAAAGCTTGCCTGCATGAGCTCAACCAAACGAATCCAAGTGTGGTTACACTTTGTCAGATGACAAATTACATCAAAAACAAAATAAGTTACTTCCTGTTGCTGTTTATGGTCTACAATGCCATTATGTAGAGATAGGTCATCAAAACATCAGTTTAAAAAATACAGTGAGTAAATATATAAATGTATTTATCAGCCATTAAATTGGATGAC
Organism: Pangasianodon hypophthalmus; assembly: GCF_027358585.1. Taxonomy (NCBI): domain Eukaryota; kingdom Metazoa; phylum Chordata; class Actinopteri; order Siluriformes; family Pangasiidae; genus Pangasianodon; species Pangasianodon hypophthalmus. The sequence continues at coordinate 15,764,049 of NC_069723.1, read as the reverse complement.
AAAATTGTAATATTGTGTCCTAAAACCTTCTGAACCAGAACATTTGAAAAAAGAAAGAAACATTATTTATTGATTGAAGAGATTGCTGCACTCATACAAATAAATGTGCCAGAGAAGGATTTTGAGAGCAATGCCGTAGAATAACAATTTCTTTATTCCTTAAAAAATATTTCGGTTCATCTTTCTTTAGCCATATTTTGCTGCTCCCATTCCAGTGTTACACCACAATAAACATGACAGTGTTCCTGGTTTATATGACATCACTATAAATAACCTTTTCTGATACTTTTATTTGTAACACTGATGTTCTGTATTGTTGCACAGATTAGCTTGTGGGAGACAAGCTAACATAACATCAGGTACCATTGGGGACAATCTAAACTAAAATATATATAACATAAAATATATAAAATCTATACTACACACCTCAGCCCCAAAACTGTGGGTAAAAATGTAAGCAAAATATATGACCCTCGTCCTCTACCTTTCCACACAATGGCCAGTATTTCAGCTATACTGCTAGAGACTAAAGCTAGTAAATCAACAGGCTCTGACACGAACCGAGGACAGTCGGTTTGGTTTGGTCAGACAGAACTTCCTGTCTCCATTCTAGTGCTTTCTCTCACTATATATAGGCTGACCAGTGATGATGCTCAAAGCACAGCACCACAGAAAAAGAAACAGAAAACACAATGAAACTATAAGATTCCAGGGAGCATTGAGACAGATGGTTGTAACACTGCTGATCAGCTTCAGATCAGACAGAATTAAGTCTATTCTTAACAATAACGAGCATGTAGGATAAATGAAAAATAATATTTGAGAATTTTATCAAATCTTTGTCTTCTTCTTCACTGTGTCCTTCCATCATTTCCTCTTCTTGCCTTCTCTCGCCTATTTGGCCTCTGGGCATTCTATAGTTGTTTTTTTTGTGTCTCTTTCTCTCAACCTACACCTCCAATGATGTACTATTCGTATAGTATGTACCACACATAACATAGGCAACCTTTTAGAGAGCAGCACTCACAATGCATCGTGAAGAATGCATCTCCCACATTTAATGAGGGACAACAGTAAACAGAGCCTGTGCACTTCCTTTCCACTAACACCTACACACAAAAACTCCTGAAGCTCTACCATGACACTACACATCCTTCACACAACCGGAGACACCATGAGGATGCTAAACTGTACGTCTGCAATGTCTAAATAGAATATCCTTTACACTGTCTTGGCTCAGAGAGATCATAGCAGGCTCGATGTTGGTAGTTCAAAGAACAGCAAATTGAGTCCTCCTCTCCAATTGGCTTCCGATACTGCCATCTGCCCCATCTCCCCATGACACACACACACACACAAGTGCACACTGATCCTCTTGACAGTCTGAATTATGCCATCAGGGTTGATGGAGGCGGATTGACCAAATTGACCAGTGATTGTGATTGCTGATGGCTCAATCACCCTGACTCTAATTTCCGAGGTGGATTCCTCAGTAGAATATTATAGCCCATTTTGACCAGTTCCTGACCCACCATGTTTCAAATACATTCGCAAATTACCAAATTGTACCAAATAGCAATTTTTGCAAGTCTGTCCCTGTAAATTTGACTCAGTAATGCTTTAAAATAGACATTGAATCCCTTTTTTCTTTTAAAAGCAATAATAGATGTCTAGACAAGGACATCTGTCACTGAGGAATTCAAGTGCTTTTATTTCTTTATTCTAATGCTGCTCAGTGGATAAGCTGAAACATAAATGGTGTGTGTGTGTGTGTGTATGTGTGTGTTCTCCTCATTACCAGCACAGATTTTCTGCTACCCGCTGCTCAGAGCTGCTCTATGAGAACACGCTTAAAAATCACACCTTTGCTTTAATACTGATCAAAATCAGATACCGTAAAATGAATCTCACACAAGCATAACATAAACATAAACCAGCAGACTGCTCTCATATGTGTTGTGTTATGCAGACTTGCTAATTCATTATAACGTATGTGAATGAATGTTGTAATGTATGTGCTACATGTATGTGAAATGCAAATTTAAAATACAAAATACTATTTTGTAATCTGTATTTAATTGTAGAAAGAAACTGGTACATAATTTGTACCAAAATGCTTTTGTACTCTGTATTTTGGTATTTGCTAGCATCATGTAAACTGACTCCTGACTGTGGGGAATTTTAGAGCAAACACACACACACACACACACACACACACACACACATACACACACCAAAGCTGCTCTACTTTGTAGCATCAAAGACTTATTAAAGTCTAGCACCTTTGCCTAGTTTGTGAATAGCAGAAGCGCAGCTTCCAAATGCCTGACTATCTCATAAGAGAGGAAATGGAGACCTGGTAATGTGTTTACTGACTTGTTTCTACCCAGCAGAGAAAACCACTATTGTTACTGCATGTTTAATAATCATTAAAATGTTTCACATAATCTGTAATATCCTCTATTATTGATTATACTAGAAATAAAAACTGGACTTTATTACCTTGTTAGCTTATTTTTCTTGGTTAAAAACTTCATTACATTTTATAATGTATTCATAAGGCGTTATGCATATTTTTATATTTGCATATGAAAATACAGCATCTTTATTATGCATTATGAATTCTTAATATATAGCATTATAAGTGTTTGTAAGACATTACATCACCAATACTAAACAAGGCCCACTATGTAGAGTGTATTACGTTTAATCATAGGGACATTTCCCTGCATCGACTTTTTATAAGCCAATCAAATCTGATGAATAAAACAGAAGTCCCGCCTACCTAAATGTGTCATTTCATTCACAAATACATCATGTTACGGAAGAAAAAAAGTAATTGAATTTTCATTTCATATTGTCTTCAGTTCTATAATTTGCTTGTGATGGAAAATATAGCAGGAGGTTAACATTCTTTCTATAGTAATATTTCAGAAACAAAGACCAGAACCATTTTTAGACTTTTCATTATTTAGTGCGGCCCACCAGTTTGGGTTCTGAAGGATACCTAGTGTAAGCATTAGCATTATTGTTAAAATTACCTTTTACAACTTAAGTGGCATTGGAGGAATCTCATGTTCCTCTTGCTAAATGTATTTCTGTATTTTTAAAATAAAAATATTATTTTTGGATATATTTTCTGTACCAGAATTGTGTAATGAGGGCTATATAGCATTATGCCTTAAAATACATCACAATGTGTGTGTGTGTTGGGGGGAATAAATTGGGGAATAAATATTCAGACTCATATGACTTTGTACTTACACATATGAACAAAAAGTATATATTCATAAGCATAAAACATATATGTTCTAAAAAACAAACCAAAACTGATATAAAAGCACTATATTAAATATATATGTAAAGGTTACATAAAAATAAATCAGGTTCTAGCTATAAATGCTGCAAAAAAAATGTTCTTGGGCAAATTGCACTAGGTGTCATTATAAAAGACGAAGTGAAAGTAGCAATCATGATGAAGGTGAAGGAATTTCCTAAAGTTCTCAGGGACAACGTTATTATACATCAATCAGGAAAAAGGTACAGAGCCATAGAAAAGCCCTTAAACATCCCTTTCAGCACTACTGCTTTGATAATATGCAGGTGGAAAGCTCATGCAACTACAACTATTCGTCCCCAGTTAGAGAGAACAATAAGCAATAAAATGCACTGCAATCATCTCCATTCCTACACGTCTAGCATCTAGACAAATCAGAACACTTTTTGAACAATATACTCTGGTCAGGTGAAACAGTGGTGGCTCAACATTTAAGGCCGGGGGTTCAAGCCCCAACACCGCCAAGCTACCACTGTTGGGCCCTTGAGCAAGGCCCTTAAACCTCTGCTTCAGGGGCGCCATATCATGGCTGACCCTGTGCTCTGACCCCAACTGTCTAACAAGCTGGGATATGCAAAGAAAAGAATGTCACTGTGCTATAACGTATAGGTGACAAATAAAGGCTTCTGCTTCTAAAAAAAGTTGCTCTTTGGCAATAATTCAGCTCATCATGTTTGGAGAAAGAAACGTTGCATGTATGATCCTGACAACATCATACTCACAGTGATGCACGGAGGTGGGAGCATCATGGTATGAAGCTGCTTCTCTGCAGATGGTACTGGGGCATTACATGTCAGTGAAGGAAACACAAATGGAGCGATGTACCAAGAAGAATTTAATCTTATTGGACAAGAAACTAAATCTGGGGAGAAGACGGATGTTTCATCAAGACAACGACTGCAAACATACAGCCAAAATAACTCAAGAAGGCCTTTCATGGAATAGCCCATCTCTTGACTTTAATCCCATTGAAAATTTATGGAAGATTTTGAAATTACGAGAATTGAAAACAGTTTGCCAAGAGGAATGGGCTAAAAGTGAACCACAATGCTATAAAAAGCAAATTACTTCTTACCATAGATGTTTTGAAGCTGTAATGGCCAACAACAGCTTTGCAGCCAAGTACTAATGTTGTTAATTTGTGGTGCCTAAATATTTTTTTTCTCCATCAATATCAATTTTCCCTATCAGATATCATTGTTTATGCTTATGAACACATTGTTTTGTTCACAGTAATGAGTACAAAGTGAAAAGATATTATGTGTGTGAAATTGAAGTTCATATATGTACTGAAAGTACTGTATATAATATAACAAAAAAAAAAGTATTTAGTAGTGTCTAAATACTTATTTCCCCTCACTTTATTTTTGCCTCATAGCTCCATCGTGAGCTCCGGTTACTGTCTGTGTTGAGTTTTGAATGCTCTCACCGTGTCCATTTGGGTTTCCACTGGGTTCTCTGGTGGATTGGCTACTCTTATTTGCTGCTACATGTCAGTGAGTGTGTGAAAATGTATGAATGAATGGTTGCTATGTTCGGTGCAGGTTAACAAACCATAAATAACTATTTAGGAAGTAAAAAAAGTATTTACATATTTCTTTAAAAAAAAACAGAACCATTTATTCACACTCTTTCTAGTGAATTACTATGAAGGAACAAATCCTAGTGCTACATCTGTGCTAAAGTGGCTCAAATAGTATTACAGGTACTCGCCAAGTAATCGGCAATCCAGAGGAGGAAATAGGAAATGGGCTCGGCCATTACCTGAGCCTGTAAATGAGTGAGCCTCATCAGTCTGGCGCATCCTGGCACAGCCGCCTCTCATGCTCTCCCGGCCCTGCTCTGCCTCTAATGATAAACACCATTAGCCACTGTGCGTGACGCTAATGCGCCTATCTGGGGAGAACAGGCCGCCACCAGGATAAACCTGACTGCCTCGGTAATCACACGACTTGTTCTTTCTCACCGGCATGGCACATACAGCGGATGTACACGGAGCAAAGGAGAGAGGGAGAGAGGCTGTTATGCAGGGCAGGCAGGTAAGAGGTCATCTTCATTTAAGTGAAGAGGAGACACTAGGACATTGAATGACACTAAATGTTGTACAGACCTAAAACTTTTGTTTTTCAGTATTAAAACCACTGAAAGACCCCAGTCACACATTCGCCTGTTTTATAGTAGATGTTATCCAACCATATGCATTTTAGATACTTAATGGACAAGATACATAGTCATTATGCTGGGAATTATGATGGTGCCATTATGTTCTAACAATGTCAAGGTTTTCTAAGCCAAATTCCCATGGGCCTGTTCTAGAAAAAAAAAAAAAATCAAATGGATTTGTCAAATGGATTTACAACTTATCAGCAACACACAGCACTGCTGGAACTCATAACTGCTGTAATGTTGTTTTGTTACCCTGGATGGAGCCATAAATCATTATAGCTTGCATAGGAGGTTTTTCAGACAATGCCATCCCATCGCAAAAAAAAGGGACAACAAATCCTGTAATTTATCTGTTTTGTGCATACACTCATCAGTGAGGACAAAAATAGAAAGCATGCAGAACGTAAACAAGTCTCCAACTAATCAATAAACAAAAATTTTGCTTAAATGGATCACATTAGTTGACTTAATGAGGATGAAGAGCAGCTCACAAATTACAGAGTACATATCGGGTGTTGAGCATGTGGTATTTCTCCACATTAACACAATATCCCTCACGCAATAAATACCTCTTCACCAGTTCTCACTGTTAAAACAAATTTTGTGTGTCTGGTTTTAAGCAAAGCAGTGGGAGTGATGTTACAAGACTAGCTAGCATTTCACTCCATCTCTCCTTATCAGTCTGTCTGCGTGCCTCCCATGCCTATCCGTCGCTTCGTTCCAGCGCTCGCCTTCTTCCTCATCATTTTCCCACTTCCTTCTGAGCTTCCCTGCCGATTCCTGGAGGTCTGCCGGGTTGCTTCGCAGGAAGCCACATAATCAGAATCAAGTCTTCTGTGAAGGAGACATTTGTCTTCCTTGAAGCTCACTCTCTGCCATAAGCTAATGTGCACTCATTGAAAAATTACTGGTATTTAGATTGTGCCAATCAAGGTACATGAAAGAAAAGCTGCAATACAAGGCGTCCCAGTAAAGGGAGGCTCTGGATCTGTCTGTATAGAGTGTCGTGTGTTGTGCTTGTTCCACAGTTTGCTGTGCACATTATAGTGTTGGAGGTAAAGTGCTAAAAAGGAAGCTGCATGTAACAAAAGCTGAGAATCAATATTACACAGTTGCTTGTAAGTCAAGTAAATGATGAGATACAGACTTTGAGTATTTCACAGACCACTCAATAGAGTTTTATAACAACCTTGGAAATCTCAGTGTATAGAAAAAGTAAACTGAAAACTATAAACCAAAAACTGCTTAAAGCTTTTTATAACATTTCTCACACAGAGGGAAAAGGATTATTGTTCAAACCGTGAGTTTCAAATCATTAAATTTTAAAAGCATGTACAGCAGAATCTCTCAGTGTTTCAGTGGGGATCAAGACCTATGCTCGAACCTTTAAAAACTGGCCTATATTCTGCATAGAGTGTGTCCAGGGTCCCAGGTTCACTCAGTGCTTGTTGCTATACTTTAGTAGTATTTTGGAAGATTTTTACTTTCCTGAAGTATTATTGAAAGTGAACACATGTTCTCTTACTCAAGTAAATTTCCAAAAGAAAAAAACATACATTGTACTCCTTACCTTTTCTTTTTGACCTTAAAATTACTGTTTGTAAATTTCAAATGCCATGGTATTTTTCTTTTCGTCCAATTTTCTTTTCTTAGTGAGATGTCTTTTGCTGGAGTTACCAATTTATTCAGGAATGATTGCCTCCTATTGGTCTTTACCAATTTTCCATCAAATCTAAAGAAGTACAATGGGTATAATAAGTCTACATACCCCTGTTAAAATGGCAGGTTTTTGTGAAGTTAAAAAAAAAAGAAACTAAGATAAATCATGTCAGAAAATGAAAAATGATCAGAAACTTTTTTAGGGAAAAAAAGAAAATTAAAAAACTTACAATAACCAAGTTGCATAAATGTGCACACCTCTAAACTAATATTTTGTTGAAGCACCTTTTGATTTTATTACATCACTCAGTCTTTTTGGCTAAGAGTCTAACAGCATGGCACATCTTGACTTAGCAATATTTTCCCAATCTTTCTTCCAAAAACATTCTAGATCCATCGAATTGTGAGCGCATCTCCTGTGCACAGCCCGCTTCACATCACCCACAGATTTTTAGTTGGATTCAGGTCTGGGCTCTGGCTAGGCCATTTAAAAACATTGTTGTTCTTTTGGTTAAGCCATTCCTTTGTTGATTTGGATGTATGCTTTGGGTCATTGTCATGCTGAGAGGTGAAACTCCTTTTCATCTTCAACTTACTAGCAGACACCTGAAGGTTTCGCACTAAAATTGACTGGTATTTGTAGCTATTCATGATTCCCTCCACCTTGGTAAAAGCCCCAGTTCTGGCTGAAGAAAAGCAATTGTAAAGCATGATACTGCCACCACCATTCTTCACCGTGGGCATGGTGTTCTTTTGGTGATGTGCCATTTTTTGCACCAAACATACCTTTTGGAATTATGGAAATATTATACCTTTTGGAATTGTTCTCATCAGACCATAACACATTTTGCCACAGGGTTTGGGGTAATTTAGTTGGGCTTGGATGTTTTTTGTTAGAAAGGGCGTCTGTCTAGCCTCCCTACCCCACAGCCCAGACATGTGAAGAATATGAGACATTGTTGACACATGCAGAGAGTAATCAGTACTTGTCAGATATTCCTGCTGCTCCTTTAATGTTTCCTTTAAGGTCTCTTGGCAGCCTCCCTGGCAAGTTTTTGTCCTTTTGTAAATTTTGGAGGATGTCCTGTTCTTGGAAATGTAACTGTGGTGCTCCATTTTCTCTATTTGTTGATGATTGGAAATTCTTTTATACGCCTCTCCTGGTTGATATCTTTCGACAAGTGAGAAACCATGCATACTTTGTAAGCTCTTTGTGGACCATGACTTTAGCAGTCAGATGAAACCAAGGAGATGTCAAGAAAATCCTAGAGAAACAGCTGGTCTTTATTTGGGGTTAATCAGAATAATTTCACTGATGACAGCTGAACGATAATTACTTTTGAACATGAGATTGAATGTGATTGGTTCGTTCTGAACACAACCACATCCCCAATTGTAAAAGGGTGTGCACACGTATGCAACCAGGTTATTGTAATTTTTTTTCCCTGTTTTTCCCTAAAATGTTTCTGATTGCTTTTCACTTAATTTTATACATTTGTAATTTCACAGTGAGGGTGGAAAAAGTTCTGACATGATTTATCTTGGTTTCATTTTTTTTATATCACAAAAACCTGCCATTTTAACAGGGGTGTGTAGACCATTTATATCCACTGAATGTTGAGTTATGTTAACTTTAACTTATATTAGCTAGTTAAGTTCAGTAATTTAGCTATTTAAGCTAGCTATATTAGCTATCTAGTTAATGTCACATAATCTCTGGGTTCGGTGACATCTGATTCCCTGATTCCCAAAATGCATCACAGCCTCACAATATGGCCCATTTCTCATCACCCACATTCATTTCCAAATTCAAGGTCACGGGAATTCTATTCTCTCTCTCTCTCATACACACACACACCTAGACTCACACATACTCAACATGAAGTCTCGCTCATGTGTATTCTGTATTGTAAGGATTCCAAGCCTTTGTTATATTGCATGCTCTTTGGTTTTTGGCTGTATGCTATGTGTTTACATTGCTTCTAGTTTTGCTAATTTGCTTTGACCCACCCCCATTTCTTTATTATGTTTCTGGTTTTGGATTATATGCCTGTTGTGAATAAAGTTCACCTGCACTTGCATGCATTTCTGCCTCCTGACAGTTAACCTTTACAAATTAGCTAGCTGGTTAAATAAGCTACCAACTTATGAAAATTAGCTTGCTAAATTAGCTAAGTTTTGTTTTTGTTGCTAATATGCCTTAGCATTCATTCCAGTGGTGTTATTAAACTTTAGCTAACCAGCAAGCCAAAGTCTAGGTTTGTCTGAGATAGCATAATATTGCCCTTATGACTGAGTGCTTAGTAAATAAGCTAATTGTGCAGGGTTGGACAGGATGAACTTGTGGTCAGCTCGTCATCCCTTCAAAATATTTACTTTTTTTCTCTTGAATACTTGTTTAACTATTTTTAAATTTAGAGTCTTTTAGGCTTTCACTCAAGTAGATTTTTGCCTCCATACTTCTATTTTTAATTGACAATGCTTTGACACAGTGCAATTTTTCTGTACTTTTTCCACCCCTGTCTGAAACATGTTCTTCCTGTGTTCATATAGGTTTCCTCTGAGTGCTCTGGTTTCCTCCCATCTCCGAAAAACATGCCAGTAGGTGAGTATATGAATGTGTTCGTGCATGGTGTTCTGTGATGAACTTGTGTCCCATTCCAGGCGTTTTTCCGGCCTCACGCACAGTATTTCCCCGATAGGTTCCAGATCCATCGCAACGCTGACCAGGATAAAGTGGTTACTGAAGATAATGAATGAATAATTTTCACATAGCCAGTGAGTTTCCTGTCATCATTGACTGCAGATGAGCTGGTGGGCATGGTGGCTTAGGGGTTAGTACTGTCGCATGGCACTGCTGGGGTTGGGGGTTCAAATCCTGCCTCCACTCTGTGTGTGTGTGCGTGTGTGTGTGTGTGTGCGTGTGTGTGGAGTTTGTATGTCCCCCCAGTGCTTTGGGGGTTTCCTCTGGGTATTCCAGTTCTCTCCCCCAGTCCAAAGACATGTGTTGTAGGCTGATTGGCATTTCCAAATTGGTGTGTGTGTGTGTGTGTGATTGTGCCCTGGGAAAGGTGACCCTGTGTAGCAGTATGGATGGATAATAACATGTCTGTGTGGATGGGGCTTGGGACTGGTGATTACATTAAAGGCAGTCAGACAAATAGTCAACACGTCTCACCAAAAAGACATTGTGTTATATAATACCATCCTAATCCAAGCCAGCTTACCGAGCCATGTAGCTAATAATGCGGCTTGAATGATTGTATTGCTAAGTTGTTACAGCTGTCAGTTAGCTCAAATATGCTTAAAGTCACACTTCAACTCTAATAAGTCAATACGCTTTGCAGTATTTCCTACCCTTCTGTCCCAAACCACATTCTCTGGCACATGATGTGTGCAATATTTCAAAGCAAGCTGTTGAAATTGCAGCTTAGGCAAGGGTGCCCTAAATCGAGTGCGCAATTTGCCTTCATTTGTTTAGCAAGCACACAAAGGAGGGCAAAAAACGCAAGAAGTCAGCAGTAATCAGCAGCAAACATGCCCACATGTTGTGATGGTGTGGCAGTTTGTGTTTGACAACTGTTTATTTGTGTGCTTGAGAGGCAACTGGTACATTTATTTGTGCTCTGAGAGAGCACCAGTATGATGGATGTGGCTCGTCTCAGTATGTCGCTTCTCCCACTTGGAGCAGCCTGCACTCCTGCGGTTTGGCCATGGAACAAATGTGTGTCTCCTAGCACTGCACACACACACACACACACACTGTTCTGAGTGTGGTCTAGCCCCGGGTTAACACAGCGTTGGTGCGAGCTTAGCCGTGTCTCACCCCTCCGGACTGGCGTCGCCAGAGCAGGTGCTAATGCGTGTGACAGAAGGAAACACACATCGTCCAGACTTCCTCAGCTGCGAGGCAGTGAAGAGATCTAATTGAGCCACGGGTTTCCATGGAGAGCAATATGTTCCCATGCTCTGCCGTGGATTTTGTGATTCACTGTGAACTCTGGTTAACCTCCGGACTTGATTTGGTAATTTCTTCATGTTCTGCAGAACGTAATAAAAAGAGGAGTCCCTGAGGCGCTGAATGCAGAGGTCGTGGACAGGAAATGTTTGCCAGCACCCACATGATGTATATAGATGTATTAATGGTGTTTAAGTACATTTCAGAGTTTAAATTAAAGGTGTGTGTGTCACAGGGAACGCAGATGGCATGCTGTGGAGTAACCGAAAATTAGAACTAGTCATGCTAGAACATTTCATATAACTGAAGTCAGACAAGACATTTGAGACAATATAGCATGAGGATGAGGATTCAGCAAACATTTGAAGGTCCATTTTTATAAAAGTTGGCGACCCCTGAGATATAGGATTTAGACATCACTGCATTATGTAGTGATAGAAGCAGTTATGCATCAATACCGTTTTTTTTTTTAGACCAAGTACATGTTTTTTGGTACTCATTATCAGACTGAAACCAATACTGATACTAAACTGAGTAACCAACTTAGTTCTATTCAATCAGAGAAATCATGGAACATTTTATTTAGCTTTGTGTACGTTTTCCCTGTTTAGTAGCTATTAACAGTGCATGTGTGTGCGTTCATGCACTTAGACCACTAGGCTCATTCTTTATAATGATAGCTAGTTGACTTTAAATGAAGTGCATTAGCTAGCTACATTGGTTACCATCATTCGAGTAGGGTTGCTGTGGAGAAAACCGGGTTTCATTTCACTTCAGAAAAGTGCTTCTGTACAGGTGTAAGTAAAATATGTTTCACTGTTTATAGTGCGTCAGGATCCCTTGTTGTCAATGACCATCTATAACAATATACAGACCCACCTTGTGTTGTCTGTGGACATTTTTCTCACCTACTTTTACTGCAGTTCTTTTGCCATGTGCTGCTAACAATAAATTCCTCATTCTGAATTTTGTGTTTATGATGTTTTGTAGGAAGATGCTGTAGTTCCTCCTCTGGATATTTTTGCAGAGCACAGTTTGCAGTCTGCTTTGCTTTGATTGCCATCATTAATGGTAAAATACTTCCAGATGGCAGCCATTTTGTCTGTTCATTAGCATGACAATACACACTACACTTATGTCACATAGTATCACATGGTATCGAGTGTTGTTTCAGAGTACTTTTTTATGAGTACGAGTAAATGACATAGACATAGAATGTCACAGAAACACAGAATGCCACTATCAGTATCGATATCTGTATCTGCTTAGTGCTCCAAATATCTGTATCTGTATACTTATTTAAATCAGAAGTGGGCGTGGCTGAAACCAGAAGGATTATTATTATTTTTTTTAATTAAATATGAAACCTACAACTATGCCTGAAACACTGGAAAACACTGGAAAACTACAGAGTTCTTCAACCTCTTGCCATTTGAGAGATGCCCTGGCAACATTTCTCTCAAATTTTCTGAAAAAAAAAAAAAAAAAGAAAAAAAGAACACATTATCTATACAAATAATGTATTCATATTTGCTTACATCCCTACAGTATTGGTATTGACGCAGCCCTAATCAGAAACAAGCACCTTCCTGAAGCATCTTCACTAATATCTTCAGCCAGTGTGTAAGTGTATGTACTCATCAAATCACTGCACTGGATTCATGACAACTTGAGCGATCATCTCATTTCATGATCCTGTTAATGTGCCTGTCGATTAGTAGACGTTCCCTCCGGCAACACCAATTTTCTCTTTCCTTTCCTACCTGAACTTGTTCTAATGCCCTGAATACCACATTAATTTTTTATGACCTTCAAACATCTCCATATCCCCCAAACACTAAAACAGCTAAAAGTTTGACTGATACCTTGAAAAGTAGCTAAATCAGCACTGAGATCCTCACAGAAGACTTCCATTAGCCTTTTATTATTTTCCCATATATTTTGCTTTATTTATTTATATATTTTTTTTGCTTGCATGTTGACTGGAAGCTCTTTCTCACTTTCTCTGTTCTCTCTATCTCCCTGTCTGTGCAAACCACAGGGTCTACAGTAATCAATGGTGATGAATGGAGGGGAAGGCTCTCTTTATTCTGCTCCTCACTGAATAGAAAGTTTCCATTATCTCTCACAATGTATTCACTCTATCAAAGTGACAGGGTTGAGGCGAGCCACACTCCATTGCCCTCCCCTTGTGCCCTACCTGCCTATGTAGGCCTGCTTCAAAAGCAGGAGAGAAGAGCGAGGGGAGGTTTAAAGCAAAATGGCACTGAGTTTGGTGCTATGATCTTTAAGTCCCGCCTATTTACGGACGATCATTCATAGCATTTCTTTTCATTAAAGGATTTTCCAAAAATGCAATGCAGTGAATCTATGTTTCTGGGAATGACTACTATGAGAAACTCCAGAAGATGACTCAACATGTTTAGAGGAAAAAGGACTACAATTCCCAAAGTGCAGTTATTTTTTGCCTGTCTGTATAAAGCAAAGGGATGAGAGAGATGCATTGCATCTGGTTCAGTGCTGGTTCAGATTCGGTGTGAACCACAGCTCAGGGTTGATTTTTTTTTTTGTCTGTAGTTGTATATTGGGCATTTTGCCTTCATTATATTACATTAATTATATCTGCACATTACAACATACACTATCCTCCCACACGAGAAATATTCTCATATGCTGTACATTACAGTATAATGTATTTGTGTCAGTGAATGATGTACTCATTCTCATAGTTATACTTTACTCATGAGTATAACAATATATTTAATAATAATATTTATATAATACAATCATTTTAGGACCATGGTAAATAAACTTGCCATCTGGGGAAATTGTATTTTAAATACTGCTTGTCCATCCAGACTGGTTTTTAGGCTGTTTTTTTCTTGCAGATCTGGCAAACCTCTAGCTACATAGATGCAGTTCCATAGATGGAACTTAAAATAAGCAATGTTGATTTGAAGAAAATCTTCAACCACAGAAAAAAATTCTATCAAATATAATTTCTATTTGGTGTATATTGTAAGCAGCTGTCAGGCGGCGAAGACAGTTGCAGTTGCAGGTACAGGCTTTATTATTAAAGCAGGCAGACCAATCCAAATCACCTGATTATACCTGACAGTAGCATGGTCAAAAACAATACCAGAGTCAGGTGATTAGCAAACAGACTTGACAAGACAAAACCAAAATCCAAAAACCAGAGAGCAATAAACAAGATCATAATCCAGGCAAGCAAACACAAGGTTGGTATGTCAGTCTATGACAAACACTGGACGATAATTCATGGTTTGAGAGTTTAAGAGTTTATTATTATTATTATTATTATTATTATTATTATTATTGTTGTTGTTGTTGTTGTTGTTGCCAAATCACATCAAATCAAATTAAATAATGTTATACCCCAGCCAAGCATAAGTTTCCGTTTTGATAAGTGTTTTTCAATTTAATGTGGATTTTCAACATTTGCATTGTAAAACAGATTTTAAAACATTTCATAAGAAGCAGGTTGCAAAATTAAAAGTGTTATATTTTAAGATTCAATCAGCTCTTTGTTGCTATCTGGTTATAATTGCACTGTGACATCACTGGACGCTGTTTATCATCATAAAGCACAATTCTCGTGCCATGCATGTATTTCTAAATTAAAAGTCCATTTGTTTACAGTGACCTGTTCTCATAAATGGGTGCCACTGTTTCAGCTTGCGCATGTTTCTGTGTTGTGCCCTCGACAAAACAGTTTCCGTCCTTTTTGCCTTCTGATTGGTGTAAAAGTAAAGTCATGTCATGGAGGCCTTGGTGAGAGACGTTGAGCTGAATATAAAGTGGTTGTCCGCTGGTAGAGGGGTCACACATTTAGCAGGGAAAAAGTTGACCCAGATCCTCCCGCTAACCGCGAGGGGAGGGAGGGACCCATTTTCCATGCTTTGTAACACTGCTTTCCCTCTACTTGCTATTAAGCAAAGTATAATAATCCCAAACTGCTGCTTTTCACTTCTCTCACCCTCATTACCTTTTAATGCTGTTGATCAAGGAAAATGACTTTGTACTTTCCTTTACCTTTTTAATTTGCACCAAGGTCAATTACCCTCGCTATTAAAGTTACATTCAGTGTGCCTGGCCTGAGCTGAACAGAATGCCACTAGGCCGTCTCTAGCAAAAGCTGTGCCTCATAACCATAGCAAAAAAATAGTGACAGAGTTGCAAATAGTACTGATGTAGCTTCACATTCCATATGTTACATTACTTTAGGATTGGGTAATTTCTCGCTTGGCTTACATGCATTAGCTACAGAGTCCTTGTCATTCTGCATAAACCTATTACAGAGCCAGACGCTGAAAACTACCCATATGTCTAAAAGCTTTTTCTCAAGGGTAATACACGCTGAAGGTAATAAGATGGCATAGCATGCAAAATACTGTTTCTGGAACCCAGAAAGGGTGGACTTTTGGATCATCTATAATAATACTACAGTATTAGCAACTCATAATATGCTACCATAAGGATAATAATAATAGGAACAGATGTGAAAGCTGGCAAACTCCGATGTAATAAAACAGACAGCCTCAGGATAGTAAATGTTATTATTAATATTAATACATGACCAAAGAGAGCTCATGAATAGCTTTTCAAATCATCATTTCAAATGAACTGACAAATCCAATCTTGTCCCTTTTTTATTATGTTCATGCTATTAATTAGTCAGAACACTTCCCCTATAGTGAGATCACTTTAACAGTATCGATATGAATGAGTCCTCACTTCTGTTTGAAAATACTGTATATTTCAATGAACAACAGATATTAAGTAATTGTACATTTTAATAGGCATCTATGTTTAATTGTACAAACTTTAGTTTGGTATTACACAATGTCTTGTGTAATATGGCACATCTGTTCGGCAGGATAAAACTTTCATGAAGGTTAAGATTAATATGTCTGAAAATATGAAGTGCACAGATACAACCTTGGAGTAATTAAATGCTCCAAAGGGCTTCTTTTTGTTGCAAGCATTAGGCTACCTGCATTTCACCAAAGAAAAAGCTCTTAAACCCAACCAAACCTACTGTTCCCTGCACACCACTGTGAATTACATGGAAATAACTAATACAATCTATAAACTACAAAGACACACTATGAATTCTGTTGGAAAATGCCAATTATACAACAGTGATGTTGAATGCCTTATTCTGATTGGCCAGATGGTGCTGATTCAATTTCTATAATAGCGGCTCTGAGAATAGTTCCTGCTACAAGGTTCATATTATTGCACTAAGGGACTTGTATGGCACACACTTACACAAATGGATTTAAAAACATATATGGTTGATATGGTGATGTTTGCAGTAAGACAATGTTTATTTGACATTTTTGGTCTCCAGTATAAGCAAGTTGTAACAGTTAGAGGTAGAGCTGTAACTTTAAGTTTTGAAACAAGGGAAAATCGTCGGAATAGAAGGTTTTGCGGCTTCTCAGTAACATGACAAGCTGCATTTTTTTTGTCTTATTGACTTCAAGACAGAAACAGTAGAGGCTGGAGAAGGAATGCCTGTTTATGGCTCTTATAAGTGACAACAGGAACTAACAGGACATTCAACAACATTAAACATAAATATAACTGGTGATGCGTTGAACTTTAATAAGTAAAAAATTGTTAGCTTTGGCAAATTGCTGTGGTATAAAAGGAATAAAACACTGAAGGATGTGCTGTTATTGGAAAACAATCACTTTGCTTCATCACACCACTCCATCATTGATTATTTTCCTATAACAGTATGCCCAATCATGTTTTATTCCTTAGATACCACAGCACCTCTAAAGTAGATCCCATCAAAACCATCTAAGTCCTAAGGCCTATATGCTACACTATTGCCTTTGCAAACAAGCTTCTAACAGACATTCTAAAAAAAAAAAACCTCAATAACATGGTTATTATCTCAGTTTTAATTTGTTTCGAGAGCACAGAACTTGGGTGAGCAGTCTTGATTAGGCAGCAAAAAAGTCTCCTCTCTCTATCATGACATAACCAAAAATAACAGAAAATCGCCTCTGCCTATTCCATGAAAAAAATATCAACTTCTATGTAAATGTTGTATCAGTTTTTATTAGCTGTCTATTTAGCCTAAGCTTCCCGCAAGAAACAATGAAGAAATAAAAACTTTTGTTATACACTAATGTTAATGTTAATGCTGCAACTGAACTATTCATTTCAATTATACAAGAAAGAATGATTGTATTTATAGGTTACAGAGTGTGGAAGTCTGAAAAGGTCATGGCAATAATGGTGGACTGTTGGAGGAGAAACTATAAAGTCAGCTTATCTTTGTTTTTAAATGCTGCTAAGTGGCTATGGCGTAGAGAGTGAAATAATTTGTGCTGACATGTCCTAAAATATGATGTCATAATATCATATGATTCTGCTTTGTCTTGTAGTATTTCTTCGACTCCAACTTGTCCATCGTTTCATGCAATTTTACAAAAACTGTTTTTCTACATGCTATGTAAACAAGATTTGATTGATAAAACTCAATCGATTAGCACAATATACTGCTAAACGAGAACTTTGAGAATATTATGTTTGATCAGTGATCCACCACTCGCTGCACATCTCCTGAGATCATTGCTTCTAATCTGTGAGTTTTTGTACACCCCAGCCCAGATTCAGATTCCTGTACACCAAGGTTTCTGTTTCAGACTCTTTCATCATAACCTTATCCTCTGCCTGTCTTACTTTCATTTCCCCTTGGACCACGAGGCTCAGATTTATGAGCCCTTCTCTTGTTACGTCTTTAAATAAAATGTGGGTTGGTGTCTTCGAGGTGGTTCCCAGCAGAGATGGTAGACGAGGAAGTCTGTTGCCTGGTCCGCCCTCAAAGGCGTGTTCTCGCAAACACAATATCTGCCAGCAAGTGTGAGAACAGCCTTAGTGTGTTTATTTTAGTGCATCTCTTGTAATTAGACATGGGAACATTGACCTGCTGGATCTCACACTTTTAACACTTTTGGACCCTGGTGTGGACACAGTTTTTCTTTTTCAGTAGAGGGGATGGAATAGGAAGGAATGGAGTGAAGCAGTTATTGCTAGACCATTGGTTGATGAATGAGGGAAGGAAAAAAAATCTACCCAGTTCTATGGAAAGCAATTACTGAGGAAATGAGAGATTTACAAATAAAGAGCGTTATCACCTCTGGCCATACAGACATGAGAACACAGGAACCCAATGAACCTAATGGAAGTGGCTATGAAGGTGGTCTGAAATAATTAATTAGGTGGAGGTGGATACAATAAAGAGATGCCAATTGTAGTTGAGACTCAAGGTCACATTTAAATGCTAACAGTATAAAAAAAAAAAAAAAAAAAAAACTTATCAATGTGCAGGTAAATGAACCTATGTAAATTTAACTGTCTGTTCCAGAACAGAGTCAAATAAAGTGTAAAAATGTCCACACTTCCTGCCCAGCCCTAGTCATCATTCTCGAAAGCTGAAAGCTGACTATTCAGAGTAGACTTGGAGCTGAAACACGATTCACAATCAACCAAATAGCAAGAGCACTTATGAACAAGCAATCAGTAATGCAATTCGTAATATAAATGATATGATTAATTTCAATTACAACAGCTGTCGAAACACAACCGAACTAAAATATACTCTCTAGCATATGCTGCAGGGTCACGTTTGTCCTTGATACATTTTCGAAAATTTCTTCTCCATTTTTCTTCATCAGTTGACGGAAATTGTGTTGATAAGGGCGATATTTGTTCAGGCAGCTCAGCACAAGGTAAATTAATTTCACTGAAGCCCTCTCGGTCTGAGAGGATCATTCATTCTGCCAGTCACGTCACTAAACAACTATTAAATCAATTTTAAAAAGATCATGGTTTACACAAGAGGACCAAATAACCACACAGTGTTTGCATTCAAGTGTGAATTGCAGGGATTTAATTAGAAGTTAATTTGAGTCATTCTGTTAATACAAACAGTATGGAAATGAGAGGCTGCATCTGTGTCGAGAGACACTTCTTCAGCATGCACTGGGAATGACAGACAGGAGAGGACAAAACTATGGGAGCAGGAACACACACTTGCTCCATTATGTAGCTACTATAAAGGCTGTACTCAAGCGAAGAACTTGTTATTTTCACTAATCAGCAGTGATGGCTGATGGTGATATTAGAAGTGAGGGCTAAAATCTAATATCTATCAGTAGCTTTTTTAAATTATTAAATTATTATTAGGGTTTATTATTAAATCTTAAATTATTAAGGTTGAGGAAGTGCATTATTTCATGAGGATTCATCCGTCAATTGCATAATAAGAATGATGTGAGGCAAACACACTCACACATACACACACACTTAAATATACATAGGTGCATTTGTGATGTGTATTTTTTAGGTATAACTTTATTAGATACTCTTTGTTGGATCTACTTTGTAGGTTGGTGAATATATCTCAATTTTCCCATGAGGAATTTGTGTTAAATGTCCAGTAATTCATCAGTATCAGTTTCTGACCACAGTGGCATTGATGTGGTTAAAATCCAAGGAATGCTGCTGTTACCAGTGTAACACCCTCTAACATGTCAGTATGTTCCTCCACCTAAATACCATCCGGTCATCGTCGGTCATATGATGGATCTTTACCAGTGATGGACAGGGTAAAGTGGGACTGACAATTTAGGCTGCAATCAGTTATTGTATATTTACAAAGTGCACCCATGTGGTAGGTATACCTGATAAAATGGCTACTCTGTGTAAATTCTCACAGCAACCTAGTGCACACACTCTACACTACATAACATGGAGCATCACCACCTTTAAATAAGGCTTTTTTTTAAATAAATCCTCCATATAACGATTTACCGTGTGTTCATGCCGAGGTCACAGATATATTTTACTCTAATGAATAGGTTTCTGGCAGGACCATGATGATATTAAGAAAATTTTTTGTTATAGCACGACACCTCAGCAGTAATTTGTGCATTTGCATTATATATTGAATGGAGTCTTACATGAAAATCCCCCGGAAAAAAATTCCATTTAGATGCATTAAATCAAAATGCAAATGAGAGCTAATTATGTCACGATGCTGAGGTGTGAGCATTCCTGGTGTAATTATGCTGAGAGAGCTCACCTGAAAACTCAGATGACACTAGACTGCTCTGCGCCAAAGCCACTGCAGAACGCGGAGCATGTTAACGCTGAAAAGTGGCACAAATTAGATGCTCAAAGACACAAATCATACTGAATGGCAAGTGATGAAAAACATCACCGAAGAGGTGATGAATAGTAAACTATAAAAACCTTGTGTTTAACCATTTCATAGTCCTGATCAAAAACAAACAAAAAAACAGCATAAAAATGAGTCACACTACATGATTCTACAGCATGAGCCTGTTTTTCTCTATATTTGTATCCTAATATATTTTATTCTAATTAATGACCCTTAATGATGCTTTTTAATATCCCCTTTTAAGGTATGGTAAAATATGCCATATATAACACTAAATAAAATAGCACATATAAGAGGCTTTTACAGTCATATATACACTGTAAAACTCACACTGTCACATGTCACTACACTTTTCTTTCGGTGGTCATTTGGCTGCCATTAAGTGTTTATGTGGCAGTGACATCCCTTTATATAGCAATTCCATGTATGGAAAAGAGAGCCAGCAGGCAAACACCGCAGGTTATATTGGCGTAGGTCAAAATCATCTGTATTAACTTGTTTCTAGTTGAAAAAAAAAGGGATAAGGCTAAAAGAATCGTTAGAGTGGCTTCATTAAAAATTCATAATGCACAGGATTAAAGATTTACCCATTACGTGGGATAACTTCAATAAATATTAGGAGCACAGAGCAGGCAGCAGTGTGAATCGATGCAAGTAAAGCAGTAATTCAGCAGCACAGGCTGAGGATAAGATCTCTTGTGGTCACAAGCTATGCAAAGATCAATTGCCTTTTTCACAAATGAATCCATGCCATCCCTGTAAAAAAATGCACATGTACAAGGGTTGAATTACAACTTTAGTGTAATGGGTGTAGATTTTTTTATCCATATATCTTGCGCCAAGCATTTCTGTGAAATAAAGATTTAACTACCTAAAATTCAGTCAACTGCAACCAAATATTGTGCATCAAGCTAACAAGTGTTGTGCCCTGAGGGATATTTCATTTCAGATTTGAGCTCTTAGCTCATGCACACCTGTTTTCACTCATCAACTAATTACTAATTATTATCTGAAACTGAAAAATATTAAACAACGCAGTGTTCTGAATCTCAAAAATGGAATTAGAGAAGCCTATGGAATCTGCTAAGGATCGTTATGGAATATTTTAACAGCACATTGCCATGCAATCATGTGAAAAAATATGAATGCAAGGGAGGGAAGAGAAATCTATACAGCCGCAGCATGATCATCCAAATTTTCTTAACTTTCAACAAAAATTTTGAGCCGTGGCTGCCCTAGCTAATTTCAAGCATGGCAAATAAAAAAAAGTTCTAATCAAAACGTTGAGCAAACCCTCCATTTTCATCAATGCACTGTTTCATCTCTTACTGAATAACAATGACATGGCACTGCGCTCCATTCCCCTCGGGCCAGAAGTGAATGTGACTCCCTCATACACAGCCTCATCTGTATATCTCATTTCTATTCTATTCTTTTCAATGCACATGTGTCTCTAACCAACACAACTGTCAGAAAGATTTATTACAAGTTTTGTGCTAAGCATTGTACATGAATTACTGAATGTATATTAATTTTGCATTTCAAACCTGCAACACAATTTAATTTAAACATAAAGATCTGGCAGACAATTTGTAAGCCACAAACTACTGTCTGATTAAGTAATCGATATACATGTAGGTCATCTGAATATCAAGTCGATGGCTGTAAATATGTCTCGTGGTATTTTAATATTCAGGAAACGGATCAATATGAAACTATCCCCTACAAATTTGTTGGTACCCTTTATGGAAATAAACAAATTCCCCCTCTCAAAAATGTATGCGTACCCTTATTCAGTATTGACACTATGTTCCTTCCTGTAACACCTAACAAGGTTGGAGACACTTGAAGAGGGATCTTGATCTGTGTACAACATTTTAATTCAGCCCACGTTTCATACACTTTATGGGCAAAACTTTGTGGACACCTGACCTCACACCCATATGTGCGTCTTCCCCAAACTGTTGCCACAAATTTTGAAGCACACAATTGTATATTTTTATACAGTTTGTATGCTGTAGCATTAAGATTTCTCTTCACTAGAAGTCTGAGGGCCAAACATGTTCCAGCATGACAATTCCCCTGTGCACAAAGCGAGCTCCATGGTTTTCCAAGCCTGGAGTGGAAAACCTCGAGTGGCCTATAAAGAGCCCTGACCTCAACCCCACTGAACACCTTTGAGATGAACTGGAATGCTGACTGCACCCCAGGGCCTTTTTACCCAAAATCAGTGGCTGACCTCACTAATGCGCTTATGGCTGAATCAGCACAAATCCCCATAACGACACTCCAAAATCTAGTGGAAAGCCTTGGTTGAAGATTGGAGGTTATTATAATAGCAAAGGGGGACTAAATCTGGAATGGGATGTTCAAAAAGCACATACGGGTATGACAGTCAGCTGACTGCAAACTTTTGGCCATATAGTGTATACTGACACTGGTGTTTTACTTTTTTTGTCAAAGAATATGACAATTTGTTTACATTATTCTTTAAATATCTATTAGCAGTGTCAATATTACATTTGTTTTTTTGTTAAGTTTTGATATAATAATATCAAGTATTTTCTCTTATTATTTGCATGAATTTTGAATTATAGATGTTTATTTTATGCCAGGATTTTTGCTCATTTTTATGAAGGGTGGCAATAATTCTGGAGAGCACTGCAAGAAACGTAAGACGCAATTAAACAGGATTCGAATAGAACAATTAGCAAACAGGACTCAAACACTTTTCCATGCTTTTATGCTATTTACAGTATAAAAAGCTTTAATGATACTATAGACTTGTTCTTTTTTTTTTTTAATGTGGAGCATCAGAGGCAAATGAAATCCACATGACAACATGATTTAATATTTATTATATCAATATTGATTAATAGTATCAATCAGCTACTTCACTTCAAGTCTCAGCTAAATCCAATAAACAGCACTCACCCAACTTGACAAAACTCAGAATTGATTATGGAATTATACTTAAATGAAAACAGCCATTTTAAATTAAAATAGTGCTGACATTAAGTGGATCGCTTTACATAAAAGTGTGCTTTGTTTATGTTATCTTAATTAAAGGCGTGCAAGTCTGCTAGCTCTTGAATCACAGTGTGTGGAGGAAAATCAATATGACAGCCTGCACTTGCTTATCAAACTTTGGTGATTTATGCGCCTTTGATTAATTTCTTTTCTTGAAAATGGGAGATATTTGCACAGCATAAATGTCACGTTGAACAGCTCCCTGATTACTGAAACAAAGGGCAGTCATTATCATGGAATGGAGACTGTCTCTTTTCAGGGGCAGCGCACTCTGGGCTTTGCCTACTATTTAATGTAGCTATGTGGAGAATTCTGCCCTTAAGACCATACCGCTATACATGATAATTAAAGCAGCCATGTCTCTGGACTCAGTCAAAGTCACTTACAGTCTGGCTCCAGCATTTTTATTTGAAAAGTACCTACATTCTACCTTCATAACACATTCATAAACATTGCATAAATATTTTATAAAGCAATGCTGGAGAACTTATGTAAGGCTTCTGTCAAAACTCATGAGGTGGCATTGCAGATTTTATGGAATATGACAGTCTGCCTGTGGGCATGCACTGGAAGGAAAATAGAGAACCCAGAGGAAACCTGTTTGGGTACCGGGGAACCCTGGAGCTGTGAGGCAGCAATGCTACCTGCTGCACTACCATGCCACCCAATGTGGGAAGGCTTCAATTTTGCAAAGCACATTTTGCTTTAATAATAAAATGCATGGCTCTTGAGTGGCACAACAGGAAACTGTTCACCCTATCAGCAGGCGGTTGCGAGTTTGAATCCTGATGATGAAACAGTTATCCATGGGTGGGAGTCAAGGGAGCAAAACTGTCCATGCTCTCTGGGTAGGCTGGTATAGGGATGGTACACTCTCTTTCCGAGTCCTCATGCCATGTTTTACAGCATGAACAGCAACTCTGAATATGTGGTTGGCTGGATTCACGTGTCTCAGAGGAAGTGTGTGTTAGTCTTCACTCTCCTCAATAGGTAGCTGTCAAATGACAGGGGAGAGCTAACAAATGGTTGGGAATTGGCAAATGACCAAACTGGGAAGAAAATGCGGAAAATATCAAATGTATTTTCATATTACTTAACAACTGCCTAACAAGCCAGACATCTCGACTTCACTAAGGAGTCTGATAGGTTTCATGACAAAACATGACCAAGATCAGGCTACTTTTAAAGAAAGAGGCCATCTGACTGACACTGAAAACATCAATCTACCACAAACGGTTTCAAACAAAACTCTTGAATACCTTTTAAAGTCCGGATTTAAAAATAAATCAATGTCATGTTTATATCATGCTAAGCATTGAGCCGCAGTGTAAAAGAATTACTTCCCATCGGAAACTGATGCACAGAAGCACATAGACACAGCAGTGAACAAAGTCAATCAGATTACAACCTTCTAGATCCTGAAGCTTGTGGCTAAAAAAAGCTTACAAAATACATCAGATGCTCTGTAGTCTGTGGCTATGGCTGAGGGTGACAGTGAAGGAGTTGACATCTCGTTGAATGAGTGAATACTGTTTACAATTTTCATCTGAAAGCATTTTTATAAAGCAGTGTGAAACTGAATTATATCATCATTATTTTTAGCACCATTATGCCATGCTATGATTTACATTTGCATCATATTATAATTAGCTTTGCTTGCCATTCACATAAGGTGGGTGATGTCCTCCAGGTAAACTTCTATGCGTATTTTTCTTGACAAATTTACTATACTATAAACACATTAGCAGATGGGGTGCTGGATGACAGCAATCCACAAGTGAATTGTTTTCACACACCTCATCAAACTCCCTCTTAAACCTTTTCATTTCCCTTTGAAGGCACTTTTGGCAGTCAAGGCTATTTTTCACACGGCAAACTTTGTCGCATATGTTTCCCAACTTTTCATCGCTGGCTGTAATTATCTGTAATATATTAGTGTTCACACACAGCAGCCCCATCTGTTCCACTCTTAGACAAGCTATTTCTCATTACTTGACTCACCACCCCCATTGTCAGTGTTGAAGGGTGGGTGACCTCTGGAACTGTATTTCTAACCCGAGAGCCTAATTACCGAAAGGCAAGTCATCCACCACACAATGTAAGCCACAGTTCATTTATTATGTTAATGAGAGCTCTGGTTTTTCAGTGTGCTGCCTGACAGGTGCACCGAAGTGTGCTTCTCAAGGGTTTGTGGAAGGCTGTGCTTCCGCCGTGTGCTCGTATAAGCCTGTTCTATTTGACAGCGAGAAATCAGACTGACAAGTAATAAGTAACAGGAGAGAAGGAACCTACTGAGTGTCTACCATGATGCACAATGTTAGTGTGTGGCTTTACAAGGATCCTTGAACTTCATTAAAGTGCTGCTGGGTTGTGTTTGTTGATTATTTGTGTCTGCAAATTAAACAGGGTTTCAGGGTGTGCACGTGTAAAGAAATTAGACTAGGATAAATGATTTCCAAAGAAGAACTGCTTACTGGTTATGAATGGTGAGATACTGCATGCTCATTATTGCTTTTGCAGGGTATGTGCTGGGTAAAAACAAGCACAACGCAACAATCCGGACCTTGCTAAATGGCACAGAGGTGTTACTAAGCAGAAGCACTCTTGAACCTAAAGCACTTGGGTAGTAAGTCAACATCCCCAGTGTCCACTTTGGCTTTCAGCCAGCAACCCGGCAGCTCCACCATGTTCCGCTTGCTGGAATCAAGCCCTAACCCACCAAGCCATTGCCACGCTTTGAAAAAACAGCAAGTTCATCAGGATGAAAATAAAACTGGAGACAGCTATGGATTAGCTTGCTACACAATTCCCAGTAGTTTGCAGTTTATGGAGCAAAAACTCAACAGCTGACATGTAAACTAAACTGACGAAATTTCATGTAATGGATTTTAACAGGGAGCAAAATCATTTACAGCTTCTTCCATTTATAGCTGATTTGAGATGGTGTGACTTAGTAGATCAAAATGTTTGGATATTGTTTTATATTCTTGCTGGACAGTTAACATTTAACTTGCTGGGTAAATGTTAGGAACTTTACACTGTACCTCAGTTTTACATTTATTAAATGTATTGGAATCTACAGTATATCAAGCAGCTGTCTTAAACAAGGATGTTTTTCTGATTTATATCAGACTGCAACTCCCATAATCCTCAGCTCACAGTGTCATGACCACCAGTCACGCACTCGATGTCATCTGATTACTAATAAAACTCTGTTTGACTGTTTATAGATTAGTGTATAGAATGAGTCATGTATACTGATTTAGTTTTGTCTAATTTATGCATGTTTGATCACCTGACCATTTGCCTGCCTCTTATTTCTTAGTATTGCCTAGCTGGCTCGGAGTGTTGTTTGCTACATTGGTTTTAATAAAACCAGAAAACCTGCACTTGCATCCATCTGTCCACTTCATGACACACATGCTTGGCTTAAAGCACACACAGCCTGCTAGAGGAGAGAGGGGAGAAGGGGAGACCATGGGCAGGGGGTAACACAGGAAGGAACAAAAAAGGAACAGTGTTCCCAATTTTTTTTTTATTTGTCGCTTTTTTCCCCTCATTTTGTTATTCATAATAACATTCATTTATGCTGATAAATAATTATTGAATTAAAATTGTGCTGTATTCAAAATGCTTCTTTCTTATACTAGCAAGTATAATACATTGTAAATGGTAAAATGCAAATGTAGTATATTAGAAATATATAATTCACCAGCTCAAAAGCCTCTGTAGAATTTCTTTATGGCATCTCCATCCCATGCTTCAGGAAGCAATTCATTTGTTCCGGTTTCCACATAGGCAGCCCTGTAGGTAACCTGGATGACACGACATCGGAAATGACCACATTGGACCAGTATACGCAATTATTGCACTGGGCTGATCTTCAAACAAGCTCCGGAGTCGTGGTAACTCTCTGGAACTGCACGGTAATGGAGATGACTGGCTCTGTGAGTATCACGCTGGCCTCAGTCAGTCCAATGTTTGTAATTGCTGCATGTGTCACAGGGGGAAACGGGACGAGGCCACACGGAAGAAGAGCAAGGACAGATGGCTAGGGGATCAGGCCGATGCAGGAGATATGACAAGGCACAGCTCACCTCACCACAGGTGCCTGACAGTGTAGGAGGCTCCCGCCAAGAGTCCATAATCTCTCTCCGGCACTGTCCGCCAAGCTGCCATCACAAACATGTTCATGTGGTCTTACCCACAGGTTGACTGGTGTGTGTGTGTGTGTGTGTTTGAGTGGTGAGTGTGTACGTGTGTTCTAGAGATGACTCAGAACAGCAAGTCTGGACATTATTAAAAAAAAAAAAAAAACTATACTTAACTCACTGACTCATCGGCTACATTGTGCTGTGCGAACATTTATGCCATGCAATAGTAACAAATGATCTCATTATCCATACTATATTGACGGTTAATTTCATTAGCTTTCCTGTTGAGTCATATCTCTGTTCTTTTGAGCAGTAGAATATGTATGAACATTTGTCCTCTGCAAGAGGGTAATTTTAAATACCAGCAATCCAGCACTGGTCCCCTAATGGGTGAGATTCAAACTGGCATTAACATGCAAGGAGCACCAAGGTCTTAGGTCCTGAGCCTTCAGCGTATGGCACTTAGTCGATGGAAAACACTGAATTATTTATAGGAGAAAGAAATAAATTCAAGTCATGAGACACAAAAACCCAAGTGTCATGGCCAGGCTGGAGATTAACCCTGAGGTGACTGGGAAAGTTGATGATTGTTAATGAAGAAGGAATCTTCATCAGGGAATCTAACTGGCTGGCACTTTCAGGCTCAATTACTGACTAGCAGTTTTATTTGCAGACAAATAGACAGCTGACAAAATGGTGATGATGGTGAAGTTTTCCTGATTTAACAATAATGGCATATCTTGGTTAAGTTTTGTAGAGATTCATTTGCTGTAATATTTGATGTAATTGAGAACATATATAAATCATGACTAATGATTTTCTTATTTTTGGATCTAACAGTGCAAACAACTGTTTTTTGTGCAGTTGGTCTCTATTTTTAAATCATATTTATATCCACGCCAATTTGCATCAATACCACAACCAATCATATCTACGATTTCTGACTGTTTACTATTTGGCATTTAGTAGTAGTCGTTCTCTATACATTTAAGTAACTCTGATGAAAAAAACTAGGGTTATGGTTTGAAAAACTACATATGGTACACCACATTTAACCTAAACCTAAATCCTGAGAACTTTTCTTATAAATAGAGTTATGTGGGTAGTTACAAATATGCAAGGCTCACTCCATAAAAAGCATCTGATTTCTAATATCAGTTAATATAATACAGTTTTCACTATTAAATAATTTTCAGTACATTTAATTGTGGACACTTTTTAATTTTCACTCCAGTATAATTTTGACTGGCCGCTTCCACTTTTAATTAAACACGCTTTCATTTAACTATAACTTTTCTACACTTTTCCCACTTCTGTCCATAAATGAGAAAATTTATTATTACACTCACTCCATATGGTCTTGTGAGCCCACAGAATAGTCTTTCGGCCTTATGGATGTTTGATACTATGAGTCTTTTTTTTTTACCACAGTAGCCCAGCCTTCACACTGATGCATATTAAAGCTGACACATCATTGCTCTTCATGATTCTGGTTACAGTATACAATGCACTCTCCACCTTTCAACATTTATTATCCATGATGCCACTATACAATACTGTCATTAACATGCTCTTTATTTATTATGCTGTCTTGTACTGTTAAATGAGACTGACTAAACAAACCCAGAGGACAATCAAATCAACACTCTCATCCTACGTTATTGTTACTGTGTTTTGTCTTTACACTGAAAAAAAAAATAAATCAGTGAACCTATGAAGAGCAATGTTGTTGGTTTAAAAATGGTATTTGCATTAGCTCGAAGCACAAACTCTTCTTCATGTAATTCTAGCTCTAATCCTTCTTAGTTCACTCGCTGTAGATTTCTAAATGTCCTCAAAGGTGAATCAGAGTATATGACTATCGGTTCTATCATAATAGTTTGCATAAAAATCTGATGACACATACCTACTGAGCCTATGAATGCATGAGCTTCTAATAGGATTATACAGGTATTAGGGAGAGATGCAAATACCTAAATCCAAACCAATCCCATTATATTCACTGACTAAATTTCCAGATGCTTCTATGTATTGCTTTTCTCAATTACAGTCAATAAATCTGTTTTATGCAATGTTGGTGGTTACAGAGAGTATATAAAAAATCCTCATATAGAGTATTTTTTGGAGGGCAATAATGACTTCATTAGCAATATATAAAGTTGCATTTTTATGGACTATTAAAGCCATTCCAAGCAGAGGGAGAAAAAAGGAAATAAATGGAAAAGAAAAAATAAAATAAATGGAAAATTTGACAATTAACAGCATCAACAACAATAAAAGCAACATTATTATTATCATTATTATTATTATTATTATTATTATTATTATTATGTGCATATGCGATTCAACAAAATGCAATAAAACAAAACAAAAAACACAATTTGATAGCAAGACAGGAATAAATCCATGAGAAAAGAACAAATATACACCACAGAGAATAACACCACACTTTAATACACCAGACTTTAATGTTTCTCATATGTAGCATTATATATACACTCACTGACCACTTTAATAGGAACACCTATACTTCTGCGCATTCATGCAATTAACCAGTGAGCCAGTCATGTGGCAGCAGCACAATGCATGAAATCATGCGGACACAACTGAAGTGAAGAGCCAGATGGGCTGGCCTGCGTATTTCAGAAATTGCTGATCTCCTGGGATTTTCAAACACAATAGTCTCTAGAGTTTAAACAGAATGCTGAACATTGAGGCAGAGGGAATACAACATCAGAAGCCCATATCAGGTTCCACTCCTGGGAGCCAGGAACAGGACACTACTAGGAGGCTATGGAGGATAGCGACTTACTGGAACGGGGTAGATTAAGACTGGAAAAAGACCAGAAGACATCTTCAACGGTCCAGTTTGAGTGAATGAGCAGGGGTCTAGGTGTTCCTATGGCTGGTGAGCATTTACTCCGTTAAGGTAGGCTATGTTAGTAACAGGTGGCTAAATGTAGAATATTTCTAATACTCCTGTAAGTGTTATAGTCATGCTAATATCCATAGAGGGTCACTTTTGTTCATTTTGTGCACTCAATCCAGTTAGTTGTAAATAAGCACAAACAATGTTGCTTTAGTGAGTTTATTCTTTATTCTCTACCCAACGTCATGCTCAGGATGTCAGCAAACTCAAGGTGTTAATGAGAAACAGGTGCCAAGACCAGGGAGAGCCAATTTTACTATATTTCACAATAGGGCAGGAAACTGTTGGTTGGACAAGCTGTTAAAATGACATGTAGCAAGTACAATGAAAACCTGTGGTCCATGGGGAACTCGGTCATAATATCATTAAAGCTGAATGAAAAGTGAGAGCACACATTTCACACAACGTACTCACACTCACCAAGTGGTACCGGGTACTGAAAAAACACTTCCAATATCCACCATTCATAATACTAACGTCACAATCTGTCTCCTTCCGTGATTCAGAGCTCATCACAAATCACATGCAGCATGAAATACTGAGGACAGTGAGAATGCACAGCTTATTTAACGCCATAATGCAGAGACACGTAGCAACAAAGATTTACTCTTACACTTCGATAAGACTTGCTATGTGCACTATTATTAATGGCTATTCAATTTATACAGTTTTCTCCCAGTTTAGTCATAACCAAGGAGAAAGAAAGCACATGCCTCCTGCAAGACACCTGAATGACTGGCGCTCATGTAACGTCACAGGGCAGCTGAACACACTTGGAAGAGATTGTTAACACTTGTATTTTTTATACACGAGCTAACAGATGCTCACGATTGGCTAGCATGGCTCTGATCAACGCAGGAGACAGAAAGGCCATCCGTTCCACCCCGAAAGCCAAAAAAGGCTTATTTTGCTCTTTGGGATTAGATGGCTGTGGCATTGTGGGGTTGTACCGTTATGAAGGTCTTCCATCAATATGACTTTTTTTCTATATTCATTTCATGCTGTGATTTGGCTCAAGCTACACATTCATTTTTTTCTCCATTGGTTAATTTCATTTTCTATTGCAGTTTCACCCACTCTTCTGATCAGTAAGGTCTCTCCTTAACACATAAATTTAATTGCAAATCTATGGCTTTTTACAAAGAACGATAGTCACTATAGATGCTGAATGAGATACTTTAGAAATATGTTAGTGAATTGTTATAACTTGACTTTGCGTAGGTTGTGCTTTTTTAAATTTTTTTTTACTTCCTTATTCAAGTTGCTTTCTAGTAGCCCACTATTACACTGACTCAAATCTCAAATAATGTATTTATTAAAATAACTACTTTAGCTGGAGTATGAGTTTTTACTTTACCACATGTCTCTGCTAGACAGGAGTCTTATTTTGATAGATGGCAGGACTAAGAGTATAAATGGTGCAATATAAGTAGTATCTCCTTATGCTTTGTTTCATTTCAAAAGAGCCTTAGACACATCTGTGAAGTGTACAGCATTACAAAAAGAAGAAGAAGAAGAAGAAGAAGAAGAACTAAATGATTCTTACTCATTCTACATCAGTTTTTTTCTCCTACCCAGACAGGAAGAAGATGCACATAATAGCATGCTAGATAAACCCCTGCTAAACAGCATCTAATTTCTAAAAGTATCTGAGCATTTAGCAATCAATACTTATTAAACTCAATCTGGCCTCTGAAATCAAAGAAAGCTGATACTTAAGATATTCGACTCCATGCCATTCCATACATGTTCTGATTAGTATGGAAACACACAAACCCATATCATTAGTGAGTCAGTGCACTAAGAATGACCAAGAGAAGAGAGTAGGCTAAGAAATTACCAAATTGTTCACACATTGTTTGCTTCCAATCTTTAGATATCTATTCTAATATAAAATTGTGTTTCTTTTGTTATGTGCAGCATGCTAAGAAGAGCGCTCAGGCCAAACATCATGAGCTTATCATTGTTCACTATGGCACTAACACATCACTGTGGCAAGACATTACAGGATGAAACAATTTTAGTCATGTCAATCATTCTTCATATTTGTAGCTAAATTGCACATGCACAGTATGTCTTCTCTTAGACTGTAGTAATAAAACCATCAAAATCCAACAGAAAATGACCCCTGAATTTTAGTAATATTTTAGTAACATCGCAGGCTTAAGACGCACCCACTTGGAACAATCACATCATGCCATATATCCCTGAAAAACTTGCTTCCTATATACGGTATGTCAGATTATGTGTCATTATGACATATAAACACCACCAACTAAAGTGAGAACACATGAAGTCACACACTGTATATTTTTAACATGTTTTCCTCATAATTAATTTTTTTTTTTTTAAATATTCAGAACTAAAACTCTCTGCTTCTAGACAACCTGTATTTATAGAATATCACATGTTCATACCTATCCCTAATTAGAAAGAAATTACAGAGAAATGTCCCAAAATGTTGATTATTGTTGGATTTATATTTGATTTTATACTGAAAAAATAGTACGACAGTTTTTTTTTTTATTATTAAACAATGAATCAATTCGTGATGAATGATATTTCAACAAACTGTTTTATAAGTCTTTTCCTTGAGGGAGTCTTCACAATGAAATTTTTTTTTTTTACATCAAAATACTAAATTTTTGATTTTATTAAATATGCAAATGTATGTATTATTAAACATGCAAATGTATTAATTATACAAAGCCACATTTGCATAAATAAATGTCCATTAAAAAAGAAAAGATACTTGTAAAAATATCAGAAATCAGCTGGCAAAGACTGATTGTAATACCTATTGTTAAAAAAAAAAATAATTCACCTGTAGTGTCTTGTCCTAACTGTAAATGTGAATCAGAACTGCCAAATGAAATTCAGCCTGTCAGGAAACTAGTATTTTCACTATGTTTCTACATATTCACATCTAATGACTAACTGCCTAAATTGTAATTTAACAATATTGTTTGCTAACTACCTAAATTGTGATTTAATAATATTGCTTTGAACAGTGAAGGAACTACATGAATATGCAATGAAAGGAATTTGCTTGTTGCTTGGTATTCACTTGAATACACAGGTACAGTGTATGTGTGGATGGATAAAAAATATTAGGTATTTTCAATTAAAATAGCCAATGCACCAATGTGCAGGTGTAATTGAAATCATCACAGAGTGCATGCAGGCCTACTTTTTAAATTCACCATGAAAATTCTTTATGAAATGTTTTGAAACAAAAAGCAAAACAAATCAGGACATCTAATGACCTCTAAATTATACAACACAAAACCCCAAGACTGTGATACCTGAGCAACAGTATTTTTGTTACATTAAAACTTCACTATTTTATGGTTCACATTTCTTTCAGCAATGTGGCTTTTGTTGACTTTGCTTTCTAAGACCAAAGCATACTGTGTCAATCCAACTGTGTTTCTGCAGCTGATGTTATGAATGGTTATTATCATCATCTCACGTAGTTAACATCACTGTGCCATAGATGCGTCAAATGCCAGAAGTATATAAGCAATTCTCCTGGACTGCAGCTGATTACAGATCCAACATGTCAGGCCAATACTTTCAGCAAGACGTTGAGGACAATGATATATGACATATAGCGTGAGCTGTATCAATCAAACAGAGATGCTTTCTTGGTAGCCATTAAAAAATGTATGGCTGTTCAAAGTCAGTTAACAGATGCTTGAAGCAAGCTTCTCTTTAGGCATTCTTCTCCCATCTGTTCCTCTCTGGCAGTGCCATTATCAGTAGGGCTATTGGCTCTGCGCTAAAGCACTCCACGGGAAACGGTTTGCCCTGAGCTATGGGGAACTAAAAACGAGACCCCAAGAAGAGCTTTTAATTTTGTTTTCATTAATGACTTGATGTCTTTATGCTGCATGGAGGATTCGTGCATCTGAAGATCCAAATTTATCAGTGTCCATTCTCCTGTTTCCACAGATCCCACTTCCCCTGTTTCCACAGATACCATGCACTGTCTGAGGGCAAAATTCCTGTGAAATGGCCCAAAATGATCTGTGATTACATAAGAACAAAATCTAAAAGACCTTTTCTAATCATCTCTAAACACTGAGACACAATTTGTTGTTCTTTGCCTGCAGTGAGATTGTTTACAGCAGCGTGAATATAGACTACTGTGACAGTTTTATGAAAACAACTCAATACTTCTTATGATTGATATTCAAATTCTGGCTGCTCAGCTCATGGGTTTTTTTTTTTTTTGGTTTATTCATTAGGATGGGAAAGGCATAATAGTTGCAGGGAAAAAAATGGCTCAATGAAACCACAGAGCAATGCACTCAACATATGGCACCTACTGACATCACTGATGCACCTGCAGAAATTTAGCTGAAGCCTTCTTGTCTTATATATAGGGCTGTATTCAGTTAATACAGAAAATTGCGCATGTCAGTATTCAGACCTCAGACGTAACTACTGACTTGAACGCTACTCAAAAACTTTGCGCGAGAGCTCATGCCACCATGTACAATGCTAATAATGGTTGCTATTTTGTTTTATTTTGTAATGTACCTGTATGTCCGGGTTTAGTGTGTGGAAAACATTTGGCATACATGCATAGACAACTTATATAATTCACAGCTGTTTAAGAAACATCAAGAGATACATATAACTTCTAAATATATAACTTAATATAATAAAATTAAATAATGGAATGATTCGCTGATGCAAACTATGACCCACTGAATGGAAGAGAGGATTCACTGACTCAAGGGGTGTAGATCAGGTTCGACATACACGCAGTTGTAAACACAACTTACACAATTCACAAATGTTTCAGAGACATCCACAAATAAACATATAACAAAATGCTACATAAAATCTCAATATTGTTCAATATCGTGAAGTCGGTTATAGATATGTATGGAAGTGTAGTGCTTTAGCTTCCATGTTTGCAATGGTGAAGCCTGTGAGCACCAACTAAACAAAACGAATGACTCACTACATCATAGTGACTAATACTGATTCATCCACCTTAGTGTATCGTATCATTTTGTTTGGTACAAGGCTCTCGACCTGATAATCTGTGCATTGAACAATACATTAAAATGGGCTATCCGTCATAGTGAAATCAATCTTAATCAAGCCCACACTTCCACCACTGAAAAAACTAACTTCCTTGAATCAGGAGAGGCTATGGGCATGCTGTTTTCACAAGCCAATACATTAGCATGCTGTGCTACTAGCATGGGAAAACAGCAATGACTATGCAGTAGCAAACAGAACCTGGTAGATTCCCTCAGGGCTTTAAGGTCTGGTGTTTTGAAGCACTTCAGCTTCCCATTAAGTTATGACGTTGATGGACATGCACTGTAAAAAATTGCTGTAAATTTTAACAGTAATTTACTGGCAACCTGAGTTTCCAGAAAAGTGTTATACAATTTACATTAAACAACTGTAAAACATATTTACACCAAAGTACTGTAATATCTTATATAGTATAAAGTAACACATTTCCTCAATGCATGATGCAACTGAGCAGAAGGATCTTGCTCTAGGACTATGGGTGCAGTAGGATCTGAACACATGACTTTCTGAGATGTAACTCAAACCCTTAACCGCTGCACTATCACAACTAGTTCAATGAATGTGCATTGATTCAACCACTTCTACCGCAGAATTAACTCCACTAAAAGACTACACTGGCTCAGTGCATGCTAGTTGCGCCAACTGTGGTGGCTCAGTGGTTAAGGCTTTGTGTTACAGTTCAGAAGGTCGTGTGTTCAAATCCAAGCATAGCTCTGTTTTCAAATGTACTGGATTGTGTGTTATTTTACATCATGTAGGATATTACAATACTTTACTGTAAATATGTTTACACTTGTTTACTGTAAAATTTACAGTACTTTACTGACTGTAAATTACTGTAAAATCTACAGTATTTTTTTGTTTGTTTTTTTACAGTGCAATGAGCTGTGAAACGAAATATTAGTGTGCCAAATCCAGAATATATGTGTGCAACAGACCGGCGCTAATACAACATAAACATACGGCTAAAACGGTGCATTCACATGCACACACATATGTGTGCAGCAAACTCTCTACTAAATTCAAGCAGAGTTTCGTCACTGATTCAGTCCAGGCTACAGAAATCACCACACTGACAGAACAAGAAAATGCACTTTTCTTTAGACACACCACCCGGAGTCACACCAGTAAGAGCTTAGCCATGTTTAATTTTGTTACATTCTAAAGCACAGCTTTCGTTTCAATATAAGCTTCTAAGCGTCAGAATGGATCACATAAACACTGTCATTAAGTTTTAATAAAAAAAAAAAATGGAAACCAAAGCCACATATTGAGGCAGTGCTTGTTTTTGCTGTATCAGTTTTTGCTGCGCATTACACCCCTAATAAGCTAGCATTAATATTTTATAATCAATGCAAAATTTTACTAAGAGTCTATGTGCTGTGGTTCTAATAGGTACTATCCATTCTGCATTCTACATTAACTAGAGCTTGTTTATGCACACACTGGAACATCCAAGCGCAAAAGTATACAATATAACTATAAATCATACATTGGCTGTACTGTAGTATACATTTGGCCAATTTTCCTTACACTATGGTATAGTTACAGATGTCCATATGCATGTTCGAACATATTTTCTATGTGAGACTGATCTGTCACATATGTCCTTCTCTCTCTCTCTCTCTCTCTCTCTCTCTACTTTCCAGAGAAGTGTGAGTGTGTGTGCCCATGTGGTGGTCTCTAACTGATGAAATTAAAGAAAAATGTCACAAATTGAAAACTAATTAATAAGATAGAGCTCAGGGAACACTTGCAACAGGAAAGACTGATTGTTCCATTAGCACTCAAAAATGATCGCTTAACCTTGTGGCTGAATTTTGCCCCCTTGTAACTCACTTTGGCTGCTAATAAGTCAAAGCTGATGTGAGTTGGTATAGATCAATAAAGCATTACATAGCCCTATAAAATTCAGAGTTATTTTCAGGTAAAAGCCTTCAGGTTGAGAATTACATACAGATTAAAAGAAACAACCCAACTGGTCATCCTTGGTTTAGTCTCGGTGTTACTTCAATTTGTCCAGGGAAACAATTTATAATGCACTCTGTATCTACAGACATAAAATATAGACAAGAACTTTTATTCATATCACCAGAGGGTTCAGAATGTTAATAACTCATGAAATAGCATAGTCTATTGTTTACCACTGGCTGCACTCATATCTCTAGATGTCAGTTCTATTCATTTGCACCTATCCGAACATAAAATATGGAACAAATCCCCAACCTTGGGGTTAACAGTAAACAAAACATGAGACTGACGCAGGAGACAGGCTGTATGATATAAGTTATGTTTTGTCGCAAATCTGTTGGCCCGAACCTTTGGGTGGGAGAGATAAATCTTGGGGTTCTCGTTCATTTTAGGGAAAAAAATATAAATGCTAGAATATTAGAGACTGTGAGTACTTTGGTATAAAAATCTAGTATTCTCCTTTCTACTGAATAAAATGCTGATAATCTGTGTGAGATACTAGGTCATAGTATAGACTGTAAATGAATCATCTAGTAAATCTTGGCTTAACAAGGTTTATAAAAGCAGTTTAAGGAAATTTGTTAAAGTTTGCTATTATATTTGGCCAGTGTGATGGATAAACAACATGAATTAAAAGGATTCATTTCTAAAAAAACTGCAGTTATGAATGTTATAGTATACGTTAGTATTCTTAAACTGCACTATACGTGTATTAGGTACGTAT
Organism: Pangasianodon hypophthalmus; assembly: GCF_027358585.1. Classification (NCBI taxonomy): domain Eukaryota; kingdom Metazoa; phylum Chordata; class Actinopteri; order Siluriformes; family Pangasiidae; genus Pangasianodon; species Pangasianodon hypophthalmus. Next base: position 15,725,834 of record NC_069723.1, on the reverse strand, counting down.
CATGATATAAGTATTGTTAGTTATTAGTTATTTAGCCTAATCTACAGTGCTCTCCAGAATTGTTAACCAAAATTAATAAATTAATAAATATAAAGAATAACACATTTAATAAGCGATATTTTGAACTCAAACATACGGATGCATTGTACTGATTTAGTTAAACATTTTTAACTTAACTTTTAACAAAATACAGGTTTTGAAATTAGGAGCAACTTTAAAATTAATATTTTATGACCCTTGCCCTGGACAGAATAACAGCACTGAAGGTTTTGTTGTTAGAACAAAGACAAATAGTTTCTCCTATTGTTTGAGTGTAAAAATTGAATTAATGTGTGCAATGTTTATTTTATAAAATCAGTTTTATTCATTTTATAAAAGGTGCCAATCATTTTGGTGGCACTATAATTTTAGCTCAGGGCACCTGAATCTATTTTCCAAATACAATCTAAAATGATTTAGAGTTACAAATGTAATCCATGTTTGTTCTGGATACTGGATTAAAACCTAATCACATAAAGACCTAATAAACAATTTATTTGACAATCTGGCCTTAATATTTAGACCTGAATAGACCTGAATATTTAGTATACTCAGAAGTAAGCTGTATAATTATTATTAGTAGTAGTATTAATCTAAAAGTACATTAATAGGCACCTAGTGTACTTCTCTTCAAGTAGACATTAAACTGTAAAGATATTTGACACTTAGTGTACTTCTTTTAGTACACTTGAAGTAAGCGTGTAGAATATCTGGTCGAAAGGGATATTAATCTATTATAGTAGACCATGTTATAAATAACTAAATCAAATCATTTTTATTCATTTTATTCAAGCCTTTTAAAAGTAAATTTAACGTATTAGGTTGTTAATGACATATTAATAACATGTGTGAATAAATTAATTAAATTTAATATTGTTAGAGCATATGCTTGTTTATTTTCATATTTTTCATTTTGAATATAAGAAGTCAGCTTAAAACCATATACCAGGAAAATGTAGATTTTATAATGAGAGATTTAATAGTGAACCACCTCAGCCACAATTTCCAAAATTGTCGTACGTGAAGATACTCATGTACTACATAACCGTTGTGTAGTATGAACAATGTTCTGAACAATCTGAAGTTACAGTTACTTTTCCCTTTACATTGAAACAGAAATAAATAACATGGTAATGGCATGTTCCTTTCATTCTAAAAAAGTAAAGTGACACATACCCTGCAAATGCCAAAGTTCCCAACTATACTTCAGTGCTCTTAAACTGTCATCCTGACATTACCTTGGCTTCAGCTTACAGTTAGTGTAAGATGACATCTGTGAAGCTGTCTTCTACAAGAAAGAGAAATGAATTCTCAGGACTTTCTCCAGTCTGCTGATCACAGAAAATTTTCAATTATTAGAGAACAAAGGCAGATTTAAGGAGTTTCGCAGCAGAAATGAACGGTTCCATCGGAAAGTCACTTATTCAGGCTCTATTTGAATCAGTTTAACTTGTGCCCTTGAGCCACAGTGATGGGAAGCTGAGACATTAGATGGATGGTTTAAAAAAAAATGTGAAATTAAGAAAAATGGAGAGGACCAGGAAAAATGGACAGGAGCACTGAAGCCAGTATAAGATATTAGGAGAATGATTACCTATGTGAAAAACAAAAGACTCTGATGTAATATGGTCCAGGATGGCATGGTGGTGCAGTAGGCAGTGAGTAGTTCTCAGTTAGATCTTGAGCTCAGGTTACTCTGTGGGTGGATACTGAGATGTTCTTGCTGCCTCTGTGTGGGTTTCCTCTACGTTCTCCGGTTTCCTCCCACCTCCCAATAACTTGACACTAGGTGGATTGGCTACTCTCAATTGCCACTAGGTTTAAAATAGTGTGTGTGTGTGTGTGTGTGTGTGTGTGGTGCCCTACAACAGACTGTTGTTCCATCCAGGTTGTATCATCCAGGGATAGGCTCCAGATCCACCATGACTCTAACCAGGATAAGGTGCTTACTGAAGATGAATGAATGAATGTAATATGATCCCATAACATAGATTCTGTAGCCTTTGAAATAAGCAATAACACTAAGTCAGATCCTTAACTTTCTGACATTTGTTTGAACTTTTTTCCCCCTGTCTTGTCTCTTTCTTCTCTACATGCATCTCTTGCCCTCTGGGCTCTCCTCCATCTGTGAGTGCGGACACATTGACACTTCCCTGAACTACCGACAGAGAAAGTCAAACTGTTAATCTCTGAATCTGATGCTTCAGCATCGCAGTCACAACGCAATCTTGCAGAGAACCTTTGATTTTCCTCACTTCTTGCTTTCCTCCACTGCTCAGTTTCTCAGGCTTCAATGTGCAAGTCCTCTGAGGAAGGTCCTAACTGCCAAATCTTCTCTATCCTCCATGCAACAGCAGGAACAACACATCCATGCTTCAGAATTGCTGTCCTCAGTGAATTTTAACCACAGCAGCACACACTAGCGGTGTACATGCTAGTTCATGGCTGTTATACTCGAGTCTTTTCCATCTATAGACCACTGCTTTTTCATCCGTTTCCATGGTTTCTGGTCCATTCTGACCAGCTAAGTTAATTAGAGTTAAGAATCTATTTTCACAGTGAAAAGCAGGCTGTGATTACACTTATATACCTTGACACAACTGGAATGCAAGGATAGGGTGTGTAAAAGTGTTTGGGGTGAAATATCTCGAAATGGAACCATGTTTTCTGTTAGTCACGATAATAGGGAAAAGCGAGAGTTACATGTATGACTACTATACTCTATATGGTGTTCAGCTACACCACTGTAATGGAGGTCACAGCTACTGCATAATAGACTAATCGCAATTATTATCACAATTATTTGAGCTCAGAACAGAAGGCTGTGAGTTTGAATCCCAGTATTGCAAAGCTGACCCTGTTGGGCCCTGGAGCAAGGACCTTAACCCACATCTCCTCTGCCTAATTTTAAATTGCTTTGGGGAGAAAAAAAACAACTGCCAAAATGAGTAATGTAAATATAATCATGATTAACTGTTAACATTCCATAAACATACAGTATGTCTTCATATAAAAGTATGTAGTTAGTCGGGTTAGTCGGAATGTGAACCACGTTCATCGATATAATAAAACTGCTGAAGATAAAGTTTTACAATCACTGCTTGTTCTTAACTCTGATCCAGCATTTAAACAGAGCCTTTAAAAAAGTTTTTTTAATTCACATTTACTTTATTAACATAATACACACTCATGTCTACACTCTTTTATTCGTTTATTCATTGACATTATAGTTCCAAGTTTTTCAGTGTGTCTCACTTTTCACTTAAGACATATTTTTCATCCAGAAATCTCATTCACACACTATTTCCTCCCTTGACTTTGCAATCACCAGCAACAGGGCCATTATTTGCGTGTAAACTGTACACCCAAATTAGCACTCTTTATTTGGGATGTTATTAAATCAGGGCCTCCAAATTGGGATGTTAATAGGCACAATATTTTCACCTGGAAACTGCAATAGACGCAATACAGGTATTGTTATTCATGTGGATTAGCAATGCCCATGCACTATAGCTTTATGGGATTACATAGTCAAAACTCTCTGACCTTATAAACATCGACAGTCCAGGTTTACTAGGAAACTATTCTAATGTAACCCTTAACTTACAGAAATACAGGTTGTAATGGCTTACCTGCTTTTTAAAACCTATTCTGAAAGCGTGGTTGCTCCACAATACCAACCATCTACAAACTATTTATCTTAGAATTGACCCACAATGCACTGTAGCTTATATTCATTTCCATATGGGAACATAAGGACAAGCAGATTTTCAGAACAAAAGCTGAACAATTTCAAGAATAAAACTAACAATAAATACGCTCTTAGGAAAAAAAATCATCAGTTCATCAAAATTCATTGTTCTTTGCTTTGTCATTCTGAGGGAAATCATGAAAGCTGTGTAAAAACACATTAACCATTCGAGAATCCTATGGAAGTGGAACCCTTGCTTTAGCGTATGTTATATTAGCATACTTGTCACTGTCAGTGTCATTCACCTGTCTGCTCCCAAAGTCAGGTTTAAAGTAAAAAGCTTCTTTAAGTTTCAGCTACTTGGTAATATTCAGCATACCAAGCTAGTTGGCAAAATAGCTCAGTGCCAAAATCTTGGGGTAAATTACATTACACGACAACAGCCAGAGCTTGTACATCCAAAACACAGTGCAACTGCTAGACAGAAGTACCACTGAAATGTTTTAATCCTACAAACGTGTGATCTTTGAGCTAAATGCTCTTTATTAGATGGCTAGATTACATTATTCCATTAGAAAACAGAATGTTCTGAAATAGTGTTTTTCTACTACTTTAGGCTGAAGTGATTAAGTGATGTTAAGCTATTTTTATGTTATTTCAAATACAAATTAAATACACACATACAAACAAGAAATTTAAAAGCTCTTGTTGCTACCATGCAGAAAACATACACGGAGTAAAAGGTGTTCTATTGCATATTATTGATTACCTATTATTATCGAGTCAAGTACAATCATAGACATATCACACACATGGACATATCTAATTACTTCCCAGTACTTCCATGTTAGATTGAATTAGGCCTACGTGCAAAAGGAAGTGCTCTTTGTATTGTCTTTCGATCAAACCCTACCACTAGCCATCATTGGATTCTGTCATATTTTACTTTCCTGGAAATAACTACAGTAAAGCAGGACACTATTGTGAGAGAAAAAGTCAGTATTAATTAAATAAACAGTACAAACAGACAGAAATAGAAGGAGCCGCTGTATGTAGCTGACTCATTCTCTTGAGTAAAACTGGGAGCTGCTTTTTTTTGCTACATTACATGACATTCTGGGTTATATAACTTCCACATAATGCATTTTAGCTCCAGAAATAAATTATAAAATAGTATAAGGTAATAAGGTGTGAAATGTCATCAACATCAAAAGCTTTTTTAAGCAAAGAATACAGCTACTGTAGTTCCAGTGGGATCATTATATTCTATACTCCTAACACATTGCATATATTTCTTCAGAACATTCTCAATTCTTCATCTGTCAGTTTCACAGCTAGGCTACGGTATTGTTCTCATTCTCGTGTTCCTTCCCTCTCTGCCAATCTGTGTCTCACCTTTTCCCACCGTATTTTTGATGTGTGAAGCGTTACTAGCATTCCGGGTATAAAATACAGCTCAAAACATTCAAATGATTCAAATTAATAGTGATAGTAACAGATCTAGAGAGGATGAGCACAGAAAAGCTGAATCTCTCTCTTTCTCCCTCTCTCGCTGTCTGTCTCTCAGCTCAGTGGCTCCGAGGGCATTTTTTTCCGAGCACATCTTGCTCCCTGGCTCAGGGCTTTGCCATCCTCACAATCAGTATGCAGCTTCCGTGCACAGTGCTGATCCGTCTTTACGAGGACATGGAGTTGCTGTGCTTTTATCCCCAGCCTCCACCCGCCCCCGGCTCCTTCACTGACACCTTCACTTGCAAATCCGCCAGCGATCTATCTCTCCTCCCAGGCCTCTCACGCACCCGTGGGAACCTTTACAAAGATCAAATCAATACCAGGATATAAACATGCATCAACTGAAGTTTGTGTTTCTCACTCTCCATGTCTTGGTCTACAAAGTTAGGTTCCTGAACATAATGTTGCAGGTCACTACAGTCAGCCATGACCTGAACATCGTAAGAATGAAAGAAATTTGTTTTTATTGATGAAATCATACAGTTTGGCTGATCATCAAAAATGGAAAGGAATGTTCATAAAGACAACAATAAAGATTAATTCATAAAGATTCACAATAATATATTAATGTGGATGCCAAAGCAGTTGTACAGTTAATCACAGAAGAAATTAGCACCAACAATCTGTTTACTGACTTCAGAGTTTTTTTTATTCTTGTTTTTATATATTTCTGGTACTGTTTTGTTATCAAGAATGATAAAATCCAAATTCTGATATGGCAAACCCATACTGAAGACTCACCCGGAAAGAGTAAAAGCACTGAGTCTCTTCCTGTAATGTGTAACAAGGTTAGAGAGCCATGGTTCTCATAGTGGGGTCTGGGGATCCTCAGGGGTCTGTGAAATATCTGTGATTTTCTAATTTTGTTACAGTGGTGGAAACCACAACCCACCATTATCAAAGTTATTATGACCATAAATAATGTCAACTGGGGTCTATTGACAATTTTTACTTCAGTTCAGAAAGTTTAGAAACAAGTCAAACTTGACACAGTGGAGGGATCTCTCTATCACCAACAACTCTAGTCCTTCTTGTTGCTTATGTTGCTTTGTTTGCCAGAGCTACCCTTAAAATATAGTTTGAACATAAAGGAAGCTACTGGAGGAATTTTCAGACAGTTGACCTTGCTGTGACCTTGACCCTGTTTGGATCAAATCCAAAATCTAATCAGTTGGTTACAGTGATAATTCCATATAAAACCTACAAACATTCAACCCCTCATTCTTAAGATATCGCACTAACAAGAATCTGAGACAGATGCACAGATATAGTGATGGATGGACGGATGGATGGACCGATGACAAAAATCGTAAATAACAATGAAAATGGGTCTTGAGTTCCTGACCATGAACATTCAACCACTCATTCTTGAGATATTGCACTAACGAGAGTCTTGGACAGATGGACAGCCAGAAAACTTAACGCCTCCCCCACTCACTAGAGGAGCCATAAAAAATAGGCAAAATATTATTTGGGGTCTGATGGACTCTGTTAATATATATATATATACACACACATATAATACACACACACATACATATATATATATATATATATATATATATATATATATATATATATATATGTGTATGTATGTATATAGTTGATTGATGCATGGATTGTCCTCTTCAAATCAGACCACAGGCTTTCAATAAGGTTCAAATCCAGAGATACAAAACACTGATTTTGATTTTATGTTCTCAAAAAAATTCTGTGTGATTCTGATAAATGTTTGGTGTCATTATATTATTTAACGATCCATCTACAACCAAGTCTTAAGCTCTTGGCAGAGTTTGGCATGTTCTTGGGAAAAGTTCAGGGTCTGAATTTTGTGAGACATTGAATGTTGTGCTTGTTTTATGCAACGGTTCTAAACAGCTTGTTTTCATGGAGGTTGATTTTGAAAGACCCCCAGGAATCAACTAAACTCTGCAACTCAACCACTCACTTTTTTAGGGCCCTCATTGTGCTCGATGGTATTTCAACTGGTTCTGAATTTTTATCACAGTCAATCACTATGGAAACATGGCAAGGTCTCTGACAACAATGTAGTTTCTGGAAACTAAAGTTAAATAAAAATAATAAAAATAAAACATAATAAATATTTCCAAAGAGAGTAATTGGTTTAATGTGGTTTTCAATTGGTTTAATTTTTTAATGTTAAACGAATTTTCCATATATCCTTTGGAAAGAAAATACTATTACTAAAAAAAAGGAATTATGAGATTATTTTACTGGATAAGTAAATGGTTTCTCCACTTAGCTGGATAGAAAATTTTGAGGACATTGTGCAGTGTGTATTTTAAAAAGCCATGTGTGCCTATTTGTGCCTAAGCAGGACCCAAAAGATTGCAAATTTCTGTTTTATTTCACTATTATGTCATCAGCAACACCCTTATAAAGAAGCCTTTGCCACAACCCCCTCTCTCTCCCTGATTAGATTAAATTGTCTCAGCAACTGATTTAAGAACAGAAATCAATTACTACACTCCTCCACATCTGTATCACAGTAACACACGCTGGATATGAAATGGCCCTCGCCTTTTCCTGTTTAATCTGTGATTACGCCTTCAATTTGTTCCGGTGTTATCTTCCTCCACTTTGTTGCCACACCATCATCATTGAGATGTATCACCTCACATGGTTTATATTACACTCGCTCCAAATCTCTTAATTGCTGTTTGACATAACAGATGAAGTCACGGCAAAATCCCCAGTGCTGAATTAACTTACCGTCTCACAGTGTTCATTTGTGTCCAACCGGGCTTAAATGATCACTGTAGGTGGTAATTCAACATAGTATTAATACAACCCTGGGGATTTTGCTCTGACCGCTAGGTTAGAACACACATTGGGTCTTATCGGGACTATTTGGATTGTCTAGATTGTCTTAATGAGGACATGCTAGAAATAGCATTGAAACAAAAATACATTAGATATGCAGATAGGAAGCCAATGCTGAGATAAAGCATCTCTGTAATTGCTCAGCTGGAGAGTTGTAATAACTATTACAAAGTCTAATTCAAGTTCTCGTTTGAGTTGGCAGGATGGTGAAGCCGCTCATCCTTTATCGCTCTACATACAGTAGCAACAGCTAGACGAGCGTCTGCATGTTCGCATTGGCAGATTCAAGTGCTGATGGCTCTGCTGATGGAGAGAGACCGCTCAAAGAGACACGTAGCGCTGAGGATGGCACAAAGTAAATGAGATTCATTGTCTGGCCGCTGTCTATGCACTGAGAGAGCGCATTCAGCAAGGAGTGAGAGGAGTGAGAAAGACTGTTTAAAGGTCAGTTCTGCAGACGGCTGATGAGCCAAGCGCCCGGCTTCATTCTGAGCCAGATATGATATTTTAGAGACAAGAAAGAAAAATAAAGAACCCCAAACACCTAAAACAGATCCACTGAACTCCTCTTTGGGTACGGCATTGCCTCTTGGCCGAGGTAGATGCTGTCCGTAAACACAATATGCACTGGTGTACTCTCAGTGCTTGAAAAGCCTTCTCTGCTGGCTTAATAATTCTAAAATTAAAGAATAATAAATGCACTACAATGTTCATTCACTCATCTTCAGTAACCGCTTTATCCTGGTCAGGGTCACAGTCTGTACTACAATATATTATCTTTATTCATTCATTCTCATTGAGGTCAATTATTCCTAGACTCCTGAAGTGTTTTATTTATATGCGATGGATATAATCATTCAGATGTATCATTGCTAAAGCCCTTGTATCTTGCTACTTTACATACAGACAGTCGATGCAGAGAGAAGATAATGGTGCCACAAATATTGACTGAGCACCACCCCTAAGGAGCAAAGCCAATCGTAAGGCTGTGCACTATCCCTGAAAGCACGTCAATATTTCAGGGTTTTTTTTTTTGCCTCATCCAGGCATGTGGCTGGTATTGTTAGAATAGAACAGAAAATCTTAGAACTTAACCTTCTATAAGCAGTAGGGCTGTTATAACATATCTCACTCTTCAAACAGTATATAAATATTTAAATTATAATATTTCAGTATAAAAAGGCAGAAAATAACATTTAAAAATGTGCTTACTAGCATGCCCTGTGAACATTAAGATGTTTACAAAACACAAAAATGATGTCTCTACTGTATGTTAATTGTATTTCTAGCTTCTTTTTTTTTTCTCTCAAACAACCATTTTGACAACCAAAGAACAATAGCAATAGCTCCTGTAAATCAGGCCAGGTATGCCTAGCTGTGGATTTCCCAAAAAATCACTCATTGGATAAGGTACGTCTTTCTAAAAAAAACAACGATTTAAACTTTTTTGGCTAAATGAAGTTGAGAATGAATTTATGATATTGCCTCCTTGTGAATTTCTTTGCTTAAGCAAAAACAACAGTTATCATATTTGTTGTATGCGAACTTCTGTCTGTGGCAATAAAAAATTATAGACTCATTAATATTCAAATGCATTCTAAAAAAAACCCCATTCTCATAACTAATTAAAATTCAAATTAACTTTTTTAACAGAGTTGGATGGCCCTAGTTGGCAGCCATACACAAAGTTTGAAAGTAATACAGAGTTTCAGTGGTTTGCAGATGGCCTGATCTGCTCTCAGTTACGCTGCTTTACGATTGACTGTGCTCTTTCAGTCAATATTCACAGCACCTTTCTCCTTTCTGAGGACCTGTCAATCAGCAGCGAGATTCAGAAAGCAAGTAAACAAATTTATCTAGGCACATTAGCATGTGTCCATTAAAACAAAGCAGTGCGATGGCTGAGGGGGAGGGGGGAGCTGGATTTGGTTGAGGATTTGCTGTCGATGCCATTTTCGAAGAGGGATTTTAATGAGGAATTTCATTAGTCATTTTCATTAGTGACTATTCGTGCGTGGTTGTTTTACGTCAATGTCCTCTTTTCATTTCAGGGCGGTTGTGTGTTAAGGCCTTGTATTGGATGATGTTCACACTGTGATCTATTCAGTTGAAAATGTTTTATTAGGAGAAAATAATAACAGACTGCATTGATGGTCTAGACATTGACGATATGCGCTCAGAGTGAGAATAATATTCTGAATGTGACCTTCAATATACACAGACATGTAACGCATTATAGCATTAGATATAGAATAAATGACTGCCAGCCTTATTGGACAGGAGAATGTAAATAACTATCATGATGATGTAGGTGGTCCAGATGTCCCACATATGCACAAAGCAGATGGGTGTAGGTGTGAAGACTATTCAAATCCATTTCACACTCAGACGTCCACTGTTTAAAGGAAACATTGCACGTTTTGTAGGCAGGACTATATTTTTCACAGATGAGGCCGTTCAACAGTAACTGTATCTTATCTCTACTTTTATTTCTGACTGTTAACAGTCAGAGCAGCTTTTCACGGATTGAAAGACTACCAAATGTCAAATGCAAATGTTTAATTGGATAGCTCTCTCTGACTAATACAAAATGTTATGAAGCGTTCTTAAAATACAATTCAATGAGATACTAAGGAAAACAGAAATTAGGCAGCACATCTTCTGGACTGGTGTAGCGGGCTAGGAGGAAGAGTTAAAAATGATGGTGTTCTGTTTACTAAAAGAGTAGAGGATTCATAGGCTTTAGCCCAGTCTTTTTTTTTTCCTGACAGTAATGTGCTAACAATCAGATACGAGCATGCAGCTTTCTGTAAACAGCCAATTAAATCCCTTGATATACCAGCAGACAGGAGAAGCCATTTTGTGCTATGTACATTTTTTTTACACTTGTTTTCCCCAACACTTTGTCTACTGCACTTATTTTTTCTGAGAATCCCATATAGATGGATAGATAGTTTCTCAGAACCACATGGATGGCTAGATGGACAGACGCATAGAGAGATAGATGGATACATGCACGAATGAATGGATTTATAGATGGATAGGTTTTTGGCCTGGCCTTGCAAAATCCATCTCGAATTCGAATGCACATGTGAAATTGATGTCCTACTGTGTCACCAAAGAAGGAAAACACTAGATGTGAAATGCTCTGTGGTGTTTACTGCTGACAATGTGCGCTCAAAGATGATACAAGAAACGACAATGACTGATGAGGTCCGCTAACAGAATACTGATTAGGATGCTGGTTACACAGCTAGGTTTAAAAATATTCAATAAAAACCCAGAAGAAAAATAGTGGACTACGGCTATGCATCAAATCACAGACTATGTCCTACATAATGTCCTAAATCAGCCACCAATGTTTTTCTGTAAGTGGAAATGACAAATTGCTGCACAACATGTCATGTCTTTTAGCTACAGGTGAACGTTTAACAGCCACAGGAACAACTGCCAGTTTTAATATCCAAACTGTCCTCCCTAAACTTTTTGTTCTAAATACATTTTGAGCATCAGCTATTAAAAAAAACTGCAGTGGTATTTGATGCCTCTTTTGCTAAGTACAGCAAGCTGCAAAAATGGAACAGACAGTGGGAGACACCGGACCCAATTCATTCCACTCTTTCTTGTGTGCCGGAAAAACACATTGTGACCTGCCATCACATAAACATTCAGAATGTCAAATAAAATTAAACCATGAAAATACAGACATGTTAGATGATGTTATGTATTATATAGTGAACAGATGTCTGTCAGGCTTAGTAATCATTAAACTTTTTTTTTTTTACAGAACATACGTATATTGTCACAATAGACGTGGCAACCAGTGACTGTCATTACAAAATATCTGGTCATATTTAAAAGTAATATTGTACAATAACAAATCAATTGCTATGAGAATGTCTAAACCAATTCAAAAAAGTAGTTTAGAGGTGTGCTGGGTGTTTCCATGGCAATGTGTGAAATCACTGTGAATGATTTTGGGCGTAATTAATATAATATTTGGGTATTCGGGACACAAAATAATTCAACTGAATGTCAATATTTTTTTAACATACAGTAATAAATACATATAAAGTATGGTGGCACAGTGGGGATTGTTGCGCTGCACAGCTCCAGGGTCCCCGGTTCAATCCTGAGCTCAGATTACTGTCTATTTGGAGTGTCATGTGTTCTCGCGGTGTTCCCGAGATAGGCTCTGGATCCAGTGAAATCCTGCCAGGATAAAGCAGCTACCGAAGATATAACGTATGCAAAAATGTTCAACCCTCAATTCAGCAGGTAAACCACCCACCTGCCAATACTGCTGGTGTCCTTGGGTAAATTTTGAGCTGAAAGAAATTGCTATACATTGTGGTAGTTTTGTGTTGAGGTAGCATACGTTGGTGGTACACCGGATTTATGATGCACTATTGTTAATAATATAGTAATCCATCGAATATGATTTGTCCACTGAGAATTCAGACAATGCTACAAAATGGCTGAAACCCCGAATAGTACACTATATGGCAACTAGGGAACAAATTCTTATCCAGGCTATAGCGTATGTTTATGCGGATTAGAATACACAAGTGTGTTGCACTTTATGTGTGAATAGAGACTATAGTCATGGCAACTGTAAATATGCTGTACAACATACTACTTTAATTAATCAAAACATCTGGGTCATGATGGGTTATTATATTTCTACTATACAGTCAGAATTAGTTGTGTATTTTATTCTCTCCATGCAGTTCAAAGACATAGACTGGGTGATGCATTTAAGGCACACTTAAGGTTTTGTACTGCAAACTGTCACTAAAAAAGGATCTCTGGATAATCAAGAGGACAGTCATTATAAGACATCTAAAAAAAAAAAAAAAAAAAAAACATACCTATGGTGAATTTTGAAGGTGAAAATAATGAGCACGTCCTAAGTTAAAACAGCTCACTCTATCTCAATTAATGTAATAACTTTAATGTTAAACACCAAAAAACCCAAATATAATCGTTATCTCTTTTTCTGTCTTTTCTGTGTCTGCAGGCTTCAACGAGAAGCTAATTATCATGTCTGCATGCCCAGAGGTAGGTGATCTTATTAACTGACTGTGTCACAGAACCATTTATCAGTAGAGTTATTATGGCCTCCACGAGCAAGCTATATATGTCTTTCATTAAGGAAGTCTTTCAAAGACACACTACTTTTTCTGAATTTGCTGTGAACAGCCTCATTAAACCTGATGGAGAGAGAGAGAGAGAGAGAGAGAGAGAGATGTCATTCGTGCCTGTGCCATGTAGTTATGTACAGCTGTGATAGCTGCAGCTTTAGCAGGAGATTAACTGTGCTATTTCTAGATTAATCATTAATATAAAGAGTAGAGAATGCTATCGGGTCAGTTTCCAACAGACAGGGTCTGTTGCTGCATCATCAGAATTCCAAGAAAGCATGTACTCATTTTTATGTGTTCATTTGCTATGGGAATTAATGTTATCGTTCAGATTTTCAGTTGTGAGCCAGAGAGAAAGAGAACAAGCTGGGGGCCAGCCATCTTAGGTGACTGAAAGAGCTCACGATAAAAATGATGCAAGTAAAATGCGAGCAGTCACAGGACTAAAAACAGACCAAAATGCTAGCTGTCAGCATAACAGCTCACGTCTGCTGCCCAGTGTGTCTCTTGTATGGTGGCGTTTTTTTGGCTCTGCTCTCTGACTGATCCGTGTAGATGCAGATCTGTCAGCAAGCACAAAGCAGTGAGGCTCGGTGCCTGCGCACTCCCAGTCTCCTTCCTCCACTGGATTATTTATAGCGTAGCTCCATGGCCAGCACTCACAGGCTTAAAGCACATTCTTCCAGGATAAGCTAACTCTCTGGAGCAGCTGAGGGGGGCATCTTTAAGCGGCAAATAAAAGCGCTTCCCTCTGATACACCTCGCACGTCAAAAATCCACCAATAAGCCAAACTGTGGTGCTCTAGTGGCACAGCATCCATCCACACGTGTAGCTAGGCCCTCTGGCGTCTCCGCAGTTATGTTTGAGGGGGATTTTTTGTCCCTCAGGTCCAATTTGTGTGTCACATTACATCTCCAGTACAAATGTCTTATTCTATGAGTCACTAACTAAGGTGGGAAAAAGGCTCCTCTTGTGGGGATTAGACAGGGGATAGCCATAGAAAAGCAGATGAAACCCTGACCTAAATGTCTGGTCCCAAAAGGGATGTCAGGCCCTGAGCTTTTTATAGCAATTACACACAGAAAAGATTTGCAGACATGAAGAGTCAGCGGGACAAAAGAGAACTTGCAAAAAAAGTGGACATGAGAAATACAACGGGTACAAAGCGACGATTTATTAGGTCACATTTCATTCGTTAGAGCGACGGCTAATCTGGTTGCTCTTTTAGCATTAAAGGAGCAGTTTGTAATTTCTAGAGCCATCTGCTGTTTGCGAGGTGAGTTGTAATTGCAGTGAAACACCCCTTCTGAACAAACTAAAGCTCTGCCTGAGATTGTACCCTTACTCAGTCATTCATTATTCAATATTCACTGTTCACTGTACAGGCTGTTAGACCGTATGCTGAGGAATATATAGAGCAGCAGTAAGGAAGGTCCTAAAAAAAAACCAAATTGAAATATAGCACTTTAATGTTGTTTTCAAATATGCAATCCAAGAACAAACAGAAGTTCTAAATTAAATTTTCTGCTATAAATACATGCAATTATTATGTGTTACTTGTATTAACAATTGACTGTTGAATTATACAGCTGAAAAAAATTGCTGTGCTGTTGTTAACTATCCAGGGAATATGATCGTACACTGAGAATTAAGACAACACTACAAAATGGCTGACATGCAAAACAGTGCACTTTATGGTAAATAGGGAACAATTTCAGACACGGCACATGTATGCCTCATGGGTTATCTTTTACGGAAGAGGCACACAACTGATCAGCTCTGCTCCATATGGAGCTTGAGCTAATTTCAGGGCCAGAAAAATGCTATATCTACAAATTATATATACAAATTACCTCTGATATTATACACATTACAAATAGCCAAAATATATCTTCCGTGTACAATCTCACATGTAATCAACATTTGTTGACATAATGTTTTATAAAACCAAAGTTGCAATATTCCTACTGCAGAACTCATTAGTGTGGGAAAGTTTTACTTTTACTCATATAGACCTCTTTTAGTTATAAAAAAGCTATCTATTATAAATAACTCATTACTGCATGCTGCCTACTTAGAAATAAAATGTATGTATGTTGTAATTTTACTGAAGCACATAAAAATCCAATCCCCATCCACATCCGTTTTGTCTTTCTGATGATTGATGTCTAGTGACAGGCAGCTCAGTCTATCTACACAGATCTGAAAGCACCAGGATTTTTTTTCTTTTTTCAATTTGTGGGAGTTGGCTCAAGTCATTACAACCTTTTATGTATCTGTTGTGATGTTGGAATGTTCTCTATCACAGCGTGCCCATTGCTGGAGATCTACCAACATACTGAGTTTAGTTCCAACACACCTGGCTGTAATATTCAGATGCTACTAAAACCCTTGATTAACTGGATCAGATGTGCTAGATTATGCCTGGACTAAACTCTACAGAAAGTCCAGAGCTCCAGAAGCAGGCGTGGGCAGCTGTACTGTGTTGGGGTTCACTTGGAAATGAACTCACGTTAATAAAAAAGCACTGAGCTCAGGGATGAAGAGTGAACCGGGGTAGTGAGCGCCTGCTGGCTCAGAGGTTCACATAACTACAGAGAGGATGGAGGGCTATCTACGTTCATCCTCTTGGTTTAAGTTTGGATATTTTGATGCACGCATTGGAGTCCACATTTGTGCAATCCAGTGCATCCTTTTTTTTTTTTTTTTTTTTTTAGCTCAATACAGTCGGATTTTTTTTTATTTACATTCAAATCACGTCCAGTCCCATTCTATGAGCAATCCATAGTATCCACAGATCCGGATGCATTAAGCTACAGTCGCAGTTTCTTCTCCTGTCCTGCATGGCCAAGCCTGCTTTATGCATCGCGGAGAAAATCTCTTATGCTTTATACTAGGACGACCCCAAGATGCAGACGGCTGCAAATACCGCAGTCTGATGGGAGCGCAATAGGTTCGTGCTCGCGCTCTATTACCGGGACCTTATGCTACTGTACTCTCCAGTGCGACAAAACCGATAGCCATACCTCAGGTAGTGTTTTGAAAAACTATTTAGGTATGATAGGATGCAGTTTCTGACCCAGCCCAACTTAAAGCACTGGTCCTGAATTAAGCAGAGCACACCCGCCACTCCCTTTAAGACTCCTGGACTCTGAATTAGACTAGAATTTCAATACTTCCAGACAAACACACAGGGAATGAAATGAGACTCTATAACTAAGCTTTACTGCCACTTATTTAGGAGCAAGACTATTTTTTCAAGTCGTCCTGATCTTTAAGTGCAATGCTTAGCCACCTCCCTTAATAAACCCCTCTAATATATATATATATATATATATATATATATATATATATATATATATATATATATATATATATGTATATATATTTGTGAAAGTAGAAGTTCTTAAAACAAATGCACACACAGCACAGCTCTCTGAGCCTTCCTCTGTAGCTCTCCTTCATCACTGCAACTTCGCACCCGTGGTGATGGCCAGTGTGAAAGAATGCGCGCGCACCAAACTTCTAACGCATGTTTATTCTCTAAATCTCCTCCTCAGGATAGCACTCGGGTAAGAGTGTGTGTTTGCGCAAAGACAGCCAAAGCCAACTCCCTTCACCGCTGCAGGCAATAAACCGGCGCGTCCTCGAGCGCTCACCTTTAACGACAGTCCCGCAGACGCTGCAGAGCACGAAGAGCAGGTGCTGCTTCAACATCATACTGTTTTGTTTTTTGTTTTTTTTTGGTTTTGTTGTTTTTATTTTTTTCTTCTTCTCGCTGTTTCCTTTCGGTCAAGTGTGCCGGCGTCCGTGGTGCGTCTTCTTCCCTGCAGATGACGGGCTTATCCGGCTGGGTGCGCACTTTTTTAAGAGAGGGAGCACGCGGACTCCACGGGTTTGCCGTGATGCGCCCGGAGCGGAGCGGAGCGGAGGCTGCGCTGTAGCCGGCCTGCAGAGAGACGCTCCCCGCCACAGTGATGAGCAAAGTGCCGCTCCAGCCACCACAGCCGTCAGCGCTACCGCGGAGCACTAAGCCCCGCCCATTCCAGGGTTGCCAGATTGGAATAACAGTTTTTAACCCGTCGAGCTTTAAAGACCTCACAATTTCAAGTCAAGCCAAGTCAAGTCACGTAACTTTATTGTCATTTCAACCATATTCAGCTAGTACAATAAACAGTGAAACGAAACAACATTCCTCCAGGATCATGGTGCTAAATAAACAACACAGAACTCCAAGAGACTACACATTCAATACCAGCCTCAACACCGACTTTACTAGATTAATCATATGCAGCTTGAATCATATGAAGCATATATTAACATACTTTTAAAAAAAATCTCATCTATATAAGCATTAATTCTATAGCTCAGTGCAATTTTCAAAGAATCTCAACATCTCAAAGAAATTGTTGGACAGGAATCCTCCATATTTGGCAACCCGGACCGACACCCGTTTGACAGATAGAAACACCTGACCAGGACCTCAGCCTCTTGCAGTCTCTTAAAAAGAAGAGTTAATTTCTTCCTTCTGAAGTTATCCATCTAAAGACAGCATATTCAAGAGCTAATAAACTGATCTACAAAGCTAAAAAAAAAAAAAAAAAAAAAAAAAAACACCACATTCCTAAATACAGTGTGTAGACTCTCAGTAAGAAGAGTTCATTTCTTTCCTCTATAGGTCTAGTTATCTATCTAAAGACAGCATATACAGAAGCTAATAAACTGATCTATAAACCTAGTAAAAAAAAAATCCACATTCTTAAATAGAGTGTATAGACTCTCCACATTCCTAAATACAGAGCTCATTTCTTCCCTCTATAGAGAAAGAAAAGACAGCATATTCAGGAGATTAAACCTCTTCTCTATGAGCTTTCAGAATTTGCTTTTTAGGCAAATTTCTAAATACAGTGTGTAGACTGATTCAAAGTGTGAAAATGTCTCTGCTGTGGTTAAGAAACTCTCATCTCTCGCTATATAAAACAGGCTTACACAAACCTGCTGTCCTGCTGTGATTTTACTAAGTGCCACAAGTTATCACAAGTGGTAATGATTAAGCCAACCAATCAGCAATCACTCCTTCATCCAATGATTTCTCAGAATTCCCTCACCTGGCAGGTGCTGTAGACAGACTACCACTTTTTTTGTTTTTCATGTCTAACCAAAGTTCCATTTCACAATCTCGCTCTTATTTTGATGAACTTTGTAACAGAGCAATGAGCCCTCCATGGTACTGTGTTACATTCTTCTTTTAAGGACCAACCTATTTTATTCATATTCTCCTAAAACACCTTCTACCAGCTCTTCCTCAAATGGCCACAGACACCTGTTTCCTGCTTATGACTCAAATTCCATAGCGCTTATATACAGTTTAGACTCCTTCAACCAATTACTCTTGTGGGCGTAGGGAAAGCTGATGCCACCTTCAGAACATTCAGAATACCTCTCACTCATACACATAGAGAGAAAGATACACATATTCGGTCTCATCCTGAAGGTCAAATCCATCATGATGTTGATGGAATGCTTTAAAGAAATGTCTACAAAAGGGCCTTGTACAGTTGGTTTTAAAGAATAATGAAAAAGCATTTTCTGACAAGAGCACAGCAGAAGCTTTCATGACCCCATTAGTGATGTTTTGTCATTATGTCTGCTGTGGTTTCAGCCTCATTGGAGCTGATCTCGAGTTCTTATGATAGACTATCAGATAAGCAGTTGGAGAGTGAAAGAAATGTCCCAAAAATATGTCATTAAGAATATAACTTTAAGAATATGGCAAATTAAGTTTACTTATTCTTACAATTTGCAACATGCATCTCATGTCAAATCACAATTTTTCTTCTCGAACATGTTATAGATAGATAGACAGATAGATAGATAGATAGATAGATAGATAGATAGAATTAGCTATAAGCTTGGTAGTCAGCTAGTTGGCAGGAAATATAGAATATTCAAAGAAGTAAATGCCAAGGGTGGAACAAGCTCGGCTAAAAAGGGAAAACCGACTCAACGCTAACAGACCTAACAGAGTTCCATAGCATTGTACAAAAACTCCTCGTAATATCGAAGAAATCAGATTCATCCAGGTAAAAAGGAATGAAAGGAGTGTTTGCCGGGAGGACAGGTCACCTGTAGGTCCGCCTGTGGTCACAAGTTGCTAAGTGGATAGTTTTGTATCATGTTCATATAGACTATAAAAAGTCAAAGCCCCTATTCCTCACAAATGAGTCATTTAGCATAAGTACATAGGGTATGTGATCAAAAATCAAAACCACATAGTGATGCATAAGCAGTGGTCAGATGGTCTAGCATATTCACTCAATATCATTAAGCCTTTCCAGTGAAATTGGTGATGAATGTTCAAATAAAACGACTTTACAGCAGGATACTGGGTCATTGCATTGTCACTATTATGAGTGAAAAATGGGCCCTGAATTTAAGGACACCTTCAACGCATTTAAATTATGTATGCCTTTAAAAGACACATGCATGTTTTTTATCTCACCTTTATGTTCTAAGCATTTACTATGACAAATTATCTCAGCCTTGTTCTGTGTGTTGTACACATTACAAATTGTTATGCTGTTGGATAAATGCCGGTGCTGTATGAGAACCTGATCAAAGTGCATATCCACAGATCTCATAAAACACATCTCATGAATATGCAAGACTTCATTTAGATGAATGTCACATAGACAAACTATACTGCTCTCACTCTTTCTCCCTAATCTGAAGTATGAGGAATAGTAAAAATTAGTGTGATTATGAATAATGTATAAAAACTGTGAAACTGTGAATAAAAACTATGAAACATAATAAAATATAATAATCTAATCAACTCTGTGATCAAAGCACAATGATCAAACCGTTGTGATCAGTTCATCATTTAACCAAACAACAAATCAGCACATAGTAATGATGCATTATGTGTGAGATTCTCTTCTTTTCTGAACATTCATATTTCAAGTCTTATTTCAAGTTATTTTGAGTTATATAAATCTGCTGTATGAGTCCACAGTAAGACATCCTCCATCTCTGAAATATCAATATTCAGATTCAGCATTCTAATGCTGTTGAGCACATCATTACTTTTGCCTTGTGAGGGTGAAATAACACTCACGTTTTCTGATTTTATATCCCATGACCTTCGGAATACTTTTAAAATATAGAATGCTTTTAAAATGCTGTAAATGATAGGTTCCTGCTTGCAGATGCTGACAGCTGAGATATGGCCTGAACTGTTTCTATAAGAGCAGTAAATGGATTCCCAGCTTTGCAGCATCTTCATGTATGAATAATGATGCTTAGGCTGAAGCAAAGCATTGTGAATATCTTTTCCGATTCCTAAACATGCCAAATGGTCGACTGCAGAGCAGCCCTGTTTCGCTAAATTTACTGCACTTCTGACATCAAGGAGGAAAAGACGTCTGATTGTAAAGCTGCTATAATGTGACTTTTTAGAACCACTAAGGAGTAAGACATCTGCTTGAGAATCAGGCTTAGCTTCACTGTAAGGGGTGCATAAGAAAATCAGTGCAAGCGGAGATGGGTGGTGAGACGGAGCCAGAGAGAAGAATAAGGGCAGGGGCTGAGAAACTGAGAAATCTCGAGGGTTTTTCTGTGGTGAAAAGCTGTACCATGCTGACAACTGTGACAGTGGCTGGCTGAGAGGACGGGGTATAATGTAGCATGTTTGTCAGACACAACCGGACAGTACTCCAACAAATCCCACAGGCATTGCAGATTGACAGCATGCCATGTTTTCAGGCCACAGGAAGTGGAAAAGCTTCACACACTGCTTCCCAAAAGCTGTTTCATTATGTGGTTCAAGTAAACTCCGAGAGCATTTGAATAGCCAGGATTTTTTATAGAAGACTATAAACTGACTCACATACAGTAAAGATAAAGTAGGGATGCAACCAAATACAAATGCATTATTCAGAATGAACAGATAATGTGTTACAGACACAAATAGGAGGAACACTATTTAATTATATCTTTATTCCATTATAATTTGCTTTTTTTTTTTAAATAAAGGTTTACTGGGCATCTTTTTAAAACTCGAAGCGTGCATCAAGACTGGGATACCAAGGGAAGAAAAAAAAAAGTTGAGCCAGCAAGAGGTTTTTAACTATCAAGTGAAAGTGAATGAGTGATCAGATATAAAACCACTTTCATTAACATGAAGAGATTATTTCACAATGTTCATTCATTCATCCTTAGTAACTGCCTGGTCAAGGCCACAGTAGCTTAAATTAGGCTACTAGTTTGTTTATATTTTAGAATCAAATAAATTTGTAAATAAAAAATAAAATAAAAATAAAAACAACAAAACTTGCAGCTTTATATATATATATATATATATATATATATATATATATATATACATATATATACATTTCCATGAGCACAGTAGGGTTCATAATCAAGACCACGCCCACTCTGGGTATGAATCCAAATACAGACATAGATATTTGGAGGACTAAACAGATACGGATGCAGACTTGTCATTGTATTACACCCCTAGTGCAATATATGATATTCTGTCATCCTGGATGTGTTTTGTTTGGTGTATCTCTATATTAGTGTAGAGCTTCTGCAAAAAACGATTGCACATATGAAGGAAAAGACTACAGTCAGGAAATGGATCTTGTCATATCTGCCTTGGTGTTCTCAGTGCAAGATTAAATATGAAGAGCTTTATCTTCGCCCTGTTACTAAGAAAAAAAAATGTTGTGTCGTTAGTTAGCACAAACTGCACACTCTGAATCTCTGAGATACCAACACTTTGAAATATTTCATTTGAGATGTAGTACCCTCAAGTGGTTAAATGTATCTAGTGAACTTGTCACCCATGTACTTCGGCATTCAGAAAGGAGTTTTATCTGGCCTCGCATATGAGCTTAAGGGGATTAATTTTACATGTATATCTAAAACTCTGACAGTTTCACTACTGGTTATGAGGTATACTGTGTTATCATATTTGCAATGCTAATCAGACAGATGAAAAAACATTAAAATAGCAGACAACAATAAAACATGAATTATGTTAATAACTTCAGTGTGAAAAATAGGCTAATCTGAAAAGCCTTCAAGCTTGGGGTGCTATTTTTTCCTCCTTTTTATCAATACGACAGAAAATGTGAGATAGAAAAGCAGACTTGAAGTCAATAGACTGGGACAGAATACAAAATCCAACACCCAGTACTAATTGGCTCCCCTGCCAGTGTTCTAATCATGCAATTTGAATCTCGAGATCTGCATTATCTGAAACAGAATCTCCCAGAATGCTCCTCAGTTGGTCTGCCCTCCCCACTGGGTCAGTGAAAAGAAAGAGTGTGGACAAAGTTACCGGCACTTTATGCGTGGAGAGATGATCACTTTGTGTTTGCTAGCATACACTAGTGATAGCCCATGGCAGCTGGCTTTCTTACAGACCACTGCATGCAAAATGGACCGATTTCCTGATTTAATTATCCACAATGGATTTAATTCTCTCTCTTTCTCTCTCTTTCTCTCTCTCTCTCTCTCTGTCTCTCTCTTTCTCTCAGAACTGAACTGAGATAAGAGAAATGACAGAAGCATTGGTCCATACAAGCTTTCACATGCATTTATGGCTGGGGTCCATGTGCTTAATTTGTGTTGTGTCATTAGCATAGCTAACTATTTGCGTTTTGGACCAAAGACAGCACATAGTTTGGCTGCAGCAGTTGTTCCATTTTTATTCTGCATTTAAAAAATATGGTAAAATTTTACAATAAGCATTCATTCATAAACATTACTTAACACAGTAATAAGCCTTAATAAACTCTTAAGTAATAAGTCTATTAACCATTAACTAATAAAAGTAATGATAACTGACATTATTTTCCACATTAATTAATTTTTACTCAATACTTTTTAATAAATTAAGTATTAATGTGACTTAACTTGGGAACTAAGCACTGCCTAAGAACTTGCTGATGTATATTCAAATTCTGCCCAGACCATATCAGCATTTTTTATAAGCGCTTTAATGTATTATTATCTATTCTATCAATTAACACTAATAGGCTCTGAATAGGAGTAGAACTGAATGTTTCTAGGAAAAAAATATTAAACTATTCTATTAAACTGTACAAAGTAACATTTATTATACTTAAATATTAAAGTTTTTTTGAAAATATATATCTGATTCCCAACTATCTATGTTAAGAAACAGTTTCCTGAAGAGCTCACTCTGGATTCGAACCTACTTACATGTCCTTAATCTCCCATCTCCATGGAATGTCTTTGCATTCCATCAAGTTTTCTTTTTTCAACATCTGCTATGCTACAGGTCTTGTGTGAATCCTAGATATTACTGGTCTAGTGTGAAAATGTTGAGTAGAAAGGTACTTTAGACAATTTCAATGTTATTTTTTGCAAGGTTGTTTGGACCTTGTGTGTGACACCTGTGATGTATACAGTGCTTATTTGCAAATTGCATTTATGTCAATGAAAATCTCAATTTATTATTTAGCAAATAATTTACATACTACTTAACAATGTGAATAAACAGAAAAAATGTAGAATTAAAATAATTAAGTAACCATTAACTAGTGAGTTATTGACATTTATTCAAGCCCATGTTTGCGTGTTTCTTTACCGCTGACTTTTTCATTATAATCACACAATGATGAACCATTAATGTATTCTCTTTGAGCGAATGTATTCTCTTTGACTGAATGTATTCTCTTTGACTTTATTGCTAAACTATTATTGATGATGTTCTTTCTCACACAAATTCTTTTAAGGCACAATTTATGATTACTTGAGTGTTCGTCATTATTAGATAACCAGAATGCACTTCACAAAGGTAAGTGTTACTTAAACTTGATTAGCCATTACGCAATTATCATAAAACTAGTGTCTACTAATTATTTCTGTGTGACCCTCTTATGTGATCATCTTTTAAAACTAAGAAGCTAAGGTTTCAAATTCACAATTATATTACACACTATGTATTTATGAACTGTTAAGAACAGTAAAAAAAAAAAGTCAACAGTAACAGCATAACCTGTCCACATACATGTATTCACACAATGATACACAACCTTTTACTCATATACTAATATTTGCAAGTATTTACTAATTTTACTAACTTTTAATCATTTTAATAAGCTGTTAAACATTGCTGAGTTTTTATTACTTTCATTTTTAAGTCAGATTAACTAATACTAACTAATACTTAAAAACTGCCTAGATAGTACGTACTTATCATTACTAGCATTGGATAGCATTTAATTTATTTATTAATTTATTTTTATCTGTTTAAAAGGCTTAATACTGTATTAATTGATGTCCATTAATGCACCCTAATTAATACTTCAAATTCTTAGTAAAGCAGAACGTATTTGCTATTAATTAATGATTAATAATATTACAAACCTTTTAGTAATGCTAACTAATATATTAAGCGACGTTTATTAATGTGCACTTATTGTTTTACTAAGATGTTTTACTAGGTTTTGCTAAAATATTGTGGTACCTTCACTAAAGTAAAAACACATAACTGCACTTCTTATGCAGGTATTCATATAAATATAATTCATGTTAGAATGTAATTTTATTGTTGCTAGGCGCTGTTCAGTAACTGTGACATAAAAACTGGCGTATCTGCTGCAACCATATTTCCCAAATGAATTAGGGAAATGATGACTGGGACGAAGATGACTGGGATGAAGATGAAGATGCTTTTATATGGTACAAATTACTAAAAGATCCTCTACGTTTAGATGAAAATCTTGGATTGAATATTATTTACAATCCTGATCGTGGACAAACAGAAATCAAGTGCTGCATTATATACAGTACATGTACACTAGAGTTAAGTGTTGACTGGTCTTTTCTGCCTTTAATGCGTTTTTAAGGATTATATTTATATGTAAAATGAAAACACACTGAAATGAATTTGTATTTATTCCTTCTATTGTTTCTCATTACCCTTCTAATGTGGTTTCAGTTTTATCCACTCAGCCTTCTGCTGATGCTGAAGTGACAGCGTTAATGGACAAATGCTGCAACCTGTTTTGTTTTGATGATTAGTCCTATTGCCATCTGTGCTGTTTTAGAGGAGTAACCCTCCACCAAGCTTCAGGATGAAATCCTTCATAGGAACAGATTTTTCACTGCAATATGCCACCGGCTAGAAAACTGGATCACCCACGCTTCCTTACTTTACTGTGGAATTTTGAATTTTAATCGCTTAATTATTTAAAAGTACTTGACTTGAAGGCAGATGTTATTAACAAATTTCTCCAGATTTTTTTTTTTTACCTACATCAGCCTTTCTGAGATTTGATGGCCTCTCATAACTAACTAAAATGAGGGTTTCTGGCTGTATTGTGAATCGATTTATTTTTCATTTTAACCTTGTTCTGCTTCATGAATTTAATCAGAAATTCCTCCACTAAAAAACTGTTTTTACATACTACAGTCATGGCAAAAAATCGATAAAATCTAGAATCAAAAGAGTTTTTGTTGTTGTTGTTGTTGTTGTTGTTGTCATCGGTCGTCTGTGACTGAAGGTTCTGAGTGTTGTAGAGTGTTAAGATCTTTCAATCTGTCAATGTACCGGGTGCTCTGGAAAGGTTTTTGCATATTTTTAATGAACATTGCTGCATTTATTTTAATGAGTCTAACCTTAATGAGTTTTGGCATGCTCAAATCAGCTCATATTCACCATACTCCATATGAATAGCCCACTCTTGCTGTGGTCCATTTCCAAATCGTCCATAGTGTGTGTGTATGTGTGCACGATTGTGCCCTGTGATGGGTTAGCACCCCGTCCAGGGCGTCCCCCACATTATGCCCCAAGTCCCCTGGAATAGGCTCCAGGCTACCCAGAGACCCTGTGTAGGATAAGCGGTACAGAGGATGGATGGATGGATGGATGGATGGATATCTTCTAAATAATTTAATGGTATGTCTTCTTTATTAAACTAATATGGTATATTTCAAATATGACCAGTTTAGTGCCTTCTTCACTGCAAAATTACTTAATAGTTTGCTATAAAACCAGTAATACATACACTACTTTGCCAAAAAGAGCAGCACTGGGGCATCTTTTTCCCCACTGTCTACTGGAGGATACCAATAATCAGTTAAGCTTCCTTCAGAATATATAAGGCACTGGTATTATAGTTTTTGTGTGTGTGTGTGTAAATGTTAAAAAGACCAGCTCCTGTGCTGAATTCAGTGCAGTTCCTCATCAGTACACTTCTCTCAGTGCCATTCCCCTGTCCATGTCTTCTCCTCCTCCTGGCCATCTGTTCTCGGCTGCCAATCTTCAGCTGTCCTGCTGTCATGAACCTTCTTTCTGCAGAGGTAGTGACAGAAAGGACACCATTCTCTCCATCCTTAGACATAATCATTCTTCCCAGCATTGGACTACAGCCATCCGTGTTAGTCAAGTTTACAGGACGCTGCATTCTGAGGCATCAGATGTCAAAGACACATCTTTGGGGTATGTTTTATGGGGGTTAAATTAAAGATAATGGGAGAAATTAGAGCTCATGTGATGCTTATGACTGACAGCATTGTCCAGACCAATTTCTTCAACTGGATTTTGATGAGTCGTTCCTCATCTTGCAGCAATTGTGAATAGACCTTGCTCGCTCTTAGACTCTTGCAGCTGCTTGTGCGCGTACTGTTGTGAACGCGTCCAGGTGTTCTATTGTGAGCAGATGACAGGCACAGCCCTGAACTGACTGAAGCAGCAACTCTGAAATAAATCCCGGGGAACAAAGCCTGAGAGAACTGGGGCCTTGCATTATGCAGCGAGGTAAACGTGCTTCTTTGTCGAACGACATGCTCTTGTACTGCTGACAATGACTGAGACAGCGTGGTCATGCGGTTTACATCAAAGAGACCATTCAAGGTCTCAAGCTTTCAAAGCCCATAATGGTATGATTTCATTTCCATTTTAATTCTCCATACACTAATAGAGACACCACACACTCACTGCGTATCTCAGCAGTGCTTCCGTAACATCTTGCATCCTTGCAATACCACTAGGGTTTTGGTTCAAACTACTGTAAGTCTGAAACCTCAAGTAATTATTTCCCATTTAATGACATGGAAAAACATGCGTTTTTAAAGTTTCCACTTTCTCAAGAGCTTACACTTTGTTTGAGTTTTGGATTATGCATGATTAAATGTATTATTTATAGATGTGTAAAATTTTAATCAGGGAAATACGACTGTCTGAGGTACATGCAATTACAAGCTTTGCTCTCATCAAAGTGCGATAAAATTATTTCAATATGTAATGAAGAGACAAGTATGTGGTGTAATGGTGCTCAAAAAGCAGAAGAAAGAAAAAAAATATTCTCAAATTGTGCAAATTGCATTCCCGGTTATGTAGAAGGAAAAGTTTTTTTTTTTCTTTTTTTTTGTCTGTCTTCTACTTTCATCATCTCTTTCAAAAAAAAAAAAAATGTGATTACTGTTTGCTTAGGAAGAGTTTGTTTACTCAAATACATTAGTATGTATCTGAGGGTCCCCTGCCTTTCCCACAGATCTTTAAGGCTAAGCTCACCTTGCGGTTGATCCGGGAAAGTTACTGACGCAGCAATTAAACATACGCTGCCTGTTTTCAAAGTAAACACTGATGTTTGTTTCATTCTTCTTATCTTAAAAGTTGTACAGGAGTACTAGAAGTAGTGGAAGAAACAGGGCAAAGGTTTTATAAACTGAAAGTTGTGTCTTTCTCCAATATCTGACTAAAAGCTGTACCATCTGCATAGACGCAATGCATATTTTGCAAAATCTGGCCCAACGCCAATCACAGGATTTTTTTTTTTTTTTATATTCCAGCACCTAAAACACTCATGCCAGATGCGGTGATAATAAATCATCCAGGGGACATCACACCTTTTCTGTACAGTGAGAGTTTCAACATGTCCTCTTTGGACTTAACAGAAAATGTTGCTAAGAGCTGTCCCATTCAGGAGTTCTTCTCCCATGCCAGCTCCCTCCACACATGCACACACACACACACACACACACACACATACACACCACCACCACTTCCCATCTACCCATGCTGGAGGTCTGCCAGTGAACGGACTTGACTTTATATTCACACACACACACACACACACACACACACACACACACACACACCACCTATCAGTGCCTGCCTTTTGATCAGTCAGCAGCTGGCACTTGTTTTATAAGATGGAACATTATGTCTTCTCACGGTCTCTCTGTGATACAAATTAGATTTTAGCACGGCATGACACCTTTAAATTGTTTGTGCTAAGTCTGATTTATTACATGGGTTTAGAAGTATAATGTATAGTGTATAGAGCATAGAGAATCTTTAGCAGGAGTTGTTCTCAATGTATTGGATAACATAGAAACATGCTCCATTCCCACCTGAGAAACTGCTCATTAATGTATCTTCAGCTTTATTGGTTCATCTCTAGCCATTTTGTATCACATATTATATATTATTATTAAACTGTTGTTAATACTGTTGTGATTTCATTAAATAAAAAGTTCTATCATGTATACTTCAGGTTTATCCACATTTACTACAAGCATACTAATAGATACTAATAGAAGTACACAAAGTGTGCAGTAGAGGTGCAACAAGTCAAGTCAAGTCAAGTGGCTTTTATTGTCACTTCAACCATATACAGCTAGTTAGTACACAGTGAAACGAAACAACATTCCTCCAGAACGATGGTGCTACATAAAAAAACACAGAACTATAAGAGACTACACATTACCACTTAAAGAGCACATGCAAATGTGCAAACAGCACAAGACAGTACAATAACTACCAAAACAGGACAGTTGGCATAGTAAGAGACAGTGCAGCACCAACTAGTGACACAGTGACACTATCACTTTATTAGCACTAAACAGATAGAGAAATATCCAACCGGATACTAAGAATGTTGTAAATGCAACAATTATATGTCTTTCCTAGTTAAACAGGATCAGAATACGGTATGTGTGGAGTTTTACATGTTCTCCCAGTATGTGGGAGTTTTCTACTGATTCTCTGATTTCCTCCTCCAAAAACATACAAGTAGTTGGCTTTGCTATGCTAAATTGCCCCTAGGTGGGAATGAGTGTGTGAATGTGTGTAAATGGTTCCCTGCAATGGACTGGCATCCAATCCAGAGAGAATTCTCCTGCCTTGGCCCAGTGTTACCCGGATTGGCTCCACATCCATTGCGACCCTGATGAGGCGTATAAAGCAGTTAGTGAAGATGAATGAATGATGGATGTTTTTAATATGCTTATTATTAGTCTAAGATTATTTGGAGTGTCTGCCATGCAAGTCCCTGTAAATGAGCTTTTACTATAGAAATGATAACGTATTAGAACAAGCACATTAACATAAACCTATGATTTGCCCTGCAGTCAGCAGTGATGTCCAAGCCGCTGTTTAAATTAATTAAATGCTTTCTGACAAATCAAACTTGAGAATTCAACAGTGCCGTGGCAAAAAAGAGCACTTATAATAATAGACGTCAAAAATGAACTAAACTATACTATATTTGTGTAAGGTTTAAACTGGCACAGTGTCATGTCTTACCACTGATGCTGCACTGATGAGATTCAGTAAACTTTAATGTGTAATTAAGTCTAGACTGATTAGTTGGACACTGCACATAATAAAAAAAAAAACACTTGTCAATCTAGCCTTTAATCCCTCTTTTGATTATTTGACTCGCATAATGAAAATGACTAATTTATATCTGAAACATGTTCACATATCTCACCCAGTACCATTACATTGTTGCTGTCACTCCATGCTATATAATGACCTGGCAATCATGTCTAATCAGTGTCAGCTGTGAGAGTTGTTGATGTTGAATTATATATAATAGTACATTATTGCCATACTCTGAACACCCACCTCAGGGCCACCAGAGCGGCAAATTACTTAGTAAGTCATTATAAAAGCAATGTTTTCAGCTTGTGGCTTATTTTGAATAGTTCCTGTGTAGATAATGTTCCCTGTGTAGATAATGCAAGGTCAAACAGGAAGGATGATGCTGTTCTTCCTGGAATCCATTAGCTTTCCGGTCTGTATCGTTTTAGAGTTGACAAAGGGCATAAAAATGCATCCAAAATAAAAGTGGTGACATACAACTCAGTCAAAAGAGAGTATATATTAAAACTCCTAATAGATATAAGCCATTTATTTATATGACGTCTTATTCAGACATGTTTGGGAAAATAACAAAATGGAATTTCAGCCATAATGGCTTGTCTCCATCCCAAATATGCAAATCTTGTTTCATTAATGAAGCCACATATTGTTCTCATAGACTCATGGTGTGTAGCCCAACAAGCCTTTATTTTATCCTCCCAGGTTGCCATTAGGTGTTGGGCTTAAGACCTTTCAACCAAGTATAACTCACTCTAAGCCCTGACATTTCAGCGATAGCTCAGACAAACCCTCTGCTCCCTGATCCCTCTGCTCCCCGAAATACCATACACGTTGGGCTACTGTGTCTGCCGGCTGATTGATACTTGCAGATAAAATGTCAGAGGGTAATTTCTGACAGCATTGCTTTCTTCAAGCCTAACAGTATTGGCTCGTAGATCAAAAGACCTTCCCTCTTTTTGCACTGCAGAATTTATAGGACCATTAGAGAGGGTTGCAGGTTTGTTTCAGAAAGGTTCAACAATGACTTTGGGCAGATGATAGGAGAGTATGAAATTTAAGGTGAGGGTGGCCATACAAATTAGTTTCTCAACAATCTGCAGGATTTGTTGAGGTAACAAAGTTAGGCTTTAGTCTTTGCCTAATTTTAATTTGAAAAGTTGAAGCTGACTTGGCTTTTTCCCCAAGTGGCTTTCCACATGCATTCAGCAGCTTATTCGATTTGTAACACAAGATGAGAACTAGCACTCTGATTAGTTTAATGGCCTCGGTTAACCTGAGATATTTTATCACCTCAAACAATGAGATAGATAAACCCCAATCTGATTGTGCCTCAACATCCCATTTAATCTAAGTATCAAAGCATGTCCCATTTTCCTGTGGCATTATCCAATTGAGAATGAATGGAATGTGCACCTCATCAGCAGCTGTAATCTTCTAATAGAGTCAATGTATTCCAGGATGGCTGCTATGCTACAGCATCAGCATCAGCTGGTATCTCTTAATCAGTTCAAAATTCAATCTATAAAATTGATTTTATTTTCTGTGATTGCTCATGTCGACAATAATTATAACCCCTGCCACGAAGCAGCATGCAGCAAACCTACTGACTCAAAGGCGCCTCCTCAGATATAACACACTCGCTGCTTGTCGTGCATTACAAAGCCCAAGAGTCTTCAGGGAGTGGATTGGCTCGTCACCATCTGTGCTATGATTCCTAAAAACAAGTTTGTGCAGAGAGCTACTAGGGAAAAGAATGACAGGCCCTCACCTTATCTAGAAAAAACATGCATAAATAATGTGATGTGTATGTCAAAAATTGAGTGCAGGCCTGTGTGCGGACATTTTGGAGGCTTAGGGCACAAGGAATAAAGAGAATAATCCCACCCCCTCCTGCACCACACGTACACCATTGATAACCATGTCCATCATATGGCTTAGTTTTGAAGTTATTCCTTGAATAAAGCAGAGTTTTAACATGCTACTTCTCAATGCATACAGTATTCAGTATTTATTTACTAAAATGGGTGAGGGGCATTTGTATGTCAATTTTAAATATAATGAAATGTGCAGGTTTTTTTATCTGTCAAATTTTTTTTATTATGTATCCTCTAGGACTTCAGTTTCAGTGGAAAAGGTCTAATCCATCTAAGACTGTCCATCACATGCCTGCTGCCTGATTGGCATTGCACCTGACCCCAGCCTTTCATCTTACAGATGGTGAGGCTACATTTTGGGCTACAACCAACCAGATTTTGTGGGTGGCCGGGTCACCAGACACTCACTGTGGACATCACTCTGAAACCTGGCCGAAGGAGTAGGTTGTGGTAACCCCTAATTTGAGCAGGATACCCTTAGTCATCTTTGTACCTCGACACATTTGAGGGATTATATCTCAAAGTTGGCTTGGGAACATTTTGAGATCCCTAGTGAGGGGCTGGAATCTGTGGCTGGATATAAAGAAGTCTGGACTGACCTTCTCAGCCTGTGGCCACCATGAACCCCATCAGGAGAAGTGGAAAGAAAATGAATGCAGAATAAATGAATGGAAATGTGTGTGTACAGTGTGTGCCATTATGAATTTACTCTGACCACGTCACTGTTGCCTTCACTGTGGTTGATAGTCATTAGTGTCCGGTCAGCTGCTAGAAAATTGACAGAAGGAAATGATGCTTCTTCAAGGCCTCTACCATCTAAAGCCTTTTCTCAAGTACGTGAAGAAGAAGGAAATAAACTTGCCAGTTCTTTGGAAGAACATCAACTGCTCCATGCCATGCACCTGCTAGTTCACAAGCTGCCTTATAATCAGAAACATGTCTGCATTGACCATGATAATATGGTTGATTATGATTTGTTGGTGGAGGACTCATCCATCTGATTGCATGACGCTGTGCTGTGTCACACATGAGCCAATGTGTGAAAGACAGGCAAAGGCAGCGAGTGTGTACTTAGAAATATTAAGAAGTGTTGGTGTGTGGCCAATCCAAGCATATTAGATCAGTGGTTAAAGTGCTTCTTTATATGCAGCATTTAGTCCATTTGAATTGAACCGTGGTGCGTATTTCCTCTTGGTGTATCTCGTTTAGACAGATGAAATAATGTGTTGCGCAAGTGAACTAGTGTGGTCTGATTGTAGTGAGAGAGTGATTTTGACCATGAATCAGCCCAACTGCAGGAAGTAAACCACACACACTGTGTATTTTGGGTTGCAGGAAGCATTTTTGTAGATGAGAACTGCTAAACTGAGCTGTGAGGCACAAACTGAGCCAAAGGACAGAGCTGTAACGGTCTATCTAGTAATTTATTAAGCAGCGGCTCTGTGTTCTCCATGCTCGGATGATTTTTGTGATCTCTTCGCACACCTGGTTTGTTCACTGACATCTTAGCAAGTGAAAATATTTTCAGTATAGTCAAATTTATCTAGTATTTCCTATTATAAGATTGCAATAAATCAAATATAAGATTATTAAATGTATTTTGAGACATTTTTACTAATTTTAAGCTTTAAAATGTTAAGCTTTCTTATTCTATTGACAGCTAATTTTGCTTCTTTCTAGAAATTAATGCTTAAAATTAGTAAAATTATCTGCCAATAGAACAAGAAAATTTCAAGTTTGAAATTAAAAAAGTATAGAAATAGGTTTAATAATCTTGTATTTGATATATAAAGATCTTATAATAGGAAATACTAGACATATGTGACTATATTCAAGATATTTTCACTTGCTAAGATCTCATTTTTTGCAGTGTTGTTTTAAATTGTTCCATTTCTGACCAATGAGCTGAAAGATTTGCAAGAATGTTTTCAGCCCTACATGGCCATCAATGCCCAGCTTCTGAATTTTGACATCACACTTTAATTTTCAGTGGTGTTCGTATTTACGCCAGAAACAGGAACACATTCAAACCATTTCACTCATTATAAGCCTTGATAAGATCTAGACTAGCAATTTGAAAAGGCCTGTTTTGAAATGCCTGCTTCCTTGACTTTGAGATGTTTGAGAAATACAGCACAGCTATAGTTAAAAGCTGTGGAAATAAAACTACACAGTTGGCCATTAAGCATTCTACACATGCCACCCACCTAAAAACACACAAACACACGCACACACACGTGCACAAACACTTATCTATTAAAGTGTTTACTATTTACTATGCACATGTACCTCCTGTGATGAGGAGTTGTCCATCTTCCAAGTTTGGTCTTTTGTGCTGAGGTATGTTTGCATATTACATTTAATCAATGTTCTTATTTGCTTCTTATTCAGCAGTACTTTTAGCTTTCAGGGCTTAGCTGTAGCCCTGAAAACTAAACTGAATGATGAACCTTTTGGATACTTAAGTGGACCTAATGCTCTAGCTATATTTGAGGCAGGGCTGAGCCAATCATGCATCGCTAAAGCGGATTTCAGACAATGGCGCAGTCGGAATAGAAATCCCTACTCCAGACGTGCATCATTGCTCTCTGAGCATCATTGCTCCCGAGGTCACATAAAATACAATTATTACACATACTGAGCAAAATGGCAGCCTTGTACAGTCTGAAGGTGAAGAGGACAAAAAAGGTCTGTCTGTGTGTGCCTGATTGGGTTGTTGGGTGGCAGATATGCTCCAAAAAAGGCAATAGTGAGACAGAGAGAGAAGAGAGAGGCAGGGTATGAGAGAGAGAGAGAGAGAGAGAGAGAGAGAGAGAGAGAGAAAATGAGCTCACTGTAACCGTGTTTCAGGTTTTGTCTTCCAAGTGCATTTTAATGCATCCACTTCTGTGCATTTTCAACAAACCCTTTAATTACTATCTGTAGCAGAGCAAGATCTCCTCCATGCTTTCACCGCACAGACAGGTCATAGCAGGAAGAGGCTCTCTTAATTAGTTGGTTTCATCAGCCTATAAATAGTCAGGTGTGTCAATGCTAAACAGAAAGCTTCCCGGGGCTCTATTCTGGGCTTCTCTTTAAGTGCCATTATTCAGAGAGAGGCACTGACATTTAAAGGTAAAACTGTTGTCAAGTTGAGCTACACCACCAAAATGACATCATTCCTCCTCCTTTGAAGCAGTTTGACCACTCAGAGTATGGACTGGTATGTAAATGCTAATTATATGCTTGCAGATAATAATTTCAGGAAATATAACACAACTTTGCCCTGATGGTTTTGCTAATAGCATGTAAGTGGCAAATATGCAGAGGTGCTTATATCAGAAGACATGCTACAAGAGCATAATCATTAATTACAATTTTCTAAAGTGAAAAAAAAAAAAGTTTTAGCTGGTAATGCTTCACACTAGTCAGAGAGATTGGATTAGAAGCAATATTGAGCTTTTAAGTATAACTTTGAACTATTGCACTAAAACTAAAACTCTGGTGCACTGATAAGAAAAATAAGGCTCCATATTCAGGATTTGTGATGGTTGATTAGGTGATGAATAGATAATGAAGTGTGTGTTACCAGAAACACTCATTTGATTTTGACTGATAAAGCTAAATTGGATTTTTTCAAGCATTTGTTATTACTAATTGAAGACTTCATTAAATGAGTGAATGCCACTTGAGTTAATGTTGTTTAATGACTGTAATGTAATTTCTGTTTCATGCTTTTATTGGCCTGCAACTTTTTTTCCACCCTCTTCTAATTCCCTGATGTTATTTACTAAGTGTTTTAAGCAGCCTGACCTTCTCTACTATGCCAACAGATTAGGAGGCCAGATACAGTGTTTCTCTATAAAAGCAAAAAGAAGAATTGAAAAGTAAAAATAAGAGTGCACTCAAAAAGTGAATGCTGTATTATCTCTTTTTTTTCTCATAGTGGGAATTGTAATTTTTTTTTTCTCCGCCCATGCTGTCTCTTATAATAGCCACATGGTATTATCACTTTCTATTTTTTGGCCTTCACTGCGAGTTGAAGCCATTCGCTATAAACCAGTTTTGCCACCTCATCATAGGGTCAAGTGTTAACAGTACCGTTTTGCTGCTGCAGCTTACCAGGCTAAAATGTGTAATTGTATTTTGTGAAAATCTTGCTGCACAAGCGATGTCTGGCACCGGCTGGCTCCTTGCAACGTTAATGACCCTGAGACTATGCATTAATCGCAGGCTTTACCTCTGAGAACATGATGACCTCAGAGTGGAAACAGACTTGTCCTACAAATACAGCTAGCTTCCCGCTGATTAGCTGAGCTTTTTGAACGTGGAAGTTCCAAAAAGCGTAAGTGTGGCTCATTTTGGATCTGAAAATGAGTCTTAAGAGCACAAGAAGTGTGTTATAAAAACAGCCTAAAGAAACTAAAGTTATGGAATGATGTGGTACTTTACAGGAGTTGTTGCTGTTGTTGTTCTTGTTGTTGTAGAATGTCTCTGTTTCAGCACATTTAAATAATGATCTATTAGCTATTCATCCCAGAATTATGTGTTTAAAGGAAAACCCAAAATATTCTGGTTCAACTTTTACTGTTAAACCTCTAACTTCCGTAGAGTAACTCATTTCCATACAGTGTGTCCCGCCTTCTTGTGCTGCCTGTAAAATCTTTTCCTCTACGACACTCAAGTGTTTATTTTTCACTATAGAAAATTCAGTAAATCTAAAATGAAGATTCTGCATGAAAACATCCAAAGTTTGGGGACACTGTGGCATTCGGTGTAGTCTATCTATGCAAACATGAATTAGCGTGACAGCACTACTTACATCAGTGAACACCTGAAGAGGAAATATAAAGAGTAAGTAAGTAAGAGTAAGAGTAAGAATATCCTGGTGAGATCACCTTAGTAAAACTAGCTGTAAGTAAAAATACTATTAATGCAAGGAAATCACACTAATAAGGGTATAAGCTACAAATACAAGCAGTTAAAAAAAAAACCTACACATTTATAAAAAAAAAAGTCACCTGGTCTTTTTCCAGTCTTCAGCTGTCCAGTGTCAGTGATCCTGTGCCCACTGTGGTCTCAGATTCCTGCTACTGGTGGACAGGAGAGTAACCCGATGTGGTCTTCTGCTGTTGTAGCCCAGCCAGCTCAAGGCTTGCTGTTTCACGTGTTCTGAGATGCTCTTCTGTTCACCATGGTTGTAAAGAGTGGTCACTGCATGTTTTTTTGTTTGTTTGTTTGTTTGATTTTTGCACCATTCTGTGTAAACTCTATCTGGCAGAATAGTATTTGGCAGAATGGCAGAATCACTGTGTCCTAGATTCTATATAATGGCAAAATATCAGTGAGTACAAGAAAAAATAATAAAAAACAAAATATGTTCACTTGAAGAACTTGTTCACATGAGTTTGGTGTGGTTTTACCATGTTAGCTAAACCCTTTGGAGTTGCACTTCACCTCCATGAAATCCAGGAACATCACCCTTCTTCTCCCCAGTTAATGGCTTCTATTAGGACCTCTACCCCGCCTCTCGTTCACTCCCATCTGTTCTCTCAAAGCCAACTGGCGCTTCTACTCTTGAAATTGAGGTCTGGAATGAATCTTATCACCTCTCATTAGCCTCATTCCCATTCTGCTCAGCTCTTTCATTGCTCAGCGGTAACCTTCTCACATCACCCAAAAATGCTGTCGACTCTTACAAGGGAATTATGGGTAGGCAGTCGTATTTCACCGATGTCGATCCCTGACATCTCATTCCATTCCCAACAGCAGCCAGTTATCTGATGACACGTCCATGGTGTTTTAGCACCGTGAGTGAATTGAGTGTGTGTAGATACACGCTGGACGTTTATGTTTTCCATTATCCCGGCTTTGTAAAACGCTTTTAAAGTACCAGATCAATCAAGTGGGTGCTATTATGAGGTTATTTTAATGAAAAAATGGCACTAAAAGTTCAGATGGAATTGGCTACCTCTGAAACATCGGCCTATTGGATTAACCAATTATTGGATGTTTAGTACAAGAGCTGCAGGTTTTTTTTTTTGAGTATTTAGAAAAAGTTGATGGAACTGGATTGTACTTTTATGGTTTTTCCTATTAGTCAGCCAGACATCCTGTTATAATACATCTAATAAAAAAAATTGCTTCAAGGTCAAAACTGGTATAGCAGCGACACAAGCGAGACTTGAGTAAATCTCTAGTTTGTGCCCGTTTCTTACATTCTCTATCATTATGTGTAGGAACTGACTCCACCTCAGATCCTACTAATCCACTCAAATATTCTAGAAGAGAGGCCTCTTTCCCCCAAACCCACTTCGGGCCTCTGTGCAAAGTGAACACGACTATGTAATCACAAAACATACCCACAGGTATTGCTACAGAGCCGAAAACCCTCTCACAATCATTCTTATAATGAATGCTCGATTCACCACAGAAAACATGCCTCAGTGCTTTCACCTTGTCCGTACCAGGTGTACATCCCAGGCCTACAGAAAAATGCCTTTGATTATGTGGATGTGATGGGATTCGTAGGCAGCGCTCTGAATGTGCTCGGACTGAGGATGAGCACTCAGCTCAGGCAATGGCAAAAAGGAACACTCTGGATGTGTGTGTGTGTGTGTGTGTGTGTGTGCGCGTGCCCTTTCAAATGAAGCCTACTTACTTAGAATACT
Source organism: Pangasianodon hypophthalmus (assembly GCF_027358585.1). Lineage (NCBI taxonomy): Eukaryota > Metazoa > Chordata > Actinopteri > Siluriformes > Pangasiidae > Pangasianodon > Pangasianodon hypophthalmus. Next base: position 15,687,425 of record NC_069723.1, on the reverse strand, counting down.
AGAACAATACATTTTGGCACATGGACTCAGCTTGAACCATAAAATCATGAATATGTTCAGGGTCTAGACTTTGATGACAGAAATTTAAGGACATGCTTGACTGCTTTTTGGAGGTTAATGCCTGATATGAGTTTTTCTGAAGTGCCTGCCTCCGCCGAAATTTTAATGCTGTGAAACGGAACAGCAAACAGCCCTTTATGTTCAACAAACCGTCTTTGAAATGGGTTGGCTTAAGTTAACACCACTGAATGCTTCATTCCATATATTGCAGTTGTCATGAGAAAATCTTTCATATCAGTGTTTTCTTCTTTTTTTCATTCATTTTCCCCTTGTCTGTGGGGAACTGATGGCTATTATTTTCTGATAAACAAACAGGAAGCTCTTTTTATTCCAAGCAAAAACGCTTATAGTAGTCAATCCCATCAGGAGCAGCAGCGTCTGTTTGAAAAGCTGTTGCTCTATAAAATGTTTTTTTCCCAGATCTGCGTGAATCAACATAACATTTATAATGAGTCAGTCACCAAGATAAATTTGTTTGTGTGATCACACACATGTTCCTCAGGCAACTAAAAGAACATGAAAAGTGTCAGACTGGTTTTCATGGCTTAACAACATTAACTCATCCTACTGGTATGGCTACAGCAAGAGATGCAGAATAAGTCTATGTGCGTGTGTTATTTGTTAACACGTATATATGAGCAAGATATAAGTTCTAAGAAAAGAACTTAGAACAGATGCTTCCCCAGAGCGTCTCCCTTGTTCCCCCGGAGCATTTCCGCAGCTCCTACATCACTGTATGAAACATTTGTCAGTTACCATTTGTCAGATAGCTGCTGGGTGGTGGATTTTATTTATTTATTTGTCTATCTATTTATTTATTTAATTATTTAGTGCCTTTCTAACACCAAAGGTTGCACCACAAAGTAACATCAACTAAACATCAGATAAAATTATGTCTGGACTGAATCACTGGTTATCTATGTATGAATCTATTTATGTAAGTATGTATGTATTAGGATGTGACACAATCCCACTATCTATAAATCACTATCCACAAATCACTCACCTGCAGTGACCCGGCATCCTATCCGGGGTGGATTCCCATCTCACACCCAATGTTCCCAGGATAGTCTCCTGATCCACCTTGACCTGACCAGGATAAAGCAGGTACTAAAAGTGAGTGAGGGACTTAGACTAGGAAGTTACTAAGGATGCTGAAAATGCATCCTGCAGCTTGTCCTGTGAGCTTCATGCCTTCATGTCTGACTCTTGCTCTTTTTTTTGCATCCCATGGTATCCCAATCCCCAGTCCTTCAGTGTTCCAATCATGTAGAAGCAGGGCAATGCATAAAATCATGCAGGTCATTGCCTAATAATAACAATAATAATAACAAACATTATTTTAATATGTATTTACAGGATACATCAGTAATCATTTTGTCTACTCTGGTCTTCTATACACTATAACTTTATATTACAGTATATTTTGAATTATATATATAATATGTATAATGGAAATGACACACTTAACATTACAAGGTGAGGTGCTAGGATTACTGATCAAGACTGACTTGTTGCTTTCAAATGCCATTCATTAACCATTCAAATGGAACTGAAGGGTCATACTGAGCAGAAGTGAATAGCTTTATCCTGACATCGGGAAAAATCAGCCAAATGATCTTTCACTCCTTTTGTCATAGCAACATGATCCAAAGCATTGTGGATAAAAAAAAGAGCATAATGGATAAATCCTGTGGCCTTCTCAGCAGCACATCTTTGTCCCTGAGCTCCAGGAGTTGTCATGGTTAGTTGGCTAGCAAATGTCGGCATAAATCAGCTAGCGAGTCCATGTTAAATTGCTTATCCAGTGTCACAGTTGTTGTCTAGTGTTGTCTAGTGGATTCCTCCTTTATGCGCAACTACAGCATATATGACCCATATGAAAGATATAGAAAAATATATAAGTCGTGACACTGAAATGGAAACTATCATGCTTTCAGAAATTGGGAGGTCACTGACGCTGGATAAAACACACACCAAAAAAAAAAAATTACATTTAAGTCAAGTTGCCTGAGACATATTCTTGAGGCGCTATATTCTTAATGTATTAATATTACCAGCACCATTTACTTTACAGTCACAACAGAAGATTTCAGGTCAGTTAGGGCCAATGAGACTCTGACCTTTATAAATCAGTTCCAGGACTAACCCACAGAGGGCCCTGTGTACTGTCCAGCAGCTGTGTATACCTCTGAACTATGGACACTGTGGGTCACTCTATTCTGTCTAGAGGGAAAATGTACATTATTAAACATTTCTCTAAATGTGACAGTTACTGCCCCTTAGATAATATTTAACCACAGTTCCTGGGTTAATGACATTCAGTCAACTCCAGGCTTGCAGCCAAAGTAATTTCAATAGAAAGTAGCCTTTTTACAGGGCTGTTTTTTCCCCCTTTCCTTCCATGAAAATGAAAATCCAGAGCTATTTTTTAAGGGTGAATTCAGGTATATTGGTATGTGTCGGGTAAATTGGGACAGTTTAACTTTATTTTCTGGCCTGATAAGTAAAAGTCAAAACTTATGATACAAAACCCTTGCAATGAAACAGCTCGATGGAAATTACATAACTTAATTAATTTAACGTCTCATCATGTGGTGTGGTCAGCATCAAACTGGAAGTTGACCTCAAAATGTTTATAAGGCCCTGTGGAGGTTGTTGGTGATGCCACTCATAATGTTTCTGTCATCAACTGCTGTTGTGTCCCTTGGCCAATCTGTTCGATGTCTGGTTGTTAGTACACCAATGGTTTCTTTCTTTTTTCAGGACAGTCCAAATTGTTGTGTTGGCTACGCCCATTGCTTAACTCTGATTGATTTTCCTTCTTTTGTCATCTTCAAAATGGCTTGCTTTTCTCCCATAGACAGCTCTCTTGTCTTCATGTTGGTTTATCCTTTTTAACCACAAATGCAGTCTTCACAGGCAAAACCCAGGGCTCAAACCAAGAGTAGACATTCAGAGCTATTAAGTGTTTAAACAATCACTCTAACAGGGCGCACCTGGGCAACAAGAAAAACCTTTCAGTCACATGTTCCAATATTTTTAATCACTTGAAAAATAGGTGGATTCAAAGAAAAGGTGGCATGCTGTACACATGTCGATGTAAATATCAGAAAATGAAAGCTAACTTAAAAAAGCTTATCTATCGTCTCATATTTATCATTTATATATATATATATATATATATATATATATATATGCGTGTGTGTGTAAATACAGAATCTTATATTAGGCCTATGATTATGCAGAAATTTTTATTTAGGGTACTCAGGGTTTTCATATCATTGATGGATAGTGATGTTTGGTTGTTGTTCTTGTTGTGTTATGCTGTGACTGTGTTCATATAATATTAGAATAAGGTGATGGCGAATAAGAATGCTGTAAAGAATGCTTTAGAAAATGATAGAAGCATTTTTTCATTCATTAGGATTTCAGAAATGTATGTAGGATTTCATATATGGGGTATTTTGCGTTATTAATGGCAAGAAAGATTAAACAATGTGGAAATTCCAAAAGTGTCCCAATATATCTGAATTCACCCTGTTTTATTAAAAAATGTCCTGAGTATATTCTTTAAAAAGTTAACAGACAGTTCAGGTGCAGTTCTTGTGTTTGTGTTGTGAATCTTATATTCATGATTCATGTTCAGGTTCTCAAAACTGGTTAATTACTATTGTTTTAATGAATATGCTACATATTGCTACACATACATATGCTAGGTTTTTCTCTCTACTTTTTACTCCTTGCCTATCATTTTGATCATGAAGTCACTTCACTGCACTTCCCTTTGGTCCAACGCAATAAGTTTTTGTTTACACAGACATTCCCAACAGTCCTTTCATCACCAACTGCAAATTTAGATCTTTTCACTGTCTTCGTCTCTTTAATGTAGTGGATGTGAATGCCTCCCCCTGAGAACAATGCACCCCTATATTATCTATTCATTTCTGCCTATCGGTGTTTTTTCAATCAGCAGCAATTAGAGGCAGGCAGAGTTGGGGAAAGTTCCACTGATTAGGCTTAATTAAACAAAACACAGATTGTAATTCATAAACACAATAATTACCAGAGCGGCTCCTCCCCCTACCCCCTTTTAAAGTTCATCACAATACACCATTTATCAAAATATGCCAGTGAAATTTTGGAACTTGGTTAAAGCTTAATAGCTGTTATAGGAAAGCAATCAATGACACAGCGTTCCATCTACCACCCTGAAAGTAAATTATTTTCCTACAACAGCATGTCCAAAAGTGTTTTATTCCTCTTATACCACAGCAATTTGCCAATTTTGAATTTACTAATGAATGACACATTGTGCTTTTTGCCCATATATAGATACATTTAATATCGTAGGACATCCAGGAGACAAGTTAGTTCCTCTTATCACTTACTTTATAGTAGCTATAAAGAGTTATCCTCTGTCCTGAGGACAGACTTTCTCCTGTGGCAGAAGACATATTGAATTTTACAAAGCGCTGACACTGGAGACTCCTTCCATGTTGAATAAAAGTCTCTTTAATTGTTGATTTGGTGAAGTATTCTATGTTCTTTTTTTTTTTTTTTTTTTTTTTTTTTTTAAATAGCAATATGTGCTTTTTTTTATTCATTACACTTAGGTTATCTGGAGCATTTGCTATGCAAGACCATGTGCATTAACTGATATTTACATTACATTTATGGCATTTGGCAGACACCTTTATCCAGAGCAACTTACAATTATCTCATTTATACAACTGAGCAGTTGAGGGTTAAGGGCCTTGCTCAAGGGCCCAGCAGTGGAAGCTTGGCAGTGCTGGGATCTGAATTCTCAACCTTCTGATCAGAAAGCCAACGTCTTAACCACTGAGCTACCACTGAGCTACCACTTCCCCACATAGCACATACCACTTTGATATATAACTATACAACTATATAACGAGCAATAAAAAAAAATATGATTTTTACAGCAGGTACTACTGTCAGAGATGCTGTTATAGAAAATTCCACAACACCTTATGACCAATCAGAAGCGAGCATTGTGGCCACAGTGATGTGGTATAAATTACCTTATATTTTCATAATTATGCTTATATACTTATTCACTGTAATGTCAGCTAGAGTGTTTGTCTACAAATGGTGGCCAGTGAGATATTAAAAGTCCTAGTGCCCTAGCAACATTTTTAAATTCATGTATGAAAAACTAAAGACTATAGAGATGAAGCTGTAGCACAAAAATAAGTTATATACTATAAGTTCTCTTTCTCACAGTACCATTAAGTAGCTAAAAGGGTTTAAGTCTTGTCCTGAATACAGAAAGATAAATATTTCACTCCCAAGGCTAGCACGTAGCAACAATCTGACAGACATAAAATACAGTTGTTATCACCATGACCTTTTTTCTAACCTCTTCCCATTCCACAAATATCTTATTCCACCTCAATCATGAATCATACATACCACGCTTTCCAAAGCAAATGAGGAATATATGTAGAATATTTAGCTTTTGGTGCACAGCTTTGACCTTCACTTTCCATATTCATGAATATTCCATTGCTAATATTTAAATGATTGCTCCTCTATAGGTCTAGATGACCCCAGTTGGCAATAACCAGACTGGCTTTTGATCACATTACCAGTGAGACATCATAAGCTATGTGAGTAATACATTTTTTATTACGCTGCCATTTCAGTGATTGAAGACAGAATTTGCAGTTCATTCCGTCGAGCTTTTCCAGGGAAGGTGACCGCTTCCCTAGAAAGCAAATTAATTTGATGAGCTTTTATTCAGCAAAAGGATGGAAAAAAAGAAAAAGTTATTAAAAAAGTCACATGTCCAGAATGAATTAATCCTTTACACCACACAATGAGCTACTTGGTCACGTTACAGCTCGATCATACTTTTTTTGTAACATGCTTATAAAGCATTTTATAGAACTGAATGAAAATACAATCCTTTATTGGTCTTCAAATGATGTCTGGGCTTTTATTCTCACTATTTATACTGTATACTATTTTCTTCACAGTCTAATCCACCTGATTCTAAGAGGAGAAGTGAGCTGCTTTTCAAAAGTCCATGCATTAATATAACAACACATCTGCAGATGTTAGATAATCAAATCAACATACTGTATATAATAGTCTATGACTGTCCATAGTGTTAATTCTTGTGTAACTGGTACCTGCTTGTGATAAACTATGCTGTCTTCATCAGAGATATTTCACAAAATTAACCAAAAATATTTTTAAAAAAAAAGAAAAAAAAGAAAAAAGAATGCTAAAGCACCTGGAATATAAGAAAAGAATGCAATAATTTATTTAGTTATTTATTTAAACATTTTTAGATAACAGTTAACACAAACTCTGACCTGATCAGTGACTTTCAGTGTGATTAAGACCAGTGCCAAATGTACAAAGAGCAACATCCTTATCTGTACATTTGTCACTTTGTTCAGATTTTGGTTGGAAACTGCATTCGCATGCTCTACAGATGAAAGAGTTCATCTGGAACATTTGACTCTTCATTATTCAATGCATATCACATGCCCTTAAAATCTGTAGAGGCATTTGAATTATGATTAATGTTTGATTAATATTATGATTAATGTTAAATGTTTATATGATCTAAATAATCATTTATATGATCTAAATAATAATTTTTTATCCATTATTTTCTTTTCTCATCTGTTGCTGTACTTTCACAGGCACTGCGGCATAAATAATAGCCGCCCGCTGGTGAAAATATATGCTGCACTGTTTCCCACAGAGAATAATCTGTCTAATTTCTGAAGTAAATGCTTTCTCTGAAAATAACCAAAATATATGTGCTTTCTAAAAAGATTAGAGAAAAGGCTTGCAGGTAGCTTACACCCTATTGCCATGGGAAAATAACAGTGTGTGATTCAAGATTTGTTTTAAGTTTATCATCCACTGTACTTTTGTGTACTTACATATCTACCAAATCTTGTGTTGTGTTGTGGAATTATTTATATGAGAAATATAAGTATAAATAACAACTGTGTTGCATTTTGCATGTTCTCTCCATGTGGTTTCTTGTGGGTTCTCTAGTTTAATCCCACCGTCCAAATGAAGATAGGTGCAGATAGGTGGAATGGGGATGCTAAATTTATTGTGGCTTTGAATATGTGTGTGTGTGTGTGTGTGTTTGTCTGGTGCCCTGTGATGGACTGGCATCTCATCCAGGATGAATTTTCCAGGCTTGAGCCCAGTGTTCCTGGGAGAACCCCGGATCCACTGCGATCTGGATAAAGCTGTTATGATGAATGAAGTTGCTACAGTCTATACCCCTATTTTTTATTTTGTAAACACCTATTATCTATTTTACATAACAATAATAATAATAATAATAATAATAATAATAATAAAACTACAGATTTTTTTTATTTATTTATTTATTCATTTATTTTCATTTGTGTATTTGAAATATATATATATTTTTTTTTTACATGTGTAGTTTTAACTGAATTTATGATTTGTTAAACATTCCGTGTTTTCTTATATATAAATATCATTTTACCCAAACATTAATAAGTAAGTACCATATTGCCAAGTTCATGACATTGGTTATAGTAACCCCGGGTCATTAGCATGAAAGTTAGCAATCTGTTTACCAGCTAACTACTAAGCAGAAAATCAACCGCTTTAACTAAACTCAGATTTGACTTTTCTAACATTAATGAAAGTCCTTGAGCAGTTGGTTCTGTGAAACCCAGACTCATTAACTTTAATAAAGCATTGTTAGGACTAGCATTTTATTATTTCTCATGTATTTATCATATGATAGACACGTTAACGTGAGTGTTATTAAAGTTGAGGCATTTTACAGGTGGCTAATTAACCTACTAGTTTTGCAGGCAGATTAAAGGCAGTGAGATGCTCAGATTTCAATATGAATGTAGAATAGAATTGTGCTCATGACTGTGATTTTATTTTCATAGTGTAAATCAAAATGTCTAAAATATTATCATTATTATTATTATTATTATTAGTAGTAGTAGTAGTAGTAGTAGTAGTTTATATTCTTTGTTAATATTTGTTAAAATATTCTTGTATTTATGTATTTCTTGTATGTATCTATGTATTTATTATTTTACAGAAGGCTTAGTATAATATGTAAGAAAATATAATGCCTGTTTTGGGATATATAATATGCTGCTTTTATTTATTTACAGCAATGTATAACCCTTATAATATACATTTTCAAATTATCATGAGTAACACAATGTTTATAATGATTATTGTGTATTTAAAAGCCATTTAAAAGCTGTATTATAAACTAAAGTGTATTTAATATTATAAAAAAAAATGGAACATTTGAAATTAAGTGCTGAGTCTTGGTCACTATAATATGTTAATATGCAGAATTTAGTATTTTTCAAATGTGTGGTCACAAATTGATTAAAATGTTTTATGCTGTCCCACTGATCAGGGCCTTCAAAGCCTTCCAATTTCTCTTCCTTAACTTCTGAATATAATAAATTGCTGGTATAATATATAATAAATGGCTGGTAAGATTTTCTTGAGGTGACGTCATTAAGAGTGACAAAATCCAAAGACCAGTGTACAGTATCGTACGTTTCATGACAGTAAAAGTTACAAATATACATTATTTTTAAGGTAAACAGTTATCAGGTATGAGGTATGATTTTATTTCCAAGTGTGCTTTTTTCCCCTATTAGCTGCAGTCACGTGATCCGTAGTTCACCAGTACAGAGATGAGTTCAAACAGCCACGCCCACTTTGCTGAGTCCAGAGCGGCGTTCTACAGCTCGCGCTGCTGAATCACTCGGCGCTCGATTGCTCTCGCCTGAAGCGAACATGGCAGATTCAGAAGCTCAGCTTTCTATTCCCGAGTTCAGCACCCCTCTACAAATGGACCCTTACCTCAAACCGTATGAAAAGGACTTTGAAAGGAGGTAAAGTGTGCTTTTAAGTCTTGTTTGCACTGCACTGCGTGTTCGTAACGGCCCTGGCGCACTCAGACCTGACTAAACGCACTGCAGCTTGTCTTTGACCGCTCTGACTTCCTCCTGGCTGACAGCTACTCCTTTCAAAATAGGCTTTATCATTCCGAATCTAGGGCATAAGCAGGGAGACACTGCTAACCCATTCACTGCAAACTCTGTAGTGGATTTACTGTTAAGGTCAGTTGTGGCTTGAGAGCTTGTACATCCATAAGATTTCAAACATAAGGTTAAATCCTAAACTGCTCCATATCAGGCACTTACACATCATATACAAGCCTATTACTTCATACCCTATGTAGTGCACTTCAGTGAGGACTAGGGTGAATTTGGGATTTATCTACTGCACCCAGGCTCACTCTTAACTAAGCTATATTATGAGCTAGCTATGCTAACAGTGCTACACCTTCATACTACACACTTAAAGAGAAAACAAACATAGTGTTCAATCTGTTTGTCCTTATAGGTATCTGATTACATTAATCCATTTCCAGATTCAGTGAGCTCATCTCTTTCACATGCTGTGCTTCCTTGTAGTTTGACAGTTGTGACGTAAGACTCAGGCCACGCCCTGTTTTAAAGGGCTCCCTCTGAGAAGTTTTCCCAGTGGAGTCTATTTTTACATTTTAATGCTGTACTTTGAGAAAAACAATCAAGCAAGCAAACATGCTGTACTAGATCTGTCCAAGAACTTGTGAGAACACTTCCTTAACAATATGTGGAACTTTTTATTTACTCCCCCTGGAGGGACCGAGTCTAGCACAGTTATTTTCCCTGATAAAGCACACTTCATTAGCAGGTTTAGTAGGTGTGTTAGGGGAGAGAAATCATCAGATTGACTGACTCTCTGCTAAATAATGTGTTCAGTCATACCGCAGTATCGCAGTACACTGTCCTGTCTACATCCGTGGTCCTCAAAGTGATGTCCGGGGACCCTCAGGGGTCTGTCGGCAATTTAGTTCAATTTTGTTGCATCATAACCCACCATTATCAAAGTTATTATATTTATTAGAGATAGCACAATACTGCTTTTTCTTTTATGATACTTATAGCAATACAGAAACCTTGACTATCAGCCAACAGCAATACTCATCTGATATGTATTTTCCTTTAGAAACTACTATGTTTTATTTTTGAAATGAAGCACTTCACTTAAAAATACAGGGAAAGACACGTAGCTAAAACACTTACACAAAACCACAGCTTTTTGTGTATTCAGTAAAACATGTTCACACAAAAATCGATTTTTTTTTCTCAGATATGATATCCACCATATTTTTGCTGGTTTCTGCCCAATACTGATCCTGGGTATTGGATCGGTGACATCTCTAATATTTGTTATTGAGTTGTTAATGTTATTAGCCTGTTTGACTGGTCACTTAACTCCAGATGTATAAATAATATCAGCTTGAATCTAATGAAATCTGAATAAAAATGTCTTCAGAAAGTTCAGGAATAACAAGCTGTACGGCTCCAATAAACATCCAAGTGTTATTGCACACATTATTATTTGAATAGTTGGATTTTGTTGAAAGACAGTCCGTTCTCAGGGGTCCATGGAGCTTTTTAAAATTTTATTAATTAATTTTTTTGGCAAAGCCGTACATGGCTGCACAAAGTTTGAGAACGCCTGGTCTATACTATGCTGACTTACCCACTGGACATTTATGACAATATTCACATGATGGCCCTTACAGAAGAGCCACACACACATATTTCTCAGGATGTAATCCATTTTGTTTAGTAGCTCAGGATGTAATACATTTTGTTTAGTAGCTCTCAACATGCAGATTGTTCCACTTGAACCTAATGTGCTGCAATCTTTGAAATGGTTGTAGATGTATGGAGGACCTGAACTCATGACTTTGCCTGTGAAATGTGAAAAAATCACGCCTCTTCATTTTTACATAAATAAATAAATTCAGAAATGAGGAATAAATAATGAATAAAGGCTTAGCATGATGATAAATACAGAAAACAGAATACATACAGTACGCTCTCAAGCACTTCCAAACCACTTCATCTTAGGCACTTCAAATATAATGAAATGAAAAATAATTAATTGTCTTAATAATTAATATACTGAGTACTAAACACTAAACCAACTATTATAAAATAAATCAGATCATTGTTTGCTTTAGTGTTTACAACTGCATAAATTCTCTTACACTGTCACAAGAATGCGAGAAGTGGGGTTATTGAGAATTCCTTTAACTACAACTGCTAAAATAATAATTATAATAATATATAGGCAGCACACGTCACATATATGCTGCTTAAAATTCCAGCACCCCAATGTAAAATGCCTTCCCACATCCCTGCACTTTCATAAACTTTTCTAAGGAAATTGGCTGGTAGGATTTTCCAGATTTAGTCTCAGATTGATTAAAAAAAAAAAAAACGTGACCTAATACTTAATATGGTCAATTACTTAAATAAATAAAGAAAATCTCTTTGTAACATTGATTTTTATTTTTGATAAAATTGCAAATTAAATGTTTTTGACAGACTAATATGTAAGAGAAAAAGCAGGCTATATGAAAATGAACAATGACAGTACTGTATCTACCCAAAATAAAAAGCACACGCATCATTTTATTAATTTCTAAGATCTTAATTAAGTTACTTCATGATTGATTCAGTGATTTAATATTAATAATATATTTACTCATACAAACTTATAATATTTAAACTATACTTATACAAACTGTACTTAACAGTGCAGAAGGTGACCCGTGTAAAAGCAGCTATAATTTGCAGCACTCATTTTGGCAGTTATTTGCAGTATTTTCGATGATAATCATGCCCCTGTGCTGCCTCATCAGTAATGATTATGACACTGATGTTGCATAACAACATTTAGCATGACCTGAATGAGCAAAAAATCTTTAATATTCATGGATGACAGAGTTATTGGTAATCATTTCCGAACCTGTGACTGTTCCACTCTTATTGCCACAGAGACCTGTGACAAGGTGAAACAGACTTGTTTAATTAACTTTGAAGGATCTAATGTCTCTCAAGGATCTAAAAAATTAAAGGTCATTAATTTCCCTTCTCTCTGGGTAACTGTTTTTAATAGTGAAATAATTCCAAGTGAAATGTGTTTCTGAGGCTATCTAAGGAACATTATCTTATTTACAGATGATATGCTATACTTAAATAGGGTGAGCCACGTTGGAGACCAGAATATGACCGGAGGTTTGTTTTTTTTTTTTTTTCTCAGCTTAAATTGCTCTTCATTGACCTAATGCTAATTATTACTGGTATTACTGTAGCACAGATACAGCAGGCTCATGAGGACGTCTGTAGGTCATTGCCCAAGAGCAAAGGCTAAATTTTTACCCATTGCTCTGAATCTGTAGAATGTGCCGACCTGGCTGGCCGACTGCCAAACAAAACCAAAAAGAGGCAAAAACAGTTTTTTCCCCATTGCTCTTTCATGAATATTTAATATTGACGATTTCACTTGATGGAATAATTAAGAGAATGGAGTGTGATTCAGGAGACATAATTGAGTGCAGTGAGCGAACACAACAATGTACTTGTCTTTGCATTAAAATTAGTTAACAGAGGAAATAAGTAAAAGTTTTTTTGGCTTGGTGTCATCATTAGATATACGAGGGGTAAGGGGATTGTTGGGGCAGGAGTATGCGTAGTGGCTTGGGAAAAAGCCATATGTTGTTGTGGCTGAATTCTGGAAATGAGACAAAATTTTATTTTTCTGCCAATAATATACTTACCTGCTTTCAGACAACATAAACATATTGTTACCAAATAGTATGGTTTGCCTAAAGATGTCTAAGTGTGATTTCTTCACACACTGAATGTCATGCTTTGATTCAGTTGCTGGACATGAGCCTAATAGATTTAGTTTGTGATCGGATATCGGCTGTCAAAATGTCCACGATTGCTCCTGCGCTGTCAAATTGTCATCATAGCAGAGAAGAACATTTACACTCGCTGTTCAGATGACAACAAAATATTAAAATGTTTAAGTGACCTACTAAAAAGACAAAAAACTTAGCCAACAGAACAGAGCTCACTAGAGACGACCACAAGGCCCCTGTTCAAGTTTTTTTTTTCTAAAAACTAGTTGTGAATTGTGTAGAAATGCATTGCCACATATGAGAACTTTATCCCCATGCAGTAAAGTGTACACAATTGCTTACTCAATTTCTTTTCTCTTTCCCACATTCACTCAAAAAAGCAAGCTTTAATGCTATCATTATGTGCAAACTCTATGACTTTTTTGGACAGAGTAAATTTAATTCTTTAACATTTGCTTTTAAATGTGTTACGTGCAGTTTTGCTAACAGTTGGACACATAGACATTGAGTGAACAGGATAGAAATCAGTCCAGTATTTGTTTTCAGGTTAAAGCAGGCTGACTTCAGCATGTAGCTAATTCTGAGTCGTATGTGGTATGATCCAGTATCAACTCCATCCAACAAAACCTGAACAGAAGAGATGAATAGAACTTCAGAAATCACTTAATTGAAAAGACCAACATCTGTCATTTCTTTCTGTAGTCAGCAGTGAAGTCACCTCAGAAGCTATAGAGTAAGAAGCTAAGCATTAAGTAATGAATAAAACACAACAGTTCATGCTGTTATAGGAAAATAATCAACAGCACGGTCATGTGATGTGACCTAATGCAACGTTAATAATTTTCCAATAACAGCATGTCCTGAAGAGTTTTATTCCTCTTATACTACAGCAGTTTGGCAATGCTAACAATTTTTTATTTATTCAAGAATGACACATACATTTTATCTGTTTGTAATTATGTTGAATGTTGTTCGATAGTTCCTATTATCACTTATAGTTCCTATTATCACAGCTATAAACAGTCATTCCTTCAAAAGTCTCTCTTTTTATCTTTCTTTTGAAGCTAATAAGACACAAAATGCAGCTTGTCACGTTACCAAGAAACCCGGAAAACGCAAAGTCTTGAAGACTTTTCTCTGGTGGAAAACTTAAACTTCCCTAACTCTGACTGTTACAGATCACTGGAGATCTTCAAAATACTGGATACTCCTTCCAAAAATTAATGACTCTGTGAGGAGACATTCATTTTTGGAAGGAGTCTCCAGTATTTTGAAGATCTGCAGTGATTTGTAACAGTCAGAGTTGGGGAAGTGTCTGCCATACAAGTCCCTGTGTTAGTTTTTACTGTAAAAATATTACATATTATATAGTATCATTACATATTAGTAATGTCACATACTATATAGAGCTGCTGTCATAGAAAATTCATCAACACCTCCTGACCAATCAGATGATGTCGTTAACATTGGGGGGGGGGGGGGGGGGGGGATTAGCTGTTATAGCTTTTCTTATGACGTCATGTAAAATTGCTCATTGCCACTTTGGTGAGGAAGTGGGCTTTTCTAATTGATTGTGATAACAGCAAATGAAAAGTGGGTCCTGCAGACTGCAGTAAGTACGTTGTTGATCAAGCCCTGTGTGACAAGCCCCAAGAGGATTGAGACTAGTAGGAGTTGCTATTAATGTCAGCATCCTAATCTATACGCATATGCAGTTTTTTCACAGTCAGGATAAGATGAACTCTCTACAGTACTGAGAGTGCATACGAGCAACTCAAAAATGTTCATTCTTGGTAAGAAAGGAGTTGATGAAGCTGTAGATCTGTGGAACAAGTTTCTCTCGTCAACTGCCTGCTCAAATGCTGTTTGAAAAGCTTTTCTCCCAGCTGTGTGAATTTCTAGAATGCGAGATGTGATGTGCATCTTAAACATTTGGGTTTCATATTACAGAAATTATGCTTTTTTGCCTAGACTTTTTGACCTAATTGTGTCATAATGTCTTAGTTTTATGTCATGATTATCAATCTAGCTACTTTGCTGATGCCTTCATGGCAACATGTCCTTTATATTTAAGCTCAGTTGGCCTTACTGAGTTACATTGTTCCTCAGTGTTCTGTCCAAGAACAAAATTGAGCACCCCTGCTGTCCTCTAATGCCACCGTGTTGACTGGACTAAAATGTTGGCCATGTCAGCCTGGCTGTGTTCTCTGTGGTGAGCTCACAGTTTCTCCAGCTGTTCTCTTCACTCAGGCTTGCATTGAACACCTGTGCACATTATAGAGAGAAGATGAGCTGAATACTTAAAGACTGCTGGCGAACACTCAAGAGCTTTTTTGCATTTATTCAGCCTGGATTTTGACTTTTTTTTCCCTTTGAACTGGCTACATTCTGAGAAGTTTTCTTCTACATTCACATTTCTTCTCTGAGTTGAGTGTGTTTGACTGAGACTGGAGATATACACTAATAATTGCCAATTATCTAGAATTCCTACCACTGTCCTGTACATTTTAGTGCTTTCCTTGAATTAACACTCCTGATTCGACTCCTAATAAACAGAATAAGGAGAATTATGCTGAACTGTGACATCATTAAGGATCTGCTGGCAGCACAAGATTTCAGTAAGGGTTGTATTCGTCCAGGTTCAGGCCACGGAATAAAGGGCAAAAAACAAAAAAGATCATCAGTGATATTTAGCTCAGTATTGATACCCTGATTATTAATCATTTTTTGTAGTTTAGGATCACAATATTTTTTTCACTTTATCATTGTGAATAAGTTTTCTTTTGAATTGTATATTATAAGTCTACATCTACCATTTTCAAACTTTAGGCAACTGGTTATATAGTTTGATTTACAAAAAAAAAAAAAAAAAACCTTTGCTTGTTGTATATACTCTGGTTTGATCCTAAGCTCGGGTTTCTGTCTGTGTGGAGTTTCACACAGACCCTGTATCCATGTGGGTTTCCTCTGGGTTCTCTGGTTTCTTCCAATCTCCCCAAAACATGCATGTACGTAGATTGGCTCAGTTGCCCCTAGGTTCCATCCAGGGTTTTTTCACGCCTCACACCCTAACCAGGATTAAATAGTAACTGAATATGAATGTGAAATATGAAATATTATGAATGTGAAACCTGAATCAGAATAAGACTTCAGCCAAATTGATTGAGTGCGTGCAATTGATGGTACACAGTGGTGGTATAACAGGAAGTGTTATTTCCTCACAGCTCCAGTATCCAAGGTTTGATCCTGTCTAGTTAGCCAACTTTAGATAAACTCTCCCAAACTACAACTGATGTTTAATTAATTAAGGGAAGTAAGTTATCATTATTAAGATTAATGTATGATTAATTATGAAGACCTATGGTGGGCCATAGCCTCTCACCAAATCTTCCTCATTATGAGATGTCACAACATGGCGTCCTGTTTCATTTGTGAACCTTGAACTAACATGTTTTACATGTGTTTAGTGGTTTTCAAAAGGTTTGCTGTGCTCAGAGAGTATCTTCCCCTTCAGTACAAAGATGACAGAGCTGGCATATAGTTTCTTTTACTACAGCACCAAAAACTCTCAAATCTGATTGGTCAGCAGGTGATTAATTTTCTGTAACAGCAGCTCTGACAGTAGTGTCGGCTGCAAGGAAATGAGAAAAATGCTTATATTAAAGTGCTTATTCTAATACATTTTTGTTTTTATAGTAACAGGGACTTGTATGGTGGACACCCCATATTAAAGGATTAAAAAACGTGTGTAATCTTTGATATGGTGAAGTCTTCTTTTCTAAGGAGATGCCTTTATGGAAAGAGTCCATAATTATTTAATCATTTAAAAAAAGGTTAGCTTTGGTAAATTGCCATGGTACAGGTTACTCAAGGTGGTAACATCATCAGGGTGGTATAACATTTCACTGCTCCTTCTTGGATTATTTTTCTATAACAGCACGCCCCATTGTGCTGTTTATTCCTTGCATAGTGTATGGCATTTTGGTTGAAATTCATCTTGATTCTAACCAGTAAAATGTCTGAAATGATGATGTGGTAGAGAATGTTAATATGCTTCCTCCATTGCGTTGGAATTAAGGCCAGGAAAAAACTCATTTTACTTTTTCTTTTTATAAGTTTTCATATCTTTTCTACTAATTTGATTATGGGGAATTTAGTAGTTAGTGACACAATGCTGAATCCCAACTGTGCTTTTACTGTCATGGGTTACTCTTGAATGAAGATAAAACTGTGTGTGTGTGTGTATGTGGTTGCGTGTGTGCATGCGTGTAATTTTTAGTTGAGGAAAAAATATTCTTGTTCTGCTTGGTGTAATCAATTATCAAATTGTCTTTAGTACACTGTGCCACACTTTCAGGTGCTGCCTTTGAAAGGAACATGAGGCTCAGGGTGATTTGTCAAACGTGTAAGAAATCTTAACATGTAATGCCAGAACTTCACAGTACGAGATGTACTCTACATTGCTGAATTTAGGGAATATAAAACCTCACATGGGAAAATGAAGAAAGTTATCAGAGTGTGTGCATTCTGTGAAAAATATAGTGGTTTAAATAACAAGGCCTATTTCATTCTTTTGCCTCAGAGTAAAAGTAAGGTAAGCAAATACAAAATGTTGGTTTAGTTTGTAGGAAGTGTCATATAGGAAACACGCTGAAGAGGACATCAAGAACAACAACAGTGTATACCAATTGTGCACTCATTATTACTAATAATAAGGTTGGCTCAAGTTTTGATTCTGCAGCGGTTCAGTAATGACTAGGTTGGAAATCAGCTTCCTATGAAATCTCCTTGACAGGCTGATTGAGATGCAGTTTTGGATGTCTTCTCCAGACTCTAATCAGCTGGGACACGAGCCAGGGGACATGCCAAGAATATCAGCACTTCATTGGGCGCCACTAAGCCAATCCTCCACCCAATTCACAGCGTCTGAGTTATTATAATAGCAGAGGCTTTTAGGATCACCAGTTCAGACAGAACTGGAAGGAGCAGGTTCATTATTTTGTATATGTTTTCATGGCTTTCATGTAACAAAAAAAATATATTAATCTGGAATGAGCAGTATAAAATATTGTTTTATTTTTATAGCCATTAATTATAGTAAATTATTTGAGGTAGTTCATTACACTTTTTAAACCCCTTCTTGTCTTTACAGCCTTTAGTTATGATATTAAAGAGTATAGAAATATACCACATCGGCTAAAAGGATCAAGCTGTTTATAATAAACATTTTAATTAATGTAAAATGTTAAAGATGTAATATTTTGGTATTAATAGTAGATGTAGTAGATTAATGACCTATAAGGCTGATAAAGAAAGTTTTAAATGCAGAAATCAGATTTATAACTGTTGGCACTGGGGATGTAAAGTGTGAGATTTATTTGTGATAGCTTTATTTGTCTATTTAATTATACATGCACTTCTAAATTAATGGCAATTAATTAAAAAAATGTAATATACATACACGAATTTATATATATATATATATATATATATATATATATATATATATATATATATATATATAAAAACATTGATTATGTCAATAATATTTATATATATAAAACATTGATTATGTCAAAGGGTGGAATATATTAACGTTAGGCAGGAAGTGAACAGTCAGTCGCTGAACTTGATGTGTTGGATGCAGGAAAAATGGGCAAGCATAAGGATCTGAGCAACTTTGACAAGGGCCAAATTGTGATGGCTAGACGACTGGGTCAGAGCATCTCCGAAACTGCAGGTCTTGTGGGGTGTTCCCGATATACAGTGGTTAGTACCTACCAAAAGTGGTCCAAAGAAGGACAACCAGTGAACTGGCAACAGGGTCATGGGCGCCCAAGGCTCATTGATGCGTATGGGGAGCGAAGGCTAGCCTGTCCGTTCCGATCCCACAGAAGAGCTACTGTAGCAGAAATTCCTGAAAAAGTTAATGCTTGACATTTGCATGTCAATAATGCATGAAAATGACATTTTCATCTTATCTTTCTGATCCTGTCTAGGCTAGACTTCCTCCAGAGATGTTGTATAAGGAGCCAGTTTAACAAACACAGTGTTAAAAACAGTCGGTCTGCCTAAAGATGTCTAAAATCTTAAAAGCTAAGTGTGATTTCCTCACACAGTAAATATCACGATTTGCTCAAGCCATAAATAAAAAAACTTGTTGAATTAACTTAATTCAAATGCGTACATCGGTTCTATGTGATTGAATTGAGCTGCATTAACACAATTTGTTTTTGTACATTCAACAGGATTTGATCATGTATTTTCAATGCCCTGAATAAAACCTAACTCCGTGCTCTCAGCCTAACTGAGGATCAAACGCAGGTCAATGGCGTTGTGCGACAGTCACATTACACCACTGTATTTTAGTTGTGTTAACATTATACTATAGTCATGCTTCCTGTCATTGCCAACATCCTTGTGAGATTAGATAATGTAATTGGTTTACGTTAATACTACGTGAATTTATCATGCAAACTCCACATAAGTCAATCTAGTAATTAGAAACTTGTTTAAATTAAGTTTAGCATAAGCAATGAAACCACATTTTGCTGAAAAACTTAATATTTTTATTACTTTATGTAATATGTTCTCTTAAATCTGATCACATATTCCATTTTTTTCACTGTGTTGGATAGTTATGTGCGTGTAGTTAAATGGACGTAACCAGTTACAAGCTATCAAAATATCCGTCATGTCTGTGCTGCAGTTTGGAGTGAAAGCTTGCAAATCTTTAAATGCAGTTTTCTCCATTTTCACTTTGGAGTAACCAGAATTTAAAATGGTTGAGATTCATGAAAACGAGTTTAGTTTAGTGTTGTCTGTAGTTTTAACCACATATAGTTTTTCCCATGCAGCCACAAAAATGTGTACACATTGTACTGCTCTGTTGTAACATAAAAAAAAAAAAAAAAGTGGTCTTAGCTTCATTCATTTGCCAGTGCGTGGTACATACTATAAAATACCTGGTTAGCTTGTTCATTACTCAACTTGAACTTTTGTACATTCCCTGCAGAAACAGGCAGCATGCTTTTGAACAGATTTTCTATACGCCACTCTTAGTGTCCTTGAATTCTATAATCAGTATAATCTTTCACTGATGTGTTTCGCCGTTTGAAGCCTGGGGGCCATCAACCCTATTAATTTTTCACAATATTTGCTTAGTTCTTCATGTGTTCAAGGTGGGAATACTGAGGTTATGTCCTAGTCGATTCTTGTTTATTGATGTGTATCTCCCCTTGTGTCTGTGTTTGGCAGATATGGTTTTTTTCAGAAGCAGCTGATGCTCCTGGAGGAGGCTGAAGGGGGCTTTGATCAGTTCACACGCAGCTATAAGACCTTCGGAGCACATCGCCTGCCGGACAACAGCTTCGTCTTTAAAGAGTGGGCTCCAGCTGCTGAGGCTCTGTTCCTCACTGGAGACTTCAGTATGTATAAACTGAATTTTTCTTTCAAAAAAATTTGTAAATTAAAATTTCATCAATGCTGAAGCATTCAGTCGATTGTGTCATTCGGTCACTGTTACTGCCTCAATTAAAAGATCTTTAGTTTCCATCCTTTTTTGCCACTGGTTTTCTATTTCTGTGTCCTGCTATTCATAAAGCAGCCCAAATATATACTTTTATACTCCTTTTAGAGCAGTAAAAACAAAGCTAGTGCAATAACACTAAAAAAACAACCAAAAAGCCTTGGTTAATATATTCTTTAGGTGATTATTTCATTGAAATGTAAATGAATACTTTAGAAATCACAAAATGCTCCAAAAGCGTTGTGAAAATAAGCTTACGAGCTATTATCTGTATTTCAAGTAAATTCTCATTTTATATTAGGATCTTTGTAATACTGGAAAACAAGAATAAAAGAGGTTTGTGTACAGCTGTAGGAGGAAAAAAGTTACTTCAGTCATCTCTTAAATGATCACATGTAAAATATATTATTATTCCTGAAAGACAGAGGAGCTTTGTTTTTAAACCTTTTTGTATTTAGAGCAGTGTTTTTTTCTGTTAAAAAAAAAACTAAGAAGACTTCTTTCTTATTTCTCCTTTAAAGCTGATGCCTGAATTTTAAATCTGTGACATTGATGTAATTCTTATTTTCTTATTCGGCACTTAAGACAAAAAAGTCACTGCCTACTTACAGTTTCTGTTTTCTAAAAGTTGGCATTATGTGTGTTTTTCATCAGTTTTGAGCGACAAAAACAAATGATGCTGTTCTCATAACTTTTTTTTTTGAGAACTACAGAGCATAGCCACTGCTTCACAAAAAATATGCCAGACTACAGATGTGTATGCCAACACATCTTAACACTCAACTATAGAACATGTAAACTTTATTACTGACCATCATGGGTATCGATCTCTGGCCTCACAGTTATTTGATTAATTTATAAATTATTCACAAGTATATTCATTTACATTTTAGTCTGCTTTAGAGTTTTTTTTTTTTAAATACACTGAATATTTGATTGTGACTGGAATCACACAGTTTTTAATCTTCATGCTGAATCAACAGTGATATGTATGCAAAAAAGCACTAAACCAGGAAGTAGAACACATTTTTTATTATTTGATTTATTTGCGTTCTACAAATTTACACAGTAGTCTGATAATGGATTGAAACGGTCCACTTTGACAAACCAGCACATGCTAATTAGCCAAGTATCTTTATTTTGACAAGAAAACAAACTCTATCCATCACTCAAAGAATTGCGATGTAGTGATTCTCTAAAAACATCATGAATTTTTTCCCCCGGGAAGGGGCAGGATGGCCAGTCTGATAGGGTTAATCCACCATGTTTTGATATTATTTGTTTAAGAAAATCAGGTTGTTCGATGTTGTTGTTTTTACTTGAGTAAAGTCTTTCAGACTGAAACTGAAGCTTTTTTTTTCTTTGATTAAAACAGATGGCTGGGATAAATTTTCTCACCCATATAAAAAGATGGACTTTGGGAAATGGGAGCTGCACATACCACCTAAGGAGGACAAATCACCAGCTGTTGCTCACAATTCCAAGCTAAAGGTGAGACTTGATGTCTTGTGTGTTTACCTGCTATATTACAATAGAACACTTAAGTAGGCTGTACTGTGCTTCATGGCCAGGATGCTCTGGCGGTTGAAATGAGAGAAAAAATCATATCATAATATTTGAAGATGTCTCCATCATACACTATATATATATATATATATATATATATATATATACATACAATAAAACTGGTGTTGCATTTAAAAAAAAAAAACACTTAAAAATAGTTCACTCATACTTTTATATTATGTTAACAAAAGTAAACACTGAAATGGGGGGAAATATTAATAATAATAATAATAATAATAATAATAATACAATGTAATTAAAAATGTAATTAAAATATTATAATTTATAATATTATAATTATAATATTGATATTAGTATTAATAATATGATATTATTATGTCATATTTCCAAACCCTAATGCTTACCTGCCATTGCCATTACCAGAATTAGCACTCTCTTTCAAACCTGTTAATACTCTTCACTCTTTATTTTTTATTCTGATTATTATAATCATCCCTCTAGATGCCAGGAGCAGTAAATGGAATGATTTGGTAGCTATAACTATAGTTACTTACAGGTAATAAAAATGTTAGATGTCTAATAAACATGCTAATCATCAAGGAAATTTGAGTAGAAACCACATGGTACAATTCTAAATAGTCCAAAATCTCAACTAATTTGTCATAAATCACAACTGATTCACAGTTTCAATCAACTCCTCACCATGATTCTGTACAGTTATACCCTGAAATTGGAATAGCCCAGTTGAATCCATTTAAAACCAACAGATACTGTTAGCAGTGAGTTCACCCTTTCTTTACTTTTCTGTACTGGAGTCAGTTTGGAATTTCTCCTAGCAATGGAGTCAAGATGACACTAGCACCAAAGACTATATTAAGACTACAGTGTGATGAGTCATGGTGGAAGACGTATGTTGGAGGACATGAGGTGACTGGATGGTTTTTCAGCAGGTCTGAGCCTGCATTCTGGCTTGTGGGTTGTAATTGTCAGCTCTGGGTCAGGCAGCAAGCGATAAGAAGCAGATTAAGACTCTGGCACTTGCTTCTTCCTCAGGTTGGCCACTGAGCTCAGGCTTGGCTGAATTAACCTCCAGGAGAATAGTCCCAGTCCCAGTCTTTTCCAGGTACCTGGAATCTTATAGGGTAAACCTTATGCAGTTAATATTGTTTTACACTGTAATTTACATTCTAAAAATTCTACAAAGATTATTTTAAGCCCCCAGATTGAAGGTCAGTGACTTCCGGTTATTTTAGCCGGTTAAATAGTGGCTTAGCTGCTAACAAACATTTTACACTGATGTTTTATTTAGTACTGAAGCTCATTTACAACTGGATATTGTATTACATACATCTACCATGTAAAATTTTTTGTTTGTGTAGTAATGAGTTGCCATAATAATAGGAATAAACCGTTAATCAGTTGCTGCAAATATTAGCTAGTGGTTTAAGTTGTTGTCCAGCTCAGTGTCTCTGAGTAACAGCTGATATAGCCGAGCTAGCCAGTGCTAGGTAATCAACTTAAACATCTTAATGTTACATGTACTGATAGCATTAACTCAGCTAGCTCTCTAAATTAGCTTCACAGCTATGCAGGCAATGCAGTATCATTAAATTGATAGAACTGTAAAATTACTTTTGCACTTGTATTTCAGTTGTTTACAAAATGAATGTTGAAATGCATACAGATTAGCCTCCAGTTTTATGATGCCACAGACAAGCAGGACATTAACAGTAGTGCCACAGTGTATTATGAACACGTAATAGGAGATTTGATTTTGCATGTTTACATTACACAGTATCATTGTCATCTCTCCCCTACATGATTTCCCAAATGATTTCCTATTTACACTCACTACATGGCGTACAGTCCAATACTGAAATTGTTAACTACAGTACTTACTTGTAATTACATTTTTAGGACACGTACAGTACTCTGATTTTTCATTCATTCATTCATTCATTCATTCATTCATTCATTCATTCATTCATTTTCCTTCTGCTTTTCAATGGTGGAGGTTACAATTATTATTATTTTTTAATTAAAAGAAAATTGATGCATAATTAAAATGTGTGAAGAGAAAGTATGCCCTAAATTACATGCTTCAAGATTGTTTTCTATTAATGGGCATCTAGGGAAAAAAGAGTTTATAAAACTGTATTGAAAGATGTGTTATAGGTTACTAAGAAAAGAACATGAGGATTTCAAACATACATTTTTATTTGATTACTTGATTATTTCACATGACTATTTAAAAAAAATTCAACTAGTATTGGAACTTGTATTGGAAAGTAGTAACAGTTACTATCTATCACTGAACATGACAGTAGAATATGACGGCGTCTCACACAAAAAAGTGCACTCTGTCACAAGCCTCTATATTTCAAGATGGTCTTTACTAGAAATTTTGACTTTGTGATGGTGACAAATATTAACACTGAACAAACACTTCACAGAAATGCTGGCTTGCTAATAATAAGTATTAAGCATACAGCATATGAACATTTCTTGCCATATACCATCTTCTGTTCTTTGTTAGCAATATTTGATTGAAATTGCTTACTTCTGGATTTATACAAGCGATATTTGTGTTTATATCCTTTTACATGCATTTTATGTTTGTGAGTACATGACTGTTACAACACTCACTCTTTCTTATTCTGTCTGTCGTTCTGTCTTGCACTGCATTCCTTCATTCATCCAGTGGTTTGGCAGTAATTGTAAAAAGTACAATTGGTGAGAGAGTACTTGCCGGGTTCTCCAGAGAGATGCTGCTAATGACCGAGGCGCAATGGGATGCTGCTCTGTGGGTCACCTGCAGGGGCCAATGGGCTAGTCATTACCTCTCCATGGTAGTTGAGAGAAGGCGGCGTCAAATGATCCATCCTCAGAGAGTGAGAGTGAAAAAGACAGCGCCTTGGGGTGTGCTCATGCTGGGAGAAATGCTCCAGCATCGATCTGTGGTCCCATGCTGACTGTGCCGTGACATTACATCACCACAGGCAGAGAAAAGAAGAGCGAAGACTTTACGTATGTTAGATTAGAACTGCAGACTGCACAGCCAAACAAATACCCTCGCCTTTTTTCTGTTTAGAGAGTGTGATCGACACTGAGGCTCAAATAACGACTATAATAACAATTGACAGCTAAGAACTATTTGTTAGTGTGTGTGAGTGTGTGTGTGTGCATACATATTGGAGCCTGGGTTTGTGTGTGTGTGTGTATGCATGCATATTGGAGGCTGGGATTATAGGTGTGTGTGTGTGTGTGTGCACACATATATTGTATGATAGTTTTATATATATATATATGTGTGTGTGTATATATATATATACATATACATATATATATATATACATATACATATATATATATATATATATATATATATATATATATATATATATATATATATATATGTGTGTGTGCATGTGTGCGTGTGTTGTCTCCTATACTGCACATTATTTTTAGATTTAAAATGAACTTTCAAGTTGCACTGGTGTTTTACTCAAATGCGGGACATCTGATCACATTCTCCCCTCCAGAGATGAATAAATTTAGTCAGGCTATAAATAACTTTCAGCAAATGATGCGCCAAGGATCAAATGACTCTTATCTTTCCCTGACAAAATGCTTTGTCTTCCTCGCATTGCCAAACAGCTTCCGAGGCGTGGGTCAGATTGCACAAAGGAAATCACAAGATTTCAACACTTTCAGTAAATGTGTCTTTAAATGACTTTGATCAGAAGCAGTGTTAGACCAAAATCATTCCTGTGTAGAATGAATAGTCTTTAGTGACATTGAAAGGTCAGTGTTTCAGCTGATTGAATTATACAAACACACATCCACTCACATGCATTCCTTCTTTTCCTTCTAGACATACAGTATAAGTCCTGCCAAGATGTGAAAATGAATTCCCACGCATCCTGGGAGACCTGGAAATTTATAGACTTGTTTTTCTGGCATGGAAAACGTCTGGAACTGAAAATGGATAAAATGTCATGGAAATAATGGTGATGTGCTATAAAAGTATAAAACTGAGTTATTTAGCCACTGAGATTGTGCATCTTACTGTATTTTCACCTGAGGGGAAAAAAAGGGTGAAATGGTTTGGGTCCACTTTCCCCCCTTTAAATCAATACAGTGATCTTCTGACTGATTATGTTTATTCTGTGATGAATCATTTCTGTCCTGATGGGATAGCATAATAGAACAAAATCATGGTAGATCCAGAGCTTATCCCAGGAACACTGGAAGTGAGGCTGGAATACACACTGGATGGAATGCGAGTCCATCTCAGGGCATCATGGATACACCTGAGAGCCAATCCTCCTACCTGCATGTTTTAGGGAGGTGGGAGGAAACAAATACGGACACAGGAAGAACATGTGTAACTCTATACAGACAGTAAACTGGGGTCAGGATCGAACCAGGAACCCTAGCAGAAACCAGCATGCTGCCCTGAAAAAACTTTAGGCAGCTAGAACAATTTCTACATGACTTTTATTATGGCATATTATTGAACCCTGTATTTCAAGAAAAGTACAGTATTACAGTTATTCTACAAGGTTGATGTGAATTTTTTCTACATAATTCATAAATCTGTAGAATTGTCGTGAGTTCATTATGAATTGGGCTATATACTGATTTGAACTTTTCAAACAAACCAAACAGAAGAGACTCTTCCACAATCTTGAAGACTCATTTGTATGCAACTCCCAGACTAAAACATCCATCAGCTGTTGTATTGTGAGTCTTTTGCCTGCTTCTGCATATGTGATTGCACTTGTCATAACTTCTCATCATTTGTCACGCTCTCTAGGTGGTGCTTCACACCAAAGAAGGAGAGCGACTGTACCGAATTTCACCTTGGGCAATGTATGTTACCAAAGATGACTTGTCTGTTGTGTATGACTGGGTGTACTGGGATCCTCCTCATCCTTATGTGGTAAGTGCTTACAGTATATTAAAACAAGGGTGATCTAATTTCTTCTTGGTGGTGGTGAAAAGATTGCTTACATTAAAATGCAATTGTGCGATGTATGAGGGTGATTCTGCAGTTGGGCTCCCACTGATCATACATTTACCAATATGTATGTAAAGCAAATTTAAAAGACATTTTGAACATATGTAAAATGTCCTTCACAGCAACCTACATTAATAAACATTAATAAAAATCTATCTACAGTGCCTAGAAAACAGATTTTTTTAAATCTGTCCCAGCCCATGACTATAATCCATTATAGATTAGTGACTTTAGAAATTTAGACATTATGGACTGAAAGTAAATTATTAATTTTAATAAATCATTAAAATGTTCTTAATACCCTCAAGACATTGGTATGGATGCTAGTTAATCACATTTGGTGTATTTACTAATTCTATGATTAAAAAAAAAAAACTCAACCTTGTAAATTTCAACCCTGTTACTCATTTAAGGGCAAAATGCAGCAATCTAAAGCAAAGAAATCTTTTAAAAATGAGACTGAGATGGGTCTATATGACAGTGTTTAGACAGAATGTCATAAGCTTGTGTTCCTTATTATATAAGATGTGTTTTTGCATCATTTTGTGGAAATATATTTACAGTTTCTTAGAGTAGAGGTTTCAACATACATTATAGCCCAGTTTTGGTCCAAAGCTGATTTTACAACATTTTGGCTCTTTTCCAGACCACATACATTTTTAAGGTCAATTTGATGTTTACTGAGCCTAGTCCAAGATTCTTAGTTTTGCACATGCAGTATTTATTGGGAGACTGAGCCACATCCCCTTTTCCTGTGCTTTAGCATAAACATCCTCGGCCACGGAAGCCCCACAGTTTACGGATATACGAGTCACATGTTGGCATCGCATCCCCAGAGGGCAAAGTGGCATCTTACAGCAACTTCACACACAACGTGCTGCCTCGAATAAAAGACCTTGGTAAGACATTTCCTTGTAAACTCTGACCACTGAATTGGTGCATTGGGTATGTGAGCTTAACTAACATTACCTCACTCTAACAAGCTCAATGTCCAGGCCTCATTAGAACTTCCTGCTAATGATATAAAAGAAACAGCTGTTTCCTCTGTGTCTTTTATAAGTGCTGTGGATTTTTATTCAGTGTTCTTTGTCTACTTTGTGCCTCCTCCAGAGAAAGTTAGGTCTGTCTTTCTATACTAGTTTCTGTATGCCAGTGAGGTTATTTTCTATCTGCCCGGGTCCCTCCTTCATCACACAGGTCCTGAGTGGCAGTGGTGCTTAACCTAACAACCCTGACGTGCGGAGGATGAGCCGCTGTTGTGTGCATTATAATCCTGGACTGACTGTTCAGTCAGGTCTCTATGAGCCTCTTCTCCAGGCCCTTCCGTGGGTCAAAAAGGCACTTACAGGCTCCTGCTGGCATGTAAAGTGGTCATTAGTGTCTCTTCTGTGTAGTTATGCTTGTTGTGTGTAGATTTGTTTGTGTATGTGGGTTTCAGATGGTGCTCTCATGGTTGGACAGATAAAGTGACTTTTTTGGATGCTTTTTCTAATAAGTTTAGCTGCAGATAGTATTTTCCTGGCTTTGTTTTCAGTTTGCATGCAGTGTTCCAGGGTATCCACATGTCCTTAAATGTAAGGCCTGATGTAATGTGAGGTACTGTGTCTGATATATTTATCTATAACTTTTTAGACAGAAAAAGATTGCATTGCTTATTAAAGCTGGTTAGTACCAACATGACAACTGTGTTGCAAAATTGGAAACTTTTTCTCCCAGGATTTGCGCGCTTTGTAAAAAAATAATGATATGCAAATTCAATTAAAGGTTGGCAGTCACCAAGTTTGCCACGATGGAATCCCATATGCAAGATGGCAAGCATCAAATAGCAATTAAATGCCACCAGCAGCCACAATGTCACATTCTTCTGGAGGCCTGAGCGAGTCTTCTTTAATGTGACATATCCCCGTGAAACAGGCTTGTTTCTTCCCCATGATAATAAGTGGTGGGGAAAGAGCAAGGTCAAACATGTTATCACGCCATGATTTTATTGGTTAACATATTTCCCTGTCTGTGTGTGAGGTGAGGAGGAGTAGTCAGAAATCTAGTCAAAAAGGTAATACATACTCATTGTAATAGTGTTACGTATAAAATTTGCCATCATTGGGCCTCATTTATCAAGCTGGACATGAACAGATTTGTTCATAAATTGTTCACAGGAACATTTAGTAAAGTGTGTTTTTAGTGAGAATTTACTGACTATTGTGAACCTCCATTGCATCAAATAGTAGAACAGATTTTTAAAAAAAATACTTTTTACCCATAAATTGCTTATTTATTTCAGTGGCATCCTCAAATGTTATGAAAATTTCATAATTTGTCATTTTATATTAATTACTTGAAAGAGGGCAATCCAAAATAAATTCATTAATTAAGACAAATAAAACTAGCTATTCAGTTAGAAGTAATGGTGTCCTATTAAAGGAGGAAGAGTTAGTGTGTGGCTGCGGTAGCTGATGCGCTGCAGTGGCTGAGCTGCATTACATTACTGGAAGATTTAGCACATGCCGCACTTAGGAGGCACTCTTTCATCATTTAATCATCATTTTTGTCATTTTTTAGCTCTGTGACCTTTGCCTGTTATGCAGTTTTCTGAGCTAAATTTCACTAAATGTAAATCAGCTATGTCATGAATGTCCTTGGTGTTTTATAGAAGATTGGCATTTATCATCATATGTGAGTACGAAGAAAATCAGCATGAGTATGAAGAAAATTACTGAAACTTTTGTAAATCAGGTGGGATTTATACTTCAGTTTGGCCTCAGCTTTACTGAATAATTGATAAATGAGCCCCTCTGTGAGCAGATACTTCTGTTTCAGTCAGATGTCACAAGGGATGTAGTTACTTGAATTTGGGGCTATTGTATTTTAATTGTGTTATGTCTCTAGCAAGATGTTTATTTAAGTTGACTCTACGTAAAAGAGTGAATTTTTGTGCCACTTTAAAGTCAGTGTGCTGCCTTGCTGCATTTTAAAACCAGACTAGACCAAAATATATAAATATTTACTTGAAAAATGACCAGTTTATGTCTTTGCTTATTGAATATTTAGTCTGTGTTAATTATTTAAGTTGAGACCCGATTTCACCTGCTGGTTGTGAATACTGTACTGGTGGGTCTCCAGAGTTAACTTTTTCCTTGTCTCAGAAATCTATAAAAGATGCCTGCGCTTCCCAGCAGCGTGGAAATGTGTTTAATAGAGAGAATGAGAGAAAGAATGAGTGAGTGCCTGCGTATGTATATCCATGAGCCAAGTGAGGCTTCCTCAGAGGCTGCAGTGCTGTCATCATTTCAAAAAAAAAACTTTTCTGAAGCAGCACAAAGAAACGAAGTAAAATAAATAAATAAATAAACCGCTCTGCTGTGAAAAACAACAGTACGAGACTCGTCGAATCTGCCTCCTGAGTCTTTTACCATACAGTTTCAAAGACCTGTCAGTGAGAAAGCAACGTGACTAGAGACTCTAGTTATGTTTCTGTACTAAACCAGGTCAAGAGGGCTCCACATGACCCCGTAAGTCATCCCTTTACTGTGTCCCAGTGGCCACAGTCTGTCTATTGCATCTTCAAATGTAGGGAAATTTACCTGTCAGGGACTTGCTTGGGATCGAGAGTATTCACTGGAGGATGTTTTTGGCAAAAAGAGCAAGTGTACGTATGCTGTATGACCAGTGTCTCAGAAATGGATCTACTATCATTCTACTTTACAGCAAACCACTAACCTTCAGATTAACATTTGTAGAGTTTCTAATGTAATTAAATTGCTCCAATTTGATCCATTTTATCTTTTCGATGTAAAAAAAATAATTCCTCATATTTGTATTATCTCAAACATGTTTCCTCTCTTTATTTTCCCTTTTGCAGGCTATAACTGTATTCAGCTGATGGCTATCATGGAACACGCCTATTATGCTAGCTTTGGTTACCAAGTAACAAGTTTCTTCGCAGCATCCAGGTAAAATTTATGTACTGTAGTGCTTTTTTACCAGATGGTGTAGCACCTAAGTGCTCATGCTGAATTTAGTAACTTTTCTTGCCCAAATGCAATGCAAAGTGGGTCAGGACATACCTTTAGAGCTCAAAATGATGCAGACCATTGATTGGTCAAGAGTGACGCTCTTCAGAAAGACTGTGAAAGTTTTAGATGACCTTTTTTCAAGCAGATTTACAATCTGGCATAGCAAATTTATTATAAAATGTGTTGTTTCAGATTTTTTTTCCAAGGGAGTACGCTCTTGCTACTACTTAGCTTCACTTTACATTTTGTTCCCCATTATCCATATAAGGTCTTCCATTGTCAAATAGGCTGAAGTCCAAATGATTCCCTGTTCCTATATTTGCTTCCTACATACAGTGCACTTTCCCTGCAAAGAGTTGTGGCATTGGATACCGAGTCATGCCATGCTATTTAATAACTTAGTAAAACAACCACATTCTAGATCAGGGTCATCAGTTAGATTTGACAGGAGCCAGGCTCTCACTGAAAAAAATGCACACGCAACACCTCACACAAATAATACAGTATTTATAAGAGGTACCAGCGTTCACTGCGAGATTATTCCATAACATACTTGCCTTGTACACCCTACATGTAGTGCATGCCATTTGATAATCATTCATTCATTCATTCATTCATCTTTTCATCTCCAGTAACTGCTTTATCTTGTTCAGGGTCATGCTGGATCTGGAGCATATCCTGGGAATAGTGGGCACAAGGCAGGCACACACCATGGATGGGGCACAGGGCACTCTGCACAGACACTTTCATTCATACCTAGGTGGAATTTAGTGTCACCATTCCACCTACCAGCATTCTTTTGGGTGGTGCGAGGAAACCCATGCGGAAAAACAGAGCCGTATGTAATGCAGAAATACTTGACTAAGAGTAAAACATAATACCCATTAAAGCTACTCTTACAAATAAAATGTATTTAAAAAAGCCACTGCTGCTTGACATGTTCACATGTACCTTTGCTTTTCAGTACTTACTCTTCCTCACTGACGGTCTCACTCCTCACAGTTTTTCCTGATACTTGGCCTAAAAGCACTCATCATTTTCTATCTAAAAACTAATGAAAGCATTTTTGACGGTTCATGTGTTTTCCCCTCTGTGGTCCATCTCCCCCCAACACACACACACACACACAGAGCAGTATTCAGTACTTTACATTTTTTACCTCTACCTAATTTTACTGGAAAAATATGTTGGAAGGTGGGTTAGGCTGTCATTTGATGATCCCTGTTTTACCAATAGAATTACCAATTCGTCCAGTGTTGGAATTCAGAAGTTCGAGAGTTCAGAGTATTTAGACTTTTGTTTAGCTCCTTCATCCAGGAGCTAGAAGTGCTAAAACAGCAGTGCCTTTGTGTAAAATCACTTTTTTTGCTGTGTTTTGTTGCCGCGAGTAGCTCTGCATAATTTGTCATGTACTGCTAATGGCATCCAGTAACACATAGATTCCAATTACCATATTCTTCCCCCATTGAGACTCATCATTTTTCACTTCCTTTATGCTTTTCGCATATTCATAATCAATAATCATGAGTATATTTCTTCTATGAACTGTGTGTTAGGTGTCAACTGTGCCTCTAAACGGTCCTGGAAGACTCTGACGGGATCCGTTAATCTCCCTGTAAATACATTTGGCGTTAATCCCGGAGAGTGGCGCACGTCTTAGATAAAGGAAGATCAAGCAGGGATGCTTCATTTACACTCACGAATTCGCCAGTCATCTCAGCTAGAGGAGAGAGCTTAAAGCCAGAGTGTAATATATACAGAGTAATTTCACCCATGATTGATCTCTCATGGCCATTTAAAAAGTGCGGCGGCTGGATGCTGGGAAGCGAGGGCAATGTCACTGTGCGTGGCTTTTTGCCGTTGGTGGGGGAGGAGGGGAGCGATGCGATGATAGCCCAAAGGACGGTTAAGCCTTCAAGGAGCAATTACACAAGTGGGATGCATAAGGAAGTGTCAAGTGCACTCCATCTTGCACATTCCTCTGCAAAGAGCATCACACTTGAATAAAAAATGCGACCTCCACTCCGTCATTGTAAATGGCCTACTGTTGTTTTTATTGCTGGCGGATTTGTATGGGGTTCCAAAATGTTAAGGATACAGTTTGAGATAGGAAATAATTTACACAATTGAGTCAAATATCATGTATCATGTATTAAAAATGTAGACACACATAGTTGACTTTGCACAGGCAAAATGTTTTAGCAGTGAAATGGCTACTGTGCTTCAGGCTTTATATTTATGGTTATATTTTCATGCTAATCATTTAATTGCTCTCGACATATTGTGGGCTACTTACATTGTTATTATCTTACAGTCTTATCACAGCTTCACCTGATGAGTACTGAACTCTCTCTTCCTCTAGTCGATATGGCACTCCGGAGGAACTGAAGGAGCTCATCGATGTGGCTCACTCTATGGGCATCATGGTGCTTTTAGACGTGGTCCACAGCCACGCATCCAGGAACACAGAGGATGGCCTGAACCGATTCGATGGCTCTGATTCATGCTTTTTCCACAGCGGAAAACGAGGAGATCATCCTCTCTGGGACAGCCGACTCTTCGACTACTCCAGGTGGGATTTTTTTTTTTCTGCTGTGGTCTATACTAAAGGCTGTGGTCCAGAAACACTCTGTCTGTGAACAGTGCTCTGATATAGGTTGTTTTGTGTATTGACTGACACATAGAGTACATAATTCTCTACACACAAACCTACATATGTAGGTACACACAACAATACTTTATAGATGCTGTTGGGAAAAATGTATAGTTGCATAGTGCTTGAGAATGAATAAAAAATGCAGTTATAGTTTTAGTAAAAATGCAAAAATGCAAAATAGTTTTATTTGAACTTTTTAATATATATATATACATACAGTCAAGTGTCAAGTATCAAGTCAAGTGTCAAGTGGAGTTTATTGTCATTTCGGCCATATACAAGTACAGAGTGAAACGAAACAACGTTTCTCCAGGACCAAGGTGCCACATAAGACAACACAGAACAACACAGAACTATGGGGACTACATAAATTACATAAATTAAACGTAAAGTGCACAAGTGCAAACATGTGCAGACAGCACAAGACAGAACAGACAGTACATAACTATGACGCCGACCAGTACACAGTCCTGTTGAAAGTGATAAAGTGACAGTAGTGCAAATATTACAGCTGAGGTAGTGTAAACAGTGTAAACATAGTAGTAGCAGCAATAATAAGACATGTGCAAAACATGTGCAGTGCATGTGCATAGAGGATGTTCCGTTGTGTGTTTATATATATGTATGTATGTATGCGTGAGTTCCTTTGGACCAGTTCAGTTGTGTGTGTATATGTATGTATGTGTGTGTGTGTTCCTTCAGTCCAGTTCTAGGTATTTAGGAGTCTGATGGCATGAGGGAAGAAACTGTTGCACAGTCTGGTTGTGAGGGCCCGAATGCTTCGGTACCGTTTACCAGCTGGCAGGAGTGTGAAGAGTGTGTGTGAGGGGTGTGTGGGATCATCCACAATGCTGGTGGCTTTGTGGATGCAGCGAGAGGTGTAAATGTCTGTGATGGAGGGAAGAGAGACCCCGATGATCTTCTCAGCTGTCCTCACTATCCGCTGCAGGGTCTTGCGATCTGAAACAGTGCAATTCCCAAACCAGGCCATGATGCAGCTGCTCAGGATGCTCTCGATAGTCCATACAGTATATACATACAGTACTGTGCAAAAGTCTTAGGCACCCTATTTTTTTTAGTACAAACTTTGTTATAGATTTTTGTTTTATGACTCCTACGTTATTGATTCAGTACAAAAACATTTTAGATTTCTAAACATAAATTTTCCAGCACAAAATTAAATGTTACAGAAAAATGTTTGTATGTCAGTAAAGAAAGCAGCATATTACATAAGAGACACTTTTCAGACAAAAAACATGATGAAGGCTGCTGGTTTTTGCTGCAAAAATAAGAAGCAAATGTGATAGTCAGAGTCTCCAGAAGAACTGTGGCTGCTTCTGCAAGACGCTCAGCAAAACTTACAGCTCATTTCCTTATAAAACTGCACAAACTGTACATGAGACTACTATTTTTTTTTTAAAGTGAAGGATCTTCACACCAAATATTGACTTTGTTTCATTTATTACTGTTTACTGTTCTTTATAATATTTTTTTAACGTAGGAACATTTAATTTCATTATTTTTGAAGGCATCTTTGTTCTACAGTATTTCTTCGCATGTGACTTTTGCACAGTACTGTATACACACACACACACACACTGATCAGCCATAACATTAAAATCACCTGCCTTATATTGTATAAGTCCCCCTTGTGCCGCCAAAACAGCTCTGACCCGTTGAGGCATGGACTCCACAAGACCTCTGATGGTGTGCTGTGGTATCTGGCACCAAGAAGTTAGCAGTCCTTGTCAAAGTCACTAAGATCCTTACGCTTGCCCATTTTTCCTGCTTCTAACACATCAAATTCGAGAACTGACTATATATATATATATATATATATATATATATATATATATATATATATATATATATAGCTTATTATGAACTTTTGCCTTGTCTAGGACTTGAGTGTCTGTTCACTTTGAAATGGGTCAAGCTATGTTTTCTATATATTGTGAATGATGAGGTTATGGATCCTCGTATTAGTTTAAAGGCCCTTGGCACTCTACATGGGAAAAGGTTATGATGGTGTTTGGGATGGAGCTTGATGGTGTTTTTATCATAGATAAATAGTGTTGTGTTTTCCTTTCCGCTTTCATTGTTCACGTACTTAACCACAGTTAGCCATGCATCATTTCAGCTGTACTTCTTAAACTCCCAGAGCCCTCTGTATGTGTATGAGCTGCTCTTCCAGGTCATGTGTGTATAATTAATAATGCTGTATTGAATTATGCCGGCATAATTAGTTCTCCTCATCAGCATTTTTGTTTGCTTATGATCGCACATTTATTTCTGCTTATCTGAAGCAGTGCAATGTTCATGTAGATTATTTTAAATGTTTTTTTTTCCATTTGTTTTGTTTATGAATAATCATATGAGTCTTTTTCTGGTTTGAGAGTCATTTGTCTTAAAAAAACAAAGGGACACTGGGATGATGCTGAAAAGTGCAGTACTGGCAGTGTAGCTGCTTGTACTGTTCTTTTATTGGTGTCCATTAGTTACAAATTCTATGATATTACATAATTCTACATTTTTGGCTATTTATTGGAGCCATGCAGCTTTTTATTCCAGAACTTTCCACCAACAGAATACATTTTTATTAAAATTGTTATCAGATCCATGTTGATACACTATATGACCAAAATATGTGGACACCTGACCATCTCACTGTGGTTTTTGAACATCCAATTCCACATTATGTTGTTATAATAACCTCCACTTTTCTGGGAAGGCCTTCCACTTGATTTTGGCATGTGGCAGTGGGGATTTGTGCTCATTCAGCCAAAAGAGCACTCGAGTTCTTCCACTCCAGCCTTGGCAAGCCATGTCTTCATGGAGCTTGCTTTGTGCACAGGGGCGTTGTCATGCTGGAACAGGTTTGGACTTCTTAGTTCCAGTGAAGGGAAATTGTAATGCTACAGCATACAAGGACATCCTATACAATTGTGGGCTTCCAACTTAGTGGTGACAGAAAGACCCACATATGGTGGTGATGGACAGGTGTCCACAAACTTTTGGCCATATAGTGTATTATTTATAGACCTGCTTTCTGTTTTGGGAGTTATTCTGGTTTAGCTTAAACCTATTCAATTCAATCAATCAACCAGTCAAACTCTAAAAACTAAATAGTAAATATAATAGCTGTGATAATGGTGGATTGTGATTGCCATGACTGTAAAAAAAATATAAAATCATGGACCCCTTGACTATGCTTCACACACACCCCTGGGGGTCTCCAGAATTTCAGCATTTACCAAAAAAAAACTGTGCACTTAAACTGTTCAGTGATGTACATTAGATGAGCGTTAACAGTCCACGCCTTGCAAATTTACTTATAGTTCCTTTTTAATTGGCAGGTTTTTTAATCATAAATTTGTCTAGGCTGCTTCCAGTCAGCCTACCAAGAAATTAGTCTTTGTTGTTGCTCTCATCTCATTTTCACTTCTCGTCCCATAAGACTGAGGTGATCAACTCATAAAAGTTGTTTTGCTGTCAACTCAGGTCCCACACTTAATTAAGATGTGTTCTGAAACAAAACCTGAGTGCATCTCAGTGTTAACATTAGAGATGTGTATGTGTGTGTATGTGTGTGTGTGTGTGTGTGTGAGAGAGAGGGAGATACTCTGACTGTTTCAGACTGTTTAATTGTATAATTGGACTCACAACTACTAGGCGATGGTTTTCTATTTTTTGCTTAATTTAATGTTTACTGTTTAAAAAAAATCTCTCAATTTAACTTAACATTAAGCGGTACAACGGTACAAACATTCCAAACCCAGTGGTGGTTTAAATTAGAGACACAAACTTAATTGTGCCATAATGTATTGAACATTTAAGTGGTAAAAGGATACAACATAAGATTTTATTACTGCATATAAAAGTGACAAAACAAGGTATATAGTATGTATTACAAAGAAAAGAACAAACTTATGCAGCTCTGCAATGCTTGTGTGGTTTGTGTTGCACACAAAGATTTGCACATGAAGATTTTCCATATTCGGGGAATGCGAATTTATGCTCAAATCAATAATAGTCAGGCAAGTCAAATGGTAACGCAGTGCATTAAAGCAGGTATTTTCAGTCTGTGTAGCCTAAAGAATTTACAGGGTAAAAACTATCTGCATTTGAAAAGTTTCGTAAGTGTTAGCTTGGTTAAAATACATTGGTGCAGAACGTCTCATACAGAGCATTCAAGTGAAAGTTTAAGCGAATAAGTTGCATGTGAATGTTTATCTGTGAAGCTGGGTTGATAGGTTAACGCTTCAGCTGTTTTCCATGGACTACACCAACACACATTGTGCTCACACACACGCACACTACAGTGTAAACCCATATGAGGATGGGTTCTCTGTTGAGCCTGGTTCCTCTCAAGGTTTCTTCCTATCACCATCTCAGGGAGTTTTTCCTTGCCACCGTCGCCCTGCTTTCATAACTCTGAAAGATTTCAAACTATGAACTCTATGAGTAAGTAATTTGTTAGATAACTACCAGTCATTTATTGCCATGTTCACTGTTATGTTAATTCACTTCGTCCACCACAGTTGTTGCAGTCTTCACAAATAACATGGGCCTCAAAATGGCACTGCCTACACTATGATCTCCATTAAAACTATTGTGCATGCTTATTTTAACAATAAGATATCAGTCAGTCTGTGGGTTCACACTAGCACGCATCAGTTGCAGGTTGTTTCTTACTGCTGTGCTGTCTGCCCTGGCTCAGATTGAATTCAGCTGAAACTAGACTGTCAGTGAGCGCAAGTGTCCAGCTCTTTCTGGAAACTAAACAAACTAGTGGTCATTTGTACAAATCAATGAAACTGTGCTATTTTTATGTCAGACTAAGAATTTTAGTGACAGGCAATGGAAAGAAATTGATTTTGTATACTAAAATATTTATCATGACACACACACACACACACACACATGTAGAAACAAATTTTCACCACTGACTGTCCGGCTTTTTTGAGTTCTTATATTAGATCATAGTAGTGAAAATGTATATACCCCACTGTAAAATTTATAAACTGTATAACCTTTGTTGTAAAATGGTTATATATTAAGTTATCCCCAATGATTGAATGGGGACTAAACACAGAAACAAGAAAATAAGAGATTCTTTAAGGTATTCTACAAGGATTCTTTAAGTATTCATTGGATAATTAAGGTTATTGCCTCCTTAAAGGGTTCCACTTAGAATCCTTTATGATAACGAAACACATTGATGTAGGGTTCTACACTGAAACTTCAAGGCTTTCCTCTGAGAGTTAACCAATGAACCTTTGAGGGTACTGTATTTCTGATGAGTGTGCAAAAGACTGCCAGTAGAGGATTTAGGGAACAACAGACAGTGCTATAGGATTGGTCCGAGGAATTCCGTGAAGTGTGTCTTTAAGATACGCTTTACCACACCATACCTAATTTGCACAGAACTGAGAAAATCTCAATTTAAACGTTGCTTGCTACCGTCTCCGGAATCACAGCTCTGTGCTGCACAATTGCTTAGAGAATTAATGGTTTCCTGTTGCTTTGTCACTTGCTAGTGTGACACCGAGTTAAGCACACATTGACTGATGCTGGGTTAGACAGCTCAGCAATGTGTCAATCAAATTTGCCAAAGCGGCAGGCTGTTCTGC
Organism: Pangasianodon hypophthalmus; assembly: GCF_027358585.1. Classification (NCBI taxonomy): domain Eukaryota; kingdom Metazoa; phylum Chordata; class Actinopteri; order Siluriformes; family Pangasiidae; genus Pangasianodon; species Pangasianodon hypophthalmus. The sequence goes on along the minus strand of NC_069723.1, from coordinate 15,648,195 downwards.
TCATGTTACTGGTGGGTTTTTATTCACTCTTCCAGCATTATCATCACGCTAAGGACATGGCCTACATTAATCTATAGGATGTGCTGTCTAGTGCTGTCATTTCTATCATTTATCAATCCATAATCATTTCATTATTTCAATGCATTACTTAGTGTGACCAAGCCCTAAAAATAAAAATGAGCTTGGTAGATTCATTCTGGGTTAGTGTATTATCTTCAGAAGCAGCACTTCTGTCAGTCTGTCAGTCTGCAGGCTATGAATAAAAGCTGGTGTAAAGAATGACCGGTTTCCTGGTCATAATAGCATTTGTATTAGATAATCAGTGTGTTGGTGTCTAACAGTGGATGAAATCTTTAAATGCAATTGGCTTCCTTTTCACTTTTGAGAGTAACCAGATTTTAAAATGCTAGAATTTTCCTTCTGATTGAGCTACATGCAAAAAAGAACCATATGTCAGTTTAGTTCAGTGCAGCCTTCGTATAGTAGAAGATGTCAAAATGTTTACATACGGTCCTAAAGTCTGAGACCACATGAAAATCTGGGTTTTTCTGTTGTTAATTTAAAACAGGAAATAAACAGTTTTATAATATTGAAAAATGTAAACAAAGAAAGGAAATTCAATATCTTGAATAATTTCAATCAAATTCAAGATTCATATTCAAGATTCTGCACTATTTCTTATTCACTATTTAAATTTGAGCAGATTTCTGATAATGACCTTGTTATAAAGAGTTTTATCTCTTCCATTGAAGCACGTGTTCAGATGACATTGATGGTCTATGGATCATCAAGTTTTGCACAAACTTGTGGATTCAATGCCAGCTTGAGTGTACACTGTCATTAAAGCAAAACCAAATACCAAGAAAGTCTGAAATTGATGTAAAAATTTCTAGGATTCTACCTCTCACTCATGTTATTGCTGATAATATAATTCCTAATGAAAAAATTTGAATTCAGTTAGACAAGAATGCAAAATAGAAGTCTTTTGGACTTTTGAACCCTGCTGTATATGAAGTATCTTTATTGTGTGGCTTAGTTAAGGTCATACCTCTCTGTTCTCATTCTTACAGGCTGTAGCAACTCTATTCACTGTTAGAAACGATGCATGTCTGTTGTGGACTCAAGGTCTGTCATGAACCTGCTGGTAGCCAAGGATTATAAATATTAGACAGCAGCAAGCTGTACTGGAAGTGCATTTACTCCTGTTCATGAATTGATATAATGTTCTCTTGCTTTGTGAGTGCGTGTGTGTTCCTGACTGTGTTGCTCTGTATCTTGACCTTGAGTGAATGGATGTGTGTGTGTGTGTGTTGTGGATGAGGGGTGAGGGGTGGGGTGGAGGTGTTGAGGGGGTGTTTGGGGGCTTGCGAAACACTCTTCTGTTCTAACAGAAATATGTGAAAGTTATTGAAAAAGAACATGTCTCTGCTGGATGTTGTATAATTAAGTAGTATAAAGAAGATCCTTCAGCGTACTTCGGAGCTGCATAGAGCATCTCTCGGTCAATCGATTCAGTGGCACCTCTGATATTTCTGTGCGAATCATGTCTGTGTGATTTGAATTCTAGACTGGGCTTTCTCTCTTTGATAAGGTGATCCCCCCCCCACAACACCACCCCAACTAGACTTGGTGCACAAACTTAGAGTCTAATATTAGGCAAAAGTTGTAAAAGAATGACTTGTTCCATTATTTCCAAAAGGGCTTGTCAAACATGCCTATATCTCCAGCACTTTTTAATGCTTGTAGGCTACATCAGACATCAGCTCCAGTACTGACTCCTATAACAACACGAATAATAGATGCCATTCAGCAGAAATCTGTCTGAGGCTTATTGTTCACATCATTATAGGTTCCATAAGTATTGTGCATATCTGTCTTTAGCATCTCCTAACCTTAATGGCCCTTGTGCTGAACTGAAAACTTATTTTCACCTCTGGTCCTGTTCAGTAACTGTCTCACTCATTTCCCAACATCAGCAAGGATCTGTGTCACCCTCATGGAATCAATCAAATGTTGTTTTGAACCTGAGTTTAATAAGTGGGTGCCAACAGCTGCAGCACCAAAACATTACCCTGTGTTTAGTGTCAGACAGCACGGGGATCAGTTAATATGAGAGCCTAGCTGGAGTTTCATTACTTATTGAGCCTGTACTGTTATCAGAGGGACTCATTAGAAGGGCTGCAGACATATGCCACGACCGCTAGTGATCTGAAGTGTCATTTGTAAAACCCCAAAGGATGGCCCTAGTGTTATCGCCGCTTCACAGCAAATATTCATACATCTTTTTCAGCTGATGGTTGTTTATATGTGATTAGGGGTCAAACTCTCTTGTTATGTTCCTTTCTGAGGAGATGAATTGTGATCCGAGGCCGGAAGCTGGGAGTGAACGAGTATGTGGCGCTGCTTAATCAGGAGTCTTTGATATTGATGATGAGAAGGAGCTGGCAGCAGTCCCATTAGTGGAAGAGAGAGGGGAGATCGACTGAGAGTTTGTTAGCCTTCTTGTAAACTCGACGTAAATACATGATGCTGTTCGCCGACATGCGAGACTGCGGAGAATTGGGGTTCAATGCACCATAGTTAACATGCAACAATCTCAGTAGAGCTGAGATTCTAATAAATTTACTCTACTTACCTCACTGGATAAGCATAAGCATGATTTAGTAAATTATGTAATAATGGAAAATAGTAAATGGAGAAGGTTGTGCTTTGAAAGGCTGCTGAAGATGATTTCAATTAGCAGTTACATGGGAGTACAGAGAGTGTTGTACAAGGACATACACATATAAGAATGGCTAGGCGATACAGCATCACTGTTATAATTATTAACTAATTATTTAGTCTTGGCTAAATAGATATGCTTTGAATAACACGATCCATTATATACCTACAGACTCTCGTTTCTATTTACAATGTATTTCTTTTCATCTGTGCAAATTCCATTTAAATGCATTTGCAGCAAGAAGGACCACTTCCTTCCTGAAAGAAAATAAAATGTATAAATATTTCTATAGCTCTGTATTTTCTTAGAAACACAGATGATTAAATGTCCAGCGCTCCTTAACACTGGCCTTAACACAGAGATATGTGCTTTAATGCTCACTTGTCCTAATAAAACAGGCATTAAAATTACTTCTAAAAGCATCAAAATCCACCAGGATTGAGTCTGTTTCCATACAGAGTCCTTAAATTGAATTGAATTGAAATTAAGGAATCTCTACTGATCTTCAGCAGATGGGACAAAAACATCTGAAGTAATTGTCAAGTGAAATAAAAGATCTGTCAAATTATAACTGTTACTGTAGCAGCCAACTGTTCCAAGTGATGCATTAAAAAGTCACTAAAATCACAGGCCCAGCTCAAAGAATGAGTTTTTGTCATCAGTCAGTGGTGTGGAGTTAGTTGTCTCTTCTGCAAGAGCGCACAAAAAAAAGAGAGAATATCTGCCGCTCACTTAGACTTTTAACAGCATTAAGGATTTCTGATTTCCAGCAAGACATTTTAAGTTAATGACATTTTTTAGCATTGGTGCTTGTTGCTATGGCAGCAGTAATGTGAGGAAACTTGAGAAGAACTCATCTGCACTCTCTGAACTTTAGAACCCCAAACAATGAGGGGATTTCACCTCCTTCAGCACCATAAGCACTTTGCATAGCTGATGAGGGACTTTTGTCAAAAATATCCAGTTTTTCCAAAATTATTCTGAGCACACTGCACTTTTTGGTAACATTTTCTATGATGCCCATATTCATAAATAATTATAACAGTTTTTATTCTTTGTAAGTTGGTAATGATTCCTTGGAAGCATTTTTCTAAATGGTAATAAAACCTCATAAAACTCCAATAATGTGTTATAAATAATTCTTTGATAACTAATCGTGTTATTACACAAGTGTCACTATTCATTATAATGCCATGTAATGTACTGCATAACCTTTATAATTAATAATTGACCCATGAATAATTATAAAGCAACTGTAATATTTATTAGCAATTATATGAATATTTATGGTCAATGTCATTAATATTTAAATGCCATCATTCAGTGCATCAAATATTTTTATTGTATTCATTATAGGTAACTTGTTAGACACTATATATAAAAATTATGTACAAACTTATTTTTGTAATGTAATATAGAAACTCTTAATTCCAGATTAATATCAAAATAAAAAGACTGTCATTTTTTGAAATTAAAGTTTTCAAACTGTAATAATGTGTTTGTAGGTATGTTTGTAATTAAGGAATTAAGTGTTTCCATATTACATTACAAAACTAAATTTATTATTATAATTAATTAGTTGCTTATAATACAATTTATTACTGAGAAATTATTTTACCATCTCATTCAACTGACTTCAATAAGGAGATAATTAATAAGTATTACAGTTACTTTATTCAAAGGTGGTTATTAGTTATGAAGGCTATGCTGTACATTACATGACATTATAATGAATAGTGACACTTTCATTACAGCATGATTATAAGTTATCAAGATTTTACTTATAGCACATTATTAGAGCTATATGAGCCATTATTATTTATAAAAATGTTTACAAGGAAAAATTTTCAACTCACAAATCATTACAAGCACAGTTAATGATTTATGGGTTTCATAGAAAGTGTTACCCAATTTGCACTCTACATTTTACTGTACCCTATAGGTGCACTGTGTAGACTTTGATTCCTGTTTGCTCATTTCAGTTTGTTTGCTGATCGCCTGACTTTTTACCTGTTTGACCACAATATTGAATTCACTCTTTTTGAATTGTTTGCTGCTTGTTTCATTTTAATAAAACCTTGCATTTGCATCCAACACATGCCAAATTTCTGACACTGTAGCACATCTGTTGTTAATAATAATAATAATAATAATAATAATAATAATAATAACACTCCACTGAGCACCACTGATCAGATCCTGTTTGACCCTGATATGCTCCTGGCATCTTGGTGTATGACTGAATCAGATGTAATTTTTTTTTTTTTTTTTTTTTTTTTTTTTTTTTACACTTTACTAGACACACCCACCTTATAAGTGTATTAACACTACCATGCTGCTATTGTGTCAGTGACATTGTTGAGCTGGGAAAGATCCATCACCCAAAAATCTGGTTAGTGGTGGTGCTGTAGTAGTTGCTTTCCATTGATGGACGGGGTACATGAGGGCTGACAAATACAGGATTTGTCTCATATGCAAGTAAGTTCTTACCGAGTCTGTTTTGTTTTTGTTTTTTTAACCCCATTTTCCCCCAAATTCCCCACCCACTACTTAACTCTCCCCTATCACAGGACAGCTATGAAAAGTCAACACGTGTTTCCTCTCATGCTATACATCGGACCACACTAATTGCCCACTTCCATATACATGAGCTCACAAATTCCCACTAGTGCTGCTTGGATTGACAGAGGAGAGAGAGTAATGCCGCCCCTCCCACCCAGAGACTGGGGCCTATTTTGCATTCTTGGACTCCCAGCCACGAATGGCTGTGGCATCTTTGGGATGCACTCTCCCAATGATAGGGCAAATCCTTTTATGTTGTGCCACTCAGGAGCCCGAAGGCTCACTGTTGGTTCCATAAAATCCACATAAACCAAAAATAAAATCTCTCCAAGTACTCAACTGCTTGTTCAGTAACAAATACATAATCACAACAGGTGTGTTAGAGGTTCACAAGAACCTTACTCTGTCCTGATTTGTATTCGTTAGTTATTTTAGACACCATATTGCTTTGAAACTTAGGCAATGGCTGATGGATAGGTTCTGCTCTGGCTAATGCTAAACTGTTATTGAAAGTCAATGCAGCAAGTAGGTCATTGCAGCATTCGTCAGGCTGATGGGTAGCACATGGACTTCGGGAGTGTTAGAAAGTGGAAAATGCAACGCATCCACAACACCGCCACCCCTCCTTATCAGCATTTGTATGAAAATGCATTTATATGAAAGCTTGAGAAATTCGTCCTTTTAATGATGAGGTAACTAGCCCAAAGGCATCAGCTTAGTTGCTGTGCTTCTTGTAATAAGCTTTCTCAAAGCAGTGCAAGAACACTGTGTGAACACAAGTAAATTAGAGCTCCAGGCCCTTTTTGTTTTCACCCTCTTGGCTAGCATGGTGGCCTGTGCCCTGTCTGCCCAGCGGAACGGAGTCCACTTCAGACGTGTGATTTCAGATGGCTGTCTCTCTAGGTTTCATTTGCATTTTTCACCATTCTGTTGTTGTTCATTTGTATCTCTTTTGTAGAAGTTTATTCTAATTCTACATTGCTTTTACTGGTGCCTTTAGTTTGTTAATGAATAGACAATAAGGTGCCATTATAATAGCACCATGGTCATGCCTGATGTCCTTAACAAGTAATATTGGATCATGTGGCAACACTGTGAATGATTTCCAATAGCAAGTCTGGAGAAGCTTCTGGCAGTGTTGCTTTGTGTATTATAACACGCCCAAGACGCCCTTCTCATTTAAAGAAAAAATTTTGCTCAGAACATTTATTATATTAACACGCATTGCACATTTCCCCCCCCACCCCATGCCTCTGTGTGTGACTTAATAAACTTTCTATTGAGACAAATGTCTGAAATCAGCAGGAAACACATCTGGGTGTCAATAGAGAATGCTAATTTTGACAGTTTTGCACTGCATCCAGAAATCTCTTTATGACACAAAAATGACACTGGGATGGCACATGTCACATCGTTTTGCCCGAGCGTGATTCATCCCTTAAGCAATAAACATTAATCCGCCATGCCTGTCTCTTATTGAATGAGCGAGAAAGCCGTTTTGCCAGCACTCCAGGAGCGCCATGTGAGAAGCGTGAAATGAGACGCCTCAGTCATCGTTTCCCACAAGGCCCGGCTGTTCGCCATCCCTCAGCCTGTCAAGTGCCGTCGTTTCGCCGTTACGCCTCTTGTGAAATGACCTGTCAAGGTGGTAAATTTATTTGTTCTTATCTGCTGGTTGACTGTAATGTTGAGGATCTGGGGATTTCAATCAGTTTTCACTCAGACTCAGACTGGGTTAGCCAGGGTAGAGTCACCACTTCAGGGACGCGGGATGCAAATAAGGCCCTGCTGCTGCCGTTAATGAAGTCTGTCTTTAGCTTTATTCATTGTGATTTCTCTTGGCCTTAGAACTTCTGTGAAGTGACAGTATTTTGTATGATCATTTCAATTTATGTAATGTCTTTCTTACCCTCAGTGATACTGTACATTATTCAAAAAAGAGTGGTAGAAGAGGAAAATAAGCTAAGAGGAAGAGAAGTGGTAATGTTGGGCAGTGGGATGGGGATGGCGGTGGGGGTGTGGGGAGGGAGATAATCACAGAGATACTGGGATATTGAATCCCAAAATCTGAGGACTCCCATAGTATCCAGTATTACTTATATTTAAGTATTATATAATTATATTTAATATTAAGTAGTTAATAACATTTCCTGCATTTTACATGAATTATTCTGTATATTATGTACATTACTTCTATATTTTTAGAAGGGAACTATAAAACAGTATACTGGACATTTGTATTAGGAAGGGTTATTATTGAGGGTTATTATTATTATTATTATTATTATTATTATTATTAACCATTTAACAGAAAAAAAGCTACAACTGCATATTTCCAATATTTACTGTATATAAATAATACGATAGATATATAGATAGATAGATAGATAGATGAATGAATGAATGAATGGTGGCACAGTCATAAAGCAAGTAGCATCGCTGTCTTACAGCTCCAGGGTCCCTGGTTTGATCCTGAACTCAGGTTACTGTCTTTGTGGAATGTTGCATGTCCACATGTGTTTCCTCAGGGTTTTCCGGTTTCCTATCACCTCTGAAAAATGTGCCAATAGGTTAATCAGCTAAGATAAATTGCCCTTAGGTGTGAATGAGTGTGTGAATGTGTGTGTGCATGGTGCCGTGTGATGTCAGTCGTGGCCTCAATGTTCATGCTGTGATCAATCTTCCACAAACATTTGCTTAAATAATACAATAGTTTTACTCATGTCTCTTATTACTCCACCCTTAGCAACAGAAGCAGGGTGAGCACAGAGCCTTTTTTGCCACTATAACCTGCGTCTCACTCACTGGCCCGTTGTGAAGCTTTTTCTATTATTCCTTTAATGATAAAATTAGTGCAGTCTACCAACATTTGTTGCCTCATTTCCTGTTTACTCTGCTGCTCAGAGTGACCCTTGAATCACTTTTCACCCGCTGATTCAGACTCATTACTAAATCTAATTCCTCTGCCAGCCAGCTTCATCTTGACCCAACCTCCATCATTAAGACCCGCTCATCTGTTATTCCGTGCTCCATCTCCCACCTCGTCAGTAAGTTCCTTGAATCTGGTTCTGTACCTCTGCCCCTAAAATTGTTGTGGTGACAGCAATTCTAAACGTTCTTGAACACTCAAAGTATAGACCTCTTTCTAACCTCCCATTTCTATCCAAACTGCTGAAAAAAGAGAGTGCTGGCCGCCCAACTACAGAATTAGCTTGCCTCTAACAACCTCTTTGAGCCTTTCCAGTCTGATTTCCGTCCCCTGCTTCGCATTGAGACAGCTTCTGTCTCTAATGATCTGCTCTCGACTGACTCTGGTGCCCTCAGTATCCTCATTCTGTTAGACCTTACTACAGCCTTTGACACAGTAAAATCATGAAAAACTTTTTTCAAAACAATTTCTCTTTGACTCATAAGGGCCCAAAATGGTGAAAGACAAGCCTATGCAAACTTAGATTTCTTTGCAAGCTTCAGAGGGATTGCCAGAGAGATTATTTACCCCTGTGAGGAATCTCATTATTATTATCTCATTATTCAGCTTATACAGCAGTTTTTACAAGGGAATTTCACATTGTGTCACTTTGCAATGCTTCCCTTGGCATTAATCAGATTGCATGTGTAAGTAACCAATATAGTTATAGTTAGCCAGACTTCTATATTTTATTAAATATGACCAATTATCACATACTTTCACAAGAGGCCTTTTGGCTGACATTAACTAATCATTTTTACTTGCCACTCTTTCAAGTGAAATTTTTACTTTTATTACATTTTGAACACATGATTCCATGAACTTTTTACACTCCAGTGACTATATCTTGATCCGAAAAGCTCATTGTGTCACAGCGTTCAAAAGTTCCTTTGGTGTACAGACGTGCACACATAGATATGTGAAGAGCCAATCAGATTGCAGCTTTAAAGATTCTGAAGCCGCTGGCCAGTTAAGCATACAAAGGGTATCAGGCGCTTTGTAGGCCATGGACAGTGTCTGAGGTTGAGCCAGCCCAGAGGATTTCTATTGACAGAATATCCAGGCGAGCTACAGAAAACATGAAAAGAAAAAATATCTTGAAGATTGTGGCTTATCCCAACATCTGAACAGGAAGGTCCTTGCTACTGTACATAAAGCTTTTTCTAGCACGCTGACTACTTTTTTTTTTACCTTTGTGGTGCGGGCAGAATGTGCTCATGAACCGGTTTACAATCCTTTGAAATTCACAAAAATGCTAAACAGAAAATTTGTAACTCTTTCTTTCAAAAAAAAAAAACACATTAAACATACAGTTCAGTCGCCTGTCCAATTGTATACTTTTATTGGACAGTGTGTACTTGTCTATCTTCTCTTAGTTTCTTCTCCATAGGCATGAAAAATAGAATAACAGAATAAATAATTAATCTCATTTGTGTTCTTTACACCTGCAGCTGCATTTCATATGCACTCTCTCAGTCTTTGTTGATGGCATGTTATGGATCTGTTAGCATAACAGAGAGCTAAATATTATTAGGACCAGTGCACATAAAATCTATAGGGTGTTTAATTACCAGTCACAACTGTCACTTATAGGCTGCATGAATTTTCGAAGAAATCAGCCCCAGCCTTGCTTCTTCTCACGTCTGTGTATTTTTCTTCTATTTGTTGATCTTCCACAAAAATCCTAAATAATCCACAATAGTTACTGCTGAACTACATACTTATTGGTACTGGAAAGCTGAGATTCAACAACCCAATATTTGATTTCTTTTGGTAAAAATAGAGGCACTTAATGGCCATCAATTTTTGGAAGTAAAATAATGCCATTCAATGTTTCTCAGCCTTAAAGTGGGCCACTTGTTCTCCACACAAAGCTGCTCTATTGATTAATAGCCATGCTTTAGGCTATAATGCAGTGGTGTGGTTTTGTCGCGGGTCCACTGCTCACCAAAGTTATTCCCTCACTCTCTTGAGAACACGGTGTGCGCCGGCTCTTTGTGTGGTGTCAGACAGAGGCTAATCTATTCATCACACACCGGCCGGTGGCCGCTTCAGCTCCACGCTTATCGGATCACTTCAGGCCCCTCGCTGGGGGAATGGGAACTCGCTGTTCACACCTTCTTTTATAAAAGCGCACCAGGGATATCTACATCAGCAGTTTCAGCAAATGGCAATCTCTCCCGGCACCACTCTACCCCCAAAGCAGGACCAATTGTGGAAAGTACAACTGCAATGAGAGGTGTGTGTGTGTGTGTGTGTGTGTGTGTGTGTGTAGATGGGTGGAGAGAAGGATTTGTGCCTTCCCAGTATACTTGTATCCATATATTTGATTTAACATACATGAATGTACCTGACTAGCTCAGCAAGTCAGAGAATGCTGAGTGTGCTGTGTGCTGAGGCGATGCATCACATGACTCTAGATGATGGTTTGGGGCACCTGATATTGTATTAATGTTATCTGATCCCTGACAATAGCTCTGCAGACTTGCAGGTGGGATGGTGAGAGTCAGATAATTGAAAAGATGCTGCATTGTTATATTTTATCACTTTCTGGTACCTGGAACCTTTTTGAAAGGGGTTTGAGATCACACAGCATTGAACACATTTTAGGAGATGCAGAAACAGACTTAATATTTCTAGCGCTAAATCATGCGTTAAAATGAACAGTCAAGGACAGCGTTTAGACTCAGAATGGTCACAATGTACAGACGAGATACATTAAGGACCTCTTAATTTGCTATACTTATATGGATGAGATCTTTAACCTATTTTACGTGCCTCACAGGACCCTGGCCGTCACATTTTAGCAGCGTTTCTATGGCAACATGGCCATTACTCAGGGATCACTCATGGAGAGTCAAGGTGTGGAGGATTCTCAAAACGGTTAGTCACAAGTACCTACAGACAGGATCCAACCACCACAGGATATGGTGCTACTATATGGATTATTTATCTCTCCTTAGTTTTTAATTTATATGCTAAACCTCATGATTGAGGTACTTGATGGAAGTTGTGTAGCCCACCAGAATTTTCATTTCTGCATTTACTACTTGGAATAAAGGTGACACATGCAGCAATTCCACTGAGGACATTAGAGTATGCTCAGAATATAAAAGTGTTATAAGCAGTGTTATAAGCAATTGATGTGTGACAATTCCAGATTTGCAAGCCATGAGATCAACGAGATTGTCCTTCCCCAAGACAGGACTGTGTTGTCTCACAGGTCTAGAGAAGGGTACCAAAAATTTTGCCAGCTTTGAAGGTACCAAAGAATGCCGTTTTTTCCATCATTCTTAACTGATGTTCAGAGCATTACAGACTCTTCCTAGAGCTGGCCAACCAGCCAAATTGAGCAAATGGGAGAAAGCCTTTTACTAATAACCTTTATTTATTTTACTAATAACTGGTTACTTTCATCATCCTGGCTACTCAGGCAGAACTCTAGAAGCATCCCAATCTCAGCAAGTGGCACTGCACCAATCAGATCTTTATGGTAGAGTGGCCAGATGGAAGTCACTCCTCAATAAAGGGTGCATGAGTGCTCACTTGGATTTTGCCAAAAGACACGTAATTGACTCTCAGGACTGATGAAACCTGATTCTGTGGTCTATATCTGGAGCAAAACAAGCATCACTCATCACCTGGCTCATTCATTCTCTACGGTGAAGCATGGTGGTAGTAGCATCATGCTGTGGGGATGTTTTTCAGCAGCAGGGAAGCTTGTTTGGATTGAGAGAAAGATGAACAAATTAAATGCACAAAAACGTCTTTGCGGAAAACCCGTTAAAGTGCTCAGAACCTCAGTTTGCAGTGAAAGCTCAGCTTCCACAAATGGCAGTGGCCTGAAATCCATATCCAAAACAAAGCAAGAGTGATTTTTAGACAAGTGTATGAATGTAGTAACAAAATTTACAATAAACGAAGGAGTTTCTTCAATCTGCACTGTATGCGGAGTATGCAGTGTTCCTCTTTGAACACTGCATAATCATACCTATACAAGAAATGATCACAATGCATAAGTTAATGATAGACGCTCTATTGATTGTATTGCCAGGAAATCTGGGACTATAGTGCCTGCTCTCTTTACCCAAAATATAAGCTCTCTATGACATGCAAAAAAAAAAAAAATCTATCCTTTTCAGTAGGTCTCAAAGGGAGAAATGTTGCATGACTTACAGTGCCAATCATTTTGAGAGTCAATTCTGCAATTGCTCATACAAAAAACATGAGCTAGGAACCCCTGGTTCAGAATTTTCAGGCACATTTATTTTTCCAAAATGGAGTCGTATAACTAGATGAATTATGTGTGTGTGTGTTCTAGCTGGGAGGTGCTGCGTTTTCTCTTGTCCAACCTGCGCTGGTGGATGGAGGAGTACCGTTTTGATGGATTTAGGTTCGATGGGATCACCTCCATGCTCTACCACCATCATGGTGTCGGTATGGCAGTAAAAAATTTTGTTTATTTTAATGAATACAGAGGAATTTTGTGTACCTTTGTCAATCATGCTGAAAGTGTTATATAAAGTTCATTTAAATGGCTAGAGATGAGGAACAATGTCTCAAGCAGAGAATTATAAACCTTATGTGATTAACCATAAGCTGTTGGGCCTTTTTTCCTTTTCTCTGATGTTTTTCTCTCAAATTTCGGTAGACTGAACTAAATGAAACTCACTGAAATGAAAGTAAAATTTGTTAAAATACCCTCGGATAAAGAAAATAATTAAAGTGCAAGTGAAATGGGTATTATTTTATGGGTCTTTAAATGTTAAAAAAAATTGTAAATGAGAATATAAGTGTATGAGCTGTACTAAACTAAATGTACTTGTCACTCTGTTTGTGTCATTTTTAAATTCTGTTATACTCAGGTTCAGGATTTTCAGGCTCATATTCAGAGTACTTTGGGCTCCATGTTGACGAAGACTCGATAGTCTACCTCATGTTAGCCAACCATATTCTACACACCCTGTATGAGGACTGCATAACTATAGCTGAGGTAAGGTGTTTTTTTTGTATGTAATATGAAACCAAACAAATATATATTACATAGAGCTGACCCATTCTACTTCAGAAAGTGTGACCATCTTACTATTTATATTATATCTGAAAACAGAACTTTATACAGTATATATGTGGTAAACGTATATTCTTCGTATTTTTGCACAGTGTATACTCCAGTGAGTTCACATAGTGCAGTGGTGGTGTTTCTTGCTTCTCATTACTCCTCACAGAAAACACTGCTATCATCCTAAATCCCAACAATGCTTCTCTTCTCGGTTCGCTAACCTTCTTGTCAGCAGAGCTACTTTCCTCTATGTCCACAAAGAAGGAATTAACCTACAGAGTCAAACGAGCAGAGCACATTAAATTAGTGTTCAGTGGCAGTGTCTTACTATCTACAAAAACACTTGCTCATTTGACTCACTTCTCTCTGCTTTTTTTTTTATAATTAGTCAACAATACCTTGTTGAGATAGTAGCTCAGCTACAGTAGCTCAGCTTTGTTTATCAACTCAACGAAGTTTTTTTTTTCTTTTTTAAGGTGGTTCTCAGTATTTTAGCGTGCATATACAAAAACCTTTAGTGCTTTAGAAAATAAAGATCATGTAAAATAACCTGTTTTTCATAATTTCACAGTCTCCCATATAATAATAATAATAACAACAACAACAACCATAATCATCATCGTCATCATCATCATCATCATCATCATTACTGGGTTATTATTATTATTATTGTTGTGTACACTCATCGAGCACTTTATTAGGAACATCTGTACATCTATTCGTTTATGCAATTGTCTGATCAGCCAATCATGTAGCAGCAGTGCAATACATAAAATCATGCAGATACAGGCCAGTAGCTCTAGGTAATGTTCACATCAACCATCAGAATAGGGAAATAGGGTCTCAGTGATTTTGATCGTGGCATGATTGCTGGTGCCAGACGGGCTGGTTTGAGTATTTCTATAACTGCTGATCTCCTGGGATTTTCACACACAACAGTCTCTCAGAGACTCAGAGGATGGTTCAATAAAGAAAAAACATCCAGTGAGCAGCAGTTCTATGGATGGAAACACTTTGTTGATGAAAATAGCCAGACTGGTTCAAGCTGACAGAAAGGCTACAGTAGCTCAGATAACCACTCTGTACAATTGTGGTGAACAGAAAAATATCTCAGAGTGCAGCACACATTGAACCTTGAGGCAGATGGGCTAAAACAACAGAAAATGTCAGATTCCAGTCCTGTGAGCCAAGAACAGAAAGCTGAGGCTGCAGTGGGCACAGGCTCACCCAGACTGGACAGTTGAAGAATGGAAAAACGTAGCCTGGTCTGAAGAATCACAATTTCTGCTGAGGCACACAGATGGTAAGGTTAGAATTTGGCACCAACAGCATGAACCCATGGACCCAACCTACCTTGTGTCGACAGTCCAGGCTGGTGGAGGTGGTGTAATGGTGTGGGGAATTTTTTCACACTCTGGGCCCGCTAATATGAACCAATCATTGCTTGAATGCCACAGTTTATTTGAGTATTGTTGCTGACCATGTGCATCCCTTCATGGCCACAATTTACCCATCTTCTAATGGCTACTTCCAGCATGATAATGCACCATGTCACAAAGCCAAAGTCATTGCAAACTCGTTCCATTAACATGACAATGAGTTCATTATTCTTCAGTGGCCTTCACAGTCACCATATCTGAATCCAGTAGAACACCGTTGGGATGTGGTAGAATGGGAGATTCGCAGCATTAAAGTGCACCCGCAGGAATTGCGTGATGCAATCATGTCAACATGGACCTGAATCTCAAAAGAATGTTTCCAACATCTTGTGGAATCCATGGCATGAAGACTTGAGGCTGTTTTGAGAGTAAAGGGAGGCCCTACCCAGTATTTAGTATAGTGTTCTTAATAAAGTGTTCAGTGAGAGTATATAACAGTAAATTGGTTCATTTATGTTGCATCTTTCTAATACCCAAGATGGCTGTACAGTTTGTTTCATCACTAGTCAAAGGAAGAGATGGCAGAGTGGACTTGAACGCACCGTGGCTTCTGTTATATAGGGCTGATGATGCTAAAAGATCTGCCCCATAAATGTCCACTCTGGGGAAAGAAAGAGTATAGATGGAGAAACTAAATAGGGCTCTCTAGACCGCATAGATACTAGAAGGATAAGTTTGAATTTGAAACATAAAATAGCAGGTATGCATATAACTGATAAAATTGTGAATTGTTTTTAGAATGTGTTAAAATTTTATCTGCTTAATTTTAAAGGCAGTGTATGTTTTTATCAGGAATGTCAATGAAGAAAGAGTTGCAGTAATCAAGCTGAGATGTTAAGAAAGTACAAACCGAAGTTTCAGCATGCGGAAAAGTTCACCCAATGAATAGCTGACGTGAAGGTAGGGAGTGGCAGGGCAGTGGCAGATTTGGTATACACACAGAAATGTGGATTATTAGCACAAATTTTATGATTTGGAGGGAACCCTAATTAATAGAAAGGGTCAGACCAAGAACTGATCCCTGTGGAATACCTTGTGCACCTCTGTCCGTGAGTGGTATGTGCTTATTCAGGACATCAAGGTGATATCATTTAGTAATATAGCATTAAATCACACAAAAGCAGTATTGGTGTTAGTAATTTCAAAAAGTAAAGGGGCAGGAGAAAACTGTTGTTAAGAAAAATACAGAAACAATAAAGCTGAAGAGGTCATTGAAGGCCCATTAAAGTGTTGTCTTCGTGCTGTGAAGTGTACAAAACCCTGTTGAAATGGTTCATAAAGATTGTTATTGATTAAGAAAGATTACAGTTAAGAGGCTGCAGACATTTTCAACAATTTGGCTGTGAAGAAAAGGTAGAAAATAGGTCGATGATATTCCAGGATTGGCACATTTTTAAGTGATAGGAACAGAACCAGAACCAAGTGGCTTGATAATGAGGTGACATATAAGAGCGCAGATGACTGAAAATACTTCCTAATAGGTAAGGTAGAAGCAAGATCAAACAGGCAGACAGATGAATTAGATTTGTGTATAAGAAATGAGATCAGCGTTGATGGGAGAAAAGACTGACAGAGGTTTGTTTAGAAGGATATAATAATCAAGTGCTGAGCAGACCAGGGGGAATTGCTCATATACTTTGTTACTTTTGTCTTTGAAAAATCTAGGAGAGAATCGATAGAGGGGTGATGAAAAAGTTAAGAAGGGTGAAAAAGTTTGGAGATAGAAAAAAAAGGTTACATCCAGTACCATCCAGTACCATTAAAGACAGAAGACATGTATAATGAACAGGCATTGTTTAAAGCTGCTCAGAATAAGCTACTGAGGCCAGATTCCTTGTAAAGGTGCTCAAGATGCCAATCAGTGATTTTAAAAGCACAGACTTTTTAAAAGCACAGGAAAAAGGAGCAAGTCTCTTTTTTTAATGGGACCACCTGGTCCACCAATATATCAGAGGTACAGAATATGATCAAGACTGAGTTCAGATGGAAACATAAGGGGAGACTAAAAGATTAGAAAAGAAAAGAGGCTTGACAGCACTGATATTGCAGCAGGAGGTTTAAGAATTCATACAAGGTGAAGGAATGGGAAAGCAAGAAATAGCTTTGATGAGACTGTCCTCGGATACACTGATGAAAGTTTCAGAAGCAGGTGCAAAATGGTTTAAATTTATGGATTTTTTTTTTTTATAAAAGACAGAACAGGGCTGAGGAAGAAAGACACTGTAATTAATTCTGTGTATATTTCTAGAAGCAACGATTTGCTAATCCTGTCCATTTGTACAGACAACTGGGATAGTAGAATATGATGAGCAATAAACAGTAAGCCAAGATCTGGTGGAGCAGTGGACGTAAAAAAGTATCAGGTAATGCCAAGTGACCAGCGTATCATAAAGGTAGCTAGAAAACAAGGACAACAACATAAGCTAAGGAGTCATATGAACTCTTTTTGCTCCCACTCTCATGCATTCCAAATGGAATTCTGACCAATCCTGCCCATTTCTGTAGAACGTTTGACCAATCCAGTCTGCTCATGCAGTTATCATTTTCATTTTGAAACTTTTTTTTTAACAGCTTTCATCATTTTTAATAATATTATCTAACAAACTTAGTTGGTTCTATCTCCCAAAATATAACCAAATTACGAATTCAACCTACAGCAGTGTTACTCAGGTCAAAACAGTTACTAATGAATGAATGAATGACAGAATGACAGTGTAAATGCATCACACAGCACCACTCAAGACCCAATGCTCTTATATTAATGAATGTGGCCGTTTTGGACTGCAAGCTTCTGCCTGCATGAAAGTAAAAACTGCCCACACTTGGCTTATTTGTTCATTGGGTACAGCAGGTAGGCCAATTACAACTAATCCAAAGTTTAAAAAAAAAAAAAAAAGGGAGGGTGCAAAGAAGAAAGAGTAGGCATCCAGCGGAAACCATGGGAAGCCTCATTTTGAAAAAGGAACCTCTCACCATGCTATGTTAGCCAATCCACTTAGCCATACACCAACCAGTCAAGTGAACAGTAGGGAAACAACAAGGGGTAGGAATCAACAATATGCAGCCATTTGCGACTTAATAAATGAGTAAATCTCAGTGGGACAAGGGCTCGTAACAGAATAAGTGAGCAGAAGCACTATCAGCATTCAGTAAAGATGAAATGAGAGATAACGAAAGATGAGGTGAATATTAGAACAAACAAAAGCTAACGACCAAATCGATGTCCTTGCAACCTACTTTCAGCCGGAAGCTGAATATTCCCTTGACTAATTTAGATGGAATAAATTGCGAAACAGAAGAGGTAAATCTCACAAATCATATGGCATAAAATGTTTAATTTGTTTTTCTGTTTTTTTAAGGATGTGTCCGGTATGCCCATGCTATGTCGACCCCTGCAGGAGGGAGGCTGTGGTTTTGACTACAGGCTGGCCATGGCTATTCCTGACAAGTGGATCCAGGTGAGGTTGATTTCATTTAAAATCGCATGAGATATAACAATAAACACTTACCTCCCTGATGCTTTACTAGACTGCTTATGCCATAGTGCTGTGCTTGTAGATTATAATATTTATCTGGCATATTACCAACCAGCTGATGCATTTTTGTTGCTTAAATATCATTGCATTTAAGAATCTCCTTAAATTTTATTAACAGAAAAGCTATGCTCAGGACCAGACCAGCCAACTGTCATTAAGCTACCTGTATTATTTTTTATATGTAATGATATAGCATTTCCTTTACTGAGGCAACTTTATGTTGTCCAAGATAGAAATAAAATTATGAAAATGTAGGAATAACACCATGGGAAACACAATGCAATCACATAAGTAAGCAAAACTTACTGAAAAAGTAGTATATAAGTGATTAAACTAAAAGTAGATCATACAGTGGTGCTTGTTTTGCAGGCCAGATCTGAGTATTTCTGCCAAATACTAATATAGTAATATGCCTGATTCTTTATGCCATACACGACTAGTGAATTCTGAAACAAAAGAATCTGATTTCCCATCAGCCTCCAATCCATGGGAGAGTCATTGACCATGATGCAGGTGGCACTCATCGTGTAGACGTTTTAGTCTCAGGATGGCGGGGTTGGTGCCAGGTTTTTCAAGCCTAGTTGGACAAAATATCTAATTTCTCAAATGTTTATCATGGTTGTGATTCAGAAAGGAAGGAGCGATCTTGTACTTCTTCATATATGTTGGTGCAAGCATCAAACCACATTTTATTTTCATATAGACTGCCAAGCATCATATCATATCTGTCTTGTTCATAAATTCAGCCCTCATTTTTTTTGTTTGTTTTAATGTAATTCTTAGTAATTAAGTTATTCATATTTTGATATGTTGGTGAAATATGTCCTGTATGTTGTTTGTTTGTTTCTTTCTTTCTTTCTTTCTTTCTGTCTACAAAGATGCAGCTTTATAGCGTCATACATATGCAGGACGACTTGCCTGACCACTGACATAAATTAGCAATTTCATGTTTGTGTTTTTACCCTTTTGAATATGCTGCCTTTGATCAGAAAACCTGAATTTCTTACCCACAATTAGTTCGAGACTGGCTGTTCCATCAACACATATGTAAATATTTCACAACCACATCCAGATATTCCTGTGACTACTCCCTGAGTTTATTTAAGTACAGACTGATGAGTTATGTATACGAATGTCAGTGTTTGACAGTCATAAGTAGATACTTGTCCTTCTCCCTCATCCTTTTCAGAGAATCCATGGCTAATTAAAAAAAAAAAAAAAAAAAAAAAAGATTCAATTAACAGCTGTGTCACGTCTCTGGTACTTTTTTCTTCTTCACTGCAAGGATCTTTCTGGGTAGACTGGTAATTAGAAAAACCCAGAATGTCCGAAAGCAAACCTTAAAAGATTTCATGCAATTACTGTCAAATAATGACCTTCCATTTTCTTCCAAATGTCAAGGACCTATACTGTATATATACAAGGATCTGTCATTCAAATCAGTAGCTCTGTGCATGATGTGCTCGTGGTGTAAATTTGTGGAGGCTTTGGAAAGCCTGTGTATGAAGCTTGTCTTTTTTACAATGGTCCATATGTGCAAAGCTCATTAACAAACCAAAAATGCAACAGCAAAACCACAAACACAACAGCAAAACCACAAACACAGCAGCAAAACTACAAATACAACAACAAATCAGGAAAAAAAACGACAGCAAAACCAAAACTGCATTTTATGATTTGCTGGGGTTTTTGTTGAGGTTTTCTTAATGTGGTTTGCAGTTACTAGCTATCATACCTTCACCAAGGCAATATGAGCAGAGTTCAGATTTTAGCTTTACATACCTCTCTGCTCTATGATTGACCCAGATTTGAATATTGCATAATTTTTCTTGACAACATTTATTTTTGAAATGCTGAAGATGATGGAAATTGACACTGTACCAGCTTTCTTTCCTAGCCTAATACAATTTCATCCTCATCTGTTTTTCAGCATTTTCCAACATATTGGTAGCAGGTTTTGTATAAATACCTAGTGTTTAATAGGTATGTTGGAAATATAAAAAATTACTGTGGATACTATCACTTTTAGCAATGATAATATACAGTATGTATATAGTGACTAATGTGAAAAATAATGTATACTTTAGCACTTCATGGTAAGAAGTAACATAATAGTAGTAAATATTACCTAGATGCATGCAGTTGTGACTAAACAGGGTAGCTAAGTACGGGTAACATTATATAATTATTCTATATTCACTTTTAATGAAAGTGCTGCGTCCAGACATACTACCATATAACATGTTACCATAGTTACCGTGCTGTAAAATAAAGTTCTATTAGCAACAATGTGGGCTTGAGTCATGCAACTTGAACTTGAGTGTTTATTAATTCTTCATTGATGGGCTAACCTAACTGCACCCTAGTCCTTTCCTCTATAAACTTATATAAACTTGTAATTGTAGTCTTCCTTTATATAATCAAGTAGATGCAATGCGTATAGGCCAGGGTTTCTTTCTCTTCAGAGCATGAGTCTTAGTGGAGCACAGACATGCATTACTAACCAAGCCTACTCAAAGTACAAGATTTTTTTTTCCCTGAATGAAGCAGCAGGTAGCTCTCTTTCATTCCAGATGACCTCTTCCTCGGGTGCGCTCTGCTAGCCCATCTCCTCACCGCTCCCTCAGTGCACCAGTACATCCGCTCCACTGACTCACTCCAGCAGCCTGGTCTAGCCCCTATTTTTACCCCCCTTTTTCTACATTTACTTCTTCATACAAAGTTGCCCAGCATGCAATATTTATTTAAGTCCTTTCATCCGACACTGCTATCGATTTTATTCTGTTTCGGTACCTAAGAGACATTGCGGGCCAGTGCACTAAGACGGCCAAAGTTTTCATGTGTGTGTATATGTGTGAATGTTCTCTTGTGAGGTTGTGTATGTTTTGAAATCATTTGGAAAGGTTTCAGTTGTAGAAGCCCAGTAAACTTGCCCTTGTCTGAAGTGAACAAAAAACTTTCAAAGTTTCGGATAGATCAGATTTTATGTAAGCCTATGAGACAATCCTCCATTAATTTCCTGCAGACAGGACAAAAGCATTAGAGACATTGCAATAATTGGTCTATCGTATGAATATAGAGTGCCTTTCTTAAATATTCATCCCCCACTACATTTTGTAGTGTTACAACCTGGAACTACAATGGAATTCATGAAAAGTAGTAACTGCAAACTATTCACCCCCATTGCTGTGAAATGAGTTCTGGTGTAGCCATGAGAAGTCACGTTATTTGAATGGAGCATACCTATGTGCAATTAAAGTGTCATGTCATCTCAATATAAATACACCTGTTGCTGCAAGGCCGAGTTTGTTAGCGAACGAGCCGAAATAAACAGTATCACGAAGACCAAAGAGCCATCAGAATAAGTCCAGGGCAAAATTCTGTAAAGTACCAATCAGGGTTTGGTTATAAAAATTTCCCAAACTTTGCACATCCCTAATAAATCCATTATTAAAAATGGAAAGTATATGGCACAAATTTGACTAGTGACCAGGGAAGGAGGGGAAGCAACCAAGAGGCCAAATTGTGCAAAGAATGAAGGTGCAATTATACAGATATATATATCTAGCTTATACAGTATGCAATGATTCATAGCCTGAAAAACAAGATGCAAATAATAGTTTGTACAAAATATACATCAGAAATATATATCAAAACAAACAAAATTATAGAATGTCAATCCACAAAGATAATAGACATAGTATTCATAGTACAATTCATAGTACAATAGACAAGTTCAAAGAACCAATAACAAAAGCACAGTCTTAAATGAAAAGTACAATTTGATACCTAATTTAATAAATAAATAATACAAAAAAAAACAAGAGCTAATATATTAGGAAAATAATTACAAGGTAATTGCACAGAAAAAGAGGAAAGCCTTTAGACCCTTGTTAAAGATAGAGACACAGGGCAGTTTGGAGCGGAGGGTGAAACTCTTTTCACCACTGATCCAGGACATGCAGTGATACAAAGGCACTCAGACATCAGAGAAGAACAGGCAGGTGCTCTGAAGTTGAAGACCTGAGTTAGCATGCAGGTGTGTGGTTTTGAACCAGGGTGTGCAGATAATGTGGTGTAGAGCCCTTTGAGGTCCCAAATGCAAAGACAAGTGTTTTGAATTTGATTCTTGCTTTGGGAGGTTATGAACCTGAAAGCACTCTGAATGCTCTGTAGAGGAGCTATTGCATATTAATGGAGTCAAATCTAGGAATAACTACAGCTCGTATTGGAAGCTGAGCAGATTCCTTAGCAAGAAATGGTCATATTGTTCTGTTGTGAAAAATAAAATCTGTAGGATCTGGTGATAATGTTTTAATAATAATAAAAAAAACATTTAATAGTAATCATAATACATTTTCTTTATAACACACTTTTCAATGACTTAAAGATGCTTACGAAAGTTAAAAGAGTTAAACACAGATAGACATAAGCAAAAGAGACCAGAAAAACAGGAGAGGAAAATAGAAAATAATTGATGTACAACAAGAATGAGCTAAGTTGCAGAAATATTGAAAGCTTGGGAGAACAGGTGGGTTTTGAGATAAGATTTAAATAAGGAGAGTGATTGGGATTGCTGCATGGGCTTGAAGGGTGTCAGTATTAATCGACAGGTCCAGCAAAGGAGAGTTCTCCACTGGCAGATCTGTTAGGTTTTGTCCAGTTTGAGCTTCTGATGTCACACATTCATTGAAGTTGGAGTAGAAAGTTCATCTAAACACATGTTTTTGGGAGGTGGGAGGAAACCAGAGAACCCTGAGTAAACCAGTTTGGACATGAGGAGAACATGAGAAACTCCACACAGACAGTAACCCGAGGTCAGGATCGCGCCATCGTGCCACCCAGGAATGATTCGATCATTAGAAAATGTCTATCATGAGCAACAGCATCCTAACAGTTGTGAAAAATGGATATAGAATTATACCAATTCTCACCAAGGTGCCCACACACTCCCTTAAATCTTCCTGATTAAATGGATTTCTGTCCCTGCCAGAGTGATGCTTGTTCCCCTCATCCTGTGCGAAATTAAGATGTCCTATTAGGAAAAGCTGATCAGGCATGCAGCACAAGTTTGGCCAGATTGTATCTGATTACCACTCCGAAATTCTATTGCCTCTAATGGATAATGTTACAAAAGCCCTATAATTTAGCAAGCGCCCTTCCCTGCAGCTCTGGTAGATTGAAATGTAATAGAAATAATTAGCTGGAGACTGGAATGAGGTGTATCACCAAGGACGAGAAAAAGGGAAATGGAGTTTCTTGGTCCTGCAGAGCAGCTCTGTATATAAGTCGCCTCTGTCCACAGCACTGTCTCTGTCTAATCAATTGTAATATTATTATAAATTACAGTACGTCTCTGTTTTATGTCAATAGGATAGGATTCCCACACAACAGGAAGTGTAATTCAATCTGAGTGTTATGTTAATTGGTGGAGATGAGGGTGGTGTATAACAGCAGGAGATAAATAGATGGAGGCTTCTCCCATTCAGCCTTTTCTCTGCTAGTCATCAGGGGTCCTGATTCTCGAACTGAAACTCTTTGGACTTTGTCCCATTTTTGTGTTTTCAATCTAATTGCTCTCAGTGGGCTTTTGCATGAGTGAAGAGTTTGAAGTGCAATGTGATTTTTTTTCTTCCTTTCACTTTATAGCTCTGGGCTAGCAAAGTTTGATCATGCTAAGGTTAAAGTGGAAGTAAAAGGGAAACTTTTGGTGTGTGTTTTTATTGAGAGGAGAAAGAGCTGTGGATGGACTCTATATTCACTTTGTGTAAAGGTCACGTGTTATTTCTCTTCACCGGTTGGGAGCACGTATGTTTTATCTTAGTCAGGCTTGATATTTAAGACAATTTACAGGGTTTTATAGATGCTTGAATGTATTAAAATGCTTGATTTGAGGATTTGGAATTTTCTTAATTTTGAATAAATGGCTAGAAAATACTTGTTTTTCCATTATAATTGGACCAGATAACATTCTGATTAGTAAAGTTTGTTTGTGCTCACTGGGCCTATAGTGCAGATCAGATTCTTACCTGCCCTCTGACATTCTTACCCTCAGCTGCCGCTCCAGCTTAAAGTGGCCAGAAATGGAAAGTTATAGGCCTGGTGCTTACAGAATGGGCCAGATAAGTTAAGCATTTTTGTTAAAAATAACAAATGTTAACTAGTTAGAATTGTTTCAAGGTGTTTAAAATCAGAATAGATTTCTTCTAGTTAAATGTAATTATGCCTTCTCTTCAAACTATTTCATTTATGCCAAAATCAAGTACAATGAGCCTAAATGTTGGTCTGTGTTGTAATTGGGGGGGAAAAAATCTAAATAGCCATTTTCAAAGTGCTCTAAAAATGATATCAATTTTAGTCTAGAAAATTCTGAACTAGTAATGTTCTTAAATGAGCATGCATCTTGTCTGCTAATTTTCTCATTCCACATCTGTCCAGGGTTTTCACCCCAAATTAATGGCCATATTTTAAATAGAGTCATGTCAGCAAAATAGCCATTCAGCATGTATATAAGACTCGCATATGTGTACGTCCCCCAGAACTCTCCCTGAGCGTCAGTCATGCAGTAGCTGGAAGATGCCGACATGGCCTTCTTCTAATTCTTTTGTTGTGTCTAAAGTGATTGTTTGTGATTCACCTGCTATCTGTTCCCCTATCGATTGTGCATCTGTGGGGTAATAAAAAGGTTTCCCTGTGCATCCCTCTCCTGTCCATCCCTAGTCACGGTGAACACAGACATGCTGTCAGGCTGACAGGGTGTGCAGACCTTTCCACTAATCCTGATAACTCTGGGTTAGACTATGAAGTCAGAAAAAGTTGATCCCTATTGTAAATGTATAGACAGCAGTTTGGGCAGAAAGCAGTTCGGCTGTCTTGAAAATCCAAACAAATACAGTGCCTCTTCTGTGTTCCCTACAAACCATATCCCCAAAACTCATACTTTCATGCCGCCTAGGCTAGAACGTCTGAATGCTTGTCCAAGATCGGGAGCTTTCTAAACGTGATTGACAGCAAGAAGAGACACCTCATTTTCCTCATAAGATATTGATGGTCCACACGAATAGTTTTTTTTTTCTTTTTTGCTCATACAAACAGCGTGGGGCAGCAATGGAGACTGAACTGTTTCATTTGAGCAGATATTTTATTGACTTATAAATGTGAGGAGAGCTTATGCTACGCTCAAATACGGTTGTGTTTACCGTGTTTACAAGACGATTCCATATAAACAGCCTTCTCTTGAGGTATTTACCACTTTGGAAGTCGAAACTTGCAAATAGTTTATGAAGTTTAAGTTTATGAGTTGCAATGCGGTGTAGATGTTTTCTCAATATGGTGTCAGCTGTGAAAGTTTGGTTTGCTAAAAATTTGCTCGATGCTAAGTGTAATTACTGGGTAATTTTAGTTGTATGAAGTGTTTTCTTAGTAATTTATCAACATAACTGAGGGAAATGTTGATATTCCTGACAGTTCTGTCTCATTTTCTGTCTCAAGTCTTTCTGATTTAAATTGTTAATGTAAAGGCCGTGCTACCTAGCTGAATTGTAAGCTACAGTCATTCGCTAGTTTATGCACCGTGTAGCATACAGTATGTTTGTATTTCCCAGGTATTTTCCAGGGCTTTATTACATGAACAGTAAATATATTGTGTTCACATTCCCATGTCAAATTCACAACATCCATCCGAACCCTCTGTTATCACAAAAGTCTTCAGACCATGCTTTTAGCTTAGCGTGAAGTAAGCCTTTGACGTGAAGTCTGGTTCTGTTCTGGCTTTTAAGCAAACCTCATCATTTTAAACAAGGCTATACCATAACTAATTAACTTAAAAGAACTTAAATGCTGAACAGTTGATAAATATAATTACTAGATTCATTTGTATTTCAAGCATTTCAGTTCTGCATAATGTTTTGCCTGTTGCATATGAATGAGGATGCTACACATAGAGATCGTAGATTTATAAGATCGTAGCAAGATTTTAATCATACAGATGTTTGTTGTTCCTGGGAGTCTTGTTTTTAGTAGTCACAAACTCAACTTTCACGAGTTCAGCAGTGTGGAATTTACACTGTGGGATCTCCGGCAACAGGCAGGTGTAAAATGCATGACTGACAGTGCTGCAGTGGTGTGTGTGTATGTGCGTGTGTGCGTGTGTGTGTGTGTGGCATTCTGAGTCCCACCCGGCAAGTTTTTTTTAAAGGGAACAGATCTTTGAAACGTTTTTTGAATGTCTGGATTCCAGGGTGGTGGGTAATTGTGTCCAGGCAGTAATAATAGAATTCCATGCAGACATATAGACAAATACTAGGAAGATGTTTTTGAACAAATGCATCTAGTAGCACTTTGCAGACCACATTTGGATGGTATATTGCTGTTCAATAAGACAGCAGTGTTCATTCATCATTTGCAGAGAAGATTTTATTACTTTCCTCCATCTCCTCTACTCCACTGTAATCCTGACCTTGAGGCACATTATCGCTCAGTAGAGCTGCAGTAAGACTGCCGAGCAGGGGACCACAGCAGGGAGATGAAAGCTAGCTCTACTGAAATCAAAGACCCAGCCAGATGCCTGTGTGTATTAGACCTGAGAATGAGCACATGGAAAGAATGGGAAGTAAGGATGAGAAGCGTACATCCATGAAGCAGTGTGGGACTCAAGTCTCCAATCAGAATATGAAATATTGTTTTGCTTTTGCAGCAAAAATGGTGATGTGTGTTCTTTCTTTTGCATGTTTTCCCCACAGATCTTAAAGGAATTCAAGGATGAAGATTGGAACATGGGCAACATTGTGTACACTCTGACCAACAGGCGCTATGGCGAGAGATGCATTGCGTATGCCGAGAGCCACGACCAGGTAGCTCCTCCGTAACCCCCATTCCCCAGACAGGGCCGAGACGACCAAATGTAATCAATGTGTTATTTGGAATGGAAATTGGTGTCACCATAGGTTGAGGGACTCTAGGGGAGAGGGCCAAATTAGAAACCAACATGTCTGCTTCATTTGTGCACTCACACACTCCACAGTTATAAAAAAGTTATACCACCCTCATCATCATTATGAGACAACGGATACAGGTGCTCAAATCCTATAGTGCCAGTTTAGCACCTTTATCCACGTTTTTACTGAAACCATTACCTGGGAACAGTTACATATTCCACTCATATCATATTACATGGAACATGAACTCCAGTGCATTTCATAAGTAAGAGAGTGAGATCAAATTATTTTTATAATATGCTAAAGCTCTGTGAAGCAAATGATGAGGTTTAAGTGCACCTTGTATGGGAACTTTGTATGGGGACGCTCTGATCCCAGTTAGTAACCACAAACTAAAATAATTAAAGCCCAATTTCAGGTTTGTTTTGTTTTTAATATATATTAGCAATGTTTTTGAGCAATAGTGCATTCTAGCACAGAAGTGCAAATTTGTAATAATCAGAATTCTCAGTATATATTGTAATCCCTGAAACTGTTCTTCTTGCAGCTGTGTTTCACGCTTGTTTATTTGCAAAGCCCGATAATACTGATTGCTGCTGCTCAATATGCATTACCTCAGTGAATATGAACTAAAACTTGCATTAGTGAAGCACTCATCAAATTTGCATTTCCAACTTATTTTATGTGTTTGTTTCTTAGTTAATTTGCTCTCCATTTTTCCATTTTTGTAAGTTCCCCAGCTTACTGCATGCCTGGAGTACTGTGAAAGTGAAGGCTTTATCTTTCCTCTGTAGTGCATAGGAAGGTCTCCTGACATGTCTTTTTAAGCCGCCAGTCTCACAGCGTTGAGGAGGGTCTCAGAGGAGGGCACTATCTTCTCAGCTGGCTCCATGAGTACATGACCACCTGAGCTTAGTGTAGGAACACAGATGCTCCCTGAGGCTCAGAGCCAATCAGAGTTGTGCATTGCGCTGTCCGTAACCTTTGTATCCTCAAGTCTCAGAGCACGTCTCTGCTTTGTAGTCAGTGTTTTTTCACAAGTGTGCCACTCAGGGATTCACAGCCTCTTGTTTTAAGTTATCATCTTCAGACATATTGAAGGCTAAAACTAAAGGTGGATTTTTTCCCACTCATTTTTAGTGCTGATAACTGTCAAATTCACTGTCAAAATCTTCCGATGTAACTGATTCAACATCCTTATTAACATGTCAAGCTTAGAGGCATGTTGAGAAATAGTAGTAGAGCTTGTAAATTTGTAAATGAACATGACAGTATGGGAATGAACAATAATGCATTCCAGCAGTACTCGTTGCCTAAGATTGTTAAAGGTCAGGAGGTCATTTTTAAAGGTCAAGGTTAAAGGTTTCTGTTTGTAGGAACAAATTGTGGCCAAATGGATTTATCAATACTAAGTGGGAATTTTAGGGATAGAAGCAACTTGAAGAATTAAGATTGATGATAGTGATTAATTTTAAAATATCATCAACCATTTTACATTCTTCTATACAGTAAATAATAATAAATTCCTTGACATAGTCCAGGGGTGTCAAACACATGACCTGTGGGGAGGGACCAGCCCAGTACAGGTTCTAGTTTGGCCCAGCAAATAAAATTAGATTGTTCTAAATTAAAGTTGTCTTGTGGACAGTAATATAATTGAAAGATTTGAAAAAAAAAGACCTAGTCCAAGGCCATAAACTCAGCTACTGACAAAATATGCTAGTGAGATATAATTCCTTATTAGCAAGCTAAGAATAACATGCTATAACCATGACTATTTCCAAAAGAATTAATTTAAGTTTTTCACTGCAACGTGGGTGAATACTTATATAAAGAAATATATAAAATATTAGATATTATATACGTTTGTACATTCAGAATGCACCTTTCAGATAAATGCCGATAAATCAAGACATTTAAGAGGAGTTAACAGGCTGCCCAACTTCATCTGGGACAAGATGTAATGTGGCGCATTACCTAAAATGAGTTTGACACCCATGACATAGAGGTTCTATTTAAAAAAAATACTGTTAGACAACACGTAAAGGCACAGAAACATCAACCTCATCAAGAAATACAGATTATATGAATAGATATAAGCAAATTCTGTCCCCATCCCTACACACTCAAATTAATTCTGCTGAAAGGATTTGATTATAATGAAATGTTTTATCAAGCATTTTATTAAGGTGACTTCAAATATCAAGATACAGTAACTGTCTCATACATTTTCCCACCTGTAGCAAGACTTGACTGATTTACTGAGCTGCTCTGAGGCTATGACTCCTTCCACATTGCAACTTGTCATGTGTTTATGCTTACACATGATCTAATCCTTTTTATCAGATTTTATCCAAAACCATCTGACTGCTTAGCTTGACAGCAGGTTCAATGCAAACTTTGTATCCTAGAATCCAAAGCCTAGCTACAGTGACAGGTGACATCGATAAGCCGGTTTCACAATCATTATATAACCACACAACTAATGTACCACGTGTGTTCAGTTCTCATCATCCTGTGCTTTCTGACAGGCTCTGGTAGGAGACAAGACCCTGGCCTTCTGGCTGATGGATAAAGACATGTACACCAACATGAGTACCTTAATTCCCATGAACCCTGTCATTGACCGGGGCATTCAGCTGCATAAGATGATCCGGCTCCTGACGCATGCTCTGGGAGGGGAGGGCTACCTTAACTTCATGGGTGAGTCTCTCTATAGCCATATTCATGAACTGTTTTTTCTTTTTTTTTTTTTTTTTTGTCAGTTTTCTAAAATCTGATCATTTAGACTAATTTCTGGCTTGATTCAAGATGCAATGAATATGCTATTTTTCTATCACTATTTTTTTTTTGGTCTTCCAAGTAAAGTTGTGCCACAGACTTCTATCAAATTGATAAACTTGAGCACCTAACTGTAAGGTACAAGGGGATAAAGGGCCACTAGTAGCAACTCGTTTAGCTCACTACACATGTATTCATTGGATAGTTTGACACGGCATTTGTAAGATTAGTCATTTTCTTTTTGCTTGAAATTTGGTCAGTATCATTTCTATGCTAAAAGAACTTAGCATAGAAAGAACTGTCTTACTGCATGTGTATCAAAGAGTACCAATGCCTGCTAATTAGGAGTCTCACTCCTCTTTACATTTCAAAGTCAATTTCAGCCTGTAAAGAAATCAAATGCTGTATTTTAGATTCATTTTCCTATTATCAATATGCACTAAAGTATTGCTTAGAATTTTATACTGCATATACGTTCTGCATGAGCGTGCATGAGATAGCACTGCTAGGTGCTGGTTGAACTTTGCATTATAATGACCACCAAGCTTATTGTTATGGTACAGAAACCACAGCTGAGAATGCATGACTGTCTCTCTACTATCCGCTCACGTAGGAATTAGACATATTCTATACGTTCTTGCATGGTGTTCTAGCCCCACCTACTGATCAGGTGAGTGGCCCATCGGTCAGCCAGTTTGCCAACATTGTTCTTCCTTTGCCTTCTCAATAGTTTAACTGATGATCACTTCAGAATCAGGAGGCTACAAAACATCTGGAATCAGGCTGAGTTTATACAAAGGGTCACATGGTCATCTGAATTGACAAATGGTCATCTGAATAGACATGCTGTACGAATCACAATGTGGAGACAGTTACATGTAGAAACATACTAGTTCATTTCGATTAATCCTGTTTATTTATTCATTGTTTTTGCCAAGAGTTTGGTTGTCTTTTTTGGTTGGTACTTTCAAGCCACACCTATTCAAGGTGTATGAGGGTGAATGCCCTGAAGGGAAAAAAAGTGAAAGAGTTTCATGATAGAATAATGGAAACCTATTATTAGGTCAAAATATTTTCCAGGTCAGGGATACGAATCTTAATATCAGTATCGAGCTGATATCTGTCTTATCCCATCTGATCAACTGCTAGATTTTATGCTGCATGTATGTGTGCTGTTGACTGACACAACACCAACATTAGATATGAACACTGGACAATTATGGGTTAAACTTAAATTTAAGGTGTGGTAATAAACTATTTTATAAACGAGTAGTACTTAGTTATATGAATTGTAATCCTAAGCTCTATTACTGATCATATAAAGTATTAGATCTTAGTATCTCATATTTTCGATAGATACTAAGATGTAACAGTCTACCAGTGATACTAACAGTGGATTTAGATTTAGTTTTGGATTTAGTAATTAGATTAAATGTTTACTAATAATTAAACAATGACTATCATGCCAAGATTAAGTAATTATTGTTTTCATTAATTAATTAGTAAACTTTATATTGCATGCAAATCAGTAGTTAATTAACCTTAACTTGATACTAAAAAATAGTGCATCCTTATACTGTATTTATGATACTGATACAAATAAAAAAGTTAAAATACTTGAAGAACTTTATATAATGTTTAATTAATCATTGATCATTAATTATTAAACTACATTTTACTTGCTTATAAATAGTTAACTATGCTGCTTTCATGCTCCTGCAAGAGCACAAGCTCAGCTGGAAAAAAATAAATAAAGGATTGAATACATGACTTCTAATTAAGGTTATATACAGAGCTTGTGCATAGCAAACAGACTTACTTGGGTCTGTTCCCTTTTGTTTGCAATAAGCATAGTCTTACACTTCCAGCTTTTCTCTAGAGAGTCTGGTGCTTTTTGTTACTAAACGTTGACATGAACCACTTACTTTTAACATGAACAGACTGACGACCAAATGGATTGATTTACTACTAACTGATTTAAAAAACTCTCTCTAATAACTTTTAAAGATGTGATGCCCTAAACTTTTCTTTCAATCCAGTGACTGTATACCTCTCCAAAAAGCTTATTGCGTCAGAGGATTCAGAAGTTTGCTTTCCTGCTAGAAGGTGAATTGGATTATCAGTCAGATTGCAGCCGCTGAGATTCTGAAGCCTGTGTTCAGCAACGTAGAAAAGACACCAGAAGCTCTTTGCATCACTATGTGTGTACCGCAGTGTGTTCAAGCAATAGCGCACGAGAGAGTGCTGTTATAATGAATATCAGCACTGCTGTGATTCGGCTATAGGCACAAGGCAACAGGCCGAGTGCCACTGGTAATCACGTCCATGCCGATATTCATTATAAACAATACAAATAATCAGGCATGTGATTTTGCTTTTGTACAGCAGAACATAATATCAAGTAACTAACATTTTAGACACAGTATGGCCGAATATTTGTTTATTTTCGCTCCATCAACGGAACAGTTCCCAAAGAAGCCAGACCTGGATTGAGCATTGAGTGTTGCCAGGCAAAGCACAGACTGACTGACTGACAGCCCATGGTAAGTGTAGTAACGGTTTAATTGTAACAAACTATTGCTAGAATTGGACTTTTATGTAGTGAACACAGACACGTGGAGTGATACAAGCCATGAATTGCCCCAGTGCTGCTATACTAAATATCAGCACTCTTGGAGCGGCAGTTAACCAATCAAATTAGTGGACTGGAACTGTAAGCTAATATATAATATAAATATTATATTTACTCTTAACATGATGCATACAGTTGAAATAACCCATGAGTTGCTGACAATACACATCCTGCTCTTTTTTCCATATTTTTCACAATTTAGTCTTTGCTACCTGTCACCCACTAGCCGGGTCATGTGCCTCGCTAAACATACATTTGTTATCTTTTCAAACTGCTGCTTATGTAACATCATAGGACAACTGAACAGTCTCTTGGAATAGCTCTAACTGGTAGTAAAATGCATGATAGGCTTACATCAGCAACCTTTCCACCATCTCCCAACAATAGGATGAAATTTTGCAGTTGCACCACTCAGGAGTCCTCATCCTAACGTCCAGACACGTTCAGTCGAGACATCAGTGTCTCTGTGGTGCTCATTATCAGTGCTCTTCTATCGATTGCTAATTTTCTTGTAAAAAAAAAAAAAAGTAAACATTGATTCCAAAGCTACCACATTGTAAAAAAACCCTTTTAGTGCTTTTCACTGTGCACATTACACAAGTGTACAATAGAAAAAGCCCCACTGAAAAAGAGGTGGAGGGGGAAAAAAAAGAAGTAAATACAGGACAGCATGTCATGTCAATGGATCAATGTGTGTGGAGTCATTTAACCAGTGCAGTGCAAGAACAAATTGTTTGAGCAAGCAAATCAATTTAAGCCACTCTCGCCTCACCAAAACCCATCTGTTTACTCTCTGGCAAATAGAGGAGCATCGTGAGCTAAAAGCTCCACTTTGAAGCAGCAGCCATGTTTGTACACAGGCACGGATAAGCACTGTTACAGAAGTGTGAGCCGCTAAAACACACTCCTCCACACATAGGGAGCCAGCAATCAAGCAGTTCACTGGCTCCAGCTATAAAACAGCGGGTAAACAGGAGGAGTTTACTTCTGGCGAGCGAAACTTTTCAGATCATCTTTACTGTCAAAGCGGCAAACAGCTTTGCTGTGCTTCCAAGTACGAGCAGGAGGTTTTGTCAGATGATTGTACGTTTCCTCATTCCCTCATATCTGAATAACAATTATACGTGAGGTACTCCGGAAAAGCTTGGGTTCTAAATGTAGAGGTGGGGGGAGCGTCTTTTTAGTGGAATGAGAATAAATTTTTAAATGCGATTTTCTCTCTTTTTACTTCTGCTTGTGATTGAGATACGTGCAAATAAGACACCAATTTTGTTTCTGGAAATCCTGTAGTTCTTTGAACTATGTATATTGCAAAAAAAGCAAAATTTGACTATATGAAAAGATTTTCCAGGCTGCCACAGATACACAGGAGATGTAAGCTGTCACTAGTTCAAATCCTGTGATTGCCAGAAAGCCACTGTTGAGTCGTTAAGCAAAATTCTTATATACACTAAGTACACTTATCATCCACTTTATTAGGAACACTTGTACAACTGCACATTCATGCAGTTATCTGTGGCAGCAGCGCAGTGCAAAAAATCTTGCAGATACAGATCAGTTGCTTCAGTTAATGTTCATATCTAACATCAGAATGAAGAAAAAGTGTGATCTCTGTGACTTTAACTGTGGCATGGTTGTTGGTACCAGATGGGCTGCTTTGAGTGTTTCAGAAACCGCTTAACTTCCGGGTTTTTTCACACACAACAATCTCTAGAGTTTGCATGAATGTGCAGGTGTTCAAGTGTTCCTAAAAAGTGGACAGTAA
This sequence comes from Pangasianodon hypophthalmus, assembly GCF_027358585.1. Taxonomy (NCBI): domain Eukaryota; kingdom Metazoa; phylum Chordata; class Actinopteri; order Siluriformes; family Pangasiidae; genus Pangasianodon; species Pangasianodon hypophthalmus. The sequence goes on along the minus strand of NC_069723.1, from coordinate 15,613,792 downwards.
GTGTGTAGTGTAGAAGTGAGGAAGCCTAGTGCGCAGTCAGCGTTCCAATTCATCCCAAAGGTGTTCAGTGGGGATGAGGTGAGGATTTGGGCCACTCGAGTTTTTCCACTCCAACCTTGGCGAACCATGTCTTCATGGAGCTCGCTTTGTGCACAGGGGCATTGTCGTGCTGGAACATGTTTGGGCCTCTTCGTTCCACTGAAGTGAAATCTTAATGCCATAGCATGCAGAGACATCCTATACAATTGTGTGCTTCCAACTTTGTGGCAACAGTTTAGGGAAGAACCACATATGGGTGTGATGCTCAGGTGTCCACATACTTATGGCCATCAAGTATATGTGCTTGCATCAGATTCTGGCAGTTGGACAAATAAATAATAAATAAATGTCACTGTTAATCTTGTTGTATGATGGTATATAATCACAGTGAACAGTAGTGGAAATAATGCGAATTGCTTTTGCATGGCTTTTTCTGCTTAATTTGTATGGTGCTGCATCAGAACAGACTTGCAGCATAAGGCTTTCAGATTACAGAACAAGCATTTCTCAATTTATATTCTTTCTCACTTTAGATCATACATTTATTCATCACCAGTAGGTGGATATCACTGTATGCATCTTTAAAGGCTTCCTTTTCCAACAAACAATCACTGGCTTATTTTAATATGCATTGTGCTGGCATGTTTTATTCTAGATCCTTTTCTTGGACATTTTAGTCTGTGGAGATCTTGTGGTTGGGTTTCTCTGTCATTTGCATATTTTAGATTCTCTCCTATCAGGTTGCATTAAAATGTAGTTTTTGGGCTGTTTTAGTATTCTTATTTGCACTCAACGTTTGGGGGGTGTCATCATGTATGCCTGTTCTAGCTAGCTAATATTATATTAGTCTATCTAAGTGTACACTAAAGAAAGAGCAGTTTTTTCTAGAGGATAAAATAAAAATGTTCCTTATGTTACCAAACAAGTAAGAAGTATGACAGCAACTACAAAGCTTTATCATACATACACAGATTAAAGGAGACAGATCCAGAGTGCACACGACCACACCAGTACTCGTCTCTCCCCCTGCCGTTCACACACCCGACTGCACAGCATGTGGTGCATCTTAATTAATTCTGTTGAATAATCACCTTTGCAAAGTAAGTGTGCAAATATGAGGGGGAAAAGTTTCATCCTTGTCCACTCAACCAATAGTTTTTGAAAAGTGAATTGTTACTTAGTTATCGTTTATTTTTAGTTGGTCGCTTAGTTGAAAATAGGTCATATACATTTTAGTTTTCATGGAGAAATTAATTTTAGATATAACTGTGTGAGATTATTGGGCTGGTTCCAAGTTCAGACAATACAATTGCTATAGAGTGCCAACTCTGATATATTTTATGAATCAAATTGATCAAATTTGGGCAACATGTAAGGTATTTTGACTAGTATGCTTTTATTATTCTGACATTGTTAAACTCGAAATTAGGAATGTAAAGCCTGATTTATGCTTCCTGCCAAACAGACTACTGAAGCCTACTGAATATCAGAAATCACTGCAGTAAAAGTCACTCTCCGAGTCTGAAGTGTCCTGTCTTGCAGCCAATCTAGGCAGTGATCTGCGAATAATGGAAAATGGTGTTTCAGATCTTCTTCTCAGTCACAGAATTGTACTGACTGAGTAGCAGAGATAAATACTACATTGTTTCATTTTCTATGAGCTCTCTATTGTTTTTATTTCTAAAGGGATAAAAGCACAGTGTAGATGTAGTGTTTATCTTCCAAGCTGTTTGGCCGATAAAAAAATTTACATTTTTAATAAGCTGGTTTATAGTCTTATAAACTAGTTTAAATTGTAATATGAGACAAAGTATAAGAAAAATCGTACAAGCATTCTGCTTTAAACTGAGTCTCAGTACAAGCTTTGTTTAATTGACAGCTAGGTTCCTCCTACTTTTCAGAGAAACGATGAACGCTCAGAACTTTCAGAAGTTTGTTCCAGTGTCACTTCTCAGAACTACTTCAAGCGAAGCATAAACCAGGCATACGAGTGAGTATTCATATGAGGCTGAAACTCTGGATCAGTAATGGATCAGAAAACAGACTCAGTACGGATCTTGCACTCGAACACAGGACATAAATTGTCTTAAATCAGACCGCCTTCATGTCTGTGATGTTTCAAACAACCAGCAATTGCTTGCAGAGAGTCACCTTATTTAGAGATGTCAGTGAGCTACCGGCTGATATTCAGAACTCTGATCAGTATCAGAGTAAAAAATGAGTGGCATGCAACCCTATCATAAATATTTACATCTAGGAATATTTTTATTAGACACAGAATAATCACAAAACATGCAAGTATGCAAATAAGCAGAGGAAAAAATTGTAAATCTTAGATAAACCTAAAGCTGTGGCATTGCAGTTTTTGTCTAGGATAGCTTTCTGTCTGTCAAATCCCAAAAGCACAGATGCATGCTGGGAGATTTTTTAAGACCTACTTTGACTTTCAAGTCGTTCACCTTCACTAGGCAAACACTGGCCTCTAACCATGCTTTATGCCTCTGAGTGAAGACTACATTACTGAAGTTTCCGACCTCTCTCATAGTTTCTCTGTGGGATTTATGGGGATCTTGGCAGACTTTGTGCTACATCACAAAATAGCATGTTAAAGGTTTTTCTGTCCTTTGAAGCAGGATTGTCGATAAAGTCCTGGAATAATTTTTAGATTTGAATGTCTTAAACTGTAGGCAGTGCTACCCATGCATCTATACAACATCTGAAATTTTGGATTTGGATTGAACTGAAAATACAAAATATAATCAAATATAAAGCAGGCAGCCAAAGGAAGATTTTTCAGAGCTTTTTATTTGGAAGTGGGCATTGCTTATACCAGAAGGGTTGATTTTTTATTTATTTTTTTTTTCAATTAAATATGATCCCTACCACTATGCCCCCAGAATCACTAGAAAACACAGGGGGAAAAATGGAGGTAGAAATGCTGGCACTGTCAGCATGTCATAAATAAACGCTGTAAATGCTTCACACAATGTGGTTTTTGTTTGTCCCGTGAGCTTCATATATGAATGCTCGCTCACACTCGTATGAAAGTAAAAGCCTCCTGTTTGCGCAACTTTATTGTTGTATTCTGCAGGACTCCTGTCCCAATGCACACTTCTAGTCTCAGCTAGATTCCCTGTGAATTTTTCTGGCAAGACAACAATAAGAAACGGAACAGTATACTTCCCATATGTATCTGTATTTGTATACATTTAGACACATTATCTGTTCATAACGAATAATGTATACGTATTCAGTTACATCTCTGGTGTAATGGTGATGGACTGGCATCCCATCCAGGTTGTATTCCTGTCTCATGTCCAGCGTTTCCGGGATAGACTACGGATCCACCATGACCATGACCAGGATAAAGCAGTTACTGAAGGAAATTGTTATCCCATATGAGCTAAGCGTAAGTGTTGTGCCACTTCCTTTTGCACAGAAAAGAAAGGAAGTTTTTGAACAAAAGTGTGAGGAAAAAGTTCCTCCCAGGATACATCATGTAATCAGATGGAGGGACCAGAGAGTAAAGAACGTAGTTGTCTGAGCAAGGTTTGCATTCTGCTTTGGGAAGTTGGCACACTAGCAACATGGTGGGATGTGCACCATCCTCTGAGGTTTTCTGAGTCTACACTGCCTACTGCGACTGTTATTGTTCATATTCCCTGCTTATCTCTTCTTCATTTCCATATTTTTAGGATTTCAAATCATAGTCTGTGTCCTGGGATTAAGAATTGTCTATCTTGTAGGCAAAGACGCTCGTTTTTCTTTCTTAGTTCTTGCCCCCTGACTCACTTCCGTATTCTCTCCATCTCTGCTCCTTTTTTTGTTTTTCGGTCTCTCTGCTGCCTATTCACGCTCGCTCTGTTGCTTTCTCTCATTCTGTGGTGACAGATTTTCGACTTGCTAATTCATAAACATGCGTAACAATGCATGCGTAATGCACAGTTCGCTTATTGTTTGATGCTTCCTTAACAGCTCGCTAATGTATTTCATTAGAAAGCTCTGTCACTCCCCTGTCCGTTCTGCTCCGTCTGGTCACTCACTTTCATTCCTCTCTCCTTCTCCCACCGCTCTCTATCGTTCTGAATAAACAACACACTTCATCACCATTGTTTTGCTCCCATTCTCTCGCTCGTCAGAGCTCCTCCTCGCCCCCTCAGAATTCAATTACCCGACTGTTGTTTTATGATGTTGTCTTGTCAGCTGATGACGGATTCATTATCTCATCACACCGCTCGACAAGCCTGTCGCCTCATGCTTTCTCTTTTGCTTTTATTCCTCTGTTCACGTTCCGGGTGAAAATGTATTCCTGTCCTCCTCTGCAGCCCTCCCCTGTGATCTCCTCGCTTCTCTCCACTGTCATCTTCTCCAAGGCCAGCGCTAGAAAGTTCTATAACCCACAGCGGTACAGCCAGGATTACAGTGTAAATGCTTCTGCGTTTCTTTCAGCTAATACAAATTAGCAGCATTTGAAACTCTGATGAAAACAATCAGTTTGCAAGTACAGATATGACAGAGACTTTAAACTGACCAGACAAAATAATGGCATTGATGGATAAAATTCCAAATCCCCACCTTATAAGATGATTCCCCCACCCCCCAACACACACACACACACACACACACACACACACACACACACACACACACAAGATCAGCTTTCATAATCCATTATCATTCTTTCATGCATTTCTCTTTTTTATATTGTGCTCCTGTGCTGTTTCTGACTCCCCCTTGTTCATTTTCTCCCTAAAATATTTGAAACAGAAATCATTGAATTAATTAAGCATTAATTTTTTGTATGAAAGTCTTTGCGTAACACTAAAAGGACAGATTCAGATTCTTTCTTCTTTGATTAATAATGGATGCATCCTGAGTCAGTAGCTTTGAGGTTGTTATTTAGAAAAAAGGTGTTTTGTAATGAGGTGCTTTGACTCACATTTTCTAAGTTATTGCTTTATGTGCATGGGTAGGCCTTTTAACACCAAAGTTGGTTTGGGTTTTAGGTCTATTTAGATTATAGCTTCAATCATATTTTAGCCATTTTGGCAGTTGTTAGTTGTAGTTTAGGTTGAGATGACAAAAGACTAGTTTTCCACTTAGACTTTGCGAAGTCTTGCCTTCATTCTAAGCTGTTAATTTCATATGTTGAATTGCTTCATATTTGGAATCTAGGACTGTTTTTGTATTGTAACTGTGTTTGGCCTGTGCATTTGTTCAATGTATTTGTGTCTTTTTGTGGTTTTGACCTGGACTGTTATATAGTTTATGATCTGTCCTTGTCATTCATAATAAATAAACTCTGCACTTGGACCATATGCTTTCATTGAGTTTTTTTTTTTTTTTTTTTTTTTTTTTTTTTTTTTTTTTTTTTTTTAATATTTATTTACACTGAAATATTGCAGTAAATTTCATAAACAAAAGCTAAACAGTCAATGAATACTGAAGGTTGTAGTCTTTTCCTCATGTTTTAATTCCTTTTATACCACAGTTGAATTTTTGATTCTGATTGCTGAGAAGGGGTGGATTAATTTTCCATAACAACAGCTCTGAAAGTAGTTCCAGCTGCAAGGTTTACATTAATGTGCTCATTCTGATATGTTATTGTTTCTGTAGTAACAACTTACATTGGGACTTGTATGGTGGATGCTCCACAGAAACGGATTAAAAAACATTTGTAATCAGTGATATGGTGACATCTTCTTCAAGGAGACATTTATTTAGAATTTTTGAAGGAGTGTCCAGTGGCAGTGCTTTGTAACAGAGGTAAAGCTGTAACTTTAAATTGTCTGACACTGGAAGTGTCCAGGACAGAGGGCTTTGCATTTATTTTATTTTTTTCCAATTTTTTATTTATTTTTTTTTTTTTGGGGGCAACTTGCTTTTTTGTCTTATTAACTTCAGGAGTGAGGGAAGCATTGTTTATAAGTGACATCAGGAACATTAAAAGTAATTATAAACAAATAAAAAGTACAATATGTCATTCCGTAATAAATAAAACAAATATAATCATTGGCAAATCATTCTTGTATTATAGGAATTAAAGACTTTATGGAAAATAATCAGATTTTGCTTGATAACAGTAAATCCACTTTGCTTTGGGCCACAACACATCGTCATTGATTATTTTCCTAAAACAGCATGCCCCATTGTGTTTTATTCCTTAGACAAATTGAATGTCAATTTGCTTTACAAATTTGCTCACTTCCCAAAGCCTTTCCTCTTCTTTGATGTGTGCTGTCTAAATGAAAAAAAAAAGGCTATGACTGTCTCTAAAATGCTGCTGCTTCTTCCTCAGAAAGTGAACACATTTATTACTTTGCATACACTTAAAAATAAATTACTTTCAGTGACTTTGGTGTGGTGTCATCTGGCATGCTAGTTCTAGCTAGTGCATATTATACTAGACTAATAAATCAGACCCTACAGTATGCATTTGTTTCTGGAGGAGAAAGCATCATAGATTTTGATTAGAAGAAGGAAACAGCAAAATTAACACTGCTGCACATCCAAGCGATCTGTCTATGTGAATAGTCTTTACATTTGTAGACTCGTTTGGTGAAGGAAACATGCAATTTGTACATGTATCTTTACTTTTGATGAGCACTTCTCCTGACTTCAACAACTCCTGTTGTTTACAGGTAATGAATTTGGTCATCCAGAGTGGCTGGACTTCCCACGTGTTGGGAATAAAGAGAGCTACCACTATGCGCGTCGCCAGTTTAACCTGGTGGATGCAGATCACCTGCGCTACCGCCAACTGTACGCCTTCGACCGGGACATGAACCGCACAGAGGACAAGTATGGCTGGCTCGCTGCACCACCGGTGAGAGGCACATTCCCTTTATATCTCTGTCTGAGCTACACCATTTTTTTCATCTTTTTTCCTTCCTTTTTATTGTAGGGTAAAAATATCCATACAGAAAATACAATATATTAAACAGTATAACAATATGTTCTATTTATATTTAGCAATATATCTGCAACGTTTTCCAATATATTCTGTTTTCATATGATACAATGCAATCATTTCTCTCACACTATTCATAAATCCTGGGAGTTCCTGGATCTTTCCTGCTCTCTCCCACGTACTCGCTTTCTCACCATATAATTTTTTTTTCCTTTCACTGTATCACACTCAGTCATTGACACCAGTGCACATGATACTTCATTCACTTCTCTCAACAAAATCAATTTCATGGCCCAAACAAACCAGATGGCCTTTTAGTCGTTTTATTTATTTCACTTCCTCGTTCCTAACCCACCAAAACTCGGTGGCTTTTAGAAGCGTAACCCAGCACTGCATACAGAGAGCCACATTAAGTCATCAGCATTGCAAGATACACCGACTCAGGTCTCATCCCATATTCCACCCCGGTGACTCGTTTTAGAGCAGTGCAGAGACGTGAAGACGAGAAAGAGGAAAAAGCGTGTCTTTCAGCTCTCAGTGGCTCGCTCACTGAGTCTTCAGTAATGGGATCATCCAAACAGAGAGCATGGCACTGAATAGGCAAGATTTAAGAGCAAGACCATGGAATTAATTCAGTACTGCATCCCTGTATGATCCATGGTGCAGATTACAATGTCTTCACCTCATCAGGAGGATGTGACCTTGGGGCCTTGGTGGAGTGTGGATCGTAACTGCTGCTCAATGCATCGGCAAGATTTTTTTTTTTTTTTCATTTTCAGATTTATAAACAAGACAGGTTCTTGTCATAGACAACATAGGCAACTGCTTAGTATACCATCTAAAGGACCATTTTATGAAAACTTTATTGTACACTATGGTATAAAACCAGAACTACATGCAGCTGAGCCCCTCTCCAGCTACAGACATCAATGCTACCCCACTCCACATCTCTGATCATCACTTGGCATCCTTCACCATCACCCTCACTGTCCTGCCTAACATCAGCTATCAATACCTCTCTCCCACTCACCAAAAACTCCACTCTATTTCCACTTCCTCTGTAGCATCTTGTACCCTATCATCCCTTCCAGATCCTGACCCCCTTTTCTCTCTACTGCTGGAATTATCCACTGACACTTTCCTCATCCATGGACCTCCTCTGTTCTCTATCTTCTAAACCCAGGAAGCTTTCTCGCCCTGTTCATTGGCTGTTGGATGTGTTGCACAGCAGAGAGAAAGTGGAGTAAATCACGACTCAATACAAATCTTGTCTTATACCCCACTCACTTGTCCAAATTCTCATCTGCACAAGATCCTCACAAGCTCCACATCTTTTTCGTCACTTTTTAACCCACCAGCTCCCCCTTCACCATCCTACCTAACAGCTAAAGACTTTGTCACCTTTTTGATGGGAAGATTGAAAAAATCTGCCAGACCTTCACTCCCACCCCGACTCCTACACTACACATTCAATTCAATACTACAATCCCCCTTCTCTTTCTCTCACACATTTTTCTTCTTTGAGAAGCTCCATGCCGCTAAATCAGCCAAACTGTCATCAGTCCTCATCCTTTTCGACCTTTGAGCAGCATTTGACACAGTCAACCACAAGACTCTCTTGTCCATCCTCATGAGTCTTGGAATTTGTGGCACAGCATGGCAATTTTTTGCTTCCTACCTGGAGGTATGGTCATATCAGGTGACATGGTGGGGATCCACATCTGCTCCTTTCAGACTCTCTACTGGTGTCCCACAAGGCTTAGTACTTGGTCATCTTCTGTTCTCCCTCTATATTCGATCTCTTGGTGAGGTCATATCCTTACATGAGTTTTCATACCACTGCTATGCAGATGACAAGCAACTTATCCTCTCCTTCCCTCCCTTAGACACTCATGTGTGGTAGACATCTCATCATGGGTGGCAGCTCAACAGCTGAAACTTAATCCCAGCAAAATTGAACTGCTGCTCATCCCAGGAGATGCTCAGGATCTTGTCACCTCCCTGGACAGCTCTCAGATCTCACCATCTGTCACTGCACGCCACCTTGCGGTAACCATGGACAATCAACTCTCCTTCTCCTCTCACATTGCTAAACTGTCACGCTCATGCCGATTTCTCCTTTACAACAAGGAGGATTCGTCCATTTCTACAGAGGCCGCTCAGGTGCTTGTTCAGTCCCTTGTCGTTTGGAGACTGGGCTACTTCAGCTCGCTCCTGGCAGGTCTGCCTAGTCTGAGTGCCATTCAACCTCTGCAACTGATCCAAAATGCTGCTGTATGGCTTGTTTTCAACTTTTCCAAGTTCTGACACACCATGCCATTGCTACGCTCCCTCTACTGGCTTCCTGTAGCTGCCCACATCAGATTTTAAACAATGATGCTTGCCTACAATGCGACCAGCATCCACCTACCTTAAAGCATGTATCACACACTGCACCGCGCCATGTTTCCTCTGATCCTCTAGCACTGCTCGGTTGGACCCACCATCTCTTAGGGTACAAGAAAGGCATCCATCAAGGCTCTTGTCTGTTCTGGGAGCCAGGTGGTGGAATGAACTTCCCCAAGATGTCCAAACAACTGAGTCACTGGCTGTCTTCAAACAGCAGCTTTGTTATTTTAAAATTTCTTGTGTTGTCTGTATGCTTCGCTTACTATATTACCTCCCCAGCAGAGTTTTTAGACCGATGGTATTCTTAGTCCGTTACATAGTGAACCAGTATGAGGATGTATTTATTGATAGACACTTCAAAGCACTTCTGTAAGTTGCCCTGGATAAGAGCATCTGCCAAATACTGTACATGTAAATGTAAATGAGCATCCCATTGAAATGTTTAACCGCCCCACTTTGCAGGTCCCAAAAATGTACATTAAGGTACATTTTAGTCAGCTAAACTGATTTGCACAACCAATCAGGCATGATGATATGATGCACATATTCTGAGGCCATGTTTGTCATAGGTTGGTAAAGTTGATACCCTTTAGTTTGTACTAGACTAAAACAGTACTGGTTGTAGTCTGATTGTTTAATCAGAATGGGTTGAGATTCAATCACACACAAAGTGTGTGCATGGAGACATATATAAAAGACAGACACAATAAATCAGTGTGTGTATTCACAAATGTAATGCTGTATTCAGAGTTGAGTTAAACACACGTGGTAAGGATTTAATACAGAAATTGCACACATCAAATTTCAGACCTCAGACATAAGCCGTAAGCATAACAGATGAATGCTCAGTCAGTTTATCATTCAAACTATGCTTAAGTTTACTTTACTGCAGGGCACATCAATTAACAAGCACATTGGCATTATTTTATTTATTCAACAATTCAAAATAGCAAATTAAATGCATTAAAAAATCCCCTACAATCCGCACACATATTGCAGTTCCATGACCTCGATTTAGTTTCTCATGGCTACATTAAGTTGTGTACAGAATTATCTGTTGGAGAAAAAAAAGCTATAAAAAAATAAAATGAAAATAATAGGATGTGCTGGATCAAGTAATGAGGGTGGAAGCCATATTGTTAAACCAAACTAGGACTATTCATGCAGCAAGTTACATCGTATTACATTTGACAACAAGGGGGGAAAAAAAACACTATTTCCTACTTAAGTCAGCATTTTGTATCCCTGATTTTCTTGGGCTTAAAGGCAAGTGCTGTGTGTTTAAAGGTTTGGTTGAAAAAACCCCATCTTGGACACTTCTTCTGAAGAATAATCTGGCAACCTCGGAGGCATGAACTACATGCAGGTGATTTGCATAATCGGAGCCCAGAAAATTGACTTAAGCAGCTGCGTAACCCAATACTGAATACTCATAACTTTCCACATGTATATGTACAACAGTTTTGACATGTAACTTTTGGACTTAAATCATCGTCTTAGGTCACTAACTCTGAATAAGGCCCATAAATATTTTAGTGGCCATATAGACATATCCTAAACAATGCTGCAGCCAGAGGTGTTGTGAATAATTAGTGAAAGAGAAAGCGGCAGTGCATAAATAAGCATAAAGCATCTGCAATAGACAGGTTGTTGTTGTTGTTCCTCGAGCAAAGCACTCTGGGTAACAAAGTAGCAATTTTTGTAATTTTTTTTTATCCTTTGCTGACTGCAAGGCAAACTGCACTTTCAGTAAAAAAAAAAATACATACATTAGTTGTACTTTAAGAAGATCTCATGCAGACTTGGATGAAGTGATACTTAATGTAATAGTGGAGGGTTTAAATGCATTAATGGAGATCTGAACTTGTAATAGTTTAGCTAATGTTGCCACGGCTTCTCTGCGGGGCTTTAGGGACTTCTAAAAGATTCAATCTTTTAACGAAAGTTCCAAGCAGGCTAAATCATTAAGTCTGCTTAATCTCGAAAAAACAAGGGAACTTGCCTCCTGAATTAAATTTGGAAGTTAAGGTCTAAGCTGTTAACTTATTTTCATGGTGACAGGAAAAGGTCCATAGAGACATTTAAAGCTTGAGTGAATGTTCATTTCTGCAAGCCATTTTGTGCCAAGCCTTAGCAAACATCTAATAAAAATGTGATTTGATTTTATGAGTGTTGGGTGACCTATATAATATAATTATGATCATATTATAATTATAATAATTATATCATATAATATCTACTGTATGATTATGAAACCTTCCCTGGTGCAGAAGATAGGAGTGAACAGTAGTAAAGTAAGTCAGCCACTGCTGATCAGATATAATCAGTTTCCCTGCACCAGTTCTTTGTCCCTTTGCTAGATCTTCACACCGCTGCACACAGGGTTTAGCACGTTGCTCCATCTTTTGTGTCTGCTGACTACATACCTAATTCATTCCTCACTCCTCCTCCCTAGTTTGGCTTTTATAGACTCAGCTGGATATTGGTGGAAATAACTGGAGTCTTTATTTAAGAATCTGAAAAAGTGCTATTGGGCTGGATGGAGGGATGGGATGCTCATCTGAAGTTCTGAAAGGAAGGGAAAACATCCAGGGGACTGGGTTTTGAAAAGGGCTGTTTGCTGGACACATTGAAGATGACATACAGAAGACTTGAAAAGGCCAGAGGACTGTTGCTAGGTCTTATTCATGCCTCGATGGAATCACACACGCACTCCCACCATGATGTAAACAGGGAAACTGGACTGTGACTCTCTCTCTCTCTCTCTCTCTCTCTCTCTCACTCACTCACTCTCTCTTTTCTGCACATCCCTGGCTGCACACAAGACACACCAGAATAACCTTTAGTTTTGTTGAATTTAAGAAACATTCAATTTTTTCAGCACTTCTTCACTCCACAAAACCTGGTGATTTTCCTTTCTAGGGAAGAAATGCAAAACAAAGTAACCTTTTTTTCTTATTTTACAGATAAGGTATGTTAGAAAAGCAAGAATAGTTTAATTAGTACAAGAGAAGAAGTGATTAATAATTGTATCTACAGTGTTACAGAATGATCCACTAATAATCCACTGAATCATCTAACATCATGGTTGTTCGTCCAAAATCAGATATTGATTTTTTTTTTTAATCCGCTTTTGTGAAGAGAAAACAATCCTGATGCATTTTATTTTAACAGGAAAAAATCCCAATGAAACCAAAGTCCAAAAAATGAAAGTACATACAGTACTTTTTCAGTTTCCTGGTGTTATATATCAGGACATAACAAGAAAACCAGGACAAAAAATAATATTGGGTGTTTTAACCTACAGATAAAACTATGGCTTAAATTGTGAGTTCGCTGAAACTCAAACAGTAAGTTTGCAAAAGTTTATCAAAGCTTGACATTCTCCGTGTGAGGAAAGCACATTTAGATTGCGAGGTTTTGGACATCTTTAGGCAGACGGACTGTTTTTACCACTGTGTTTGTTAAACTGGCTCCTTATACAACATGATCTTTGCAGGAAGACAGCCAAGGCAAGGTTAGAAAGTTAAACAAAAATAAAAATGAAATACAATCATTTCCATCTTTTTGGTGAAATATATTTATGGTTTCTTAAACATGAGGTGTCAAACTATGTTATAAGCAGAACAAAAACAACAACAAAAAGTTTTTTTTTTTCAGATTTCAGCCGTAGTTACATCCCAACATCACATTTAGCTAATAAACGGTGAAGTTTTTCTACATTAATTAGCTAACTTAGTGTTGATAGATGTTACCATACAGTTTTACTACATCACTACTACTTTGTGTGTGCTGTACTTCCCAGTTTATCTGATTTATGATTCGATTTTCTCCATTTCTCCAGGCACATGTCAGCACAAAGCATGAGGGTGACAAGGTGATCGTCTTTGAGAGAGCCAATGTCATTTTCGTCTTCAACTTCCACCCCACTAACAGCTACAGCGACTACAGAGTAGCAGTGGGACCACTGGGAAAGTATCCTTAACCAGCTGTCAATGCACTCATCCCCACAGTCGTTCACACAGCACAGTCTAGAACCTTTTTTCAGCTTGTTTATCTGGGGACCCATTAAAGGTACCATTTAGATCTTTACAACAGCATTTCTCTATCAGTCTGGTTCCAAGTAGAGCCTCTTTAGGAAGTGAAGACCCTTCCCAAAGAAGCCATGAGGACCATTTTTTTAAAAGAATATCTAAAATACAAAATGCTATTTCTTCACATATGCTTTGAATAGCAGACAGATAGTTCATTCAAAATGTTTTACCCTTAAAGGTAAAAAACAAACTACGCCCAACTCTTGAATTGCAGATCTCCAAAAATCTTCCATCTTTGGATCTGGAATAAAGCTTCACAAGCGTTTCTGTGTTCTGTCTAGGAATGCTGTAGATTTGCATTTAGCATGAGTGGCAGAGACTCTTAGTGCCTCTGCTAGCTGTCGGAGATTAAAAGAGATGCTGGTACTAGAAATGACATGGAAGAAATGCAAAGAGCACAGAGGCCATATTCAATAGCTGTAATTATAGCAGCAAGGGGAACACACACACACACACACACACACACATAGATGCTGGTAACCTCACAGAGCCTTGCAGTGATTTTGTATTTGCACGCATGTGTGCAAGGTAACACGCGCCGCCTTGGGCTTGGTGACACAGTGCTGTAAAGGCGAGCAAGAACAGAGGATCCAATTAGAGCAGAAGACAGATGAAAGTGCCACTCTGACTCGGAGGAGGTAAACAAGGCCACCCCAACAAGTTCAGAGTGCTTTTTCATTAAACCCCAGCCTACACACACACACACGTATACACACACACACGTACACACACACACACACAAACTTATATTAGAGAGTGCCAAGCAGAGTCATGTAGTTTTGTGTCTATGGATTGATTTCAAAAGTGCATGTGTAGGCGGAAAGGCCCATTGGTGTTGCCGCAAAAAAGGAAGAGGTGCTAGATAGATGGCATCTGCTGATATTGGCCATTACAGAGACAGGAGTGGCACACACACACACACACACACACACACACACTACAGATCCCAGAGTCATGACTCAGGGATCAGTTTGGACCTTGGAGTATGTGTTGTCAGTGAGAGCTTTGATTATTGAGTCTGGGATGCGGCATAATTTAGCTTGGTGAGTAAAGAGTAAAGCAGGATGCAAATCATGCAGCAATCTGTTGTTTTAGATGTCTCAGAAGATACGAAAACGTTGAAGTGTACCTTTTCGTACGTATCGAAAATTACTGAAGGATTTACTGGCAGCTAGTTAAACCTTAACAAACCTTAAACGTTCACCCTCGACAAATCTTCTGTTGTAGTCTTGTAGACTAAGATTTTCAAACCAGCCCTAAGAGTTTTCAATTCCACCATGCAGCCTTGTGTAACTCCTCCTGGTGCCTTCTAGTGAGATAAACACCATTCTTGGTTGTCAAACTTCCTCTCTAAACATATAAATAAATAAGGAAAATAGTTTGAGATGAAAAGTATGTGTGGTTTTTTCCCTTCTGAGTTAAGCTCACCAATATAAAGAGTCGCCATTAAAATTCTGTCAACATCAGCGTTTGACAGGCACTCAAACTCCTGTGCTTTTTTTTTGTATTCCTCTTCTTCTTTTCTTTTTTTCGTTCCTCTCACCTTCTCTCAATGGGCGCATTCTTGAGGTCTTCAATCCATCCAGCTGATTGGAGACTCATAATTCCCAGTTGGGTTTCGTCATGAAAGAGCTACCTGTCAAGACTGTTGTGCTTTTGATAGGACAGCAGGCTGCCGCGCTGCTGTCGGGTCATTCCTCTTTTATTATCTGTCAGGCACATTTACCTGTATGCCGCTCCAGATAATTCAGCCATATCAGCAGCCAGGCCCCCCGGGCAAAAATCAGCAACATGTCTCACATCAGGAAACAGTTGTCTGACTGTTTTATGGACAATGCAATACATTTGATTAACGTCAATATTGGGTGTGTTTTAGGACGCAGTTGAGAGTAATACGATTGTTTGAGTTCATAAGCTTGTAGGAAGGAACACTTTATTTGGTGGTTATCTACACTGAGCCTTCATAACACATTCACAAGCATTGCATAAATCTTCCTTGAAGCAGTGCTGGAGGATTTGTGGGAGGTGACATTAAAGATTTTAAGTTGTAGTTCACTTTGTCTTTATATGAAAAAGAGAATAGAGAAGAACCATTTAATTATAATAATGTGTAAACTGTTTTAAACTGGTGTAGCTATAATTTTTTATTCTTATCATGCAAAATATGATAATAATAATGATTTGTCTTTACTACAATCACATTCAGGAAGCTTTGAGGCATCTATGAAGTGTCATAGATCTGTGATCTTACCTTTTGGGTAGTGTATATACACTATATGGCCAAGGGGTTGTGGACAGCTGACTATCACACCCATATGTGGTTCTTCCCCAAACTGTTGCCACACAGTTGTAAGCACACAGTTGTACAGCATGTCTTTGTATGCTGTAGCATTAAGATTTCCATTCCCTAGAACTAAGGGGCCCAAACCTGTTGCAGCATGACAGTGCCCCTATGCACAAAGCAAGCTCCGTAAAGACATGGTTTGCCAACGCTGGAGTGGAAGAACTTGAGTGGCCTGCACAGAGCCCTGAACTCAACCCCACTGAACACCTTTGGGATGAACTGGAAGACTGACTGAGTGCCAGGCTTCCTCACCTGGCATCAGTGCCTGATCTCTCCAATGCTCTTGTGAATGAATATGGAAGCGGATGTTCAACAAGCACATACGGGTGTGACTGGTCAGCTGTTTTGGCCATAGAGTATTTTACATCTACTTGATGAATGAAATTAGATGTAAATGAAATAGTGGTGGCCCAGTAAAACTACTATGAAAAAAAAAAAATAAAATAAATAAATTAATAATAATAATAATAATAATAATAATAATAATAATCAGCTTTATTTATACAAATAAAATATAGAAAAAAAGTTTTAAAGTGATAAAATAAAAAAAAATGTTGGTTGCTTTGTTTTATTTTATTTATTTTTTGTTTTGTTTTGTTTTAATCAGTTATAAACGAAGCTAGACAAGACAAAAGATGCTTCACCATTTTATGACACACCATTTAGTGTGGTGTATAGCTTCAGCTGATTCACTTATCTAAGTCCCCATGGATATGAAGCAGTGTTGTACACCTTCTACAGCTTCACTTCATTCTGAAGCCCATATGTCAGCTGAATGATTGGAATGGAAATGGAAATATGTAACATTTATTTTAAAGCTTCATGTATGTACTTATAGAAAAATAAGGATAAAAAATTACAGCAGCAGTATTGGACAACCTATCTGAGGGAGATAACTTGCCCTTGTATGTAAAGTCATATACTACATATAGCATACAAGTTTTGACTTTTTTTTTTGCTACAAATGTTTTACAAAGGCTCGATATTGCTGATGCTAAGTATATAAATTCAAGATACAGTTATGTTTAGATACAGATCATCATTTATAGTCTATCAGAAAAGTGAAGATTATGGTGGTCACAGACAGAATTATTGTGATCCCTTATGAAAACTAATTTGATTGGACAAGCAGCTTTCAGAGAGTGCACTGGGATATTTCACTGTTTGTATCACTCCACTTGTCTGTGTTTGCTGCATAAAATTTCAATTCTAGCAGTAGTTCCTTACTCCACTTACTATGGGCTGTCAGTCAGTCTGTGTGTGCATGGCAACATGCAATGCTTTATCCAGCTGGGGTTTGTTTGGGAATCTTTTTGCTGGTGGAGCAAAAATAAGCAAAATATTTGGCCATATTGTGTCTGAAATATCAGTTATTCAATATTAATTTCTTGTTTATAGATAATATAAAAGCAATATCACGCTTGCAATCATGCTGCGGTACTGAATATCAGCACTCAGTATAGCAGAACACTTGCTTGCGTGATATTGCTTACTTATACACAGCGCCGTTGAATTCTTGAATCTGACCGATTGGAAGATGTCACAGTACTGACAGTAAGGTAATAAGTTTATATTACTTTATATTAATGTGCTCGTTCTAATACATTATCATTTCTATAATAACAGCTTATACAGGGATTTGAATGTTGGACAATCCACATACACATTTTTTTTAATATAAACATGTGTAATTGTTTGTATGGTGAAGTTTTTTAGCATATTTGGTCTCCAGTGTCAGTGCTTTGTAAAAGTCAGAGGTAGGGTTGTAACTTTAAGCATTGTGACTCATGTCAAGCCACATCACACCCACCCACATTTCCTATAACAGCACATGTCGTGATGTTTTATTCTTTATGTTACCCTCTGAGGCAACTGAACAAAATGGTATATTTTGACAGAATATGACCAGCACTTCATTGGGTGTTTTGCCATATTCAATTGATGGATGATAACCAAGGAACACTTTCACACTTTTCAGATGCTTTGCACAACACTAGAGGTTATCACCCATCTGCTTGCTTCCACTTCATTCCACAGACAAAACTGGTCTTTGTAGAATTCAAGATGTCGGCAACTCAATACCTGTCATCACGTTTTCTCAGACCGCCTTTACTCGCACTACACATGCAGAGATTTCTAGTCCCATCTGCAGCCACTATTATCAGTGGCCTTTTTTCAGTTCTTCAGAATTAGGATCTTTGAAACCGACTATTTGTGTAGTCATTCCATTCTTCAGTAACCCTCTATTAATTACAGTAATTCACAGGTGGCTGGCTCTGGCTTTCGAGCTTGGCATCTGTACGCTCAAACACAAACATAATTGCTAAAAGCCTTGGACAGCCTGAACAGTTCTGTGCTGTACACTACTGCAGCCAGCAGCACAGATACATTTACCTGGAAACACTGAATGAACTAGCTGGAATGCTTTCTTTTATTGGCATACTCATGCACATATAGTGACCTTTTCCTTGCAGAAAAGGTCGGTGCTTTGGACCTTGATGGTTTCATGCAAATAAGATTATACTGATCACTGCATGAATCTTTTCTTTTTATTTTCTTTTTATATATCTCAAGGTTATATCACTCTCTCACCGTCTTCTCTTAGTGGAGCAGGCATTTCTGGAACAATCCGCAGAGAGCAAAGCTGTTCTGCAAGCCAGCATTTTCCTTCTTGTTGCCTCCCCGTCTGACTCTCGCCTCTGCAGCTGTAACATCAAATGCTCTTAACAGCCTTCACTAATACTATTAACAGCCTGAAGAAGCTAATATTGCAGTCTGGTGCTTCTTGGGTGAAGGTTAAAAATAAGACAGAGATGTTGGCCACTTGGTTTGGATACAGTTCATAAATTTGGTGTAATAAGCAGTATCAGTAGAATTACTACAGCTCCACATTTATAGACAGCACTTAATAAAGACTCTGTCAGCTTATTTTTTTATGATTATGATTCACTATTATCAATAGCTTCTGTGGTCAAATGCAAAAGACAGCCATGTTGGGTTTTTTTAGCAGTGCAGCAGCAGAACACTACAAAATTATTCAACCCCAGTAGTGCCATGATCCTTCCATGTCTCAGGGATCCTTAAGAGGGCATCTGTAAGGGATTTACGGATGAGGATTCATAATCAGGGCTTTCAGAGACAGTAGTAACCTCAGCACTTTATTTTCCTTAAATACCAACAGAAGTGCTGAGGAATGTTGCATGTCAAAAAAAAAAAAAAAAAATCAAAGAGGGATCAGTGACCGTGGGGAGAATAACATGTATGGATTATAATGATCTATTGTTAAATCTAATCTAACTGACTTTTGCTTTGATTATGACGATATTAGTCAACTCAAATTAGAAAGAATTGACACTAGTGGTAATTTAGGAATCCAGGAATCTCATTAAATCAGCATTAGCTATAAAATACAGTGTATTAAATGTAACATGAGGATTTGGTGACATAATGAAGTAAGATTTATCCCATATTAGCTTTGATATTGATATTTGAGTGAACAAATCAAAGGTAGTATCGAAGTATTAATCCCAAAAAGTTAGTGTAGCGTATTGAGCTACTGCTACTCCCCCTCCCATCTCTCGCTTTCTTTCTCTGACAATATACCCAAAATATCCAATCAAAGAGTGTTTGCTCTTTCAGGGAGATAATTCAGAGCAAACAGGAGCTTGATGGGATCGGGAGGAGAGGGAGAGGAAGGGCACATCATCTCTCGTCCTCTGTTGCCGAAACCACGCACAGAGCAGCACTTCGCTTTTAATCATCGCTATCAAAGCCTACAAGCAGACAGTAAAAGGCGAGAACTCTCCAGCTCTGGGGCAGAGTGGGAGACGGGGTGTTTAAGGATCACACCACGACCCTGTATGCTCGCCTGTAGGGAAAGGAGGAGATTATTCAAGCTGCTGTCTGTGTGTTTGTTACAACAGGGAGATAAAGCAAGAAAGAGAGAGCGAGAAACTCATCCAAGCAGAGACACTTATTTTATTTTCCTCTGTGAGTTCTAGGAGTGGAGTTGTTTACACTCATCTATCCAAATCAAGTTGATGAAAGAACCTTTTTTCGTCTTTTTTACTTTATACCACAGCACTGTTAAACACTCGTTTCTGATTGAATACGTTAGCGTTTCTATCATAACAACTTACACATGGACTTGTACTGTATGGCACATGTTTCACATAAACAGATTTTAAAAATGTGTGTAATATGGTGAAGTTTTCTGTAAGGAAACGTTTATTTAGCATTTTTTTTTTTTTTTGGAAGGAGTCTTCAGTCTCTGCACTTTGTTACAGTAACAGATAAGGCTGTTCCTTTAAGATTTCCAACACTGAAGGTTTTCCCAACAGAGGGCTTTGTCTCAGTAACATGACATTTGTCTTATTAACATCAAGAGAAAGGGAAAAGAGAGGCTGGTGAGGGAACAACTGTTTATAGCTGCTATAAAGTAAGTGATAAGAGGAACATGTTCCATGGAAATTCCCCAGTATTAAATGTAACTGGCAAGTTGCTGATAATAAGATATATACTTATGATTATTTTATATGATTATTTTACTCTAACAGCATCACCTATCACCTATATTGTATTCCTTTTTTAACACACTGGGCAACTTTCAAACACTGTATTAATCTGTCAGTAATCAAAAATCACGAGAATAGCAAATAGCATATCATCTATCATAATATCTAGCATGTAGTCTTTACTTAGCAGACTTTGAACTGAAGGCTTGTCAAGTATAAGGCTGCACAGTTATGTCTTAATCATGCGCAATACTGATATCACAGATAGATACATAAGACAAGCAATCTCAACAATCTCACAGTTTTTTTTTTTTTTTAACTGAGAGTCTCCTGCCCGTTCTGATGGTAATTTATTTAATTATAGTATTCACATCCAACATAATTTTGATCAAAAATAATACAGACCAGTCTCTCCGAGGGTGTATTTCTGCCTCCCTCCCAGTATTCCCAGGATAGGTTACAGATTCATCGCAAATGAATAATTCATCATATGGAGGAAAACCTACATTTGAGTGCAAAAGTTTGTATACCCTTTGGACATATGACAAAACATAAAGAAATTATAAGAACAAGACAATTCATTTACTTCATTATTGTATATAACATAAATGGTCAAATAATGCTTGTTAAAATAATAACATGATAACAAAATAATAATGATGGACAAAATTGCACATCTTTGCCACCACACAACATTTGTTACAACTCTGCCATATGTTGTATATGATTGATTGATTGATTGATTGATTGATTGTTTTTTGGTCTTTTTTCTATTGATGATGTTGGATTGATGTCTTTGTACAGGATGCATCACCATTTTACTTTTAATAAATTTGGTTTTTGTATTTAAACTGTAAACTATAGGTATTTTTCCATTCAAAAACCATGAGGGATGAACTGTAATTATCTGTCTCTTTCTACCTCTTTATCTCTCTCCATGCAGTCCAGTCCTCACAGCTCAGTGTACAAGGCTAGAAAAAGTTCTTCAGATTTTCCCAGTGAAGCTCATTTCTTTTTTTTTACTCAAAGCATCATGTCATTCTTTTATCCTTTTATAGTCTATTTTCCTGTGCCTAAGATTTTTTTTTTTCATTCTGGTCATGAGCCTAGGCAATTACTTTTTTTTTAATATTTAATTTAGTCAGTGTAGCACAGACAGTGAGCGAGATAGTGTGTGCGGGTTTAGTGTTGTTTGAAACAGTTTTTGATGCAATACATTATTAATATATTGAAATGGATAAATAATTCTGCCTGGAATTGGCTGGCTGGTGGCTCGTCGGGTTTGAAGCGCATGTTTATGTGGAGCGGCTGTGTCATCGCCTCCCAGGAGCTCCAAGCAATCAGAACGTCTGATGTGCAGCACAGCTCTGCATTCTAAGGAGAAACGTGGACTTCTCCTGAGAGTAGGCAATTAGTGCACATCTCAAACACTCCAAAGCAAATGTTCAGTCTTTAAAAATGTTTATTTATTTATTTCAATATTTAGTTGGGTGTGACTCATTTTCTCTGCAACCTTTAGCACAAGCTAGATGCGATTTCTAGCTGGAAGCTCTTTTATACATATATGGAAACACTCATTTATTCAAATAGTAGAAGACTCCTGAGTTTCTGCTTTTGTCTAAACTCTTGTTTGAGTTCTTTAACCCAGCTCTGCTCCAGATATAAGATCAAGCTGGACTCTGATGAGGTTCAGTATGGAGGCCATGGCCGACTGGACCACAACACAGAATTCTTCACTGAGCCTGTTCCTTTTAATGAGCTTCCAAACTCGATGCAGGTACACAAACACACACACACACACACACACCATCTGCCTTTCTGTCTGTGTCCTTATCTGCTTAGCTCTACTTGTCTCTGACTTTTTTATTTAGAATTATAGAGATTAAAAGAGAGAGCTGGAGATAAAAAGCGTAAAAGCCCTTGTTTGTGGTTCTTTCTTAATGTAATATTGAAATGATATAGTTTTATGCAAACAGTATGACAGGATTCTTCATTTCCTGCACCAGACCGATTATATAAAATGTACATCTATCTGAGGACACAAAGCCATAGCGAGTTTCTAATTTTAGCTCGTGTACTCATGTTGGCTCATTTTATATGCAAACTGGCTAAACCTTCACAACTCGGCGAAAGTTTTTCACCACAAGCTGGAAACATTAGCATGAATGCAGGGAATATTTTCATGCAAAAGCAATTCCTTATTATAATGCCTTTATGTCTTATTACAATGCCTTTATGTCTTATTATAATGTCTTCATTACAGTAGTGATATATGGGAATCAGTTATGTGCAAAACTTATTGATTCATACTAAGCCAGATAGAGAACTCTCTCTCTGTCTCTCTCTTCCCTCTTTCTCTGTCTGTTTGCCTCTTTCTCGCTGTCTCACTCTGTCTCTCTGTCTGTCTGTCTCTCACTTACTTTGTCTATCTCTCTCTCCTCCTTCTCTCGCTCTGTCTTTGTCAGCTTTCTCAGCCTGTGTCCCTCTCTCTGGCTCACTATCTCTCTCCTCTCACTTGCTCTGTCTTTCTGTATCTCTCTCCTCCCCCTCTCCCTCTCTCTCTCTCTCTCTCACTCTCTCTCTGCATCCTGATTGAAATTAAGCACATAGCATGAAATTTAAACGCCTTGTTTCTAGCCAGTGACTTTTGATGTACAGCCCCCTGTCTACCACTTCACAAGCGCACCATCTTTTTCACTTCGTCTGCTCTTTTCCCCTCTTTTAACTTGGAAAAGAGTGTGGAAAAGCTTTACATGTAGCTGTAAAATGTAGACTATGTGCTAGGACGTTTATTTGTGTGATTACGATACGATATTGTACGATAACTAGTGCACTTCCTTATGGGTCGTGGAATGTTGGTGCTGAATGAGAAATCCTGGGCGAGTTTGTTGACTGACAATCCGCATCCTTCAACACATTTTTCCAGTTACAGAGAAATGATGTAGAACCTGTAAAATAGGTGTAGTATTGAATACTGTCTGAACATTAAGACCTAATGAAAGGTATAACTACATATAGCATATACTCTTTCACAGTGTAAGTGTGTCTGTCTGTCTGTCTGTGCCCATCACTAGAGTAGGACTACAGAGCAAAAGCATACACATACAGATGCAGAAGATACTGGCTGTTCAAAAATAGACTAATTCTGCAGGAAAACCATGCACCTGGCTACACTGCTTAAAGCTCAGAAAAACACACATAGCGCTAATTTACACCTAGTTTTGGGAGGCAGACAAAACAGTCTGCAAATCTGTCACTAATTGCCCAAAATGTATTACATCGAACAGCATATGTAATCAGCCACACTTCGCATGTTCCAAACCTTTTTTGTGCTGACTTCCCACTTTTTGCACAGTCCTCCCTCAGATCCATAAATATAAGGGGGGGAAAGTGTATTTTGTATGTTACCACATGCAGCTAACACATGCATGGTGCTTCGAGTGTGTTTTTATGCTTGTATGCCAGTTTTGCACATAACATGCACGTTTTTTCACACAGAATGTGGCCTAATTATGCCTAAAAAAACAGCGGCATACATTTTAGTACATCTGGCCCTGGGTCTTGGAGATTTTATTTGGATCTGAGTAGTTAAGATGCTTCTATACCCAAGAGCCACATAAAATATTGAGATGGTAGAGCAGGTCATTTCCCAGTGTTGTTTCAGTTAGCCTATGCTCAGTGTATGTGTAAAACACAACATAGGCTCATTAGTTCAATTTGAGCAATAACCTGAAAGAAATACACTAAATCCAAAAAAACTATTGACAAGACTTGCAGAGATGGTTGCAGGTTAAATATCTGAACGCTGTGGCTTGTTTGCAGACTTATAACACAGCAAACAGTCCAAAATGACAGGCCAGGCAGTGTCCAAACCCCAAGGAGAAGAGTCAAAAACCATAAACATAGCATTAAAACAAATAGGCTTAGTAATGTAGACAAAGAAGTACAAGCAAGAAATAGTGGTGGTGTATACTGTATGTATAAATGGAAAATGAGGGACAGGTGAGAAGAAGCAGAAGGCTGGAGAACTGGAGCAAGTTGTCAGAGAATTTTCCCAATTCCCCAAAATGCAGCAGACACATCTTATAGATCAAATGCAGAGAAGTTTATTCTTCCTCTGCTAGGAGAGCGCGCAAGTAGTAGTGAGCCTCCGATCAGAGGAGGGTTACCTCTTTTGTAGTGAGGCGAGAACAATAGAACAATTTCTTATTAATTTTACTAAACTTATTAAAGTTACAAATGAATGAATATTCATATTTATGTAAAAGAAATCATACATGAGTTTCTAGATCTCTGTATTAGGTACTAAAAGCTTCAGAAGGTGGTTCCCTATATCCTCATGTAACTAATACGCATAGGAACGCTCACTGATGGAATCAGCATATAAAAATAACACATAATAGCAAAATTCTCCAACACAAGTGAGAATGGAGGAAACCGGGGATAGGGGTGTGGCTATGGAAGGGGGATTTGGGAGATGGAGTTCTCAGAGATTGATACGCTTGTGACACTTCCTTAGTAAGCTGAATAAAATTCCCCATTTTTAAAGGCCAAGCTCAAAATCCAAGCCTTCACTGATTACCTTGCCTCGAAACCTGTTTTATAAGATAAACTTATTTTCTTCAATTTCCACATGCCTTCTTACTAAGACGATGTGTCTTTATGGTCATATATTCCTTCAAAAACTCCTCTTCAGAGAACAGCTTGCTGTGTTTACCGATAGCATGCTTTTGTGGTGTACAGCCACTGGGTGAAGGACATTACATTTTGCTGAACCTGTAAACTAGCAGCGAGTTTGGAAGCTCTATTAGCCTGCTTCTAATGTGACAGATTGCATATTTAGGAGAAACTTCTTCAAATGTTGCAATACTTTTCTTACAGTTGAAGCCTACAATCTGTGTTCCTAAAACTTTGTGTGTTTTGTGGAAAAAGTATTTTATGATCCATCCTTTGTTGAACAGTGTAGTGACTGTCAACATCCTGCTACTTCATCCCATTCAATTTGATGTTAGTTCCATCACAGCAGAGAGAAATTTCTCCCACCTGGTTCTCCGGTGACTGAAATTGATATTGATATGAGAAAATAGGAGCGTGCAAAGTGAGAAATGATAAATATTCATAAATGGCAGGTAGAATGTGCTCCATGGGCTGTAGTTTGCCAAATCCTACACTTGACAGACATGTGATCCATAAAGACAAGTGATCCACTTCCACTGGCTCCCATATATGTTGATGTCACCATGTTTCACAGACAAGCTGCAGGCGTGGTTTGGTATCATTCTTGTATAAATCAATCTGCCTCTTACTTGCTGTTCCTTTCCTTGTGGTTCTCTTTAGCATGTCTCCAACAGTAATAATCTCTCTTGACCTGTTAAACAGATTTTCAACATGATTGTAATTTTTTTCATAGTCACCCCCTACTGTGGTTATCAGTGGTCTGCCAGACTGTTGCTATCAGTAAGCCCACCAGATGCACAGCATTGCCCCAGGCCTTAAGCATTAAAGGGTCTTTAGAAGGACGAATTAAAAGTTCTTAACGTCTTAAATCCATGGAAATGCCAAATCACAAATTATAGAATACTTTGATGAGCCGTGTGGCTAAGGTTAGTTAGCACAAATGTGACTTGGGCAAGTTTGTTTAAATAAAGTTGCATGGTTTTGTTAAAACTGAGATTAAATACCTCAGTATGTTTAACATAGGCTTAGTAGTAAAATTTTCTCAATAGCCTGAGAGAATTGTTCTCTCTCAGAAAAGTTTCTTTTTAGATAAGAAAGATAAGGGGAGAAAAACATGTGATAAGTGGTGAAGAAAAATGAGAAACATATCTCAGGTTTTTCCGCCTATGCCAGTAGTTGCTCAGTGTACCAAGGGCTCCTAGAGACGGAGTTAGGATTCATGTGCAGAAGGTTTATTTTCCATATTACAGAGTCAAAAACAGTCCATGTGAATCCCAACAGCAATGTAATTCCAAATTGTGATCAATAAACGTAGTCAAACAACAAGTCAGGGTTCAAACAGCAAAAATCAGAATCAGCATCACCGTTAAAGGGAAAGAAAAATGCAGAGAGGTAGAATGGCAAGCTAGGGTCAAACACTATCTAGAAAATCTATTCAGATCAGATCTTACAAGGATGGCTAGCAAACTGCAGGACTTCACACTTGCTTATAAGGCCACATGCTTTTTATACTGTTCAGACAGGAAGTGCATAAAATAATAGAGGAAGTGTTCTAGAATTCAGGGAAGGGTGGCCTCAGGTGTTCTGGAGGGTAAATGTCCTGGCTGGATGTTACACCCAGATTGTCGTTAGTTGTTTATACAGCATGATGGTAGAAGCTAAAATGTACACAGTAATAGTTTAACAAGTTGATAGAGACATCATTCTTACTCATCTCTACTTGCCAAGGTTAAAGAGTACAACACATTTTTCAAGCAGTTATAGTAAGTGGCTAATTAGATTTTTGTTTTAAAGCCTACTGTAACCTACAGGCCTCATTAACCTACAGTATTTATTAGGGAAGTTGGCTTTTTTATTTAATAAAGTATTTGACTAGCCTTGATTAGAGAAATGAAATATATTATTCTTATTATTGTTTATTAATAATAATAATAATAATAATAATAATAACAATAAGATTATTAAGGGGAACCAGTGTAATCTAAAGAAAATGCATGAAGTATTTGGGTTTGGTAAAGTCAAGAGAAGAAGAAAAAGCATGAATGGAAGAGGAGAAAGATTGAGCATCAAGAGCTTTTAAGTTGCAGTAGGATATTTTAGTTTGCTTTAGAGTGGGAGAATAAAACTAAATGCAATAGGTTTATGGTCTTATATGCTATTGTGACAATTATAAACCATTAAATTCACAGGAAGTAACACGGTCAGTGTCAATATGCATAACAAGTCCCCTAACAATATTGCAGCAGAGGACATAACCCAATATAACAAGCAGTGCTGCTGTACTAAACACTTTAATAACTAGGTGCACAAATATGAAGGGGAGTGACGATAATTTTTAGGTTCTTATGATAAACAACAGCCAGGCCATTTCTTTTTCCCCTTAGTCATGGTTTTGATAGATGCTGGGATGAGCAGATACATTTCTAGGAAGTTATTTCCTGTTTGCCAGGTTTCGGTAAAAGCATGTCGAGTGCACTGCGAGTGATGCCATTAAGCAGATTAGCTTTATCAGTTAGAGAGTGGCAATTTAACAGTGCAAATTTGAGTAACGGGGTCAGAGGCTTAGTTCTGGGAAGGATATGGTTTGATTTGTTCTTGGCAAAAGGCCTAAGATTAGTAAGTTGTGATGTGGAGTGACGTGTTCAGCCTATCAGACAAGAGAGAGAAGGGCGGAGGGCACTGAGTGGCACACATTCACATAGCGTTTTTAGACAAAGATCCGTATAAAGAGGGTGAATCTGATGGCTGTAAAGAGGGCAAGTTAATCTGACTGTCTTGTGAAGTGCATAAGATGTAGGGTTGAGACAAGAATAAAAGAGTAAAAAAAAAGATACCTCTTTGTCATATTGGAAATGCAGGTTTAAAAGTATTTAAAGTTTAAGTGTTTTGTAGTCCAGAAAAAATATTCCATACTATTCGATGTAGCAGTTTTCTCCTCTGCATTGAAAGGAGCCAGTTGAGGTGGTTCAGGCATCTGGCTAGGATGCCTCCAGGAGGTCTCCCTGGGGAGGTGTTTCGGGCATGTCCAACAGAGAGAAGACCTCGGGGCAGACCAAGGACTAGACGGAGAGATTATATCTCTCATCTGGCCTGTTGGCAGAAGCTAAAATGTACACAGTAATGGTTTAACAAGTTGATAGAGACATCATTCTTACTCATCTCTACCTTCCAAGGTTAAAGAATACAACACATTTTTCAAGCAGTTATAGTAAGTGGCTAATTAGATTTTTGTTTTAAAGCCTACTGTAACCTACAGGCCTCATTAACCTACAGTATTTATTAGGGAAGTTGGCTTTTTTATCTAATAAAGTATTTGACTAGCCTTGATGAGAGAGAAATGAAATATTATTATTAATAATGATAATAATAATAATAATAATAATAATAATAATAATAATAATAATAATAAGGGTAACCAGTGTAATCTAAAGAAAATTCATGAAGTATATGGGTTTGGTAAAGAGAAGAAGAAAAAGCATGAATGGAAGAGGAGAAAGATTGAGCATCAACAGCTTTTAAGTTGCAGTAAGATGTTTTAGTTTGCTTTAGAGTGGGAGAGTAAAGCTAAATGCAATAAGCCTATAGAAATGCTATCTCTCGTCTGGCCTGGGAGCACCTGGGTATCCTTGTGGAGGAGCTGGAGGAGGTGGCTAGGGAGAGGGAGGTCTGGGTACTTCGGCTTAGACTGCTGCCTCCGCTATATTCATCCAGTCCTGAGCTTGGGTTACTGTATGCGTGGAGTTTCACATGTTCTCCCTGTGTCTGTGTGGGTTTCTTCTGCATTTTCTTCCCTCCTCTCAAAAAAAAAAAAAAAACACTAAATTGCCCCTAAACGTGAAAGTGTGAATGTGTTTGTGCATGATGCACTGTGATGGATTTGAGTCCCACCAGAGGTATATTAATGCCTTGAACCCAGCGTTCCCAGCATAGGCTCTGGATCCACCTTGACCCTGACCAAGATAAATCACTTACTGAAGATGAGTGAATTAAAATAATAATATTATTACTATTACTAACCTGATGGCAATAAAGCATTAAAAGTTGGCCGTGAGGGCACCAGGCTTGAGTTGATTGAAACAGCTAATTTACATGCATAATGACAAACGTAATTTTATTTGGCATTGACTGGTATCAACACACCTTCTTTGAGCAACACCAAAAAGTTTCCTAAAGGAGAGGCAAATGTAATATGTAAAATAAACTCTGAACATTTAGTGATATTTTTTTGGCCATGTACAAATAATGCAAGAATACACAGCTGGAGAGGAAGCTTTATACATTCCTGCAGTATCAAGTGAGGGTTAATGTCTAGCGCAGCGTGATGCATTTACAGTATCCTTAGTAACTGCCTGGTCAGGATCACGATGGATTAAATTATTAACAGGGTGAGCAGGATTGAAAAAACAGTCTGCACACATCTCTAACTGAAATCAGGTATAAACTTGAGTGATTAGAATTTACAGACCATGATGACAGTGCTGGCATAGTGGTAAGCTTTTTATTTCATTTAAAAAACTTTCAGTTTAGGCCACATCCATTTTAGGTTTGAATACTGTACATATAGATACAGATTGCATAACATCCCTAAAGCTGACATGCTGCAATTGTTCTCATATTTGCTTTATTTCAGATTCAGTGTGTTCAAGTACAGAGCCTCAGAGTGAAGCCCAGGATTTGTCTGATCTCTTGGAGATCCTTTTTTGTCCGCTGTTCTGGAGGTCATGAACATAGCTACTATGTATTACTAGCACTGTGTATTAGATGACCAGGGCCAATAAAGTCCACAGAGTAATTGTAGTCATATTATTTCTAGTTGAAACTGATAGTGCCTCACTAGATGGCGATGGTCAGTATGGATCGATCTACAGTCAAAGCTCGAAATAGTGCACCTTCAAATGCCCTTACTGCTAATGTGCCTCAGGATCTTCATTTCAGTCTCACTTCTATTTTAGTTTCACCACAAAAGACCATGAAAACATTGTCACTATTAGCTCTGGGTTTCCTAATAGAGAGCCTGGTATGTGGTAAATACACTGCTGCATTTTCACTGGGGAGGTCTTGTATTTCAAAGGCTTGTGTTTGTCGTGCAAGTGATTCCTAACCGGGATTTCAGTATGCTAATGTCCTCAAAATACTTTTTCATTTGACCCTACTAAGATTA
This sequence comes from Pangasianodon hypophthalmus, assembly GCF_027358585.1. Lineage (NCBI taxonomy): Eukaryota > Metazoa > Chordata > Actinopteri > Siluriformes > Pangasiidae > Pangasianodon > Pangasianodon hypophthalmus. The sequence continues at coordinate 15,583,665 of NC_069723.1, read as the reverse complement.
AAGCTCTTTAGTTGTCTGATTATATAAGAAAGATCAACAAATAAAAGTTTCCCTTCTGAAACTGAATTAATTTGGCAAGAAATTGCTCAGTAAACGCTTTCTTGCACTCACTTGAAGTGCGTTAGGTCAGGACTCTTTCTGCTCAAGCTGCAGCCCTACTTTTATCTTGGCAGCAATTCTCAACTGTATTAAGACAGCTTTCATCAGTTAACCCCCCTTCCCACTGCCCAAAAATTATGCATTCTCTTTTTTCTTTCTTCCCAACTTTTTATTAATTCAAACACCACAATCTTACACCAAGCAGTTTCAGCTAAATGCAAAGTATAGTTTAACAAGCCCAGCTAATATGAATCCCACGAGTGAGCCGCAGGAGCGAGACACAGGCAGCATGGAATTCCTGACAGATACTGAATCTCTCATCGACGTGTATCTGCCATGCCTCAGTATGATGGGAATTAATCATTCTGTCTGTTGACAGGTACTGACAAGATGCCCCTTTTATATTCACACAATTTTTCTCCATGATTTATTTAAGGGCCACAGCTTCGAAGTCGGATAGAACTTTTTCTGTCCCTTTTTGCTTTCGTTCTCATTTAATGGGCCCATCAGCTCCCCTACCCCCTTCTCACTGAGTGACAATAGACTCTCATTTACCATCTGTAGGCGTTGCTGAGGCTGATGCATCGTATGCTTAAACTGACGGGATCTAGCTGAATGAGCAATGCACAGCAAAGCAGGAGACAAACTCTTTCCCTTTAAAAAGCTCACAAATTGACTCTCAGAGTCCCATTGTCTGATCTGAAGTATAATGTAGTTAATTGCTGCATAGTTGCAAATAATTGGATTATGATTTTATACCACAGTGCCGTAGAATTCTCAGTTCGGATTGGTCATTGATTGGTGCTGATTCATTTCTAAACAAATAGCAGCAAGGTTTATGTCTATGTGCGCCTTCTAATATGTTATCATTTCTATAGTAACATGAATATGGTGAAGTTTTCTGTGATGAGATGTATGTTTAGCCTTTCTGGAAGGAGACTTCAGTGACTATTTAGAGCTGCTGTAACGGAAGTCATAGCTAAATTGGAACTAATTTGTTTTATAAACTGTTATATATTCGTACAACTTTAATAAATAAAAATTGTAATAATTGTTTATAGCTGCTATAATATAAGTCGTAACAAAATTGGAACTAATTTGTTTTATAAACTATAATATGTTCATACAACTTTTATAAATAAAAATTTTAATAATTGGCAAATTGCAGTGTTATAAGAGGAATAAAACACTGTTCTTGCTGGGACACTGGGACATGCTGCCTTTGGAAAAGAAAGAACTTCAGGGTGGTAATAGTAACTTCACTTTGGGCCGCATCTCACCACCCCATCGTTGATTATTTTCCTAACAGCGAGCCCTGTCGTGTTTTCTTTCCTACACATTACAGAATGCAGATGAATCATCTACTTTGCTACCTTGCATTTTGCTGTGTAGAAATTGTGACTGACGATAAAAAAAGTTATGTATTTCTATGTATCTAAAATATTTCACTATATCACTTTATTAACAACTGCTTTTCAAACAGCTGTGTGTAGTCACACTGTATCCGTGTGTGACTAACTTTTGGTAGCCTTGACCTAAAAAAACAGCTCATAGCACTGATCTCTTGGCCTAATGAAGCAGCAAAGCTCACAGTGAAAAATACTCCCACTTTCTCTCTGTCCTCTGACAAGTTTTTGTAAGTATTCCCATTCCTGTTAATTTTTTAGCTAATATATGGTTGGTTTTGTTAAATATTCAAACTATTTTTGAGATTCAATTTACTTTAAAGAATCTTTTCATAATTTAGTTGTGGCTTTTTAACCTGTGTAGGTCCTTATTCGCATTTATTCTCACGCTCTCACTTTTCTCTGTTCTGAAAGTGCACGTTGAAAAACTGAATATACCTTTGAATATCACAAAAGTTTCTTTGAGAAGTTTGTCTTTACTGACACTGTGTGAAAATCCATATAAAGCATATCTGGCTTCATGGAACGAAGGATGGATACAGGGATAAATTGTGGAACAATGTGAATGGTTAGTGCTCCGAGCCAGGAAAAGCTTATTTTTACTCAGCTAGCGTTGCAGGTCCATGCACTGATTCATCTCACTGCAGCAGTACATCTCAAAGCTTTACTGCCTCTCCTCCAGAAGCAAACACTTTGCAAAATACGAGTCAGAGAGATTCCAAAAGCAGAATCAAAGGGCTACAGAGATGCCATGAGACATGAACTGAATTTCCTCCTTGAGTTTTTTTTTTTTTGCTTTCTACCTTTTTTTGTGTGACTTTCAAAGGCTCGTAATGTGTTGAGAATGAGACAGTAAAGATTCTTTCTGATGCTTTACTCTCGTCGGTGCAGTATACATCACAGCAGGAGTTTTTTTAGTTGAATATTTATGTGCCGAAGTGAATTCTAAAGACCAGTAAGGCCTCCAAGCACCTTGTACACAATCCTTGTCAGATAATACATGCACAAGGCCATGTTAGGTCTTAGAACAGGCTTTCTGATGGGGAAAAACTGTTTGGCCAAAACTCATAATCGATTAAAGTTGTTAATATGTGAGATGACCGTTTTAAAGAGTGAAAAGTGAAGAAAAAGTCAGCAACACCCGTTCCTTCTCTTTGTGGACAGAGTTTACTTGTCTTTGGTAACAGTACCATTAACTGTGAAGGGTTTTTGGGTACTTTTTTAAATTTCCAGAAGAAAGAGTTGTTGGATTGTCACTTGGAACCCTTTCTGAAAGGAAAACCCTTAACTGCACGGTTCTACATAGAACTTTTAAACTTTTAAAATGAGTTTCTTGGTTAGCTCCTAAAAACAAAAGAAGAAGAGCTTCTTCTCTCACTCACCATTTTCCAGCAATGTTCGATGTCAGATTTATGAGAAATCCAGCACAGATTTAGTGGAGTTACAGCAGCGACTCGGCTCAGCTAGTTAGCGATCTGTGAGATGATAAGCACGATGACGGTGACTGTGGTATTAGCATGTTTGAGCAGAGTGTACAGACGAGGAGGCGAGATATCTGAACAGACTAAAGAACTAAAGCACTGCTGCATTGCTCTCTTTAGGTAGAGATGAAGCAAGAGCTAAATCCTAATGGCACCACTATCAGCGGGTAGTCAAACAGCATTGTGGGTAGTGTAGGAAAGCAGTAACCAAAGATGTTGTAGATGAGAGAATTTTAAACATAAAAAGTCGACTTGGTGGATTTTTGACTTTAAGGGTTCTAGACATGTTAACATTCACACTGCAGATCAAGACCTTGGAAGTATAAGAATCAGATATTTCTGTGATTTTGAGATTTTTAAGTGAAAGCAGATCTTTTTAAGCAACTGGTATAAAACTTCTCACATATATTCAGTAGTATATAAATAACACATTTATAACATTCACTCACCTTTTTCCAAAATAGTCATATAGAACCTTATACATTTCAAAGTCTTATGAGTCTCTTCATAGCTCTGAAAGGGGTTTGAATGTTTTGATCATTGAATGTGTGCCAGTAATGCCAACGGATTATCTGAGAAATCTGAATGGAGTCATAGATGTGACATTGCTGCAGTTATGGCAGATACGAAGTTCTGAACTTCTGAAGAACACATTGTGAATTGCCAATATGGAGGGCTTGTTTTGAGATTCCTAGCCTGACAATGCAGCGTATTCCATAACATGGGAAACATTCATCAACATTTATATGACACTGTGCAGTAATAACATTAGGGATACATGTTGTTCTTTGTTTGCCAATTAATTTGCTATTTGTCACTATTGTTTTGTTCCGCCCTGGAAAATAAATGTTGTTGACATTGTATAGTTCCTGCACAGTGGTAGCTTTTGTCTCGCCAGGTGCAACGATTCTTCCTCTCTCTCTCTCTCTCTCTCTCTCTCTCTCTCTTTGAACAGCAGTACTCCAGCTCCCCTTCTCCCCGCTGAATCGGTTTAATTAGTCACCACTGTCTGTTGTCAGTGTTGCAGTGCTGGCTCGTTCAGCTCCCGTGGCGCTTCGCCCGTGCCAGAATTCTGAGCCCAGCAAACGCTCTCAGAAGCATCGGGGGGAACCAGCAGGTTTTCAGTGGGGAAGAGAAGCACTGAAACATGCCGCTGGCCTCTGCGGAGTCAACTTTGTGTGTTTGCCAGTATTTGCTCTTGGTTAACTTAGGTGTCTTAAAGAGGAAAAGCTCACGGATGCGCAAGATGTGAATGTGTGATATGCAACATTGTGTTAGTGTGTTACGGCTGTAACTCCGGCAGGAGTTGCTCTCCCAACCTGGCTTCATTTTTTTAGCATGTTAAGTGGATTCTGGCTAGGAAGGTGCATGTGATTCTCTTGGAATAGCATTAAAGGAGAATTACAGGGTGTCAGACCCCAAGTGACTCATCCAACCGAGGCAGAGCCTATTTTTGGGCTGAACTTCAGATGTCATTGTGGTAAATACAGCATGGAATAGGTGAGAAGCTCCCCAAATTTCCTCTCTCCCTCATCAATATTAAAGAAAAATAGGAAATCGGTCGGATAGGTCGTGTAGACTGAGTCAGATAATTACTGTTCTTCTGCAGAAACATGATGTGTTTGACAATGCTGATTGGCCTGTAGACGTACTAGCAGGGAATACACTAATAGTGGTAAAATCTGCTGCATAGGTAACAGGCTACTATTAAAGCATAGATGAATTTGATTTAAATGAATAGGAATTGATTGAGAACATTTGCACATTGTCAGAAAAACTGAAACAGCTGTTCTCATGCAAAGCAAACAGTAATTTTCCACGTCAAACCTCGCATATGTAGAACACGAGATATGGAAATGATATTCACGAGACCAGTGAACATGAAATGAAATGAAATGCCACCAGGGTGAGAAAGAAAGCTGATCTTAAACTGTTAACACGAGCTACAAGGCATTTTCACTCATTTTGTCTTATTCTGTGTTTGAAAGAGAAGTCATACTGAGGCAGTACCAACACTCTCCACATTGCTCTAGGCTCAAGATGTTTTTCTGTCCAGCAGCTGGCACTTTTCTCCAAAAATACAAAACTGTTGTAATGATTGATGGAATAGCCAACAGAAGCAACTCACATTTTGTTTCTATTTTCTCCATCCTGCTGTTCAAGACCTGTTTGTGTTTATGTATCAGTTATATAACATGATGTGTCTTGACTGTTATGTTATACCTCTCATTGAAAAAAAAAAGTAAGGAATAAAACATGATGGAGAACACTGCTATAGGAAAATAATCCCCAATAGGGTGATGTGATTTGGCCTGTTTCCACCCTGAAGTGGATTATTTTGTTATAACATGTCCCAAAGTGTTTTATTCCTCTTGTCCCACAGCAACTTGCCAACAATTCCAACAATCTTTAACCTATTAACCAATTATAAGTATGTTTTTTTAAGTACAATTAATATTCTGGAAAGCAAGTGAAAAACAAGTTTCACTTATGTTATAAAAAATATGAACAGTCATTCCCTCCACAGTCTCTCTCTTTTTTTTTTGTCATATCCGAAGTTAATAAAGCAAAAAAAAAAAAAAAAACAGCTTGTCATATTACCAAAAAAATCGGGAAGCAAAAAGTCCTGAAGACTATTAAAATGTTGGTGCCTGGCTAGCTCAGTCGGCAGAGCATGAGCCTCTTAATCTCAGGATGGTGAGTTTGAGCCCCATGCTGGGCACCAAACCCAGCCACTGGGGTGGCACAAGCTAGTGCATTCTCAGTGCCGGTCCCAAGCCCAGATAAGATGGGAGGATTGCGTCAGGAAGGGCATCCGGCATAAAAATCCTGCGATCATAAACTGAATTTCCATAATGGAAACGGGTGATTTGCTGTGGCGACCCCTAACGGGAGTTAATAAGTAAAATAATAAAAGTTTTTTATGAACACATTCCTTTGTTTAATCATATTTTAATGGATACCAGCTGCTGTGATGAGAAACAAACAGGATTACCCAACTGGCATGATGCATTTTTCCTGTTTCTGTTTGAAAGCTACTAGCCAGATAGCTACACTATAAGCACAGAGATCTGGAGATGAGAGCCTGTGAAGTAGCCTGCTCGAGTTTACTGCAAAAGAAACGCAGATCAGGATTTATACACTGCTCAAAAAAATTAAAGGAATACTTTGAAAACACATCAGATCTCAATGGGGAAAAATATCATGCTGGATATCTATACAGATATGGACTGGGTAATGTGTTAGGAACGAAAGGATGCCACATGTTTTGATGGAAATGAAAATTATCAACCTACAGAGGGCTGAATTCAAAGACACCCCGAAAATCAAAGTGAAAAAAAGATGCAGCAGACTAGTCCATTCTGCTGAAATTTCATTGCAGCAACTCAAAATGGTACTCAGTAGTTTTTTTACGGCCCCCATGTGCTTGTATGCATGCCTGACAACGTCGGGGAATGCTCCTAATGAGACGACGGATGGTGTCCTGGGGTATTTCCTCCCAGATCTGGACCAGGGCATCACTGAGCTCCTGGACAGCCTGAGGTGCAACCTGGCGGCGTCGGATGGACCGAAACATAATGTCCCAGAGGTGTTCTATTGGATTTAGGTCAGGTGAGTGTGGGGGCCATTCAATGGTATCAATTCCTTCATCCTCCAGGAACTGCCTGCATACTCTTGCCACATGAGGCCGGGCATTGTCGTGCACCAGGAGGAACCCAGGACCCACTGCACCAGCGTAGGGTCTGACAATGGGTCCAAGGATTTCATCCCGATACCTAATGGCAGTCAGGGTGCCATTGTCTAGCCTGTAGAGGTGTGTGCGTCCCTCCATGGATATGCTTCCCTAGACCATCACTGACCCACCACCAAACCGGTCATGCTGAACGATGTTACAGGCAGCATAACATTCTCCACGGCTTCTCCAGACCCTTTCACGTCTGTCACGTGCTCAGAGTGAACCTGCTCTCATCTGTGAAAAGCACAGGGCGCCAGTGGCGGACCTGCCAATTCTGGTGTTCAGTGGCAAATGCCAGTCGAGCTCCACGTTGCCGGGCAGTGAGCACAGGGCCCACTAGAGGATGTCAGGCCCTCATGCCACCCTCATGAAGTCTGTTTCTGATTGTTTGGTCAGAGACATTCACACCAGTGGCCTGCTGGAGGTCATTGCTCTGGCAGTGCTCATCCTGTTCCTCCTTGCACAGAGCAGCAGACACCTGTCCTGCTGATGGTTTAAGGACCTTCTACGGCCCTGTCCAGCTCTCCTAGAGTAGCTGCCTGTCTCCTGGAATCTCCTCCATGCTCTTGAGACTGTGCTGGGAGACACAGCAAACCTTCTGGCAATTGCACGTATTGATGCGCCATCCTGGAGGAGTTGGACTGCCTGTGCAACCTCTGTAGGGTCCAGGTATCGCCTCATGCTACCAGTAGTGACACTGACCCTAGCCAAATGCAAAACTAGTGAAAAACAGTCAGAAAAAATGAGTAGGGAAAAAAATGTCAGTGGCCTCCACCTGTAAAGCCATTCCTGTTTTGGGGGTCGTCTCATTGTTGCCCATCTAATGCACCTGTTGTTAATTTCATTAACACCAAAGCAGCTGAAACTGATTAACAACCCCCTCTGCTACTGCTACTCTGCTGACCAGATCAATATCCCAGGAGTTTAATTGACTTGATGCTATACTCTGATTAAAAAGTGTTCCTTTAATTTTTTTGAGCAGTGTATAAGGTGTAATTTCCCCCTCTTTTTAACATGTTGTTTTAATCTTTTTTCAGTGGAGCTGTCATAAAGATATTTTATGGCAATGTTGTTAATATGAAAAGATTGTTTGATGGTAGATTGTGCCTTAAATGATTAAATAACAAATTTGTGTCCTCACTGCTCCCTTTTGACATCCACCTGAAACGCATGAGCACGTCATAACCAGCAAATATAATTGTACAGATCAGGAAAACAATATGATTTTAGATTGTATATTTCCTCGTCCCACTGAAATTCATTTTTATGGCTACTCCACTGCCAGCACAACGCACGACTCGTTTTTAGATTTGAGTGTGACTTACATCAAGCATAGCACACAGCCTGCATTCAGGCCGCGTTAAGGCCAGCCACGGTAGAAACCGGAGTGCACGTATATATGGTGGTTTATGGTAACTACCCTTTGGATGGGAAAAAAGGCTGCTGTTTGTTGGTTTTAGTTAAGCACTGTGAGATATAAGTTTACTTATGTACTACAGGCCATTTCAATATTATTTTTTGTGCCTTTGATTATGTAGATCATCTTCAATCCAAATCCCTGTAAATGACATATGAGAACAAAAACGTGCAAGTGCGAAAACATATTAGAACAATTGCATTAATATAAACCCATGATTTAAATTACAACCAACACTATTGCCTGAACTGCTGCTATAAAAAATGACTCAACCTTGTGACTAATCAAATTGGAGAATTCAAAAGTATAAATATGTATAAATGATCCTGAATTGCTAGATCCTGTATAGCTACATAGGCACATTTTTAAACTGCAGTATTTTGTCTCAGAGGTGGTTAAATCCTTGCCTTTGAGTCTTATTCTGTTTTCCTCTCTGTTTCTCTCACAGGTTTACATTCCCTGCAGAACGGCTGTTGTTCTAGCCAACGAAGAAATCGATTACTGCTACTGAAACACAGTGATTCACTGAGAGATTGATACTCAGCAAATGCGTCTCTCCACTGATTTCCATCTAAGATTTGTGCTTGATACACCATAACACCCTCACTCTGTTTCTTCACCTTTCCACTCACAACAGTTTCTAAACAAGACCTTGTTTGTTTTCAGCATAACACACTGGAATTAATTTGCCATATAACATGTAATTGGGGGAAAAAATGGTAGATCGTAGTGCATCTCATGGTTGCTGTTACAGTACGATACATAAATAGTACGTTTTTCTAAAACTGTGAGTAAACACCATCTGGCCTTAGTACATGGTATCTGTTTGCTATAATTACTGATACTGCTATTAATCTCTGTCTGAAAAAAAATTAAATACATGTGGTGGCACTTCACCTGAGGGTTGTGTTCATACGACTACATGATATCAACATAACCCCTTCATGACAACTGACATAAACCTACATAAATGTTTCTAAAAGCTTATTCCCATAAGTATCAGCCGTCAGCTTTTGGTCATTTAGTTAAGTATACATAAATCCTAGACATATTTTTGTTGACCTAAGGTTCGATTATAACACTTTCAGGGTTGACTTACGTTGAATTTGTAAGTCTCTGCACTTCGGATATGTCAGAGTCACATACTGCTGATAGTGAACACATTATCTTAATCATTACACTGTAACAACACTAGAACAGAGATGTGTATATTTTTTGGCCCTTACATGAGTTTAAATTAGAGTGCATTTGGTTCTGATGTTACATTATCGTCATTATATACAAGTGCACTGAGCTATGAAGTCATTTAAAATGATTTTCTAATGTAATCCAGCCCAGAAAAAGTCACACCACAACCATATGTCAACAAAATTCTCTGTCACATGACTCAGTTGTAATGTCAACCTGACATCAAAATGAGCAAAATCAGTTTTAAGACAGCTGACACCATAAAAAAGTAAACCTTTATAAGTATTCGTATACTATAGTGGACTGGTGTCTCGTCCAGGGTGTATTCCCACTTTGTACCCACTGTTCCTGGGAGAGGCTCCGGAGCTGCTGTGACCCTGACCAGGATAAAGAAGTTACTGAAGATGAATGAATTAAATGTTTATGTCAGTTGTCATGATGAGCTTATGAAGGTGTTATGTTATCCTGGGAACACGCTAAAGTAAAGTATTACCACATACTGTATGGTGACACTGATATTATGGTACCTTCTGAAGAAAATTCTTCCTGATATTTGTTGTAACTACACTGAGAATGTCTAAATGTGAATTAAGATACATGTCATGTGTGAGCCGTTCAATGTGGAGAAAATGTAAACGTTTGAGTAATTTCCACGTTTGGTTTGTGGTATTTTGTAAGTTCTGATAGGCTGACTCTATTAATTTGGTGTTCCTTGCAATGTTTTTTTTTTCCAACCACTAGACTAATGGATGGTAGGAAGATGATTTGATGATTGTTTGATCTTAGTGGGAGGAAATGAACTAAAATGTTGGATGTAATATCTTCAGAAAGACTAAATATCTGAAAGCAGAAAAAAAAAACCACTTCTGTGTATTCACTGAATAAGAAAAGCATATCTTCTCTTAGTATGTTGTATTAAATTAATTTTCTAATATTGTCTCCTGATTGTTACAGAGGAGATCCTGCCCTATGAATCACCAGCTATATATTCAGGCCATCTATGTTTATAAAGCCTGAATGATTGTGAATGAAATGACCACAGACACTGTGCTAATGGGGTCCCACTTTATTTAGAGAAGGTGTTGACTATTTCGAGAAAGTCTAACAAGGATTTGAGTTATGATGATCGTTTCGATTAGGCCCAGAATAATGTGTTAGTTACTATATATATTTATATATATTAATCTGAATGTTAGTTATGAACCATTTACCCATTTAAGTCAACTGTAAATGACGTGTTGGCACAAATTCTCCTTTTGTGTTTTGGTATCTTCAGTTAAATAAAACCTCGCAGTATTATAATGGGTAAATGGGCATCACACTGTCCCATTATAATTTTGGTCTATTATGAACTTTCCGTTGCCTGCCTTCCCTCTTCAACAGCAGTGTTTCTCATTAATGTCGAGTAGCTACTTGAAGATAATGCTGGCCTGCTTTTGAATCCTCTATAGAGAAAGCAGAATGAAACTGTGTGTAAATACATTAGGGGTTATTATCCTGAACCTGCTCTGCTGAATAAATAAAGAGCCTTTTTCCTTTGCCCTCTGTATTTAAAGAGACACACCTTTCGATCTGCTTTGTGTTTTGATCAAGCCGCATTGTCCTGTAAAAAAAAATAAAAATAAGATGCTCGTATAGAAATAATGAGGCTCTAGATGTCTCTCCGTCCACAGAGGTTAATAGAGAAATTGTGTGTGTGTGTGTGTGTGTGTGTGTGTGTGTGTGTGTGTGTGTGTATGTGTGTGTTAGTTTTTTCTTTTAGTCATACATTTGAATCAAATCTGTTTTGGGACAAAAAAGTGTTGTAGCTATTTTCTCATTGAAAAGCTGTGTTTTTGTGAAAGATGAAAGAGATAATTAAAAGTAAGTGGATGTAATCATGTACAAATTTCTGTGGAAATGTAATGTTTTTGAATTTCAGTTTTCTCCTTAGGTTCAACACAGTTGTCCACGGTTTTCAGTTTTGTGGAAAAATAAATATAAAATATATACACTGCAAGCTGATGTGTTGTCATGGTTATTATGTACAGATGGATGACAAATGAAAGAAATATTTGAGAGAACAGTGTCTCTGTTACACTGTAGGAAGCATTTTTCTGGCATGGTTTAGGTCCACTTGTCCTCAGAACAGAACAGTCACTGCAAATCAATACAAAGTTCTTCTGATCACCTTTATCCTATGATGAAACATTTCTATCCTGATGGGAGTGGTCTCTTCCCGGATGACTCTGCTCCTACCCACAAGGCACAAGGTCACTGGATGATTTGATAAGGATAAAAATGATGTAAATCATATGCTATGGCCTTCACAGTCACTGGATCTCAACCCAACTGCACACCTATATGAGACAGTTAGACCTTGTGCTCTACTGCCATAATCAAAACACCAGTTGAGGGAATAACTTTTGGAAGAATGGTGATCATTCCTCCAGTACCGTTCCAGAGCGTTTGCTAAGCCACACTGAAGTGAAGTGAAGTGACGTGAAGTGACACGACCTCCATACTCGGAATTTGTGCTCTGCATTTAACCCATCCAAGTGCACACACACAGTAGTGAACACACACACCATGAACACACACACGGAGCAGTGGGCAGCCTTTTTTTTTTGCTGCGGCACCCGGGGAGCAGTTTGGGGTTTGGTGCCTTGCTCAAGGGTCTCACCTCAGTCGTAGTATTGAGGGTGGAAGAGAGCGCTGGTCATTCACTCCCCCACCTACAATCCCTGCTGGACCTGAGACTCAAACCCACAACCTTCTGACTCTCTATCCATTAGGCCACGACTGCCTCCAATCTCCCCAATCTCCCCAATCTTTCCAATCTTCCCAAAATCTTTCTTAGACTACCTTTTTTTGTTGTTGTTGTTGTTGTTTTCCTTTAATTTGTCACCTATCTGTATGTATTGTGTATAGTGTTGCCCTGAATGTCACAGGCTCATATATCTGTTTTTTATATTAAGATATTATAGGACTTGCATCTCATCCAGGATGTATTCCTCCTTGATGCCCAGTGTTCCTGGATCCACCTCAACCCTTACCAGGATAAAGCACTTCCTGAAAGTGACTAAGAGGACTTTGTTTATATATATATATATATATATATATAAGTGCTGTCATTTAAGATCATTTAAGATCATTAAGATCATTAAGATCATTTAAGTGCTACAGCAACATATACAAATAATACATAAATAAAAATACAGGAACAAATAATTACGATAAGGATATAAATAATATAATAATAAGATTTTTAAAAATTGTGTAGATAAATACAGATACACAGAGCTGTGCAAATATAATTATGTACATCTTAACAGTACCTGAGGAACTATTAGTGCAAGATTAATGGTGCAATTATGCTGATGTATATGAATAATGCAAAGGTTGAGTAAACAGTGAATAGAAATCCTTGCTGCTGTATTATAAAACAGTGCAGGTTAAGGAAAAGTTCAAATATTAAGTTCAGGCAAGGGAGCTGATGGTGCTTTTGAGCAGTCTGAAGGCTGCAAAGAGAAAGGAACTGAGAAAACATATCCCTACAGTTGGATATATTGAATTAGACCTTTGAATGATTGTAAAAATCATTGAAACTTATACCACTCTAAATATCAATACTGCTGCTACCTGATAATATTGTGCAAAAAAAAGTGTGCTCAGCAAATGTTTCACTGACGCACTAATGTCGCTGGTGTATCATTTTTATGAAATAGGAGGGCCTTTTCTGTGCAGTGTTTTGTGCTTGCAGTAATTTTGTTTAATTACTGAGCCATGCAACAGATCCTAAACTGTTTTAACTGTTTTACCATATGCTCAGTTTGATCTCCTTTTCCTACCACGAGCAAAAAAAGAATTTGCATTTTATATTCCGACACCATCTCTCTAATGGTTCTCCACAAGCGCTCCAAATCCCTGTTTCTCTTTATGTAACACCAAAAGCAGTTTTTATAATATCTCCCTTTCCAGCTCTCCAAAAGCTTGAGAGCGCCACTCTGCATAAATATCTGCCTCATGAACGAGCTGCATTGTGAGCCTGAAGGAGGTGCCTCTTGCTTAATCACACCTTTCATACCGTCCAGAGGCATGTTCATTAGTGTTCTGAAATGGAACGTGTTAACAGAAAGAGAAGAGTCTGTAGGAGAGCGGGGCCTACTTTGTTACAGCTGGACTCTTTTTGTGCTAATCAAGTTTGCTCCTTGTCATTAATCACCGCTGTGAGTGTAAGAAACAGGTATGGAAATCAAGACTGAACAAGGCACTCCAACACCTCCACAAGGGTACGCATGTGGGACAGAAGGGTCTTCATTATTCTTCTTCAATTCCTCTTTCACGCTCTCACTTCTTCAAGAGTATTTTGGGTCTACTGGACCAAACTTGGCTCATATTTATGGAAGAAGAGACGCCATTCAAGTATGGCACAATGTTTTTTAGCACAATGGTAGATGTATGGCACAATGTTTTTTTTGTTGTTGTTGTTTTTTTTACATGAAGTGAAACCTTAGTTCATTTTTTAACCTCGGATTGTTTACATGGAAGGATAAAACATAGAAATGTGAAAATTAAAATTGGTGTTTTTTTTTTTTTTTTGCATTGCTTTCATCATTCCCCTTTCTTTAAAATGAAATAACATAAGCTCAGAAACAGCATAAACATGCAGAACAAACTACAGACCAACTATCAAGAAGAACTAGGATAATTTTGTAATACATTTGTGTTATCAAACACATTGGTTTAAATATTAAAGCCACTCACTGAAGACACTACATGCCCCCAGGTGTTGTGGTGTTGCCTAGGTGTTGCATTTTCAGTGCTGGCTCTGTCTGAAAGGTCTTTCTAGGACACACTGACTTCAGTTTGTCCTCATTTTCATGAAGCACGTAGAGAAGTTCACTCAGCAGAAAATAAGCAGGTACTGTGATATAATGCTGCCCTCTATGGGTAGCTCCATAGAGCCCTATTTCACCTTATTATGCAGTACAGGACCTGCAAGTGTAAAATACAATAATTCATAACAATCAAATTCGTTTATGTTCTTAAACACAAAATTATTCAAGCTTCTAGTGGAAAAGCATTGAAGCCAACCTGTTCTATTTCAGTTTTCTGAAAACTCACAGCTCCAGGGTCTGAGCCTGAGCTCTGGTTACCGTCTTGCATTTTCACACCATGTCTGTGTGGGCTTCCTCTGAGTTCTCAAGTTTCCTCCCACCTCGTCAAAAACAAGTTAGCTCTAAACCTTGTGAATCTTTTTATATTATTTACTTCTTCCGGCCCAGTAAGTGGAGGAAGCCGTAGTCTGATGTATGAGATGGAGCAGCAGAAACGTGATATATAGAGAGAGCTGCAGTGGACACAGGAGATAAAGAAGAAAAAGAAGCAAAAGAAACTACAGGAGAAAAAGAAACAATGTGAGAAGCATGGAGAACTGAAGCAAGTGAACAATTTGAAAATGCAGCTCCAGCAGTTCATCAAGTCAGGAGGAAAAAGGAGAGCTGGACATGATCAGAGAGATGAACAGGATGTATCTGCATAAAGCACAAGCTCTGGAGATGCAAATGTGAGAGGAGAAATGGAGGCAGCCTGAAGAGACAAAGCAACAATATTCTTATTGTTAATGAAGTGAGAGATGAGAGAGAAAAAGATAGTGTAGCCTACATTTAAATGGCGCAGTAGGATTTCAAAATATTATTGCTATTTACAATTATTAGTATTACTCATGTCTAGAAAACTATCACAGCTAACAATGAAAGCCAAAGGGCTCCAGTGTTCCCATGCTTGTTTGCACAACTGCTAATTGGCTTTCTAAAGCATTCAAAAACATCAGCAATGCTTGTGGTTTTTTTTTTTTTTTTTTTTTTTTTTTTTAGATGAATTGTCAGTTAACCTATTTGTATTGTTTTATAGAAAAATGAGCTGAGGTACTTCATGCAGAACCTTGTGAGAGAGTATAAAAGCGAAAGACTTGCCTTGGTGTGACAAAAACACTACAGTGTCCATACTGCAGCCAGTAGAGACAGGAAATGGACCAAACCATGAACATCAAGACTACTAGAGACAGATTGATAAAAGTGTCCATAAAGAGTGGATGGTTTAAGGAGGATGAACTGAGAAGAGTGCTGAATTGGCTGAAAGAAAGAATGCAACAAGCTGGAGAAACAGCATGATATTAACAAAAAAAAATGCTGGCCATACTGAAAGAGATGAAGAAAAACTGACAGATGGAGAGAGCTGAGCCCAAAGAGAGAAAGGAGGCATTGAGGTATGAGCTGAAAAATCTGAGAAAAGTAGTGGCAGAAAAACTGGGGTGAAGGATGAGCTGCTCGAGGATGAGGAGGAGGAATATTTGGAACAAATGCAGGATATGACAAGAAAAAGTGAGACTTTGAGTAAGAAAAGAGAGGTGGAGGAATTTGGAGAGAGAATTACACATGAAAAGGAAATCCAAGAGCTGGACAACCAAGTGCAGTCTGAGAGAGAGAAGGTGAGAGGGAGAAGGTGAGAGAGAGAGAGAGAGAGAGAGAGAGGCATATGATGAAAAAAATGGAGCAACACAAAGAGATGGAAATGCCTTTGGAGGAGAAGAGATTGGAGATAGAATTACACTGAGAATCTCACAACTCTCAATAGACAAAATGAAAACAAGGGGAGATGAAAAATGAAATCAAAGAAACAGATGAGGAGAAGGCCCTGTGTCTGAAAAGGGAAGAGGAAAAATATAAAGAACTGGTTAAAAAGAAGAAGAGAAAGATTGTGCAATTGCAAAGCAGCAGGAAGAGATGGAGAGAGAGGCAGACAGAAAGAGGCAGGAGGAAATGAAAAAAACAGGAAGACTTCAAGAGAACGATGGAGGCAGAGAGACGGACTGAAGCAGACGGAGTAAAAATGGAGAAAGAGTTTAAGAAAAGACAAGTATATATGCACAGAAATGGACAGCAAGAAGACAGAAACAGAGCAAAACAATAAACAGAAAGAGACTGAGGTGAATGATAGAGAATTACAAAACCAGCAGGAAGATAATTTCATTGACTTTTCCTTTGTTATTTAAAGGAAAAGAAAGTTGTGGCAAAGAATCAAACTTGGGAACAAGTGGACACTGAGCAGCTTGTCACAAAAACAAAATGGAGAACTAAGGAGAAAAAAGAGAAGCATCCTAACAGCAAGAAAAATGGATATTATTTCAAATATTTAGAGAAAGCGAAGTAATGTTAGAGGAAAATCAAAAGACCGAGAAGCAAACGACCAAAAGGATAATCTTATAGAGCAGCTGGCAGCACGGAGAAAGCATAGAACACATCATAATATTCTGAAAGAAGGAATAGCAGGAGGACAAACCCCAAACCCCAAAAATACCTCCAACAATCAGTACAGAGCAGAGGGAGGGATGGAGAAGAGAGAGGGGTGATGTGAGGAAACAGCAGGATGAGGATCTGTTTGAAATGTTCAGAGTCTAGGGGAAAAAAGACAAGGATGAATGAAGAGATTAAAAATCAAACAGAAACTGAGAATGTGATTGAGCAGCTAGCTGTGAGAAAGAGACAGAAACAAAACTGAGAGTCAGATGGAAATAAGGGCCAGCAGTGAGCTTCATATTATTCAAGCAGAGAAACAGGTGAGAAGGAGAAGAAAACAAGAGGAACCCAAACAGAGGGAAACGGACATCTTGGAGATGTTTAGAGAGAAATAGAAAAGGAAAAAAAAAAAGTCAACACAAACTGATAATAGCACTGACAGCTGGCTGCAGGGAGAGGTGGAATGAATTTCCCCTGAGTCTATGATTGTCTTCCAGCGAAGGATAAAAAGGACCCACCTCTTGACTCACGGGAAGTTCACTGAGCTAGAGCTTGGAAATGCTGCTATAGTAAACCTTACATTCAAACGGTACATTTCTGTGATTTGAAAACGAAAAGAATAGTGAGGTAATCATGAAAATGATTCTCAAAATGTGATGCTCTCTTATTTTTTTGTCGTTACTGTTTGGCAGATGCTCTTATCTTTATAGTCTTTATAGTCAGAGTTTCAGGTCATGTAAAAATGGCGTAATGAACTTCCCTGATTGTCTGACCGTCTTCCAGCGAAGACTGAGAAGGAATATCTTGACTCAGTGTTTAAACCAGCACTAAACATGCACTAATAAAAAAGTTATCAATAGCAAATGCGTAAATAAATGTAAAAAACATGACTTGTACTGTGTTTTTGCATTCATACTAACTTTTCCTTTCTAACAGGATATAGCTGAATTGTATTCTTAAATTCTGGTCTATTGAGGATATACTTTCCATGAAGACTATAAAGATAAGAGTGCCTGCCTAATAGTAGGAAACGACAAAATATAAGAGCATCATCATATTTTCAGGATCATTTTCTGTTTTTGTTTTCAAACCATACAAATGTAATGTTCAAACGTAATGTTTGCCATAGCAGCATTTCCAAGGTCTAGCTCAGCAACTAATAATTAAACAAGATTAGTGCACTCAAACTTTATCTGCCTGGGCCACACTGACAATTTTGTGTGACTTCAGAGAGCCATTAACTGTAAAGCTGCTTCATTTATTTGAAGCTAGAGTGCATATGATTTTTTTTTTAAATTAAAAAGCTACAGAGATATATATGATATATGTCAATAATAAAAAGGTTTTTATTACTAAAAAAGCAGCACCATAGCACTTTTTGTGCCTCTGCGTCAACTCAGTAAGAGCACGGTGACAGTGACGAAGGCCAACGAGATGTTGAAGCACTCATAATTACTCATATCACGCAAATTGCACTGTCATTTGCAAAATAAATATACAATACATCTCTCTGAAGGTGTTAATCAGAGCCACCAAACAGCTGGGAGAACACTGTGCTTTAGTTATATAATGAGATGCAAACAAGCACTTTTGCTTAGGGAACTGATGGGTTTATTTGATGTTTCGCATAATATATAAACATATTTCACTTCTAAATGCTCAATCCTCTTGACTCCAACTCAGGATTTACCCTTGATGGCCTAGGCCTCCTCTGTGTCCAGCTGCCAACCAACTCGAACTAACTCTCTCTCCGCCACTCTTAGTGTTCTGAACCAAGATTATGATCCCTGCCAGAGAGATAAGACTGGTTTCCATACTCCTAACATTACTTCATTTCATAACAACTCAGAAACAAGACCAAAAACACACAATATGAAACAGTAAAAATTCAATAAATGCCTCAAAATGAATTTTATTACAAAATGCCCTTCACATTGTTCTTCCAATAACAGCCTGGAATGAACATCTTTCATGAAGGATGTCTCAAAAAAGAATGTAAAACTGTGAAAACTGGAGAGAGAGTCTGCACAGTAGAGACCTTGGAGCCAAAGCACACACAGTAGATATGGCCTGATGGGCAGTGGGTCCGCCTCTCACTGCCCATATTTATGATGAACGCTTTCACCTCAATTGCAATTTAAGAAGGCGGTAACGCATAGTGGCAAGTACAGTGTTATTAATATTACTATTAATTTTACTGTTGTAAGGAAAAGATTTTAGAGCTTTGAGTTATGACTGACTGAGCTACTATTTCCTAGCTAGGTGACATTATTCATCATTCATCATCATCAAAGTAATACAAGTATAAGTAGCTAATGTAAGGTACCAGCTGAAAATATACTGGTAAACAGCAGTCAGGCAGCCTTTAAGAATGGTTTGGCAAATGAAGAATGTATTGAAATCATTCTCATGGAATGGAACGGGAAGCTGTCGCATTGTGAAGGTTGTGACGGACTTTAACAGGAAACATGGCAAGCACATCACACACGACAGTGTTGCCAAACTTATTAACAAATTCGAAAAGGCTGGAAGTGTTGTGGACCAACCAAGAAGTGGATGTCCATGAACATCCACTGACAAATGCAAACCGACATGGTGCAAACATAGTCCCCTATGTATATGAAGACTTTTGGGACACCTGAATAAAACAGGATGTCCCACTTATATAAAATGCATTTATCATAAGGAAAATTATTGGGGGAGATATAATCAGGGTCATCTGAACTTGTAAATAATTTGTGGAGCTGTAACTCAAAGCAAAAGTTTGCCACCTGTCCCATTCACTAACATGGGAATGGGTTGGGTTAAGAACTGTACTGCAGGCAACCACTAGTGGGCCTCAGAGACATTTTGGCTTCACTTTTGAGAGCATGCTACGACGCCCAGCCACACATCCAGTACAGTACAGGCACTGAAAGTGAGCCACGTGTTTCCACTTCCCACTTCCGAGTAAAGGCGAATGTAGCACGAGTTCCAAAGCCCCGCCCCTCTATAAATAAATTGACATGTGGGCGGGCATTAAGACCTTCCCGGTGTCTCTCTTCCTCCGGCCGTAAGGAGGTGTGGTTTAGGGGCAGTTGTAGTAGAGTCTCCGGAAAGTAGTTTCCTCTTTTACACAGTGAGGTCCAGCTACTGACCTCCCACTGAGTGCACGCGGCTTTCAGCTTCTTCTTCTTCGGCTTCTTTGTCAGAGCTGTCTTTCGAGCAAACACGAATTCATTCGAGCCCAGAGTCTCCAGAATATACGGTCTTAGCAAGGTAAGAGCTGAATTAATTCATTTAAGTTGTTCGTGGGCTTTATTTAGTACCAGTGGTTGTAGTCTTTGTGTTTTGTAGCTGATGTGAAGTTCCGCGCTGCCGCTGTTCATCTGTTCATGCAGCTCGCGCGCATGGTCGGTGACCATTTTAGGAGCTGATGCAACACGCGCCTCGTCATTACGTAGTGCTGCGGTCACACCCTAATACATGTCGATTCAGTTAAACGGATATTTAATCATATGGTTGAGTAAATAAATGCTACGTCTTTAGGGAACCATTGAGTGCACTTTTCACATATAAGACCTGAGAAGCGCTTTGTGTTCTCAGCCTGCCTTTTATACTGTAGAGCATGTAAAGCATGTAAAGCATGCTAGAGATCTCACAACCTACTGATTCATTTACAGCAGACTGTCCAAGAATACCTGCACAGAGGAAAATAACCCGAAAATACAACAACACACGTTTCTGACATACAAAACTAGTGTGGTTCTCCTTGGCGCACGTGGTGTGTGTGTGTGTGTGTGTGTGTGTTATGGAGAATCTGACTTACAAAGTGTGTGAAAATGGCGCGCGCTAAGCCACGTGAATTTGTGAAATTTAAAGCAAAGCGTAGGCCTAAAAGGTTGAAATATAGGAGTTAGCTAGCTTCAAGTAGCCCTTTTTAAAAAAAAAAAAATGGAACCTCAAAATTGGTGTTTCAGTATCAGTCCATTGTTGTTTTGGACACCAATACGATTGTATGTCTAGGACAAAGTGCAAAAAAAAAAAAAAAAAAGTTTTGGAGCTGTTCTAGATTTAATTTGGTAGTTTGTCACTTTTGGAAAAATGATAAAGATAATTTTGAGGAGTCATTCTGTACTAGTCTTGTGTTTGTCCAATTAAATGCTATCTAGAATGTACATGTCCCGCCCCCAGGTCTTGCTCTACAGTAGCAGCTTGTTAGCAGCAGATATGATTTGATTTTTTTGTTTGTTTTTGTTTTCTCTCACACTATTCCTCTTCCCAACCATCTCTTAGTTGAGTCAAAAATGGTTGGAGTTCCCATGCAGAACCAGAGCTCTCAAGCTATTCCACGGATTAACAATGTTATAACTTCTGTGTGGACACCAGTCTCACAAGTTTCCCTCTGTATTTACTATCTTCACGTTCTGGCCTTGCGTGACAGTGTATTACCACTTTGTTCGAATTAATTGAGATTCTTTAGAGACTAAAAGAGTACAATGTGGTACAAGGTTCTGTTCTAGGTCATGTATTGTACTCCCTTTATGTCCAGCCCGGGGCGTGTGATTTGTAAACCTAACGTTGTTTTATGCTGATGTAATAGTATAATAATACTACTTCCTTGTGTCTTCTGTCCTATTATACTTATCAGTTCCGCTTGAATGAATAGAATCTTTCTTCTCCTAAATTCTGCTTTAAACAGATGTACATATGTTGGTTGTGCCCACAATAATTAGTATTATATTATTTGAGAAACTTGGCTAAAGTAAGATCTATACTAACTCTACACTATTTTTTTCTTCTTTATTAGTACCCCCATTTTGTCATTTATCAATTCTCCTTCACTCACTAGTTAGTTCTGTCCTATCTCATTGAGAGGGCTAAGACGTGCAGGTTTGCCACCGCATCTTTTCTTACTGCTGTTCTTAAAATGTTACAGGGTAGCTGAACACATTTAGAGAAACTGCCCTCTTCCATATACCTGACCTCACAGACACTTGTGATTGGTTAGTATCATCAAGGGAGAGAGCATTGCCGTCCTTCCCACCCAAAGAGCAGAGTTATACCCTCTTAGACTCTTTATTACCCCAGTTCAGCCAATACCTACAATGGGAGACCTCCATTATGTTTTGCTTTCACTGCAATGGCATGCTAAATGGTTTAGCGTCATGTATATTGCTAAACTTCTGAAGCAGTATAGTCCAGCCGAAACACTTTGCTCAGCTTAAACGGACCTACTGTTAATACCAAAAAACACTCCCTGATCAGCCAGTGAAAGATGTTTTTCCTGAACTCTGGAGTAGATTTTTTTCAGAGAATATTCAGAGTGCAAACCTTATAGGTGTCTGTAAATTTGGACAGCTTTTGTGTAATGTTTCCTTGTCTGACTCAAGAGTGCCCAGTTTTGTCCTGTATTTTTGAAATGCAGCAAAGTCTGGTTATTGTCTGTTAAGCACACCTGAGTATTTAACTCTTCAGTTATTGTTCAGGATTTCTAGGGTATTGCGTATTTGCGATGTTATGCAATATTGTGAACCGTGCAAGGCACCAGATATACAGGAACAGTGGACTGTAGGTAGTATGTCTGCCAACAGTAAGAAGTATGTTGAATTTTTTACATAATTAAGCATGCAGTTTTGACTGAAACAGTATATCTTGTATTGTTATAACATCAGTTTCAGTTAATTAATGCATCTAGCATCACAAAATATGAAAATCAACCAAATGAACCCTTCTGAATCCAATATTTTGATGTAAGTAAGTTTACACACATGGTGCATGTGCACGTGTGGACTGACCTGAGCATACGTTGCTTGGTGTTGCTTTAACAAATTTGGGTTTGTGGAACAAAAATTGTGATCATATAGCAACTGTTAGAAGAAAAACCAAAATATGCCAACAGAAAGGACTTTTCACCTAGTCACTTTTAGACCTAGTTGTTCTGTTGTCCATGCTGTTCTTCCTGAGAGAAAGTGGCTGTGACATTCATATCCGCTCTACCTTACATGACCGCTTGTTTTACATGGAAAGGTTGTGTGGCCAGGGTGTCATGACATTTGTCAATAAGGTCAGTGAGCTTGAGTTTGTGTTCTCAGTGTTATTGCAGCTGTGTAACGGAGGGGCAGTTTGTTGACCTGTCATGTGCCCTTCAATATTCAATATTAGCATCATGATACAATGGTAGACACGGTGACTGTTTCTCAGGATTATTTTGAATCCCAGGAGCTTGGTAATTTTAGCCCGTTGTAATCATGCCCATGATGAGTAATGTCAGTGTCAATTCTGCCATCTGGCTTTGAGTAAACCAAACGTGTGCTTCAGCTTTCCAACACTTGATTTTATACAGTAACTATATATCTTTAAGAAATATTCAGGGCGTGGCTAGTGACTATGGGTTCCATTTATCACAATATTGCTAAAAGCTCCTGACAATCCTATCCTTCCCTGAGAAGGACAAAGGTTTAAGGTTTCTTCTTTATTTTGGACAAATTTGAAAATGAATCGTATGTATTCTTTTCAGAGAAGACTATCTCACAATCCTGTTAATCAGGTAAAAGCTGCATGGAACTTGCTGGTTTTAATTTTTTAAGCAATTTTACACTTCATATCACCATGTCTAGTGATAAGTTATATAAATATCAAACTGCTGTCCTCTCCATGTCTCCACTCCATGTGACTTACATTCCTGATTTGTCTGTTGTTCCTGTCGAGCCTCTGTGCTGTGATTGGTGGACAGTGGGGCTGGGTCCCAGTCCTGCCCACGTTTTTTTTATTTAACTGCTTCTGACAGAGGCACAAGTTCCTACATATACATAACAATGATTAATAGAAGGCCGGAATCACAGTCTATTCTTGTCGCACTTAAAACGTAAACTGTGTGTTGTGCAACTGCCAGCTACACACAGACACCTGGTTTTCATAGTGATTTCCATTGACGTCTGAATAGGCCCCTGATAGATGGCCGTTAAAGAGGACTTTCACGTGATGCAGTGATGACCTCACCCGTCCTTCTTCCAGAATGTTTCCTCCTTCCTGAATAAGGACATTGTATATGTGACTAGTCTTTTTATATAGGGTTGGAAAATACAGTGGAATGTGAACTAGACAACTGGTTGGATAACATTATAGAATGAAAGAAAAAATATAGGGTTGGAAAATACAGTGGAATGTGAACTAGATAACTGGTCGGATAACATTATAGAATGAAAGAGAAAATATTGCTGTAAAAGATGTGACTGGTTGATGTGAGCTGTTATCAAAAGACTAAGCAATCCCAGGACTGAATAAATTCCTTTCCCTTTGCTCATCTCACTCTTTTGATTCAGCCAGAAATGGTATTGCACTTATTATTTTTTTTTTTATTCTCCTTATTCCATTGCTTACTTCTAATGCGGGGATCCCAGCAGCTAAACTAAGGAGATTAACATGTTATCTGTCTTGCAATTGTAAATGGATCATCAAGAATATTAAGTGTTTGCCGTTAAACAGGGTGGTGTAAACCGACAGTAAAGCATGGTTGGAAACAAGCTGTGCACATTTTAATCATTCACTCACACAGCTTTACCTTTTCAACATTTATGTAAACCCGCTTTTGGCATAATCTTTTGTTTACACTTGACATACCAGCATTTCAAGATCTAATAACGATCACTTGACTAAGAATGGAAAATTACAATAATAAGCAATAATCACTAACAGAGCCAGGCAATATTTAAAAATAATATTGTACTTAAAAAAAAAAATACCTTAGAAATAATTGCACAATTATGGAAAATTTTTCCTTTTTTTTTTTTTTTTTTTTTTTTTTTTTTAAGAAAAATCACTGAAAAATCAATTTGTCCTGCTCTGCATTAAATGAACACAATAAATAAAACCAATGTGAATGATGAAACAGAAGCCGTTGGGTTAGTGAGCAGAAAATCCCTTTGAGTTTTAAGCTCAGTTTTATTTCATTTCTAAGACTCCATTTCATTTCTAAGACTCCAATTCCATTCAAGTGAAGGTGTAGTAAGTCTTAATTGTTCTCTGGTTTCTGTGCTTATCACAAGATGTTCTTATTCCAGGAAATGATCTGCTACTAATTTTCAGAAATAGTTGATGAAACTAATGAAATCTATTTAAAAAAAAAAAAGTAAAAAAGATTAGCACCAGGTTCTAACCCGAATACATGATCTACATGGTGGCATTTGATGTAGTCCTTTAATCTCGTGTTAATAGCATGTGATCAGGAAGCAGTCACAAGCGTTACTGAGAGTGTATTAAAAAAAACGGACGAGGAGGTGATGGCACAGTCAGCTGCTGGAGTCACCTGGCCATGTGACCCCACTTTGTTCTATTTCTGGGCCTGATGGGGTTGGGGCCCACAAAGGCATCTGGCGTGTTCTTGGATCACTTAACAACAGAAAGTAGAGACTCCTCCCCTTGCTTGTAATGAGCTGTGTGCATTTATTTATTTGGTTGGTGATTACTCAAGTGACAGTGTTTGTGTGGGAAACTGTTGTGATCAACAACAAAGGATATCTTTAACGTACTCTGGGCTGCTCTGTGGGTTTCTGTATTGGTAAGGCAAAGTTTCTGTTCCTGTTTATAGGCAGTGTTTTTTTTTTTTTTGTTGTTGTTTTTTTTTTGTGTTTTTTTTTTTTTTTTTTTTTAAGTTTTAATTATTTATTATTAGACATCCAGTATTTGTTCAAGTATGATTTCAAGAAATGAAGTGAACTACACTTCATTTCCCTTTTAGATTGTGCAAATTATTCAGATAGTTTACATTTCTAAACACGTTTCTTTGTTAAAAGGTGTGGAGTAAATGTCACCCACTTGTCTATACAAGCATGATCTTGTTTCACCACACCACATGAGCTTGACAGTGCGGGTGCGCCCATGTGTTAAGATTTACTACGTTCGTTAAAAAAAAAAAAAAACTTATTGTAAAATATAGATTACACCTCCATCTTTTAAGCACATCATCATCTGCAAACAAAGTGGAACTCTCAAGGTTAGACTTAACAGCCACCATGTAATTTAATTATTTATTTACTATTACATGTTTTTTTACATTTATTTATTTTTACATATGTTGAATTGAGTTTGTTAGATCAAGTTGGAAACCTGTATATCTAGAGTCATGGACTAGGACTTGCTGAACAAGTTGTTGGGGATCAGCATGTATGTGCTATAAATTACAGCCCATCCACCAGCATTAACACTTCAGCCACTGTTTTAGATTTGTGCATCAGCACTATGTAAAGAGTAATTATTAGATCTGTCAATGTTGTCAGTGCATTAAAAGTAGACAGATATTTGGGTTAGTCCTGGATGGGTAAATTAACGTGCGGATGCTTCATATCTGCAGACTTTCTCGGAATGGTTTAGCGCAGTGATGTGCAAAGTTTTGTTTTTCTGACCTGTTATCTTGGAATTGGAATTTTTTTCTTTTGGCCTCAAGATAACGACATAACAGTCCTCTCTTGACATTTAGTAAAGTGAATGTGCACTGAATGGCATTACAAATATCAGATATTTAAGAATGACCCAGTTTCCAAATGAACAATTCTAACTTCCTAACAACTTAGTAATTCTCAAGTGCAGAGGTTATCAAATGTTGATTAGATGAAGTGTTTTCAGTCGTTTCTTTTTATCTCGCACATTTGCTCTATACGTTATAAAATGTCTGTTTGTTTTTTGGTTTTTTTTTCCAGGTCATAGACCCTGCATTGGAGAACTCCTCTGTGTGGTGTGTGTGTGTGAAGCTTCATCATGGTTCTGTCTGTGCTGCAAGGCTTTGGGAAAAAGCTGCTGCGTGTGAAGGCAGTGGATTGCAGCACTGAGGAGTCACGCCTGTCGCGATGTCTCAACACGTTTGACCTGGTGGCACTGGGTGTGGGCAGCACACTCGGCGCTGGCGTGTATGTGCTGGCAGGTGCCGTAGCGCGGGAGAATGCCGGTCCTGCCATTGTGCTCTCATTCCTGATCGCCGCTCTGGCCTCAGTCATGGCGGGTCTGTGTTATGCCGAGTTTGGAGCACGGGTGCCCAGGACAGGCTCGGCGTATCTGTACAGCTACGTGACAGTGGGAGAGTTGTGGGCCTTCATTACCGGCTGGAACCTCATCCTGTCATACATCATAGGTGAACTTACATTTCTCACTTAGGGTTATGCATGCTGTTAGGTCTTTGTGATCCTGTCAGAGGAAAGCAAGTCTGTTTATTAGGGCTTATTTGTGAAACATGGTTATGGCCATGTTCTAAAAAAACAAGGTTAACTTTGATAAAGCTATCTCTCAGGGTCAGATGCACAGACAGGCTGAGGTTAAAAAAAAGCATGATTAGTGGAAGTAGAAATAACACTTGGAAACAAGAGAACTTGATAAGCACAAGTAACAGCTTACAATGGCACAAAAAATATGCAAAAGAGGTGCGACTGAGAATCAGGAGTGAGACAGAAAGCAAAAATGTGATGTATGTAAACTTACTCAGAGTTACAGTTAATAGAGGTGGAAAAATATGCATAATATACAATAGAGACTGTGTAATCTTGTGTAATATTGACTGTAGTATTTCCCTGGAATGCCATTTCACTGGAATTAGAAGAGCAGTTTCATCAAATTTCATGAAAACTGTTAAGCAATATACAGTTGTTAAAGATATTAAGAGTTAAAGCAGAAGTGTAAACAATGCTTTTCCAGTGTACATAGTGGGGAAAAAAAGTAAGTTTTATTTATATTACACTCTTAAAAGTAGACAGTCACAAAGCAGCTTCTACTTTGCTAAATCTGGATATAGATTTAGATCCCTAATGAGCAAGCCAGAAGAGAGTGTGGAAAGGAAAATCTCCCAGAAACAACATAAGGAAGTAAACTTGATAGGAACTAGAGTCAATAGGGAACCCATCCTCTTCTGGGTGACACCGGATAGTGGGATAATAAACCATTACAATATATCAGACACTAACTGCTCAAGGCTCAAGAAATAGCATGCCTTTATAGTCTTCTCAAGTATGTATTTTGTTTCCTGAGTAAAATAAGTGCTCATGCTGGAGTTCTTTGGATATTGCTGCATAATTATCTACTTCATCTCTGTCTAGTGTGTGATACTTGAAATCAGTCTGTGACTTCCTGGAAATCAACATGACTGTTTTGTCTTGAAATCTCTCTCTTAGGGACTTCCAGTGTAGCTCGGGCCTGGAGCGCCACATTCGATGAGCTCATAGGGAAACAAATCGAGATGTTCTGCAGGCACCACATGAGCATAAACGTGCCTGGGGTTTTAGCCGAGTACCCAGACATATTCTCTGTGCTCATCATCCTCATTCTAACTGGTAAGGCCCTTCCACAAAGCCTACAAGTCAGAGCCTACAAACCAATCCTTAAAGTTATAGAAAATGTTAAAGCCATGAGTTTTTTTTTTTATATATATATATATATATATATATATATATATATATATATATATATATATATATATATATATATATATATATATATATATATATATATATATATATATTAATACTAAATTGCCATTTATTCTCTTCCCCCTGGTGGACTGGGGTCACGTGGCCTGAATTAGCATTTTTTAAAATGTTTTTTAGCTCCGCACGTCTCTGAAAAGGATCAAGTAGTTTAATTAGTTTTTGAAATATTTAGTCAGACTTTAATACCTATTAAGTAATTAATATATGTTTTGTTATTGACTATACACTACGTCCACCCACCATTACTCAGGAGGTCAGATGATTGGGATGCGCTTTTAAAATAGAAATATTTTAATCAAAAATTCTTAAGTATGCCATGGAGATTAATTTGTAATTTTATTGTGACCTTTTTCATATTTACTATTATAACTGTAATGTGGAATGATAATCCGAGTTTGCACATTGGAATATTATTTTTCCCCTAATATTTATTTTCCATATAATTTTCCCTATAATTCCTTCATGAGACAGCAGAGAAATAAGAAGAAAATCATAAAGAGAAATCATATATTTTTGCATATACTTTGATGTAAAACAGCCTTCAAAGGCAAAAAAGACACATTTAATCTTTGACCCATACAAATGCTGTATCACTAAATGCAAATATGATTTTGCAGTTAATGTAAATAGTGCAGTCTTGCTATTAACACTGTGCAAATAGTATCTTATCTCTTCACTTAGTGCAAACAGATCCTGCCTTTTTTATGGTTTGCAGACCTCTATTAAGTGTTGTATTGTTTTCAGTGTTGCTGGCATTTGGAGTGAAGGAGTCTGCTATGGTGAATAAAGTGTTCACCTGTGTCAACGTGCTGGTGCTGCTGTTTGTCGTGATCGCGGGTCTGATCAAAGGATCCCTCAAAAACTGGAACCTGAATCCAGAAGAGATCCTTAACAAAAGCTTGAGTGGAAAGTGAGTTTGGTGTGAGTGGATCTGGCATGTGTGGGGGATGTGGAGTGCTCCATTAGTCTCTATATTATTCAGCCTAGTCATGTATAACCATGTTTGTTTTAGAATTTTGTTATTTGTCTAGGTTACTATACCTTTTTTTGTTTTGTTTTTTAATCTTTGTAGTGGATCGGAGCCATTGCCTTCACCCGACAGTCTGGGAGAGGGAGGCTTTATGCCATTTGGAATCACCGGAGTTCTCTCAGGCGCTGCTACATGCTTTTATGCTTTTGTGGGGTTTGACTGCATCGCCACCACAGGTGAGAAACAGAATATGGCATATAGGAATATCATACTTAGACATTTTGTACCATGAGCTTTACTTTGTTCAGGCTTTGCTTGTAACATGCAGTGGAAAAACGAGCAGAAGAAAAGATTACATCCAATTAATATCTGCTTGTTATACACACTCATCAGCAGCCTGGCTTTGATTCTCTTTTCAATCTGTCTTATTACTTATATTATAATATAAAAATCAGTTGTAGAACCTTACATCTGGATTGTATTCCAAATGTGCTTTAGTCTCACCAAACCTCTGAGTACGGAGCTATGAAAGACTTCACACTGGTTCTGCTTCAGAGCTAGGTTTGCTGTGTGTTTATGGAGTCTGTTGTTCTCTTTCTGTAGGAGAGGAGGTGAAGAACCCACAGAGGGCCATTCCTATTGGCATTGTGGCCTCACTGCTCATCTGCTTCGTGGCCTATTTCGGCGTATCTGCAGCTCTTACTGTGATGATGCCCTATTACTTGTTGGATAAAAACAGCCCGCTGCCCGTGGCCTTTAAATACGTGGGTTGGGACGGAGCTACGTACGCTGTGGCGGTCGGATCACTGTGTGCCCTCTCCACCAGGTACACACAGCTCTAGTGTAGGGTGTATTAATGAATATCGATGTATAGGCAAGAAGCTTCTCAGTAGTGAACATTTATGGGTCTCTGCTGAGGAAATATTTTATATGGTTTGTGCTCTAAAGATTTTCCATAGAAGGAAAAGTTTTCTTAATGATTTGAAGTAGTGCTATATTTAAATGATATGTTAGATGGTGTTTCCGTAAAGCTTTACCTCATACTGATTTGAAGTTAAATTTTGCTGACTGATTGGGCTCTTTCCTTGCATATTACTGTGTACAGAATGATAGAAAGTAATAGGATGTCAAAACAGGTCATGGTTACATGACTAGCTAAATAATTAGTTCTCCATGAGTCAGGGATGTTCGCAGGACTGTTTAATTCTTTCCCACTACCTCTGACCTGCTCCTGGAGTTATTATTTTTTGTTTGTACCAGCTCACAATATTTTCTGACGAACTTAGTTGGTTCTCTTTCCCGGAATATAAACAAATTATTCATTTCAACCGCTGTGACTCTGACCACAATAAAGCATTTTATGAGGATGAGTGAGGAAAGCGCATTGCACCTCATCACCTGAGTAACATGCATTGTCAGATGCGCTGATATGTCAGTGAACGTGGCCGTTATTCATCCCACAAGCTTCACATGTGACTGCCCACATCAGAGTAAAAGCAGACCACCCCCACAATTTTGTAGTTAAGTCTCACCAGTCATAATGCATATCTTTACCACAAGCTAGTGTGTTTCACCTGTGTTTAACAAAAACCCTCACACGAACCTGCTAATGTGAATAGCAGTGAATTGTTAGTAGGAATTAGTGAGCATGTTCTCATTAACATCATGCTAATATGTTCCCCACAGTGCTGTCTTTAATATTAGTAATGTTTTCAGTGTGTATTCCTCATGATTAAAATCATTGTGTGCTATTACTTACTTGCATGGCTCACTTTCTCTCTCTTCCCTTCCCTTCCACTAGTCTACTAGGCTCCATGTTTCCAATGCCCAGAGTTATATGGGCTATGGCTGAGGACGGGCTGCTCTTTAAGTTCTTGGCAAAGATCAACGACAAATCCAAAACCCCTGTAATGGCTACTCTAACCTCGGGCATTGTGGCAGGTGAGAAGACTAAATTAAAACCACTAATAGACTGGTTTCTTTCACAGATCTTTCTGGAATTGTTTTCCAGCATGCACTTTCTTCCACTCCTTCCCACTAAGTGGATACACAAGAACTAGACTTTTGTCATAGTAACTTTAGATCTTTTCCTCTGGGCTAAATAATTACATTTTTTACCAGTTCAGCAAATGGCAGCATTGCCCCTGTAAATGAAGTCAAATTAGTTAATATTGACCACAGGTCCAAGCGCTGGAAAGAGACCACTCATTTTGGCACAGGCTTCATTTTGGATTTGGGTCAGATGAATGAATACCAATCGCCCCCATACTCTCTCTCTCTCTCTCTCTCCTTCACTCATTCCATCCATTCTGTGCCTCAGTTTGCTGGGCTCCATGTTTCCACTGCCGCGCATTATCTTTTCCATGGCGTGCGACGGCCTGCTCTTCTCCTTCCTGTCTCGCCTCAGTGAGCGGAAGACGCCCATTGTCTCCACCATGGTGGCAGGGCTCTTGTCCGGTAAGCTCGAAGGAGAAGAGGACCAACCTGAGTGTTGGATGTATGCAGGGTTTACCTTGATAAAACTTTACTAATCCCCCATTATGTGACAAGAAGCAGCATTTAGTTAGCAAGTGAGGAGTAATGGGTGATCTTACACAGGCAAGGTATGGATCCCTTACTGCAACAAATGTCTCTTATAAGCATATTGGAAATACGCCTGACATTTCAGTACCTGTCAGATGGGTCCTAAAACGATTGTTCAAACAAATAGTGCTGATTATTGAAACATGCAAGGCTGAGCAAACACTACGCAGTTTTATAACTAGGATCTCAGCTGACTCTTGGCAATCACCACTATCACTTGTAGCCTGCTTAACCCTCTCAGTGTTCCTGATTAAAATTTTAAGTTCCTGATTTAGCTACCTTTTTGGTCTTAAGTAGAAAACTAGCACTATCGTAAGACACTTAAAGTGTCTATGTAACGTATTGGAAAGAAACAGAATGCATTTGTAGTATATTTTGAAACAAAAATGCTTCTCAGATAAAGACATTTGACTGTGTACTAGTTTCAGCCTCTAATATCTTTTTGCAAGTGCAGTTGTATTTCAAAATGTAGATAGTAATTTAAAAAGTTTGGTTATCTATGTTTTTCTTCTCAGATTTTTGGGCATGTTAAAAAAAAAAAAAAAAACCCACAGCAGTCAGATGCTGCTGAACATACAAACCCCATCGCTTACAGGACAATACTGAACAGAAAAATGTGCGATGACACTCATGTTGTTATACAGGGTTAAATTGTGTAACGTGTATTGAGCCTGGCACTGCCCACCATCATTTGACTGTGAAAGCCATAGCATATGATTTACATCATTTTCATACTCATTAATCCATTCAGTGAGCCCTCATGTCTTACGAATGGGTGTGGAAAAGACCACTCCCATAATATTTAATCATGGGATAATATAACTTTGTATTGGTTTGCAGTGACCTTTCACTTTAAGGAGACAAATGGACCCAAACCATGCCAGCACAATGCTACAGCATAACAATACTGACCTGTCTTTGAGCTTTGCTAGTTCATATACAGAGCATAATGGTAATATTACTGATATAAGACTGTAATCAGTTTATTTCTGCTATTGCCATGTGACTGTTTCTGTGACCTTTTAATAAAAAGATCAGAGGTTAAGCATATTTTTTTCCCCCTTTGCAGCTGTGATGGCTTTCCTGTTTGACCTAAAGGATTTGGTGGATCTCATGTCCATTGGGACACTGCTGGCGTACACCCTAGTGGCCGCCTGTGTCTTGGTTTTGAGGTATTTCATTAGATTGAATCGTCTTTGTTTAGGATAGACCTCAGATTGGTGTAGTAGTGAATTTGAGTATGCAAATATTCCCTAATATTTTCAAGATTTTTTTCAAATCTCTTCCTGTCTTTGCTCAGGTACCAGCCGGAGCAGCCCAGTGTGATTGTGCAGTATCAGATCGCCGGGTCTCAGGAGGATGCCGAGCCTGACTCCATTAGTGAGGGCAGTTCAAATTACCTGACTAAAGCTCAGGACGACTGCACGCTCCGCAACCTGCTTTTCCCTAAAAACACAGAGCCCTCACGGCTGTCTGGCTTTACTGTCAACATCTGCACCAGTGTAATAGGTCAGACTAACACACGAAACACTGACACACAATTTTTAGAAGGTTCAAATATAAACATGTATGTAACTTGTAGGGCTGCACAATTATTTTTAAATTGTGATCATGGTTTTTGGATTCCCTAATTAATTAAGTAGGATTGATGGCAATATTTGGTGAGTTTAGATAATTGGATAAGAAATCATTTTTTATTGACTATGGTGCATTATATCAGAGTCCCCTGTTGTGGACTGTGTATTTAATATTAATATTTATAAATATCATCATTTAATGTGTTTAGAATAGAAAAGACTAACAAGATTAACATAAGTGGTTTTAAGAAATGAATATAGTTTATGATGTATAATATTTAAAAAAAAAGATTCATAATATAAAGTAAACGAACTTTTGTTCCGAAATTGGCTGAATAATTATGATGAAATGATTTATTGTGACGTCTGTTCAAACTTGCCTGAACATTTTATGTCATAAGTGTCATCTGACTGGAGAAAGTAATAAGCTTGAATCTAATAATAAGATTGTGAGGCCCAAATTGAGAGTAAGTTTTGAGAAAGATGCAGTCATGATGCAGTATAAATGATACAGTAGTATGAAGTGTGCAATATATTGAACATTATACCACAGCACTGTTAAATTCAAATCACAGGTTTACATTAATACGCTCATACTAATGTTTTCATTTGTGTCTTATGCTGTATATTATTTCATTTATATGTTATAGCTACCTGATAACTTGAACTATCCTGTTTTACAACCGTTCCACATCATTAAATGTTACTATACAGTGAGGAAAAAGTATGTGTCATTGTTTAATAAATAAAATCCATTAGCATTGGCAAATTGCTGTGGTATAAGAAGAATAACCCACCTTTTGATATTATTTTGGAATCTTACTGGAAAATCATATTTGGGGTGGAAACAATAACAGCCTTGTGACAGACTGCATCACCACCACCCTGTCATTGATTATTTTCCTATAACAGCACACGCCAGCATGTTTTATTCCTTACTTAACTGGAAGGCATGTACAGAGCACACAAACAGTATATGGGGACACATTTCTAATGTTTTATTGTCTCTGTCACTCTCTGCAGGTGTGCTGGTGTGTGTTTTCTGTATTGTAGCAGTACAGGGTGAGTTTCAGGTCTGGTCTCTAGCTATGCTGGGAGTCCTACTTGGAGTATGTCTCCTCTTCACTCTGTTAATTTGGAGGCAACCTGAGAGCAAAACCAAGCTATCCTTTAAGGTAAGACGTGATGAAACATAGAGCATAAGAATGTAGAAATAAACTGGAACAGCTTAATCAGTAAGCAAGCTTAATCAGTAAGCAAGATGATAATAATAAAAATAATAATTATAATGGAAACCGATATATTTAAGATGTTGTTTTCTATAAATGGTAACGAATAACAAGCTGATAAATATAGTAAGTATAAGTATGCGGTGCATGTTTCCTCTTTCAGGTTCCTCTTCTCCCCTTCCTGCCTGTGCTGAGTATGTTCATCAATGTCTACCTGATGATGCAGCTGGACAAAGGCACCTGGCTGCGTTTTGCCATCTGGATGGCGATCGGTATGTGACTCACCCCTTTAGTGGAAAAAAAAAAAAGTCATAGTTACCAGTATATAGAGTAACGTTATAATGCCGCGAGCCCTACCCAAACACATAATTTAGCTCCAACCACAGAGTTTAATTTCATGCAACACACAGATTACAGATGGAACTAAAGTTTGCAGACACTCTGGGAGCTAGGTTTAAATTACTCCAAACAGCTTCCTGAACCCACTAATATGAAACATTGTAATACAGGCTGTTATGTAATAATGGCTGTTGGCTAACTTTATAACCTAAATTTGTAACAGACAAAGTTACCTGTTGGAGAATCCTCAGTCTGATGATTTGTCTCTTCTGTTTCCAACCCAGGCTTCGTCATCTACTTTGGCTACGGGATCAGAAACAGCACAGAGGCTACACTAGCCAGTAATGGCACAGAAGATGATAACTCCTTTGTTACAGGCAAACCAATATGTAAAATAAATGGACCTCCTACCCCAGAGAAAGAGGCCTTTCTCTCCCATTGTGTTAATGCCGATGACAATGAGGAGGAGGAGGAGGAGGAGGACAGTGACACTTAAGGATGCTCTAATGCCTTCTGATCTTTGTGTTGTAGAGAAATGAAAAGGAAAATGTGCAGCCTAATACAGACTTGTCATTTTGCGATGCCAGGTTTAGAGCATCCGTGGCATAAATGCCCTATTGGTCATGTTGGAGTTTTACTGTTATCAGTACTGATGACTGTGATCATTTTAGACATGGGTGTGTCATATAGTCTAGAATTCTTTATCAGTACTCATGAGTGCAGAAGTACTGGGTGCTATTTTGTCTGCCAAATAACTTGGTTTTAAATAATGTTGCCAAATTGTTTGTCTTGAGTAAGTCCTAACATTTTGAATCATGTATATTGCTGAACGTTGTTTATGAGCAGAGGATATGTATTGTATGTATTGCTCTGTCCTAGGTGTATATATGGGATTGCACTATCAGAAAAGCCATTACTGGTTATTACAACACCAATTTTTTGTTTTTTCATTAGCGTTAAGTATGATTTTACACATCTTTGTAAGGGAATGTCTCTTCATTACACCTCCAGTAGGTGTGCCATGGATTTAAACATGGAGCTCTTCTCATCAGGTCAGACTTCTTTTCCTGAGGGAGAATGGAGATGATTTTTTTGCGGTTTGCTCCTGTCCATGGAAATCCAGGGAGGTTTTTAAATGACTAGCATTATAAGAAAGAGGCGGTAAAGAAAATAGAAATTGAGAAAATGTAGGAAAATGTGCATTAATTGATCATTTTAGTGAAAGTTAGGGTTATAGCGTGGTATTTTTCTGTAATATATAAGGTTAATGATGGGTAAGAATTGCAGTGCCTTGCTATAGGTCATTTGTTTGTAAAGGTCTAATGTTTGTGTGTGCATTTTCTTTTTTTGTGTTATGATGTGAATTTTGGTTTGGGGATTGATGTATTATTTATGCTGCATTCTACATTTACATTTGAGCCACCTTCTTGTTCTGTGTATTCTGGCAATCTTTGTAGGAAAACATGCACATCAAGCTATCTCCTAAATGTCTCATTATTACATGAAACTTTGTGTGTGTGTTTGTCGCCTTTGATTGTGCGTAACACTAAGAAACACTATGAAAGAAAATCCCTACACTTTCAGGACAAAGTTTTACTCTAGAAGCTTGTAAGGTTTTTTGTTTTGTCCCCTCTGGGGGGAACCTTTAACAGTTCTGCATCAGTGTTTCTAATTAAACATGTTCTGTGGATCTCTTCATGACATCAAGGACCCTTTGAATGTAAGCAAAACAAAGTTTGTGATAATTGTATATTTGCAAAATGTATATAATTACTGTTTGTTATAATAAAGCCAGCTGTACATATGATGTATATATTTTATTGTCGCCTAATAAATTATTTACTTCTTTGTAAAAGTCTGTTGTAAAGGTTATTTGGTTGTTCCCCCTTGTGTATTTTTTGATGATATATTTAATGTACAGTGTTCATCTTTTCCATCTATTTCTTGATCTAATTCCATTCAACTACTTACTGTACATTAACCCTTTTTTGTAGTTTGTGGATAGCCTAACCTAAATTGCAGGTTTGCTTTAACTCGGAAGAATTGCAGAATATATTCAACTGGCTGATGCAATACAGTTTACAATATGCTGTTAAGGCCTTAGTTCTTGTGACTGACAGAATTTGCATCATGCAAATTTGAGTAGTTTCTAGTGGCCTCTGTGTGCTGTGGCGTGTAACCAATAGAGTTCAGTATATTTTAAAAGAAAATGTCCTGTGTGGACAAACCTCTGTGAATCACCATCTAGCATCAAATTATATTTAAGACGTAATTTTTCTGTGGCTATCGCGGCCAATGATAGCAAATGTAACTGCATAGCTTGAACTAAATTGGTGGCCACTCCTGTTTGTTACCGTGACAAGACTCTTAACAAATTACCATTAGACCATTAGCTGTTACTCGTAACATAGGATACCTTCCGTTTGAATAATGCAGACAAAAAAGGCTATTACAAGCTGGGAAGTGCCACTCCAGTGGCAGTCTTGTGATGACTGTAAAACTCCATACTAAATTGTATTTTAAGATTATGGAAAAAGAGGAAAAAGTTGAGGTGATGCACATTAACACTTATACAAGTGACCACTTGCAGCACATGGGGAGGAGGATATAAAGTTTTCTCTACATCATCCACTAATTACCCCTCCTTAAATAAATAAATAAACATTTCTGAAAAATTACTGACAAAATAACGTGGTAAAAAGAATGACAAAAAAATCTAAATATAACAATGTAACAAAATTGATAATGGCAGTATTGTAGCATTGCTGGGCAGCAAGGTTGTGCAGAAGGTAGCATTGCCACCTCACAGCTTCGGGGTCCTGGATTCGATCCTGAGCTCAGGTTTCTGTCTGTGTAGAGTTTTTTTTAAGAAAAATTGCCATTTCAGTGTTATTGAGTGTGTGAATGTGTGCTTGGTAACTTGTGATGGACTTTGACATGGGGGTTGAATTCTCTCCTCATGCCCAGTGTCCCTGGGACAGGCTCCAGATCCAGCACAAGCTCCAGGTCCAGGATAAAGCAGTTACTGAAACTGAGGGAGTGAAGCATTGCCGTGCTTCTGAGAGTGAGCACTAATTTTCATACCCATGAGGCCCTTTCGGCTGTCTTATTTTAATGTCTACCATTTGTCAGATTAAGTTTTATTTCATAGTGACTGTTTGGTGGATTTGTATGTGCTGTTATGGCTATACAGATGCTGCTATGTTCATTAGTATTCACTGTTCTGATGAAGCCTGGTGGGTTTTGTTACCAGTTTCTGCCTTAGTAAGCATATGTTTATGCTGAAAGTGAGTTTGCTAATGAGCAATGAGCAAGTGCATTGTTTTTTTTCTTGGCTGGATTTCTTCCTCATTGATGCTACATTATACACTCTATGGCCAAAAGTATGTGTACCATCACATCCATTCCAAAATCATGGGCATTAACATGGAGTTGGTCTCCCCACCCCCTCCCCCATTTGCTGCTATAACAGCCTCCACTCTTCTGGGAAGACTTTCCACTAGATTTTGGAGTGTGACTGTGGGGATTTGTGCTCATTCAGCCACAAGAGCATTAGTGAGGTCAGGCACTTATGTTGGGCAAGGAGGTTGGCAGTTGGCATTCCACTTCATCCCAAAGGTGTTCAGTGGGGTTGAGGTCAGGGCTCTGTGAAGGCCACTTGAGTTGTTCCACACCAACCTTGGCAAACCATGTCTTCATGGACCTCGCTTTGTGCACATGGAAACAGGTTTGGATGTCATAGTTCCAGTGAAGGGAAATCTTAATGCTACAGCATATAAAGACATTCTATATAAATGTGTGTTTGGAACTTTGTGGCAGCAGTTTGGGGATGAACCACATATGTGTGTGATGGTCAGGTGTTCAAATACTTTTGGCCATGTAACAGTTATTGCAGTTTGTGGACCAATTTATGAGATACACTGCCATGAGTAGGTCTAAAATAATAAAAAAAAAACCCTAACGAGAGGAAGCAAATACAAATGGAGTTGTGTTCCCTGTCTGATTCCCACAGAGGCCATGTGGAGGTGCTGTTACTGCATTTTACACAAACCTGGAGAATCTAACAAGCAGCATCCATCCGTTCCGCATCATCCTTCCATTTCTGTGCCATCTCTCCTCCTCCCCCCTCTCTCTCTCTCACTCTCTCTCTCTCTCTCTCTCTGTGCTGAGGATGCTGTGTGTGAATGATCTCTCTATCTCTCCATACCGACATGT
This sequence comes from Pangasianodon hypophthalmus, assembly GCF_027358585.1. Taxonomy (NCBI): domain Eukaryota; kingdom Metazoa; phylum Chordata; class Actinopteri; order Siluriformes; family Pangasiidae; genus Pangasianodon; species Pangasianodon hypophthalmus. The sequence goes on along the minus strand of NC_069723.1, from coordinate 15,544,695 downwards.
GGACTGATCGTGCAACATTTTCCCACTGACTCTGAACATCTTGCAAGGTAAGAACATTTTGTTCACCTCGTGATGCTGTGCATTCTGTTTAGAGTGTAATGCTACCTGTCACCTGCTCCTGCCTCTGCCTCATTTTACAGTTACTGCAACCCAAGAAAACCATAAACACACTGGTACTGCTGCATTAACACCCCCCTTATGTGGACGTGTTTACGTGCAGAATCATGTGTTGAAACGTGTTGGGTCAGTAAGCATGGATTCAGTGTATGTGGGTTAAACACCATTCCATGCAGAAGGATATAGCTGTGAGCTCTAATGAAGTGTGACACTTATCACTTACTGTGTGTGTGTGTGTGTGTGTGTGTGTGCATTCATATTTTCACTGGTATACCTCTGATGTTTCTATATGTACTCTATATGTATGCATAAAAGAAATATTTCAATTTTTAAGGATATTTAATGTGCACAATTCATTTTTTTATTTATTAAAGCCTAATGCTTGAATCTGTAAATCATATATATGCTTTTTGCATTAATTGATCTGAATAATGACTGCTTTTAGTGTGTAATGAAATGTGGCAGGCTTAATCTTACCCATCATTAGCACATCCATCTTTTAGAAAACCTGATTAACACACACCAACTAAATACCAATTTACATTTTCACTTTACATATACACTGATTTGTGTAGAGCGTACAGTCTTAGCATTTTCCTGTCTTTATGCACGTGCCACATGCCACATAATGAAGTGTCTTATATGTTCTATGATCACATTTAAGAGCACACATTTGGTGTGTCTGTTTCTGGCAGAATGTTGGTGATGTTTCATAACAAGGTCACCAGAGAGGAAGTCACACTGGCACAAGAGCTCTACATAATTTAAGTTATGTTTTTGTATTTTTGCATATGTTTACGTATATAGTGTAATTAGTTTGGGAGCGTTTGCGCAGGTTCAGCTTTTGGGTTTTATTCTTCTAATACAAACACTACTCGAAATTAATATTGTACTATCTACCAAGTTTGCCTGTGGGTCTATTGCTTGAACTACAGGAGATCTAATACCATAGGATTAAAATGGAATATGCTTGATATTATGATTGTGAACATATGAGAAACGTATACATTATACATCATCACTTAAGAATGGCTGTATGGCTGTATAACCTCCATGTGTATTGGCCTGCTGCTGGTTTTTATGGCTTGAGAAACTGTTTTCTGCTAGGACAATCTGATGAGGGATTGGCTTTAGAGAGAAATGGGGATCCTGCCTATGTTCTTTCTTGTCTTAATATTTCATGAGGACAGCAGTTCAGAAAGCTAAGTGCCTTAATACAGGAACTGTTCCACCATTACTTCTCAAACTAAGACATTAGAGTGAGGTGACGATGAAATATGGGATCAATATATGGAGTTTAGATGTATAGACACACCCACAGCATACATTAGACATGTATAAATGCCTGCTATGTGACAGATACAGTATCCTAATGCCTAGGAGAAGCACAGATGTAGCATGCTTGTCCAGTGCAGACAAGTCCTGTGTAAGTTTGCTTGTTTGATTAGGGAACAGGTGCAACAAGCATGCTCTGAATGCATAAATGGCGATGAGATGATTTTTAGTATCTGCAGCAGCAATGTGTCAAGCTGAAGTGAAAGAGAAAAAAAGAGGAAGTACCAAATGCAGCTATGACTAATGGGTTGCAGAAACAAAGTGGAACATGCCACAAGTCTCCTATTAAATTCATGGAGCCACAGTTTGACATTAAGCAGCTTATTTTTTGTGGGTTTTTTTACATCTATCTCTTCTTAACTATCTTTCATTCATGGAACCAGCTTGTAGTCTAAGAGGTGAGCTATGAGTGAGACCGGAGGAACATAAAAGCTACAGAAGACTGTTAAAGATACTGTACCACAGCACTGGTATGGGTTTGTCATTAGGTCAGTGGATAGCACTAATAGGTGAGTCATTTAAACACGTTTATTATGAAAGGGGCTTAATTGCTAAATTGCTTCGCTCTGAACTGCTTTGGCTAGATTTAGTCAAAACGTAGATTCTTTACATTGTTACATTGGACAGATCCAGTGAAAACATGGCAGTTACACCTTAATTTGAATCGAGCTGCTGGATCCTTAGGCTTCGATCCTTATGGCTGAGATTTGACTCTGTCTTGTTGCCTTTAAAGGTACAGCTTGTATTTTTTAAAAGTATGTCTAGACATATAAAAATCATACAATTTTAAAATATACCTTAAAATGTAACAGTGTTGTTGTGTTGTAGTGGATCTGGCTGGTTTGTTCATTTCAGGCTTTTGGTAAATGTTTTTCCAGCCCAGACATTAGCTGCACCCCCAGCCAGGACAAATCTGTTCAGCTTTTCCATAAAACCCACCAAGAAAACATACTGTATAAAGTTGTGTCAGAGGGAGTGGGGTCAGTTATGGGAACAAGGACATGCTTGTGATTTATTTACCTTTAATTGTAGTTCCCGTCATAGGCTGCAGAGGGTTCTGTAAATCACAAACTGCTCCTTTAACACAGGGTTGATATGTTCAAATAGAGCCAATTATAGAACATTACAGTAGACCCTGACTGCCACTGGATACCAAAATAAATAACAGACATGAAACATAAAACATAAAACATGAACTGTACATCACACTTAATGTTAAGAGTACACTGCAAATAATAATAATAATATGATTGCAAGAAAGTTGTACTGTAATAAATAACATTACATATCTATATCTAGGAAAGACTACTAGATTGGAAAATGCTCAGTAATATAGTGGGTTGCTAGATTGCAAGGTGTTCAGTGATCACATATTTGGCTTGGCTTTAGCCATATTTTCAGTTGTGAGTTAAATTGTGCAAAGGTGGGGCATTGTCTAATGTCAACTGGTAGCGTGTACCAAGTATTGGCAGCTCTTATAGAGAAAGCTGAACGACCAAATTCTGTGGCTTTGTATTGCACTTCACAATCACCTCTTGAAGAGGCTCTTGTTTGTCTTATGTTCTCTGAACGCAATGACACAAATTCTTTCAAGGGAGGTAGTGTAAGGTTGTTAGCAATTTTGTACATTAGACAACAAGTTTGTTAAAATTAACAAAATTATCAAAGGTAAAAAAAATATTCTTTTTAATTATGTGACTGTGATGATATCTAATTGTTTTTTTTTTGTTTTTTTTTAATGTGTGTTTGTATAGACTGTGTTAAGGATAGCTTTTCCTATTTGTGACCATGATGTGATGCAGTAGGAAAAATGAAAAAAAAAATCATCGAATGCAAAAACACTTTAGCAGTATCTCTTGAGAGTTGATTCCTTATAAATTTAAAAGTGATGTTAAATGTAACTGCACAAACTATTTTTTTAACATGATTTTCAAACTTCAGATGTGAATCTAAAATGATTCCAAGGTATTTAAAATCTGGCACAATTTGTAATTTTTCGCCATTAACTAGAATACAAGGTTGGACTTCTTCCTCTTTAATTGTAAAGAATATGTATGCGGTTTTCTGGACATTTAAAGTGAGACAGCACTGAGTAAGCCAGTCAGAGATTTTCGTCATTGCCAGAGAAACTTGAGCACCACCTGTTCTCTAGTTTTGGCATGTACATAGATCACAGTGTCATCTGCATACATTTGGGTATGTACATCTGGACAGGCATCTGGAAGATTGAAAAGTAGGGCCCAAGGGTACAGTTGAACAGTCTCTTGAGCAGGATATGTTTGTTTCAACCCGAGTACACTGTTTTCTCATAGTCAAATACGACTCAATCCATTTCATTGCATTGACTGACAAATTAAAATGTGATAATTTAGATAAAAGTACGTTGTGGTTTAACGTGTCAAATGCCTTACGTAGATCAAGAAATACAACACCTCAATAAAATAAACAGAAGTTTCTATTGAATGTTGTTTTCTAAACCCAAATTGCATGGGGAAGAATGAATTACTTTGTGTATTAAGAAAGTTCACGAGTCGCTCTGTTACTACCTTATCTGCTACCTTGGAACCTACTGATAGGATTGAAATAGGCCTGTAGTTGGCAACATTGGTTGGTTCACCAGCCTTGAAAACTGGTGTGATTAACCCAGTTTTCCAGCAATTTGGAAATATACATTGCCTTATCATAAGATTTAAAAGATGGGTAATGGGAGTTAAAAATATATCTTTATTGTTTTTCAAAAAACTACAGGCTAGGCCATCCATAACTTTGGCATTAGAGTTTTTAAGGGTTCTTAAGATATTGTGAATTGTATGCTCAGAGACTGTTGTTAAATGAAATACAGGATGTGCCAAGTTGGGAAGAATAATTTCTTTAGTTCTTATTCCAAAGTTATCAGAAGCTTTGAACTGAGTCAATGAAATAATTATTTTAATTATGATATATACTGGAGTCACAGCAAAACTAGTCTCAGCAAGTCCCAGTGTCTTGAGATTCACTACATCCGGATTCAGTCCTGAGTTGAACAAGTCAGACCAAGGAGATCCAGTCTGACGTGTTGTGGAGGGCTCATTCTGTATGTTCTCATTTTATATATGTCTGAGGAATTTATTAGGCTGCACATAGTCATATGTGTCCTGCAGGGTTGTTTGGGTCTAAATGTATGACTGATCCAGTATCTTTCTTTCCTCTTGCCTTAAATAAATGTATTTCTGTTGGACTGTAGCCATTTTATTCCATTTAGCTGCTTTTACATACTGCCTTTGGGACCTAATTGGCACTGGAAAAGCTTGAGACATTTTGAACCTGACTTTGATTTCCTAGAAAGTAGGTCACTTTTGATGTTTTGCACATAGAAGTGAGGCACTGACTAATAAAGCCGATTCTAAAGCAGTCATTATCATCATTCTGGTTTAGGTTTAAACCTACTAAACCTACATTCAAGTACAAATGTTTAGGTACATCTATTAAGGTTGTTCCTAAATGTCATTAAAATGTCATTAAAACCTATTTTGCAAGGAAGAAAGTTAATAATCTTATCCTCTGGCCAGCCATTAAAATCTTGTTACACAGAAACAAAAACCCCAAAACTTACCTTAACCATTTAGTTACCATCTAGTTAGCCAAAGGACATTCCATGGATGTAAACAATGGATGTATATTTATAATATATTGCATAATCACATTATTCCAAAAGGATTTTATGAGAGGGATGGTAAGTACATTGATTACAAAAAATACTGTATATTAAAATTCAGCTTGACAGCAGACAATACTGCTATCTATCTATCTATCTATCTATCTATCTATCTATCTATCTATCATGAATATTTTTGATTTGCTTCCCCACCAGGAGTACCCATTATAATCACCTGGTTGAGCCATTGGGACTTTCTCCATCTCAGACTTTGAGAGTGGAGTTAGAGAGTTTTTTCTTCTGCCTCTAATAGATGGGTTTATTTTGTCACTGCACCTTAATTTGTTTATTCAGAATTTAGTAGATCTTTACGAATCATGGAAATGAGACTTAAATATTATTCATCAGGTGCTTATCAGTTGCTTGAATGTAGGTGTTAAAGTAATAACATCTCAAGTAACAACATGGACATCTCCAAATGAATTCTGCAAGTAGCTGCAGACAGATTTAGCAGCCAGTATTTAAACGTTCTAAACACCCTGTGCACAAGAAAATGTTCTGCTTAATGTAAAATGTCTGAAATCTTTCTAAACTACCAGAAGCTCTGTAGAAACAGAACATTTTAACATTTTAATCCTTGTATAAAAAAGTAGGTCAGGTTCAAATCGGTCTGTGTGAATGGGAGAATGTAGGTTAGAGAAGATGGAGAGAGACATACTGTACACCCAAAACAGCTTGCTATAAATTCTGTGTCTAATTACAGGTCACAAAATCCAAAGAATTTTGTTCTATTAAGCCAATCTCCCCTGAATAAATGATTCAAATTCTAGTAGGCCTACATTTATCATGTCAGCTCTATTCATTTGCACAGTAAAACAGACAAGCATATATTTTGGTCTCTTATTCAAGCCATGTACTTCTTGATTTCTGCTGCTGACAAGGACAAAGATAAGAATTGTCATGTGTGACTGACAAGGCTGTTAGTCACAGTCTTTAACTGCTACACATTGCTTCTTGATGAATATTTATTACCTTCCAATCATGACCGTTAAAATGATTATATTAGCATGCCATACTGTGCATCATCCAAATGACCCTGACACTGTAATCACTATAGTCCTTGACAGTCACTATATTCTTGACAATTAATAGCACATTTTTACAAATTATTAATAGTACTGTGCATGTTCTATATCTCAGAGATGCACTATGTATGAGTAAGTGTATGAATGATGACTGCTTTTTTGGCACAGTTACTCTGACCATCTGCTCAGTGTGTCTATGGTATTTTGTCACAACATAACAGGTTTAAATCATTTTCACAAATCATAAAAAGGTCACCTATCAGTTAAAAACTGCCATTTCATGTTTGCAGCCAATGCATTTTATGCCTGCAGTTTGCATCAGAAATTTAAATTGAGTAGATATGGGACAGAAATGGCAAACTATCATGTACATCGAAATGCACAGTTAAACAGCTAAAGGAAAGCAGCTCTGGAGTCTAATTTATTTCAATTTATTGCTTTATTCCTGTAACTATCAACTTTTTCTACATTTCATTTCATTGTATTTTTCAAGGATTTTCCTAGACTTTTGTGTAGAAAACCAGGAAGCACAATACTGTACATTAAAGCTGTTTAAATGGGTTTAATGCAGTCTATCCTAACTTGGATATTATCTCAGTATACTTTTTAAATAATCTCAATAGGTCATATACCTACTTTACTTATTGCAGTATGAATTATTTTTAAACTGATATATATGCCCCTGTGTGTTTCCTGTGGGAATAAGTGTACCTTCTCTGAACATTTGTGTGTCTTTACCTCAGGTAGTAATTAACCTTCTGGCGTGGTTTTAGAGCCAGCCGTGTTGCTGGGTAAAACTAGAGCCTATACTTTCCTTTCATCATTTATGGCTCCTGTATTTTTCACCATTCATAAATAACAATACACAAATTCTGTAATGATTTGCATAAAATTATGCAGTATTGAGAACCCTGTTTAAATGTGTTTACAGCAAGCACATGAAGAAAGAAGTAGTTCTGTGGAACAGTAGAGTTCTTGCAATGTAGAGAAAATGCCAGGCTGCTGTGATTGTTAAAAAGAAGCTCAGCTACATACATTGAGGTATATTTACTAAACAAAGTGGTACATACAGACTTGTAGCATCTGTTTATGCTGGTAGGTGTGGCCAGTGTAGTGGTTATCTATTAAAAACGTGCATCTAATTAACATACTGTAACCTCAGTATTATGGGATTCTGTTCTGCATTTTGGTTGAAAATGATTTAACCACATAAACCTCATCACTGGAGAATGCCTCAGTGCTTCATTTTCCTGTGGAATTACTGTCTGCTAACCATAATCATTCAGTATGAATATGCAACATGGGTGCCCCAGGCTAATCAAGATTGAAGTAAACTTAAAGCGTAGGTCTTGCTGAGCTGTAAATGTCAAAAATGTGATGTCCTGATTGCAAAACGACTCTTCACCCAGATCATATCTTATAATACTAAGGTCATGATACGACTGCCTTTCTCATTTTGTACTAGTCTTCCTGTATGCCAGTAAATGGATGGATTGTGCAATTTTCTTATTAGGGTTTTTGAATCCCACACAATCAGAAACACAAGTAAGGAGTGAGCATCTTTCCTGTTTTAAAACAGATGCTCATTTTTAACTGGTTGAATTAATTGAATATGAGTTGCATCTATCACATTGAGGACATATGAAAACATCTATGCAGAATAATCTGTTTAATTTCAGTACGATCATCCTGGTTATTTGACAGTTGTTTATGGGTTTGATAATTCAGCAGTAGGCTTTGACTTTTATAAATCATTTTACTATAACCGCATGGGTGATGTGTTAACAAAATGTAACATTAGCTCGCAAAATCTCTAAATCTCTCTCTTAAATCTCTCTCATCTCTGAAGCTGTTGATGTTGCCTTTGAGCAATAAGTATTACCAAAACATCTAGTATTTTTTGCTGTGAAAGGGAAACATATAAAGTCATAAAATAGGCAATGAGGCAATGAGACATACAAAATATTGTGTTGCTGATGAGCACATTAAATTTATCCAGATCGTGCATATTTTCTACATCTTAAGGGGCAAATATCTAATTAAAGATGTTTTGTGAAAATGATTCAATAAAAATAAAAAGGGCATTAAATTCATAATGATATCATTTAACCAATTTAGCCTTTGGCATTGTGCATTGTATTAAAGCAATTCATAGTCCGCCTGTGAAAGCCCTGTGCCATAATGTGATTTTTTTTTTCTTTTGTTTCTTCAGCTGGTTGAAAACAACAGCTTCTGGTGTCTGTCAAAGTGGAGCAATTACCGTTGCTTCATAAAAGATGCAAGAATATATTATTGGATTGAGCTTGTAAAGCTGTAAAGCATCTCAAGAGTCTCAAAAGAGAAATGACACTAAAATAGATGTGACAGTCATGAGAACCTAGAGACACAGTTACTTAATGAAACATGAGCATGAATGACAAGATTGTTGGACCTGTTGGATCCAGCTTTCAGGACGATCATGGGGAAATAAGAAACAACAACAGGTGCGCTGAGCATTCATGGGATGGAGATGCCAATGCAAATGAGATTCAGAGTAAAGATGGTAGAATTTTGGAGGACATTGGTACTCAGTCATCTTTTGTATCTCACACTGAGGAGCAGGACAAAATCATCATCTGGGGCACAGACTCTCAGTATGATGATCCTGAACTGGCAGAGTTTGAGATGTTGGAATGCCAAGAACTGGAGGCTTACCTTGTTGATTCAGAGGATAGTTATGTTAAAGATGACGGTACTACAGTAGGAACCTTTTCCAAAACTATCACTCAAACTGAGGTTGACATTCAAAAAGACACAAAACTGGACACGAAGGAACAAGAAACAGCTTCCCACAAGTCCATTAGCAAGGAGATGGAGACATGCACTTCTAGGGCTGAATTTAGCTCTGATAATGATGTATTTGTATCTTGTTACTCCACAATGTCCAGTCTTGCCTCACAGTCCTGTCTGACCATCTCAGATAAGAGCAGAAGTTCTCCACACACTGAAGGAACTCATGTAGATTTCAATCTGAACACTACTGTTTTACCTGAAGAACCCTTTTTAGAAGCACAAGAAAATCAAGAAGCTCAGAACCAACCTGTAAAAACATGCAAAGAATCCTCAGGCCAGTTGAAAAATGACATAACTGAATGTAAACCAACCATTGCAGGTGCTAAAAATGAGCACGACGAATTAGAAAATGCCAGTAAGAACAATGCAGATGCTGCTGAGAAGCACCCGACTTCAATTAAGGAAGAATGTAAACATAAAGATCCAAAAACAGTTTTATTTCAGCAAAAGTCTTGCCAACCCTTTGGGTCAGATGACGCACATTCTTTTTCAGTGGCCAGCAAAATTCCTCACGATACCAGTCATGAAATAAAATCTAAACAATACCAAAAGGAGGAAACTTTAGAAATGACTCAGAGGTCCTTTAAGCCAGACTCAACAGAAACACCCAGTCAGAGTGTGGTAGCGGAACCCAGACTGTACCAGAAACAGGCATCTTTTGAAAGAACTCAGAGTGCTAGCCCATCCAGCCTGGAAAGACGAATACCATGGGGCACTTCATCACGCCCGTCTACTCCTCCATCTTCCAAGACCACCAGCTCCCCAAAACGACAACCACTTTCTTCACCAGTCAAGACTGTCAGCACACGAACTCCAAAACAGGAACCTTCTGGTTCTCCACAGAGGCTTGCTAGTGGTTTGAAGCTTCCAAGTAAAAGCTATTTCAGTAGCGGCATCCCAAAACCAATTCCTCCTCAACAGCCATCTAAACCAGAATCTGACATTATGAAGTCCTCTCCTCCTCAAAGGCCTAAAAATGTCCGCCCAAAAATCATCACTTATGTCCGTAAGAGCCCTCAGCCAAAGCCACATTCTACAGAGAGTCCATATGAAGCATCTACTCTGCCTTCAAGGCTTTCACCATACTCTAGTATGCCAGCCACAAAAGAGCAAAAAGTTGCAGTATCTAGAAGCTCACCGGTGATGAGCTCCTCCAATATCCTACATGACAAGTATCGGCAGGAGTTGCAGAAATCAGGATATTACTCACCACCTGGCCTGATGCTGTCTGGCATCAGACCACCAGGTCATACTGTACCTCATAAAATGGTAGGGAAGTCAGAAAGTTTCCATGGTGAACTCCCAGGCAAATATCTGCATGAGGTGAGAATTCATGTAAAAGGATTTGCAATTTTTATTAAATTGCTATATTTGGAATGGTATTGTCATTACTGTGTAGATGTTTGCCCTATGTTGAGATTTTTAAAAGAATCTTCTTGATTTTTTCTAGGTGGGCAGAGGTGTCCACCTTGGTGCATATGAAGTAGCTGGTGCCTATCGATCACCAAGGGCTCTAAGGCCTCAGCTCGGCCTTGGAGCAGTCACAAGACAACCTACAACCAAAGCCAGGATGCTGATGACAGGCCAGAGGTCAACTTCACCTCTCAGCCACTCAGCTCCAATGGGGCAGCCTACGCACTGCTACCAAGATTCCATAGGTTAGTTAGCGCATGTTCCTGGATGATTGAATAACTCAAATAAGCTGCTCTGTAAAGAGAGAAAATTCACAAAATTGTGCTCTCTGAAGATATCTACACTGGTAATGAAACAAACAGCGAGGCCCCATGACCACAGATTTTGGTGCGGTAGAATGACATTAATAACGACACAGCCTCAAACAAATTCAAGCCAAGAAGCTATCACACTTGACTTATTCTATAGATTATTTTTTAGAATAACCCACTATTAAGAAGTTTTAAGTTCATCCAGCATACAGTCTAGAAGCTCATTTTGAAATCTGAAACTAATGCAGATATCTTCAGAAAGCACAATATACCTTTGTTCAACTGAGAACAGCTAATATCATTATCCAGGGTTACCAGGATTCTTTGTGGCCATGGAATATTTAAAACAACCCCAGTTTGGCATGAGAAAACCCTGACATTAACTGTCCCATCTCCTGTTCCACCTCCACTGAAATCATTCACTGAGCAAGCGTGAGGCAGCATGATTGCTGCACCTTTGTGCAACATCAAGAAAGGCAAGCAAATTAATAGAACATTGGCTTATATATGTCAAATAGTGACATTTTTTAAATGGTTGGTCATTCAAAAGAAGTAATTAGTGTTAAACCAAATTACAGTAAAATGCATGGAATTATAAGAAGATCAATATTTATTGAAAGACCGATAAAATATTTGATTGTCATACTGTTGGCCTTGTATTGTGTGTGTGTGTATATATTTCTGTATATATTTGGTCCCATTTATGATTTGATGACTTGAATATTACTTTTTCACTAATTCACCAAAAATCTAAATCTACATCTAGACATGGGTTTATAGATATAGTAATTATAATTTATCTTATAAGGTATGAATTTACCACTGTGCAGCCAAAACTCTGTAAAAAGTATGCACCTGGTGTTAGATGTGTGTAATATTCATTCCATGAAAACATTGTCAGATTCAATATTGTAAAGAGAGAATTAAGATATTTCTCTTGTCAGAAATTCTAATGAATGCATTTTTTTTGCAATGAATAAATCCTGTACCATACGTTACATCTCTAGACCTGTGTACCAAATTATGCAGCAGTGCGATCATAAAATGCACAGGCTAACACTCTCCTCCCCAAACGGTTCATGGTTTAATTATCCAGCCTAAGGCTAAAGCGTCTCCATACCAGCCATGAGGCTTTGTACTGTAATCATTTTGAGAATTGCATATGCATGAGGCCTCTTACACCATTTCTCTCTTTGAAGTTGAAAACCCATGACAGCAGTCAAATTCAAGAGCTGCTCATTTTACACCTTCTGAATATGTTTACTGAGCTTTGATTCTTTCATATTCTGCCCAGTCTTACAGCCAAAGCTCAAGATTCTCTCTAGTTTTACTTAAATAGAGAATTTTTAAATTTGCTCCATATAGAATCAATGTCATCTATAAAGCCATGACAAATTTAATATCCCTTTAAATTTAATAAATTTAAATTTAAAATCCTAGGGCTGACCAAAAACCACAGCAGAGCCCATGAACAAGGCCCTATCTCTTAACCACTCATTATCAGATTTGGATTGGATTCTGCTTTGCTTTGTTGCTTTGGATAAAAGCAGAAAAATATAGTATACATTTAAATATCATTTTTTATCCTGGAGTCCATTAATCATTACTTTACAGAATATATTTCAAATCACTGACATGCTTGTGGTACCTTCTGGCATAATTTATGTTACAAACAAATCTACTGCAAGAATATTAATAACAAATAAATCCAGCATGAGATGGAGTACTTCTCTTTCTGAGGTCTGTTGGGAGTAAAACAATTCATGATTGAAAGGAAATTAAGATTTAGAGTAAGAGTTTTACTGCTGCGAGTGAAATCTTACCTGTGCCAGAGGATTATGCTGGCCGTACAGTCCAGTTTATAGGCTATAGGGCAATCATTTTTTCCTATTAATTATGTACCTTTGCATAACTGGGAATACTTTAATTTCAGAAGCTTTAAATTCTCCTATAATGTGATATATGATATTTACTATCTCCAGTAGTATTCAGTGAATTTACTAATGACCGTAAGTATTTATATATACTTTTAATAATTGTAGCACATATATTTTGGAGAGAGAATAAAAAAGTGTTAACAAGAATGTTATATATATATTTGTTTTTGTTTGACTGGAAAATGTGAATTATGCACTGTTTATTTTGTAAATTTCATTTACACTTATTTTTGATAAGTGCCAATAATTCTCCAAGGCACAAGTCTTTAATACACTTTATTTACCTTCTGTTACTTGTGTATTGATGGGAATACAAAGTAAATTCTTTTCTAATGTTTCATCAGGGGAGCTGAAGAAGCCAATATTAGAAGTCGCTCCCAAGTCCCTCCTCCCCAAATCAGGTCAGTCTGGCCTGCGCCCGCCAGGCTTCTCCCACCTACCCACTGCTCGCCTGGCTGCTTTCGGCTTCGTTCGCAGTGCCAGTGTGTCCTCCGTGTCCAGCAACCAATCCAACGATAGTACCCATAGCAGCCCATGCCGCCCTCCTCACTGTAAGTGCTCTTTTGACTTGAATTTCTCACTGTGTGAGGAATTAGCTCTGGGTATACAGTGTGTTATCATTATTATTTGCAGGATTGAAGTTCCAGGCTGCTGTCTGTGACAATACTGGGATTAGGGTAGAAACTGTTTACTGATGCATTCTCATTAGTCTCCTGCATAGATCCATGCTCCTTAACCTCAGGACATAGTAAACAGAGTTTAGAATAAATGATTTAGGAATAGAAGTGTTATGCATGCTTCCACAACAGCAGTACTATAAGACATCTGGGACTTAAATTATTTATAATTTACAGCTTTTGTTCCTAAAATTCTCTTAACTATGCCAGAGAAAAGCAACAAAGTTAAATTGCTTACTGTCTTATGCAGCATTATTTCTGCAGAGGGAACATAATTTGGTAAATGGATTTTAAGTAACCTCATTAAACACAGAAATCAACTGCGGGTTGCTATTCTCATTATATAGATAATGAGCCATAATAGTAATACACATGTTTTTGTGCCAGGGGTATTTTTTTATCAGTTCCAAATGTCAAATGCAGTATTTTCCAGTGTTTGCAACATTGCCAACTGTGATTTACTGTGTTCCTATATGGGAGAAAGGAAAAGTGGAAAAAGGGAGAGGGGGTTAATAGTGGTATTAATGAGGCAGAGTGAAAGTGTCAGAGGAGAGAGTTTGCGAATTCTGATCAATTTAAATCATTCCATGGTATAATTTTAAGGGCAGAAAGGACAGTAGTCAAGTGACAGATTTCTCTCCCTAGTCAGTTTGTCTTCCCTCTGGTGTGGGGACTTGTGTCCGGTGTGAGCCTGATTTGTACTGTGTATCGTGAAGGATTTGATTTCACCCTCTTCTTTATCTCTTCCTCCAGCTCACTGTTGCTAGGGAAGGATGCCTATCATTAATCTCAAAGTTTTTGGTGCTTCTCTGGGTGATTTTCTTCCTCACAGAGGGAAGGATTTCTCGCTGCAGGCATAATTACGTTCTAATTGCTCCAACAGCGGCACAGTTTTAGTGCAGAATAGAGAGTGTCGTTCACGCAAGCAAAAATAGCTACAACGAACTTGAAATAGCAACTGATACTTGTTTCAGCATTTTCTAAATTCTCAAATATTCTTAAAGATCCTAAATTTCTTATGAGGTGTACCCTTACATATTCACACTACATGTGTCTATATATTATTAAATGCTTACAATATACTCTCATTGTGCCAAGATGACTCAAGTGGGTGTATGAAATTATACTCAGACTTGTGTGTGCTTGTTTTGGTGTGACTGAGTGAGTCATAGTTTTACTGCTTTTCATCAAGTCTGGTCACCCACTCTATAATGTGTTTGATGCTGTTTTGCTCTTAGGTTTAAGCTTTCAGTATTTATCAAAAAAAATATACAGTCTCCATAATTACTTTTACATTAAACAAACCATATTTTTATAATCTTATTTGTAGGTTTTCAGTCATCGAAAAAGAAATGAAATTCCTAATCTTCAAAATGCAGATTTGCTCTGGTTCCTGATAATGTAGTTCTGGGAAAATTTCATTTAAGAATGATCAGTTAAGAATTCTGACCTTGAATTTACCTGTACTTGACAGTTGACTTAAAAGTCCACTTAAAACTTCTCCTAACATTTTTATATAAATAAATAACATATGTATATGTGTGTACAGTGATCTTGATGGTTAGAAAGGTGCTATATAAATAGAATACATTATTATTTATTATTATTACCGAAAAACTTTGGAAACCCTGTTTTTCTAAAAGAGGATTGATAATAGAAGTCTAAGAGGAGTTGCTGAATTCCATCAACAAACATTTAAAATACTTGGCTATATAATGTGATTTCAAATCTACAACGGTTACACTAAGGATGAGACAGACATGACAGAATTGTAGCAATAATGATGGTATGGAGTTTTTATCAAACTTTATTTAATACATTTCTGAAGAATTTATGAAAGTGTCCTGCCTAGGTACAGTACACGTCTTGCATAAACACGTATTAAATGCCCTTAGACTTAGAGATTTCTTGTTCTTTTCTCAGTACAGGGAAATGTGTTGTCCTGAGTAATCACATATACACTACAGATAGTAGGTAGAGTTTATGTGGAAAATTTGACTATATTTTTATATGTTAATCTGTCTTTGTGAGTTGTGAGGTGTGAGGCTCCTGTGTATTTTGTAGTGTGTGGAACTTTTATAGATCTTTTTGCTGCAAGTGTCACTGTAGGCATCTTTCTCTAAACGTAGTCACTGCATGAATTCATTGTCTTTCCTCTGCTGCAGAAGCAGTGCTGAGTCAATAGCTGCAGTATGTGAAAATGCTGAGAATAGCCTTCTCTCTCTCTCTCTCTCTCTCTCTCTCTCACACACACACACACACACTCTCTTTCTCTTCTGAAAATACCCAAAACCATCAGTTCACATTCAGTAACTGTAATAAGACAGTAAGTATTGCCACCATTGGCTCTTGGTTGTACACAGGATTGCTCCTTCTTTTGAATTTAGGTGGCAACATGAAGTTAGTATTCAATCTATTAGTCTGAAATTGTGCATTCTCCTAACATAAAAGTACACGACTCAACCCACCAATCCAGTGATACATTGTACATGAGTTGATGTAAATTAGACTACCCTCAGCGTAGTTGTGACTCTCCAGAATCTTGAGTTTGTCACCCCTGCTATGACTTTCAGAGAAGTTCAAGCTTGTCTGATACTATAGTGAGGAAACATTTGGCTCTTAGACAGCTGGAGGTTCAGTGGCGGTGCATTCTAGTGCTGCCGACTTTTATGGCCCCGCTATCCACAACTCGTCTGCTTGTTATTTACATGTATGCCTGTAGCATTTTTGTCAGATGCTGGGGCCAGTAAGCACAAATGGAAAGCTTGAATAAGAAATAAAACAACAGCTGTCGTCCACACCCGAAAAGATCTCTTGTCCACGCCTTTATGACCACTTTTGCTTTCTGGCATGATCTAGTTCATGGTGAAAGACACTGTAGTTGACCTGCTGTGAAGTGTCTGGTGATAACAGCATCTATCTTTCAATTATTCCTCTGTGATGGACGTGGCTATTAGCTATTGATATTAGCACACTGCTGGTGTGGCTATCAACTCCCATCTTCAAGTTTCACTGCCCTGAAAGAAGAATTCAATGTCAATGATGTAGCAAAGAAATTAAGTCAAGAGGATTTTTTTTTTTTTTGAAAGACGGGTTTGATGCTGAAATGTTCACATTACTAGGATACTTTATACCGCTTCTTACCTTTGTTTTTCAAAGAGACACACCGAAGCAGGATTTGCTCTCATGTAAGTGTGGATTAGAGTATTAGATTATCCATGGAAATGTGTTATATCATTTTCTTTTAAAATGCTTGACACTTATTTATTGTAGTGTTAATAATGTATGTGGCCTTGTGGCCCTAATGTATGATAACACATACCAAGAGCTATATGCCAAATAGCCTCTGCTTGCTGATATGAGAGAGAAAATACAACCTTATTAGTTTTGGTGATTTAAAATGTTCTTCATGCTAATGTTTTGGGTCACTGTATATGTAATTTGATGAAGTTTGCGCTTGGTAAGGTTGTATTGTTTGCACTGGCAAATGGAGGGAAATCCATAAAAACTGTATTCTGACATAATACAAAATTTCACAAATGTAAATATATTTTTTTTTTAAAAACTACAGAACAAACTACCACCAGTACTACTGCAATAAAACTTAATGTTAAAAAGAAAAAATACTGTATTTTAAAAACAGAGAAATACATTTTGTAAGTAATGATAGCTATCTAAATTTGCTAAAATGTAAAGGCTCTCTTTTCAAGAAAAAAAAAAATCACTGTAACATAAAAGTTTGTTATGTTTTGCTACAAAATCCCAGCAGCTTTTTCTGTTAGCTGTTATCTAGCAAAAAGTCAGCTGTCTCAGAGAGATGAGGTCATGTGACTCATTGTTAGTAGTGAAAATAGTAGTGTAATTTGTCGATGTGTGTTTCATGGAAGGTTTTCAGGTCTGCAGTCTCTCCCAGTGTCAATCTGTATCTCCCTGTTTTGGTCCCTTGGTCTGCTATACATCTAGCATAATTCAGATCTAAGGTCTGAGTACTGGGACTGGACTGGAGCTATTTTGATGGTAGAATGATTGTAGAATCAAGAATCATGTGACCTTAGGAATAAGAATAATGTGACCTAATTTCACTTTGAAAGCAAAGGTCTACTGAAATGGAGCAACAGTTTTTTTTTTATTAATGCATTAGTCATCTTTCAATCACCAGGAGTTCCACTAGAGAATTTAAAGTTCTGTCACTAATTTAAATGTAATAATTTGATCTTGCTGTGTGCTCAGATTCATCTGAAGGATCTCTCTTCTCTATTACTCATAGTGATGCAAGCTTTTGCCTACTAGTGTGAATAGCATGGGGAATGAGTCAGTGTTCCTGATACTGGCATGATTTTAGGCAGAACACAGAGCCAGCAATTTTTTGTTTGAGATTGTGATCATGAATAATCTAGAGAAATAAGCTGGAAACTGCAGGGAGAATGCAGTAGAGTCAGGACTTCATGTGTTACAACATTCCAGACTCTGTGTTTGTTCTCTGTAGGTCAAAGCAATGAAAATGAGGAGGCCCTCGTGCCTCGTGCTCCTTTCTCCCCCAGTGACGGTGGCAGTGGTAGACGATCTAGCTGTGGAAGTGCCCAGAGTGCAAACCGCCGCTCTATGGTGCCTCCACCACGTGGTTCACCTGTTGGTGAGTGTCTTCACCAAGCCTCTGTGTCTTAACAGTCTGTTTATGAAGACCCTGATTCATCAACTGATTTGATGAAGTGGTGTTTAATCTTAGTGTTCTTAATCTCCATGTTTAATCTTAGTACATTGGCTGCACTAACCAATATTTTTGAAAGATCTTCTGCTACCTGTACACCATCATTCTCACTGTGTGTGTGTGTGTGTGTGTGTGTATGTGTGTACATTTCCTGGCAAATCTTCAACTGTTCCAGACTCCTGAAACATTCTTTTCATTGTCCCTGACTGTTGTTAATGGGACTTTTAAATCCTTACGTATTTGTATTTCCATTACATGACTTGCTCAACAGCCATCTGTCTTGGTTTTTTTTCCTAACGGTGCAAGATGACATAGAGATTTTACAAATCCATGTCCAACTCTATATTTACATCCCAGAGAATTGGGGCATGGTCGGGGCAAGGAATATTTCTGGAGACGGAAAGCACTTTTAGTATTATATTATATTATATTATATTATATTATATTATATTATGTTATATTATATTATGGTTTTTATTAAGTTGAGGTGTCAAAGTATGTTACAGGCTGAAAAACCCAATTTTGGTTAAAACCTAAAAATTGCCAAAATAGTGTTATATAAATTGATACATACTTATGAGAATGATTTTTTTTTTAGAAAAAAATGTAGCTAGTTTCTCCAGTTGTTTGAGTGAAAAATTTGATTGTGTAATTCTTATATAATAGTAGATGTAATAATTTTGCCTATTCTTTTCAAGGGTGCCAATAAGATTAGATATTAGGTTGTAGAAGGGTGCCAATAAGATTTTATTATTATTCTTTATTCACAAATGGGTGTGCAAGCAGTTAGGCTTGTTCAGTACACCAGGCAAATATCCAAATCATGAAGACATTGTTGAACTAGCAGAGTTTTTAGAAAGTGACTGGGTTTATGGAGGGGTGTCTCTCTCTATCGCTCTGCTGACACGCTCAAACTGTGGCCACAGGACCACGTGGGAGGCTGGGATGTCAGTTGGAGTGGTTTGGTGCTGTCAGGAACACGCCACTGTCACTATGGTAGCATTCACACTTCACACCCTGTCACACGCAGTGTGTGAAACTGTGCCTCAGAGGCCCTTAGTGTGATTTCTTTGTCACCAGTAATTTTTTACAACCTAATAAGACACTGATCCTGTTAGTGCCCTGTAATCTTATTCCCATCTGTAATAGCCTGGTGTAAGGGCATATATTTAGTCTACCAGGCTGTTCCATTTCTGCAGGTGTCATTCCTGCACTGGGTAATGCAAAGAATGTTGGCTGTGCAGACATGTAGACATGCAGCTGCTATTACAGCTGCTGTGTATGTCTAGCTTCATCCTGCCTCCTCCTTTTCATCATCATTCTGTTATGTCATGTTACGTCATCACTGACTATGTATACTGTATATACACTCTGACTGTTTTCTCTTTGTGCCTTGAGAATTTGAGCAAGACCATCAACACCAATCACACCACCACCACAACAGCACCACCGCACAACCGACAACAACAATAACGCCAATAACACCACCCCAACCAACACCACCACCAGCAATACTACCACCACCACCACCAGTAATAATAATAATAATAATAATAATAATAATAATAAAAGTATATATGATGAGGCACATTAAGCTGTTTTTTCCTTTCAGAGATAGGACTACATTTTCAAAGGAAAGAAGTGCCAAAATTAATGTTTTTGTCCTGCTGTTTTAATTAATCTCTTGGTTTGTGAACTGTCTTACATATCTGCGGTGTATTAGTTTAGAACTTACTTAGAATTTATTATTATTATTATTATTATTATTGTTATTATTATTATTAGAATTTATTTATTGGAACTGTAATATTAACAAATATTTTATAGAATGACTACATAGAGTTCCTTAGCTCAGAAAAACATTATCAACATAACATACATTGTAAATGCATCATCATGTAGATAGCTTCTCAAAGAGCATGGTCAAGGCAGAGGACAAACTGTTCCTCTAAGGATTCAGACACAGCCAGTCAGCACTTTTGCTCTACGTGACGCAGGAAGGTGAAATTTGTTGGGGATGTCTGCATCATGGGCTTTCAAAGATCTCTAAAAACGGGTGAATTGGTGCTCAGAGCCATCTGGTGGGGGAACAGTGAGTGAGAGCTAAGCTAGTTATGTTTTTCACTAGATTTGCTGCAGTGCCTACAGCAGAAAAGACTTATGGAAATATGGGAAAGGTGCACCACCTACTGGTCACAGTCTGGTCTAAATTTGAGGGTTCATTACCAGAGGACCTACCAAGAGAACATGAATTAACCCTTTCAGACAGTGCAACCACTGGAATAGCATCATATGATTCATCCAAACCTATAAATTTATTGATTAATTGTAAGAGTTCTGGTTAGAGTCAAATTCAGCACTGCATAATATAATAAAATGAATATGAACATAATCAAAGGAATAGAAACATCATTAGTAAAAGGCAGATGAATAAGGACCTTCCATTTTATATAGATGTTTTTATAGATTAAAATAATACTGAAATTAATTATTGATGCCAAAAAATGTCTTGAAAGGAAGGAAGAATAATCAAAAAAGATTGTGTTGAATGTTCCATATTGATAAAGTTATGTCCAGGTCTGAGATTTAAATTATACACATCATCTCTACAGAGGCAGAAATATGTAATGCAAATATCGCTGTAACTTGAATCTTAAAACTTCACCATTTCTGATATGTATGGTCTCTTGGTTTGGTGCAATTTTTCGGGATATTATTCTTTTCTATATTATTCTTTCATAGTTTCATAGTTTCTTTTAAGCATAGCATACTTAAAAGAACACACCAGCATTTTTTTTCCTTCAAACTTCAAAATGTCAGTTTAGTACATCTGTAACACATACACTTTTACCATGGGCACTAATGTCAAAAGTCTCACGGTACTGAGAAAAGAACAAAACAAAAAACAACAACAACAAAAAAACTTCAAGTAAAAAACTTCGACAATTACAGTAAAGGTACACTATATGGCCAATGGTATGTGGTCACTTGACCATCACACACATATCAGAGTCTTCCCCAAACTGTTGCCACAAAGTTCTCAGCAAACAATTGTATAGAATATCTATTCTAAGATTTTTATTCACTGGAGCTAAAGGGCCCAACTTGTTTCATCATGACATTGTCCCTGAGCACAAAGTGAGGTCCATAAAGAAATGGTTTGCTAAGGTTGATGTGGCAGAGTGGCCTGAGCCCTGAGCTCAATCCCAGTGAACAACTTTGGGATGAAACGCAAATGCAGACTGTGAGTCAGGCTTTCTCTACTGACATCAGTGTCCAACCTCACTAATGCTCTTCTGGCTGAATGAACACAGATCCCCACAGCCATGCTCCAAAATCTAGTGGAAAGCCTTCCACAGAAAAGTGGAGGCTGTTATAGCAGAAAAGAGGGGACCAATGCTGTGTTATTGCCCATGGTTTCGGAATGGGGACATATGGGTCATGGTCAGATGTCCATATACTTTTGACCATATAGTGTATTATGATAACAGAGACATGATTTAATGTTATGTAGCTTTGTTAAATTTTCTGAGACTGGAGCAATAGCAGCAATGTGTAATGTAAATTTTTTTCTCTGTTTGTTGTAAATAAGCTTCTAGAAAGGAGTTTCAAAGAGATGGCGATGTTGCTCATCCTGCTCTGTCCTCCCCAAAGAGATTTGCAGTGGTCTCGCCCAAGCCTCATTCCCCCGGTGAGTGTATTGTTCCTCTGTGTGTGTGTGTGTGTGTGTGTGTGTGATATATCTTGATTACCACTCCCACACACATACTTCATATCTAATTACCCTGTGCATGGCTCCTGGGGTTATCATAGCAACATTACAGGAAGAAAGGACCATTAGAACACAGGCTTGTCCCTCCACACTTAGTGTATGTACAACTCAATAAGATTAGACAAGCTAAGTTGAGCTCTGTTTAATAAATTGATCATCAGAGATGTAAAATACAAGTGAAAGACATTGATGGATGTAGTATTCCGGTCTTTAATTTGGACCTATAGTGAGATACCTTCATTTCATCTACATATACATAACCAGGTAATTGCAACAAGCTTGGAAAAATATCAGTGTGAACTGTGTGAGACTCTTCACTTTCTGTTTTTGTTGACATGGACTCTTACATTTTTTAGGCTAGTGCTTTCTTCATGCACTCTTGTGTGTAATCTATACCTCCTAGATTACTGTAAATTGCCCCCCCGCCCCCCAACCCCCCCTTAGTACTCATTAATACTTGTGTGAATGTTTATGCATGTGTATGTGAGGTTCATGTCATTTGTGTCTGATCATGTTCCCCATAAATACGCCCAGACTCAGTGATGGTATAATTAATTGTGTGTGATGAACTCTTCACATGGAGTCATATACTGAAATTTAAAGATTCATTTCCAATTGTGACACATTTTGCAAATATTTTGAAAGTCGGTATCTGATTACAAACTGAAGTGATTAGGCTCAGGTCCATTTCACTGCGGCACATAGCTATTCGACAACTTGATCAAAGCAGGACATTCACTGTGTGAGGAAATCACACATAGTTAGTGTGGCATGCTGTTAAACTGGCTTCTTTCCCAATGTAATCTTTATAGGAAGATTATAATAAAATGTAAATAAACTTTTTTTAAGTAGAGGTGTGCAATTATATTATTGGCGTAAAATCCCAATTTTGGCCCAAACCTGATTTTTGATGTGTTTTTGGCTGTTTGCCAGAATTCAGCCACCGAATTAGTAGCTGCATCCTTCAATTATTTATTTTAACCAAAAAGGAACCTTGGAAGGTCCAGGACACAGTTTGTTTTGCTAATATATTTGCTTACCTGAGAATGGATACCCAAGTAGAAGCACCTATTGTTCTGGTGCTAAACACAGCCTAACTACTGTTTATTGAATACCATAGCAAACGAACTAGTTTTCCACATACACTAGATACATATGTTGTGAGGTTGCTTTGTGTTAGCTAGTTGCTTTTGACCATGAAATGACATCTGGCAATCTACAAACATAAATATGACTGTTAGCTGTTAGGGTTAGGTATTCTTACATTTATAAACATACTCCTGAATCAGAACAATTGTTTAGTCTGTCATGTTTGTCAAAACTTTCATGGAACTCTGGTTGGGTGAACAGAATTATGGGAATGTGTACAATGGGAATGGTGATGTGATGCTCTAAAATCTGGACAAAATAAGTGACCCTAAAGAGCACCTGCCTTCCAAATGGGAGTAAGCAATATCCGCCTGAAAAGGAACTATGAAAAACGAAAAATGGCTGCCATTAACTGTAACCAAGCAACACTCATCACACAACATATCCAACTAAAAACTAAAAATCAAACTGTTCTATACAACAGACTAGCTAAATAGCTATTTTACAGAGTTAGCCTGAATTGTGTTGTGCTAAGGGTTACTTCTGTGTTACTAAATGTTGTTTCAAAGCTGTTAAAAAAGATTAAAACAAGATAGTTTTAACACTTGACTCCCATTTTTAATGAAGTTAACCAACTTAGCAAGTGCTTCTTTAAGGATTTAGTCACTGTTAGCAAGCAGAGTGTGGTTCTTTTATATTATACCCTTTCTATCCCCTCTGAGCCTAGAGACACACTATTTAGTCCCATGTTTTCATATAGATGGAATGGCAATGAAGTTGACTTCCCATTTGTATGGTTGTGTGTCAGTGCGTCAGAAGTCATGTGTTGCGCGTCTCGGGGGCCGGACGGAGGGATTGGATGCAGAGCATGAGCACCTCCTGGCGGTACAGGGGCTGAAACAGCGCTGTGAGGAACAGGCCAAGCAGATCATCGCCCTGCAGGCCCAACTCGGAAAAACCTCACTCTGCATGGATGTCTTGGCGATTACCAGTCAACACTTCTGCCACAAGGTAACACACACTCATGCCAGCAAAACACACATTGCTATTCATTTAGCTGTGACTCAGGACCTGGTGACGTGATGATGCAATATCAATATTGTAATATATTCTCAAAGTCTCAGTACACTTTGTTGAGATATCATAGGCAAAATTAGTGTTTTTAATAACATCTAATATCATTGGTACCTATAATAACCAGCAGCTGATTAGACTGTAAAAGCTATTTTTGTACCAAATATTTAATTTTCCATTTTTCATTTTAAATTTATAAGCTTATAAATAAATATATCATTGAAAACTGTTTTTACAGTTTTTTTAAATGCAACATTATTGCAAATACCTTGCCATCCATAAATTTTGAACACCCAGAGTTTATTATAGTTTATTATAGTTTATTTAGTATTATTGCCACAGACAAAATGATATAGAATAGCAATTAAATAAGGAAACCTAAATCTTTGTGGAACTTAACTGATTGCTCTAAACTACCTAAACGGCTCTAACTGAATGCTTTATTAATACACATAAATAATTATTTATTATAGACAGTGCTAGTACTAACTTAACACAGTGCTAGTACTAACTATGAAACAAATATGTAGTGTGTTATATGTGTGTAATTAGAGAAGATTTTGTCATTTTTCTGATTAGATTATATTTAGACTTTTCTAGTATGTAGAATGAAATACTCAGACTGAACTTGGAAATTATATACTTTAATAGTAGTATTAGTGTAAAAGTAATAACTTATTTTGTATTTTTCATGCATCAAAAATGCTTTACAAACATCACAACAAGCAAAAAGAACAATTCATTCATTTATTCGTTCATTCAATCATTAAAATATTTCAATATTAATATGTATAAATGGTAGTAGTATGTCAGTGTTTTTTTTATAATACTTTTTATGTGTTATAAAAACGCTAGATTTTTCACAGGGTTTTATCTTATGTATAGGATGGGTTTGAAACTACAATAAAACATGTGTAGGAGTTAATTAGTCTGATGACATACACTGACTAATCACTACAGCAGCACCTGCTCCCATGGTCAATTACTACAGCTAATAAACCTAATAATCCTTCTTTCTACAGGATGAGCAGTGTAGAATATTCTTTTACTGCTAAATGTTTCCATTTATGTCCTTGTATATTTACTGATTTTGCTGTTTACTCTGCTATTTACTTTACAACTCAGAAGATAATCAAATTATTTACTGTTTCTCTCAGTGGTGGAACTGATTCTTTCAGTCATCTCGTGAAGTATAAAGACATCTTTTATGCGGGGTAGAGTGTTGTGAACTGAGGGTGGCTTATACGACTCTGTGCTGCTATTGTGAGAGCGGGGTCAGATTTGACGCTTTCCCATTGTGTTTAATTGCTTTGTGTGTGTCTTGGCTCCCTGTGGACACTGTTGAATCATGCATCTCCAGGCTCTTTATCGATCTCATCCTTACATTTCTCCATCCCTCCCCCTTTTATCCACTTCCGCTTTTCAGTCGACGGATGACACCCATGTGCATGTCAGTGTATGAGAAGCAGAGAAGATGAGGGTGTGAGGGAGGAAGGGAGGGAGATACAGGGGGGAGAGAGAGAAGGAAGAGAAGAGGGAGGGAGGGAGGGAGGTAAGGGTGTATTAGGAGAAGCTGAGATCTAGGCGTTTGCCGGTAGCTATTGCCAAAGCTGTCGTGCTATGATGCCAGGGATGAGGTAAGGCTATTTAAAGGGACGCTAGCGTTCTCCTCTTTCTTTTGCATGATATCCCCCTCCCCATGTTTTCTCTGTCTCTCTCTTGTGCTCTCTCATTCTTTCTCTGCATTAGCATGGGTCAGAGCTGCAGTATATGCTCTTTCTCTAAGTCTCTCCCCCTCATTTGCTGTCTGGATGCTCACTGGACACGGGTAAAGCAGTCGTAGCTTTAGTTGCACTCTCAGGGAGGATGCCTGTGTGTATGTGCTTCTGTGTCTGTGTGTATAGTGTGTGCATGGATTGATTCAGAGAACTGCTGTCATATTGTTCTTGAAGTAGTTTGTGTACTTCTTTTTGTCTGTGTGAATTCATTCATGTGTGTGCTTTTATGTGTGGCATTGGTGTATGTTGATTAGCAGCTGTGGCTATCCTCAAGACATGCTAGAGATCAGATCACGCCCCATGTTTACCCTCAGACACCTGATGCCAGATGTTTCCATAGTAGTGATCTTTCTCACTATTCATCTTCTTTAATCACTCTGAATACTCATTTCCACTTTTATTCATTTACGCAAATAACTTTCCTCCATTGACTTTAAAGGTTGAAATATAATCATATATTCTACCTTACATGGTACTGTGCAGTGCATTCACAATTGTGGGTGTGCTGGGGTTTAATCCCTTTATAGGACTGGATTTATGGGGTCGCTAGTAGGTGGGAACAGTGTCCTTGAGATAGCCCCTGTCATGTTCAATACAGATTGTCTCTAGTAGGAAATAAAACCTGGGGAATCAGGGATTTATATTCATGAAAAGGCTCCTTTAAGACCTGCAAGTCTTAACATGTATATAAAAAAAAGATCTGATTGGAAGAACGATGTGAATAACCTCACACCCAGAGGTTAGCAAACTAAATCAGGTAATAATGTAGGTCATGACCCCGCATTTTGCTTACAACGATGATGTGTGGGAGACTGCACCTGCATTTCTCACTATATATTAAGATATGCTAGAATATTCAGTACTTTAGTACATTAGTGTTTGATGCATTATGATGCTCTACAGTTTCCTGTCAGAATGTCTGTGTACTAAAATACTTATTATATTTAATGTCTTTGTACTTACACTAGGATTATGAAAGTGATGAGTCATTATATATTAACATTGACATGGATTATGAACTAATATTTCTAATGCAATAGATTATATATGTATTATATATATATAGATCCTGCTTATGTTTAAATACAGCATCTTATATTTATATATGTGTATTGATTTATACTGTCTGGGTGTCACTGTGTTGGCTGATTGCACAGCTTTTGTGCAAACAGACATGTGACTTAGGAGGACAAATGAGCAAATCTATAGCAGTAAATTAAAATTTGTTGCTAGACTTTGCCAGTGAGTGTTTCTGTTCAGTTTTATTATTACTGGGATCACAATTCTTAAGTAATCCACTGGTACTGTTAAAATCCTACTCAGCTGACATTTTCAGTGACTTATGATACAGTCAGATACAGAAATATTGGCATGCTCAACAAAGATGGATAAAAAAAAATTATGAAAAATGTCTTATTATAGCTGGAATTATAGCTGGAATAAATGGAAATTTAAACTTAATGGAATGAATGTGGTTATAATGTTTGGAATAAATGGAATTCCCTACTGGCCTCAAATTAGTTTAAAATGATTAGTGGAAAAAAAAGGATTAGTGAGAAAGAAAGATGAATTAAGTCTTGCAGTAATAGCTGACTACGCTGCAAAAAAATGATATCTTAGCAAGAGAAATTATCTTGTATAAAATATAAAAAAATATTATTTGTTATTATGAGATTATGATACAACAAATGTAATATTATTAAGTCTAGTTTTGGAAGTTTTTTACTAAGTACAAGCTTTTTTAGCAGAAAACTAGAAATAAATGTTTGAAATAAGCTAAATTATCTACCACTAGAATGACAATGTCAAGCTTGTTGTAATCATAATTTCATGATGAGAATTGTTAGATAAATTCAATTATATTCAAGATAATTTCACTTGATAAGTTTTTTTCAGTGCAAGATATTCTTTTTGAAATATTACAGTCATAACCTGGACAGATTTGATTACCATGCATTAGCCATCTCAGCATCTATTAAGGACTGGAAATGAATTAATGAACTCAATATAATTCATTTAATTGCAAATGATATGTATTTCAGGATTTCATATTTTTGGTTACACTATTTTGTATTTGTATGTACTAATTTACGTTCCTCTGTGTCTGTGTGTTGCAGAACGAGAATGCCTTGGTGAAGGAGAGGGAATTGTCCCTGGAGCTTTCCAGGATCAGGGATGAAGTGGGTAAGTGGAGATGAGGCTGCTTTGACTCACCCTGTACACTAACTCACACAAGATAGAGCACTGGTGGCATGATGTCATCATGTCAGCTACCTATTACAAAAACGATGAGGAATAAATGTAGGGAAATCCATCAGACCACACACTCTTTACCTAATCTCCCCCTCCCGTCTTTGTAATTCTATCTGCCTGTCGCTGTCTGTAGTGGTCAGCGTGGGCCGGTGGGAGCGTTTGCAGGGTGAGAAGGCTGAGTTGGAGCGCAGTTTTGAGCAGCAGCTGAGGAAGCTGAAGGACGAGCAGGAGAAGGAGCTGCAGGATCTGCAGGAGAGGCTGAGAGAAGAGCAGCAGAAGGAGACTGAGCTTCTGCAGCAACAGCAGAGCAGCCAGCTAGAGCAGCTCAGCACCCAGCACCAACAGCAGGTCAGACGCATGCATCAGCCATTTACCTCGTTTTTCTCTACACACGTTCAAGCCCCAAGCTCTTTGCACTATGAAATAATAATATGGTTCGTCAGGTGGAGGAGATGAGTGAGAGCCATGAGGCGGCCATGCTG
The DNA here is from genome assembly GCF_027358585.1 of Pangasianodon hypophthalmus. NCBI lineage: Eukaryota > Metazoa > Chordata > Actinopteri > Siluriformes > Pangasiidae > Pangasianodon > Pangasianodon hypophthalmus. The sequence continues at coordinate 15,516,198 of NC_069723.1, read as the reverse complement.
GAGATGGAGGCCGCTCATAACGCCACACTGGCCACTCTACAGGAGGAGCACGCTAGGACAGTCAAAAGTGAGTCCTTTGAGAAATCTACAAATGCTAAACCTTATACATAATGAAAAGGTGGAGGATATTGCATTTTACAAATAACACATGTTAAACCACAGCACTGAGTTCTTGATTCTGATTTGTCAGACGGTGTTGACTTTTTTCTATAACACTATGGCTTGGATAAGCAATGCCAACACAAAGGTATTATCTTAATGCACCTATTCTCTTTACTAACAAAGAATTCAAAGAGACATGTTTGGCTGATGCTGTGCTTCAATTAATGTATCTTAGCAGTTAATGGGTTTAAAAATAATTGTTCTTTAACAGTAAAAAATACAAGATTTTTCTAAGGAAGTCATTTATTTAACATTTTCAAAAGACCTTGAGACTATAAGGTTCTGACTTATTTTGCATAAATTAATAAGAATGTTATTTGCATACCAATCTTTAAATTGCAAAATATTGCTTCAGAATGTTTAAAAAAATATTTAAAGTTGAAAAGTAAGTGGTTTGACCTTGTTGGTGGTCAGAATCTTTGCAGCTTGATATTTTAAACTCACAGAATTTTCACATAGACACTTATAATTACAAGTTTCTTTATTATTGTTGAAGACTTTTTAACAGTCAGATATAAAGTTGTTGCTTTTCTGGTGTGGGGAAAGTCTTCAAGAGAGAATTAAACACAGAGGTAAATGTTGGTGAAGGATCAACTGTTTCAGCTGATATACAGTATGTGTGAACAGTAACTTGTTTAATGGACATTATATAATATTAAATGTAATTATAAATGGATAAAAATTATAAAAATATGTACTGGTTGGCAAGTTGCCGTGAAAAATGAAGCAAAATGAAGTAGACTACAGCGCTTTTGTGCTGTATTTCTTACTTAACTGGTTCTGGTTTACTTTTATTTCATGGCTTCATTAGTAATGATAGAGATTGTTCTTTCAGACCTCAAGATGGCACACGAACAGCAGAAGAAATCTCTGGAAGAAGAATTTGAAAAGCTCAGATTGTCACTGCAGGTAGAAAAACTGCTTTTACTGTCCAAGCAAATACATTTCCTTTTCTTTCTGATGGCCAATGTGATAAGTCTGTTTCTGTGTGTTGTTTATGGTGATGTGTTCAGGATCAGGTGGACACACTGACGTTTCAGAACCGCAGCTTGAGCGACCGAGCCAAGCGCTTTGAGGAGGCTCTGCGCAGAAGTACAGATGAACAGATTGTGGTACTGCATTTAGCTTCACTTGCATTTATGTGTGTGTGCAGTTCAGATGGTATATTCTATAAGCATGTTCTCAACAATGTTTTGCAGTTTCTGTATTTCGCAGGCATATTTTAATATATGTATTTTTGTGTTTATGTGTTCTCAGGAAGCTTTGGCCCCGTATCAGCACATAGAAGAGGATTTAAAGAGTCTCAAAGAGGTTCTGGAGATGAAGAATCAGCAGATCCACCAACAAGAAGTCAAGATATCTGAGTTGGAGAAACTGGTTAGTGTTACTACAGAAGGAAAGGGGAAAGTGAAATTAAAGCATGTCTTATATGATCGGACTGCAGGGCTGTAACCGTGGCAACAAATGGAATTACCCCTCAAAATTCATGTGCCTTGTATCAATTTAAAATGATTAGAATCAAATAAAGCTAATGAATTAGGTTTTGTGTTACAGTGCGAACAGACAAAAATGGCAGTCTAATGCAGTAAAGGTACTGTTTTAGCATCTAGCCAGTCCATGTGGACATCACACTGCATTCTGGAATTGATCTACCATCTTGTCTAATAGGGCATTTGTTTATTTGTTTACACCAAGCTAGTTTCAACCTGATAACTTCATGGTACGTAATCTATAGAGCATCCTATGTCTTTTGTGCACTTCTTTTTCTACAAGCTTCAGGGTCTCCTCAGGCTGTCTCTACTTCTGGAAGTTCCTAATGTGAAAACAGACTTAACTACTGTGATTAAATGAGCTTTTCATACCAAGATGTAGTCTAGATTTAAAGAAAAAACAATTCATTGCATTCCATCTTTAAAAGATAGTATTAAAAATTAGTATTGTCTAAAACAGTTTGTGGTGGATAAACCACATGAAAGTTCTGTGGGTAATTGCAATGTCGGCCATATTGTCCTCCTTCTGTGATCCTGGACAGTCTTGGACACATGCAATGCCAAACTGTACCGGTCTCACTAACAGATGCCTGAAGTTTGGCTTGTAAGACTAACATCAAGCAGATAATGTGGAAAGGATCTTTTGGTAATGTTGTGACTAACAACACTGCATGACCTGGTCATGGAAAGTTAACAAAGAAAGTACTTTAGCGGGATATACTGCCTTCAACTTTTCAAATTTTTTTCTTATTTAGTTTGGCTTGAGTACATACTGCTTTAAACAATCCAGCAATTACAGGTTACAAGTTACAATTACAAGCTCATGAGCAGATCAAAAGTGAATGTGAAAAGGATTACAGATTACTGACAAAATAGTCATTTGAACAACATGTTAGCTATGTAACATCCATTTACTTCCATTTACTTCTCCAAAATGTCACTGCGGGTTAAAGTAGCCTTGAAACCTTACCGTATAGCACTGCATCTCAGTTTGATTTAGTGTGCATTACTACTTAGCAAAAACTGTAAAACTGACTTGTTCGACAATAACAACAATTAATGAAGTGTGGCCAAGAATGGTGACCCATACTCGGAATTTGTGTTCTACATTTAACCCATCCAAGTGCGCACACACACACCCGGAGCAGTGGGCACCTGGGGAACAGTGCCTTAGTCATGGTATTGACTAAGTCATTCACTCCCCCCGACCTACAAGCCCTGCTAGACCTGAGACTCAAACCCACGACCTTCAGGTTCACCTTCAGGTTACAAGTCAGGCTCTCTAACCATTGGGCCACAACTGGGGGCAGGTGTGGCCTAATGGTTAGGACTGAATCACCAAGTTAAAGATTCCTACCCATTCTGATCATTCTTATAAAATAACACACTTTAATGTATTACACAATATTGTGCATAATTCAAATGCTCTTTTTGTGTGTCTTTGTATAGGCCCAGAAAAATGCCTTGTTGGAGGAACGTGTTCAGGTTCTACAGCAGCAGAATGAGGACCTTAAGGCGAGAATAGACCTGAACCTTGCCACGTCCAGGTCTCTACACATCTGTACACTAAAGATCATTGAAAGACTCAACATGTGCTAAATGATTATTCAGACCTTCAAATAATTGTATTGGTTTAAAACTCCTGCAAACACACATACATGGGGTTGATTAAAATTTGCACTTTGTATCTATGAGCTGTGTAAGAAAAAAATTGATGGGGCATGCTGTTATAGGACCAAAGGAACTTTATTTATTTTCCTATAACAGCATTTACCAAAATGTTTTATTCCTCATATACCACAGCAGTTTTCCAACACTAACAATTTTTTATTTTTTTAAAGATTGACACTGACTACATTTTATCAGACTACTGTTGTGTTTAATGTCGTGTAATGTCCACAAAACAAGTTAGTTCCTGTTATCACTTGCGTTATAGCAGCCTCTCTTTTTCTCTCTCTTTCAAAGTTAGTAAGACCAAGAAAAATGCAGCTTATCATGTTACATAGAAAGTGCAAAGTCCTCCATCCTAAAGAATTTCCCATGTCAGAAAAGTTACAGCTTTATTTCTGACTGTTACAAAACGCTGACACTGGAGACGCCTTCTAAAACGTAAATATCTCCTTACAGAAAATTTCATCATATCCAAGATCATACACACATCAGTTTATGTGGCGTGCCTGCTGCACAAGTCCCTGTACAAGTTGTTACTGTCAAAATCAATGTAATTTGTGATTTACCTACTGTCAGAGCTGCTGTTATAGAAAATTATCAGAATTTGCAAAATCAACAATTCAGCATGCTGTGGTACAAAGGCAGATAGTAGTGGATATAGAATTATCTAGTGGCAGTAACTGTGGCTTCAAATGGTAGATAAATGAAAGCCTTTGGTATATTAGTTACATTATTATCTTGCATGTAGTTTGCGTCAGGCTAATCATTTTCCTCATTCTCTCAGGCAACTGTCGGAGGAGAACGCTAACCTGCAGGAGTACGTGGAGAAGGAGAGTAATGAGAAAAAGCGACTGAGTCGCACAAACGAGGAGCTGCTCTGGCGCCTGCAGACGGGCGAATTGAGCCCACGCATGTCACCCAACCAGTCGCCACTCCATCGACCTTCTCCAGGCCCTGGCTCACCATCCCACCTCCCACCCTTTCCTAGATGAACCACACCATCTTTCTTTCATTTTCTTCCTCTCTCTGTCTTTTCATCAATTTCATTTCAACTGTACCCTCTTTTATCAGGCGTAAGTGCAAGCAGACACTTAAGGTGCTTTCTGGAGTGATATAGACTGTATCAGTTGGGCTGTATGTTCTGTAAATGGGTGCTGATAACTAGGTTATCTCAGGAGGCTCAGGAGGACCGTGTCTGAATTCAAACCCCTAAACCCTCTATAAATCTGTCTTACACATTTTAATTCTGGATGAACAAATGGGACTCTGTAATACATTTTCAGTATAACAGAACAGACAAACCATTAGTTTGTTCATTTTAACAAATTTTTAATGATCATCATCATATAAACATGAACACAGCCAGTTTTGAGCTGCAGATTTTTCTACCCTACTTGTATCATGCATAATGAAGTACTGACTACCACTGGCATGCTTTGCAAATTGGCAGATTTAATTAGTTTCTATGGTGCCTGTATGTCAAGCTTTGACTAGCATTTGCAGCTTAGATAGGATAAACAGTCAAAATGAAAGCATAAACAAGATACAGGATTCCTATAGTTAATTATTCATTCATTCATCTCCAGTAAGTGCTTTATCCTGGTCAGGGTCACTTGTGGATCCAGATCCTATCCTGGGAACACTGGGCATGAGGCGGGAATACAGCCTGTATGGGACATCAGTCCATTACAGGGCACCATCCACACACATTCACACACTCATTCACACCTAGGGACACTTTAGAGTAGACAACTCACTTATCCACATGTTCTTTGGTAGGTGGTTGGAAACCGGAGAACCCTGCCACAAAGAACATGCACAGAAACAACCAGAATGGTTTCTGAACATTTAGAACCACTAAGCAACAACTTACTCGGCACTATCCACCCCCACCCCCACCCCCACCCCTCTCCAACCCCCACCACCACCCCTTCCTTAATCATTTCTTTAATGAGGGATTAATAATAAATAATAAAATAAATACAACTAAGCAAGAACTATAATATATTGTTACATAAAGAGCAGTTTCTATTCTTTTCACACCACAAGGGGGCCCTCTGGAACTTCCTGATGCATAAACGATAGAAATGTGTGCTTTTTTGCATATCTACTTTAAAAATCATGCATTCCACTGGTGGTCTGGGGGCCCTAAGCAGCCACTTATACCACTTTTAACAAGAAACAGCCCAGGAAACTCTACACAGACAGTAACCCAAGCTCTGGATGAACCAGGGATCCTGGATACCTGTTGCGACACCGTACTGTCACCCATAGTAAATGATTATTCATCCAATTTCTTTGTAGAGTTATACACTAATCCAACACAGAACACATATTTAATATGGATATTTCTTCCCCTTCAAATATACTGTATAGTCCTCACTGTTTTAGCGATGAGAAAAAGAGTGACCATCACTGTCTTTATACAACCAAAGTAGTTCCTCATTCATTCTCAGTTTCCATAACATGTTATGGTTTTCATGAGCTCATTGTTTAAAAAGATATTAAACACAGATTGTCCATGGATATTGAGTGAGAAAAGTAAAATATTTTCAAAGGGTATTTACATTATGCTAATGTACTTCACTATCAGGCTGTTCTCAAGACTACTACCTTCTCAGTGCAAAAAAGATTCATGCCTTCATCTTCTGGTCAGCAATGTTTACAGAACTTCATGTCAGCCCTCATTCAGGAAAACGGCCACTGCTGGTCCTCTCATGGACTGTTTATATGCTGAACAAACCTCCTGCTACACAAGTCTTCCATTTAAACATAGATGTATTTATATACCTTATACCTGCTAAGGCAACACTGAAGAGATTTCATCATGAGCAGGAGAAAGACTTGGCTACATTGGAATGTTGCTAAGGTTACATAAAGCTATAGCAAGATAATACCATAGCCCTAGTACCACAATGTTAGCCCTTGAGCTGCAGTACATTATGGCAAAACTGCTAGCATGCTCAAATTTTCAGTGATGTACTTTTGTCTGTCAAACATGACATGCTGACAGTGTCAGGAAACTAAACGTTATTGTGTAACATTAAGTTTAAAAGTTAGCAAAGAAATCTGGATGTTTTGCTAGCATGGTAAGTACTTTAGCATTGTAATAGTTCACTTCTTCGTGTTAGCTGTGCTTCTGGTTAACCACGGAGACTTTCAGGATATACAAACTCAAAGCCATGATGCTTTTCCAAAAACAATTTCCAATCTTCATTTAGACTTTTTAATATTTGAGCATCAAATTCACATTTTCCACATTTTCTGTTTTTTCTTCTACACAAAAACACAAACCAGCTCACAAAGGGCTTAGTAACTAGCTGTTGAATCAGATAAGGAAGCATAAATCCCGGAAACTGAGACTGGGAACTAAAGGGTTATCAGTTAGCAAGATACATTAACCTTTCCATTGTCTGTGCTGCAATTCCAAACAAATGATACAAATGATAAATAATTAATTGAAAACTGGCTGCCACTAATGACTTATTTGAAATACCTGAACCTAAATGAGTGATGTACTTATACGAAAGCAAAGGTGGTAATGAGAAGGTAAAACATTTTACTCCTTTATGTTTTAAGTTAATTTATTATAAACATGAATGGTGTTATTTATTTGCAAATGTCAATATACAGTAAGTGTATTTATGTTTTCTATGATTACTGTAGGTTTTTACAGTACAATATTGTATTTCACTCAAGCAGACAATATCTCTGGTCAGTGTTTACTCATTTTTGGAAATCCTGCAAACCTCCAAAGCTAAAACAGCTTTTGTTGTCTCGTTCTCAGTGTTGAGCTCAGTATTTTTATTTTTGTATTGCATTTTGCATTATGTATCATTATCATTTATCCCAGTCACAAATTAATCTCAGGTTAAGAAGGTTCTTTTGAAGGGTCTTAAATTCTACAGATGTACAAATAGCAACAATATCTGTTTAACTCATCGTACAGCTTACACATTTCAAATGTATAAAATTGTTATGCATAAAATACAAAATCACCTGAGAACATCATATCAGGTAAACATACTGTGGGGAAATCGAGAGAGATTGAGAAATATTTATGATTTCATATTTGATCCATCTATATCAAACTTTGAAATTACATTGTATCCAGTTTTTCAGTAGCTTGTTTTATTTTGGTTACAATTTGTGTGTGTGTGTGTGTGTGTGTGTGTGTGAATCTCAGACATTTTCATTTTAATACTAAATTCTGAATGAAGAATTCATTCTCAGTTTCTGGGTCTTAATTTATGTTGTAAAATTGATGTTTGTTTTATCTGAAAAGAGAGCATGTCTTAAAGCTGTATTAAAGCTGTGATTTTGTTTTATTAAGCTGTTGTTGTAAACCAGGTAAGTATAGATTAGATTACAGTTTGCAGCTAGAATGTATTCAGAGAGATCTGTTTTGTATATATATTGCACTTTGGAAGTAACTATAAGTTCAAGAACATGGATCAGGCACTTTTAAAGGAATGACTGATTTACAGTTTACAAGAATCTTAAACTAACTAAGCCTATATGATAACAGCAGGCAGCAGCTATGTATGATCTAAATTCAATCAATGTATTGGTTTATAAATTAATAAATAAAAGAACACAGTACCATAGCATTGTATATTCAATTCAATTTTATTTATTTGTTGTTTTTTTTTTTTTAATTTAAAGCAGCTTTACAGAAATCCAGATATTTGTGTGATATTGCTTATATATGTAAATGTTTTGTATATAATCAAGTAATATGACACTTAGCATGAATACAGCATCTCAACAGAAAGGGATGAAGAAAAGACTGAATAGTCATTTGATACAATTTATTTATGCCAAATCTTATGTCATGTTACATATTAAGTTAATACATCATTATAAAACAAAGATATGCTTTTTAGTGTTTTTCTCTCTTTGTATTTTGTTTCCTAACTCTTTTTACACTTTGCATTTAATCATTTTTATCTCATTCATTTTCTCTTTGCATTTAAATCTAGCATATTTTCTCTGTAAAATGCTTTGTAGACTATTTTAAAAATGCTACATAAATAACATTTAAATAATTATTTATTATATAATACATGTTCATTATTAATAGTAATATTTTTCATACTATTTCTCATAGTTTAGGTAGTGGCATCCAAATGAGAATTACTTGAACATACTCATTTGAATAATCTTATGAAAATACACTACAGTAAAACATAAAACATAAAACTAATAATGAGGAAAACTTAGTAACATAATGCTGTTTTAAGAGCTATGAAGAAAGGACTATGTAAGAGAAAGTTGACCTTAAATATATTCAGAAGTGATTATAGGTTTGATTTAAACAATAAGACATGTCCAACTTGTCACTGCAGACTTATAATTTAACATTATTTATGCGATACAAAGTGCTGCAAGAGGTCAATGGGCAGGGGGAAGATGATGGTGGAGTTCCTCTCGGCTGAGATGGTGTTGAGTGTTTGGAGGTAGCGAAGCTGCAGAGCTGAAGGTGACTCAGCAATAACCAGAGAGGCCTCCTTTAAGGCCCGTGATGCATTCATCTCTCCCTCTGCTGCTATCACCTTCAAAAACACAAAACACAGGAGGACTGAAACATCATAATTTCATCATGCATCCAGAACACACTCCGATAGGTTTATAATTGTACATCCCATTTAGCATAATTAAAAGTTGACAGTGTTTGTTTATTGAGGACAAATGCAAAGATTACATAGTCGTATTGTGTACCGGGAGCTTTAACACTACTATTGTTTTACAGCCAATACCTTCTACATTATTCAGGTGTAGCTGTCAGGGAAGAAGGCAATAGAAACTTTAGCAGTACAGATCATCCTGCTGAGCATTTCCATAAAAACTTATCTCCACCATTATCATTATATTATCAAACTGCATATCATTCATGCATGAATGTACAGAGGGACAAAAGAAAAGAAGGAAGGAAGGATAGAAGGAAGGGGTTGCTCATGGGTTACGGATTTGGGATTTTTGGCCTGATCAGAAGGTTGTGAGCTTAAATCCCAGCACTGTCAAGCTGCCATGGTTGGGTTCTTGACCAAGACACTTAACCCTCATGTGCCCAGTTATATCCTGTCTCAATTTTAAGCTGCTTTGGAAAAAAAGCATCTGCCACATGAGCAAATGCAAGTCTGCTTGAGAATTTTGTAAAGTTTGCATATTTCAAGATTTATTTTAAAAAGTAGGAAAATGATCTACCAATAGAACAAAACATTTCAAACTTGAGTTTAGTACAAATGTGTAAAATTGGCTGATTTAATTTATGTTTAATATTTTTGTATGTGTTATGGAGAGGGCGGCCCACTATCCAAATAGATGAAGGATCAGAAATGAAAGAGCCGTAAACAATAAATAGTCGTAAACAAAACAAAACAGTCGTAAACGCGTGAGTGTCGCATTCCCTCGTCATGACTCTAATAAGCGTTCAGCGAGGACTATTCCTCACTGAACCGCGTTGCTTATATGTATACAGACATTGGAGAGCCTTAACACTGGTCCTGAACTTCAACAGAAACTTCTCTAAGCCTATTCTCAGAAATAAAGCTTTTGCTTCTCCACCAAACTACCTCGCATAGGAGGAAAACCTGCTCTGCTACTCAGCACAGACATCATAACTGCACGCCAACCACCAACACCCAGGGGTTTAAGTAGCAGCGTGCACAGGTGTCGTGCGCCTCTGCTGATTGCCTGCACAGGATTGAGGCACTATAAAGGACCGTGCAGGCGGCCGCGGATTTGCCTGAGAAGGCACCCGGGACGTTATAGTATGATAATGGTATAATAAGTAATACTAGATCCATTTTGCCTGCATGCAAAAATTTTCCACTGCTAACATTACTTTTGTAGGGTAGTCATCCAGAGCTATGAATAACTGAATCTTGTGCAAGTGTTGCAAAATAGGAATGGGAATTAATGTAGTTTCTCTTATTAGTTTTAAGAGTCATCCTGCCCTTCCAAAGCCTCGTGCACTCAGGCCTAATGATAAAACTCACCTTTGCACGAGCCTCTCTGGAGGCTTCAGCCTCAGCTGCCATGGCTCTCTGGAGCTGAAGAGGTAGTTTAACGTCTTTAATCTCCACTCGCTCCACCTTGATACCCCATGGATGTGTAGCTTCATCTAGGGCAAACTGCCAGTAAGAGATACCACACAGACATGAAGGGTAGTGTGGCCTGACTGCTGTCCATCAGATTTTAATCCAGACGTGTAATCAAATATTTGTATATGCAAACAAGGCATTTGTTAGCCATACTGTCATGCACCTGCTTAAGCCCTGTGCTCTATTCACAGCAAGGAGATCCATTGTAAATGTCTTTTTACATATCTACACATTTTAAATGTTGTATTTTTTTAATTTAAAAAAAAAAAATCAGAAACTACAGTCTCTAGTGTTTACTCAGCATGGTGGGAAAAATGTGAAGAATGATCATACTGGTTCAAGCTGACAGGAAGGATACGATAACTTAAATAACCACTCTTTACAACTGTGGTAAACATATCAAACCTTGTGATGGATGGGCTTCAGCAGCAGGAGACCACATTGGGTTCAACCCTAAACAGGAATCTGATAGTACAGTGGGGCACAGGCTTACTGAAACTAGACAGTTGAAGATTGGAAAATGTTCCTGTGCTAACTGTAGCCTCAGATTCCATTTCTGCCCACAGAAGTCACTAAGATCACATATTTTCCCCATTTCAATGTTTGATGTAAACCTTAACTGAAGATCTTCACCTGTATCTGCATGATTTTATGCATTGTGTTGCTACCACTTATTGGATGCCTTATTGGACAATTTCATGAAAGTACAGGCATACAGATGTTCCTATTAAAATGGCCAGTGAATATGGTTATACTGCTATAAAATCATAAGACATGGTCAGTGAGACATGTTATCCAAACCTGCATGCTATGGGAGATGCCCTCTCTGTCTGATAGCACTTCTGACAGGTTTTTAGTGCCCAGGACGTTCCTCAGTGTGGTCTGGGCCAGCAGGCGGGTTGCCTCATCAGCATTTCTCACATTAGCTACAGACAAGATGGGGTCATTGACCCGGAAGTAAACCACACCGTCTACAGACACTGTCACGGAATCCTTCGTCAGAATCTGTGCTCAGAGAAAAGATGCATGCTGTTTAGCAAGATAGATGCTGATCTAGACTGCAAATCTGAGACTGAATTATAGCCCAATGATTGTACCTCTTGAGGTGGAATTTCAAATGTCTTAGATCTCAAGTCCACCTTTGTAAAAGTATCAACACATGGCAACACGAAAAACATTCCTGCAGAACAGTGGAAACAAAAAAAATTAGAACTTGTTTGCTATTTTGCTATATTTGCTATTCCACATACTCTGACTTACAGTGTATGAAGCGTCAGATAGTAATAAATTACTTAGAAATTAGAACTTCGTTAAATTTTTAAAAGATTCATTAAATGATGAGCACCATTTCAAAACCTGAAGGTGCTGTTATACCTGGTCCTTTTGGTTTCCTGTCAATGATGCGACCCAAACGAAAGATCACAGCTCTCTCATACTCCTGGACAAGCTGAAATAGGAGGCAGAAATAACATTTAGAAAATTATTACTTTTACCCAATTTTCTCTCAATTTCATAATTGCCAATGTTTTGCCTATTATCTAGACCCCCCATCTCATCCGTCTATCAGGGTGATGGTGCATCCAAAATGTGTGAAGCCACCTCAACTTTCGAAAGGTAATTCAAAAGCTATCTTCCCACACAGAGAGCAGAGCCAGTTGTGCTCTCTTGGACTCCAGACTACAGATGGTGGTGTAATCATTGAGATTCCAACATTTAGAAAATTACAGTTATCAGGAATTATAATCGCTTAATAGCGATAGCTATCAATAGCCTGTAACTTAAATCTTAGATCTTAAACATACCTTGATGCACATGAATATGGTGATCGGAAACAGTGCTATGGTGAAAATGATAGAGATGAAGATTAAAATCCAGCCACAGAAACCCAAAGAACGAGGGCTGTCATCTGATGAGGAGAGAAAGTGACTTTAAAATTGTGTCATGACAGTTTTTTTTTCCTTCAGACTGCCAGGAATCACAATTAACAATTAAGGACATGGTCTACACTCCTAAAGCCATTGCTATACTGTTGCTATGGTTCAGTAAACTAATTTCTTGGGTTGAGTGGTAAAATCCTGAGCTTGTGCAATTTTATTCAGCTGTCTAACTGAGATGTGGAAATTAAAACTTGAAATAAAAAAGCTTGGATGTTACAGTATTGAGTTCTGCTTCATAGTGGACTGCTTCATGCATGGTTATAATGTTAGGCATAGTATCACAGACTATATCCTCTGCTTCACTGGCACATCTAAAAATGATCCTCCTTCCAAGTGACCACTATGTAACATTATAAATTGTGCAGGCAGGTTTTATATGATTTAGTGTTTTCATTTGTAAACCAGCACTGAATGGGTTACAGCATGTATACAGTCGAGGTAATCCCACTCCCTAAAGAATGCTGACAAATCCCATCCACTTCCTCAGTTATCATTTTTGTTTGTACCTGCCCAGTTTATTTTCTAAAAATTTTTGTTTCAATTTCAAAAATATAAATAAGTTATTACAGAAACCACAGAGACACTGACCACAGACCCTGACGAAACTGAGATATTCAATATAATTACTAGCCAGAGACCCTCTACATGAGAAAAAGTCTGTAATTATCCACAAATGTTTCAGTGGGTGTGGAACCTCTTACCACGAAAACGCAAACCATTTTACAAACTAGGGGAAACACTAACATATCTGATTAGAGGAAACGGTGCATAGACCTACATTTTTGACCATCCTGGTTTTATCAAATAGCAGTATTAATTCTGTATGGTAATGGACTACTAAACTATCCTGGGTCTCAGACAGCTTCCCAGGTTGTCCCATCGTGAGCCTAATGAAACTATTGTGCATATATAATGAAATATAAGATCTGGATGTACATAAATAATGATGATGATGATGATGTACGAAATGGCTACATAAATGAATGAGGTATTGAAGTCCTATGTCCAAAACTTGTTAGTACATCTGAAGCATATTTCATGGAAACTTAAGAAGCAAAGTCTTTCTTGGTAGAGATTTACACTGTGGACTAACACATTTTGCCTTATAGGCATGTCCTGTAAACTGCTGTTTTCTTAATAAATACACAGTACATGCTGCAATCAGTAAAATCTTATGATTCCCCATAGTCTTTCCCTACAGAAAATACTGCACTAGGCATTAGTAATTCTATTTACAAAGCATGACCATGCAAGTTTCACAGACCTCACACAGCAGAAAAGGTTACTCTTTTTTTGTTTACGTTTAATTTCCATTCTAAAGTTAGACTAAAGTTCTCCCTCTCTATTATTAATGAGCTACTGGAGAAAAACAGACACCTCAATTCCTTGTATATCACAGAAGTACCCTCAGATTAATCATTTTCATATAGATATATGTTTATATATATATATATATACCTTTCATAATAGATATTACGCTTTCAGATTTTCTGTCCATTGTTTCCCTGTTGATCTTGTTTTTGTTCATCATATCCAGAGAAGTCATTCTGTTTTGTTGGGAGCTGGTGGCATTGTGTGTAAGAGGAAACGTCACTCTGGGGGCTTTTAATGCTGTCATGAAAAGGGTGGGGCTTATATCTTAGCAACTAGTGCATCACGTGACTCACACACAGACACTCAAGCAGGCTGTGGTACTGGGTGGATCTAAAATGTTTTAGCCCATTATATAATGGACAAAATACAGACTACTTATTGTATGCTGCTCTCAGTAAAGCTTTCAAGATCAATAAGGGATGACTTAAACAATAATAGTGATTACCACATGATTGTGTACTGAATGTCTGTCTTTGTGCCAATATTACATGAAATCATACTCATTGCTTATATCAAATTTTATTGAGTTATGCAATCCACAGAATAATATGCAAGTTGTTTCATAACCACTGGGGAAAAAAAGCAATGCGATTAATAAAATCAAGTTATGTGCCTTCTGTGAAATCTATGATCATACATGGCCAACTATTAGAGCTGCGTTCAAGGTCTCAGCATTGTCACAGTTGAACTGTAGATGTATGTCTGTGATCACCTTGTTTTCTGGCCGTTCTCTTAAAATGTTTCTGCACCATTCTTAGAGTGTTCATGAATGGAAATGGCACATTCACCAGCCAGTGAGCAGGGCAGGAGGATGTCTGGTGTGGAAGAATGAATGCAAATGGGGAGAAGGTCAATGGACAAAGTTGAGACACGTCAACTTTGTCTTTTGTTCATTACCTCCGCTTAATCTCACTGGGGTTTTACAAAATATGGCAGGGCTTCAGGTCTTAATTCTGTTATGGATTTTTGCCCGGTTTAGAGACAAAAAAAAAATTGCAGTAGGCTGGAGCAGCCAGCTCGTATTTGTAAGCTGAGACAAATGATCTAACTCCTATATCTCCTATGATCTGCAATGCAAATAAGTTAGTCTAACATTTAACTTAACTTTAACTTAAATTAACTAAATAATTGCCTTATAATACTTAGATAAGAAATAAAGATATTATCAAAACAGAGATTCTCTGCTTTTCTTTGATTGCCGACCCCAGTAGGGCTAGTGTAGTTCTGCTTAATGCTTTCTGGCCGTTTTGCTTAGTTGCATGTGTAACAGATTTACTAAAGGGTCTAAACATTTATTTATTTATTTATTTATTTATTTATTTATTTTAATTATCAACTGATTACTTCGACCCTGAATCTGACTGGCTAATTGTATTTCACATTTCAGGTTTTTCCTATCTTATTTTAAATTATTTTAATGCTTATACAAACCACATGCAAAGATAATCTTTCAATACTACTACTACTACTACTACTAATAATAATAATAATTATAATAATAATAATTATAATTTCTGTACAAATCCACATCTCATGGTCATAACACTACATATGCTTTCAGTTCTTATTACTTTGATATTCAATTAGTTATAATAATCAACTGTAATAATAATAAAAAAGCTATTGCCCTATAGCCAACAGCAAACTGCCTAGTTATACATTTAGAAAGTAATTAAAGGTCTCTAAAGAACTGTTTGGGTATCATTTGGCACTATGCTGTTTTCTCGAAGTTTAATAATGTAATTTGGAGGGGAAACAATCTACTGTATCTCTAACTTAACTATAAACGTATCTTTGTTCAACTCTGTTCAAGGTAATATCATCAACCAGGGTTGCCAGGTTTCGGCAAAATTTCCAACCTAACTACATCTCACCTTTTTTTTCCTCAGCCCTGATGTATGGACATTACCCACTCCATAATCCCCCATTCCCTCGACCAATAGAAATAGTTCTGTATATCATAGACACACTGGCTACACTTACATGTTGCCTTTTTGTGGAAATTTATTAGATTAGTTATGATTATTTGATATAAAACAACATCTTGGCAGCCACTAGGCTTGTGAGATACAATGATATTATCGTCCCTACAAGATATTATGTTGCCATTATATCCAGTGATGTTTACCAGTGATGTTTATATTACCAGACCTGCCAAATGTAAAAAAAACAAATGAAGATTTTGAGCAAAAGAGATTAAATATGCAACAATGAAGTGTCAAATTTAACACTTTACAAATCATGTGAATGGTGGTGATAATTAGAAAAAGATTTTGACTGGTACTCTGCTGCTCTCTCCTGCATCAACAAAGAAAATGTCAGACATGAGACAACTGATTTTTTTAAAATGCTTATATTGAAATGTGATATTGTGAAATGTGTTTTTCTTAACTGTTCACTAGGCATCACTGCAGAATCACCATCCAGCTGATTTTTTTGTGATTGCCACAGTTCCTGACTGCACAGCTGGTAATATTATTCTGCCTCCCATTCTCTCCTTACACCAGATATGGTGGAAATGCTCGTTTTCCTGTTATTTGTTCATTTAGGCTAACTTTTCTGGATGATTAAATAGTTTATCGTGATATTTTAAAATGGAAAAGTGTAAACAGGGAAAAATCAATATTGCACAAGCCTAGCAGCTGTCCTGTCCATTGCTCCTCCCCAAGCATGGGCCATTATTACCTCTCTGTAGAGCTAAGTGGGGCAGTGAGTATGCAATTGGACCTTAAACAATCTTAAACAATAGAGCAGATGGGGTAGACTCCACAATTGATATCAGCCTTTCAACAATGTTAACCATCATAAACCATCCTCGTATAAAAAAAATAAATGCAGTGCACTTACTGCTCCATAAAACATTATAAACAAAAGAGCATTGTAGGGTTATTTTTCATTTAAAAAATATTATTAATATTAAAAATATTAGAAGTTAATATTAGTAACTGTGGTAGCTGAGAGTGGGATTTGTTTCTATTTTGTCTTTGAAGTTGACAACGTCCCCCATACATTCTTTTACCATTTCTGTTTCTTATGTTTTGGTAAACCCTGACTATTCATAATGAGCATTCATTTGTACACTCTTGGGCTGTAAGAGAATGGACTAGCACTCTGCTGGACATTTCATATTGAAATTTATGATTTATTTATGTTTGGGTTTGTAGTGGAGCTTCACATGAGCACTTTGGACTAATGAATAATGACTGTGCCAGCCAGTATCCAGTCAACACGCTTAGGTAAGTATGCTCCATTTATTTCCAAGGAATAAAATGAACAAGGTAACCTACCACCATGTGGGTGAAAAACGGTTTGTGTGTTTACTGACAGACATCCTAGACTGACTACTAAATCCCTTTAAGCAGGACCCTACAGGTGTTGTCTAGGTGCAGTGACCAGTATGCAACACTAGAGGTAGGTATTCAGCTCAAAGAATTGACAAGGTAAATGGAAATTTCACCACCTCAATAACCAGACAAATATTCTGCTCTAATTCAAATAGACAATTCAAAGAAAATTAAGAAGACTCTAACAATGACTAATGCCAGAACAGATAAGATCTGAGCTTGTTCGTGGGATCACTGAACTACAGCCAGTTTTTCCCCCTACATTCAGTTACAGTATTTATTCAAGCACTCGGTTTGGGCCGCTGAAATATTCTGCTGTGTCCGCATCCAGACGGGGCCACCAGGGGGCCCCTAAGAATGCAGGATGTCACTTAGGACCCTCAAAGGTTGAGAAACAGACCTGCCTGTCATTACATAATTAGCAGGTGCGTGCACTATTTTGGCTTCTGGACCAGTTCTCCAGGATCTGCCTCTATAGTACTCACAGGAACTCTTTGTTGTTCCATCAACACTCAGCATGGTGTCACTCCTCCTGTGCAACCTGGTCGACACAAGCTCTTTTCTGTTGGCTTGAATGAATAGAAACTTCCTTCTCTTAAATTCTTTTAAAACAAAAATATGGATGTTTGGTATTCAATAAGGTTGGAGATTTCAACCTAAAGGTTAGATTTAGATGCTGATTTATAATTTAAGTAATATTTAAGAAACACACTGGTAAAACTGGTAAAATCCCCTGAAGCAGTGTAGCCCCTCCCCAGTACTTTGCATAGCTGAGGCAGATCTGCTGTTAATCCCGAGGATCACTCACTGTATATCACAGAGAACATGACAAACAACAGCTCCGTTGGTGATTTTAAATCCAGGTTAAAATATATATTTGTTTAAATTAGCCTGTTCATAGTTCATGGGACTTTTAGCTTACTAAATGTGTTTTTATAATTATTATTATTATTAGTAGTAGTAGTAGTAGTAGTAGTAGTACTTCAAAATCCAATCAGATTTACTTACATGAGGAGCTTACTATAAAGATATTACTATTTATGGTATGTTTAAATGATGATTTAAAATATGGAATGTGCATTTGGGTAAAGCTGGCCTTATGTATTTTTTTGCACTTTTTTTGAATATGGACATTAGTGTTTTATAAAGATATGACTAATTATAGACTTCTAATGTATTCTAGCCATTTAATATCTAACCTCTAAACAAACAAACAAAAAAATCAGCTTGTGGTTACAGTTCAAAAGTGCCCCCCCTCCCCACAAAAAAAAATGCACAGCAATTTACAAGATAAACATTTATATTTTATATTCTCTTGTATTGATGTTCACGAACTAAAAAACTAAAGACATTTTAATTAGTGAACTCATATTCATTTGATTTGTAAACTGCCAACATGGTACTTCTCTGTACAGTTGTAACTCTGTAAAATGAAAAGTAGTCTACGTACAGTACAATTGTTATTTGTTATTGTCTATGTTCACAATATAACTCCAGGTCTCTTAAGAACCATTGTGCTACTGGTGAATTAGACGTCCACTGCTACCTCAGAAGCTGGGTGTGTCGGGAGCCACAACGCTGCTCACCATAGACACAAACTCTACTGGAATGGAAATGTTAGAGATATAAAGTAAAGTTTTTCTTGTTCAGTCAGCTGAGTGGACTCCTTAACACTGCTCTTCCAAATGCCAAAAAGAGTGAAAACCTCAAGTCTGGAGTAGAAACACAAACACAAAAACCCAGCCCAAATTTCTGCACTAAAATCCACAAAAACTACTGGCACAGGAAGACTTGTCCAATTTGTGGAGGTAGAGTATCCAGGACAGTGTTGGACAAGTTTCCTGGAAAAGTCTATAATACAAAAATATCACTTCTTATTGTGTTCACTGTGATTGAAAAGATGGTTTTAAAATGTGACACACCCTTATTCATTGTGTTTTGAATAAGTCTTGCTGTGCACCTAGTAGTCTAACTGGCTAACGTAATGACAGCACTTTGAGCTAATCATTTAAGTACATAGGTTTCTGTTAAAATTACAATACATTTCTATGTTTAGTCACAGAACAGGTTATAATTTGTCAGTCAATTACTTTAAAATCCATTAAAACAGTAAATGGCATGTATGTTTTACATTTGCACGTCTATTTTAGATATAATATGGTCATACACTGCAAAAATATTGTCTCCAAAATCTATTCTTTAAAGTATATTGTTTATATGAACACACAATTCTTTACACAATGTAAAGATGGCTATAAAAATAAAGAAAAGGCATCCAGTTTGTCACACAGTTCAGGATGCAAATTAAAGTTACATGGTAAAATACCCTATGGAAAAAAATAATGTGTGTTTCTAGGAAAATATTTTCTTATATAAAGATTTAATGACCTGGCAGACGAAAGGTCACATAGATTAGATAATGTGGAGGTTATAAACCCATAAGACTACTGTTCACACCAACATTAAATAAATAAATAAGAAAAATAGGCAGTATTCAAGATATTTGGAATAATCTTTTAAATTATAAAAGCACCTCTAACGTGCAGACAGCAGAGAATGTTTAAAAATGAATTATGGACCCTTGTGTCACACATCAAACTGTTTCATCATCATCTTGCGGCTAAGTTCGTAGGCCAGAAAGAGTGCGCCGTTAGCAGGGAATGTCCGGATCATAGTTGGGGTTAGACCTGAGTACAGAGGCCGCACTCCTGGGAAAGAGAGAAAAAAAAATCAGGAGTGCTTAGTCACATTTCTGCGTTTAGATTACATTAGATTCAACTTTACTGTCATTGTGCAGAGTACGAGTACAGAGCCAATGAAACGCAGTTTTTTCGAACATCCCAGCTCGCTAGGAAGCTGGGGTCAGAGCACAGGGTCATCCATGATATGGCACCCCTGGAGCAGATGTGGTTAAGGGCCTTGCTCAAGTGCCCAAAAGCAGCAGCTTGACAGTGTTGGGGCTTGAACCCCTGACCTTCTGCTCAGTAATCCAGAGCCTTAACCATTCAGCCACCACTGCCACTTTAAATTAAATCACTTTAAATATTAAAAATTAATATGCAAAGGCTCAAATTCCAGTTTGGGAATTTGCACTCAACACTGTGTTCCCATGAGGTTCACTAAAATATCCCTTTAAATATTTAAATCACCAAGCTAATTTTGGAACACACTGTATATTCACTGAAATATGTAAATCTCTCATCTACAAAATTACATAAAATACTAAACCTCTGGGGAAAAATATCTCTCCAATGACAAAAAGAACTAAACACTTACCTTCATTGCGGACAATGCCAAGGAATGTCTTTATAAACCCTTCTTGCTTCCCAGCCAGGGACATAACTTGAATGCGGGATTTGACACAGTCGATTGGATAGACAACTAACCAGAGAAGGGCTCCTCCAAACCCACCGCTAAACATCAGCGGCATGATGCCTGCCAAACAGATGTGCACATTACTAAACAGCTGCTTTTTAGGAAGTGCCATCACTTCAACATCTTGTAGTCCAAGGAAGGTCCCACTTTGCTTGCCTATGCACTCAAATAGTTCCTGAAAGCCTTTTTGAGGAGTTAAGGGTTCTTTACTTCCTACAGCAGTTCTACTTGGAAGCCTCTATGTCACG
The DNA here is from genome assembly GCF_027358585.1 of Pangasianodon hypophthalmus. Taxonomy (NCBI): domain Eukaryota; kingdom Metazoa; phylum Chordata; class Actinopteri; order Siluriformes; family Pangasiidae; genus Pangasianodon; species Pangasianodon hypophthalmus. The sequence goes on along the minus strand of NC_069723.1, from coordinate 15,495,491 downwards.
GAAACCCTCTAATAATGGGTTCTACATAGACTCTTTAAGGGTTCCCTCAGATGAATCAACCAAAGATCACTTTAGAAAAAAAACCTGTCAGATTATTTACACTTGAATATTCTTTAATCTGGACATGTAGCCTTTTAACAAAGTCAAATCAAAATTGAAGAAAAATGAAAACTTCAACCAAACGCAAAGTCACCAATGATTTCAACTCTATTGCTGTTTGGTATTTCACTGAAAAGCACTGAATAAGCAGCCAGGTTACCTATGTCCTCTTTGTTCCTGCCCATAGTGTGGGCAAAAGCAGAACGACTCAGCTCATAGCCTCCAAAGAAGCAGAAATAGCCAGGAATCTCACGTACAATAGTAGTGGACAGGCCTTGATAAAAACCCAGAGGACCGTTTGTCTTTAACACATGCCTAACCACAGACCACACGGTGCTGAAGAAGGAAGAAAGAGAGGGAATGAGACTCATTCATTTGGAGACAGTAATGCATCTTGAATACTGTATATAAATATAAATTGAGAGCAACCATACCACATTATGTGAATATACAATAAATGTAAATCCTGTAGTTGACTAATCTGGCACACATTTATAGTCATTTACCTCTTCTGTCCACCAGCGATCTTGCCTGACGCCTCCATTTCATGCATAGCCTGCAGACGACACTTCACTAGTTCAGTAGGACACAAAGCCAGTGAGGAGAAGATGGAGGCCACAGAGCCAGAGCAAGCCTTCTGAACATCACTAAAACACAACACACCTTCCATTAATGAAGCCAAGAAGTGACAAGACAGAGGCCTCATAAGCTAACATTCTGTTACATATTTACACCAACTGAAAATAGTGACCAGTCAGGCCTGGGTTGTACAGCAATTTCAATATACACCATAACTGAACTAAGTCAATGTGTGACCCAAGTACACTCTTAAAAGCAAAAGGCTAAATCTAGAGTCCTTTTAGGGTTCTTTGTCCCTCTACAGAAACACTTAAAGTTTCCATGTAGAACCCAGTGTTTCTCTATCAGAGAAAGTTCTAGGTAGAACTCTTTTAAGAAGCTTGTTGAACAGCAGCTTTTATAAATATATATATATATATATATATATATATATATATATATATATATATATATATATATTATCTGAGCTGGTTGTGTACTCCACATTTATAGGTCAAGGCCTACACAAAGTGCTTTGTATGCACATTATTAAGACCCTATCTGGGCATTTTCTGATTAAACCTTCAAATCCTTCCAAATCGGTTAATATTAAATAAGATCTTAGAGTCAACTCAAAAACGCTCATAAATAATGTCATAAAGAAGTGTAACCTCTATAAACCTCTAATTTCTTTAACATAATAGTTTTTATTAGTCAAATAGTTTTCATTTTAAAAATGATGCCACTTTTATGTCAGTGTAAATGTAATGTAAAGAAAATATTTCACTTTATTAACATATTAAACACCAGTAACATGTTTTTAAAACATATTTCTGTAAGTTTAAAAACATAATAATTGCAAATAATTGTCCATAGTTCATGTGTGGATTCTTGCTGCAACTAGCTCACCAGACATAACACATATTGCCACACCTAGTCTGAAAGACATAAAGCACAATGGCTGACATGTTGCAGAGATTTTACTAGACAGGGATAGGAGTATACCCTAATTCATAAGCGACAAATGCTTGCCCAAGCTTGTATGTCTCTTAACGATTAACTTCTGAATAACAGTATTAAATGTTAAGGCCCACTCTTTTGTCAGTTCACACTCACTGGTTGTGAATTACAGTTAATAGTCGGTGCAACTGAATAAATGAGTCTCAATTTAAATTGCAACTAACTGCTATTTCTCTTGGGTTGTAGCCTATATGCACTCACTGGCCATTTTATCAGATGCACCTACCATACAGGTCACTTTAGAAGCATGCAATGAATGACTGTAGCCCATCTGTTGATATACTGTACACAGGATGTGACCAGTTAATCGGTGATGGATTCCCAGGAAAACAGTGACAGTGACATGGACGTCACATGGTAGTCAGTGTTGCAATGGCGCACGTGTATCAAATGTAGTGATACACTACCAGTGATACACACAGTACCAAACAAATGGGCTTACGTACACACAAGTACTTACATACACACAAGATAATCACTTTTTCATTATAAAATGCATAAACTGTGTATATTTATAATAAAATAGCCAATGAGTATATAGAGGTTACTGTATCTAATATAGTGGCCATTTTGTTTTGACATGATATATTTGTAGGGCCTGGCTTACTGTAAATTGACTACAATGTAATGACAACAATGACTCCAATGTAACAGCTTTACACTGTTACCCACCACCCCACCCCTGAATAAAAGTGTTCTCAGTTTGTCACTGCAAGAAGAAAACAGAAAAAATTTAATGTTATTTTAATGTTATTTTTAATGCCATGTTATTTTCTTGTAAGATACGTTAATTTGTAATCTTAAAATAAGAAAAGTTTCTTTCTCAAGATTACAACTTTTCATTCTGAGTTTAATAACTGTTTTTACTGAGATAGTGAACAGAAACATATGGGTCAAAAGAGGACATTTTGTGATGACTTTGCCCATAAAAAAAGGAAACAGCATGACATAAGAATTCTTGTTTCATAGCATTTCCCGGCATTATGGGCATATGCATGCCAGTTTGTATATTTTTTCCCATGCTCTCATTTACCAAAATTATATAAAATAAATGGATGACACATAATGTACTGTAGGATATATTGTATACACACCAACCACTTTATTAGGAACACTTGCACACCTGCAATTATCCAATCATGTGGCAGCAGCAGCATAAGGCATAAAATCATGCAGATACAGGTCAAGAGCTTCAGTTAATGCTCACATCAAACATCAGAATAGGGGAAAAAAAATGTGATCTCAGTGACTTTGACCATGGCATGGTTGCTGATACCACATGGTCTGGTTTGAGTATTTCAGAAACTGCTGATCTCCTGAGACTTTCACAGACAGAGTTTATACAGAATGAGAGAGGTCAGAGAGAGAGAGAGATCAAACTGGCCAGACTGTTTTGAGCTGACAGGAAGGCTACGGTTACTCATAACCACTCTTCACAACTGTAAAGCATCTCAGAACACTCAAAACGCCTCTAAGTTCAATGTGGTCGAAGTGATCGGTGAGTGTACTGTATATTAAATGTGCGTCCAGTTAAATGATTAAACACCACCAGTTATATCGATTGATATGGTGTGGGTGTAGCATATTTTGAATTCTATCTGCTGTTGTGGAAATAGGTCAACCCTCAAAAGATGCCATCCTCATTTACTATTTAAAGGATCAGACGAAATTAGTCCAACAATCACTAGATGGGCAACACGGCACCGAGAAACTATATTAACATATTAGTTAGCTAACGTTTAACTTTATAGTCGTGCTGTCAGACTCCAGGCAAAAGAACTGCATGGATTTGTTTTCTCCCTCTTCAAACACACTAAATCTTGCATGTGACAGCTTTGGTAATTAGCAGATGAGCTGAATCAGGGATGTTAAATGAAGCAGAATGCTAAACTCTCCAATACTGTGGGTGCTCTATAGCAACCCTTTAGCCTTACACATCTGTGTGTTGTGTCAATGTGATTTTTTTTAAAAATTGAGATAATAAGATAAGATAAATAGGCTGGAAATGTCTGACCTGAGCTCTGCTCCTCTGTCCAGGCCGACCACAAAGCGCACAACATCCTGGCAGAAGCCGTAGCTCATGAAGAGAACCGCATTCTCAGCGATGTTGGCCATCAGAGCTGGGGTAGTGCCATGATATAGACCACGTAACCCCACCTGCTTTGAGATGGACACAAAGCAGTGCACAAAGCCACGGTACATCGCGGGAAACGTCTGCATCTTCACCTTGGCGGTATCAAATGGCTGGCCACACAGCACACATGCTATACCACCTTAAGCAAAAAGAGATAAGAGAAGCACCAGTGACATGACTGAAAATGTAACAAAATCTGTATCTGAATGTTTATTTTTCATTTTGATCATATTTGTACGACAACATTTTAGGGCCACTGTTTAAAAAATAAAGATTTCAAGAATAAAGTTATAATATTTTGAGGAAAAAAGTAATAACATTATGAGGAAAAAGTCGCATTATTTCAAGAATAAAGTCATAATATATCAAGAATAAAGTCGTAATAATATGAGAAAAAAGGTACAATATTTCTGGAATAACGTCATATGTATATGTATGTGTACATGTCTGTGTGTTAACTTGAGGGACAATGCGGATTTGGTTATTGTTTCTTTTATTGATAGAGAAATCACAGGCAGGGGCCAACGTCAAAGCTTCGATGGTTACATCTGCGGCATACCAGCGGTAACTCCAGTGCACTGAGTACAGCAATCAAGTCTCCATTGCATTATGGCATATGGACTCGCCATAAGGATTAAGTTTATGGTACTTCGCCATTGTCCATATGACTTCACCATTGGGGGCTTGATGGCAAATAGCAGAGTTCCAGTACTTCTGGCACTGACAATTCTGATTATCACTCATCTACATGCCCTCTTTAAATGGCATACAGATGTAACCATTGATAGCCTTGAAGGTGACCACTGCCTGTGATTTCTCTGAGACAATTTCTGACACAAACCACAGGTTTGTGTAGTTTTCACTTCTAAATAAACACAATTTCTTGAACTCATTTCAAAGGTTTAATACTACTACTAATCTGGTGCTGATGTGCCAGACCATTATGTATTTCTTTATTTTCATTGCTTCAATATGCATACTCTTTCATAATACTATGACTTTGTTCTCTAAGCATTGCGATTTTGTTGATTAATATTATGACTTTTTTACTCAATATATTGGGACATTATTCTTGTAATATCATATATTATGACCTTTTTCTTGAAAAGTATGACTTTATTCTCAAAATCTTGTATTTTTATTTTTTAAACAGTGGCCGTAATATCCCGTCTTTTGTTTGTGACTAGACCAAAGTAAAATATATGGTGTCTCAGTAAATTAGGAAAATAAAAAACATTCATACCAATACCATCGTGCTAAACTAGCCTAGATGAACAGAAAAGTACATGCAAAGTCACTGATCGGATTATTGTCAAAATTGCACTACTGTTAATTACTTCGACCAGCAAGCATTTACTCTTCCAGTGTTTTTTTTGTGGGTGGCCTGCCCATGTTTCATCACAGCATTCAGTGGTTATGAACACAAGCTGAAACTCATGACAACAGTAATATAGGCTGTTGGTGTTCCTCTTAAAATAAAGAATCTGGCTAGTTGTCATTGAGGGTCCAGCTCATGTTACCACAAGTTACAGTAAATGTATGGGTTTATTTAAAGGAACAGCTGTTGTGTATGTGTTTTGAAACAAAAAGAAGGAGAAAGTAACATGTATATTCATTTTTATGTATGAACATGTATATTCACAAAGTAAAAGAAAGAATATACTGGTACAGTGAAATTCATTTGTTCACACATTCCAATTTGTTAGTAAGCTAGGGTCAAAGCAGAGGGTCATAATGGCACTCCTGGAGCAGAGAGGGTTAAGGGCCTTGCTCAAGGGCCTGACATTGACCACATGACAATGGATTTAAAATGAGCCTAGAGACCTTAACCTCTAAGCCACCACTGCTATATATATATATATATATATATATATATGTGTGTGTGTGTATATATGTATATATATGTATATACTCAGTACTGTGCAAAAGTCTTCGGCACCCTTTTTTTTTTTTTAGTACAAACTTTGTTATAGATTTTTAATTTATGACTTCTATATGATCGAGTCAGAACAAAAACATTTTAGATTTCCAAACATTAGTTTCCCAGCACAAAATGAAATGTTACAGAAAAATGTTTGTATGTCAGTAAAGAGCAGCATATTATGTAAGAGACCACTTTTCAGACAAAAAGGCTGCTGGGTGTTGCTGCAAAAATAAGAAGGAATTGCGACAGTCAAAGTCTCCAGAAGAACTGTGGCTGGTTAATTTCCTCATAAAACTGCACAAATTGTACCTGAGACTACTAATTTTTTTTTAAAGCAAAGGGTTGTCCCACCAAATATTGACTTTGTTTAATTTATTACTGTTTACTGCTCTTTATAGAATTTTTTAAATGTAGAAACATGTGCCTAAGACTTTTACACAGTACTGTATATATAATATTATCATTATTAAAATTACAGTATGGTAGCCTACATACCACAGGCTCCGGCTGATAAATCAATGATGGCTTGAATGACAGGACTTGGTGCCATGATTTTGTAACCTTCTTTGCGTCAAAAACCTGTCAAAAACACACAAGTCTTTCAATACACAGCCTAGACAGCCATACTTCATGAACAATGTAAGAAGTCTGAATATGTGTTATTCATGAAGCAGTTTCATGAAAACATTTACTCTTGAAAAAGATGAAACCTTTACCATTTATGAACCAATACATGAAAATTCTTTCAACCCATTGACCAATACTAATGAGTATAAGCGACTATGAGATTTAAAAGACAATAATTATGCTAGGATGCAGCTTAAACACAATTTATTAGATTAGGTTTAGTTTAGAACTTAAAACAGGACTGGTTCAGGGTATAAACTCTGGGCCTTTAGACCTGTCTTGCTTAATCTTTACAGAAATGTGAGCAATAAGGGCATAACCCAATATATAACACATTCTCACAATCCTAACTGAACAACACTGGGTTTTTCCCCCAGTAAACCAGGCATTACTGTAAAATCCAATCCAAAGACATTTCAGCTGAAATATTGTTTGATTTCTTGGTTTATAAAATCAAGAGGTTTAGAAGAGCTCTAAAACACACACTTTACTGTTCTGTTTACTGTTTAGAAGAGCTCTAAAATACACACTTTACTGTTCTGTTTACTGTTTAGAAGAGCTCTAAAATACACACTTTACTGTTCTGCTCACTACTGTGACAAACCTGTAACAACCCCCTGTAACAACCTGTAACAACCCCCTGTTATAGTGAACTGTAAGTAATCATTCATGAAGTGTCCATATGCTTGAAGATCATAAGGATCAAAGCAGCTGAAGGATTGTGGACATATGGGACTTACACACTCCTAAACAGTGTAAAAATCTCAGTTTGAATTTAAGCAAGACCAAGCCTGTAATTAGTTCACTGAAAAATAACTCAAGGCCACATCACAACGTGTCTTATGCATTTTATACCGAAGTTAAGCAAGTCGATTTTCATTTCCGGGTTCCTTCAAAGACGACCAGCTTCACACTTACCGGATCTTCTTCTTTTAATATCTCAGGTCTTTACCGCACATCTACAGATAAATCCGCGTGCGTGTTTCAGGACAATGTGCAGTACAGAAGGGCATCAAGTACAGCGAGCTCAGCAGCTTTTCCCCTCTCTGTCTGTGTGTGTGTGAGTATGTGTGTGTGCGTGTGTGTATGCATAAGGGTGTGTGCTACCACGCTGAAACACTCAGACACGTCGACAAGCATTTGTTTTCGTCTAAACCCGAGTATGCTCTACACGATCTGTATCCCAGGATCTCCGAGTTGCCATTTTTTTGACCAGGTGAAGTGAGAGTCGGATTTCCAGGTCTAATCTCGATCAGAACCGAGTGTGATCCGGTGATGTGCAAGGATAAAAGTCCATCTGATGATGAGATGGAGGACAAAATAATGGAGCTCTGAAAATAATGTTCATGGTTTCTCATCCATATCGTCAGGGACACTTTGTGTTTTCGTGACTGCTCGTTGTCTGTATGAGAGTTAAGCTGAAGAGGCAAGGTGCACGAGCTCCAGCTCCATCTTTCTTTGGGTCACGTGGTAACAGTCGCGTTATTTCCGTTTTGACTGGGGATTTTGGGGATTGCAACTCCGGCTTTGCCTAATCTTGTAGAAAACGCTAGAAAAAAAATTCTAATGTATAAAAAATATTTAATGTTAGTCACACAGACTACACATTTACCCTTATTAATAAACACAGCAATATGAATAGAATCTGCTGAATTGCAACGCTCCATAACATCCATCCATCCATCCATCCTCCCTCCATGCCGCTTATCCTGCACAGAGAATCTCCACAGTTTATCCTGTGCCCCAAGTTTATCCAAGTTTATCCTTGGGGCACAGGGCGGGTGCGAACCCACCGCAGGGCGCAATCACCCACACTCTATGAGCAATTTTGGAAATACCAAGTCAGCCTTCTACACATATCGTCGGACTGTGGGGGGAAGCCCCAGGGCTCCGGAGGCTGGTTTCGCGCACGGGGTGGAGGCGGGATTCGAACCCGAAACCCGTGGGGTGCGAGGCGGGCGTGCTAACCACTAAGCCACACTTCCCCCGCCCTCACACCTATTACAAGAATATCTTAAAAGAATGCAACTAATTTGCTGCAGCGAGGAATTTTTATTTTTTTTTTTTTGTACTTTGACCAGTGTGCATACTGAAAAGATTTCATTACAAATTAGTTTAGGGTGACGTCAGGAATCCATGGTGATGCTATACAATTGTCACTTACTATTAAACTGGAGTAGTTCAGTAAATATATATCCTTAACTACAATCTAATTGAAACAGAACTGCACACTACAAAGGTTTGTGTGGGCGTTACAGATTGCCTAATGATTGACAGCGGCGTCTCCACGGCAATGTAAACAACTCAGATATATTGATGGCCACATGTGCAGTACCACCACAGGCCTCTAGGGGGATCTGGTTCTCAGGTTGTAAGATAAGGCGTGTATTCCCAGCCAAATAGTTGAATATTTATTAAATAAATTGAATCAGGTGTAGCTCCAGCTTAGTTGGAATGAAAACCTGGTCCTTCGTGAATAAAATGAAGAACTTTTGTTTTAGATCAGGTCTCATCTATGGTCTTGATTATTCATCATATGGAACAGAAAATACTGCAAAATAAATACAGAAAGTGAATAAATAAGTCAAGAAAAATACAAAAAGTGAATAAACAAGTGAACAAATAAACAACGAAGGAAACAAGTAAATACATGAGATATGACACATGAGATATAAATATATAAATTAATTACTTTATGAATTGTATAAATAAATGGATTAAAAGGATTAAATACAGCATAAATAAAAATATATACAATATAGGTGCATATTTTATTCATTGTGCTCTTTTTGACACATCTGATTCACAAAGAGTGTTAATATATACTGTTAATTATATACAATTATAATAATAATATACACAGATACAGATAATAATATATACAGATACAGTTTTATGATGTTAGACCAGCAAAATTAGTGACATTACACTTACACGCCAAAAAAAAAAAAAAAAAAGGCGGGCGGGGGGGACCAAGCCCAAAATGGCAAAATATTAAGCTTTTAATGGCCTTAATAGCAAATCATTGGTCAGGAAATGAGCAAGAATTAAACAAATACTGTAGATCTCTCCCTGCTCTATCACTCCTGGGTCATTTATGAGTTTGTTATCAGGCCCTGGATGGGCTGCATCAGGAGCGGCTGATAACCAAATAATGACTAATCTTTTAAGAAACAAAAAAACATCCCGGAAGATATTTTTGGAAAATTTTGTACAGCCAGACAGACATGTGTTAATTTGAATTTTACATCAAACATTTAAATCATTATCATGATTTTACCTTTGCATACAAGAAGCCTGTATAAGTGAATTTCCCTGTTTGTAGCTTTTCCCCAAACAAACAGTTCACTGCAGCAAAAGTAACAAGCAAATGGTGTAAATAGTGGCACAGGAGCTCTGAGGAGTGCACTGGTTTAATTTCAGCTAATTTTCTGACCAATGCTTTGTTGTTAAGACCATGAAAAGCTTCATATTTTGCCCTTTTGGGCTTTTTTTTCAAGACACAGGAGTGTCTTGACCTGCAGTTTATTTAAGAGACACCCATGTGAAACGACTTGGCAGTTTAAATATGGACCGCAAGATGGCAGTATGGTCACGTGCGCCACATTTCTGTGGCCTACAGATAAAACTGCTCATTATCTACTGAACACCAGCACAGGTACTGAACAGCCTGTAGACTACACAGCTGTACTACTCCACAGCAGTACTGACATTTCACTGGCACAGTGTTGACACTGCACACCAAATAATTACATGTCTGACTTAAGGCAGGTTCAATAGAGTAGGCCTAGTAGCTGGAGAGCAGTTTTGTTTGTTTGTTTTAATGAGCTGCTATTATTTATTTTCTTGATCTTATATCACCATTTCATTACAAGGTCCTAATTTCTATATGACCAACTCTGTTGATTTTTCCCTCATGTTTTGCAATGGCAAATGATGTTAATTGATGTAAACATTTATCTACAGTAATTGATGTTAAACTGATAGTTAAGCAGACAGCTCTGTTCTTCAGGACAATTAAAGAAAAAAAGTAGGCCTATTTCCAATGGAATATTTTACCCAATTAATGCATGTCCAGTGTTTTCATACATAAAGAATTAAAGCTTGACTAAAAGCTAGACCATAGGCTGTATGTAGACATATATATCCATCCATCCATCCATCCATCCATTTTTTTCACCACTTATCCTACACAGGGTCGCAGGGAGCCTGAAGCCTATCCCAGGGGACCCGGGGCACATGGCGGGGGACACCATGGACAGGGTGCCAACCCATGGCAGGGCACAATCGCACACTCTCACACACCCATTCACTCGCTATGGACAATTTGGGAATGGCAGTCAGCCTAGAGTGCATGTGTTTGGACTGGGGGGAGGAAACCAGAGCACCCAGAGGAAACCCCTGAAGCATGGGGAGAACATGCAAACTCTATGCACATATATATATATATATATATATATATATATATATATATATATATATATATATATATATATATATATATATATATAAAATGTATGCACCTCCGGGGTTGAGGGTTCGAATCCTGCCTCCACCCTGTGTGCATAGAGTGTATATATATATATATATATATATATATATATATATATATATATATATATATACATAAAACTATGTGGCTTAGACCTGTTCCTAGCTAGCCAGGACATGCACTTATATTTATCACAATGACAGAGACACGACGCCGTAATAACACTTCATAATGTTTATTTAAGTTACTTGAAGGATCCACGTGCACTTGAAGGCGGCACATTGTGACCTGAAGCACAACACTTTTCCTTCAGAGCCTGTAATGAAATGTGTTTACTAGCGCTGGGTGGAGAAAATCACTGTTTTTGCGCCGTTTCGCTTTCAAAGCGCTCCTGTGATTGGCTGCTGACGGCTGTCAATCAAGCGTGGGCGGTATCTGCTGACCAATGATAGATGAGTTCCAGTACCGCCGCTTCCAGACCAGTGCTCGCCCTCAGTCTCTTTCACACACACACACACACACACACACATAGAGACACGCACACACACGCGCACACAAACACAGTGACAGGAGCACGCACGAGCGGAATACTAGCTTGGCTGAAACTTTGATCACAACTTCATAACAAAGCCTTCAGATGTCAGGCGCTCTCTGAGTCCTCGCGCTTAAACTCGGTTTAACGTACGGTTTCAACGCGTTACAAATGTAGGATAGGAGTGTTTACTTCTCACGAAACTTTTTTTCCTTTCCTCGCTGCCGTTTTTCCTGTTTTAAGCCGCGCTCTTGTGCGCGCCGTCGCGCCTGAGTCACTCGCGCGCCGCCAACTCTATGTGACGTTGGGCGTTTGTCGGTACCATGGCGGAAGCGGCCCAACAGCAACAACAACAGCAGCAGCAGCTGGTCGACATCGACCCGGACTTTGAGCCCCTGTCGCGGCCCCGATCATGCACTTGGCCGCTGCCCCGGCCCGAGTTCACCAACCCCGCCGACTCGAGCACGTCCTCGCCGGCCCCGTCTGTCAAGCACGAGCCGAGCGGCACTGCGGACTTCCTCACGAGCCTCAGCCTGCTTGAAGAATCCGAGGACTATGCTGACGACAAGCCGCTTGTCTTGTGCCCAGATTTCCAGTGCCAAGAAAACTGCGGGCACCGGCAGCAGCAGCAGCAGCAGCGGCCGCAGATCTCCGGCGCTCCGCTCCCCCCGCAGCAGCAGCAGCAGCAACAGGTGCCGTTACTTTCCTCCTCTTCCACAGCCGCGGCGGCGCAGAGGAAGAGCGGCTCGGCACGCCGCAACGCCTGGGGCAACATGTCATACGCTGACCTGATCACCAAGGCCATCGAGAGCTCGCCCGAGAAGCGCCTGACTCTCTCGCAGATCTACGACTGGATGGTGAAGAGCGTGCCTTACTTCAAGGACAAGGGCGACAGCAACAGCTCCGCCGGCTGGAAGGTATTTATGCCGTGCACAGAGTTACATTACACGTGCAATCAGGGAACAACACTGAGCAGTGCAGCTTATTGCATGGCCATGAGTTTTTAAACATTGGATTGTCAGTTCCTAGTCGCTGGTTTGAATGAGGGATTTTTGGCGTCTCATTAAGTCTACCACATGGGGAATTAGAGTGCACACAACAGGTCCAGTGCTGCCAATGTCCCACTGCCAGTCATATGACAGGTCCCGAGTAAAGTTAGGCATGAAGTGTCTGCTGACGAAGAGGATTCCTGGCTCTGGATGCATATAGTCTACAGCTGTGCTGTGTTACTAAGTGCTGTGTGTGTGTGTGTCTGTGTGTGTGTGCGCGCGTGCATACTGTCTGGCATTGGGGTTTTAGGAGTTCTCTCTTCTTTCATGCATGCTAAAAAAATGTGAGAACAGTGCCATTACCATTTATAATGGTAGACATTGATTCACCACTCACATAAACAAAGAGTGGGAAAGCTCCAGACCCTCGAGGCCACCACAGTTTAACCCCAGGTGGCATAGTGTTCTGATGTCAGTTGCGACACTACAGCTTCTTTAGATGGCACAGACACCCTCAGGCTTTGTCATGTTCCTCGTACGCCTGAAGCCACCTGACAACCAGAGAAACAAAAAACATTCCTGTGGAAATCCATGGAAACCACCTTGTGAGACAGGAGCCAAAGTTACGTTGTTAGGTGTAGTACCTTGTCGCACCACACGCTATTAATAACCAACGGCTTATGCGTCAATTCGCCCACGATGCATGCCAGGTATGTTTGCATGAAAGACTACACATGCAGACAAACCTCGGTTCCACCCACTGATTTGAGTTCATTGTCCCAGCATTCTTCAGGCTTTGTGCTTTTGTGATTGCGATTTTGCAAGCTTAGTGCTCTCTGACCTGCCTAAATGTGTATATGAGTCACTCCGAGAGTGTTCTCCGTCACGAAAAGACGCTGCTTACTTATGACACACGCTACGTAATAACGCAGACATGTTTTGATTCAGTTTTTGAAAAGGAATTTGGTGGAACAGTATTCATGACGTCTGTTCTTGCTCCAGTGTTGTGGTTGTAAAAGTCATTTGATCTCACTGACTGGGTAACTCATGGGCATAAGGAATACAGTATGTGAAGTTTTAGGTCGATTGGTGGCTATTATGTTTTCATTCTGATACCATAAACTCTTACAGTTACACTTACGTTATCCTTTCGTGTTATAAGTCTTCGGGTTCGTTTGCGTATGGTATTGTGTCTAAAAGTTAGAAACAACTCAGGTTTCCTAACTGTTTTGCTCACAACTCCAGTGCCTGTATAGATGAACACTACGTTCTTATTGTCCTGCAGGCGTTGAGAGTGAGAGTGTAAATATGGTCAGTCTATGTGAGAGTGTGTGGGGGGAAAAAAAACAAGGCATCACTACACTGCTTCTTCTTACATGCTCTATTGAGCTTGTAAGCAACTTTACAGCTTCTTTTGTCAAGGCTACTAAGCGGAAGTGGAGAAAAGATGCTGAGTAGGAGGGCACAGACATTTATACCTGATCTGTTCTTCAGATAAAAGTGTGCATCCTTTTCAGTAATGGAGAGAAAGACACATAGAGAGAGAAATTGTGAGTGCCACAGGCACTTTCCCTGATTCATTGGGCTTAAATTGTTGACTCGTGGAGTGGAGAGGAATTCTGAAACAGGTCCAGTTGAACTCAAGTCCAGAGTGTAAACGGATACTTTTTACAAAGTAACTCATACTGCTTTAATGTCAAACCTCCCAGGGAGAAACCCTTGTGGCCATGCCGGCTGCGATCTCCTCTACTAGCATGAGACACAAGGCTGTGCTGTACATAGAGAGTACAACAAAAGGTATTTGTTGAGCTGCACAAAAAAATCGTATTTAAATCACGATCTTCATTCATTTCTCAATGCAGTTCAATTCAAGAGCAATTGATTCTGCATAATTTTGCACTTTTGCAACCATTGCATAAAATCGTATAAAAGAATGCCACTATTCACTGTAACTAATAACCATAGACGTTGTATCACATGACCTCATCCATGCACCTGAAGCTCTAAGAGTCTACAGAACAAAAAGGGGGAAACAACGTTGAAAAACTGCAAGTGAATTTTAAAATGTTATGGCTGCACAAAAAAAAAAAATGCATTATGCATAAAGTGCATTTATCAAGACTGATTTTCACCTACACGTGGCCATGAGTTGCTCTTACAGAAGAACAGAAACAACAGCTATTTATTTACCCAGTCGTTAATATTCATGGTTTCTTTTTAAATTTGGGAGGACACCCTAAAATGATTAAAGATATATACTAAATAGCAGTTATTTTTGCTCAGGATTTTATTGTAATACAAACATTCCAATAAATCAATAATTCAAAATGCAGGCAAGCCCTCATTCACATACATCCGCAAGGAAACTGCAGTTCCCACAGTCTGCTACAGTAATGTAAGCGTTTCAAAAACGCTGTATGCATATTGTTCCTTACAAAGTTGGTCACAGAATCATGAGTGCGAATTGTGAATTCAGTTCTAAGTTCAAAAAATTGTGATTCGTATTTCATCAAGAATCATGCAGCTCTACGTATATATGGAAATGTCATGAATTTATTTGTTCTGGTAGGATGGCATCACAATAAGACATAAAAGTTTATTATAAACTCTCTATGCTTGGAGTATAGATTGCTCTGGGATATTATAAGAGCACTCGGCTCTTTTTCTTAAATGAACATTAACATAATACACATATTAAATTAACTTTACATATTAAACACCTGGCTCCTGGTCTTTAGGTACAGATACAGGTATTCCTGCAGAAGTGCACAGCCGTAGCAATTAACAGACTCAAAATCATCTCTAATAGCCCCAAATTTCCAGCACTTTTTGGAATTTAATAACCAAGTGAATGGCACTGATTGTAAATGGAAGATATTCAGTGAGCCATTTCCGTGCAGTAAGAGGTGAGTCATCATGTCCTTTGCTGCTGAAGCCTTTCTCAGCCTCTTAGTGCATTAAGAGAGCTGACTATAGTTCAGTTTTTTTCATCAGAAAAAAGCACATGAAGTGCTATACATGAGATTGATGACTAGACTTAGAGTACACCTTTCATGCAAATTTCTATTAAAAGTAGGCAAAAGATTAAACCAATGTGAGCAGTGGCTCATTAATTTGTCAGTTTGTGTTGAACATTTAGCATCGGTGTGTTCAGAAGATTACACGTGACTGTGCGCAGCACTGTTTCTCTACACAAACACACCTAGCCAGATGTCTTTGCTCCGTGCACAGATGACCCTGTGTCTGCTCTTCCTGTTACTTCTATACGACACAGACGTCACTCGGCTAGTGCAAATATTTGAGGCAGCACATGGCCACCAATCATCAGTGTTGGCTTACAAGCCAAGAATCGATTTTTCCCGTCCTTCAGTACGTCACACTTCACTCTCATGATAGCGCATTCTCCACCACCTCCGCCAGTCACCTGAACCTCTTTGAAAACAAACTAAAGCTTGCTTCCAGCATTCAAGTGAAGGGCATCGTGTTGAATCGAAATCATTTCTTACTACAATCATTTCACAGATCTTTTGGATGGCCAGTGTTGTGTAAAGGCACTGCTGTGTAAGGAATAAAACACGACTGGGTGTGCTGTAAAATCAGTGACAAAGTGTGGTATGTTACCACCTGGAAATACTACTGCTTTTTATTATTTTATCGATACGTGTAATATGGTGGAACATCCAAGAAACAAGTTAAGAAGGCAACAAAGAGGCAGCTTGTCAAGTTACAGAGAAACTGCAAAGCCCTCTGTCCTGAAGACTTTCTTCAAGTTATAGCCTTACCTCTGACTGGTACAAAGCACTGACACTGGAGACTCATTCCAAAATGTCAATACGATATGGTGAGGTTTTCTCCTCGCCATCAGCAATGATCACCATACCAACAAATACACGTTTTTAAAATCTGTTTATGTGCAGTGCCCATTGTACAAGTCTTTGTGTCTTCTGACCAGTCAAGCATTCAACAGCGCCTTGATATAATTACTTTTAAAATTAGGAGTTATTAAAAATTGTCAACCTATGATGTTATATTTGCTGCAAAGCTGGAGAAGAAACTGGAGACTTTTGGTTGCCTGAAAAAGGGATACCCATTTTCTATAAGTTCTTAAGTGTTATACACTTGTCAAGCAGTAAGTCCATGTGTATTTATTGTGCTTATTAATACCAGTTTATGCAGTGCTGATGTAACGAAGATTTAAGACCGGTACAAATTATGCCACTGAGCCAAATGTGTAACATTAATCTGAGATAAATGTATTGAATATTTATAGTCAGGACAGCAGTCTAAGCATGAACGGCATTATATTTAAATTATATTTACTTATATTTCTGTGTACATATAAATATGTGAACATCAGTGGAGAAGAAAATCCGGTAATTCCGGAAAAAGATTTTTGTCTGTTTTAGTTACTGAAAAACACACCAAACTCAGTGGTTTTGAGCCAGCATCAAAATTTTACTAAAAATCCTAACCTGACATTTTTGTTCAAGCGCCTTTCTCACTGATTATTGGACTAAGCCGTGGCTGTCGTCTGCGATTACACGTCCTAAGAATATTGGTGAGTTTGGGAAACTGGATGACATCAGCGGAGAAAATCTGTGCCTCAAATATGAAGCTCCCATTGGGACGACATGATCGAGTCCTGCACTGTGACTAGAAGGCTGTGTTTTCCAGAGTGCCTGACCTTCTCCTCTTCCACCCACTTCTTCCTTTCTTATATCCTGGCAGAGGCTGCTCTTCCGCCAACACCAGCACGGGACGCTCCAAACATGACTTGGCATAAACTCGGGTAGATGTCAGTAGGCACAGACGCCCAGAACAGAGTGCTTCTCTCTAGCCCCCCAGGGCTGACAGTCTCAGTGCAAGGTTCACTGGGTTCAGATAAGGTGACACCTCTTGAAGGTTGCATAACGAGACGTTTTACAGGAATCCAAGAGCCCTGGGCCAAAATGCGATGGCACTTGTTAGTGAGTGGAGCATTTGGAAAGATGAAGCCTTTTAGCGACGCACGCGACAAACCTGAGCCAAGTTTCTAAACTGGGTTACAACAGACAAATGACGTGAGACAGTAACACAGACATGCTAGTCACATCCCTGACTTTTTTAACATTCGTTTGCCTTCCTACCCGTCTTGTTCAAATGTTCATTTCAATCTACTGTATTCCATTTTTTATTTTTTTTTGGTTTACTGAGTCACCTTCCTGGCATGTGAGTTGTCTTAAAAAGCAGAGGTGTGTGTGGATAGGCGCATTCATACATGAATGTAACTACATGATGTATTGTGAGATGGCTAAGTATGCATTCAGTGCTTTTCTGCCCAGAGCACACAGTGAAAAACATAAATTTGACTGTGAATATGCAGACAGGTTTTCAGCCTGGATGCAACGGTCATCATTTATGAAATTCAGCACCTTGTTTGGGGTCTGCCAACAACCCAGAGAGTGAGAGAGAGAAAGAATATTAAAAAAAAAGAATGTCTTTGTGCTTCTTCTCCAGACTAAACATACCACTGACAAGCAGAATGAAGAGAAAAGGAAAATGATCTGTATTTAGTACTCAGCGAATGCTGAAACCCTCCAAGAATCGTAGTAGTAAAGCAACGGACAAACTGTCAGCGCCTTTCCAAGCTGCTGCCGACAGGCCAAAACTAGTCCACTATTTATCCAAAAAAATAAATAAATAAAAGGATTTATGAGCAACAACGAAACTCTTCTCAGCACTGCACAATTTGTAAGTGTCCAGACGCCACTGTGGAAGTCTTTCTGAGAAGCTGGTACTGTACGTCATTTGGTGTGATTTTACTTGGAGGTCACTGACTCTCAATCTGAGTTTGTTTATCAAACAAGATCCCGTGTTTATCCGTTTAGCCAATCAGGTGAGGACATGTATTTGCAGCCGAATGACATTGTGATCTGAGCGTGGAAGTAAAAGCTTGAGAGGTCAGAGGGTTCCAAATAGGAATCAGGCAAGTGCAGCAGAGCTTAAAACGCATGGTATGTAAAAATTACAGCTAGGGGGTGTGGTGGAGAAGTATTTTGGGGCATGATATCAGAAGAGCATTGGCACCTCGCCCCATGTACTCTCCTATGCCTATTTGTGTGTGCTGTCAGGGTGGTGTAAGAGAGGCCTCGATCCTGCTCAAGCCACAACACAGCACACTGCTATTTCAGCATACTGCTGGCCAAAGTCCAGGGACAGTACATCACAACCTCATGATTTAGTTTAGCAGTGCATGTATTCTGTGTCTGTGTATGTGTGTGAGTGGTCAGACAGTATGTTCACTATGTTACCAATGCTAATGTTTGAGTGGTGTAAAATATAATGCGGGCGGAGCAGGAGGGGGAATCATTAATTTATCATCTGCTCATATAATATTAAGCTTCACTGGGTAGCGATCTGATTCAAGAGCAGTTGTATCTTAAGGCTTGATCCATTTTTGTGACTCCTTCTACGTTTGAGTCTATTAAATCATCAAATATTAGGCTACATTACTCTTAAATGTTAAAACTTACATCAGCATGTTAACAAGTGAGATTATTTAAAAGCAGGCTGTACTTTCCTAATTTAATAGTTTAATCTCAAAGTATTCACCGATCCACCCAAAAGTGTTGTGTCTGCTGATGAATTAGTGTGTAAGAGAGTCAGCTAGTGACATTATGTCTAGATCACTGACAGAAATCGTTTAGGTCATGGGTTGGAAATTATTCCATATTATGCTGGCCAACTCTCCAACAGACCAAGAAAACACTTAAGCCAGACTTCCTGTGACTGTTTCCCAACATCTAACGGCAAAGATTTTCATCCACGATGTGCAGATACCTCATGCAGAGAACTGACTAAATGGGTCACAAACAGTGCTTTTAAGCAGAACCAACCTCAGCTCCACACGTAGGCCAACTCGTCCCAGGGCACTGACACAAGCCAGTTTCTCCGCCTCATGTTTCTCTTTCTGCTCCGTTTACAAAAGTGTTTGATGGCGCGAATACACATATTGGACCATTTAAAAAGCAAGCAGTCATGGTGCGTGAGTCAGAGTGAGTCACAGAGCTGTTTTGGCGAACCGGGAGGAGAGACGCGTGCGAGGAGAGGCAGTGTGTCAGTGTAGCTGTAGGGCTGAGCTCTTGTCAGGCTCATGGATACATGCACAGCTTGTTTTTCTCATTGTAACCTATCCATTGAGTGGTATGTAATGTGGTCTCATGTTAAAGCAGTTTTGCTGATGCATTTATGATAAATGAAATTAACGTGGAACGGTTACTATTACCAATTTTAGTCCCTTAAACCTGATATACAACGTTTAAGTGAACAAAATGATCGAGCCATATCATATCATCATTCCTTTCCTAATTGTGCATTTAGATAAAACTTTTGGTTTAACTTTTGGTCATATATTGGCCTAGGAAGGCAAAACACAATGTGATCATCATTCAAGTGGTTATAGTCAAGAGAAAAATTGTTAGGAAACTGGGAAATATGGACACTGAGCATAAGGTAGCTACTGAAGCTAATGATTTAGCTAGCTAGTACACGAGCCCTGTATGAAGGTATGGTGACAATGGAAATGAGACAAAATAGTCAGCAAAATCAACATTTTCCTCAGATATGTTGGTAATTTACTGAGAAAAAGCAATTATTACAATTACATTGTAATTACACTTAGCATAAGCCTCAAACTGAACTTCCATGAGTTTTACTACATCAAGAAATATCAACAGTGAACTCGAACCAATCAGAATTTTTATCTTTTCTTATAATTATTACCTAATAGTACATTTAAAAATGACTCGTGATTTCAGTGTTTTGACATAGCAGGGCAAACACATGATATGCTTGCCACTCATGTAGTTATAGTCATAAGAAAGATTGTGGAAAAAGAGGGAAATATGGACACTGAGAGTAAGCTAGCTGCTGAGGCTAACAATTTGGCTAACTAGCACGTGAGCTTTTTATGAAGGTACAGTGACAGTGGAAATGAGATGAAACAGTCGGCAATATCAACATTTTTCTCAGATATGTTGGTAACTTAATTTAAGAATTTAGAAAAGGCAGCATGTTATTAAAATGACACTTTTAGCATCATCTGAGCTTCCATGTGCTTTGCCATATCAAGAAATGTCAAAAGTGAGCTATCAAAAAATGTTGTTCTTAAGAAATATTCTCATAAACATGGTATTTAGTTGCTAAAATATGACAGGAACTAGAAAGAGTGAAAAAAGGGGTAGCTCTGTGAATGCTAAGCTTGAATTATTTGTTTCATGTGATGCTGAAGGATAAGGGTTTATTTTCTGAGGGACAGTATTCCAGAAGTGTTGGAAGGGGCCACACAGAGTGAACACACACACACACACACACACACACACACAAACACACACTCACCAGGAGAGAACCTAGGCACTATTCAAGACAAGATACTAAGTCACACTGTCTAAGAGCCTACTTCTAGGCACGACTGCAGATACCTTACTAATGCTATGCGTGTGAGTGTATGAGATAATGTGTGTGTTGAATCCAGTGTCAGTGCTTGAGATTTTAGCAGTCATTTTTATGAGCCCATTTGCCGCCAAGGGCTCAAACCACAGGCATTAGACTCTCCACATTGTTGTGCAACTCCTGCCCTAAAGCGATTATGAGTGGTGCCTGTCAGGCTGGCCCACCACACTCACGCACACACTGCCCGGTTTGCTTCATGCTCACACTCACTCTGAAGCACATGCATAAATAATCATGAACTCAGGACATTTCCCTGCATGACGTGTAAACTGTATGTACACACAGATAGTGACACACACACACAAACACACACAAACAAATGCCAATGTCACAAAAGGAACTGTGCTTTTGCATCTTGCTGGTTTTGTGTTAGGAGCAAAAAGAGCTCTGCTGTCCACGGTAGACTGATGTGCTGCTTCTCTGACCTTATCTGACATGCACACAATGTGGGAATTCCTTTGGCATCTTTTTAGGTTGCTGTCTACTATGGCATCTGGTTTCTTTGCTTTCTTTATCAGTGTTTCTCTCTTTCTTCTTCACTTCCTCACTTCTTTATAGATTCATAGGAATGAAAAGCAGTCACGGTCTTGCACAGCAAAATGCATTTATGACAATTCAACAGAGCACATATTCAAGAAAAAAACAAGCATAATAACTGGAATAATAGTAATCTTATGACTAATTACTAATAAATGATTTTTTCTCTTTGTTTATAATGCTTTTTATCCTAGTCTTAATGGCATAAATGGAGGCCCACACCTTTAAAAGTGCTGTTAATGGAACCTGTTTACCACTTTTCAGCAGTGCGAGTGTGTTTTGTGGGGGTGTTGGAGGGGGGGGTGTGTGTTTTTGGGATGGTAAATTCCTGAGCAGAGGCCGAGCCAGTCGGGCAGATTAACCGTGTGCCCACATGTGCACTCGTTTTTGTCTCAATGAATCATTGATGTGTTGGTACGCCAGCCTGCTGGAGCAGAGTGTGCAGAGGCAACCAAACAGGCGGGATTTTTGAGTCTTTTTTTTTCTTCTTTTTTTTCCGCTGCCCATGCCGTCTGTGTTTTCATGCCTGGGATTCCCATGCAATATTCTTTCCATTCCACAGGTTACTTCCATATTGACTGTCGGGAAGCAAAAGTGCACAGTGAATTTTTAACTCTGTGTATGTGAGTGTTAATAGACGTTTACACATCTCCTCACTGTTCAGAGCTATACTAATCCTACTGAGCAGGCACTGGATATACTCAGTGGCCTAATTTGCTTTCAGAGTACAAACTGTAATTATTGTTCTGAGTATCATCACTTGCTCTGAAAACATCTGCCCTAGCATGTCTTTTTTTAAGTTCAGAAAACAATAGTACTGTATGATGCAGTGTTTGAAGTGGTAAATATTTCTTTAAACCCAAAGCTCTAGTGTGTCTGTATATTAACTGGACTAAATAGATTTGCTGCCTGTTTGCGGCCTCTTTGAGGTTCATGCTGATTGATTTTTTTCCCCCTACATGTTCAAACAGTTCTTTTTAAAGGTCAGAACTTTTGGAATACTTTTTTGTTTGGCCAACTCTCATTTTTTTTAGTTATTTAAGCATTTTTGAGGTATTTGTTAATGAATCATTATTTTTCTCTGGTGTCTACTGAACCATGTAAATACCACTAGTGATCTTAAACACATTTAAAGTGATCCTGAGATGCCAAAAAATAGTTTTTAGCATTTTAACACTGAGATCCCAGGCTATTCATCATTGCCAGAGGAATAAAACCATCCTGACTGAACATGCCCTCTTCCTTGAGGCTTGGTCATCTATTTCAAGAAAAGAATATTCCAGTATTATTCCTACTCTGATTAGAAAAACTGAGTAATTCAAACAGCGATTCATGTCTAATATCATGGCCCACACTTTTACCATAAGCCATGGGTTGACACATCAGTCGCACCTCATTTGGAAATGTACAGTCTTAATCAAAGATGCTGAATCACATTTACAGAGTCAATCTGAATCTATTGCTCTTAATAGTAAGCTAAATTTGGACTGCTTTCTCATGAGGTGACTGATAGGTAAGTATAGGTAAAGAGGTTAATTCCACTTATATCCCAACAATTCGCCAATGCTTACCATTTTTATTCACTAAAGAATGGCACATCATACTTTGTTATCCATTTGTAGGAACATTTAATGTTGTGGAACGTCTGCAAATCAAGTTAGTTCCTGTTATCACTTGCATTATAGCAGCTATAAACGGTCATTCTTTGTCTTTCTTTTGAAATTAATAAGACAAAAAATGCAGCTTGTAATTTAGATACTGCAAAAACCTATCCAAGACCTATGTCCTTAGACTTAGACTGTCCTGTGGCCGAAAGCTCACAACTTTATCTCTAACTGTCATAAAGTGCTGGCACTGGAGATGATAAATAAGCGTATCCTGAAATGTTAACTAAGTGTATCCTTACAGAAAACTTCATCATATCAACTATTATACTTTTTAAAATTAGACCATGTTTCTAATCTATTATTTATTAGTCCTTGAATACACGGAACATCTATCATATTCGTCACTGTGAATGAGCTGCTATTATAGAAACAATAACCTACTATGCCAAGTGCATTAATATAAACCTGTGGTCTGTCTTAGATTTGCGCTACTGACAGAGCTGCTGTTATAGAAGGTTCTAAGCGTTTTCCTTATATTCAATATATTATATTCAGTATTTATAATTTGCTTATTATATTCAAAATATTTAACAAGGAAAATGAGGAAAAATGAAACAATTAATAAATATAATATATTTTAATGTACTGTTAGCTGCTTGCTGCTTTAAATAACAATGGAGTTGTTCAGTGTTATGGAAGTACTTCCAATTACCTTCAGAAAAATGTGACACATGTATTGTGATATGATATTCTGATAACCTGGCCCTGTATCATAGAATATTATAGAACACTGGCATCATATATTGTTTATCCACCAAATTTGGTCATGGCAACACACAATTATTACAACATTATGACTCTATCTCCCTCTGTTATGAATAGGCCTGTAAATTCAAATTGGTCTAACCACTAACAGGAAGTCAACCCTTTAAAAAAAGCATTAAGGTATGCAGCAGTGCAGCGATGATGTCAGCATTATGGGGCGGAGCTATGACTCTGACGCCAGTGGAATGGGATCTTCCTGTTCTACTTCCTCTCTCGCCTGGACCTTTCGTCCTTCCTTCCCACGGACTCTTCCCTCTCTGCCACAAGGCTCAGTTGGAATGTTAATGGAACAGAAGTGGAATTTTCATGATTGATCCTTTTAGGTTGACTGAAAGCCATATGGGATTACAGTCAACTTACATTTAGTGAGGGCTTTCAATCAACCGTCTTCTGTAAAAGTTGACCTCTGTTGTAAAATTTAAAGCTCAATCTCTCCTAGTTTAGACTCCGAATAAATGAATGCTAGGTTATATTTAAGGCTTCTACTTGAAGAATATCCTTTGGAGCCTTATCGTAACTTTTTGAAGGATTTTCTTGAGTATATGTAACTTTCCCAAGGGTAACTGGATTCTGTCATTTGCTGGTCTCTTTTCCTGTTGCGTAACCAAATCCAGAGCCAGAGGGGGGGCTAGAACAGATGTGTGTCGCTGGTGACTCTTGGTATGAAACTATTACATGTGCATGCATTCCCTTAGGACACTGACAAAGAAGACTACCAGTTCTGTCTGTCATTCCTACTCTCGTTATAACCTATGAAAGTAACAAGATTTGCCTTCTTAGATCATAATGCACTTTAATGGATATGTCTGGCCTTTGGTCTGGGTTTGGGACTAACAAGCAGTGTATGAAATATAATTACCCAAAAGCACAAATAACCTGTTCAGCGCAAACCATGCTAATGCAATGAAGGCATGTGTAGCCTGACTCGTGTCTGTCTGGTGACGTTTGCAGTGTGATGTGTTTTTGTGGTTGACGTTAGACGTCTGTCAAGTACTGTTTCTACTGCTGTCAACTTGTATGGTAAAAATAGGCTTGGTTGTAGTGCAGTTGTGGTTTTGCTCAAGTAAAGCTAACCTGTCTTTCAGGAGAAAACGGGAGGACAAAGCAACAGGTCTACTACTATTGCTGTGTATGGCCTATTTATTTCAGGGCCTGGAAATGTAATCAGCAAGGATAGTCGCAATAACCAGGAAAAACACTTGTTACTACCGCAACACCAGCAAAATACACAGGATCCTGAGAAAGTCTTTGGTCCTCGCTTCATAGGCTAGTGCCTTGCTTGTTCTGAAAACTTTCAGGCTATCCATCCATACTTCAGCAGCGTGAGGTTGCGTGACAGTTAGCCTCACTTAATGTCCACAGGACCTAAAGGAGGTCTCCTGTGGCCAGGCTGGGACAACACCCCAAGGGCAAGAGTCTACACTGTAGCCTAGTCTGCTGATAGCTAACACACAGACTGCAAGCAAACCCACGTCTGAAGCCCCACCTCACCAATCCTGACACAAGCTTGTGTGTCACTCTTACACTGCTTCTTTATACCAGTACAACACAGCCACACACACTCCAAAATAACGCTTCTACCACCTTGACCACCACAAACATGACTCTGTCCATTCATGGGGTCAATTTCGAGAAGACAGCAGCAATATAGACACTTGTATGATAGCGAGTGTGAATTAGAGGTCAGTAGAGTTTAATAAATGTATTTAATATTTATATCCACAATTCATATATTTCTGTAAAGCTGCTTTGTCTTTTTGACAATGTCCATTGTTAAAAGTGCAATGCAAATAAAATCGAATTGAATTGATTTGAGTTTACTGGAGTTTTATAGTTAGTCGTTTTACTCAGCAAAAAATCTGTTGCAGCATATAATACAGCATGGTGCTCAAGAAACAATAATCCTCTCTCATGTTTTTATCTTTCAGTTGTGGGAACTGAGCTGATCTAGAGCTGATCCCTGATCAGTGCTTCCCACACTATTCTTTAGTAATCGCTTTATCCTGGTCAGCGTCATGGTGGATCCGGAGCCTGTCGCGGGAACACTGAGGATGACAGAAGTACGCTCTGGACGGGATGTCAGTCCACTGCAGAGCACACACATTCACAGACTCATTCACACCTAAGGGCAATTTAGAGTCCCCAATCAGTCTGCTAGCCTGTTTTTGGGAGGTGGGTGGAAACCAGAGAACTGGAAGAAAACCCATGCAGACATGGAGAGAACATGTGAAACTCTGCACAGGCAGTAACTCAAGCTCAGGATCAAACCAGGGACCCTGGAACTATGAGGGGGCAACGCTACCTGCTGTGCCACCATTCCACCCTGTCATGTAATTATTTAATTAAAAATGACTAATGAAAAAGGAATTTATTATTAGACTTGGAATTTTAGTCATTTTTTAATCTTCTTTAAACTCTGCCATGATTAACAGACACAGCAATAACTACTCAAATCAGTCGCTAAAACTCTGTAAAGTACCTCACTGGTTGTCCTACTGCACTAAGCTGCCCACATAAAGGTTACAGATGTATTTCCTGTCATTACAGGGACATGGAAAATCTACAAAGACACAAAGCATGAGAGTTTCTGTCTCTCTGTTTCCTCCAAAGTTGCTTACCAAAGCCAGCAGTAGCACTCTCGGTTTGATTCATCACCTACTTTCGTGCTGACGTCACAGTGGTTTGTTAGTCACTACCTTGTCACCCTGTGGCCAAACCCACATACAGTTTGCTAAAAGAACTTGTCTCGGTCTTCTATTTGGAAGTCAAACTTGTTACCTGGATGACATTTTGACAGAATTATTAAGAACTGTCCACCTTAAATACAGCACCTTGCCAAGAGGAAATGGCTTTTTGTTTAAGGTGATTCATTTTCTTGAGTAATAACTTTGTGGAAGTGTCTTTTTCAAGTGCTACCTCACAACATAGGTGTTTAGTAACCATTGGAGATACAGCGGAAAACCTGTAAGAGACTTCCTATTTTCCTCCTTTTCCTCTTGTTTTGCTACTAACAGAGTGGCACGTTTTGATTCGGAAATGTAGGCTCTTGAACCCGTCGTCTTCAGATAGTTTGGCTTCACTCAGCGGACGGTGACTGCAGTGTTTTTGCACAGAGTGCAGAGGCATTAGCAGGATCGGTATCAGTGCTAGCCAGCACTTCCTGTGCGGATACAATGGAGGAGGAAGTCTGCTAATAGCACAGCTCTCGGCTGCTTTGCTGTACTCTCCTGCTCTTTGCCCCTAACCCACACCCAAGCCGGGTTCATTCCTGCCTGAATGCCACAGAGGGGCCCTCGAAGAGTCACTGAGTGCATAAGCTAATAAGCCACATAGAGCAGCCTAATTTACACTACACACCAAACAACAATCATAGCACTCAGTTAGTGTATATATTTAGATTAAGGCGTTCAAACTGGTTTGATAAACTTCATTTATCAAACTGGATATGAACAAATGTAATCGCAGGAGCATTTACACAAGAAAAGTGGTGATCATTAAAATCCAGTTAGATCAGAAAAACATTCATATCCTAGGAGAGCCCCTGAGGTTGTGTGAATTTATAGGCTTCAAATCGTATAATTGGAATGAGTTACTGCAGTTTTATATACAGATTACATTATCAAGTTTAAATAGCTTATTGATTCCAACTGCACTTGCAGATTTAATGTCTGTAAAACTCTTGTTTCATATTAGTGACTTAAGAAATCCATAAATTAATGCAAATAACACTAGCTATTCTATTAGGACAAAAAAATGCAACTGTATAACAGGAGAAAGTGTTGCGCTGCAGTGGCTAAGCTGCATTACTGGAAGATTTAGCACACTCCACCTTTAGGACGTGTTTTTTTGCAGATTAGTCTTTTTTTTTTTTTTTTTTTTTTTTTCATTTTTAGGTGTGTTTTTTATGGAGATCCAACATGAACATGGTTTGTTAGAATGTTCTTTCTCAAAACAAACTCTTTTTAAAGTAAACATTAAAGGAATACTCCAGGGACTGTCAACCTAATCTATAACTTTCTTATCTAGAGTGTATGGGCACTTACCTCTTACAAGAGACAAGGCTAGTGAGAGAAAATAGAAAACTCTTTGCATTAAAAAAATTATGGAAGTCTAAACATGACATGAAATCAAAAATACAACTGTTACTCTAATAACAAAGATCTTAAGATGAGACAGACCTGAGGGCACATCTTTAGATCACCAGAACTTTAGAGCACCGGAGTGATACAGTAAACAGTATGTTCCTTATAGCTTTGTGGTATCCACGTGTGATCAGACCAAAAGAACTACACTGGCAACATAACTACAAATAACTAGACTACAAAGTAGTGTTATCTCTGAAAGGACTGATACAGATCTACAGTTTAATTTACAAATCATTTTGACTGAAGAATTTCTACAAGAATAGATTTCACATAAACGTTTACTGACTGCCCCAACAACTGCCCTTAGACTTCCATTATAAGAGAGTTTTGACTAAATGTCTTCAATTCTTTAAGGTCTGTTGACATGGATAGGGTGGCCTGTTGGTGCAGAGGGTAGCGCTGCCGTCTCACAGCTCCAGGGTCTCTGGTTTGATCCTGAGCTCCAGAGTGGCGTTTCGCATGTTCTCCTTGTGTCTGGTTTCTCCGGTTTCCTCCTAAGTAGATGGATTAGCTATGCTGATTGCCACCGTGTGTGTGTGTGTGTGTGTGTGCATGCATGCATGGTGTCCTGCAATTGACTGGCATACCATCCAGAGTGTATACACACCTTACACCAAGGGTTCCCGGAATAGGCTCTGGATCCACTGCAGCCTTGACCAGAATAAAGTAGTTTCTAAAGATGAATGAATGAATGATTTACTTGCATAAACACATGGAATGTAAAAGTGTTTGTCTTGGAGAATTTAGTTTTGAAATAGCGTGAGTCCACTTAGCAGAGGCGAACAGTTACAGACTAAACACTGGCCTGTAATAATTGTTGGCAAACGTTTATCATTAATGACTGATGGATGTGTGGATTATACAGGCAGCAAAACAAGCTAAGTCTTTTACTTCATGTTTGTGTGGAAAGACAATCTTTGCCACAAAGAAAACAAAAGAAAAAATGTGATTGACTGAAGTAGTGCCAGCATTTATATGTTAGTGGAAGTCACTGAGGTTCTTCTCCTTTTTTTTTTTTTTTACCCACAATCTGTGCATGTGAAAAATGGTCCATTAGCACGAGAGATTCTCATTACTGTGTAACTCTCAGCATGTTGAGGAGTATGAGGTCAGAGGAGTGACACGAGCACTTTTTCCAGGAAACTAGAGCAGGAGAGCAAATTGGATTGAGGATCTCCACACTGAGCGCTCTGTCTAACGGGCCTCTCCTCATTCGTAATTCAGTTAGCCAGCACTAACGTAACTGCATGACTCAAGGACTCTTTTGTGACCAGCGGCAACACGAGCGCCTGATCAGCTGGTCTGTGTGTGTGTGTGTGTGTGTTCCAGTGTGAGAGGGGAAGAAGAAAACCCCTGATGAACACTTTCTGATTCTGCATGGAATATCCATTATTATGAGAAACATGAAAAGGCTCTGTTTCATTTCAAAAAACCAAACACCATTTGTATCCTTATTTTGTATATTTTGGTCACCAACACTATTCGAAACACAATATTGTACCTTCTCAACTTTCCAGATAATTCGAGAACATTTTTTACACGGTTCTGTTTTGCAGATTTAGGTCCACTTACTGTTTTGGGATTTCATTCTGACCTGCCTCGTTTTCCTGAGCTGTGATACCTTGGCAACGTGTTGTCGGTTGCCAGGTATTTCAGTATTGCAGTGACGGTTTTCTGCTGGAGCCATTTATAATGAGATGAGCCATGTAAATAGGACCAGACGCCAGAGGCATGAGAGCTTCCTGTCCACCTTTCTTCAAGCTTCTTCATATTGACTTTCCAAAAGTAGGCCAGTGCGCTTTGCCGTGACTACCCCCAGCCCCACCCCACCCCCCAACTCCTCATTGGGTGAGATAACCTATCAAAATGTAAACACAGGAAATCAGTTGAGGCTTGAGGAGTTGCTATTGTCCCCTCTGAGCCTTCCCGTTTCACATTTATTAGACTTTTCTTCCATCCCAACCTTTCCTTGTTATGGCATGTTTTATTGTTGTGGGTGAATTACTTATGTTTGTTTAGGACATTTGACACGTGTTGTGGTAGCGAATGTGGTTGGAGACTTTAATTGCTCTTACATCATACAGAAGAGCTCCCATCGTCATTCCTGGGAGTGATTTTGAGAGTAAAAGTGTCGATTTAGGATAATGTGCTGCATTCTAATACATGCAGTGATATAAATGGGGCTGATCCTATAATTGTATTCTTTCCCATTCAATACAGTATTCAATATGACAATAACGATATTGCAATATATTATGTTACAAAATGGAGTTACGAGTTATCATCTAACTTCTACTAACCAAGCTCACTGTTCCAGAAACAAATAGCTGATCGGACTTTTTTGTTTTGTTTCATCCACGTTCTGTTTTTGGATGTTAAATTAAATAGAAAACTGTTCACTTGGCACACTGATAGCAAACCTCATCAAAACTATTGAATTAGATAAATATTATAGCAGATAGTATGTTATGCAAAAATATCTTCAAGGATCATGTTAGATTTATGCCATATCGCCCACTCCTAACCTGAAGTCTTTTCACAGCACTGGCAGACTGTTGAAACATTTCATTTGGCTGATATTTTTATCCAGATTGCCTTAGAGTTGAGACAGGATACAATCCAAGCACATGAGGGTTAATGTTTTTGCTCAAGGCCCAACGGGAGTCCCAGTAAGTCATAACTCCCAATTTTTAAATCACTAGTTCAGAGCTCTTGAGCCACCACTGCTTCTGAACAAGGGTGTCTTGGTCGGAGAAAGTTTCTGTCCCAGGACTTTACTGTAAGCTGTAAACCTGTACAGGACAGAAGGAACAGGAAGTACATGCCAGGAAGTGGTGAAGCACAGTGTGTCTGCCGCAGGTGCAAATCTAGGAGCAGATTATTCCTGTATTAGAGTGATATTTATACAGCTGGAGGTCAGAACTGCACAATTCTAACTGAGATACCATTGACTTATATTATGTGTGCAGTTGTCTCTTGTGATTTAAACATGATTTATCATACCACAAGAACCACTGTGATTATTCATGTGCTTATAAAGTGGCTAAAATGACTCCACTGGACTCTGTATTTTAATTATCCTGATGTGATTGTAGGCTGGGATTTTCCCCTTATAACACCAGCATTATCTTGTATTACCCATTATAAAAGGACAGGACAATCCCTGAGCATGTAACAGGTAGAGCAGTAGGTAGTTTTCAAGGTTTGTTTTTTTAGGTTTACGTTTCACGTCAGTGACGATATACACCCAGTTTCTTCTGAATTTTAGACTATTTTTGAACCATGGTGGTATAAATGACATAAGTGGCATTCAGCTTTGGGTTATTTATGTGCTTTTCATGGCTTATTTCACTGAGTTTCATACTTTAAGTAATCATACTCATTTTAAACACTTTAAATGCTTAATCCATGCTTAAAACTGAGTGTGTGTTTCTGTTTCTGAAGAACTTCCTTGCTTCTCAGCACAAAAAGAACTTTCATTTCTGCAAGGCCATAAAGCACGTCATTTCTGCTCAGTGGATGCAAGTTTTGGAAATAGAGAAGCTGAATATATCATTAATCATTTTTACAGTCAGATGAACTTCTGTGTAACTGAGACTTCCATGGCATCATTCTTGCTGAAGACCAATGCCATGATACTATGACAAATATTTCTCCTAGGAACTGTGACTTAACAGACAGGAACAGTTCTAAGGAAGCAAAAAGGTCAAACTCCGATGATACGCTCTGCTGTGAAGTGCCATGTTTTCATCAAGCTGCTGCACGTGTCACAGCAAGTCATATGAGTGGTCATGAGGGGTCATGACAGGCCATGGAAGTGGCGATATAATTTCACATAATGACTACCTTTTCCATTTCAACGAGTTGGCAACGAGACCAACTCAGGGCCCAAGCAACAGCAGCAGTGCTACAACTGCAGCAAAGCAGGTTGTACAAAATGCAGCATTAAGAGTTTAAAGCGTACTCTCCTTGTCAAGAAGAAATGTAAATGCTACATTTTTTTAATCTTTTGTTTTCTTACCTGACTTTACCTCCTGTAAGTGCTGCAAGCTATACTTAGGGTGTTAGACTGCTAGAAACCTGCTGCGCTAGTGATGGGGTAATGACAGGTCTGGGCTGTTTCTCAGTCTGCTGCTAACCACACACACATACACACACACACACACATACATACACACATATACACAGACATGCGCGTAGATCTGTCAACAGATGGCTCCCCAACCAGACATGACCTAACACGAGCTAGGTTCTGCTTTACCATGGACTGTGTGAACCGGCCTTAGTGTCCCTGTTACTCTTTGTCTCCCCGGGGAAGTTCTTCAGAAGGACCTAGTTTTAGGGGGATTTTTTTACCTCTGCCAGGCTTGAATACGTGTCTCACCACCACCTCACGGTTTGACTGTATCCTCTCTCACGAGGGCGTGAAACTTGCTTTGAAGTCTTCTCCTGTAATTGCATGCTTTCTTTTTTCTCCATCTACTCCGACGCCTAAACATCAAGTGCATGTCGGAGACGGTTACCCCCTCCCCCCCTTTTTAATCTAATTCAGTCCCTCCACAGAAAAGAAGCTCTAATGTGGCCTTGGCTGCTGACTCAAACCAGCTCCTGCTCCTCTTCATTTCATATTCTCTCTGGGGAGGGTTTTTTTTTTTCCCAAAGAGGCCAATGTGGCGTTTGAGATCTTTTGAAGAAGTGAGCGATTAACTTGGCCAAGTCTAGTCTGCAGGCTTCTTTAGACCCCGAAGAAACAGACAGAGAGAGAGAGAACAGTATGGCCTTTCAGCCTCCTTGGACTGAAAGAAAGTAAGAGAGAGAAAGAGGATAACTGCACACTATGTCCTTGGCATGGACAGTCCCAATCCCCTGACCTCCAGCTGCTCATGGAGAATATATGTACACACAAGCTCACACACATTTCTAAAGCAATATATGCATGCCTCACTGTCATGCCACAGATGTCATGCAACATTTCAACATTTGTCATATTGTCATGTCACGTTTGTCAACATTTCAACATGCAACATTTTGTCCTTAATTTTAAGAGATTTATAGAGATTTATTTAACGATACAACTTAGCTAACATGATCATAATTAAACAAATAACATATTTTAAATAAAAACAAATGTTAACATAAATAATATTGAAGTTGGTTTAAATCTGCACTTGTTTTTTCTATTCTTTTTTTTTTATTTTTACCCCAATTTCTTCCAATTTGGTCACTGCCACTTCCCACTTGCTAGCTAATTCTCCCTAATTGCACAACATGTGCCAGAAAGGGAGGGTGAGAGCTAACACACACATGTTGTAGACGTGTCACAGTGTAGCTGAACATGCTGAAAGAGCTAACTCTCCTCTTCCTCATACATGAGCTCACAGACTCACATAATTGGTTAGTGTCCCTGTGATACTGTCGCTCTGTTTTCCCCCATGGTGCACTTCGTTTAGGCAGGTGAAAACACAGCAGTTGCACCTGGGTGTGCTCAGATCATCTGAGCGAGGTGGTCTCGGTCTGATTCCAATCTTATTCTAGCACGGTTCAATTGCAGTGAGAAAGTGATTCAACTCTGAATCAGCCTGAGTGCATGAAGTGAACCAAAAATGTTGTGTATTATACATTGTGAGCAGAATTGTTTTGTAAATTCAAGCTACTAAGCCAAGCGACAAGATGCAAACTGAGCCAAAGGACAGAGCTGTAGTGCTGCAGAAATCTGATATACTCCAGATATTTGGAACGATGGACAATAAAAAGAGATAATAAAAGCTGGATATGATACACAAAAAGTTTTGAAGTGGTTATATAATTATCTAATCACTTATTTAGTGCTAGCACCATGTTCTCCATGCTTGGGTGATTTTTGTGATTTCTACGCACACTTGGCAAAGGTTCATTTACCTTTTTCCATTGCTGTATTTATGGCCAATGAAAGAGTTTTATGAGCACATTTTCAGCCTTACATGCCCCTCAACCAGCATTTTTTTCTTCTTCTTCTTCTTCTTCTTTTTGATTTGTTTTATGTGCAGTGAGAAACCAAGCAAACGAACCAAAAGTATTAATTTATGCTCTGATTCAGGCTCGGAAACCGCCTAATAAAATGAAAGGTATGAAAGGCAACCTTAGACTCCCAGCCACAGATAGCCGTGACATCATAGGGATGCAAGCTCATGATCTCTCAACGACACTTTTCTGACAACTTTTTTAAAAACCTTTATGTCCCTGGCTAGATTGAAATCAGACCTGTAATCAAAACTAACTTTTTTTTTTTTTTTCATGTTTGTGACCCTGGTTATGATTTAATGTCTCACACTTACAAATTTATAACAATTCATATGAAATACAGAAAGATAAGGAGGGTAATGTTAGAGCTATGGCAGGGGTTAGCAGCTTTCTTCATGTCTTCATTCTCTAAAATCTGACCGCACATCCAGTGGGGTCGTTCGAGGTTCTCATGAGATCCGGTTGATTGATCAGTATGGCTCACTTAAGTGAAACATTGCTGTTTGTCCTTAATCTTCAATTAAAATGCAGGCCAACATTAATCAACTTATTTTTGATTATCTCACCATTAATTAATGGAAAAATTATAGTAAATAATAACATTCACCAATAATATCATGTGACATTTCATCTTCCTATGCTCCACCCTCAGCTATCAACACGTCTGTTTCACTCTGAAATGTCACATTACAGGAGAAAAACATTATGGTTTTCATTTTGCATTGCATTTAAAAAACACAGCTGTACACAACCTAACTGGTTGTTGGGCTGGTCTGTGTCTTATACATAACGACATGTTATGTTTTCTCTCTACATGTGAAAGGAAGGGCAGTGGAATGAGCCATTCTGGACTGTACTTTTGTAGATCGGCTTTTCGTGAGGACTTGTGATGGACTCCAGGCCATTGTGTGTTCTCTCTTGCCAGCGAGTGTAAGCGCTGCTGGCACTGGAGCCAAAACAGAAGGCTGATGGGGTGGGAGCACAGCAGACATCCCCCCTCCCAAAACGCTGGGACTTGGCTCTGATTGCTGTGGGCTGGCATTCCAGTCCTTTTTACTCACACACATCTACATACTGACCTGCAACCACTGTTTCCTGAAAGACAGGAATTGAGGCCAGCTTCCTGTGACAGTCCTCTTTCATGTGGTCACTTCCTGGTGTTTGGCTGTTGCTATTGACCCCTGGCTTCATACACAGCAGCTCTGAGAGGCTAGTACAATTTTACAACTGATGAAATCAGCTCAAAACTCTGTAGAACTGAGTATACTGTAACCAGGTATTAATAGTGCATTATGCCACCATAACAATTGTGTCCAAAACAATCCATTAGTATTTACGAAAAAAAAAAAATATACTATCCCTGTATGCACACTGTAGATAAGAAACAAGTGTTATATAAGCCTGCTTTATCTCTGTACAACTGACACATTGGCCTTTATTTATCAAAGTTGCTTTCATTTGGATCTTCAAATTGCACCTACAGTTTCAGTATTCATTCTTTTTGTTTCTTTGCCATATCTGTCTGATAAAAATTTGCAGCTGGTGTAAATCTGGATGTAAGATTTTAACAACTGTATTTGCAGTCAAATCATAATTCTTTTCAGTATTAGCATTATTATCACTGGTAATATTGCTAATCGTTGAGATAGCCATATAGAGAGACATATTAGACATACAGAAATAATATTGACTTCTGAGGCTAGGAAACAATCTCTGCCAGCAGTTCTGAAGAGAAAAAAAAGGTATTATATTATAATAAATTTAAAGCAGTATTTCAAGAAAGAAAGTCTCATAGTCTTCTTGAAAGAAGGTCTCATATTATAGGAATAAAGTTGTAACATTATAAAAAAAAAAATTAAGTCTTAATTCTTTAAGTCTCAAACTGGAACATCTTGTATTCATATGTAGATGAAGGCAGCGTTTTGTTTCCACACAGTAGAAGCCGATTTACTAATCCCTCATGTCATCGCTTATTTTGTTGATGTACAGCAGTTTCATGAATCAGACGTGGAACAGCTCATATGTCCTCCCCAGCACTCAAGTCTGTTCTTGCTTCTACACCACTTTGTTGAATATGGGCCATTGTGCTGTAAGTCACCAATAACATTCTGTTAAAATTGCTCCGTTTGCGTCGTGTCGTTGTATTGTTATGGTATTCATGGAATGGAGGGACTGTTGCAAAGCCGAGATTAGAGTGTCTCCACAGAACACAAACCATGTGGTTTGGTAACCTTGCTCAGGAATGTGGATTGGGACAAAGCAGAATCCCACGTTCTTCGTTTCCTAAGAGATTGCACCCCAACAGCCTAGCTGTGATTGTGTTTGAACTTTGAACACAGTGATTAGCTGGAATGCTGAGGTTCCTGTCTTCAGTTACTGCTAATACATAAGCTGTTGTCCAAACAGGAAGAGGGATTCCACTAAAGTGGCAACATAAGACAAATCAGTTAACCTTGATAGGAGATACTGTGATTATTATTATTATTATTATTATTATTACTACTACTACTACTTCGTTTTTGAACATAAACCTTGCATATTTACACAGAGTGGATCATTCAAAATGGGTAGAAACACACACTTAAGTAATGGCAGGGTGAGGACCTGGTGTTCCATTAGTTCATGCTTAGTTAAAAAGAGCCTACACACACACACACACGACCCAAAGCAGGAAACTGGGCTTCTCTGAGTATGACCACACTGTAGACACACTCGTTTGCCAGACCCTTCTCACACAGCACACAGAGTTCTGACTTGGTATTTCCCCCTGTCATCTTCTCCTCAACAACAGGCCATACACAGACACTGAGAAACTCCAAGTCTACCTCTGAGGTAATCATCACAATAAGCACATGATCATTCAGCAGCAGATTGGTTTCAGTTTGTGGTGATTTAGTTGTAAATGTGTGTTGAGTTAATACATTTACAGTACAAGCACAGCATAGGTTAAAATCTGGGTTTGTGCTTACTCAAAAACCAAACTGAAAACTGTTCTATTGCTGGTGAAAACTGCTGTGTGTTGTGCTGAATAAAGTTACGCCTCATGAAGTGTTGGGTAATGTGTGTGTGTGTGTGTCTGTGTGCACGTGTGTTAGATTTGGATAGACTTTGGAGTGTCGTGGCCAGCCTCCTTCCTGCAGCCCTGCTGATATATGACGGTCACAGGACGCTCTGGTGTCTGGCTTAAAATCAAAATCGTTCTCTGACGCCCCCCTATACACACAAGGAC
Organism: Pangasianodon hypophthalmus; assembly: GCF_027358585.1. Taxonomy (NCBI): domain Eukaryota; kingdom Metazoa; phylum Chordata; class Actinopteri; order Siluriformes; family Pangasiidae; genus Pangasianodon; species Pangasianodon hypophthalmus. The sequence continues at coordinate 15,458,283 of NC_069723.1, read as the reverse complement.
TGTATTTTTTACAATGGAAAGAATCTCTTATGGCATTATCGATGTCCAAATATTAACAGTTTTAACAAGTATTAACAAGACATTAAAATAAATTGTCCTTTGTTACATGTTGTTTTAGACTCATACATGTCAATGTGCACTGACTACACAGTTTAGTTAGTTGCACCTGTAAACATTAAGAAACAGAAGTGTTGCTTAACAGAAAGGTCATGCCTTTATTTAGCAACATTAGCCAAACACATGTTGGTAGCTAAGTAGTTTGCCTAGCTAATTTAATCTCGCCGGCCGTAGCTTTTTGACTTTTGCAGCTACCCAATTTTGCTATGTATCCATCCATCCATTTTCTGTACCGCTTATGCTGCACAGGGTTGCGGGGAGCCTGGAGCCTATCCCAGGGGACTCGGGGCGCAAGGTGGGGGACACCCTGGACAGTGTGCCACCCCATCACAGGGCACAATCACACACACAGACTCACACACCTATTCACACTACAGACAATTCACAAACCCCCAACCCTGGAGGTGCGAAGCAAACGTGCTAAAAAAAAAAATCAAGTGCCAGTAAGATAGCTAAGACTAAGCTAGCTATTATATTGTACAAACCTGTAGTCAAGATTGCTCACATACTAAATGTTGTGTATTTAAAACCATTAGCCAGCTTTGCTTGCAAGTCAGCTAACATAGTAACTAACTGCTATAGTTGTGTACCTGTCACCTGTAGCCATGTTTGCTAGCAAGTGTCATTCTTCACACTCCCAGATTGGTGGCTGTCTTTGATAGAGGGAGACAGAGCTACAAGATATTGTACAAATAATAGGCATTAAATTATCTTTGAAACCCTGATATGTTTTTGCTTTGATATCAAATCTAATTTTTTTTTGCTATAAATTATACCAGTTTATCTATTGTCATTAAATTCCCCACAAAAAGTTTAAAACAAGCTGAATGACTCACCATATATGCACATGTCTGGTCGCCTCTGTGTTTTAGGTTGTATGTAGGTGTATGTCTCTCTCTCTCTCTCTCTCTCTCTCTCTCTCTCCCCTCTATTTTTGTTCTTCAGTGATGCAGTTCTGATGGCCATATTTCAAAAATACTAAACACAAATTTCACGAGGTGTTCATGTTTTATACACAGCTTATGCTGTTTCAAACAGAAACACACACATTCTCGTTTACAAGGCTTCTTCATGAACACAAAGCTTTTTAGTCTACAAACAACACTGCCATCACATCATAGCCCGTCCATTAACAACTCCAAATAACGCACACAACGCATTAAGCCAGTACCTGAAAAATGCCCAGTTTTTGTTTAACTTCATGAGAAATAGCACTAATGGTGAATATTACTATGGCAGCTTAAGTAATACCTGTCTCCAACCATCTGAATATTTACCTGCGCTGTGTGACTGTTTTCCTGCTATGCAGCTATTATGGGAACTAGAGCCCAATGGGAGTGAGGTTTACACTTTCTCGAAAAGCACTGCATGGATTTTGATATACTGCCACTGACCCTTGCAGAGTGTTGCTCTGGATGTAGGTTAGGTTGCTATTGATGCATTGTGTTGCTATGTAAAAGTCAGTCAAAAGCATTTGTCAAACAGAAATACTTTTTTTTCTGCTTAATGCTATTGTGTGTGACTGGTGAAGTGGACAAAAGAATAGAAGCAGTTTCACTCTTTCTCTAGGCAACGATGTGTGTCTAATATTTGACTGACCACAGCACCTTGGCAGATCCATTCATTTTTTCTTGCAACCAACAGAGCGTAAACCAACAGATATGAATTATTAATATAGGCTTTTCTTGTGCTGTCCACTAAGAACAATTTATTAGTATTATTATTTTACTTACGGTTAAGGCTCTTTTGGCAAGATCAAGGAGAAGGTGACTTTAGAGCAGCTGTTCATTGCAGTAGGAACATCATCTACAGGAGTGGCTCTCAAAGTGGGGTCTACAAACCCCCGGAAGTATGTTGTAAAGATTTTTCAGTTTGTTTATGAAAATTATTTGTCTAGAGTACATGAAACGTTAAGTGACCCAAGTCATTTGTGAAGATTGGTTGACAGACAGAGGGATTTTAAATGAAATGTAGGCCACATATGAAAGAAAAGGTCAAAAGCAGAAGATGAATAGAAAACAGCTGTTATGAGGATTTGCACTGTGGTGATATACCCTCAGAACAAAATGTACTGGAAAAAGGGCAAAGGTGGTCATAACAGTCTCTCCCTCTCTCATCTCTCTTTTTCAGAACTCAATCCGGCACAACCTGTCTCTGCACAGTCGTTTTGTGCGAGTGCAGAATGAGGGGACGGGGAAAAGCTCATGGTGGATGCTCAACCCAGAGGGCGGTAAGAACGGCAAGTCACCTCGCCGCCGTGCCGCGTCCATGGATAACACCGGCAAGTTTGCCAAGAGTAGAGGGCGTGCTGCCAAGAAAAAGGTATGCTGCCAAAGACTGTCCTCACCCACCTCCTCACATCCCAGACAGCATTTATTCATACTCTAATTCTGTGAGTCAAAAAAATGGGATCATATTTTAGTATTGCTTAAACCTTGAAAGCCTTTACACATTTTGAACTTAACCCTGAATATTCCGATCTGGTCACCAAGTTGAAATAAAGTTTAAAAAACTACTGGTCTTGACACACCTAATCCGAAGAATCCTGAAGAATGTGAAGAACCTTTGCGTGTGTGTGTGTCCATGAATCATTTTTCTAAGTAAAATTTACAACTGGTCAACATATGTTACTACCTGAGCACACATTCGTTAAGAAATTTTGGTGGTATCCTTGCTAGTGTTAATAGATTTACCCACTCTTGTTTCCTGCAGCTGGCCCTTCAGGGTGGTCCTGATGCTGGTGCTGAGAGCCCAGGCTCTCAGTATAGCAAGTGGCCCGGCAGCCCCAACTCGCACAGCAATGATGACTTGGAGGCTTGGACAACGTTCCGCCCTCGCACCAGCTCCAACGCCAGCACGGTGAGCGGCCGTCTTTCACCCTTCATGCCCGAGCAGGATGACCTGACTGACTCAGACATGCACATGGTCTACTCGGGCCCTGGCTCATCCGCCAAAATGACCTCAACTCTCCCGAGCCTTTCGGAGATGACAAGCTCCTTGGGACATGGCAGCACAGAGAATGTGATGGAGAACCTTCTGGACAATCTCAACCTGCTCTCGCCAAATAACCCAGGATCAGCTGGAGGGCCCAGTTCAAGCTCTAACCAATCATCCCCCTCCTCTCTATTACAGAGCAGCCCTGGATATGCTCCGTACAGCAACCAGCAACCCCAACAAGACTACCGCAAGTGTATGTATGGCCAGGCCAGCATGGGAAACCTGTCCTCTATGTCCATGCAGACTCTGGAGAGCAAGCCCTCTTTCCCAGCTTCTTCTGGATCCATGGGGCAGTTTAACTGCCCAGCGGGGCTGCTTAAGGAGCTCCTGACCTCTGATTCAGACCCACATACAGACCTGATGCCTTCTGTAGACACCGTGGTCTCCCAGACGGCTGGCAGAGGAGGACGCATGCTGCCTCCTTATGGTAGCGGGCGAGCCGAGCTAATGGGGGGTGGAGCCTCCCATGGCCATGTCCTGTCTCACTCACACAGCATGCATGGCCAGGCGCCACCTACCTCTGTGGCTCTGAATGGGCGTCCAATACATCCTATGAGCAACATGAGCCACGGGGGACGTATTGGGTCTGTCAAGTCAGCTATGCAGATGCAATACGGGGCCTCGGGTCACATGGCAGGAGGTGGTGGGGCAGGAGGGGGAGGACTCCCCTTCTGCAACATCAATGGCAATGGCTATGGCCCTGGACCAAGCCTGCCCCCCATTCAGCATATGGAGAAGCTGCCCAGCGACTTAGACGGCATGCCAGTGGAGCGCTTCGAGTGTGACATGGAGTCCATCCTTCATGACACACTCATGGACGGAGACACCCTGGACTTTAACTTTGACTCCATGGCAAGCCAGCCGGGGTTCCCGCCACATGGGGTCAAGACCACTACTCACAGCTGGGTGTCTGGATAAAGGTACATAAACATGTATACATAGTTCCATTATGATTACCAACTAGCCTTCCTTTCTCACAATCAATCCAACTACATCTGTTCAAACTACATTTTCAAGCAGCAGAGCTGATCAGAATAACTAATTTCTGGCTCTTAGTGAACATGTGAAAATGTGAAGTAATGAAACGGGTCATAACCACTGCATTGCAATGATTTGGCTTGAAGTTTTCTTTTTTTTATCTTTGACATTGTGTTCTGATTATATATAGATCTGGAAACCCTTTTAAAAAATACAAACTACACCTTTAACTTTGTAACCTTCGGTTTACACATATACAGAATAGGAGATTGCAAGTCAAGGTTGAATTTTGGCTCAATTTGAAACATTTTTATGTCTTAAAGGTTGTTTGCCAGAGCCACCTCTTTTGATCTTCTTTCACTGACAATGTATTAAATTACTTTTCTTTTTCTCTCAGGTAAGACTTTCTGCCCCTCAGACTGGAGAGTAAGAGCCCAAAGAGGCAATTCTCACCCATTCAAGCTATGCTGTCTTCTCTTGCTTCTCATCACGGACATTCTCCTGCTTTAGCCCTGCTCAGCCATGGCTGTGATGTGACTGCACATTGCCAAGGACGTTCATTCAGTTGGGAGCTGAAGGAGGAAGCTCCTGTTCAAGCATTGCTATGCGCCTTCAAACCAAGTGCCAAACCAGGTGCCTGTGCTCCTTAGCCAACGGAAATGTGCTTTATTTTGCTGCCTTCTTCTCACTATAGAGAACCAGTGGTCAAATCAGGGCAAAAACAGTGTGGTCCACAACTAAGACTCACATATTAACTGCAGCACACATACACTTATGCAACTTCAGATCATCATGGTTATCACAACAATCAAATTCTCTTCTAAATTCACACTGTGATCGGGTGACATCTTAAATTAAGGCACCTATCCTTAAAATTCATGCCTTTTATCTTCACCAGCCCTTTAAATTGACCATTGCATGGTGATGTACACCTTTTCTTTACCTGTCTAGCATGCTGTTAGAGTCTAACCTGCTGCCTTTTGCTTTCTAATGTCTACATGCAGTGCTTAATGCCATAGATAGCTCAAAGCTAACCTTATTGGGAAAAAGAACTGGATACTGAAGATGAGTGTACATAGTTTTATCTGGAGAAGGTCCTTTTTTTTTTTTTTTGGCAGGACCTGTAAGAAGTTTAGGAAAAACTCTCTGCCTACTTGGACTATGTTACATGAATTATTACAACACTTTCTGTTTTCTCCTCAATGTGTTTGAACCGCAGCAGACGTAGTTCATTTTTAACGAGTGTATTGTGATTATGTCATGTACAGAGCGTTTACACGGAGAATTCAGCAATCAGGGCAGCAGATTTGATGTGTTTTGTAAATTGAAAGAAACTGGATCTGACACTTGACATTTTGGTTGGCTCATTCTCACTCATGACTGTGTACACCTTTCCACATTTCCTGTAAATATATGGTAAATATATATGGCAGAAGTATATAGTTGATATGTTTGAGATTTTGTTTTTGAAATGATGTTATTGTTTTTGTGTATGGTTGGCTTTAGCTGAGGTTAGATTAAGCTTGTATAATGCATTTCAACAGTGTTTTGGGGTCCTTAAAGGACAGGTCCACCCATTTTGCAAAGTTTCTTTAGGCGTTTGTATCCTGAAAGCTCTCTTACAGGGTCAATATGTATAATTTTATGGCCTTGGGAGCTCTATTAATCAATTGTATATGGAATATACTGCCATCCTAAGATGCTATGATTTAGTAGTATACCAGTGACCAGTCTTTACCCTGTCGACTCCTGTTATTTGACTTAGCATGGTAGAAATTTTGACAAACTGTTAGACATGTCCTTTAACATTTCTCATAAGGTCCCTCACTGACGAGTCCTGATGTAGTTAAGAACTACAGTGCAGATGGGCTCTTATGGACCACCATCTGTGCATGCAGAAAAACTACAGACCTCTTCTTTTAAGAAAGTGTAGGGAAATGTATTTAGTTTATTTATTAGCGTGAAGGAGAAGAGATGTGATTGAGTCACGTCACAGATTAACAGATTAATCACAAGTGTGTTCTCTCTCTCTCTCTCTCTCTATCTATCTATCTATCTAGCTCTCTCAAAATTGAGGCACTGATATACATGCCAATATTTTGTGATGTTCCCTGATGTTTACTGATGTCAGAAAAAAAGGAAAAATTGCCTTTCTCAAGAATTGACAACTGGACCCACTGCCTGTCATCTTTCTTTCACTTCCTTCCCTCCTTGCTTTTCAGCTGACTTGTCTCACTATCCTCGTACAACCATCATAAAACCCATTAGCCTTCACTTTGTTTTGTTTAGTCTGGCTACCGTGCTATTCACTTTGTACACTGTACTAAACTCTTTTAGAATTATTGATAGTTGCCCAGTTCAGAGAAAACTGAGGTATCTTGCTTTTGGAAAATCAATATCATACCAAGTTATATACAATAGTTAGTGTTATATTAATATAGTCAGACTTATGTCAGTTTGTTCACATATTTTTTTGTTTGTTGTATTTTTGAGTTTCATTATTGGCTGGAACTGAGATCACCGAGGACACCAATTGTTCTGACTAAACTGAAAATCCTGAAAAACTGGTGTGCCAGAGTGTAAGTCTGAAAGTTCTGGCACATCTGGAGACCTGCTGAATGTGTCACTCATGAAGTGCGTAAAACCGCATGTGTTAAGTCTAGTGGATCAAAGGTACCGATGTACCTTCTGCCTAATCTTAATATTTGAATATCCAAAAGAATTAATAAGCTGATATTTGGTTAACTACTAAGGAAGAAAAACATGTTTTTAATATGACATAATCAAGTATCGTTTTTTCACTGCCATTTTTTTTTTTTCACTGCAAAATGTTTCTCTTTGTAAAAAATGAAATGATTCACAGATTGGCATGCAGTGGTGCGCTTGGTGATATAAGCCTGTAGTTTAAGACTTTTAATGGAGGTGTTCTGAGCGTTATTGGGAAAGTATTTTCATTATGTGAACTTCATATCTGACCACCCGCCTTTTTCCCATGACTTTTTTCAGTCTTGATGCACCTCTAACTTGCACACCGAGTTTCTACATCAGAATATTTCCCAACATGGATTTTTTTTTTTTTTTTTCATATTTTCCACACTGACTTCTTGTGGTCTTAGGGCGTAACAAATACCCACATATTTGATTTCAGTATTCAAATACTGGCATCTCTGTAACAGAAACAGTTAAGCGGTTATCCGAATACCCTGTGCACAACCCTAATCTAAGCGTATAATCACAATCAGAGACTGTTACTCAAATTCCCCAATCAACCTACAGAAGGCTATGGTGGTATCAGTAAACCTTTAGAGATGAGTATATATTACATAAATTACATAAATCTCTATTTCTCAATATCACTCCATAAACCTCCTAGTATGTCATCTTTCCGGGATGAGCTTCTGAGAAATGATATGAATTATTTAATGAATTTCAACAGAAATATCATATGAAATCAGACCAACATTATGAACATAATTAATATGATTTCCACAGTGATTTCTTATCACACATTTTGGTGGTTTTTTGCTCACTGTTTACTCAACCTCAAAAGATACATTGTTCCTGTTGTACAAGGATAGTATTCTCTCTCTCTCTCTCTCTCTCTCTCTGTCTCTTTCTCTGTCTCTTTCTCTGTGTGTGTGTGTGTGTGTGTGTGTGTACAGTACTGTGCAGAAGTCTTAGGCAAATGCAAATAAATGCTGTAGAGCAAAGATGCCTTCAAAAATAATGAAGCTAAATGTTTCTACATTAAAAAATACTATAAAGGGCAATAAACAGTAATAAATGAAACAAAGTCAATATTTGGTGTGACGACCCTTTCCGTTAAAAAAAAAATTAGTAGTCTCAGGTACAATTTGTGCAGTTTTATAAGGAAATTAAGTTATTAAGGAAATTTTATTAAGGAAATGGTAAGTTTTACTGAGCATCATGCAGAACCAGCCACAGTTCTTCTGGAGACTTTGACTGTCACACTTGTTTCTTATAATTGCATGCAGCAAAAACTGTAATGTGTAATAACTGTAATAAACTACATAACATGCTGCTTTCTTTACTGACATACCAACATTTTTCTGTAACATTTAATTGTGTGCTGGAAAACTAATGTTTGGAAATCTAAAATAAAAAATCTGTAACAAAGTTTGTACTAAAAAAAAAAGAGTGCCTAAGACTTTTGCACAGTGTGTGTGTGATTATACACTTATATATATATATATTACAAAACTTTTTTTTTTTCTTTTTGTGCCACGGAGTACCAGAAAATTAAATCAAGACTTGGCCGAGTCAGATACAAGCTTATTCTGAAGCATGGTAAATAAACAGTGTTTTGTTGAAATGTTAAGCAGTACATCGCTGAAAGACTTGAATCTGTCCTGCAGGCTGAACTCTGACTTTTTGAATACTGACATATGTAACAACAATACACTTTAGAGCTATTTTAATATTAAGTGAAAGCATCTGTATTTTAAAGTGATATGCAGTGACTTCTCTTTAAATGTCAAACAGCTGTGTCACCGAAATACTATTAAAATAATGGCATTTGATTTCTTTACATGAGGTTAGCGTGGGACACGCAGGCAGCAGCTAAAAGACTCCCACATATCTATTACAGAAATGATTAATTAACCTATGAGTTATACTTCTTGTGCAGGCCACGCATCACAAAGAGGACTATAACATAGAAAATGTCTACTAATATTATTGGATAAACCATAAAATGTTTTAGATATGGGCAAGCTGACTTGTATTGTATATGCTTTGTTAATTTAGCAAAAGCTTACACCTATGCATTCTTGTACTTCATTTATTACTTTTGTTACCTTTGGTTTGTTTTTACTGATGACAATATATTTCATGTACTATGGGCTTGTCGAGAAATTATGATGTTATGAAAAAAATATGAAGTATTTAGACAGTAGATTTACATGTAAAGCTTTTTGTAAACTGACTCTGTTATTCTTGTATTTTACAGCAGTTTTTAAATTAAATATAGAAATAATAGAAAAAAAATAGAAAATTCCTAAACTAAAAGTAAATTTGATAAAGATGAATTAGTAATTTGTGTATTCAGATTGAGGTTTGGACCAATTTTTTTTTAGAAGAGAATCTATAAATTAAGATGTTGCACTTTCATAAAGAAACAAAGCAGTGAAGATGTGACCTATTTTGAAACAAACTGTTACATTTCTTAACTTATGTACAGAAATTCACAAAAAAATTCTATATATCAATGTGCAATCAATGTATGTATAAATAATAAATCTATATACAAGAGAAAATGATATTGTTTGGAGATCATTATGCTGACATTTCCTTACTGATACATGTGTCTGTCTTACTTTGAGATTGCTGGCAGTAAGTGACTGTCTTTTAGCCAAACAGTTTGTACAGTGTGAGGCTCTCTAAATTACTTTTTCCTGATGTGCTTGTTTTCCAATACAACAACCAGAATATGTTGCTGCTGTATGAAGCCATATATGTATATAAATGATCTTAAACCAAGAAAAATCTGGTGTGTGTCTTGTGTTTTAATTTAAAAACCTAATTGAGGTGGCATGTAGGATGGCATTTTAAATACCAGAGGATAGTTTTTTAATGACTGATATGTCAGATGTTGCCTGCTTTTGTGTTGCCTCTAGTTAAATGACATTGTTGTGTATAACAGTTGCTCTGTTAGGAGAAGTCCAGGGTTGTTCAGTTCAATTTTATTTGTATAGCGCTTTTAATAATGGACATATTCACAAAGCAGCTTTACAGAAATATATAAATTCTGGATATAAATTTTACATTTATAAATTTATTCCTAATGAGCAAGCCAGAGGCCACAGTGGCAAAGAAAAACTCCCTGAGAGAATCCCTTCAGTCTTAAAATGTAGGCTAGACAGAGAGCAAGCTTTTACAACTTTTAGAATATGCTGAAGGCTAAAAGTATACCTAGCTATAGTGAAAAACCTGAAGTTAAATGTTTAAGCCTGGAGCATAATACTGGGACAGGTTTAATAACAAATAATAAACAAAGTCATTTATGGGGGGTTTACAAATTTCAAATCCTAGGAATTTTAATGAGGGTTAAGTTGTAGAGATCCTAGACCATCTAATAGTGGCCTTAGCATTAAAAATATTCTACTTAGACTATTTCTAATGGTTAAAGATGACATGTTCATGTGATCTCACTTTAGATGGGTACAAGAAAAAAATCAAAGTTCAAAATTCAAGGAAGTGATGCAAGTCATTTTACTAGAACTGTGTATGCAAGATGAACCCAGTCACCTCTGCACAGACTTCATGTCCTTTTGACCCATGCCCTGGCTCTCTCCTGACATCAAGATACAATCAGCTGTGGACTTCAAAGCCAGACAGCAATGGGCAGAGCAGTCATGAGAAAAGCTGTGGGGTTTCTAAGCCCTCACTTTTGATAGTACAGAAAGCCGGCAGGGAGAAAATATGTGCAGATCTGGCACTTCTTGCTCCTCTCTCTCCTCCAAGTCGGGCTATAGAGTTTCTCTTATGACTCTGGCTTCCAGCTGGGGCCTCATAGTTGGAACCATACCAAGCTGGAGCCCAGGCTTTCCTGCCTCACAAATGTAGAGCCAGGAATTCTCGGCCCACCGGCAATAGCTATGAAATAACACTATATCCCTTAAGATCCCTGAAATGAAGGTGAAAATGCCCTGAAATGGCTCGAACCTCAAAGCGGTTCAGCTGAGGTCGCGGCTGCAGCTGGGAAAAGGACAGGTGGAAATGCTGAGCGCTGACTGAGAGCTGGCATTCACTTCTCATCCTCATAATTCCCCTGAGTTTGATTTTTTTTTTGTCTAGTGGTGTGGTCCAATGTTCCCTTTAAGCAGTGTGTGTTGACAGAGGGGAGAGTGCAGGGAGGAGGAAAGCATGGAGGGAGGGAAGGAGGGGACAGCTCCCCCTTGGAGGCTGCTTATGAGCAGACTCCTGAGGAATTCACTGCTCTGTGTGTGTGTGTGTGTGTGTGTGTGTGTGTGGGGCTGGGGTGGACAGCAGCCAAAAGCATATGCCACCTTTGCATTCTCCCAGCAGAAAGGCAAGGAAGGTGGGTAAAGGCTACATCCGGACACATACAAACACTTTTTTTCCCATCACTTTCACTAACATTTTCAAAATGTTTTTCTTCCCCCCTTTTTAACAGGGTCTCATTGTCTTGTTTTTTTTTTTTTTTTTTTTTTGTCTGTTTTATTTCTGTTTTAAAATTGTATGGTTTATAATGAAGTAAGGTGGTCTTCATTCACAAATAAGGTAAAAGAAAACATGAGAAAATCAATCCATTACTCATTTTTTTATAAAATGATATAACACTAACGTTTTAAATTTTACCTGTAGATGTTTTTTATCCACAGTAACCACAATTTTTACTGAGATCAACATACACACTAATCATTTTATTGTACGTTTAATATTTATGTAAGCTCCCTCCATCTCTTGGACAAATGTTACGCCTCTGTCTCCCAGGCCTGTGCTGGAGTAAATGAGCCACAATGGGGCTGAGAGCAGAGGGTCTAACACCTCATGCCGCTTGTATCTAGGGAACACACCTGATAGGAACAGACACATGGGAAACACTGAAGGGATTTCTTCCATTCCACACGCTTGGAACGATGCAGGTTATCTGTGCATCTCAACTTTTCAATTCTGTAGGGTATAAAAGGGTATAAAATTGAGACAATCATGTATAAATTAGCATTAAAGTGCTCACACATGAACATTACATTTGCACGCACTTTATTTGAAAAGGTAGCAAAAGGTTTATCATGAAAACAGCAGTGTGAGGAAGAGTGGCAATCATTATATAAATATGATTCTATGAATATTATAAATATAATTTACATTTATTTAAGAAATCCACTACTCACAAAACATAATAAACACTATTATTAAGCACATATGTTTATATATTACATACCTTGAATATAGTATATTATATTCTGGCATTAAAGCAATAAAATGAATGATATAATTCTGCCATCAACAGGCTTTGGTTAGTCACAATATCCAAGATGGTAGATATTTATTTCATAGCTTCTCTCCCTTTTATATAAAGGTTTAAACACTGCACATGGTGTTGTACTTTGTACTATCATTTATCTAAGTAATAAAACATGATACAGCATGCTGTTATAGGAAAATAATTAATGACAGTGGTGTGAAGCAGCCCGACACAAAGCAGTTACTCTGAACACCCTGAAGTTGATTATTTTCCAAAATAATTTTTTTTTATTTATTAAAGAAAGATGCAGCATATATTTTAGCTGTTTAGGTGTAATGTTGTGGAACATCCATGACATGGAAAGTCAGTTCAGGTTATCACTTATGTTACAGCAGCTATAAACAGACGTTCCCTCTCTTTTTTTTTCACTAACTCTCTCTTAAAGTTAAAAAGGCAAACAATTACAGCTTGTCACATTACCAACAAACCGCAAAGCCCTCTCTCCTGAAGGCTTTCCTGTGTTGGAAAACAGCTTTACCTCTGACTGTTACAAAATGCTGACACTGGAGACTCCTTCCAAAAGTGCTAAATAAACGTCTCCTCACTGAAAACTTATATCAACAATATACACCATATCAACAATTACAAAAGCTGTTACTATAAAAATGGTGATTTAGTAGAAAAGTCCATTCATATAAACCTATCACTTGAATTACACTTGGTATTACTGTATGAGCTGCTGTTTAAAAAATTAATCATTAAACCAATCCTTAACCTTAATAGACCATGGTCAAGATCATTTTATTTAGTAGAGAGAGTGTTCAATGTGCAGCAAACACTACTATTCGGTGCCATGATGCTTTCTGGAAACTAAGCCAAGAAAGTTTCTTTTATATCAGTGAAAAAGGGTTGCCATTTTTTAACTAGTGCCCTCATATATACCTAACGTAACTTTTATTTCTCATTTGCTAATGAAGTGATGGTCTTTGACAGGTTGTGGTGTGGTGGTTGGAATCGAGTCGGTTCTACTCCACTATTTGGAGGGATTTCAAATTACTGAAGCTCCACACAAAGTGAACATGACCAGCAAAACCATCAACCCATACGGAGGGGTGGGGGTGGAGGGGGACGTGGAGAGAAAGCACTCTCTGCAAAAGGAGAAGCAGATGTAGTTAGTTTGTTAGAGGAGAGATGGCATAGCGTCTCACGCTGGCATAGTGATAACTGTCCTTACTTGACTCTTCTGTGGAGTTGTGTGGAGAGAAGCAGAGCTGAAGAAAACTTTGTGCTGTTTGAATGCTATCCAGCTAAAGGTAATCCAGGCCATCCAATGAACACTGGAAATTACCTAAATTACTTTAAAACAATTAGGGAAAGAAGAAAACTACCAGTGATTAGCTATAATGTGCCAAAGCAGCTGAAGCACAATTGGAAGTGAATGCGTATGACGTATGAGAGGAAACAGAAAGAAATTATGGCGCAAAAAAAAGTAATCTCTTGATTCTGTACTAAGTTACAGCTTGGCGATGGATTTGAATAAGCAAGTTAGTAAGTTAGTAAATATACAAGCATGTATGTATGCATGTATTATGTATGTATGTATATACAGTATGTCTGTATGTAGCTATTTATTTCAGAATCATGCATTAAAGCACAAACAGTTTAGTGACAGTGCCCCAGTGCTAACATAAAGCACTATTCTACTGTCACAGCACATATGATTTGTGGCCTCAGTGCTCCCCACAAATGGATTTCATTAGCATAGCCTTATGTCATTCTGCTAAGCATTTAGCATGCCAGAAATAAAGGCTTTGTAGGGGGAAAAAGGCCATCTCTCTTTTTTCACAGCAAATACAAAGAGACACGCAGCACTAAAGCACTCTGTAGGAGATCACCACACACACATACAGTACCTTCTAATGTTATTCTACCTTAGGAAAAAAAAGAGGATACAAATTGCCTTTTCTTTACTCAACCTATCGTGTATTCCTATCCATTAGTTGAGGTAAAATTGCTCTACACACTAAAACACACAAATACAGTCAACTCCAGAATCTTAGAAATATTTACATGAATTTCAGAGTTTCTTCGTATTTGTTATGTCCCCTTTTCGCTTTAATGACAGCATGCACCCGAGCTGGCATGGAGTCCACAAGTTTGTGCAAAATCTTATGATCCATTTTAGATTAAATCCATCAGTGTGTCGTCTGAAGACAGTGGAAGGTATAAGACTCAGAGAAAATCAGAACATTTGTACAAAGCAGTTAACCTAATAAAAAAATCCTTACGTTTTTAGATAAAACAAATTTGCGTACATTTAAATAGTGACCTAGAAATTGTTCGATATCTTGAATTTTGAACTGTCAAGATGTTGCACGTTTCCATTTTCGAAATTCTAAAATTCTGGAAAACATTATTTCCAGTTCTAAATACATAGATTTTTTTGTAGAAATAAATACCAAATTTACTGATACCTAAAGAATATTTCCAATCAATGCAAACATACTGATATGTGCTTGAAAATTATTATTTTTCATGGAGTATAATTGGACATATGCACATTTTTAAATTTAAGAAGACATTTTAAGAAAGGCCTATGGCATTGTTTCTATGACAAATGTAAACAGTGAAGTTAATCCCAATGCATAAATTTATTTCTAAATTAAAATTTATTTTTTTCACTGAAAAATACATAAATACTTAAAAAAAACATTTTGCTTACAATTAAATTATTTCCCAAAACAAGTACTTTTCATTTAGAACAAGTGTTCAGCTTACTGGCAAACTTTAAGAAATACACAGGCCTGGTGAAGCTTCCTCATGATGCTGGTTGAAAAGATGTCAAGGGTGTTCAAAGCTTTATCAGGAATACTGTTAAGAATTTCAAATATAAAATCATTTTGATTTGTTTAGCACTTTTCCTGGTTACTGTATACTTTCATAGTTCATTATTATGCTAAAGTAGTAGAAAATATAAAAATGAAGAAAACACTTCAGTTCATTTGAGTCAGTTTTCACTGCAACATAAATAGGAAATGACACACATTCCACACCCGCTCACTGATCTATCAACATGGGGAGAAAGTGAAAGACACTAATTATACTAATACTTAATACTACTTATATATATATATATATATATATATATATATATATATATATATATATATATATATATATATGTAGATAGATAGATAGATAGATACAGATATAGATATAGATATATTTGGCCTACATCAGTTAATACTATGAACATAATCATCGGCCCAATGAGGGTAGTAATTGAGAAGTTTTAAACAGATGGAGATGGGATGATCCTGGCTAGAAAATGATGAATGTGTATTTTTCCCCCCACAAACTGTGAGATGGTTCAAAAGGCAAGAATTTCTGTGAAGATCACAGTTGGAGGATTTGCAGATGTGGCTTTGTAACCGAGGGTCACCAAGTTTCCAAAACTACAATAACACACCATTTCCATGTCAACAAGCTTTTTGAAAGGCTTGCCAATGAAAACCCTTCACTCTCTTCAAACCACATAGGTAGATTCCTGGTGTTTCCTAACAACATTGGAATCTTGATTAAAGCCAGGTTTTATAGACAGATGAGACCAAAATGTAGTTTATCTGGGCTTGTACATTAGTCATTTTTGGGAAAAGAGTAGTGTTCAGGTGGAAAAGACTTCAATTCATAATGTAAAGTATGGTGTTGACTTGTCATAAGGCTGTTTCGCTTACAAACACACAGAGAACATTGCTAGAATATGTGGCACTTTGAACTTAGGATGTCTGTTTCCTAGACATAGTAGTAGACAAGTCTCAAACCGAGTCACTGTTCATTTTTTTCCAGCAGAACAATGGACTGAATTCCTCCAAATCAGCACAAAAATGGTACACTGACCACACACACACACAATCAAGCTTTTGCAATGCTTGTCACAGTCCTCCGATTTAAAGCAAATTGAAAAAATGTGGGCTAAACTGAATAGAGTGCACAAGCAAGCACCGAGGATCTGGTGACATTTTCATTCATTTATTCATTCATCTTCAGTAAGCGCTTTCTTCTGGTCAGGGCTGTGGTGGATCTGGAGCCAATCCCGGAAACACTGGCCACAGGGCAGGAATACACTCATGTATCCATCACAGGACATCAGAAACACACTCTGATTGACACCCAAGGGGAATTTAGGGTAGCTATTCCACATACAAAAATGTTTTACCAACATAACCTGCTGCACCACTGTGCCATCCACTGGTAACATTTCACATGGAGGAAATGTTTCAGGTTTTGTTCTCATACTTCAGCAACTAAAGTATGAGATATTGAACTACAGCTGGTGAAAACTTATTGTTTTCATACAGACAAAGAGATCATTAATCAGTGGTCCTGGATTTTGCAGGGGTCCATCATGTATTAATATGTATTAGTGTTAATATTTTTAATGTTCTGATGTAGATATTAGTGTTACACCGAAATTTCAGCCACAAAAACTTTCGGTCAAAAATGGCACTAATTTTTCAAAAGACAAAAATAAATAGGCCTCCAACCAAGAGTACTTTGTAACACTTTACAAATAACTTCAATGGTTATGAAAATGAGCAAGTTATTAAAAGTGCTGTTTGTCTGTTTTAACAGTTGGAGCAGCAGATCAACAAGGAGACCTTTTTATACTTTCGGGCCCAGTGTGTTCTGAATTTAGTTTCAGTTATAGACAGGAATTTTCACAGTACATCACCTGTTTTTATAATTATTTAGTTTATAGTTCTAAGATTGATCACTGTAATTGAATGAGTTTTAAATGATTACAGTTACATTAATCTTTCTTTTATAAAGAGCGTTTCTTTTCCTACCTGCAATTTGAATCAAGAAAAATAATGCAGGTTCTTTTAACTGGTTTGAGTTGTGAGGGTGAAAAGCTGTAATGGCTCTGAAAAATAAATTATGATACACATTTGCCTACTATCTGTTTACCCTTTCAACTGTCAGATTATTATGGGATGCCAGTGCCTGGCCCTGATTCCCTTTGCTTTCTGGACCTTTCTGACCCATCATGATGCTCTACTTCTGCTTAGAGCTTTCCGCACGTTTGACTCACTTTCTGCTGCTGTGGATGGCCCCACATGGATACCTTAAATATTTTACATACCAAAAACTGTTTATGCCCATTGAATAATTTCATTGGATACTTTTGTCTTAAAACCTTCTGGTGTGATAATAAAGACTGTGATGCTCACACTCACCATCCTTTTAACCCACTCAGTACTCTGACATTATAGTATATAAATGTTGAAGAGTAATGATTTATAATCTCACTATCCAGCCACCCTGAAGAGGATGGGCCCCCTTTTGATTCCGGGTCCTCTCAAGGATTCTTCCTCAAGTCGTCTCAGGGAGCTCCTTGCCACTGTTGCCTTTGGCTTACTGATTAGGGATCTAAATCTATATCCGGAGTTTTGTAAAGCTGCTTTGTGACAAAGTCTATTGTTAAAAGTGTGATGCAATTAAAATTAAATTGAATTGTGTTCATTAAATGAATGTGTTATGACTGTAAGGGACTGAAAAAGGTCCCTAGTTGCAAAAAGTCTGACAACACCAGCCACGAAACATTTATTTCATCTAGCAATGTAATTTCTGGAAAGTGAGGGTGCCAATACTTCTGGATGACATTAGGTTTGAATGTGGCTATTACCAATGGACAAAAATCAGCAATCCTTTTAAAGCCAGTCACAGCGTGGAACTGAGGTCTATATTGTACACACATTCATGTATGACACTCTCGTTCATTAGACTCTTAGTTTGTTGTGGTTGGCAATTCGTGCATGAAAATGAACACATAAAAAAAATATAACACATCAGGAAAATCTGAGCTGAGAGAAAATTAAAACAAGTATAGCATACAGATACCACCACATTTTGAGTTTATGTTCTGGATTATTTCACTAATAAAGGCATTAAAACTGTTTCATAATATCCATAATATCCAGATTACAAAAGTGCCACCACCGTGATTTCCCTAAAATGCCGTGTGCTTGTGGCAGAGCACGTGTAGCGTGATGATGAGGACGGCCCAGCATGCCTTGTGCTGAATCATGGCATGTGGTGTTTTGATACACTTTACTGCCACTATATCACAGTCGGCTTCCTCTTTTATGGCGTATGGTGAGAAGATTCCTGGAAAGCATGACTGTAGTTATTTTTAACAAACCACATGAGACCAAATCAGAAATGATTTTAAAAAAAAGTTCATACACCTTTAATAGCATAGATGAGAATATGACAGTGTTCCATATGTTCATCATTCCCAAGGAAACTCTTCCGTATGTATACAAGTGATTACTTCAGAAAAAGAGGTCATGGAGTTTACAAAGGGGAAGTGAAAGTCTGCTTGTTTTCCAAATTCCCTTCATGCTGAACAGGCTTCATTTTGTACATAAACACCATCTAGGTGCAAGAGAGAGTAAAGGATTTTGCACAAGATGGCATTAGCTATCTGCAGTTCAATGGATTAAATACTTCTGGAGTGAGTGTATGTGCGTGAGTAAGAATAAGACGTTCCCTATATTATGACCCAGACACACACACACCGAACAAGTCTGAACAGTAAACTAAAACACTTTCCAACTTGCATCTCAATGCTCTCTTTTTCTCCACAAAACCCCACTGACTTTAGGACAGTGTTTTAATGCAGGCCTGCACTCAATTATGAAGCTGAAGAGGAAGTATGTTACGCTTGGCTGGCGATGACTGATCAGTCGGCTATGATGATTATATGTGCAGGCGTGGGGGATTGGGCAAACCAAAGCTTACTATCATGGGTGGTGCCATGTCGCTCAGCACAAAACCTGTGACTATGTGTCTGTACTTTCCTCTGTTTCTGAACTAGCCAGTTTTCTCAGATACAGAAACACAGAAATTTGTTTTTAGATGTGTTTTTTTTTTTTTTTTTTTTTTTTTTTTTGCCAGTCCTGACATTGTTAGGTTTTAAGGCTGAGCTTCACAGGAAGGCTTCATTGGAATGTTTAAATCATTAGGAAAGTCAGAAAAGTCAGCTCATAAGCATGCTCTTTACACATGCTTGTCTGATAGTTAACAAGCAAGGAAGAAGATGGAATGAATTCAGAACATGACCACAATGGCAAGGCAAAGAGAATGAAACAAAAACAATTCAAATCTTTTTAGACGGGAAGGAGTTGCAGCGACACTGAGAAAATGTGACATCTGTAGCCTAACTAGTGTTGTTTCTTCAGTTCAGAGATGATTAAAAACTCCCTATTTTTACACTCCATTCAACATCATTATCATTAAACAAGAGATTTATTTAAATAACTCACCCTGACTGACCCAACTAACAAACACAGGGTGCACCCCCAACCTGCAAATCATTCTAAACAGAAAGCTACGCCACTACAGACCGTTTCAAAGGAATATTTAAAATCACAGGAAGTGATGTCAGGGTTCCTAGAACATATCTGGTTTACAGTAAAAAATAATTCATAACACTAGCTAAGAACCATACTCCATGCATCTCTTTTTGTGTGACTGGTAGCTTGATTTAATAGATGTCCAAATTAAAATTAGGACCATGTGAATTAGTTGTTGTTCCCTCAGACCAGGTATAAATGCTCAGATTGCTGCAGGGAATACAGACAGCTGGATGCACACTAACTCCAGAAACTGGAGCACACATTTTATCTCAACCTATATGAAAAATGACAGTCTTAAAAGTGACATTGTTTCATGAAGTGAGTCACACTGTATCAGAGTCTAACAGACATTTAAACCCAGAGGTCAATATGAGCTGCATGTTGTGCTCTAAACACTGTTAGGATACTCAGCCGTGTAGTGCGTTCATTTGCCAAACAAGAAAACTAATCAGCAGTGAACCTTCTGAGTATGTTTTATACAGCATCTGATTGCTCCAACTTCAGCATACACTACATAAATGACATCCACATGGTAAGAGCAAATATTTCCCACCTTTCCACTAAGAAGCATCCAAACTACTGTAAGTTTTCACAGTCTCTCTATTAATTATTATAAACATACTCTGTAGTAGCAAGGTAATGATACACATTGAGATAAGTCAATTCAGGTAAAAGTCTGTGGGAAAAACAGTTTTCTTACATTACATCAAAGAATCCAGTAAAAACAATTGATTATTTATTGTTGATTTGTATATTTTTGGTTCATTTTCAGAAATGGTGTGACCGGACCTGCTTTAGGAACAGACATGTGCAGTAACTTTGTTATTGCTTACCTCATTGAAACAGTCTATAAAGTAACAGCTAGTGGCTAATCATTCTCCCATACTATTTAGTACTCTAATATGCAATTTGGGTGCTACAAACAGCTCTCTAGTTAGCACAAGTGACCACACGAACTACAATTTATAAGTAAAAAGAGCCTCAAGAAATGTACCAATCCTGCTGCAAAGCAACAAATAAATCTCTTTATCTGTTCGCTGACCAGAAAAAAAAAAAAATCCATAAGTTCAGGGATAGGATAAGTTCATTTTCGGTGATCCTCTGATTTCACTGAAACACACACACACACACACACACACACACACACACACACACACATGCACATGGTTATATTGGGGATTTGTCTCATTTATCATGACAGTAAAGAATAGAGCAGCATATTTCTGCTCAAGTTTGAAAGATTGATTTCAAAGAAGATTTCTGGTTGTATTGACGGGTAAAATATGCAAGCTAATGAATACTAATAAGCACAGGAGTCTGCTTTATGAATATTAATGACCAGTGGGTGGTGTCATGGAAAACCATCTATGAGCAGACGCTTCAATAACTTGTGATAAGTATAATGTAAAATGACTGGAAACTCAGTAATAATACCCAAATTCCTGAAAATAATAACATACAGGAGAGTCTGGGCACTTACCAGCTTTGAGCCACAAGTTTGATGAATTACACACAAGTCTCAAATCAAATTGTGCTGGGTGCCTATGAATCCTGTAATGAATACAGTCATTAATGAGTGTATTAGATGCTGTTCCCTCTCTGGCTGGCTGATGAGCTGCCTTACCTGTGTTTTTGTATTACAATCAGGAAAACATCCCGGTTACCTGAACCCTCTTGGCAAACTTCACCACGCCACGTGGGTGGCAAAGGATCAAGAACAACACCTCGTAGTGCTGCAAAACAACAATAGTGCGTGTCGCTTGAGTGCATGAGTGTGTGTGTTTGGGTGAATGTTTCCTTCCTCTGCTGTGCTGCCCTACTCTGGTCTTTTCCATTCAGTACAAGCAAAACCCTCACAACAATAACAAACATTAACCGAATACTTAAGTGCTGGATAATAACAGCTTTATTTACA
Source organism: Pangasianodon hypophthalmus (assembly GCF_027358585.1). Classification (NCBI taxonomy): domain Eukaryota; kingdom Metazoa; phylum Chordata; class Actinopteri; order Siluriformes; family Pangasiidae; genus Pangasianodon; species Pangasianodon hypophthalmus. The sequence goes on along the minus strand of NC_069723.1, from coordinate 15,436,904 downwards.
GCATGGTAAAGGATAAACTTTAACCAGGTATTGTTCTCCTTCACACAAAAATATGTAAAGACGCAAACATGTTTTATTTTCATTGCTGCACGTAGCCTCATAACTTTTAAGAACTGTGATGCCCTCTTAGAAGCTGTTGTTTTTAAACTTGACCCTGAAGTGTATGGTGTAGCCCCATTTGGTGTACAGATTTTTCATAGATGCTCAATGAAGAACCCCTAGGGACTGATTCTGGAAATTCTTCAAACCAGACCATCTTAAGAGCGTAATCTGCATTTTTTTTCCATGGTACACACACATGAATACACTGCATATCATAATCTGTTGGTCTTTGATGTTCTGTAAGTTCTAAACCAGAAACTCTTTACTTATGGATACGATTTACCATCCGCAAGCCTTTCTCCTTTAATCCCTTAAACTCCTGGTGTATTATTTAGTTTCTATAATACAATGCTGTTGAATTCTCAATTCTGACTTGTCAGAAGGCACTGATTCATTTTCTATACCATCAGCTCTGAATATATCACCAACTGCAAGGCAAATCACAGGCTTATACGAATTCTCACCCTGTAATATGTTATCATTTTTATAGTAACTACTTACACAGGGATGTTTATGGTGGAGACTCCACATAAGCTAAGACTAAATGGATTAAAAATGTGTTGGTGTTTTACAAAAAAAAATGTATAATCATTGATATTGTGAAGATTTCTGTAAGGAGATTTATATTTATGAAGGAGTCTCCAGTGTCAGCATTTTGTAACAGTCAAAGGTCAACTGTAAACGTTTTCAGACAAGGGAAATGTTTTCTTCGGGACAGAGGAGATTGTGCTTTTTACAGTTTCTCTGTAACATGACAAAGTGCATTTTCATGAGAGAGATTAAAAAAAAGAGAGGCTGGTGAGGGAATGACTGTTTATAGCTGCTATAAGGTAAGTGATAACAGGAACTAACTTGTTTCGTAGATGATCCACAATATTAAATGTAACTATAAGCCGATTAAAATTATGACGTGTCATTCTTTAATTACTGTGGTATAAGACGAACAAAACACTTTGGGATGTGCTGTGATCAGAAAATAAACAACTTTGGGGTGGTAACATGATGATTATTTCCCTATAGCAGTATGTGCTGTCATGTTATATTCCTTTATTATTTGACTTAAAGCTTAGAAACCACTGTGAATTCTTTAGTTACTACCATGAAACTAAAAAAAGATGGTGAGGATTGTAAGTCTGGTGCTGCTGTTGGATTCTGGGAATATAAAGGGTTAATAAAAGATTCGAAGATCTACTGCATGGTTCTGGAAGATACCATTCAAATAAAGGTTCAGGTCAGATACATAAGCATGACACAGAAATGATTCAAAATCCAAACCTGGAATGGACTTAATGGAATGTGTGTGGAAATAGCTGTGCTGGAAAGTGATTCATTATAATTATTGCTTAGGGACCAAGTGCAAACAAGAAAGAAATAAAGTGAGTGTGAGGAAGAGAGAAAGAGACTGTCCCTTTAGTCTTAGAGAAATATGCTCTGCTGGATCTTGACCAGTTCATCATTCCCTTCAGCAGATGTTCGCACTAAGAGGAAATTCAATTTTATAAGCATGCCAGATTTGAGGTGAGGAGAATTTCACAAAATATTGCAAAAATTGTGTCTCTGTCTCCCAACATTCTGACTTTTGCTGTGTCTGAATTTATTATTTTTTTCCCTTTTTATCATATAATCAACAATTGTTGGTGTAGCCATTTTGTAATGTTGTCTGAATTCCATGTAATGCTGTATGAATTCCCATTAACTCTGCCAAGGATGGTATCAAGCCCGTCTGCAAATGGAGGAGGGTGGTCACTTTGGTGCAGTGACCAGAACCAGGAAACTGTGGGAACCAGGCAAGTTTCAATCTGCATGGAAGTTGGATCAAGCTTATTCACTCAGGCTACTGCATCTGGGGCAGCCAATGCGCCAGCAATGGGAACACAGGGTGTTGGTGAGAAGTGGACTACTGGCTGAAGAAGCAAATTTATTATTCCAAAATTGATAATCTGCATTGGCGCATGGAATGTGAGAACTGGTCACCACGCCGGCCAAAGGGAAATCATCACCAAGGAACTATCGTCATGCAAAATGTCGATTGCGGCATTGTCTAAATTACGACTCATTGGCTCTGGGATGTCGACCATTCAACCACCAATGGGTAATGAAACAATGATGCTGTTCTACACTGGAAGCAAGAAACAAGAAACAGGCATCGATCATTGAAGAATAGAAAGGCTCCTGGAATGGATCAAGTCACGGCTGAAGTGCTCAAAGCTGGAGGACACATTGTACTGAATCAAATCCGCATGCTCTTGCAACTGATCTAGTGTTCAGAACGCATTCCATCAATGGAGAAGAAGGCCGCCATTGTGCCAATTTTGAAGAAAAGCGACAGTCTGAAATGCAAGAACTACTGCAGCAACAGCCTTCTCTCCATTGTCAGCAAGGTCTTCATGAAGGTTCTCCAATCTAGGCTACAGAAACACTGTGAGCAGACCAGCCTAGAGGAACAAGAGGGATTCAGGCCAAATTAGGGCTGCTGCGATCAGATCTTTGCTCTTTGTCAACTGAGTGAAGAAAAGATTAGGTGTGGGAAGTGTACCGTCATTGTCTTCATCAATTTCATATCAGCTTTTGACTGTGCCCATTGGCCAGCCCTGTGGAGGACACTGGAGGCCGGGCACGTGCCCCAGAAAATCATTCAATTCCTCCAAGCGTCATACAATGGTTTGACTGTGCGGATCTGCAATAAACTATCCAAAGAATTCCCTGTCCATACCAGCGTCCGCCATGAAGATGTCTTCTCTATGCTGATCAATGCCATTATGAGAAATTTATTCGAGGGCAGGCAACGAGTCCAGTATGACGACAACAGCTTTGTGACTGATTTGATGTTCACCGATGACAGTACCACATACGCTGACGCGGATGCTGAGGCCACATCACTCACATTGATCAACCCAAACAAATCCAAAGTCCTGACAACAGATGGTCTACAAGCCAACATACGCCTTGACGGAGTTCAAAATGAACAAGTGCAAGAATTAAAATATTTGAGATCACTGGTCAAGGAGAAGAAGGTCTCTTCCACCCCCGAAGTCTACAGCAGAATCGGCCAAGTGCGATACCAATTTCCAAAGGCGATACCTGCAGCAGATCTTGGGTGTTACCGTTCATGATCAACTTTGCAACGAGACCACCCGGACAAGATGCAACAACAAGCCAACAATCAGAGAGGCGATTCAATTGAGATGGCTGCGGTGGTTTGGACACATCTGCCAAATGAACACTACCCGGATACCACATCAGCTTCTCTGGCTGCAATGACCAGTGGACTGGAAGGTGCAAAGATCTGCGCCAAAGAAGACAAGCAAATCAAGGAGGACCTGAAAAACCAATGACTCAGTCTCCATGACGCCAAGGCCATTGCCATGGCTCATAAAACATGGAAAGGCATCATGAGTGAAGTTCAAAATCCAGTGGCACCCACAGCAGCATACCGCTTCTGGAGACAATCCTACCCTGTCGCTACCTAGGGACCAAAGAAAGAAGAAGAAGAATTCCCATTGGGCAAATCATATTCCCTAAATATACTTCATGGCCAAAATTATGTGGACACCTGACCATCACACCTATATGTGGGTCTTCTGCAAACTGTTGCCACAAAGTTTGAAGCACACAATTGTCTAGGATGTCTTTACATGCTGTAACATTATGAATTCCAAGGTTGGAGTGGAAGAACTTGAGTGGCCTGCACAGGGCCCTGACCTCAACCCCACTGAACACCTTTGGGATGAACCTGAACACTGACTGAGTGCCTCCTCACCTGACATCAGGAACTGACCTCACCAATGCTCCTGTGGCTAAATGAACACAAATCCCAACAGCCACACTCCAAAGTCTAGTCTAAAGAAAGCCTTCCTAGAAGAGTGGAAGTCATTATAACAGCGGGGGGCAAAATCTAGAATGGGATGTTCAACAAGCACATACGAGTTTAGTGGTCAGGTGTTCACAAACTTTTGGCAATATAGTGTACTTCACTATTGGTCTTATTCAGAGGTGGAGGTCCAAAAGTAATGTTAATATTTACATGGGAAAAGTTACTCATATTAATAGACGGGTTACACACATACATAAGTAGATTTTCTGGATGTGCAGTTAAGATTATAAAATTCACTTGCATGTAGTTCATGACTCCAAGGTTGCCAGATTTGATAATTTTCATGTTTAAACAGAAGCAATAGTCTTTAATTAATTTGAATTATTAATTAATAATAATTCTTCATATTGTATATGATATGTCAATCCCTTTAGGACCTTTCACAGTTAAACCACCAGATGGAAATTTGCAAGGAAACGTTTTATTCTACTGGCTCCAATTTGATACCTTTTGGCAGTACTCAAACTAAAACAGAACAGGGAGAGATAATAATCTCCATCTGAAGAACAAGAATTAGCACCAAAAGAACTACAGCCATCACCAGACTTTGGTAGAACAGGCTTCATCTTCAGCAAAGTCTGTATGGCCTGTATCTGCATGGCCATAGCTCATATTTTATGACATATGAGAAAAAAACGTCTTTAATATAATCCAAAACAGTTCTTACACAAAAATGGACCACAGGTGCAAAGGAAAAACTGAAAATCTTTCTTAATGCCAAAAGTCAGCTAAGAACGTTATAATAGTGTCTTCAATTAAGGCCTATAGAAGACTACAGACACCATCTCCTGGGTGCGACAAGTGAGGATTCTCATAACCATAAAGGCTAAATACTAGAGACAGTACATGAAAACTAACCCCAAGAAGTGGGTTTACAATTCTGCACAATTCTGAAATTGTCCTGAGATGTTTACCTTGACCTCACATCCCTTATGTACAAAGACCACCCTATTTACGCTGTTAATTTTTACACCAGTCTTTTCTATTTCAGACACCTGAGTCAGCTGGGATTTGCTGCTTGTGACACATACAGGGAAAGCAAAAAAGGCAATCCTTGCCAATAGGAAAATGCACTAATCAACAAACCACCAAGGGGCTCTATAAGGAGAACTTGTGACAACAACCTACTTTTTGTCGGACATAAGGGGTGGTGGCTGTTTGCTCACCCGTGCAACTGTGCACACACTGAGGAGACTGTCTATAGGGAGCAAAAGACAAGAAGGTCCCTATTCCCAGATCTGTAGCTGTGGGTAAATTAGTAAGTACATGGGAGGAGTAGACACCTGTAACAAGCTTGCGTATTACTCAGGAAATTTTTCTTTGCTTCAAACTTCAATTTTCATTTTTTTTAGGCCCAGAAATTAGCTCCACACCTAGCCAGAAACTACTCATTGCACTTACAGAAAATAGAAATTTCCCTATTTGTGTATGCTTTTTAAAAACTAAAATTAGGCTTAACTTTAGGTTTCGCATGTAATGTAAAGTTTGTCATTTTTAAAAGTGTTGATAGACTTTCATAGATTTGCAATACTGCTGTGCAATGATTTCCGGCATTTTCTTTGCTTCAAACTTCAATTTTCATTTTTCAGGCCCAGAAATTAGCTTCAATCCTCGCCAAAACAGCTCAGCTCTACCCCTTTGGTCTAAGGACCCTGACATGCCAAACCAACTGTTGGACACTGTCAAGCTCCATCACCTGCAAGATATTTTCTTTTCCAGAAATTTGGCCACAAGCTGCAGTCTTTGCAGTGTGTTTCACTTTTTGGAATAAAAGACTGGCCTTGACTACATGTCAGCATAGTGTGTTATAGCCCTAAAAGGCAAAATACATAGTCTCAATAAAAAGTGTAGGGTTGGTTAGGAGAAAGAAAAAGCTTGTCTATTTTACTGCAATTATGATTTGCCATATAAGCAGCAGAAGGCTCCAAAAATTACAAACTGCTCCTTTAATACATCATTATAATATCAATACAAAAACATGGACAGGCTGTGATGTTTGAGTATAAAGAGTTGGTTGCATTTCAAAAGCTCTTCATCATGAACTGGTTGACAGTTCTTTTTCATTTGATATCTCCCACTAATCAAAGTATAACAAACACTGCTAAAGTATTTAAATGATTCTAGTTCAGACATGATCATGGATTACACATTCTTGAATTAAAAGTCACTCCCGTTTTCAATAGAATTAATCATTCTTTAATTCTGATTATAAGGATCAAACTCCTGATAACCTCTAACATACAGTACATTCTAGACTGGAGCTTTGTGGCCTTCACATTGACTGTAAGCTCTGTGAATGACAGGGTCAGTAAAGCAGAGCAAGCAGAAGGAAGCACTGGGCTGTAATCCATGGCACAGGGAGAGGCCTGGTGCCAGAGAATTAGGGAGCCTAATGGCTGGAGACACTCTAATTTGTCTTGCCATGTGCAAAGGCATGCACCACTCTCATCCTGTTTCGCTTATTAGTGGTCTCATCAATATAGACACAGAGGACACCAAATGATAAGAGTGGAAGATTTAGATTAACAGGACAAGAGGATGAGGCTGGTTAACTACCTTATACAGTAATAGTACTTGTTAGTTGGAATCCTATGTAAAATTGATTATAAGTGAACTGTAACATGATATATGGAATATTTTGAAAGATTGGCCACTAAGTGTAACTAAAGAAAATGCTTGTGTTTAATTTTTTTAGTATAACATTGTTTTATTCATATGGCCCTAATGTTTATCCTTTTTTACAATCCTTTTTTTTTATGATGGAACATGTTAATAGGTTTGAACGCAAGCCATGTGCACATACACTAACTTCAAAACACCCACAGCTGTGCCTTTTTTCTATTGTACCAGAATAAGAAAGGGAAGTTGATTTAGGTGACGTGCAAGGAAACATGGGAAAACAGTGGCTAGCATAAAAAAAGTGACTTCCGAACAATCTCAAGCATTAATCACGAGTTGTCACCTTGTCGGGTTTTTTTTTTGTTTGTTTTGTTTAACTGCTCTATAAAAAAAAAAAAGAGAAGTGGAGAAGAGCCAACTGAGTGCACATTAAATGTAACAAATGAGTATGCATGTTTAATGAAGGCAAAATTAGAGCATGTGACCGTGTCTCTGGTGTGTGCTTTTCAAAACTAGATCAGTGAGCATCGGTTCAGACTGTGGTTGGGAATACAGCCATATTGCTACGGTGACAGATTCCCCTGAAAGCGAGAGAGAAAGAGAGCAGGGCTCAGCAGGGGAGGTCTACAGAGAGATGTACACTCGACTGGGACCACAAAACAGACAGCGCACTGACACCTGAAAGTATACCAAACCTAAACACTGCATTCATTAGCAAACCAAATTTGAGTGAATTCAGTTCAGGAAGGGAATAGACATTTTAGGGTATTTACTGAACTGAAATTAGACCATTTCAAATGGTTATTTTAATAATAAAAGCTAGTAAATATTTTATATTATATTGCACAATTAAATGTTTCATTAAATGCTTGCTAACCTTGAGAGTCAAAGAAAGGGACTGAGCTCATGCTTTCTTACGCTTGAAACTCTGCAAGAGACAAGACAAAAAAGAGACATGCCAGCCTTTGGGTATTATGTAGCCAAAGTTTCCATGGTGAGAATTCTCCACACCAGGGGAAGAGAAGAGAGGGAAAGACCTGCTGTCCTAATTAGCAAATGAGAGAGAGACAAGCTTGAGGGGAATCACTGCCAAACAGGCAAGACTGGGAGTTTGGAGACTAATTAAACTTAAATATTTGATAGGTTTGATGCAATTCCTCAATAACTTGAAGCCACTGTGCAAATAGAGACATTTTAAACACTTATAACTAAAGCTGAATATTAGTACTGAAGTATAAAGTCAGGAAATGATGATTATTTACTTATTAATTATTTTAATTATTTATTCATTGAGCAGATTTTTTTTTCTTTTTTTTCAAAGCAAATTAAAGTGATGGGGAATAAGTACTCAGACACTTTTGTTTTTGTTATTTAATATAAGTCCAGTGCATATATTCACTTCAAATTTACACACATAATGTCTTTTGACTTAATATGACCCAAAAAGTGTGTATTCGTAAGCAAAAACATAGATATGTTTAAAAAAATCCCCAGGGAAAATGTATTCAATACAACAGATTACCAACGTTAGTACTTTGCTGCAAAGACAATTGCTGTTGGCAATTACAGCTTAAAGATGTCTGCGGTAAGATGTAATTTTGTACCTTTTTGCAGCATTGTGGTTAAATTTTGACCCTCTTGTCAAATGATCTGCAATTCCCCAAAGGTTCCAAGGGTCCCTTTCACAATTTCAAAATCCTACATGAATAATGTCAGGAGATTGGCTTGGCCATGCAAGCACCTTCACCTTCTTTTTTTAGAATCCAGTCTTGAGGTAATTAGGTTGTATATTTGGGGTCATTGTATGGACATGCACATACACGTGTCTCCCCCAAACTGTTCTCACGAAGTTGGAAACACACAATTGTACAGGATGTCTTTGTATGTTGTCGCATTACAATTTCACTTCACTGGAACTATGAGGCCTAAACATGACAATGCCTCTGTGCACAAGGCGAAGTCCATGAAGACAGGGCTTGCCAAGGTTGGCGTGGAAGATCTCAAGTGGACTGCACAAACCCCTGACATCAACTCCACTGAACACCTTTAGGATGAACCCAGGCCTTCTCACCCAACATTAATACCTGTCAATACCAAAGTATAAAGTCAAAAGACATTATTTGTGTAAATCTGAAGTAGATGTATGCATTGGAAATATATAAAATAACAAAAATTAAAGTGACCAAATACTTATTTCCCCTCAATGTACAACTGTAATATGATATAATCCATCTGAGTTCTAGGCTGCTGAGGGTTATATGTTCTGCTCAAAAGCCCAACAGCAGCCTTCTGTTAGTCCTGTGATTTTTACACACAACCTACTAATCACTAAGTGAACCTAAATTTCTAAGCTAATGCTACCTCATTTGTATTTGTATCTACCATATACAAAAAGCCCTAAGCAACACTGACTCGATCTTTAAAAAAAAATGCTTTTGTGCCTTTTATTTCAAGCACTGAACACCTAATCCCCATTTTTGCAGCAAAAACCTTTTTTGTTAGCTCTAACCATAACAACAGTTTGGCTCATTTCAGTAATACTGTGTTTGGTGTAATGTTATCAAGCTACAAAATTATATTTGAGGAAAAGGAAACCTTTTTTTTATTACACTCATACTGTAAAAAAAAAAAAAAACTTTTTACTTTGTGTTTATTTAGTCTGACGTGTAGTCTGATTTTACACATATTTTCTTTCCTTCATGGAGAATGATCATATTAGGAAAGAATGATCCCAATGTCCATGACCAGAAATGACAAGATCTCGGCATAGCTGTGGACGTGGTTTGGACCACATGAGGCATATCATGTTGCACCTATTGTAAATTAAACATAATTACATACCATATCTCTCTCCCTCTGAAGCTCTCATTCTCTTTTTCTAACACAGGCCAAAAAAGAGCACTCTAAATATTGCTGAAAGGTCCTAGCTTAAAAGGATGAGTGTGTTAAAAGAGCGACATGAAGATGGAGTGAGTGTAGGAGAAAACAGAAAAGGAATGAGAGAGAAAGAGAAAGGGGCCACCCAGCCTCGCTAATGACTCCATTCCCAAGAGCCTAATCAAAGATTTGTACATCTAATTGCTGTCAAGTCGATGCTTGCCACCTGCCACGTCGTGCTGCACATGTGCTCCCCCTCTCTCTCCACAAGCCTTTCCAGACCCATCCATCATCACATGGCCGAGAGCAGAGACATCACAACCTGCCAGGCAACCTGCAGTCTCCATACTGCCCAGCCTCTCTCTCTCTCTCTCTCTCACACACACACAGCAAATGTTTGCGCAGTGGATCTTATTAGTCATAAAGTAAGGAGCTGCCTAGATTACTTTTACTCATTGTTGGAATCAAATGGAGCCATAATTAGCACAGGACCAAGCATAACATAATGTAAAGTTCCTTAAGTGCAAGATCGACATGACATGTGTCACTGCATATTACTGACACAATGGCATACCAGAAAACCTCATTATAAATCTATTACTGCATCAAACCAAACTCCCTGTGCACAGAGCTCAAAATGCACACTGTACCAATTTTAAGCCTTTTTCCCCACATTTATTTATTTAATTTTCCCCCTAGTTCTGTCATCTTCTGACCCACTCTCAGCATCAATGAGAGCTCTTCAGTTTTAATTAAACCTGTCTGCATTTGTCTTGCTGTATCCAGACCTCCATAAGAGTGCCATGTCTAGGTCTCTGGAGTTTTTCACAAGCAGAAATACTATCCCCTTATTAAGGCCACCATCGGAAAAGCAGGGCTTATATTTTCAAAGACAGAGCCTATGTTTGGTTTTCTCAAGTGTCATACCAGTCTAAAACATTACTCCTCCCCAACAGCTGAGGTCACAATCACCAGAATACTAGCATAGTTCTAGCTCTCCACTTCCTGTTAGCTTGCCTTCTGAATAATGTCCAGATTCCTGCACCTTATCCAGACCTTGCTGAAGTTTTCAGTAAAATGAAAGCACCAGAATTGACCATAGACCATGGGACTGCCATTGACCTCCTACCTGGAGCCCCACCCCCATGTAGCATAGACTCAGCTATCAGCCATCAGTCCCAGAAACCAAGACAATGAAGGATTATGTGAAGATGGCACTGGCTTTGAGTTACATTTGTCCTTTCACTTCTTCCACAGCTGCAAGCTTTTTTGTAGAGAAGAAGTACAGGGTACTCAGACCCTGCATCGCCAGAAGGCAGTTACCATCAACTACTGATATCTCTTGTCATTGTTCGCCTTTGATCAGGTACACAGTGTACAAGTAAGTAACAAGTTAGATTTGCACAGTGCCTACAATCTCTTTTGGATCAGTTTCATTAGGTCTTGTCAAATCTGTGCACAATATCCAACACATATTCAGTCTTATAAGCTTGTACTGGCAAAAATCAATGTCTCTCTTCAGGGTGTCACCAACGGATGAATGGTCAAGTGGAGCGCTTAAACCAGAACATTAGAAGATTCCTTCAGTTGCACTGCTGGAACAATCAAAAGGACTTTCTTGAAAAGAATATGCTCAAAATTCCCTCATCCAGTCCAGAACAACAGAAAAGTAAAAGTCCACCAGAAAACCTACTTTAATGGGCTTATATCAAGTAATATCACAATCTGTTTACTCTCTCCAAAACCTTTTCAGTGCTGTCATGCCATAGTTGGGTTACCCTGTCCTCAGCATCAAATGTGACTTCTATTATAGACACTATTGGTGATCCCATTTTTATATTTTACACTTTTTTGTAAGATATTCCCATGAAATATGTTACAAACATCTCATTACAATGAAGCTCTGACACTTCCACCAAACACTGTGACAGAAAATTAATCACTAGCAAGGGAACCTCCAAATGAGTTGAGTTAATTCTGTAATAATGCCACAGATGTTACATTACACACCTTACACTACCTGGAGAAGTCTGAGTGAGTCAACAGGCTGTACTAATTACCTTGTTAGAGATTCCAGCTGAAGCTGCTCCATACAAAAACAGGCCTGACTGGTACCAGTGGGAGTTGTGTTGGGTGTACCATGACAAGCCTGAACAGGAATCAATGTTTCAGTTAGGATCAGGATGGGAATAAGATGCCTGAATGTGTGTTCAGATTACTGAGTCAGGTAGGTGATTCACTGAGTGACATCATATCTTAGGTCTAGACCTGCATTTTCCACTTATACCTCTTGATCTCAAGGACATATCAGAAAGCAGCTAAATCAGGTATTATCAAGTGTTTCAAGACAAGAAGACAAGAAGTTGCTGAAAAACAGAGGCAGAATAAGAGCCATATTTGGCAAGCACACTAAGTTGTTGAAACAGACTAGACCTATAAAATGCATGGCATCTACACCAGGCATACTAAGCGATTCTGAGAGTGTATTGAGAGTACTACAACTATGGGTAATAATATTTGATAGCACTTAATATGGATACACTTAAGCATGTTCATCTGTTCAACCACATTCATTCATTTATTCATTCATTTTCTTTCTACTTCTCTTTGTGGGGGTGATGGTGGCAATAGCCTGAGAAGGTCAGCCCAAACTTCTCTATCTCCAACCACAGATTAAGATCCTTCTGGGGATCCCTTGCTGATAGAATCTCTCCATTGGGTCCTTGGTCCGTGCCAAGGTCTCTGTCCAGTGGGATGTGCCTGATACAGCTCTGGTGAGAACTAACAAGGGGGCATCCTTGTAGGGTGCCTGAACCACCTCAACTGGCTCCTTTCAATTCAGAAGAGCAATGGCTCTACTCTAAGGTTCTACTGGACTGCCAAGCTCCTCACTCCATAATAGAGACAAGCCCGGCAACCCTGCAGAGAAGATTCATTTCCACCACCTGTACTCATGACCTTATTCTTTCTGTCATTACCCATAGCTCACAATCATAGGTGAGGAGGGACATAGACGGCTGTTAAACAGAGAGCTTCGTCCACAAAATTAGATCCTGCTTCACCACCACAGAGGGTACAGTGACTGTAACACTGCTACCACATACCTGATCTGCTTTTCAGTCTGTTTAACAAGAGTGTAACATTTTCTTTTCATCTGGAAGATGCTTTCATCTGAACGGAATTAAAAGCAGCCCTGGCATCAGGGAGAGAGAACCATGGTAGTTGCTCTAGGCCTGGGTTGGTTGGGGGGTCCAAGGGATCCATATGCACGTTTATGCTTGATTTGACTTCCAATGATGAACTGTATTCTTCATCAGAGGTCAGAGTTGACAAGGCATCCATGGAAACTCACACATATGCTGCGGACATATTGCATATAATTACGTAATGGTTCAGGTCTGTCATCAATGGAAAATGGGATGGTTCTTAAAAACACTAGCACCATTCCAGAGTGGCACAACAGAAAAGCATCACGAGTTCAAATCCAGACAATGCCTTAGCCATCTGTGCCCGGGAGTCCAGAGAGCAAAACTGGCAGCGGTCTCTGAGTGGGAAGGATGGCATATGGTATCTCCTGTCAATCACAGTTACATTAACCAATTGTGGCGGCCCTGAGCTCATGTATGTGGAAGAGGCCAGATAGCGCTTTCCTCCAAGTGTGTTATGCTGCGCTGTGACGCAGCATAAGCAGTTCAAAAAGATGCATTGACTGGCTTCATCTGTCTCAGAGGAAGCATGTGTTAGACTTCACCGTCCCCAGATGGTAGCTGTCATGTGATAGGAGAGAGGTGGCTAATGGGTGGGAATTGGCAAATGACCAAATTGGGGAGAAAATGGTGGGGAAAAATTACAAAAAAAAAAAACACCAATGGAAAAAAGTCATGGGAGTTCTGGTCTTTTACCAGATAACCTTCCAGAAAAGAAACATTTAAAAGTATTCTAGAGTCTTTACTCATCTTTACTTATAAATTCAATTATAATCTGTTAACAATCTGACTTGATCTGAAACTAAGCACTGGCAGATGCTATCAATCAAAACCCGATACTACTCAGCTATTCAGTTCACATAGGCATGAGTCGTGATGATGATGATGCAACCAGTCCTAAATATTCTTACATATCGTGACAGCAGATGAGATCTCAGGAATCTAATTTGATGAGTCACATATTTGGCTAACCATCAGATCGACAGTTTCTATAACAACCAGAAAAAGCCCTTATCTAACTGCTGTCTCTTATGGACAATCATGATATTAATCACATTGTTGTATCTATCAAATTGCAGTGTATACAATGTCACAATGTCTGCATTACACTGTTTGTGTGTTTACATTAGTTTAAAGATCTTATATCTTATAACTGCATAGATCAATTTATTTAAATTATTATAAACAAAAACAACAAGAACATGATAAAACAGTGACTATAAAGCAGAGTAGCATCAAATCTGAGCTGTGTTACACGCTGGCAGTGACGCTGCATACGGGAAGAAGAAGAAAAATGCAAACAAGCACTTCTGCTTGACTTAATGCCTTATGCAAACTAGAAAGGACAAACTAGAACGGGGTGAAAAAAAACAACAGTATGATGTAAAGACTAAAATTATCCTGACAATTATAATATGCACTGCATATCATTATGATTTAAAGGCTGTCACATGAAATAGATGAATCCCTCCTCTGGCACCAGAGTGACAATAATAGCCTTGTTGAAGCAAGAGCTCCCAGAAAGGCAATCAGCCAAGAGCAGAAGAAACCGTAATCTGACTGTGGTCCAGTTGTTTCATAAGCACTAGTTACTCAAAAGGCTGACGGAGCACTGCCAAGTGCATGAATCACTCATTATGGCAAATATAAAAAGAAAACCTGTTTACTATTTTCACTCAGGCTTTTTCACGTGTTAGTATTATCTAATTTCCTATTATGATCTCCCTTCGTTATCTTACAGCAGCTCAGTACTACTACTATTGTTATTTCCTAGCAGAGATCATTTACAAAAGCATCTTGAAGTGTTATTGGCAGGCAACAGCTCTCTTTCAAAAGCGAGTCAATACCATTCAGAGCTGAATGACAGGAAATGACCTTAAGAGTTTATCCCAAGTTCCAGAGTAACTTAAAACAATATGAGGCATTTCTTTGCCCATGGAAGCCTTTATTATTCCACGTAGTCACTAGAGCTCTTGTGTGTTTATTTCTGAGCATGTTTTTTAGTGGGCCGCTGCTTAAATGATGAAGCACAGACCAATTGAAATGTCTTGCTTGCAAAAAAAGGAAGAGGGAAAACAAGCTCCCTGGTGGAATTCTGGAGAACTGTAACCTCAGTGTTGAGACAGCTGCTCCTCTGACTTCGACTCACAACAGGTTGTCTGATTCATCTTCTGAGTCACGGCTTGGATCATAATGCTGTGCCATAACATGTGATTTACTGACAGCCATTCATTTAGCTATTCATGTCTGTCCTAGTGCAAATAGCTAAAAGAGCAAAAATACAGTCATCTACAAAGTGAGATTACAAATTTTTTATGAGCAGTGCATAATGGCTCACTACACAAGTGTGTTGCAGCTCTAATTTTTTTTACTCCAAACTTTAACCCCAAAGACTGGCATCAATTTTATATCAATATCAATTTAGTTGTTCCACTGTTAGAAGCAACCTACTAACCCAGCAACCTTTATATAAAGGTCATGACATTTCCATATCATTCACTGATATTTTCATATTCACATATAGTAGTAGTTTCTAGCAGTATTAGCATACATTTTTTAGCATATTTTAACACAGGCCTTATCACCTGTCATTTCATATCACAGAAAAGTTTATTAAAGAGTTTTTTTTGTTGTTGTTGTTGAAAAACTCATGTCTGAAGTACTTTGTGGAGCTTTCCTCCCAAAGTTATTTACTGTACAGGTCTAACTCAGAAAATCATTAAATTAGTGTGAATTTCTGGACAGCCCAGTGCAAGAGCGGAGAAAAAGTTCACGTATCACTTTCAATTAACAATAATGAGCAGTTCTGTGTGACCCTCTGCAACACTGGCAAAGGTTTCTTCCTCTTTAATGCACGCTATTTTTCTTGAAATTTCAGCAAAAGCCTCTGAGAAACGGTCATAACCTTTAAAAAATGTAACTCTCAGTTTGTGTCTTGACCAGAAATTTGGCTAAAAAATTGTGATAGGTACCCTTTTTTTCTTTAAAATGACTGCCTTTAAAAGTTTAAACCCAGTTAAATAAATTCTAAGAACAATAAATCTCATAACTCTTGTTTTTACCAGAAAACATGAAAAATATATCCAATTATATTATACTGAATTATTATCAGGGTTGGAAAGTAACACACACGCACTTTTTTTTAAAAATTCAACTTTGCTACATTTTTATCACTCTTACAGTGTAAAATAATAATAATTTAACCCTGTAAGCCAATTAAGACAATCTGTGCAAATTTTAAATGATTCAAATTTGAGAATTCAGTTTTAAACGCTTAAAAGGAAAACAAAGTGATCATGATCTGCAAAGTATGCAAGCCAAAATATGTGGAGATATCAGCATTTCACAACTCAACATCCAACTTGCAGAAACAAGTACCAGTAAGCCATTAGCTACCAAAGTGAGCTAGACTAGCTAGCCAGATCGCTTGATGTTATACAGTATGACAGCTCTGTATTAAACCTAAGACGTTGCTTCAATGTTCAGTAGCAATTTAGCCCTTGTGTTAAATATATCTAAATGTTAGATATATTTGTGTTGTGTTACAGCTAAGAGTGACTCATATGAATGGGCTAGCAAGGCTAAACCCCTGCTCAAAGATTAAAAAAAAAATCAATATAGAGCTTCATTTTTTGGCATCTACATCATCTTATTTGTGTTTTAAAGAGTATTATTTTGGATTTTTGTGAAATCGAGTGCAACAGCACCACTAGCATGCACCCAATAGAGCATTATGAGCTTGAAAAAATGTATAAATCACTAATGCAACTTGATATTTGCCTTTACGTGTGTGTGTAATAATTTGCCTCATTTCTTTTTTACATTTACAGCATTTAACAAACACACTTCTCCAGAAAGACTTACAAATTATTATTATTATTATTATTATTATTATTATTATTATTATTATTATCAGTGAGACTTCAGTTTACAATGTATTGGTCAACCTTAATAGTTTAAGTGCCAAGCTACTGATAGCTTCTAGCACTCCCATCTTATATCACCACCCGCCACTGGTTACTGTCTAAAGTTAATGCTCAGGATAATGTGTAAAGGACATCTTTGGTAGATAGCTATCTAGGTAGATAGAAGCATGTGTGAATTAACATGAGCTAGCTAGATAGCTAGGCAACAAACTTAGCAACAAGTTAGCTAGCCAGCTAACATTACCTTTCTTTATATACTGTTGATAATGGACATGGTGTTCACTTCAGCATAGCTCACTTGGTTAGTTAATATAATTGTTCAAAGATCAGTCACATATAGAACATGTTTGGATTACTTGTGTCAATTGTAGACCTATGAAAAAGTAATTTGTAAAATAATTCCTGAGTAACAGGGCAGGTCAACATGAACGTATGAAGTGAAGTGAAGGGAAGTGACTTGTGGCCAACTATGGTGACCCATACTCAGAATTTGTGCTCTGAATTTAACCCTTCCAAGTTCACACACACAGTAGTGAACACACACACCGTGAACACACAACCGGAGCAGTGGGCAGCTTTTTTTGCTGCGGCACCCGGGGAGCAGTTGGGGGTTCGGTGCCTTGCTCAAGGGTCTCACCTCAGTCGTGGTATTGAGGATGGAAGAGAGCACTGGTCATTCACTCCCCCCACCTACAATCCCTGCCGGACCTGAGAAACCCACAACCTTCAGGTTCACCGTCGGGTTGCAAGTCCAACTCTCTATCCATTAGGCCACGACTGTCCCCTGTATGCTGTAACACAGATTTAATTACTAAGCAAAAGGCAATAGAATTGTCTTGTACTAGCTTATACTAACTCCTCACTAACAGGGTTTTAGCTTGATAATATTTTTAGACCCTGACCTTTTTGTACTAACATGAAGATATATCTATAAGGTGCATCTGCTACATGCTGTAAATGTAAGCGTAGATGGAGAAGGAGGAAAAAAATATATGAACTCAGCAAACAACTAGACTGCTTCTGAAGACCCATATTTGGCCCTTTCAATTGTGTGGAGGTCATGATAAAGAAAAAAAAGCACACTGGAGTTGGTTTTTTTTTTTTTTGTGAAGAGCTTATATAATAAAGGCTACATATATCATTGAGATGATTTGAGAGCTACTTTATGTAATATAGAGAGTCATGAGAACAAGAAATATAGTAGTTTGGCTTAAATGTTTTATTGGCAAAAATAAAAAAGGGAAAAAAATCATAACTGAATCAGGGAAGAATAAAATATTCTAAAAATGGTGTGGAGATATCATATAAATCATTTCTGTGATGCATTTTTACAAATATTGTTATATTATATATTGTTATATATAATATCTTGTTAGCTCTAAACCTTTGCTAATCCCATAAAAAGCAAATGACTTAAGTTGTGTTTAATTGCTGGGAATGTTATGTAATGTTATGCTATCTTTATCTGACATGTGTGTCTACATATTTATTTAACATATACACTATATGGCCAAAGGTATGTGGACACTTGACCATCACACACATATGTGGTTCTTCCCTAAACTGTTGCCACAAAGTTGGAAGCACACAATTGTATAGGATGTCTTTGTATACTGTAGTTTTACAGTTTCCCTTCACTGGAACTAAGACGTCCAAACTTGTTCCAGCATGACAATGCCTCTGTGCACAAAGTGAACTCCATGAAGGCATAGTTTGCCGAGGCTGGAGTGGAAGAACTCGAGTGGCCTGCACAGAGCCCTGAACTCAACTCCACTGGGATGAATTGGACCACTGACTGCATGCCAGGCCCTGCAGGCCATTGGCCCTGCTCTCTTGATATCAAGGATAGCACTACTCTCTCCCCTTTCAGTAAGTGTGTCTTGGAGGAAGCATACGCTAGCCCTAACCCTGCCCGGGTGGTAGCTGTCGCGTGATAGGGGAAAGATTTGGCGCCGACTAAAATTAGGGAGTAAAATGAGGTAAAAACATTTGCATAGTTTGTTCTTGCTTGAGCACAAAGGTTGTTTTCTTCTGCTGCTTCAAAAACAAGTCATACAGCAAGGATCCATTTACACAAATCTGCATGCAAATTTGTGTCAGGATGTAATGAATGTCAAAACATTTGTAATTCAACTGATATAGACACCTGTCTTAATCTTCTCCTGAATGTTCTTCCACTGCTGAGTTTAATCTGCTCTAGTCTCAGTCTGTGTGTGTGTGTGTGTGTCTGTGTGTGTGTGGGTGGAGAAGATCAGTGGAGCAGTCCTTCTTCACATGGGCCTGAGGGTGAGAGGGTATTAGGGGAGAGGTAAGCAACAACTGTTGCCCCAGGTTACTAAGTAACCAGGGCGATTGCTTCCCTCCTCGAGGCCTCTCACACAACCCTTCAGCTCGACATCCACCAGTATCCTATCTTCAATTCCCAGCTCAGCTGTGAGGTGTTTACAACAGCATTTAGTGAGATATGCTGGTATAGTATAAGAGTCAAAGACAGTACATGGGTCCAGTGCTGTTAATTTTACAGAAAATAATGTTGTCTCTACAGGTGTGTATTAAGGGAGAAAAAAAGGTCTAACATAGAAATGAATAAAAGCAGCATGGCATATTCTTTTTTGACCCATGTATGTGTGGCAGACATGATGAAATTCTGACATATATGATTTTCTGCAAGGCTTTCCTGAACTGTAAAATGTTCTTCTTTTTTTTTTCTTAAATTTACAAGTAAAGTTTTAGCATTTTACAGGCTGGTTACATCCAGAAGTGAAAAGAGAAAAAAATGCATTCATTTCATTTCGATTCCAGTGAAAAATACCAACATATTGACTGTCTAAAAGCAACTGCTATATACTGATTTCATTTGCAGTTAATACATAATAAATAAAATATAACTATCTGCATCTATGTCCAGTAGTATCTATATCTCTCTGTGTATATCTACATCCAGTAGTCATTCCATGATTAAGAATAATAGTTTTTATATTATTCTTTAAAGGGTAAAACACATTTATAGATTATTACAATTCATTATATTTGCACTATAAACTAGATTTGGAGTCCTCATTTACTCTGGTGTCATTTGGAATGATCTTAAACTGTTTTTAAGGTAAGCACCAACCTCTACATTTATAAACTATTCTACTTATTGAAAAACACATCAATGATACTTTATTAAAGAATTACAAATTAATGTTGGAAAATGAGGCTAATCATCATCGTCATCATCCACATCTGTCTGTCTAGTCACATGACCTGAGGCAAAAGTCAGTCTCGCTATTGGATTAACAAAAGCCTCGTCATCGCTCTTGACTCGGACATTCCCTGTTTACTTTTGTATCTGTGCTGAAATAATTTTTTAATTAGCATTAAAACTTTACAAATTTGTCCACTGCATTCTGTAGGGTGTCAGCGAGGGTGCATGTGCATCATGGATCGTTAGACAGTCAGTATCTATACCATTTACAAACTGAATCTATTGGGCTGATGTCCTTTTTGTTATGGGACATAACTAACCTGGTCAAAGCATAATGTTCACTGCATGAACATGCTAGCAATTAAATGCTCTTCTTTAGGCTAACTGACAATTTTTATAGCCGCTTTTTTCAAACCAGCTCTTTTATTTACCTAATAGTTTTCGCACAAAGCCTAGGCAAGTTTAGTATATAAAAAGTATATAAAAATTATTTTTAGGTTTTCTTTGATACCTAAGTATAGGTATCAAAATGACGTTTACTGGAAAAAAAAATCCAAATTTTGGTCAAAACATGGTTTCATCATTTTGTCAGAATTCAGCCACAGTGATATCCAGTGGGTTTTCCCAGACCTCACATTTCTTTGACAGGTTTTGAACTGGAGTTGGAATTGGATTGGATGTACATGTTCAACTAACCATGTGCTGGGCTGAGACACAATATTTATAAAAACATTTACATATTCTATATAAAAAAAAGCCTGCACTAATTTATGATTGAATATGTAAGGAACAAAACATGATAAAACGATCATACTGATGGACAGTCACACTGATGGAAGTGCATTATTCCTCCTACTCCACAAAAACTACTGTCAGAGCCATGTAACTGATTCGAGAATTCAACATTGCTGTGGTATAGGTGAGGATAAAAGACAACTTTACTTAAACCCCATGAAAATAGGAGAATTTATAAATTAAAAACAGACTAAAGTTTAAGAGGCCTTTCACCATAAAGGCAAAACAAATGCATTTAGATGTAGTAGTTTGAAAGCAAACTCTGATTTATTTATTTATTTATTTACATTTAGTAACTGACCCCAGGACCTGTGTTAGCTAAATATACCTGTACATCATTAACACAACTGAGATTCCAGTGGTGTGATGATGCTCTGAATACTAAGACAGCAGATGGATTTTTGCTATTGTCCTCCCCATATTTCTTCTGTGATGTTGATGCCAAACAAACAGTAAACACCGCCTGTGCCAAACCACTCTAACAGATCAGTATGCACAAGCCATCTCTTCTGTGTTTGTTTACTGACCTTGAGTGTATGAGAAGCACTGAAACAGGGCGATCAGGACTCCTCACTGTGACTTTGGGAGACATCACACCACCAGGCACTAACTTTGATCAGCTACTTTCTATGCACCAGGACTAGGAGTATGTGGACAGAAGTTAAACTGTGCCTCTCTGGATGAACTGAGGGTGCAATTTGCAGACCTAATGTATAAGTGGAGAAATATATAGCACACACATAAAAACAACAGGGACAGTTTCTGGATTTATATGAGCAGCAGACCTGAAAAGCACTGTTGAATTCTTGTACCTGATTGGTCAGAATTGATTAATTTTCTATAACAGCACTTACAATAGTTCAGATTATAGTGCAAATCACAGGTTTATATTAATGCGCTCTTCTAAACATTACTGTTTCTGTAGTAAGAGCTCATTCACTGG
Source organism: Pangasianodon hypophthalmus (assembly GCF_027358585.1). Taxonomy (NCBI): domain Eukaryota; kingdom Metazoa; phylum Chordata; class Actinopteri; order Siluriformes; family Pangasiidae; genus Pangasianodon; species Pangasianodon hypophthalmus. The sequence goes on along the minus strand of NC_069723.1, from coordinate 15,415,372 downwards.
GATTTGTATGAAGGATGCTATTATTCTAATGCTAATAAACAGATTAAAATAAGACTTTGGACAAGGGACCCCACATAATCTAAGAATAATAATTAAGGAATTCAAAACGTGTTGTTATTTAACAGAGAAAAAGGCATAATCCTTGATATGGTGAAGCGTTCTGTAAGGAGATGCAACATTTACTAAAGGAAATTTTAGTGTCAGCACTCTGTAACAGTCAGTAAGTTTTCCACCTTTAGGACAGAGGACTAACTGGTTTCTCCACGACATGACAAGGTGCATTGAAGTTTTTTAAATAAACTTTATAAAAGAGAAAAAAGTGAGGTTGTTGAGAGAGTTTATAGCTGCTAGAATGTAAGTGATAACAGGAACTAACTTGTCTCATGGATGTTCTACAACATTAAATGTAACTATAAATGGTTATTCATTAATATATTCAAAAATGTCGTCATTGGCAAGTTGCTGTGGTATAACAGGAATAAAACACTTTGGGACGTGCTGTTTTTGGAAAGGTGGTAAGTTGGTAACAGTAACTCCATTTGGAGTTCAGTCATATCACACCACCTCAGTGTTGATTATTTTTTATGAATAGATATGACTTTTCACTTTAAATACTATAACATGAAGAGTCATATATATTCATAAAGAAATACTCTGTACTATAAAGAAGTATTTCTTCTTTTAAAGGTTTTGCTTCCAATCCCTTCAATCGACCACTTAAAAGTGAGAAGAAATTAGAAGGTTAATTATTCAAATATGTTAAAATGGAGTTGGAGTAAATTTGTCAGTACCAAATAACCAGAACACAATGGCAGTGCTTCATGAATGAAAAGTTTTGGCCATGATGCACTAGTTCACTAGTTGGTGTCTCGGGAACAACTAGAAGTTTTACTGCTCCATGGGACACACTTACAATGATATGTGAGCGGAACGGTCTGACAGTGCCACCCAAGCTGCAGGTAACGCAGCCAGACATGAACTCATGAATGAAAACACCAAATCTGCCCAGTGGTGTTGTCACGCCTTGGATGAAATGTGGGATGTAATCGGGCCAATCTGCTTACGTGGACTTTTTCTGTACTGAATATTAACGTTTCCAACTGCATCAAAGCACAACACTACTCCAGAACAATAACGTCAACAACAACCAAAACAATACAACCAAAATGCGGCCAAGAGCAGCTCACACTGCCACTATTTGGAAATTATGTAACCGTTTTCTGTTTATGTTCCAGGAACCCGGACAAAGTGTTCACATTAGCAAAGCAAACACATTTCTACAGGGTCGGGAGGAAAAGGGCTTGCACAATAGGGCACTGCTGACACATGCAATACTGTACAAGCATTTTGGGACACTGTTAGGGGTTTTTCAATTTGCTCTAGTGAATAAGGTTATGGCTCAAGTTGCCAGCATTCCATGTCGTACAACTGAGACTAGAGGGAAAAGACCACAAAGTTTCATTCCACTGCTTTTGCATAGGTTATTATTGGCACAACAGTACTATCATCATTATTATTGGTATCATTTATAATTTCATTGTACTGCATCCTTTGAATTTTTATTAGGCTGTCTTTCACCCAAAAACATCAGTGCCTTGAAAAAAAAATCCTAAGAAAAGCCTAAGAAGGTAGTCTTGTTAAAGAGGAAGTCGTGCTCTTTGAAGCAATGCTTGATCTCAGGGGTCAAGTATTTTAGGCAATGACTGATTCAATTAATTAGGTTCCTTTCATTGCAAGTAATTAGTCAATTACTCAATTGATCGTGTGAAAAAAGGTTAAAAGGAAAACCTGCAGATTCTGCGGCTCTTAACACGTTGAGCTACGAAGACCCGAAGGATCGAGAGGAGCTGAAAGAATTCTCCTAAAGATGCTCTATACATTTACACCTAACTGCTGAATGGTTAATATATTGCAGAATGTCAAATATCTGGCTTGAATTAAGGTCATTTCAAAATACATCTTGAACCTGTTTAAGAAATGTCAACACATGATATTTTTTCTTATATGTATTACAAAAAAAATTAGTAATATATGAAAATGAGGCAATTCTGTACATCACATGCTCTCCCTCTTAGTTATGGTGTCATAGCTAGACCTGCTGGTGTCCACACTTGAACTCTCTCCCAACGTTCACACTTTTAAACCAGTGTAGGATAACAGCATACCTAATAATCTGTTCTGTCAAGCTGTACATGTTCTCCTGCTGCCTGATCTTTAGACACTTTTACATCTACTGATTTATTCTCATACTTCTTCTGCACTTGTGACTCACTCTCTGCTGTTGCACATAGTCCCAGATGGATACTGTAAAGATCTGCACTTTCCAAAACCAGTTTATGCCCATGCCTCACCCTTTCTTCAGTGAATAATCTCACCTGTATACTGTAGGCTTGTACTTGCATCTGTAATCATAAAGACTGTAATACTCATGCTGATCATCCTTTCAACACACTTAGTTTGACATTATAGTACACAGTTGTAGAAATGTAATGACTTATAATCCCACTATCCAATTCAATTCAATTCAATTCATTTTTATTTGTATAGCGCTTTTTACAAAGGTCATTGTCTCAAAGCAGCTTTACACAAACAAAAGTAAAGTGAAGTGTGTGTGTGTGCCGTCTCTGATGAGCAAGCAGGGCGACGGTGGCAAGGAAAAACTCCCTGAGATGGTGATAGGAAGAAACCTTGAGAGGAACCAGGCTCAACAGAGAACCCATCCTCATATGGGTTTACACTGTAGTGTGCGTGTGTGTGAGCACAATGTGTGTTGGTGTAGTCCATGGAAAACAGCTGAAGCGTTTTCGTGGCAGTATGAAGCATTGCCGGTGGACAGGTCCAGAGTGAAGGGGGGGAGGTCTGGATCACCGGCAGCTCAGGAGTGTAGCTCGGCAGAAGGAGAAGGAAAGTGGTTAGGTACACTCACAGTCACCGTGTGGAGATAAAACTCAACATCCACGAGTCCCCCAGATCTACTCCTTTGATAAAAACACTAGTCGCTAAATGCTAGGTTAAATAAATAAGTCTTCAACCTCGACTTAAACACTGAGACCGTGTCTGCTTCACGTACATTAACTGGGAGACTATTCCATAATTTTGGGGCTTGGTAAGAGAAAGCTCTGCCCCCTGCCGTGGTTTTGGCAACGCGTGGTACTGATAGACAGCCTGCATCCTTAGAGCGAAGTAGGCGCGGCGGAACGTAAGGTACTAACATATCGCTTAAATACTGCGGAGCGAGACCGTTTAATGCTTTATAGGTTAGGAGTAATATTTTAAAATCGATGCGGAATCTTACTGGGAGCCAGTGTAATGTAGATAAGACTGGCGTGATATGCTCATACTTCCTAGTCCTAGTCAGGACCCTCGCTGCTGCGTTCTGAACTATCTGAAGCTTATTTATGCATCTAGATGAGCATCCAGATAGTAAAGCATTACAGTAATCTAATCTGGACGTGATAAATGCATGGACTAGTTTTTCAGCATCACTTAGCGAAAGTATATTTCTAATCTTAGCAATATTTCTGAGGTGGAAAAATGCTAACCTGCTTACATTATCTACATGCGCCTCAAATGAGAGATTAGAGTCTATAATCACACCGAGATCTTTTACTGTTAGACTACTTGAAACAGAGAGACCATCTAAAGTAACAGTGTGATCTCTAAACTTACTTCTAGCGGCTTGTGGTCCCAGTACCAGAACCTCTGTTTTTTCTGGGTTTAGCAGGAGAAAGTTGCTTAGCATCCAGTCTCTTACGTCTATCGCACAAGCCTCAACTTTCTTTAACTGGCTATTCTCATCTGGCCTAGCTGAGACGTATAACTGTGTGTCATCAGCATAACTATCCAGTATCGCCCAGAAGAAAATAAGTTCCTTTTTGAGTCTAAGCCTCGAGGTTTTTTCCTTATGTCATCTCAGGGAGGTTTTCTCTTGCCACTATCACCTCTGGCTTGCTCATTAGGGATCTAAATATAAATCTACATTCAGATTTCTGTAAAGATGCTTTGTCATTGGGAACTGGGGTGCAGTCGGCGTTCCAATTCATCCCAAAAGTGTTCAGTGGGGTTGAGGTCAGGAAACAGTTTGGGGAAGGCCCACATATGAGTGTGAAAATCAGGTGTTCACATACTTCTGGCCATATAGTGCATCCGTCCATCCGTCTGTCTGTCATCAGACTTTCACTAAACAGTCTATTACAACACTATTTACATATAAGACAAGTGCATATTTTTGAGTAGTTTTATAGATAATTATCAAAGAAAAACAACCTGTATGTCCAAATCTGGCTATAATATAACAACTATAAACCAGTAGTTGAAATTACATGTACTGTATGTACCTCCTACAAACGCTTTTCAAAGAAAAAAGAAAAAAAAAAAAAACACTTGGCCTGTGGGGAACAGGTTATTTCCACATGAATCATTATGTCAGAATCATTATGTCACTATGTCTTTGCATGGACTACATAACATAATATTTTATGAAATTGACTTTGCAATGACAAATTATTTAATATAGAAGAATATCTGGTGAGCCTCTAACTGAAAAATAAAAATACATTTATGATTTACTGTATGTAGTTACCTGGGTGGAAATAAGTATAAGTATAAACAAAGTGTTGAAACCAGAAACGTGTTATTACATATTGGAATATATGGAAATATGCAAGTTGAAAATGTAAAATATCCAAAAATAAATAAATAAAAATCTGAAATTAACAGTAGGAAGCAAGATCAATTTTTGCCTGGATTGCCTTACTTAAAAAGTTTTTTAAAAAAAAGGAACTTTTATGTATTTGGACGACTATGCTGTTCTCAGGGTTCTGCCTTTCTGATACTCCTCTAATATACAATTATAATACTTCATAGCACATAATAAAGCATGGAGTGTCAAAACCCTGGTTTGAGGGTTGAGAAACAACTGAGACGATGTGCTGGATGTGGTCAGACTTTCCATTAAATCTAGAATATAATTTCCAAAACTTAGACCTATAATGTTTATGTGTCACTCATTCTAAAGTTTCTGCTTTCTTGGTCAATGTTTTTCCCCTAAACCACAAAGGCTTATACTAAATATAACATTATAGATAATGTTTTCTCTAGATTGGCACACTGACCTCATTAAAAGTGCAAAATACAATGACCTCGAGCACTAAAAGAGCAACAAATGTGTGTAAATATGTGTATGACCACTGAATCATTCCTGTCTAAAGGAATAACAACTCTCTCAGATGTCACATTACACCTAATGATTAGTAGTAAGCATAGGAGCGTGCCGTTCAGGATGAATCTTTTTATTCTTCACTAATAATTATAAGAATATTAAAGCTTGCATTTTGATTTGAAATTATGCCTGACAAAATATTACAGTGTGTCAAAGTATTACTAAGAAAGCTACTACGCGCATAGTGTTTTCATTGCACTTTCACGTTGGTTCAGTTCCAAGCATCTGGCGCTTTGACAGAGCAATGAATACTTAAACAGGGAAGTCAAAAAGAGCTGCGCTCGATTGGACCTATAACACCTATTCCTTATTCATGTTCCCTGACGTGGGGACACTGTGTCCTAGCGCTTTTATATCACATTAGATAATCTTATTCGCTCTCTTTCAGCTTCCATTTTAAAAAAATCTCTTCACAAGTTCCTTTCATAACTGTATTAAAATGCTTTTTGTTAGCTCAACTTCTTTATGTTAGCTCATCATCTTTATGGCTTTGTGTCAATGTCTCAACAAACTGAAAGACCTTAAACACAACACTACAGGACATGTTTACAGATTCCTGGATATCTTACAAACTTTAGGAATTCTTTTTATTATAATCCTACTTCCACGCTGTTGCATTGTAAATGCTCTGTACAGGGACCCTTCACTTTTCTCTCCCATAATACCTGAAACATCAGGAAGATTACAAAATCATTTACCGTACTCGAATGTGCTTGAACATTACCTGTAAACGTGAGATGGGATACAGATTTTGTGAATGTGAACAATGACTTCCCCATATTACCTGTGGCACGCAGTAACCAGAATGTGAGAGTTGCATAACTGCTGCTTTTATTATGAGAGGATTAATGCTGAGAGTGAGGCGCCAAGATTAACCGCACAATAGGTGTCTAAGAATTTGGCTGTCGTAGTGAATTCCAACCGGAAAAGTGTTCCCAAGATTTCACAAAGGAAGTAGAATATAAGCGAGCACTATACTTCACTGTAATGTTAAGAACGCAGGTTTGCATTGACTGTGACTGGTTTTCACTTTGCAGAGGATAAGTGTGTGAGAGAAAAACACAGCCAAAAACATAGTGGAATGTTTTACACAGGTCACTGATGTCATCTTCAGCACATGGAAGTGCTGGTTAAAGTCCAGACCTGATTGATTGGACTACCAATTCCTGTCCTGTCAGTTAACAACCAGTAGCATGCATTTTTTTTAAAGGAGTATTCGAGGTTCCCAAGTGGCACAACAGAAAACAGTTTGCCTTATCATCTGGAGATCAAGTTCAAATCCTGACAATGCCACAGCCATCTCTGGCCAGGAGTCCAAGAGAGCAAAATTCTCTGGGTGGAAGGGAAGGCATTACTCTCTTTCCCTTGACAATCACAGTGACACTAGCCAATTGTAGATGTCTGTGAGCTAATGGATGCAGAAGAGAGCAGATATTGCTTTCTTCCATGTGCATTAAGCTGCCCTGTGACACAGCAAGATGCAGTTGGCTGGCTTCACGTGTCTCAGAGGAAGCATGTGTTGGCCTTTGCCCTCCCTGGTTGGTAGCTGTTGTGTGATGATTGGTCACAAAAAAAAAAAATTAAAGAAACCTAATCACATACAAGACCTATAAAATACAGAAATGCTGTTTAGTTTTTATAATGGACATCTACAGGCAGCCAGCAGCCATTTTTCACCTCGCATAGCTTAGATTCTCTATACACTGGTTGCTAGTGGGAGGTCCTATCCTTTGTTTACTGCCAGTTGCCATAGTGTCACTAGAATCATCTGGTTGGTGAAATATGGCAACACTAATGGCATCATTAGCTACGTTAGCGTTTATGTAAAAACACTAGTTATGCATGAACACTATATGGCCAAAGTTTGTGGACACCTCAACCATCACACCCATATGTGCTCTGTGAACATTCCATTCCAGATGTAATCCTTCCTTATTGTTATAATAATCTCCACCCTTCTGGGAAGGCCTTCTACCAGATTTTGGCGTGTGTGTGTGTGTGGGGATTTGTGTCCATTCAGCCACAAGAGCATTAGTGAGGTCAAGCACTGATGTCGGGCGAGAAGGCCTGGGGCGCAGTCGGCGTTCCAACAATTCCAAAGGTGTTAAGGGCTCTGTGCAGGCCACTTAAGTTCTTCTACTCCAGCCTTGGCCATCCAAGTCTTGATAGACCTCATGTTGTGCACAGGGGCATTGTCATGCTGGAACAGGTTTGAGCCTCCTAGTTCCAGTGATGGAAAATTGTAATACAGCACACAAAGAGATCCTATATCGCTTTGTGGTAACAGTTTAGCAAAGGTCCACATATGGGTGTGATGATCACGTTCTATTAACCCCAGATAACCGGGGTGGTGAGAATGACCCGCATACTTTCTTTTGCACAAATGCCCGAGACCTTCAACAAAGTCACGTAGTGATGTATGACATCACAGTGCTCTCGACTGTATTCCTGCTGACATAAAAAATAAATGATTTCCGATCATACTGTCATGTTGCTGGTGGTGTGTATACACAGTAACAGTTACACACTAACAATGAGGGTTTCAGGATGAGATAGAGAGAAGAAAATATCTTACTCTCATCAAGTCAAATAACTTTTTCTTCCTCCCATTTATACACATGTGGAACGAAATGACTACAGAATACAAAGGACTACACATTACTGACTATACAGGATAACAGGAGCATCATGTGTATGAGCTAAGTGGCATACCACACAAAAGCTGAGTAAAACTGTGCAAAATCATATAGCCATAAATAGCTATTTATAAATGAAAAACTGGAAATTGTGGCATATCAACATTGCATCTTGTCAGTACATATGTTTGATCCGGAAGATGAAAAAAACTCCTCATGTACTTTTATTCAATTTCATATCACAGAGCAGTTGAATTCTTGATTCTGACTGGTCAGGAGGGGTTTATTAATTTTGCTCTGACAGTAGTTCTAGCTGCTAGGCAAACCAAAGGTTTATATTAATTACTATGGGATAAGAGTGCTCTCACTGTGCTTTAGTCTTTATTTAAAATACCGAAACAATACAGCAAAAAATAATTCCAGTGTTTTATGCTTTTTTGTGGTATCAATGAGCAATACATTTCTTTCAGACATAAGCCACTGTGTGTTTACTCAGCTATGCTGAATGGTAAAGCATAACCACAAAATTCTTCCATTCAAAAAATTAACCCTAGGGACAGATTTGACAGATTTAGTGCTTAATTTACACATACACGCAACTAATTTTTTAAAGCATTTTTACAAAATTCTGTCTTTCACATAAATGTTTACTGACTGCCCTCCTTGTCCATTATAGGGGACTTATTAAATGTGTCTGCCTTTCTTTTTTCCTACAAGCAATCGTTTGAAATTCTTATCTTTGGTAATCAAATATAATCTACAGACACAGCAGACAGATATTCTTTCAGATTTATGAGAGTACTGATAGTAATCCAAGTGTATCAAATTCTCTATAACGCTCCTGAAAAATCAGGCTCTATATTCGTTATCCATCCACCCTGATCTAACAGCAGCTTCAGAAACCTGTATGGCAACCTCAACTGTAATAAGAAACTGCAGACATCAGCACAAAAACAGCTTTTGCCCACACCTGTTTTATCACACATAGTAGGTCAAAGGGTGAACACAGGACGTTTCCGCACTAGTTAACTAAGAGCGATGGGGTGGGGAAATGAATGAATGGATGGTTGGATGGATGACTGGATGGGCACATGAATGCGTCACCTGTGTTTGTGTAAGTGGTGACCCTAATGGTGCCTCGTACACCTGTTTATGTGGCTGACCACCTGTCGCACATCAGCTAGCTTAGTGTGTAACGCGTGTTAAATGGCCGCAGTGCAGGTGAAGCACAGATCCGTGCTTCATTGCACGTCGGCACAGGCACATTCCCGTAACTTATATTATGCACAGCACAACAACCATGATTCCTCTTTACAATAAGTGGCAGCTATGGATGCTAATGCAACATAACAATAGCTTGTCTTTAACAAACCTTCCATTTCCCTTAATTTTAATTAACACAGTGTGGATTTGGGTCTGTTGTAGCAACATGGCTATGTTTTACAACCATGGTTTATTTTATTTAATTTATCAAAACAAGAGAAATTATAATGTATTTCCCCTGAAACTATGAGAGTGCCATAGATTTTCACTGGATACACTACAGACAGTGCTTAACCTAGTAACACTGGAAATAATTGGTTTTGGTTGTGGCTCTTGAAAGGATTGCATATGCATTCAGCCTTTGCATTCAGTGACCTTTTCATAGCAGGACTAAAATTTTACTGCCCTTTGTGAAGATGTAAACTATTATGCTAAGGAGGAAAGAACAAGTAATTAATGAAAGGTAAAGTAAATGCTTCATTCGTGGTAGTGAATGGTTATAACTGCTTCCTGCAAGGAAATACATGAAATCTGCACAAAACATTCCAAGTTTCTAAAGGTCTTTGCTTTTACAGTGAACTCGGTTTAAGTGACTCTGTGTAAGACAGATAAAGACATACAGGTACTCAAAAAATGGTTAACATAATTAAGACTGGACCTGATTGCAGATTTATCTCATTTAAATAATGCTAATGAATACTTAATAAATATCAGCTGTGTCATTTTTAGACAAAGTATTCCTTTAACCTCAGCCAAGACCAAAGCTGATGTAGTGTGGTCATTAACTCATTACCATACTTTTTATTGTCCTTGTGGTTTTCTGTAAGACAGACTTTTCACAGTAGAATTCATATGCATGTTGTTTAATAAAATATTTAAGGCTCACTTAGAACAATGATGTTTTTGCTATGAGGTTAAATATGTTCCTGATACGCTGTCCCCTTGGTCATTATTGATATAGGACAGGTCAATAACATGACTGGACATGTTTTGAACCTAAAATAAATGACAAATATCTGTAGGCAACAGATACAAATCCCTAAATGTGGGCCTAATTAAGTTTCTCTAAAACCTTAAGGTAGGAGGCATCAACTGGAAGACCAAGGGACCAAGAGATGACAAATCAAGTACTGTATCAATATACTGTAGCAGAGCCAATAAACGTTATAAAAAGACGAGCTATAATTTCAGGACTCTAGTTTTCTAAACATGAACCAGCTCAGCCTCTGTAGCAGATCCTCAGTTGTGGTTAATTCAATCACATGCATTTATGTAAATTACACTATATGGCCAAAAATTTGTGGACACCTGACCATCACACCCATATGTGAGCCTTTCCTAAACTGTTGACTCAAAGTTTGAAACACACAATTGTCTAGAATGTCTTTGTATGCTGTAGCATTAAGATTTCCCGTTACTGGAACTAAAGGGCCCAAACCTGTTCCAGCATGACAATGCACCTGTGCACAAAGCAAGCTCCATAAAGACACGGTTTGTAAAGGTTGATGTGGAAGAACTCCAGTGGCCCGAGCCCTGACCTCAACCCCACTGAACACCTTTGGGATGAAATTGGAACGCCAACTACACATCAGAGCTTCTCACTTGACATCAATCCCTGACCTCACTAATGTGCTTGTGGCTGAATGAGCACAAATCCCCACGTTCCAAAATCTAGTGGAAAGCCTTCCCAGAAGCGTGTTGTTATAGCAGCAAAGCTGGGACCAACTCACTGTTAATACCCATGGTTTTGGAATGGGCACATAGGGGTGTGATGGTCAGGTGTCCACATTCTTTTAGCCATATAGTGTAGGCTATAGACCTTAGGTCAGAAAGGGTTTACAGATTTTTCATTTCATTTTCCCTCTCTGGTCTGAGTAGCAAACTGACAACATGGCATGTTTTTCAAAAAATCGACAACAAAAACAGAAGTCTGGGGGCGACTAATGGACAAAGAAGTATGAGTTTATTCTCTGTATGTCAAAATCAAAATGGATGTGTCTCATATGTTCAGAGTTCACTAGTGGCACTAGTCAAAAAAGGTTACATGAAGTGCCAGTGTGAAACAAAACATAACTACTTCAAATTGTCTTATTTATAGCTTTTATATTTGTGGTATTTTACATTTATTAGCCATAAACTAACCTTTAATGGTTAAGCATTAAAGAAGTAACAGTCGTCACTATTTACTCTTTTTAGTTGCTTATTTGAATGTGTGTAAGAAAGCAATTTTATACAGCTGGACATTCCTGAATTATAATTGAATACCCCTGCCTTAAAGCATGTAGAAGGCTGTTTACTGAATATGTAAAATCGACTTAAAAAATAAGGGTCCCATTAAATCCGCCTCTCTTCTACCAGATGGGTTGTACAGCATTCCAGAGCACTTCTTGTGCTTGCCAGGGTAAGTGTGCTGAGTTGAGTTTAGTGGGGACAACCAATGACATCACCGCCTTCAACACAGAGCCAGCTTAAATAACACCACAAGGGTTGTAACTTAAGAATATCAGGGGATAATGCCAGAGTGATATCTGGCAACCGCTACAAAAGTAATAACATTCTCATTACATATAGGCCAAATGAGAGAAAATACGACAGCTAATTTTGAGCAAGATTTGATTTTTGCAGTAACTTGATCAGATTTGGCGTTTTTGTCTCTGCCACATGGCATAACCATGCAGTAAAACAAACTGTGTCGCCCTTTTACGCCGAGGAACACCGCATTCAGCAACACTTGTACTTTCCTTGACTTTTGCTTGACTGTGGTTTTATTTGATTGAGCCTGGAGCTAAATTGCGAGGCATGTGAAACTCGCTACAGCTCTACTGGCTGCAGGCATGACGGGGAGAGTCCCTTTACCACAGCCATGTGACCCTCTTTCCCAACACTAACCTCACAGGAGAAGCTATATGTCCTTAACTGTTCCCTGCAGTCATCTGGTGTACCCTCTCCCCCTCTTGTTCTGCATCTCTGCCAGGGTTTAATACTTGGCCTTCTTCCATTTAGCAAAAAAATTAACACAAACTTCTATTATTAGTCAGAGCGGAACAGCATTTTTTTTTCACTACGCTGCTTTTCATCGCTAAATATAGTTGACGAATGAGGCCTGGCAGGCATTTTGCCTGCAATTAAAGGATGGCGTGACTAGCAATCAGGCATGACTAGCGATCACGACATAAAAGAGCCATTGTGTGAGAGAATCTCTGCTATTGGTCGCTGCCTCGGCTGGTCAGCCACAAAATTTCATTTAACTATCTCTTTGAAAAGAGCCGAAGGAGGGAAAAAAAAAATACAGCAAGACACCAGTGTGTGCACATTTGGATGCATTTTAATGCAGTTTAATTAATGAGAAGAAAGGCAGAACTGTTTCTGATTACAGAGCTGAGTTTGTGTGTGTGTGTGTGTGTGTGTGTGTGTGTGTGTGTGTGTGTGTGTGTGTGTGTGTGTGTGTGTGCAGGCACATTTGTATGTTTGTATCTGTGTACATATAAGAGACATAAAAGTTTTGCATATAATATTTAACACAAATGAAGTTTGCGTGTATTTGCTCATGTGTAGTGCGAAAAGGGTCTGAAGATTTTTCTTTCACGTCTCCCGGCAGGAATCTACGCTCACGTCGAGAGGAACATTCTATTCCTTTTTTTTTTTTGTTTTTCCCCAGCATGAGTTGTTCTCTCTCAGACAAAGTGTTTTACCCACAACAGTGTGGGAGTAGGAGTGGAAGGACACTCGGTGGCTGAAAGTCCAAACACACACACACACACACACACACTCACGAGAGGTCACACCCCATTCCCGTATCCACCTTATCTGTCTCGTATAGCAGCCTGGCCAACATATGGTACCTGATCCTCTGGATATCTGCATGTATGTGTGTATGTGTGTGTGTGTGTGTGTGTGTGTGTGTGTGTGCGTGCACACGAGTATGTGCTGGGGCTCAGGACAGCAGGGTCTGTACCTGCTGAGGGGATCTGTGTAACACGTTCTCAGGTTCTCTGTAGCCATTAGCTGGATTGGTTACGGCTGTGTACACCTCTCCGTACGCACGGCACACCAGCTCTGTGGACTGCTTAAAGATCTGCTCTCTGGAAACAGTAAATCAGTAATCAGTTGTCAGTTTTACCAAATATTCATTGCTTTTTACATCGTGAGGACCTGATGTGGCATTAGTGTTATAAGAGGCAGGTAGATTTTAAATAAGAATCAGCAGCAATGCCACTTGAAATACAATGCTACACTAATCAGTGCAGCTCTTCAAACCAGTTAAATGTGGAGCAGAACACACTAAGTGCAATTTTACTTCCTTCTTTTTAATTTTGCTGCTTGCTGTGAGCATCATGCCCGTACTAAAGTACTTTTTTTTTACTATTTGCACTTTAATCAAGTACTGCTGAAATACGTGTACTCTTACCCAAGTAAATTTACAAGACAAAAAAGATACTTTTCACTACACACCTTTTCATTTTGACCTTCTAAGTGCTTGTTGAAAATCTCAAATGCCATGCAAATTTTCTCTTGCCCAGCATGCCCAAATCAGTTGTATTTTCACTTTGTTAAATTTGTTTTTAAAACATTAAATTATTATTATTAAACATTTATTAAATTATTAAATATTAGCTAACCAACAAGACAAGAGAAAGATCTACACAGTACCCACACTTTTACCTAAATTTCTGTACTTATTCCATCCATGAAAATGCGTGTTAGACTCATGCCATTGGATTTTTACTCTATCATCCAGTTGTTTACGTTGCGATTGAAATGTCACTGCCAGTCGTTATGCAATCTGATACACCCACACAGGTCATACTGAAAATCTGAATTTTTTTCTATACTTGAAGTGTAGTGAATTATATGTGATTATAGAATATAACTTTGATAATTTTTGTCCCAAATTTTCCCACTCACAAGTTAAACAGCGTATATGTGGACCATTAAGTTATCTTACTATTTTGAAAGTTACAGTATAAAAAGGTACTGCAATCAAACATACGAAGCAAAACAAGCCATTTACATTTACAGTATTTATGGAGAGCGACATACAGAAGTATACTCTGTTAAAAACAAATCTTCATGCTAATACAAATAGGCTAACACCATAAGTTAGTTAAGTTAGTGTGAAAGTTTAGTATAGCAAAGAAAACAAAACCATTTTTCAAAATTTCTAATAAGATTTAGTGCTCGTTTAGTTTAAAGGTGCTTAGTGAAGATATTTGCTGCATTTTCTACACTGTTTTTTCCTAAAGCACACTGAGATTTGGCAGCAAGATATCACCATGTGCAGAATCTACCCTCAGTACATGAGGCCAATCATAAGTGACTGTAAGGGTTGCTGTAGGTGATGCACCACGTACCAACTGTGCTAACTGTAAACAACATGAACTGATTTAAGCTGCTGGTTGAATAAGCATACATACAGTGTGTTAAACCGAGCACTGATGCACACTTAAGCAGAAAAGGCTAACAGTGCCACCTGCAGCTCCCTGAGAGCTTAGCTGTTGTAGTAAACATAAGAAAATACTGTGGCGTTTCAAATAAATGAGCAACTGAAAACAAATTTTCTGTACTTGCTATGTGCATGTATAAACAATTTTAAAAGTTTGGAAATGTATGTACTGAAATGCATAATGCTCATGTTTGTCCCTGGTTTGGAATAAACAATCCACCTCTAGTTAACTTTCACTGAAAGCCATGGAGAGTCAAGCCACATGTAGCGGTTATGTGTAGGCGAGCAAGACTCAGTGCTTGGAAGAGGTGGGAGAGAGAGAGAGAGAGAGAGAGAGAGAAATGGACCAGGGGATAATTAGCTGTGGTTGGCCCATCCACGATTCCATTTCCATTAATAGAGAACATTAACCTGAGGCACACTGAGTGCTCCTCGGCCCTGCTACATTTCCCAGTAACAATGTGACTCAGATAGTCTCTCTTTTTCTCCCTCAAAGAGCAACACCACACTCATGCTAAAAGCATACTCGTGCAGTGAAGGCGAGTGGGGAGGCGGAACAGATGCACATACAGTCTCTCTTGGTTACCAGACTATTTGGTGTCTATAGTGGGACTCAGTTTATGTGTAATACCAACAGAAATCCTTAAGTTTTTATGTAAACTCCTTGGACCAAAAAAAGAGTCTCATGATCCAATAGCCGCACTTTACTGAACAATGCTTATAAGCTGTGCTCCTGGATGAAAGTAAACAAGCATAAAAACAGCTCATCAAATGCTGGCCAGACTCTGAGGTTAACTTTTGTGCTTCGTGTCTAAGCAGAACACAACACTAAGCTATGTTCTAGGGCAGGGGTCGTCAACTGAAGGACTGAGTTCTGGATCCGGACCCAGCAACTATTTCAGAGGATCGAACCATGCAGTCAGAAAATACTGAAGCAGAATTGATCAATGTTCGAAAAGAAAAAAATTTGGAGGAAATGAACCTGTAGGAAAAAAATGCATCCTCTGGGAACGCTAGACACTTTGGCACACTTTGGCCTGGACCACAATCCTATAGAAATCCTATAAAAACGTTGAGGAATCATTTGGTACATCAATAAAGTGGAAACACCAAAATAAGTGCATGCGTCATTTCTTTGGTAATACTTGATTACGCCTGCCATAAAATCAGGACCAGGCCTGTCAGTTAAGCATGCTACCAGAGTCTTAAGAGATTTCCTGTCAGTTTTAGTCCACAATTCCACTCAGTGGGTGTAATTTAGCTGCAGTTTGTGGCCTATTTTGGTGTTTGACCTGCTGTTCTAAATAATCCCACAAGTTTTTCTTTTGGACTGAGGTTTGTTGACTTTTAAGGCCTGTCAGAGAGTTACAGTGTTCCATCATGCCCACTGACACACAATTGCCTTTTCACACAAAATCGTATTTTAATGTCAGTGTTGTGTTCTGCTTGGAAATGAAAGAAAAGTCTGGCCAGCAACTAATGATCTGGTTTTATACTAAATTATATTTATCCAGGTGTGCAACCTTTGACATTGTACAGTAAGGCAATGCTATTAGTGGACGTGATTTTCTGTCTGAGGAGCTAATCATTTCATAGTGCTGAAAACAGTACGAAAACCTGCTACAGAAGAGCATTGCTACAACTACGGACCTCCAGATGAAGTTCACAAATGCAAAGGTCTAACGTATTGTGCTGTAGGAAGAAGGAAAGGCTCACTTGATAGCTGCACTGAGGAGAAAGTTGAACTGAGGCATCACAAAGGTGTCAGGAGATGACAAGTAGCGATCAAACTGGACCTGTGCATGAAGAAAAAGGGTCACATCTAAATAAAATATACATGTGTGTGCATGTATTGGTGGATGAAATGGGATAAAATAAAGTAATGACAGAAGTGGAAGTTATAAAGTGGAGGTGGGGGGGATCTATGCGCGTCTGCGTGTGCGTATTAGGGGTGGGCGATATGACAATATGCTATCTCTATTGCAATAAATTATGTCATAATACACTGTTCAGAGACTACAGTAGGTATAACGTCAAAAGCATTCACTGGTACTCACAGATTAAAAGCTGCTTGGACATTTTTATCAATTGTTTCATTTTTCCTCCTCATCCTGAGCTTTTTTGTAGCATTTTTAATAAAGAAATCACTGCCTTACAGTTTATACAAGATTTTTATTGCAATGCTGCTGTTTTCTTTTACTGGTTTACTTTGCTAGCATACCTTGACACAACTAAATATTGTGTTACTATAGTGTGAGAATCATGATGTGATATATTAAACAGACTCACCATAGCTGCCTTCAGAGAGGAACCATCCATACTTGCGAGGTTGGATAGAGGACCCTGAACGAGACAGACACAATCGATGTTCAGACATTCAGCTCAAATCTGATTTTTTTTGGCAGATCTGATTTGTGCCGGAAAGATTTTCTCCAGTCTGAACTAAAGAATTGGATTTGAAACCACATACAAATGTGGCTTGAATTCGATTTGATAATAAGATTTCAGGAGTAAGTCTGCCTGGTGACATCAGATTTTATGTGGGGTTTTTTGGGGGTCATTCAGTGAATGCTATTCACTGATATGCTGATATTTGGATAACATGGACGGAAACCAAGAAACCAGGAAACCAGGAGGAAAGCAGGTCAGACGAAAACCATAGACTGTTTACATACAATCACTGGGCAAATTGGGACATAACTCTAGTGTCAGCAGAGAAACCAGTAACAGAAACAGCATACGCCACGCTCTTTAGTTCTGTTAGTTCAATTCTATTTTATTTGTATAGCTCGCAATTTTATTTGTAAGACATTCGACATTGTCATAAAGCAGCTTTACAGAAATCCAGATTTAGATTTAGATCCCTAATGAGCAAGCCAGAGGCGACAGTGACAAGAAAAAACTCCCTGTGACGACATGTGGAAGAAACCTTGAGAGGAACCAGACTAAAAAGAGAACGCATCCTCTATTGGATGACACCGGAAGAGATTAAAAAAAAAAGAAAAAGTCTGTTAGAACGAGTTTCAGTATTTGAATATAATTAAAGCATACGGCTGTAAGCAATTCTTCCACCATGCAGTGTTGTCTGTTGAACAGTAAACTTTGGTTGAACAGTTTTACTGGTTTAAAACCTGGTGCATTAATGCAGAATTCAGTTGCTGTGATGTGGTTACATGTCTGTATATATTGAGGATTTTACAATGGCTTTCAACACGCCAATCAGACTTTAGAACCGATACCATTCGTTTTATGATTGTATTTTCACAATATCTAGATTTTCAAAGGAATAAAAATCACCTTTTGGATGTTTAAGATCCCATGTTCTACATTTAATCACCTAGCTTCCTAACCTTCCACTGCCCCGCACTACTTTGTTACCATGACAACCAATGTGGCTACACGAGTAAATGTGACTATAATCCAAACACACCAATCGGTTTTGGTTACTTGTAATTTGCAATGCGTACATTAAATCCATGAAATAAATCAGATTTGCCCTGCCGTCTGAACATCGCCTAAACACTTCACTCATCAGCAAGAAGTCAAAACACGAAGAGCAGATCTACAGTTGACCAAAAGCCTCAAGAATAGAATGGACTATTTATTGGCAATTTGTAAATATAATCAATAATGAACCACAGATATATGGATTCAGTTACTGAAAGGCTCTAAAAGAATTAGTACCTACTGTAAGCCTGTAAGAAAAGAACAATAAAATGTCTTGCACAAATAAAATGTGCAGAAATTCTGATGAAATGACTTTTTCCAGCCAGATTCACAGAACATTTTTGCTGTTAGAAGTCTGAGTAATAGTGAACGGGAGGCACCAATAATTAATGCCAAGTGTTGACAGAGAAGCCACTGAAGCAGGAGGCGAGACAGTTGTGTTCTGCACTTGTGGACAGCAGGTGTCTTGAGACAGTTAGTCACCCTGCAGCCTCTCATGGGGGGAGTGGGCAGAGGACTGGCAAGGGAACGACCAGACTGCCCAACTGTGCCAAGGCCACTTTCTCTCTCCCTCACTCAGACTTTTTCTTTGCCTAGTGCCTTTGCCTAGCTCTTGCTCCACTTGAATTTTCTCTTTATATGGATAACAAGAACCTCTTTGCATCACTTATACTTCTGAATGGATTTAAATGGAGATCTGTAATAATTATTTGCACCAAGATACTAAACATGGACTGAAAATACCAAGCACATGGATGAATCATGTGACTTACTACACTGAGAGCTAGCAAAACGCTTCCTATTTTGTGCCTGCTGCATTTTTTTAATTAGGAAAGACCAGTGTGCGAGCCACGAAGGCCAATGACAACATTCCAACAGCACTGCCAACATTTCTGTCTCTCTTCCTAATTGCTTCTGAATGAAAGTGAATGTTTTTACGAACCATACTGGTTGTAATAAGTTACCGTAGCGTTGTTGAGTTCTCAAATCTTACTTCTCAGAAGGCAACAACTGTAGTATAGTAATCTATAGTAATCTATAGTAACAACTCATTCACAGAAGTTCAACATAATCTAATCTAATAATAAACACATTTTTTTAAAAATATTGTTATTTAATAATTAAAAATGTAATAGTTGGCAAACTGCTGTGGTTTAAAGTGCATTGATTCCTATAATAAATCATATTTATTTATCAAGGAATAAATCATATTTATTTAAATCGTATTTATAATCATATTTATTCCTAATTTATTTAAGATATGCTATTCTGTAGAATTCCAGTAGATTCTCATAGTTGACTATTGTTGAAAGTGGTTATCTTATCTAACATAATATTCACACCTGCCCTATTGTCAGAGTCAACCATACTGCACTCAACAGAATGTCAGCTTTATTATTTCTATTTCTACATTGCTCAGTATTTCACTTTGTCACACTGCCATATGTATGAAATAAATGTTAGATTGCTGTTTGAGCATCGGTGGTTGATGAAGAAATAAATCACCTGGGCTGTCATGAAAAGCAAAGTTTAATAAACATGAACCAAAGACCTCCCAGACTCTAGGGTAAAGTCTATTCTCAAATTTAGAACTAAGTATCAATCAACATGTGTGTGGCTACAATTTTGTTCCAAAAAAAAAAAAAAATCATCAAACTCCATCACTCCATCAAGACAAAGCAAGAGAGGAAATGTAACTTTATGTTTTTAGATGTATGATAAATGGGTGCATGTAGTCATTTATTTCTCTTTCCCTCCAGCCTTTACAATCTCAGGTCATTTCCTGAAGTCTTAAAAACTTGAGATGAAGACAGTGCTTTCAGATCTATTAATGAGAGCTTTACCACAGAGTAACCATGGGAACAAGGTGTAACGAGAGGCTATGTTAACAAAAGGGACTATTCCTGTAAAATGAGGAAAAACAATCAGGGAAAGAAAAAAAAAAACGCATCGTGAGCCGTGAGTGACTGGGATGAGCGCCAGTTGACAGTGCACTGATTACAGACAATATGAAGGCCATAAAGTGAGCTTTAAATATAATGAGGCAGAGAGAAGCTTTACTGCAACACACACTGCAAAAAAGCTTTTAAGCCTTCTCTATTCATATCTCTACGGTGTACCTGAAGAAAACAAGATGGGACGACTTTTTTTTTTTTTTAAACATACTGCTTTTTAGTGGCAGCATTGAAATACATTTGACTGATCATTTAGAAATGATAAAGAAACCATTATAAAGAAACATTACTGAGAATAAAAGCAGGAGTGGTTTATGAGGACGATAAGGACAGGAGTGGGTTTAATGCAGTGGAGGTTAGACTTTAATTCTTATGATCATGCACTGTATATACCTGTACTTGGAAATAAATTAATGATAAATCTTCCAATAAGTGCTATTTCCAGTGAAAGGACTATGTCTAAGGTGTCTCTTTAAGAAATGGTTTCAGTTCCAATCATGTCTTTTAGTAAGCTAATGTACTGGCTGTAGTTATCAGAATAATCATTCTAACTCTCGTCGTAGTCCAAAGTGCACTTTTAATAAAAGAAGTGAAGAGTGTATGTGAAATATAAAGAAAGAAAATAAGAATAAAACACAAAATAAAATAATAATAATTAAATTTTTTAAAAATATATTACTTCTTTATAGACAAGAGCTGAAAGTGCCACACTGAAATGGGAACTTATTAACACTTGTATGTTTTTTTCCCTCAAAAAATTAGAATTCTCAGATCATATAGGACCATTAACAAAATGTATTTGAATATCAACAAATGCAATTAGGCTCGTAGTGCACTTTTGGATTGTAAGCGTTATAATTAATGATAAAAGTATTGTACTGAATACTGATTTTGAATAGTGTAATGATAAAAGTTTTCTATGAGACTTTTTTTTACTTACAAATGTGCATATAAATGACAATACATACCACTTTAGGGTTAGCTAGCGATAACATTTAAATGGACTGAGCGGTAAAGGTGCACTTACCTGCTCAGTGCTGTGCTGCTGTACGCAGTTGTAAATGTAGCCGAGTCCTGCTCGTGTCAGTACGTAAGACGCCTGCTCATTGATCAGAGTGTCCAAATGAGCCTCGATCTAATACGCACACCAAAACACAAAGAAAACAAATCATTCACACACACATATGCGTCCTCTGTCATTATCTTTCATCAGCTGTATTACAGCCAGAGATTACAACAGCTTTCATACAAAGAAGGTCAGAAATTCTGCAGTATTGACACACACTGAAGGAGCTAATATACATTATTACATTGTGTTTACATCTTTTTTTCAATAGAGAAAGTACTGCCTGGAGCTTTTTGAGGAAAAAAGTAACAGTAGAAGTTAGTTGTGTACTGTCTAACGACACAAATTAACTTGTTTACTAAATTAGACTTTATTGTTAATAACAAGTCTATAGACAAAGAATATTAAGGAGTGTATATTATATTGTGGCAAGCTTTCTTTAATTTAAAAAAAAACCCTGAATACTCCACCTGTTGTTCAAATCTGTATTCATATTCATGTTATCTCCAAATATTGTATTTGTAGTTACTCTAGGGATGTATTGTTACATCCTCAGTGTATATACTGGTGAATGAAGAAATCTGATTCTTTAAATACATTATGGACACACCGTACCTGGAACTCGAGCATTTCTAGCCGTTTGTCTGTGAACTCAAAGAGGGCCAGAGTGGTTTTCATCATGTACAGAGAGTTCACCATGTAGGTGGCCATGTCCGCTGTGCCCAGGTTGCTGGCGGACACGGTGCAGAGCTGCAGCAGGGGGTCCAGGATGCACGATAACACCTGAGCACCACAACAGTATAACAGTAATGAAAATGGAAAATAGTAATGATGAAAATGCAGAGAAAAGAAGTAAAATAAAAATCAGACAATTAAGCATACAATTTCCCAATTGGTTAATTGGTGGATAATAATTGGACAAAATGGTGTTTTAACTGTGTTTGAAGTCCACAGCATTCTGCATTCACTGTCCTGCTGCTTAGTGTAGCATTACACTTTACATTTTGGAAGTTTCCAGTAAAAAGACACACACTGAACCATTGTTTATTTAAAACCGAGTCCTCCTCTGGCTGTGGAAATAAGTATACCACGCACACACAAGTTTTCAGAAAAACCTACCCTGTTTCACAAATGAGGCCTTAGATTAGCTGTCATTTTCTTTTCTGCTCCACATTTTTACCATTTCCACCATGTTATGTTTACTGTAATCGTTTCCTGTCTGTAAAAGCTCACACCACAGCTCTGCTAGCTCTTGGCACTTTTAGCCTATTGTAATCTGGCCTTCTGTTATGAAGGAGGATGATGAGAGGTTTATGACTTGTGGTGAAGCCTTTATATTTCTACTGTTGAAATCTTCTATAAACAGCAGATTGGGCTCGTAGTCTAGAGCTTGTTGAGTTCAGGGTCAGCTGATTTAGGGTCCTACAACACTGTTAAAGTTTTAGTCCTAAAAGAGCAATCTGCCCCTATGAAACAACAAGCTGAATCCAGGGCTGTGACATCTTTAGTGTGTTTTTAACCTGAGCAAAGTCAGCCTGGCGGGCATCTAGAGGGAGCACAGACGAGTCATGTGATGCGAGCACTTCCCTGAGGAGAGACAACGTTTGGGTAAGGGACGCAGTGGGGCCCAGGTCAGGAGGAGGCAGCTCCACCTGAATATATATACATACATGAGAGAGAGAGAGAGAGAGAGAGAGAGAGAAAGGGAGAGAGAGAGAAAGAAAATCAATATTTAATAATAGGTAGCAATAGGAAATAAGTACATCCATGATGGTGGTTTAATACTTAACACATTTGTCAAAGACAAAATGGCAAAAAAATTAAAACATCTCAAAAATACATTTTACATAGGATTTAAACCGGATTTAAATAGGATTTTAAATCCTATTATCCCACTAATAAGTCATACAGTATAACTGATCCAAAAAAATCCTGTTAGACATACTTCCTACTTTACTTTCCTATTTTCCTTAGTAACAAGTACAAAATAATCATACAATTCAAAACTTTTATCTTTTATTGAATTTTTATTTTACATATCAAATATTTTGCTCGCAGTATTACAACTCCTGTTTTGTTGTCTGTTTATTTGAAGAAGTTCTTGCAAAGAAAAATATACAGTTTGTAGGTTTATTGCCTAACATGAAAGAGCATGACATTTTCCAAACCTTTTGACCCAGTTTCCAAAGGATAAATATCTGATTTCATTTAATTGATTATTATTAGTATATTTTATATACAGTAAATACAGTATATTTAATATTACTGTGTCATTTCCACTAAGTGCCACTTGCCCTCTTCACACACTCAATATCTGCCTAACATGAGAGAGTGCAAAGAACCCTTCCAGTGCTTACTAATAAAAAGTGAGCTATTCTATCCATCTCTCCATGCCAGCCAGCCCTGCTTCTCTGAAGCATCTAATGGAGCTCATTAGCTCTGGCCAGCGTTCCTGGCACCTGCCACTGGCCCCTGATATGTAACCTCCCTGAGCCTGAACTTATTCAATTAGTGTGCTGCTAAGGTGACGATTCTCTCTGTAGAGTGGCGAGACCACCTTGTTGTTTCAATTGATCGACCTGTCGATGAAACCGCCTTCCGAGGAAGTCCGACCGTGTTCGCTGATATTTTGGTGGTAATTTAAGAGGCGCCGGTGTGAGGTTGCTGTTTTGTTGCCTGGTGTAATCATTTAAGCTGAGGCGTGTGGCCCTGCTGTTTACAAGGTACACGTTCTTCCGAGGTTATTGACCTCAGAGATTTAGCAATAACAGAAAAAAAGGATACTACAGGTCTTATGTAGCTGTGATTCAGAATTTACCTGCTACTGAATTCTATATGGCCTTTACTATTTTCATTTATGCAAAGCCCTGACATAATGTATATAACAATATTCCTTAATGATATTTAATTTTCCATTGAGTCCAAAGTGATCTACATGGAAAAAAATTATAGGATATATATATATATATATATATATATATATATATATATATATATATATATATATATATATATATATATATATATATATCGGAAGAAGGTTTATATATATATATATGATAATGCACATTAATGAAATAATCTATTCTGACTGGTCAGAATGTAATATATAGATATATTTTCTATAACATAAAATGGCAGTAATTCCAACAGCAAAGAATTATTGCTTACTGCTTATTATAATAATTTTAGCATTTCTATAATAGCAACTAATTCACAAGGACTTAGACATATTCTAAAAATAATAATAAATAGATCTTACAAATGTGATGGTAAAACTTACAAAACTTAGGAAAACCTATAATTGTTAATTTAGTTATTGGTGATGCTATCAGTTAGGCATTATTTATGGAAGGAGTCTTCAGTGTTAGTGATTTGTAACAGTCAGTATGTTTTCTGTCACTGGAAAGTTTTCATGACAAACGTCAAGCCTGACCTTTTTTTTTTTTTTTTTTTTTTTTTTTTAAATCTTATCAACTTGCACTAACTATTTGTAGCTGCTACAATGTAAGTGAACTAAAAACTTATAACGTCATATAAAGTTTCAGTGGCGAACTGCTTTGGCATATGAGAAATAATCAACTTTGGGACGGTAACTCAGTAACTCAGCTTGACGTCAGGCCATATCACATCACCCCGTCGTTGATTATTTTCCTGTAACTTGATACCACAAATTTTATTATTCATTACAGAAATCCTGAGCAAACATTAAAAGACACGATACCTACAAATCTGAAATTAAATATACTTATGGAGCTTCCTAATATCCTCATATTATTTTACCCACATTTATACTAAATATCTTATAAAGTCAGTTCCCCTCAAAACATTTTCGGATTCCATCGTTCTTCTTATTTTACAGCAGACATGGAACATGAACATTTACAGCAGACATGGAACATTTTCAAATCCCCCATCTCCCCTTCCCTTGATGTACCAACCATTTATGATGAAACTATATGTAAAAGGAGAAAACGTCATTATGAACAAGCCCTAATTAATCCCTGCAACTTATTTACCTTGTCCATGAGCCGGCTGGCATGAAGACTGAGGCTGTTGAAGAACATCTTCTTACTGAGCACGTGCATCTCCTCTATAGTAATCAATAAAGACGCAACACTTGTGCCAATGATTCCACTGAGAGCAAATGAGAAAGAAACAGTGTGAGATTATTTGTCTAGCATTTTAAGTGCTCATTCATCAGTGGGTAATCCCTCTGTACCTGATGGTGTGATGGTAGAACTTGAGCAAGTTTGAGAGTTTGTAGAGAAGCACAGATCCTGGTTCGGCCACAATCACCTGCTCAATCCTCACCTGCACGAAACACAGGAAGCCAAGAGCATTATGAAAGAGTCGAGTAAGAAATAAAACACGATGGGGCGTGCTGTTGTAGGAAAAAAAAAAAAAATCAAAGACAGGGTAATGTGATGCAGCACAACATGAAGCGCACATTCCTACATGTTTTATTCCACTTATACCACAGCATCTGCAAACTGTAAAGAATTAAAAAGTAAAGAATTACCCATCATAATTTATTTGTTTAAAGGTACCTTTAACATTGTGGAATGTCTGCAAAACAAGTTCCCATTATCCCATTATAACAGCTTTAAACAGTCCCTCCCTCACCAGGTAATAAGATAAAAATACTGCTTGTTATTTATCCGAGAAACTGCAAAGAACAAAGTCCTGAAGACTTTCCTGTCAGAAAATCTAGTTACCTTTACCTCTGACTGTTACAAAGTTCTGACACTGGAGACTCCTTCCATAAATGTTAATTAAACATCTTCTCACAGATAATCTCACCATATTAACACTTGTAAAAAAAATTTAAAATCTGTTTATGCAGAGAGTCTGCCATACAATTCCCAGTGTAAGTTGTTACTATAGACATGATAACGTAATCAAAACGAGTGTATTAACATAAGCCTTGCAGCTGGAGCTACTATCAGAAGCGGGTATTGTAATATGGGCAGCAATACATTCTGAAGTGATCATGACTACATCCTACTCCCTCTGACTTCATACTCCACAGTGAGGCTCCATACTCCACAGTGAGGCTCCATACTTCACAGTGAGACCCCTGAACGTTTCCCCCTTTATAGGCTTTGAAAGTAACAGCCATGTGAAATGCACCATGAGGCCAAGACAAACTGACATTGAAACTCATGTAAACAAGAACTGCAGTGTTCAGTGGCACTAAAATCATGAAACCCATATCATCAGTTTTTCCTTTTAGGTACAAATTATTATTATTATTATTATTATTATTATTATTATTATGTGACGTTGCTTTATTATGTACTTGGACTTGATCTCTATTTATAAGTATACTCTCCAATTTGGGTGACCTTTTTTCCATTCTGCATAAAAACAGCACAAAGAGCAAACAGTCCCCTAGCTGAAAGATAGTTCTGAAGAGCCATTCAAAGTAAATGCTTTTCACTTAGCAAACAGCTGCTGTGGATGTGTCCCATTTTGAAGTGCCCTACATAGGTTTCATCATTTCAGAATGGAACGCACCATTAGTCTAAGGAAAGGTAAGAGCTTATTTGAGTAACACTAAGGCATCCAGTCAACCTGCCCCATGTACAGCCCATGAACCCTATTCTCTCACCTTAAGTGGTCTACACACGCCTTCGGTTATGTGTCCGACAATCTCCTGCATGCTGTCCTCAACACCTGTACAGTCAAACACACACATTACTACAGCTTACACATGTCGTGCTTCTTATTAATGCATGCTAATGTCTACGTAAATTATATGCGAATAGCGTAAAAAGATTTTAACTTAACTAGTTAACCAAAACTAGTGTCCTTAATATTTAATTAGAATCTCATTTTAAAAATATACGATGACTTCATATTCCAAATAAATTCTTTTTTTTTTGTTTTGAAAAAAAAAAAAAAAAAACTCTAAAACAGAAATTATATTTAAAACAATGGTGCACATACAGCTTTGATGAACAGATAATACAAGAGCTTTTTTTTTAAAAAAGCACAATATATGGAAAAATATTTTCATGGAGAATAAACCTGCCCTTATTTCATTTTCAGAATTAATTTTTAAATGTCCAAAATTCTTTCCATAGCAAGTTTGAGAGCTCTACTGTATTTATAGGTCTTATAGATAATGTACCTTGCCCTGTAGTTTGTTTGAGCAGAGCCTCCAGATGCTCCTTCTCCGAGGCTGTGGTCTGGTGCAGCCATGCCAGCATGTCCCCTACGTACCTAACACATCAAAACACACACACGCAGCCTAAACATTACACTGTTTGGCATCACTGCCAAGACCTCACACTGAGCTGCTCAGGTTTTGTGTATATTTGGCATGTTATTGTTAAAGGAAGACAGCGAACAAACCGAAAGTCAAGACTATAAGGCTCTCAAAGTGAACATATTTTTTAATGCCAAAGGGTTTTTGTTTTTCAGTTCTGAGCATGAACCTGAAGAAGGACTTTAACTGAAAGACCTATTTGTTTATAAACTTTGTGCATTTTTACTACCTCTCTACATAATGTACAAATAGTTAACAAATTAAAAGAAATAAAAAAAAAAACATAAATTGTCTTAGTAAGGTTTTAGCCCACAATGAGAACAGCTTCAATGCTCCCTGCCACAGATTCTACAAGTCTCTGGAACTGTACTGGAGGAATAAACACCATTCTTTCAAAAGACATTCCCTCAGTTGGTGTTTTGATGATGGTGGTGGAAAGCGCTGTCTAACACATCACTCCAAGATCTCTCGTAGATGATCAGGTTGACATCTGCTGACTGAAGGCCATAGCACGACTATATCATAACCATTCGGTGAGCCCTCGTGCCCTGTGGTTGGGGGCAGGGCATCCTGGAAAAGACCACTCCCATCAGAATAGAAATGTTCCATCATAGGATGGAGGTGATTAGTCAGAAGAACTTTGTATTGATGTGCAGTGACCCAAACCTGCCATCAAAACACCCCAACAACAACCTTAACCCTAAAGCCACCATTTCTTTCATTTAATTTGTCACAGATGTGTATATATCTTCAAACAAACATGTCTATGATCCTGAACAAAGCATATCTGCTTTAGTAATTAGCGTCTCCAACACAATGACGTATTGCTACACGACACAGATATCAATCATTACACTGAAGTTCTTTTCTTTATCTTCCTGAGAACTGCACATCTCTTGTTTTATCAGAGAACCTGATGCTCCCTCTCCAGGTTCTGAGAGAAGTTTTGAGAGGAGGATGTTAGAAGAGCAACAGGACGGCACGCTTGCAGTATCCAGAAATCCATAAATCTGAGCATCTGCCCTTTCTCTGAACCCCCTCTACGCTAACTGATTCCCTGAAGAAGACCTGAGGATTCCCTGGAAGACAATCAGCTTGCTTTTAATGTCTTTAGGGGCCTGAATTGAATTTGTCACTTTAGAGACAGCCAAAAAAAAAAAAAGGTCGGTATGAGGATGAGTGCTGTGTGTGTAATGTAATGAGATATGAAGTGGCTTTTAGCGCTAAATGACAACATGGCCCTGAAGATGACCCTCAATTAGCTGTGAAACAACCGGTTTATGTTTTGAGCTGAAAAAAGCTATTAGGTTTTCAATGTGCTTTTGAAAGGATGAGTATAAGGTGATTGTGAACATTGTATCATTGTGTTTTACCTCATAGGATCATGTGAATGCATCTCTATTGGTCTGGGCGTGCCCCCTGGTCCCCCTCGTGTTAGTGCGTCGATGAAGCCACGGACCACCGCACTGCGCCTCGCTGTGCCAAATTCATCTAAAGTGTATCTAAATCATGGAGAGAGTGAGAGGAAAAGAATGAAACATGGAAAACAAAGCCCTCCTGTCTAAATTTTAACCCTGACCTCCAAAATGAGCGAGAGAAAAATATGTGAGGTTAGAGAGCCTTGGTCGCACACACAAATGAAAACAATGGAGGCTCCCGGTGTGGCGCGGAAGAGCAGCACTGTTTTGATCTATGGGCTGAGAACAGAGCTGAGCAGACTAAACAGTAGCTCTACAACAGCCACAGAGAAGACGGAGGAGGAGAGGGGTGGAGGGACTTGGCACACATCACAGGAACACACTTTCTCATCCTCTCTCCACTCTGGCCTTGGACTTCAACAGCCCATGCCTCAGTCAGGGACCACGGGCACAGAATGTGGGAGAGAAACAGAACGGGGAGAAACACTCACATAAACAGGGAACATGTGGGGGGGGGGGGGGGGGGAGGAGGAGAAAATAATGTTTACCTGAGGTATAACTGTCTGGAACTACTGTAAGGTTTATCTATGCTTTCCATACATCTATATCTACATATACAGACACACACACACACACACACACACACAC
This sequence comes from Pangasianodon hypophthalmus, assembly GCF_027358585.1. Lineage (NCBI taxonomy): Eukaryota > Metazoa > Chordata > Actinopteri > Siluriformes > Pangasiidae > Pangasianodon > Pangasianodon hypophthalmus. The sequence continues at coordinate 15,386,001 of NC_069723.1, read as the reverse complement.
ACACACACACATACATACACACATATATATACATATATATATATATATATTACAAGTGATGATATTTTCTAACATTAGACATGTCTAACATTGCTCATTCCACTAGGGGTGGACAAAAAATATCATATCACAATTCTTGAAGACATTATTACAATACACAATATGTATCACAATTTATAAAGTATTAATCATTGAAGATACCTATTAAACAATTAATATATTGTAAATATATTACAAAAAGAAGAAAGAAATTAAAAATCTCTCTTTTCTAAAATATTTTTTTTTGTTTTACAATTTTTAAATTTTAACATCAACTCACCTACTTCCACACAGTAATTAAATTCATTTTTTTTAAAATGTCATATATAAAATGATATCTCAATAAAGTATATAATGTGACATAATTTATCACATTAAAGGCATTATAGTGCCATATCGCCCAGCCTTACATTGCACTAATGCTCCCATAGTTTATTCTTTAACTGGAAGTTATTCTTAGAGAATGTGGAAAAGTATTTCAGCACTTTTCACCAAAGGAATGACAGAGGGATATTTTCATACGCTCTCTGGGAGGCAAACAGTGATAAGAAAAAACTCTTGGCACAAAGTTTATACTGTCTATGGAAACAGTCAGATAGGCACTCGCTTATACAGAACATTGTCTGATTATGTTAAATTGGATTGTTTCAGAGAGAAAAAAAAAGAAACCAAAAGCTACTCATGCCAAAACCACAAAAATATTGCAAATTGAAACAGAAAGAATTCAAACAGGACTTTCACACATGCTCATATAAACTTTACCGTATTCCATCAATGTTTGTTTAAAAGATTTTAGTTTAAAGGTTTTTGATAAAATAAGATAAAATACATGCTAGCTTACATAAAGTAAAATTAATCAGAAATAAAAAATTTAAAAATTACACCTGACGCTGAGGATCTCAAACAACAAAATCGCTCAAAATGATACTACATTTATTCAGACAATTCTACCAGTCAACTACTTATTTTTATATTTTTTATATGTTCTTAGTGAAATATAATTTGTTGAATCTCAAGCAATTACAGTACTTTTTAATCAATATCAGCCTTGTTCATGTTAAAAAAAAAAAATAAATAAAACTACTAAAGCTGATGAGCCTTAATACACATAAGAAACAAGAAACACGAATATTAAATGTGCACTGCAATACTAAGATTGATTTTATATCCCACTATCAATATTTATTCAGCTAGCACTCAGTACTTGGCACTTGGTTGTCAGTGATCAGCTAGCATACTAGTTTTAGATTTTTTTGCAGGTTTTTCCTCCCAGAGCAGTATATTATAAGTGTACCTCTTAGTCAGGCTTCTCAGCAGGACATTTATAAGCTCTTAGCTGAGACATTTAGGCTGCAGAGACAAAGTCCTGTTCAGACAGATTACTCAGTTATTTTATCCAGCATCAGCATTAAGTTCTGAGCTGAGCAAGTCTGAGTGTGTTTCAGCAATGTCAGGTATTGTACAAGAGCTGTGTTGTAGTGTTTATACTTTGGATAGCGAAGCGAAGCATGTTTGTTGTACAATTCATTAACGTCCAGTTCTGTCATGTCAAAGCTACCATTGTAATCTTTTTTCATTCACATGCTCTTCTTGACAAATATTCTCCTTCACAGCATTGTTCTTGCTTCCATTCTAACCTTACTTAAATGTGTTTTTATCAGCTGTAGTAAGCTTTAGTGTGAATCTGCCACCATGTGGTTATTGTGAAGAACCGCAATGCGTAGGTGACGTATTGTTCAATATTGATTTTGATATTCTTTCAACATTGCAGCAATTTTTAAAAAAAGAATACATGTGAATATCAGTTTCAAAAATTTACCTTCATGTAGGTCTCATTTAGTATGTGTGGTGTCATGTTCTCAACACAAATTTAACAGCATAAAAACCTAAAAGAAACCATATTAAGTCTAAACTCCTTAGAGAGCTTAATAAGGCCTTTCATTTGTAAAATGTAATTTCAGACAACTTCAGTAAAGAATGAAATACATCAGGTTGTGCTGTTATTGGAAAATAATCAAAGACAGGGTGGTGTGGAGCAGCCGTTAACCCCCTCAAAGATAGTTTTTTTTATATATCACAAAATGTTTTAATCCTTTTGCACCACAACAATTTGCCAATGGTTCATTCTTTTTTTTTTAAATATTTAAGAAGAACATTTTTTTTTTTCATTAGAATGTTGTGGAACGTCCACTAACCCAGCTGCCTCTTGTTGTCCTTTTGCAGGAGCTGTAAACTGTCGTTCCCTCACCAGCTTCTCTTTTTCCTCCCTCTTGATGTTAATAAAATATAGCATGTTGTATTACTGGCAAACTGCAACATGCAACAGCCTGAAAACTTTCCTGTGTCTGAAAACTTCTGAACTGTTATAAACCTGGAGACTCCCTCCAAAAATGCTAAATCAGAGAAAATTTCAGCAGATCAACAATTACACATATTTTTAAAAATCAATTTGCGTGGAGTGTCCGCCATACAAACCCCTGTTATACAAGTTACCACCACTGAAACAACAGCATGCTAGAATCAGTGCATTAAACTACTGTAAACCTTGCAGTTGGCACTACTGTCAGAGCTGCTGTTATAGAAAATTAATCAACACCTTCTGACCAATACAACTTCACTGTAGTACAGGATTTTTTAAAGCCCTGCTGTACACTGTCACTAGACACTGGTGTAATAAGTTGACACAGTGTGAGTGGGTATGTGTGTGTGTTTGTACTCACTTATAAAGAACAGGCCGGTCCTGTAAAGACTCCATGGCTTGACTGAGCACAGGAGGAACATCACACGTCTCCTGAGTCAACCCCCGACACTCATCTATGATAAAACGTGTGAAAGAGCGAGACACAGGAAAAAAAAAAAAAGAAAAAGAGACACAAAAGTGAGCAAGAGAAAGAAATAAGAGATATGAAATCAACTTCCTTGAAAAATGGGTGTGTGATTTAAAAGGGGGAAAAAAACACAGTACCTTAACTTAAAGCTTTTAATAACCATTTTAATAAGAACAGTAAATAATTACTCAGTATTTATCTGTGACTCAGTTTTTTTTTAACACTCCCTCACAGCAGCTGTGTCACGATTGCAGAAATGTGTCACCTTTCTGGAATCGTGTTTTAATGTGCATGTGCATGTGTGTGAACACACACTCACTCTGAGCCCAGCGGTACAGCTGCTCATATGATGTCTCCTGTAACACTGCCATTTGTTCCATGATCTCCAATCTGAGTTAAAACACACCGCATCAACAACGAAAGAAAATTAAATCAAAGTCAAATCAACTTTTCTCTTTCTTTCCCTCTCACCCTGCTGTTTGCTGGTTAGTCCTCAGCAGAACCTTCACGTCTTCGTGGATACTCTTCACACGATTCAGGGCTTTAAAGAAATCCTGCATCCAAACAAAAAGAAAAAGTTCCTAACCAATGGGTAAAAAGTTATTTAAAAATCATCAATTCTTTTAATCTTAAATCTTGAAACCACTAAAACCACTACATCCTACTATTGATTGCTAGATAATAATCTAGCAACTGTGCTCTAGCTTGGTTACAGCTGTATGTAAAAAATAAAAAAAAAATAAAAAAACACTTCAATGCATGTTATAGGAGAATAATCAATGACGAGATAGTGTGACGGTGTTACAGCCCCAAAGTTGATTATTTCATATAACAGCAAGTCATGAAGTGTTTTATTCTTCTTATACCCCAATAATTACAACTGCCACCAATTACTTTTCATTATAAGAACAACACATATTTTTTAACAGTTTATAGTTACATTTAATGGTGTTGTTCCCTCACCAGCCTCTCTCTTATTCTCTCTCTTGAAATTAATAAGACTAGTGATGTTACTGAGAAACTGAAAAGAGCAAAGTCTGTGAAGACTTTCCTGTGTCAGAAAACTTACTGACCATTACAAAGCACTGACACTGGATACTCCTTCCAAAAGTATTAAATAAACATCTCCTTACAGAAAAATTCACCATATCAAAGATTACACTTTCTTTTTCTGTTTATGTGAGTGTCTGCCATACAGGAATTAGCTGTTACTCTAGAAATGATAACATATCAGAACAAACACATTAATATAAACCTGTGATTTGAATTACAGCAGCAACTACTGTCCGAGGCGTGCTGATATAGAAAATTAATCAACATCTTCTGAAGTTTTCTGAAGAATTGAGAAATCAACAGCACTGTGGTATAAAAACACTGACTACATTCCTAATAGTAAACAAAAGGCAAATTTATATCCCAGCCGGTGATCGAACAACTGTGTGAAACAGTGAAATGGTTGCCTTGTACAATATATTATCTCACATCTTACATGTTGCCTGATGAGTCTTTTGAAAGAATAAACATGATTTACACTAAAAATGTATGTGGACACTTGACCATCACATCCATATGTGGTTCTTCCCTAAACTGTTGCCACAAAGTTGGAAGCACACAATTTCCCTTCACTGGAGCTAAGTGGCCCAAACCTGTTCCAGCATGACAATGCTCCTGTGTACAAAGCAAGGTCCATTATGACGTGGTTTTCTAAACCTTCGGTAGAAGTCGTCGAGTGGCCTGCACAGAGCCCTGACCTCAACCCTACTCAATAGCTTTAAGATGAACTGGAATGCCGACTTTGCCTCCTCGTGCTTCCTCTTAATGCTCTTGGAAAAATGGACAAATCCCCACAGCCACGCTCCAAAATCTAGGGACTAAATCTGGAACGGCATTTCCAACAAGCACAACATAGGTGTGACTGGTCAGGTGTCCACATACTTTTGGCTACACAGTGTATTTTAATGGTACCTCAGTGATGGGGCCATCACGAGCGTAGCGTAAAGTGGCCATTTCTTCACTGGACAGCTGGAATTTGGAGAGAAAGGCCTGGGCCACCTGTGCTCGCACCTCTAGACTGTGACTTGAAAAGAGGAATAGACGGTTACAGTGAGTAACAGAGCTAAACAAAAGTCACACAAAGTCAGTTCACTGTTTATGGTTTTCATGAAACGATTAGACGCGTTTTGGCACAGACATAGCACCTATTATTCACAGTCAACTGTAATTATTGTTAAAGGTTCAATATGCAAAGGTCTCTGTGTCCTCTGCATTCTCTGAAATAGGACTGCACATTGCAATTGCATTACTGCAATTGTACAATTATGATATGCTTATTAATACAAAATGTAAATAAGATTGTCACAGTTTATCTGAATGCTCTGAATGCTCACTAACACAACTGTAGAATTTGTGGTTTGTCAGTAATACTGAGGCCAATACTGCAATAAGATTCATTTGACAAAATAATACACAGCGCATATTTAACATGTCAGTACCTACATTACTGTTTGAACTGTACATATTGTAAATACTGCAAAAACACTCAGTATTCTAATGTTCAACACTTACAGCATTCAATTATTTAAATGTTTTGTTTGACTTTTTTTTTTTTTTTTAAACAATGTTTCTGTCAATGTGAGCACCTGCAAAGTCAGATTCCTTCTAAGTGATGCCTTGGCCAAGGTGCCACTAGATGGCAGTAGTGATCTTTTAAAAAAAAAATCCTTATTCCTAATTGAAAATTCCACATAAGAATGAGGGAGAAGAGGAAAAAATAGCAAAGAGAATAAAAAAAAAATAGCTAACTAGAGACCACTTCTGCATACAAGTACAAACAAGCATGAACTTTCCTGCGGTAGAACAATAGTGGCCACGACTCAGCACATGGCAGCATACTGTAAGCTGTAAGGTTCTCATGGGAGAACCATTCTCGTCTGCAGCCTCTTTCCATTACTCAGCTGTCTTATTCCCACCACTTCTCCCGACACGGCACCAGCATTTTGATTTATAAGCTACAACCCAGCATGATGTAGAACACCTAAATCATGCTGAAGTTTGTACAGACATCATGTTCTGGTAACTCTTAAGGGGCAGTTCCACGAGGGACATTATTAAAGGTGAAGCAGCCTCGTTTTAATTTCTCACAGAGGAACAGTGCATCATCCAAACCAGCAGCACGGAGCTGCATTCAACAAGACTGAAAGGAGCTCCTAACTGGCTGATTTAGGAGAAATCCTTAGTGCTAAAACAAGTTTATCATCTTGATTATGGGGGAAGTGCAATTATTTATGTTAGAGAGTGGTGTAGTCATTTTACCTACTAAGGGAAGTTCCAGCAGTGTTCAACTCTGACAACTCTGATACTCTGTCACATGACAAATGGAACTGTGCAGTGCAGGAGAACTAGAAATAACTCAGTCAGGTTAAACATCTACTACTAAATGTCCTCTCTTGATTGAACATCATTCAACAACTTGGAGTGGACAGTTGTAGATTGCACAAACTGGTCTTTTTCCAATCTTCTGCTGTCCAGTTTCTGAGTCTGTGCCCACTGTAGCCTCAGAATGCTGCTCTGGGCTGACAGGCGTGTAACCCGATGTGGTGTTCTGCTGTTATAGCCCATTCACCTCAAAGTTCAATGTGTCTTGTGGTCTGACATGCTTTTCTACTCACCATGGTTGTAAAGAGTAGTTATTTGAGTTATTGTAGACTTCCAGTCAGCTCAAACAAGTCTGGCCATTCTAATCTGACCTTTATCATCACATGATTGGCTGATTGGATAATTAAATGTGTTCTAATGTTCCTATTAAAGTGGCCAGTGAGTGCATTCTATCCTTTATATTATTAAAAATGTGCCACAAATGTACTATATACCAGGCTAAACACATCTTTATTTGGCTAAACATTCAGATTTTCACTTTTTTTGTATTTCATATATAAGATCATCTAGATAATGTGAAATCAGATTTCAATACACTTTTCATGCTCTGTGTTACTATGTCAGCCAAACATTATTGAAATTCACACACTATGTATGAATCATACATAATACAATTTTTTTTTTTTTTTTTTTTATTACCAGTAAGAGAATTTTCTTGGATAGGTTTTTCTTTCTATCTTAAACTTTCCACAGCTGACCTTGGCTTTTTGATTTAAATCAAGCAGTCACTAAAACACAGGAACTCACATCTTCCTCAAACTAAAATGATAACATCAGATTTCTAGAACATAATTCTGATTTTTGTCCTCAATGTCTCTTCTCTATTTGATACAGCACATTAGTATTCCACAGTTGCAGTCCTGCTCTGGCTAACCTGTTTTAACTCATCTGCCAAACCAGACTTTATATGACTCAGGCAATAGGAGAAGAAACAAAACCATCCAAATAAAAGTGTCAAACATCGGAAACTCTGACTGAGATGAATGCAAACAATAAAAATCCTCCCATTCAGCTGTATTAGAGAAACATGAATCGGGTACAACAGATAAATAACGCCATAAAAGTCTACATAAGCCAGCAAAGCTCAGTGTCCTGAAGTGCTATGCTTAATATTTAACCTCAAAATCCCACCCTCATTCACCACATCACCTTCTGTCTGATGACTAACCATGACATGGTTTTATACAGGTCCTTGGTGATGTCTAATCACACAGGCATCTGTTAAAAACATACATTTTTTCTTTGTTAAGGAAAGAGTTACAGACATGTGTGCAGATACCGATCACTTCTGAACTTGTTCATGAAGTGGAGGTCATTTAAAAAAAAAAATAAATAAAAATTACTCAGAACTGAAAGTCAACAATAGGAACATGAATGTGCACTCTGGGTATCCTGAAAGAAATAAATCATCACTTATGGGAAGTAATCAACATCATGTTGGTGTGAATTGAAGTCTTGATTATTTTCCATTAACGGTGTTTTATTCCTCTTATACCACAGTAATTTACAGTTAGTTTTTTATCACTATTATGGCAGCTATAAGCATTCACTCCTCACCAGCCACTTTTTTGTCTTGTCACATTACCAAGAAACTAAAATGTACAAATTCCTCTGTCCTGAAGACTCTTCTGTGATGAAAAACATACGAACTGTGACAAAGAGCTACCACTGGAGACTCCTTCCATAAATATTACACAAAAATCTCCTTACAAAAAAACATCAACATATTAGTATAATTATTATTAGTCTTAGATTATATGAAGCGTCCACCAGGCAAGTCCCTGTGAATGAGATATCGCTATAGAAACAAGAACATATTAGAACGAGCACATTTATATATACCTGGGATATGAATTACGGCCAGCATACTGCCGTACTGTCAGAGCCACGCTGCTGTAGAAAATGAAAATGAAATAAATTAAACCTTCCGACCAATCGGATTTAGCAGTGATGTGATATCGTATAACTGTAACTGAGGTTTTATCACAGGGAACAGGATGTTTCAGGTGGAGGTAGCCATAAATGTCACACAGTGCAATAAGTCATAATAATAGTACAGAATTAAGTGGAAGCACAGCTCCTGAGGGTAAGAGTGCGAAGAAATCATCTGGGATGTCATGGGATTGTTTAAAAGCCATGCTGTAGCCTGTGACCTTATATTACTCGTCTTTGCTACTAAAGGAAATGCAAACATTAGAAAACTTCCAGAAAACAGGGAAACTTTGAAGCTTTCGCTTTGTAAGCCACTGTGCTGATGTGCACTCGAGTTCCCGAAAGAATTGCATAACGACAATCGTTTCATCACATACTCTTCTCAATTCTGGTCCCATGGTCACGGAACAAGCTACAGAACTTCACACACACTCTAGATTTCCACTCAAGCATCAAGAACACAAAAAGATGCAGATCTTTCTCAAGCACCTAAACACTGATGGAAAAACAGCTTCAGGTCTTCCTCTGTCTGTGTCTAAGTGTGTTCATTTTTATACAGATGGTGCAATGTGGTTACCTTTTTAAACACAATTAATCATACATTATTGGTTTATCATAATGCTATTATTTGTGGCTTGACTGATTGCTTGGTGACAACGTTTGTGGCACTTATTGTGTTTAGTTGCTGCTCCCCGTGTCCTTCCTCCAGCTATCCTGAACTTGCTCCTGGTGTGTTGATGGTTATTTTCTTTCAGCAGTACTCGTATCACCATTAAGTCTTTGGACAGCTGGATACTCGTATTGTATACGGCCTCACTTGTAAGTCGCTTTAGATAAAAAAATGAATGAATGAATAAATATACTTGTAATCAGCAAACTTGGTCTACTGATCTACAGACAGAGGACAATTGAATGTAACATAAAGTGTCTTAGTAAGGTGCTGGGCCAACACGAGCCACCAGAAGAGCTTCAATGCGAGTCTCTAGAACTGTACTGGAAGGATGAACACCATTCTTCCAAAAGATTCGTTCAGTTGGTGTTTTGATGATAGTGATGGAGAGCACTGTCTAAGACATCGCTCCGAAATCTCCCATAGAACTTCAACTGGGTGAGACAGCATATGATTTACATCACTGTCATATTCATCAAACCTTTTAGTAAGCTCTCTGGCCCTGTGGATGGGGGCAGGGTGGAACATCCTGGAAGAAACCATACCCATCAGGATAGAAATGCTTCGTCATAGGATAAAATAACTTTCTATTGATGTGCAGTGACTGTTCTCTCTAAGAAAACAAGCAGAGCCAAACCACAGCAGAAAACTCCTACAGCATAACAGGGCCACCAGACGCCCTCCTTCTAGGGGTCAACATACATCTCCTAGTGTACTCACCCACTTGTTGAGAACATGTTTAAGGATGACTCATCTGGCCATATCACTTTCTTCCACATTTCTGTAGATCTGTGTGTGTGGTTTTGGCACCACTGGACTCGCAAATGTGCCTTTTTTGTAATGAGGGGTTTATGCGCTGTAATTCTACTATAATATCCTTCTCTGTCTAGTTATCTGACCGCTCTTGCTGATGGAAAATATCAGTACGGGGTGTGATCAGACTATCACCTAAGACACCGTTTCCATTCTGTTTTTCCTCACATACTGAATTAATGAGTCAGGATTACAGTCATTCAGTATGCCGTGTCAACCACAATTTCCGACCCTATGTACTGCAGTCTTTCCCATAGATCTAAATGCAGATTAATACTGAAACACAGCCAGTTGTCAGTCAGTACCACGCCACAGAGCACACTAGGAAAACTACACTAAGACCCTAAGGTTAGGCAATCTTCTTGCATAATTTTTAACTCTATCAGTGTTGTTTTTTGTGAGTATGAAGCTAAGTATTCAATGCCTGGATATAAAACTCACTGTTCTGCTATGGAGCTCAGAGTTCTTTCTAGGCATGAGATATTATTTTGTCTCTGTTGCTCCGACACACAGCATTACTCAGGTGTGGAAGTACCTCAAGCTTTGACTAATATGACTTGAGAATTTGCAGTGAAATATTGCTCGACTATTGTCCTTTTTTTATTCTAGTGTATAAGCTATTGCTCACCTGTGCAGAGAAGAAATTGGCACCCCAGTGCACTGTAAATCAGTGATAAGTCATTAAGAAGTCAACCCATTAAAGCTGTCAAACATGACAATTATCAAACTCAACATTCTATGAATGAAGATAATAGGAAGACAAAAAGGTTAATAAACCTGTCTCTCAGAAGAGAGTAATATATAAATTCACTCACACAACTCAATACACTTCTAATGAATGTGCACAGTTATTGACTTTCATTTAATGCTTCATAAACAAGGCTTTTATGGGAAGGAAGTGTACATTTGTTTGGTGTGACTGTGTGTGAGACTGAGAGAACAAAGTAGAATGCTATAAATTCTACTTTGAACTGCCTATAAATTAGAGGTGTAAAGAAATGACAATATCTGATTCTGCATCTGTTTAGTGCTCAAAAAATCTGTATCACTATCTGTATTCGGATTTATGCTCAAACTGGGTGTGGTATAAACCTGAAGATTCTTTTCGTCATTAAATTAAATTGAATATGAACGCTATCACCATGCCCCTGGAAATTATCCCGATGCACACTTCTAGTCTCACCCAGAAGCCCTGGGAACCTTTCTGACAAGCTTTCCTTTAAAAAATGCTGATCATTCCAAATAATGTATTTGCATTCAGTCATACTCTGCTATAAACTATATATATATATATATATAATCCTATAAAACTATAAAAACATATATAATATATATACACACACAAACACATCTCTTCACATTGGTTCAATCATTAATTTCAACCTCATATATAAGACCCTGAGAACTGAACAGGGTTGAGAACCTCCTTCATAGAGGTCTTTGGCAAACTCATTAAATGCTTATTAAGTCACGCACCAGTGGTCCTATAGAGTGTTCAGTAAGCCATCTATCTCACCAACACACATCCACAGCACAGCTTTTAATATGGAATTTTATTTATCTTGGCTTGCATTAGCCACAGCACCAGTCCTGCTGCTAAACCTTAACTTACAAAACTCTCTTTACAAAACCACACATATCTGTCTCTTCTTCATCCTGATACAAATGCAAATTGTAGCTGTGTGTCATGGAAAAAATGGGAATACATTTCCCGCCTGTGCTCACACTTCAGTGTGCCTGCTTGCTCATGCATCCTCAATCTGACTCAGGCCACAGAATCAATCAAAGGACTGGGAAATGAGCGGCCTTGTGAAATGTACTGACCAGTCACCCATGCTCTAAAACAAAGCTAACTTTCTTTGAACAGCCAGTCCCTTGATTGTAAACCCACTTCTTATGGATTGAACAGTTCAAGTGTCCTTTCTCTGACTATTTGTGTACCCTTTTATAAGGCACATAGACCCAAGTTGGATTTTTTCAACAGGACATTTCCAATCATTTCCTGCACCGTAGCAAGAGAACAAGATGTGGTCAGTTTATCAGTTTAAAAAGAGAAATGTGTATTCTACTTAAAGTTCTCTGTAACACTTTCTGTTCAACCCATATTCATAAAATCACTATAACTATGCTTATCATTTTTTGTAAGTTCTTAAATGATTCCTTGTAAGCATTTTTATCTAGGCATCTCTTATGATGCCTTGATAATTTATAATACTTGTAGTTATAATAAAAGAAAAAACAATAAAATATAAAGCTGCATAACTTTTATAACTAATAATGACTTTAATGAATAATTAGAAAGCAGCTGTAATTTATTAGCAATTTTAAAAACTTAAACATTTAAAACGTCGGTGCTTCCAAAAAATGTCAAAGATACACATATGTACATGGTACGTGGTATAAGTAATACATGGTACGTGGTACATGTTCATCTACTTGTCATTTTTAAATGTTTTAGAACAAATCATTTATAATTTTTATAATGTGTTCTATTATTTTGAAATGAAAGTTTTCAAACCACAATAATGTGCCTGTATGTGGTTAATCTAGAATTAAGTGCTTCCATATTACATTACGAAAATAAAGTTAATAGTGTCTTACAACATATTATGAGGAATAATTTAACATCACTCACTTTAATTGAAGCACTCAATTATGATATTTTTTATTAACAATTTGTTTTTAAAATATAATTATTGACAGGTCATTAGTTATAAATGATTAAAAAAAAAAAAAGCTTACAAGAAATGACTACAAACTTCCGTTAGAAAAACAATTATAATGATTTGTAAATATGGGCTTCATAGAATGCGTTAACAAATTCTCATTTCCGCTAATGAAAGGTTCTTTCAGCGAAACCTCCGCTCAAACATGTACGCAAACATACAAAGACGGAGAAAAAGCTAGGGGCGGTGGACAATCAGTGCTACCAGGTGCTTACTTGTTTGTCTGTTCTCAGCCTTCTTTATTCAGGGTTTGTTTTCCTCTCATCACCAGGCAGGGCTGTTGTGTTCTTTAGAGAACAAACGACACTGTGGCATTGAGTGATAGGGAGGACGTGGGAGGCAGACAGAGGGCACGAGGCACTTTCTCATCAAGACATGATGCTCATTTGTCACTGAGACTAGGCTTGTCTGAGAAGCTTTCAGGTGATACATGCTGCTGCTAAATGAGGTAGAAATGGACAGGGGATTTTTTTTTTATTGCATGAAATGTTCTTAGCATACTGAAAGTCTACCATCTTATCACCACAGACTATCACCTCCTCCTAACAAAGAAGAAAAAAAATGCTAAAAAACTAGAAAACCAGGCCTCTGTAAAATAAGAAGAAACAGGCACCACTATTTATTTTTCCTCCATCTAAAATGTCATGTCAAGCTCTTGACAGTATGCCTCAAGTGTTAGAGAAGTCAAATAAAAAAAAGGTCAGCACTTGTCTGTACAATGAGCTCCAGCACAAAGAACCACACTGATAACCAAAGGTCAGTTGGGAGAGTTTTCCGGACTGGGAAAGCTGACATCAGCAGTCTGTGGTTTAATATTTTATATCCTTTCTTTATATCTGTTCGTTCATTTTCTTCCAATAAGTAAAAGTGTATTCTATGTCCTTGTCTTGTATCTGCCACAGCTTTCTCCCTTTTAGATATATGAGATGTCAGGCAAGGTTACAGAGCAGCTGGACAGACAGGGATGTTCACATCTGGCCTAGCGTATTTTAGACTCACTGATGAAAATGTCACTAAGACGGAGTTGCTCCCAAAGGGCCTGGGGGACAAAATGACAACACCAACAGGCCCATTCTATATTTATAAAGCATTTGGATTCATTCAGTAGACTTTTCCCCGGATAATACAAATGCTGTTCGCTTCTTAGAAGCATTCAAACGGGACATGAGCAGAAAGCAAAATATGATCCTGTATACACAATAACACTACATGGGGGCGGTTTTTTAAACCTAAAATGACTGCAAGATCTGTGGATCTGCGAAAGATCTAAGACAGGAGTGTAATAATATGAGGACTGACATTACATCTTATTAAATGTATTAAATTAAATCACTGCAGCTGTTAGGCAAGTATTCAATTACTTGGTTAGGAAATCTCTTCGGGTTAGGGCTGTCACAATTATTAAATTCTGGCTGATGATTTTTTTATTCAACTAATTGACATTCGACTGTCATTTTGTGAACTTCATAAGAGTACTGTAATAATGTGCATACACCTTATGACAGCCGTTTATCGACAGGACCTGACAACATAGCTTAAATATAAAAAAACCTGTTACTGAGATACATGAAGAAGGATGATGAATAATAAATAATGCACTAGCAAAAACAGGACATGTCTTTAACATCTACAGAAGGGTTTAGCAATAAAAAATTTTAAGATTAATTTGCAAAAAGAACTGGTCTTAGCCTGTAGTGGCTTACCAAAACAATGAAATGCAATTTACTTAGTATTCCACTTGGCATATTTGTTCAGCACTCAGGACAGCACTTCTCCAACACCCATCATCATTATCCAGGCCAGAACAAACCTAAAATTAGCATCGGATCAGAGTTTATGCATTTGCCACTTGATTCATTTTATGCCATGAACACATGTGTAACAGAGATCTTGCATGTGAACAGAAGATACAATTTGCCTTAAAGACCAGTACCATTGTGTCTGTGATGGTTCATGTAATTTAGCAGCAGAAACTTGTAGACAATCAGATTAGTTACTAAAATGATGTCAGTATTGAATCAGTATCGAATTATTATTAAATGATGATGGAATCAGTATTAATTCAGTACCAAATCAAATCAGTACCAAATCTCTGTTGAATCAGTCAGAAGTCAGTATTGAATTAGTACATGAGTATTAAAACCATATCAAATCATTATGGAATCAGTATCAACTCAGTAACAAATCAGTATGGAATCAGCATTAAATCAGAAGAAAATCAGAAGGAAATCAGTGTCAAATCAGTATCAAATCCATATCCATATTTTATCAGTATTGATTCAGTATCAAATCACTACATCTGTATTGAATCAGTATCGAAACAGTATCAGGTATCAGTCAATACATGGAGCTTTGATATCAATATCATGTTGAAAATTGAAAACAATCTGTGCAGCCCCATAGAATTAACATTATGAATTAACATAAGTGTAATGTTAATGGTGTATTAAATTCAGGGTTCTTTTTCAAAATGTACCATAGTCTGAGGTCAGGGCTACTGAAGCATGGAGTCACCAGATGCCCACCACAGCTGCAGCAATGTGCCAGTGGCAGATGTCGCTGCACAAGGTCAGGAACATAGCAAACCTGCACTGCTCAGCTCCAGCAGTCACTTTCTGCACACCATCAATTTCAGCCTTGTTCTATCACTCAGACTCTCACAATCAAACCCCCTATGCATAAATCACTCTACTTTTCTCTAACCCGATCCATCTCTCTCTCTCCGGCATGCCAATGTTTCATCAGACGAGACATTCTGCTGAGCGTTCCTGTCACCTCCTTGTTCGCTTCTCCCTCTAATCAATTATGCCCAAATGAGTTTTATTGGCAGCCCCTCAATGGCCATAAACAACTGTGTGTTACTAGCAGGGGCCATAAAGCTGATCTGCGGGTGGTGAAAAGCAATGGAAATGCTCAGGCTGAAGAGTTGATTCATCACTCACTGCACCGCATATTCTCATCTTATTGCCCAGGGGCATGCGTTGTTGTCTCTCATATCTATCGTAGGCCACAATCAGCAGAATTCACAATGAGCAGCCAACAAGAGATATGACACTATTAATTACACATGCTGCGTTGAAGTGCGACAAGAATAACACTCACTGAGACAGCTTATGAATCATTCATCGAACCTCATCAAAAGTTGAATTTCTTACTTATTTATGAATCTATGGACACTCATTTATATTCTTCAGATGTAACACAAAGCGGCAGAGCAAAGACCAACTAAACATCTGACAAAATGCTCAACAAAGGTAGGACAAAATGGTTACGGGTAACAGCAGAAATAGTAAAAAAAATAATAATAATAAAATAAGACATAAGATGTGTTATTTGTTTTTACCAAACTGCAGAAAAAGAATCAGTTATGATACGTTGTTCAATGCAGGGAATTGCAATTCACTTGAAGAGTCGGAAATACCCACCTTTTATTAACCTGTATTCACGCTTCAGTAAGAAGCAGCTCTAGCCACTAATCAGGCTGATAACAAATGCGAAGTGAAGCAAAGGAAAGGTCAGTGGTAATTGATTATAATGGTCCTCATAAAACTGCAGTTTCTGGACAGGTTTCTTAAAGCTACAGTAAATGAGCAAACTGGATTTTCCTTGCATTTTTAAATGGGTTTGATGAAATTCATGATGTACAGTTAATGTACATAAGCATCACTCATAATATGATGCTGCCACCCTCATGCTTCACAGCTGGGATGGTGGTGTTCATATTAAAAGCCTCACCCTTCTTCCTCCATAAATAGCGCTGATCATTGTGGCCAAACAGTTCAAGTTTTGTTTCATCTGACCAGAGAACACTCCTCCAAAAGGCTAGGTCTTCATCCTGGTGATCACCTGCAAACTTCATTCTGGCTTTTTTTTTTTTTGCCTGTCTTAGAATGGGGGCTTCTTCCTTGCAAGACAGTCTTTCAGGCCATGGGAATGTAGGACTCTCTTAACGGTGGATGTACATACTTTGGTATATGATACCTTCAACTTGATGCCTCTAACTCCTTCCTCAGTTCCTTTGTTGTTGTCTTGGGGTTCAGTTTCAAACCAAAGTTCATCCCTAGGAGTCAATTCATGCTTCTTTCCTGAATGATGCAGTGTCTGTGTGGTCCAAAGATTTTTATATTTGCATACAATGGTTTGCACAGATGCTTGTGGTACCTTCAGGTGTTTGGAAATTGCTCCTAAGGAGGTCCACAGTTTGAGTTCATAAGACTTGACTGAGTTGCTTGGATTTTCCCATGGTATCAAGTGCAAAACAACATCTCTAAAGGTAGGCCTTTTTACAGCCACAGGTGTGCTCCCAATTAACTTCCAATTATGACAATTGGGAAATCAGAAGCTTCTAAAAGGCATTACATTAATTTCTGGAATCTTCCAGACTATTTAAAGTCTCTAGGAAGTTGTTTTAAAATTATCTCTAATGTGAGCAAAGTAGATGCCCTAATTGAATTGCCAAATGAAATGTATGGTAACTTGAAATTTGTGGAGATTGAATATCTTTAGGCTAGGTGTATGCAAACTTTTGGCTTGTAACTGTAGATGACAGAAACCTGTGCATTCAGAATTATTCATGGTTCTGATGTCAAAACCTTGACAAATCTGCAAATGACCCTCTGACGCAGAGCTAATGGAGCAGATTAGGTTGGCGGTAGGGGGTTGCGATGGTCAAATGTGCTGTTCCTAGCTGTCAAGAAGCAAATGTTTTCATGCATGGCCTTCCATAACAGAAAGAAGTGGAAGTTTATTCTTACCGGCATCCCTGAGGATTTCAGTCCCAGGTTAACAGCTTGTTTTGCTTTTTGAACAAGGTGAAATACAGCAGAGGCTTTGCCAAAAAATGTACAGCTGTAGGATTGGTCAATTTCAACGATTCTGCACGCAAAAATGGCAGGGAATTTAAATAGGAAAATTATCACCAACGGGGTGGTGCGATGCGGGTGATACTGGTGTTCCTGTTATCAACAGCAAATTGCTAATGATTACAACTTTTTGTTTTAATGTTGTGGAACGTCCACGAAATAAGTTTGTTCCTGTTATCACTTATGTTATATGACAACTATAAAAGTCACTTCCTCACTGTCTTTTGCCGTTAATAAGGAAGAAACTGGAAAGTGCAAAGTGTTCTGTACCAAAGGCTCTCTCATGGCAGAAATCTTACTGAACTACAACACACTAACACTCAAGACTCCTTCTATAAAAGTTAAATAAATATCTCGCTACAGAAAACTTCACCATAGAAAAATATACATTTTTCTTTGTCAAATAATAACCCATTTTTAATCTGTTTATTAAGAGTCTTAGAATATGTGGAGTGTTCGCCATACATGTGAATTAACCGTTACTATAGAAACTAACATATTAGAACAAGCACATTAATATAAATGTGTTATTTTAATTATAGTGGCCAGAGATCCTCCTATTAAAAAAAATTAATCAACACCTTCTGACCAGAATCAAGAACTCAACAGCATTATAGTATAATGAGTATATAAGAACTGCAATAACATGCATAGTGTTTTAAAATAACATGGAAATAGGAAAAACAGATCAGTTCTCTTTAAGCCCCAAGAAATACCAGAACTACATAAATTATGAAAAATTAAGTATCATAAATAAATAAATTAAGAAGAGCTCAAAATAAAGAACCGGTGTTTTATAGATCTTTCAAACGCACAGTGTTGATCTACACATGTTTTAAAATGGATTTTGCAGAATAACAAGCTGACGTCTGCTCTAAAATATCTTAAAACTGCTCTAATACACTGGTCCAAACCTCGGGCTTGAGAGTTACTTTTAATCCTATCACAAACTGATATACAGTCTATTCATTTCCACTGGCAATCTATTAGATTTACACAAAGTAATCAGCGTCCCTGTTCATTCTATTCATCTTGGTAATGAATTTGATCAGCTTGCGCTTTATAGCACCCTAAACTGCGTAAAATAAAAGTGTGTACCTTCAGCAGATTTAGCTTCCTCATACATATGCTACTGCTGTGCTGAGAGATATCGAGCTGTAATCCTTTGTTTGCGCTCAACCTTCCCGAGACAAGGATCTTCTTTTAACCAAGAGTAAAAGCAAAGCCAGTTTCAAGAGCACTGGCCAGTACTACACTTACAGTTTTTTTTTTCACATTTTATGAGACTACGGCATACTGACTGAGCAGGCTAGAATAAAAGCCTAGACTGAATTTTAAGTACAATTTTGTAAAATCCAGGAAGGTTTTTCTAGGATAGAAAATATTAAACGTGATTGGCATTAAGACAATTATTGCAATATCCTTTAAAATCAAAATGAATTTTAAAAAAATCATAGCAGAACATAATGGGAACAATAATGCAACATGTGTAAAGAGAAAACTGTCAGAATTTTCCAAGCAGCACACATTTTGTGTAGGAGTCTGCTGATCTACAATTTCACCACATTTTGCATTTTTAATTCAACTTACTTTTCTCCTTGTAGTTTGTTGGTTTTCAAAATCAGGTCCTGGGTTTGTTCCTTGGCTGCCTGTTAAAAAGAACAGCACTTAATTTTGTAACCAGCACCACAGAGCAAAGCAGGATAAACACGATGCAAAGCAACGTAGCACTGCAAGTTCTTCAGTTCTGGCCAAGACTGCTGCAGATCAAAAGAAGAGTTTACCTTCAATCTATTGGTCATTTCTTCACAACAGGAGCTCATGGCTTGGACATCTTCATGTATACTCTCCAGCTCCTATGTAAATAAGATAAAGACAAGGATAAAATGTAAAGGACACCTAAACATGTAATTAGTGATTAAAAATGTTCTCGGTGTTAATGCAATATCACAGTCAGAGACCAGGTTAAACACAGCATACCTCCTTCACATCTTTAAATATCCGCACAAATTCCTCATTGATGGATAAACTGCGCCTCTCGATGTCCCCTCGCAGGTTTCTCCGTGTGCGAAGGCTGTTTTCAGTGAAAAAAACTGACAGAGACTTTAAAGCCTCCAGCATCTCCTAATAGTGAAGAGAAGACAAAGCTGAAGTTTAATATTCACCAAAAACAGCTCTCAGTGGACATAACAGGAAGAAGAAGAAGAGAAAATCTTACATTGAAAATGACAATATATTAAAGAAAAAAATTAAGCTATAAATACTGAAAAATAATAATGATTAGGCAATTGCCTTCACTGATTTTTTTTTCCTTTTATTTAACTTTTTTAAAATTTAAAATAAAACTAAAATATTAAATTTACATCTTTGGTACAAAAATATTAATGTCTCCATTCAACTCTGAGTAACACTGCAAATAATAACAATAATAACAATAATAATAATAATAATAACTATTATTGTTATTGTTAATATTTTATTATTATTATTATTATTATTATTATTATTAATTTTAAAATAATGAGTAAATCATAAGTTACTGAAAACGGGGAAAAGAATAATGATTATTGCAGTGAGCAATGGTTCAACTATTACCATTACTCAAACTTACAAACAAATTACACTTACTGTACATATCATATACATATAATATAAATAATAATAATAATAATAATAATACAATAAAGTGCAAATACATAATCGTTTATTACTTATATTATTGTTGTTATTGTTGTTGTTTGTGTTGTTATTATTATTAATTCACTTACTTATTTTAAAGGTAAATATTATTTGAAAAAATATATAAAAATAAATAAATAAAAAGAATAATGTGATATAAACAGCCAGCATATAAACAGCCATGAGGAGGCAGGAGGAGAGCTTTAGAAATCTTTTAGAAATCTTGTTAATTATGTATTCATAAGCTAGCTGACTGGTGAAGTTATATCTCTTTAATATGCATGAAGAAGACTTGGGGCTTGTTAGTAAAGGACAGAATTGCACTTCTGATCAGTGCATCAGTAAGAGTTTCATAAACATGGCTTTAACTCTGAATAAGTGCATTAGTTTAACACCTGCTAGTTAGCCAGCTAGCATGGAAGCTTTGAATGAATGTGTCTCTCACCTTGTCATTATCCAGCCTGGTTTCCAGAATCTTATTAAGCTTCCGTGACAGCGGGTTATTAGTCTGAGAGGAAACATTGCCGTTGTTTGGGAGCAGACTCGAGCTGTCAGATGAAATTTCCACTTTTGTATCTGCCATTATAAACAAACCACGTCAACTACCAGGAAGCTGTTTTGAGCATCGCAGATATTCGTCCCTCTGCTACACGCGATACTCAGCAACGAGTTCCGGCCCGGGAGCTACATACAGTGTAATCATAGAAAAAAAAAATCCCCTGCAAATTATCAGCTACAATATCTGCAATAATGTGTATAATATTCCTAAATTACATGCCAGTATAAAAAAAACCAGATAATTCTGTTTAATTCTATGAAAGCAATTAAGACTATGAAAGGGATAAGGGACTGTGATTGGTAGCTGTGCAAGCGATTTAGTCCGTATGTTAAAACTCGAACTGAAGAACTGTTGTTTAATGATTTAACATTTGTGTAGTGTTAAAAGGGCCGCAGGATGGTTCAGCAGCTATTATTGCTATTATAATTACTGTCTGTACACTGTTTGTTTTGCACGTTCTCGCTGTGTCTGCAAGGGTTTCCTCTGGATTGTCCAGTTTCCTCCTGAAAACATGCTGGTAGATGGATTGACAGTGCTATATTGCCCCTAGGTGTGAGTGTGTGTGTGTGTGTGTGTGTGTGTGTGTGTGTGGTGACCTGCGATGGACTGGCGACCCATTAAGGGGGCCCTGTGCTCCTGGGATAGGCTCTGGATCCACTGAGACCCTGAGAAGAAGAATGTGGTTACTGAAGTAATGACTGAATAGTGTTAAACAATGCACCTGTTTTTAAATATATATATAAAAAATATATTTACAAAATAGCAAGTTAAAAACAGGTTAGAAAGAGGACATAGGTACTGAAGGATCAGAGCTGGCTCAAGGCTGCCTTTCACAATCTTGTAGTCAATTAGTTTGAAAGATTTCCTGCCACAATCGCATTATAATCACCCTGAAACTCACCTCTGCACATAAACTCGATATTGTGAGGAAAAGATCGATGTCCTAGTACCCTGAATGTATTTGCTCTTTCAAATTACTGCATTACAGCAAAATGATGAAATTACAGAAGTACATCTAGAGAAAACGTTCAGGTAAGAAACAGGGTTATGGTTTTGTGTGCAGTAGGTTTCTGAATAATTCACAGCAGTGCCTCCCTTCTGTAAACTCCAGTGCCCCAGCGTGCACCTCATTCTTTATCTCCTGCACTCAACAAACAACACCTCGCTGGTGTATCTCTTTAGTCCTGCTACAGATTGCTCGTGCTCGCTGGCATATTTAGTACTGAACTACGATCATGCAGTTCTGTAAGCCGTACTTCAACCACTGGAAGATACAGCATACACCAGATTACATATTCACAGTCCATGCCACCCTCTGTTGCATTTTTCGATGAACCAGCAGCAATTATGACATGACAGATGGCCCATGGCAAGTCAAAGTCATAATAATTGAGGGAAAGGATGCAGGCAGACTCGTGTGCACACACAAATGTTTGTCTTACTATCCTTGTAAGGACCTTACATTAACATAATTATTAATGCAGCCAATTACTGACATGCTTACACCTAAATCTGACCCTAACCTTAACCTCAGTAACCAAAAGGAACCTTTTTGGCTTTTTACTTTTTTAAAATAAAGTTGTAGTTTTTGTATTTAAAAAAAGATATATAGAAAATATATGACAGATATAAAAATGAACATGAAGTGATAAAAATGAGTGCGAAGTAGAACCTGTTACACAAAGAGCTCTGTTGTCATAAACTTGATTCACTTTATCTGATGGTGTGTATTAGCTAATTACTGTACTTAAGTCTGGTTTTTAAGTAGGCCTATCTGTACTTCACTTGTTCACTTGTCTATCACTAAAGTTCTCTTTATATTTTTTAGTCATCATTTTTAAATCATAATTTGATTTAAAAATGCAGTTTTTAAGTTGATTAAGTTTTTAAAAAATAGCTTCAATATTTACATTTATGGCATTGGGCAGACACCTTTAACCAGAGCAACTAACATTTAAGACACAGTTGAAGGTTAAGGGCCTTGCTCAGGGGTCCAGCAGTGGCAGCTTAGCAGTGCTGGGGTTGGGTTTGAAATCATGACCTGCTGATCAGTAGGCCAACATCTTAACCCCTGAGCTATCACTGCCCCTATAGCAATACCATAAATATTTACCTATTGCTCTTCATTTTTGAATATTAATTCGTAGAATTATATTTATAAAATTAAGCTGTGCTATGCTGAGCCCTACTCACCCAGGGAAGTTGTCCTGTCTAGTGGTCTAATGACACATGGGTTAGGCGTCCTTTTGTTCTGGGCCTGGGCATTATGCCCACGAGTCTGAGTAAAAAGCTGTCATTCTGTGGAAATTTTCTACCCTCAAAGGAGTTACTAGCTGCAAAAGTCTCCGTCTAGACTATGTGTGTGGGTTTATTTATCTCTTTGTGGAGACCAAATGTCCTAGTGGTGACAGGAACACATGATGATTAAACCTTGTGGAATGTTCTTTTCCCCAAGAAAAAAAATAACAACAACAAACTTTTCTTAATTGAAAAACTAAAATAGAAACATTTCTTTAAGATTTCCTAAGGGTAGGGCTAGGATCAGCATTACTGCATACACAGATCAGTAGAAATACATTACTTAAATAGTAGTAGAATAATAAGGGGGGGGGAGGGGGGCGCAGTGTTTTTATGTCTTGGTGGGGACCTGGTATCCCTACACAAGGAATAAATGACAGTCTTGACCTTGTGGGGGACATTTTAGGAACATTTGCCTGGTCCCTAAAAACTGCTTTTTTTTCCAGCTTGTATTTAAAAAAAATGAGCCAAAAGGTTTCACTTTGGTTACTGAGGTGAAGGTTAGGGTTAGATTTAAGTGTAGAATAGCATTAATTAACTGCATTAATAATTAAGGCAATGTAAGGTCCTCACAAGCCTGTGTGTGTGTGTGTGTGTGTGTTTTACATGAGAACTGGCCCATCCTCCTGGGCGGAGATGCGCGCGCACACACACACACACACACTCCCACACAGACACACACACACACACACACACACACATGCGCGCGCGTACATATAGAAGCTCCACTTTTGCGCTCGCGCGGCGCTGCACTTTTGTCGGAGAGCGCGAGCTGGACGCAGCGCACAGAGCTCTCGGCATCTGAGGGACTGAAGCCCGGAGCTGGAGCTGGAGCTGGAGCTCTGTCCTATTGTGCTTCAGTGAATAGTGAAAGAGGACACTGGATTCCCAGCAGCACGTTCAGGCAACTTTTCCTCTCATGTCCTGAAGCAGACGCTGTCTCCGGGTCTTGGAGAAAGTTTGGTTTCTGACTCTGGGATATGTCACCGCTGATTCGCACTTGAGACAACAGGCGGGGAACTTTATCATGTAGGTATTAGATCATCACTTGTATCATTGTATTGCACTGATTATTATTCATTTTCGTCGCTATAATTAGCACTACACGTAACTCAACACAATGCATGCAGATGCACAGATCGTTCTGTGATAAAGGCTAGAAGTTCTAAGCGATTATGAATGTCATATCCTTTTAGGCAATAATACGAATGCACGCAGAATACGAATGCTATGAATGCACACTTCTAGATCCTAACTTTCCAGCTGTTGTGCAATAAGCCTAGTAATGAGAGAACCCTAAATGTGTATACACTATGGAAATATACGTGTGCTTATACGTCATGTAACTTTGCGTGTGTGTTGGTGTGTGTGTGTGTGTGTGATAGGAGACGGAACGCAGTGCGCGGAGCACCATGGTGAAAAACGCGTGGGGATAGACAGAAAAAGAGCAGAGGATCCAAGTTTTCTGGTGCAGAATAAATCTTTGGGAAGTGTGTATCATAGAGAAGAGCATGGCCTCCAGTTTAACGTGTGCGGGTGTGGTGTGGTCGCTCGTGTCCCTGCTGAGCGCCGCGGCGTGCTGCGTGGGCTTCTTCATGCCATACTGGCTGCTGGGATCTCAGATGGACAAGCCGGTGTCTTTCGGCACTTTCCGCCGCTGCTCGTACCCGGTGCGTGACGAGGCCAGGCAGGCCACGGTGATGCTGGAGCAGTGCGGACGCTACGCCTCGTTTCAGGGCATCCCGAGCGTGGAGTGGCGCATCTGCACGGTGATCACGGGCACCGGCTGCGGTCTGCTGCTGCTCGTGGCGCTCACGGCGCTGATGGGCTGCTGCGTGTCCGAGCTCATCTCCCGCACCGTGGGCCGCGTGGCGGGGGGCGTGCAGTTCGTCGGCGGTGAGTAAGCACGAGCTGCTCACCCTGTGACCCTGTGATTGCTCTGTGGAAATGGTCTAACACTAGACACGGCTGCAGAGTGGTGCATCACTCTCTGTCATATAACACTTTAAATCTGAATTACACCAAAGACAACAGGCATGCATGTGCAATCCACAGGACGTGTGTAGTCATTAATCACAGCTTTAAAGGAAGCTGGTGTTAAATCTGGCACCTGAGCAAGTCTTTTGTTTGCAGATAGAATGTTGAATCTAATATAAAGATAAAACCATGCCGAAGTCAGGGACCTCAGTGTTTCAGGATTATTATTATTATTATTATTATTATTATTATATGTGTAATGGTCTGGGAAAACTCTGCACATGATCAAATTCTGACATTTATCCTATACATAGTTCTGACATCTACAGACTTTCCTGAACTAAAATATGTTTCTCTACCAGAAGGTAAAATCTAGTCTGGCTGCCCCCATAAGTGAAAAGGAAGAAAACTGCATTTAAAGATATCATTCCAGTTCCTCTGAAAGACGACTTGCTTACGTTTACATTTATAACCTAATCTGCTTATGGAAAAATATTACTACCAAAATAATCTGTTTTGCATAGCTGACACAAAGCAAAAACCTGATCAGATTGTGAATAAATCATACTTACTTAGCAAAGTTTTACACGTCTTTAGGCAGACTGACTGCATTTACTGCTGCATGTGATCTCTGCAGGCAGAACGCCAAGCCAAGTTCATAAAGTAACCTAAATAAAAATATTTCCATGTCATTTTGGTTAAATATATTTGTGTTTTCTTAAAGTTGAGATGTCAGAAAAATAGCAGAAACACTCCAAAATCCGATTTGTTTTTATTAATTTTTAGTTGTTTTCCAGAATGCAGTAATAGAGACTTCAAACAGGTTTTAAGTACACTATATGGTCAAAAGTATGTGGACACCTGACCATCACACCCATACATGCTTGTAGTTGAAGTTGCTGTATCTGCTAGGCATTAGACATGACTATGATGAGACATCAGATATGAGGGTTTTTTTTATATTGTTTATATGTTTGAGCTGAAGCCTGTGGTTGTAGTCGATATATGGCCATGGCCATCTCCTTTATGTAAAAGAAAGGTGTCAGCTGAAAAATCATTGACCCTTTAAGAAAGTCCCAACCCCCTCCACCCTAGACTACTGAATATCTGGTAATGATACCAAAAACACTGTAATGTCATCTTTGGGTATTAGTTCCAATATAAATTTTGTCCATCACAAGATTTTTTTGTAGTATTTATGGCTTAAAGGTGCAGTTTGTAAGGTTTACAATGGTTTCTGTACTAATCATTTCATTTCACACATACCCCAGAAAAAAATGTGTGATTGGCTATGGCTACTTTATTCATTTTAGGCATCTGTTTACATTTTTCCAGCCTGGAAATTACCTCTAATCTCAGCCAGAACAGAGCCAGAACATGCTTAGCTCTGCCCTTTTTCTTTAAAAAAGCAAGCCTATTAGTTATACATAGTTGCAAGAGATGGGGTGCGGTTGGAGGGAAGGAGACAGCTTGTTAATTGTTCGATTGCAAGTGTGAATCTACTTGCAGGCAGCAGAAGACAGACTGCTTTTAAAACAGCGTTTCCCAGTCTGGTCCTTAGGGTCCTCCAGATGGCCCACATTTTTTCGCTCTTCCAGTTTCAAACACATTTAAAACATAATCAAGGACACAACGTAGCTGGTGTGGTGCTTCCTGAATACTCAGAAGTCCTTGACTATGCAAATGAGAATTGATTCGGTGGCCAGTCCTGATATCAAGGGTGTCTTTGCCTTGCGAGTCCAGGATCTGTGACACTCCTCTACTAATTTGTCCTGATACAGATGATATGACAGTCGCTTACATTACAGCAATCCCATAAAGCTCACACAAGTATGTTTTGGTGTCCACTTAGTGAGAGCATATCATATTCCTCAGAAGTCATTGTTCACATTGTAATAAAAAGACTATTCAATTCCAGCCTGCATTGCATTTCCTCTTCTGCTCATCCTTGTGGTTTAGAGAGCATTGATACCACAGTCCTCTTATTCAGTTGCTTCTGCTCCATGTAATATTAAATCCAATACAGAAGGAACCCGATACTCTTTAGACCTGAGAACTGAGGACTGCAATTCCGAACTCTTAAATTCTTCCCAACAGTGTGACATAATAGCCTTTTATTCACACACACACACACACACACACACACACACACACACCCCAACTCCCCCTCGCTTGTCTGGCAGAGTTTTGGCACAAAGTCGAAGATCAGAAACAGAGGCTATGCAGGGATTCTTTGAGGAATGCTGACGCTTATTTCTGTTCTGGTTCCACGGCTGTGTTTCAAAATGTGTAAACGTGCCGCACATCATTCACGAAGGGCAGTGTGAATAGCTGTGTGAACTGGCCACTGACTTCAGATGAAAGTGAGTTCTTTCTTTGTTGGCTGGAAATGAAGTGAGTGGCCCAGTCATAACCCTGTGTTTTTGGACAAACGCACACTGTCACACCACTGTGTGGGTGAAATAGTTTGACGTTCAAAGCAGAAACACACTGCTAAAAAGACAGAACAACCGAACAGCCTTGTCCAAGTCTTTCTGTACTTTCTGTGCTGTGTGCATTTTAGCTTGTATGCTCTGCACTGTGTTTAGAAATACGGCTGGCTCTTCCCTCTCATTAACTCAGCTTGCATGCACACACACACAATCACACACATACAGACCCATACTGTGGTTTGTCAACCTGCCACGAGCCAGTCACTTTACAATCGTGTTAAATAGAAGCAGATCGCTGCTGACAGCTCTTTCCTTATCACTCCAGCACTCTGGCTCCTTAAGCTTCCATGCATTTTAATGATTCAGTGCATGACTTTATGTGCAGGGTTTGCACATTAATCCAATGCCTTTGAAGTTTACCCTCATATCGGTTTGCACCGCTGTTGTCGTACCGCCCAGCTGAGCATGCACCTAGCTCCTACAACCATATAGTATTGGCCACTTTTCAGATCCATGGTACACTGATATATAAGAGGAAGCCTGGTGTTATAGAATGCAAATATATGCAAGAATTGATTCGTCCTGAGGTCTTTTGAGGGTTTTGACGGATGTAATATGTCATATAAGTTTAAGATGTTGAGCAGTTCTTTAGCGTAACTTAGACTGGAGATGATGGAGACCACTTTTTGATATCCCAAGTTTAGTTCCTACAGCTTTTTGAAAGTGTAGTCTGTTAAAAACTATTTGATATTACAGTGCTGTTTAATTCTTGATCCTGACTGACCAGAAGGAGAATTTATTTAGCATTTTTGGAAGGAGTCTCCAGTGATAGGGCTTTGTAACAGATGTAAAGCTGTTCTTCTAAGTTTTCAGACAAGGGAAAGTCTTCAAGACTGAGAACTTGGTGCATTCTGGTTTCTTAACATGACAAGCTGCAATTTTTTTGTAAGGAAAGACTGTTTATAACAGTTATAATGTAAATGATACCAGGAATTAACTTTTTCCACAATATTAAATGTAACTGCAAACTGATACAAAGTATCCATTGCAGTATTCTTTAATAAATAAAAATTCGTTAGAGTTGGCAGATTGCTTTGGTATAAGAGGAATGAAACACTTCGGCATGTGCTGTTATTGGAAAACAATCAACATTGTGGTGGTAACAGTAACTGCTTTGCATCAGGCCACATCACATCACAATGGCACACCCTGCCATTGATTATTTTTGTATAAAAGCATGCTTTATTGTGCATTACTCCTTCCTTATTACTTATAGCAGAAATTGAAAAATGCTTTCTATAAATATCGTTTAATCTCATTTCAAATCTTCTCCTTTTTTTCTATGATAGAACTATAGCTCTAAATTAACAGCACATGTGAGATTCTATGTGGTTTATTTTCCTTTCATGTTTGTGTCACACATGGACATATGATTGCATTATCATGGATTATTTTTACAGAAAAGTACAATCATGACATTGTGGCACTTGGGAATTCAAAGTGAGACTCTATAATGGCTGTAGTTGTCATAAAAACTGTCAATTTAATCAGGCGACAGTATCACTCACTGTTCTCTCAGTATCACTTTTCTTTTTCTTCTAACAGGCTCAGTAAAGGCAATACACAGGGAGTGTATACTGTAGCACCTCAATTCTAAAAAGATCATAATGCATTCCATCATTACATGATTGCTAGAGAGTTTAAAAAGGTAAATGATATGGATTCTTTGCAAACTGACTTGGTTTAGTTATTGTTCTTGTCCCCAGCACTTTTCCAAACATGAGGTGAAGTGATTAGGCCTTTATTAGTCCAGCTTTTGGTTCCTGAATTAATAGCACACAGTTAATCCTAGTTCACTTGAGTTGAGTGTATGTTATTGTGAAGATCTAGTTTTGTGCGAAAAGAGCCATCAGCACAAAACAAGCATCCACATAAACACTAATGGTGTTCGATATGGAGGTATAATTGTAGCATTGCCTCATCTCATTTCTGACAAAAAATACTTTCTACACTCACACACAAATGATGCTGGTATAGTTAAAGCTGATTGCTAATTGAGCCCAAACTACCAAAGAAAGCGAAGGAGACAGCAAAGAATAGAACGAAAGAGAAAATGACCTTCATATTTAAACCTCACCCATTGTGTTCTCTTCATTCCTTTTGTCCTGTCTTAATGACAGACCAGAGTCCATGGCAATGACAGAAACCCCCTATGGTTCTTCTTCCATTCAGCTGCTGTCCATTTAGCCAATAACTGGTAATTCCTCTGTCTCATCACAAAAATGGATGAGATATTCTCACCTTCTCTGTTAAATGGGCTGTCTTTGTTCTCTCAGAGATGATGGATGCTTATGGTATTGCGTTTGAGAGGAGAGGCTGATATATTACGAGGTTCCTTTGGGTGCTTATTATAGATTAGTCTCTGCTATTACACAATGGTTTATGGTTTACAATATTCAGAAATTTCAAAATGCAGCGGCTCAAATGGATAAACCAAACTGTGTTTGATAGATACATTTAATTTCACATTCCATTCAGCTATATTTGTATAACCATATTTATTCCAGTTTGTCTCCTGTGACTTACTTCCCAAATAACTTCAATGCACAATACAAATTACTTCCAGAGACATGAATCTTGTTTGTTATGGGTGTGGTAGTGTTCTTTTTCAAGACGTGTAACAGAAGACGGTGTTTGTAGGCGTAGGCCTTTGTCATTAGATTGTCTTTTAAGGCAAAAATCAATCAGGCTATTGTAGATGTGGGCGCAGTGATGGAATTCACTAGGCCGGTAAATTCCAGTTATTTCAGACTAGTTATTTCATACAAAATCAATACAGTTCAACCTGTAGGCATGCAGCTTGCTATGCAGAGTGCATATCTGGATTCGAGGTGCAGTTTGCAATATTTAAACATGTTTTTAAAACTATAATAAGCATTTAAACTCAAAGACACTTAAAAAATTTTCAAAATATTTCTAAGCTGGGTAGTGTATTTGGCTTTTTTCTTCATTTCAGGCTTCTGTTGAAATTTATCAATTCAGAATTTAGTTCCGCCCCAATTACAACAAACCTTCTTTACATCTTTTCCTTAAGGCAACCAGTGAACAGGGTTGCCAGGTCTCAGCAAAATTTCCAGCCCAACTACTTATCAAAAACCATGCAAGAAGACCAGAAACTAGCTCAGAGAATTTGTGAGGGAAAAGTGTAACAAATTATTCTTCTTTTCCCAGTCTTTGTGTAGAAAACGAGTTCACTGTGTTATGCACAAATTTTGCATATATGCTTTTTTGTCGTCCTTAAACCCACATTCCCTCTCCCAATATTTTCAACATATCTTACAACAGAAATGATTCTGTGCATTGTAGATACACTATCTGCACTTCCACGTTCCCTTTGTTTTGCCATAGGCTATTTTTTGCAGAAAATTGATTATTTCCATCTTTTTCCATGTGCTGCCTTGTTCCAAAAGTAGCCCAATTTGGCGTGAAAACTCGATTCCTCGCCCTTCCGGTTAGGCATATATTGTCTAGGCATATGCACACAGAAGATGCAGTCAATTGGGGGATGGATTGTCAGTATTTTATTCTGCAATTGCAGTTATCTTCACAGGCAACACAGGGATCTATAAATTACAAACTGCTCCTTTAACACAGAGTTTCCCCCAAGTTGATCCACATTTGAACTTTTTCCGAGCTCTGAACACATCTAAAACAAGCACCAAAGGAAAGCAAATAGCCGATGCAGTGTTTTCTGAATACCTGTATGTCTTTGAGGATATGCAAATGAGCATGATTGCTAATGGAGTGATTGTTTCATCATCATTCAACTTGGCTGCTCTAACTATTAAAGCCCACTGGTTGAGTCTCCTGGCATTTGATATAAAGCTGAAGTCAGACTTAATACCAGTAATTAATTAGCATTATCTTGTCTACGCTCCTGGTTTTCAGCGATCAGGCTGCTAAAGTGGAGAATAATTAAGTACTCTTATAAAAGCACATCTGATACCCTCAAAGGTGCACAGGGAACAGTTTACCTGGTGAGGCCGTATCGCTCTGCGGTAATGTTACTGATACGCCATTCTAAGTTCTCTCCCTCTTATTCTCTTTGCCTCAACGTTTTACAAAGTTTCTCTTGCCCATGGTGCTTGCTTTATGTTCTGAATCCAAGCTCTACTTCAGTTCAACTTTCACCTAAATTACTTTTCTAGCCCACTCTTTTTCTCACTTTCCCTCTGACCTTCTCTCACTCCTCTGTGTGAACTAAAGCAAGGCCCGCTGAGTGGAAGAGAAGCACTGCCCAATAGTGTTCACTGACCTGCAGGGCACATATGAAAAAGCCAAAAAAAATGAGAAAGGGAGATAGAAAACAAAAAAGGGATTGTCAGAGAGCAGGTCAGCTCAGTGCCGGACTGTCCAGCTCCAGCAGGGATTTGTCTCAGTCAAACAGGATATCTACAGCACTAAAGGTTAGACAGGAAGCATTATTTCAGTCCATTTGGATTCTAAACCCTTGTTTTCAGCTCCACAGGGCCAAGTGTGGAGTGGCCACTGCACCAATCCTCACTCAGCTCTGTCTGAAATAACTAAAGCACAGCCTGCTGTGGAGGAGAGGACGCCTGTGGGGATTGTTATTGCTCAACCAATGTTCAAATTAGGAAACGGTTGTGGGGGAATTATTTCATGCCGAAACATAGTTGTGGTTTTGTATGAAAGGTTTAAGTGAACTAAAATTTGTCAATGGGCAGGTTTTGTTTCTGATTCTGCAGACAGAAAGGCAGACAGTGTGATGTTTTATGTGATGTGAGAAAATTCAAATTTACAAAAAAGTATAGGTGAGTGACTCACCGTTCAAGCTGAGAGATCATCAACTTCACAGAAACATTCATTACATTTCATTTATTACATTGGAGTTTGCTCAGTCAATCTAATTCCCTTTAATTAACTTTTAATTGTGTGTCGAGCTATATGACTAACATTTCCAGGCATTTAGACATTTAGTTTAACTGCATAGTCAAGAATAGGATTAAGATCACACAATTTAGGGAGACTTTTAAGGCACCAGGTTTAAACATTATTTGAAAGTTACTTTAATGGAAGAGTATGAAATGAGTTCTCTTACTGGAACCAGCTGGAATTCTTTCTATTAATGTACACAACAAATGTTCACATTCCTAGTCAGCTTTACTCAGGAGTGGAGAAATGTCAGCAGCAGCAGGAATGCCAAAACAGTCATATACATATATATATATATATATATATATATATATATATATATATATATATATATATATATATATATACATACATATCTTGACCAATTCTGTCTGTTACCACAGTTATTATTTTTGTCTATACCTGCTCATGATATTTTCTAATGAGCTTAGTTGGTTCTGTTTAGCAAAATATAAACTAATTATTCATTTAAAACACAGTGATGCCAAGCACACCTGAATTTACACTTCTGCTGTGATGATATAGTCTGTTTGCAAGTGAGACACAAGATTCAAGGCCATAATGAGATAGGGTATTGCATACGGAGAAAGAAAATATTTTATTAGATTTTTTTATTAGAAATATTTCAAAATTCTGTGTTCTCTCAGCTTTTCATGGGCAGAATACGAGCATGTCTCATGGTGGGATCCTTGTTTATGTTCTACATACAACCATCCCACCATTTCAGGCCAACAGGAGAAGCACAATCTATACCCTGACTAAACAAATATCCTCTTACCATTCACAACCTTCCACTAGAATGGAGGCTTGGCACTGAGATGTTTTATTTCAGCCAACACACTGTAAAATCTTTGGGGTTTTTTTTGCACATGCATGTGAAATTGTGGTTGGAGCTGTGCCTATTGTGATGTGCCATATACAGGGGGTCCAAACGTCTGAGAGCACTAGTAAAAATGCTTCTATTTTGCATTATTTTCTAATTCCATACAACAAATTTCATTACAAATTGTTACTGACAACAACTTGAGCGAAAAGTAGAATCTTTGAAATATTTACATGAATTTCAGAGTGTCTTAGTATTTGGTATGTTCCCTTTTTGCTTAATGACAGCGTGCACTTGAGCACTTGAGCTGGCATGGACTCCACAAGTTTGTGCAAAACCTTATGATCCATTTTAGATCAAATCCATCAAAGTGTCATCTAAACACATGCAGGTTAGGCATGAGGAAAATCTGACCTTCTGTACAAAGCAGTTAACATGCTCCATATCAGAAATTTGCTTACATTTAAATAGAGCCATGCAGATTCATGAATATTAAATATTTTTTTCTATGTTAAATATATATCAAAATTCTAAAACTTTCTGTTTATTTCCAACTTTAAATGAAACAAAAAAAAAAAAAACCCAGATTTTCAACATGGTCTCAGACTTTTGGACCCCACTGTATGTGCGGTAGTTGAACCATTATTGTATGCAGACACAACAACACAGATTGACTCCAATAAGTTCAGACATGCTGAAATGAACCAGTGAATGTTTTCAGTACTTGGCTACAGTTTACACTGTCTGTATAAGTAATTCTTCCTGGCTTTGGGGTCAGAGAGTGTGTGAAGCAGGTGAGTAAATAAAGAAGTGTGTATTACGAATGTGCCACAGGAAATCCATCAACTGCCTGCTTTTTTTATTCAACCGTTCTGCCATCCTGTGGAGTTAGTTATAGGCATGTACAGTATTTGACTTTGCATGGGGAAGCAGTGCTGTCTTTGAAAGATGACCTCAAAGAAAGCAGAAAAAAGTGAAGTTTCCTGACGTAGCCTATCCTGACAGTAGCTCTTCTTTGAAATGTCTGCACAGCTTTACGGTGATAAGCTGTTTTAATACACTAAGTGCTGACTCGGTACTCCTCGTCTGAAAGCCTTTGCTCTCACGTCATTACTCACACATGGTCACTCATGATCAAGCTGGTACACCAAGATCCATAATGTCAACGTAGTCAAAATAATTTGGTGGTTCTCTGAAAAACGGAATTAATCCTGTCGTAACTGTGGGTTGTAAATACTCCAGTATAACTGACAACAGATGAATGCAGGCCTTACTTTCTGTAATTTAGAGAAATCCTGTTTTTTGAGGGGGTTCATGCGCATGTCCTGGCATGTATGATATTATACAGTGCATAATACTGCACTACCTTGTTAAACATGTGCATAACAATGGCACAGTGACTGTAAATGCCAGAGTGCATCTGTCATCTGTTTGTTCTCCAGAGCACCACTTCACTGAGCCTGCACAATTTATATGCCTCATACCAGCACTTCCCTTTATCGTCACATGTATTATACTATATTTTCATATTTTTCAATTCTGTTTGAAAAACTGTTTTAGATTTGTATGAAATTGTGGTTATGGCTTGCACTTAGTGAGCGATTGACCGTAGTTTAATAAAGCTAAAGCCAAACCCCACCAACCACAGTTTGTATAAACCAAACCATCTGTAAAGGACTGCTCAGGGCATTTCAAAGCCTTTCTGATTTACAATACATAGATTTTTACATTAAAAAGAATTTTACAGAAAAAGAATGAATAAACGACAATAAATTCCTAATAAGTATTAGCATATTTAATTAAAAAAAAAATTACCCAGCTGTGTGAGTACATGAATTTTACTCTGTGAAAGCTCTATAGCACAAACTGTGGGTCATTTCTAAATTGTTCACAATTGTGGCCAGTGATTCTGTCACTTATTTAGACCCAAACGTTAAAATGAAAATCATACTCTGATGTAAATTTCACCTTGTATAACTTGCCTTTTTCTTACATTTAAAGTAGCAATGTTTTGATAATTAGTGTAATGATATGGCTACTTCAGGGTCCCCAGTTTGATTCTGAGCTCAGGTTGCTGTCTCTGTGGAGTTTTGTGTTTTCTTCCACCGGGTTCTCCAGTTTCCTTCCTGTTGATAGGTGGATTGGCTATGATAAATTGACCCTAGGTGTGAATGTGTGTATATGGTGCCCTTCAATGGACCATCCAGGGTGTATTTCTGCCTCATGTCCAGTGTTCCTTTGATCCACCACAACCTTCACCAGGAGAAAGCGATTACAGATGATTAGTGAATGAAAGTACAATATTCTCAGGTTTTATCAATTAGAAGACAAAAAGAACAAGAACAAAAGATTGCCAATAGACCCTTTTGAAGATTATACATAGTAAATACGGTAACAGTGTGTCTAGTCTAATGTTTCATTTCATTCCTTTATAAAGCTCTGTTGCAGACGTGTTCATGCATGAAATAAATGGCTCGGGTCATGTGACCAATTAAACCACATGATTATATTCATATGAAAGAGCTTCCTTTTCAGTACAAAATGCATCAACAGCTATTTTG
This sequence comes from Pangasianodon hypophthalmus, assembly GCF_027358585.1. Lineage (NCBI taxonomy): Eukaryota > Metazoa > Chordata > Actinopteri > Siluriformes > Pangasiidae > Pangasianodon > Pangasianodon hypophthalmus. Next base: position 15,350,414 of record NC_069723.1, on the reverse strand, counting down.
GAGCTTTACATATATGAAACAAAATTTCAGTCACAATGGAACAGTGGTGATTACACTGTGAATACAATTTAACTGACTTGCTTCATGATGAAATACAGTGTTCAAATTAATTTTTTCCAGCATTAGAGAAAGTTATGCTTGAGCATAGAATCCCAATTGCTTAGGCTCTCTAAGCACCAATGTGGCTGAGTTGAACTGAAAAAGGGATATCTCCTCACAAATCTCCTCCGCAGTGTAGAGAAGGAATATTGGATGATTTTTCTCGTACTTCCTCATAAAAATTTTCTTCCTCTCCAAGTCCTCCAGGATTTAATCTCTGTCGCACAGCGGTTGGGTGGCCTCGTGGTATTATGGGGTATCTTGTTCCCATGGCAGCAAAGGGTCACAAGCTTCAGTGGGTGTGAAACAGTTGGAGTTGAGCAGATCCACAGCTATCTTCAGCAATCCATCAGTAACCGGTCCCTTGAGCAAAATTCCTTCTCAGAAATAGACAAAGAAAGAAGGGGAATTTCCATAACAGAGTTTATTTACATCTGAAAAAAGGCACTTTTAAAGGAAGACATCTTCAAATGTTTAAACTGAAAACAAACATTGAAAGGAATGTTTCTAGTTACGCTGATATATTCAGGTGGTGTGTGTCACCGCTGATTTCTATCTGATGGAGACTGTGGGGCAGCTCAGGATGTGAAATTTCTTTGCACAAATAGAAACTATGAGATTTTGTTTTACTTCCTGTCTGATAAGGAGAAAACATAATCTTGAGCCAACATGAAAACAGAACAGCAGGGAACAAATAACCGTTATCGCCTTGGGTACGGTTCCCTAATCACATCACATAGCAAAACGTGAGCAAAATGAAGTTTTCAGTTTCAGATTCCTATTGTAAATGTCTTATTATGCCTGTCAGTGTCAAATAGCAAAAGATGAATTATATCATTATAATCTCAAGTAAGATCTCATGACCTCAAAAATGCAGGATATTTACTTTCCACATCATGCTCAGCTGAGCCTTTATGGTATATTTCCCAGGGAAAATGTAATGCTTTACATGCAGTTCAAAAGCTCTGCTTGGTCTACATAAATAGAGACATGGAAACAAACAGCTTCTCCATGTTTACAGAGCACACTGGGTTGAATCAGAGCGGCGTTTCTCATGGAGTACTCCATAACTCTTATGTTACAAGTACAGGGGTCCCCAGTGAGACTCAGTTTTTGGTGTTGCATGTCCATGCGTTCCTGCACTGTGGGTGGTCAGAACAAGGGTCATAAATTTAGCCTGTAGAACTAGGAATATTCAGTAAATATAAATCCTAACAACATTGTATTGTAAAGTTTGCCCTGACCTATAAGTGTATAAGTCAAACCAGCCACTACATGGACTAAGCACATATGTGTGTACAACCCAGAAATTTGTACATCATCCATCAAAAGAAACCATAAGATTATTTTAAAAAAACTGCTGCAAACAACTTCTTGTAGCAGTCATTTTTCTTAGTCTTTCCCCTGAAATGTTCTGTGTCTCTTACAGAACTTCTCAGAGATCATTGGAGCTGGATAATGACCTCTCTCAAACCTTTCAGTCCAATTTCTCTCAATGCAGCTTGATTGGGTAAGGTCATGTGACTGGCCAGGCAGTTTCTTACAGATTGCACTGATTCCTTCTCCTCCAAATACATCTTTCCTAGCCCAGAACACTTTTCTAAATAGGTAATACACCTCATAGGCAGTATATCTATGTTATACGTAATCACTCCCCTTTGAATTTTCCACATTTTGTTGTAACAATACAAAATGTGGAAAACTTTTGGGTCCAGAAATATGGTGCTATTGTTACTTGTAGCCACTGTGCTGCTATGGGACACTTTTCACTTTTATTATGATCCTTCTGTATATTTTTGTCCATTTTGCTGCTACTGGGACAATTCTACCACTGCCACTGGGACCACTTTTCTGCTTAAATTGTAAGACAGTGTAGAGAGTTAGTGTGCGTTTATTGTACTGTGCTATTGCATTGTGTCACACCATGGTACTTCCTGAAGAAACAAGATTTCTTTCCAATGTATATGTTATATGGAGAAGTGACAATAAACCCCACTTGATTTGACTCAATTTGACTTGACTTGACTCCATCTGCATTAATGCTCATAATCAGCCTAACTGCTGATGTGGGGTAAAAAAAAAGAAAGGCATCAAAATGACTCAAAACACATGTTCTGATTGTGATACCAAAAGCCAACATGGTCTTACACTTGCCTGTCTGTAACAATAGTACAATTCAACTTGTATAAAAGGTTAGTGTTAGGGGTAGGACCGGGGTTAGTGTGCTTATGTGAAATTGAATGAAATCAAATTACATCACCTTGACTTGTTTGATTTTTTTTTTATTTTATTTTATTATTTTTTTTTTACAAATTTCTCATGATATCAAGGTGTATCAAGATATGAGAAAAACGAGTGTTGCTGTCTGTTAGATCATAGTTTCTCACTGATGAAGAGTAGAATTCTGTAGATACAATCAGCTACTCTACAGTGTACATCTTTATGCAGTACTGATCAAAGGTATTAGGCCATGATGATGCCTCCGTTGATATCTCACCCAAGGGGATGTGAAACACTTTTCCACCAAATGGTAAAGTGTAGTTATTACCAGTAGTGGAATTACCACAGTGAATACATCCTAGCTGTCAAATATCCTGCTCTAAAATAACATCCAACGTCTAGAAGCATTGAACCTAAAGCCTTAAACTGCAGTTGTGCTGCTGAGCTATTGAACAGCCTGTATTTTTAGCTTGAGTGAAAGCTGAAACTGGGGCCCTTTCAGAGCTCATTCTTCCCCCTCTTTCACCTGTCCAAAGCACTGACAAGCACACCACTCTCTCTATTTTAACAATCCTGCTGTGAGTGAATGCTTCCTTTCCCATAAACCCCTGTCAATTCATTGTCCCTAATCTTTCTCGCCTAAACCAGACGTATCAGACTCGTATTAGGTTTTCCTTCCCCACTGCTTGTATTCACACCTGTGTTGTGCTCGCAAGGCCAAACCGAATACTGCTGAACCGAATACTGCTGAATTGAAAAAAAGAAAGGTCTTATCAGCAGAGGTGGAAAGTAACATTGTGTAATTACGTTGTTACTATACCTATTTCTGGTTTTAAATATATCTGTACTTGAGGTTTTTCTGTCACCTAATGCTTTTGACTTGTCCTTACTACATTATAAAACAAAAATCTCTACATTATACTCACTACATTTTCAAACACTACATTACTACGTACATATAATCATATATTTATACTAACATCAGACCTCTTCAATTTGATCTAAATTCCTAACAAATCTAAACGTTAACAGATGTAACAGCATGAATGAGACCTAATGCCTCGCACTCTACTCTGTTTGTTGTTACGTACTATGTGTATTCATTAAGGCAGTTTGCATTGTGACACCTAACTTTTAGCATTCAGCTAGTCTTAGAGTTATTATCATGTTAGTTAACATTTTATAAAAAATAAAGCTGTTATTAGTTAGGTAATATTTTCTCACATTCCTTGGTTCCTTTTTGAAAGGAGCACTAATTTACCATCAGAAACTAATATTAATGTGCGATTTGAGGCAGATGGATTTCTTGGTTTTTTTGTTGTTTTTTTTTTGTGAATCTCTTCTAAACTTTTACTTTCATACTTTAAGTCACTTTAAGAGTTTATCGTCTTCTATATTAGTATGAGAGAAAAATTTGAAGCTGTACTTCAACCATTCCCAGACGATTTATTTAGATGAGTAATTAAATAAAGAATTTGGGTACCTTACTACTTCTGATTATAAGAATGAAAAAAAATTTCTACCTTTCTCCTTTTCTCTTTCTTTTGTCTCTGCATATCATTGTTTAGTGACATGTGCGTATCTTAGTCTGATAGTTCAGGATTTGTGTTCAGAATGCAGGCTGCATTAGACAAACTGGATCATTCACCGACAGGTTGGATTTTGTTTGATGTTATATAGGAAAATGCAGTTACTCAGGCAAAACTAACATCAAATGCAGTGTGTGAAATTGGCTTAACTGCCACTGTGCTAAAAATAAGTAACAATATTCAGGTTGTAGCTGCTTAAACAAACTTTTTAATGTTTGACAATTCATGGTCAACACTAGTGAACGTATCTCAAATAATATGCTTTTATACATCATCTGGGGCTACAAACAACAGCATAATGGTGGAAAGTATTAGAACTTTGCTGTAATTGCTATTGCCATTTTTCTTTAATGTTAGTTGAATGTTATTAAAGTTTTACATGAAATTCTGCATAGGGTTGTGGCCGGAATAGTGGCACAGCATAGATGCACACTTGAAATAAAGCTTTGCATCCCAATTTCCATCTGAATTTGGACTTCAGATACAGATTGATTCATGCAGACTTAATCACATCTAGCTGATGTTAATTTCGTTTTGACCAAATCCCTTGGGCGTTAGGAACTACAGAGCTACCATTGAACCAACACAGCAACACTGTTATATTGTCATTCATTTTGCACCAGTGAAAAAAATCAAATATTCAGGAAATACAATCATGTCCTAGACATTCCTAAATCCCGAATGCACATTTGCCTGTCGTTATACATAATGTTAACTGAATGATTGAAAGTTTTGTTGGCTTGTTATAAATTTGTGCCTTGTGTGGTTGTTCAGTTCAACTGAACTGCTGCTCTGGTTAAATGCATCTTGTCAGAAATCAGATCAGTGATCAGAAAGTCTGAATGAGGGCTGCTTTGCAGTCTGCTGACTGCTCCTTTTCACCCCAGCTGAATAGTTCTCCTTTGGTTTAATTTAGTGCTTTGGCGCCTGGTGGCACACACAAAGCAAATCCCTAGTGTACCAGCGCAGAACATTGTAGCTGATGAAAACAATCTCTTGTTCTTTCATCCCCAGCCTGCATTATGTGCAGCTTTAATGAATCCTGCCAATATGGAGCATTTCCATAAAAGTAGTCAAATGAGAAGGCACTATCTACTAGAGTAATCTGAAATTACGAAATTATGCTGAAATTATTGACTACTATTAGATATTTGATCTGAAATAACACTCTGCTATATATGTATACATTTATAACATTACCAAAAACCTTATTGTTGGTGTACTGTGCTTCTTGGAATATATTACAGGGTTTTCAGTAGTAATAATACGGGTGTGCAGTTGTACTAATTTGCACGTGAAATTACTTTTTCCAAAGTAGGTGTCAGGCTTAGTACACTGCCAGTCAAAAGTTTTTAAATATATGTTCTATTACAGTTTACCCACTACTGGCAATAAAATAAGGAAAATAAAGAAACACTTGTTCTATCACATAATTTTTTTTGTTTTTAAGCACTTCATTGCCGTCTAATGGGACTCTAAATGAGTGTTTTATTAAAGTATAAAGTGTACGTGTTTGGTGAAGCCATTACGCTAAGACTGTAAGTTGCTATAAGCTGAGATTTATCTTACAGTTGATATTAGACATTGTTAGTATTAGCTGTAAGATAGTTATATGTTGTGTGCTACAAGTGTCTATTTAGAGTGATCCAGATTAACCTTTTCCAGTGAGAGCTAGATCTTTTTTCAGTTCACTTATATGCACTTCTAAAAATTGTAAATTGTAAAAAGTGTAAAGTGCATTGCAAGTGCACAATACTCACACCATATATTCACTTGTTAGCTTATAGATGCTCATGAAGGACAATTCAGGAGTGATCAGAGGTAGAACATAGGAGATAGGAGTGGAAAGTTAAAGTCTGATTGACCTACAATGAAAAAAATTTACAATTTTGACCAAGCTCTGCATATTATGTATAGTATATGCTTGCTAAAATAGAGTGAGCATATCCTGACACTCGTTATGAATGTAACAAGAGCAGGCATAATGTATTATTAAGATGGCATTAGTTATGGAGAGACAGCACTTTGTCCTCTCAGATGTCTAAAGCATTTCGTCAATGTGATGTGAATTCTATTCATGGTATGTTCGCTTGCTTTGCATTTTTTGCTTGCATTTTGGCATCCATCATCTGACCAAAGGTGTGACATTCCTCAACGGGATTCAGGATTGAAATGATTATCTGATATGTCACTGATTGATTTGGGAAATAAATATGGAGATGTGGAGTTTGATGTATTGACTTGACTTAATAGTTCCTGGTTGAGTGACAGGACATCCACAAACGCAATTATGTCCAGTAAGTCAGTGCCGTGTATTCATAGAGCGATTGTTCAAACAGAAATCCTGAGGTATGGATCTTTACTGTTTATAATAGTACAAGATCCATTAACTAAATGTTTTTGTATGTGTGCCATGTATATGTTTATCTATAACCATATAATTCCTTGGAAGCTTAGAAGCACTTTTAGCTGTGCCACTTATTACAGCATGATACCCATTTCTACTTTTCTAATACTGAATTCAGAGCAAGTTATAGTAGTTCCTTTACCTCCTGACACAAAATGATAACTACAGGGCAGAAGCCAGCTGGGGGCCTTCAATCAGTCTGTCTTAATGAGAGGTTGTGTGCTATGAAATTGCTAATAAAGGCCAAAAGCACAATGAGGTTACTGGAGTCAGTGATATTTACCTTGTAGAATGATCTGCCATGTAAGCCTGACTTCTTATTCAAGAGTGGTCTCTAAAACTAATATGCAAACCTGATTGAATAGGCAAGCATGCTTAAAGGCACACAAGTCAACCTCATATCTCATATCTCATATCTCAGAGCATGGCCCTGACTGGTGCTCTATATATATTTGGTGCATGATTCATGCATGCTCCCCTTGTGGCCCCTAAGCCCTTCACTCTTTCAAAGCACTTCTTAAACAGTGCATGTTCATTTATTATTCAGTTTTACAAAGAGCGTGGGAGAGAGAGAGAAGAGAGGGAATGAAGTGCTCTTCTCTTCTTCAATGACTGCTACATTTTGTCCTTTTCCCGAGGTTTGTGTAGGCACATTACTACCAGTTGGCAGTAAATGGTGCTTAGTTCTACCAATTTTCCTACAAATGGTTTTATTAAAGACAACCTGAAACCAAAACAGACCACTTCTTTAACCTTGTTAGTTCATGTTCCGGTCATATATAATACAAAATTCACCCACATCGATGATTTGAGCAAGAAAATTTGGGTTTTTTTTGCCTGTAATCTTGAAAAAAAAATGTAGTCACTTTTTCCTACTGCTAAACATCTGCTTTATGTATGTGCAGAAATAATGTTAACTAATAGTATCATGCATTGATACTATTTTCTCAGACCAAGTATAAGTACGTGTTATTTGGTACTTGTCAACCTACTTAGTATTAATCAGAGAACCTTTTTTTTTATTGCTGTTTAAATTGTGGCCATGAAAAGGACTCAGATGCATGTTCATGCCCTAAGGCTACTAGGCTCGTTCTTTATAAAGTTAGCTAGGTGATTTTAAATGAAGGCATTTGATTGAGTGGGGTTGCAGTGGAGAGCGGATTTTATTCCTATTCAGAAAAGCTTTTGTACACCTGTAAGTAAAGTATGTTTCATTGCCAGAATTATTGTCAGAATCCCTCACTGTCAATTGCCAAAAATGGCTGGTTGTTAAGACATTTTTCTCATCTAGCTAGAGTTTTCTGCAGCATTGGTTGCTGCTGTGTGCTGCTACTGCTAGCAATGAACTTCTTTTGCTGATTTTTATGTTTAAGATGTTTTGTAGGAAGATGCTGCTCTTTTTTTTATTACTATGTGTGTCAGCTGTAACATATATATATATATATATATATATATATATATATATATATATAAATACAGTACTGTGCAAAAGTCTTATTTTTTTTAGTACAAACTTTGTTATAGATTTTTATTTTATGACCTCTACATTATTGATTCAGTACAAAAACATTTAGATTTCCAAACATAAATTTTCCAGAACAAAATTAAATGTTACAGAAAAATGTTTGTATGTCAGTAAAGAAAGCAGCATATTACATAAGAGACATTTTTCAGCCAAAAAACATGATGAAGGCTGCTGGTTTTTGCTGCAAAAATAAGAAGCAAGTGTGATAGTCAGAGTCTCCAGAAGAACTGTGGCTGCTTCTGCAAGACGCTCAGCAAAACTTACAGCTCATTTCCTTATAAAACTGCACACACTGTACCTGAAACTACTATTTTTTTTAAAGCGAAGGGTCGAAACACCAAATATTGTCTTTGTTTCATTTATTACTGTTTACTGCTCTTTATAGTATTTTTTTTTGTAGAAACATTTAATTACATTATTTTTGATGGCATCTTTGCTCTACAGCATTTCTTTGCATGTTCCTAAGACTTTTGCACAGTACTGTGTATGTATATTCACTGCTATATATATATATATATATATATATATATATATATATATATATATATATACATATATACATATAGCAGTGAATATCCTTCCTGTTTTATTAGAATGAGTAAATGGAATGAGTAAACTGGCATTAGAATGAGTAAATGAACTGGCTGGAGCTTGGCAGTTCACAGTAACAACAGTAGTGCTGACAATACATTATGGGTGATTAAGGCATTGCGATTACAATGCTACAGTTTGCAAACATATAAGAGGTTCTTTAGTGAAAAGGCAGGCAGTTTTGTGAGTGTAGTGTGCAATTGTTTCATTTAATTACACCATACATTTCAGTAGTCAGCAGCTAATATGATTTTTATTAGTGCAACAAAGGTAGTTTATGAGATTACAAACGGTTATTGAACACTGAACGTGATACAACTCCATTGTGAAACGGCATTTACTAATCCTGTTTTGGCTACATTGCCAGAGTGGTTTTTTTTTTTTTTTTGCAGGAAACTAGCACAAAACAGTGCTGTATATTTGCTCTTTTTTACTCCAGTCACCACAATGCGGAGGAGAGGGTATCTCAGATAGAGATGGAGTTTGCAAATATGCTGGTATTATTAACGATGTACTCTAATTAGGTACACTGGCTTGGTAATTACTGATCACATTTTGGCTTGGTTATTATAAAGTCATTATTTTGATTACGTGTAGTGATATATATATATATATATATATATATATATATATATATATATATATATATATATATACATATATGTGTGTGTGTGTATGTGTGTGTAAGTATAACTTTCAAAGGGCTTTGGAAAATTAAAATTAATATAAAAGATGAGCTTGGGTTGAACTCACCCAAAATACAACACAGAACCCTATTCAAGGCTTATTTTTCCTTTTCTTCTGCTAATCTGCATATCACAAAAATGCATTCAACAAAGGGATTTCCCTCAGAATGACTTTTGAGTTTTATTGTGATAACACTGCCAAGGGTCAGAATTAACAATTTATCATAACAGTTTATCAGAGTATTGTTATTTCATTGAATTTTTTAAAACCAGTACCCATATGACAACTGCATATCTTGGAAAAAATTTTATGAATAAAATGTCACTTCAAGTTACAAGTTCTCAAGATATTAAAAATGGCTGGTCTTAAAACTTATGAAGCAGAAATTATGGTGATACGCCTCTTCTGAAGGCTGAGAAAAGTGATTTGGTGCAGGAGATAAGTGGGAGATAACTATGATGTTAATAACCAGTAGAATCCCAGAAAACAATAAATGTTTATGGACAAATCATTGCCTCAGCTAAGAAATGTATGTGCATGGATTACATAAGATTATGTTCTATCTTAAGAAATTAAGCATCTCAGTGGTTTATGACTCATTTGAAATTTAAAGCATTTGTTGTATTCTAACTGAAAACAATTATCAGTACCACAAATTTTTTTTTGAGTCGGGTTAAAATCTAAAAAAGGTTTTTGATGGAAAATATACAGACGTTTTCTAAATTAAAAATCACCATCTTTGCCTTTGGTGACACATTTTAGAAACCTGAATCTAAAAATTGTTTTTAGCAGCAATAAAGTATGAATATCTTTCACACTTTTTCATCTTTTTATCATGTATAAATAGACTGTTTGAGTGTTCAGACACATGCAGGACCTAAAAACTCACCAGAAACACGCTGTGTCTGAACTTTACCTTATTGTATGAAAGTACAGGTGTCTATAATAAGATTATGGCAATTTATCCTGTTGAACAAGCAGTGACCAGAAACTAGAGAAAGAGCAATGTGCCTCCTGTTCTTATTTTATTAACCTGTTTTATTGAAGCTATGTACAGTATTTTGCAGGGCTTTAAATGGCATGATACACACTCCACTGATCTGTGACGGATTTTGATTTATGAAGGAATCATGAAATTATATAATAAAGAATGTTAGGTATTAAGGTGATCCATTCAGATTAGATTTACCAGAGAAATGGTTTCAGCAAGAGAGGTAAAACAGTGAAATGTCTTCAGAAGTTTTAAACCAGAAGTTTAGCAGCTTATTATTTCAGGCCTGTGACCCAGCCTGATCTTGGCACATGGCTGTATTTGGATTTCAAATTCTCATCATTCTTGGGGCTTGAGAAAGTGTTTGTGTAATGAGCAATGACTGAGCCAGACATTTTATAAGATTCTGTTGCATCTGAAACGCGAGCCCCACTACTAACTCTCTCTAATGAGTTCATGCACAATGCTTGGCAGGAGTAAAAGATCAACCTTTTTGTTCCCGAACACTAAAACACCTATTGTGGAGGAGGAGAGGGGAATGTTATCTGAGAAAAAGAATAAAAAAAATTTAAACACTTTTCTCACTCTACATCATCTAATACTAAAGTCTTTCAAGAAATTTGCAACACTCCTAGTTTTAATGTATCTGTTTAATGCATGTACTGTATACTAGACTAGAATGACAACATAATGATTTAATGATGAGGTTTCCAGAAAGAAACACTGCTTTGGGTAAGAGGAGAAAAAAAGCTTTCCTGATGAGCGATCCAGATGCATTGTGGCAGAAGGAGGTGTAGGTGTGGTACAGACATGTTTCCACTGGGTGTTTCATGAAAAATAAGCATTGAATTTCTGCTCAAAAATGTATCCTTATGTCATATAAAAATGTGACCCAAAGGCCTCCATTTTGGCTGCAAGGAAAAACACATGGCGACATTGGTGTGTAAAGCCACAATGCTCATTTTGCTACTGTCGAAGCTGTATAAAATTAACTTCAGTTCACTTCAGGCAAAGCTTTAAAGAAATCTAGATCTAGCACCGTAATGAGCAAGCCAGAGGCATCAGTGGCAAAGAAAAACTCCCTGAGAGGACATAAGGTAGAAACCTTAAGATGAAACAGAATCAAAAGGGAACCCATGCTTGTCTCGGTGACAGCCAATAGTCAGATTTTACTAATTACAATGAGAATGTTAGGTATGAGCGCATTGTAAAAAGAAGTCTTTTAATCATGACAGACGTTTTCGAGAGGTGTAAAAGAGAGGTTATAAAAAAATAAATAACAATAAAATTTTGAGTCTGTACAATGTCCACAATCCAGAAGCATGGATACTAAAATATCCAGTTGAATTATCCAGTTGAAATATCCAGTTTTTTCAAATTTCTCAAACCCCAGGGATCCGTGAAGCATAACTGGGAGTGTGTGTTTTTTTTTATTTAGTTAACAAAAAAGTGTTCTGTCAGTGGAATGTTCAGGAACAAAAGGCTCTATGGCTTCAATAAATAGCCAAAATATTAGGGTACATGTTTAAATAATGTTCCTGAAATAAATCAGAAATACACCTTTACTGAGGGGGTCTGTGGAATTCATTTTACAGTTAAAGGGGTTGCTGACTGCAAAAAAGTTGCTTTAGACAACAGCATTTCCTAATCAGGACCTCATAGTTGTCAGGACCTCAAAGTATGTGTCATTCTCATGCTCTGGAGTACTCAAAGGTCTAATCCTTGTTATTTCAGTAGTTCATGATTGAAGCTTTAAAGGCAGCATGGGTGTCAAATTCAGGTCGTGGAGGGCCACAGCTGTTTTCTCTCTTCTAGTAAACTGAACTCAACTGACGATGGCTTTGGTAATTAGCTGATGAGCTGAACAGAGTGTGTTAAATGAAGTAGAATGCTAAACTATTCAGTGCTGTGTCCCTCCAGGACTAGAAGCTGTCTAGACTTCAATGAGAGTGTGCCTGTTTAAAAGAGTACTCACTTAAAATAATACTTACATCTGACTCGCCAGTTTCTAGATTCCTGACAGGGTGTTTAAATGTTCCCACAGTCCCACTAAATACTGCAGTGCCATGGGACTCTTGCCTAGCAAGGTCCTGCATAGGCAAGCTAATTCGCTCAGAGGAAGAGAGAGACCTGTGTTGGGCTGGAGGCTATACAATCACTAGCAAAGCCTTCATCTTCTCCGTGCAAGGATCCCCACTGAGAATAGCTTTCATTTCCCACTCTCTATGATCTCTCATCAGTCTGACCTACAATCCCTCTTTCTCCCTGTGAAGAAAGAAAAGACCCTCCTTTTATCCCACTCTCCTTTCCTCTTACTCTGTAGTCACTTTCAGAAGCTGCTGATCTGTGAGAAGTGATCTTCACCCACATATATTTTCTCAGGATGTGGATGCAGAGATGTCCTCTATTTATCTTGAATGCCTCCCACATCAGCATTGAGGGACTAGGAATTGTGTGGTCATTTATTTCTTGAATTAAGCGAGGTTGTTGGGTTGTAAATTTATTTATTCTTACCATGACATGGCAATTAACCTTCATCCCACCACCTTGCTGCTTTTACCGCTGAACTTTGCTGGCTTCCTAATTGGATGGTTTGTGCTGTGTAGCTGCCCCATTAAAGGAGACCATTTCTGTCTGGGTCAAGCAGGCGAGTCGGTTCATATTACCTTCCATTGACAAAGTGTAGATCAATTAGCCCTCCATCAGTCTGAGATGGAATACTCATTTTTAGGTCCAAGAGCAGATGCAGCGCAGTGACTTGCGAGAACACTGATTGCTAGTTGTCCATGCGTGGGAAAGGGAAGAAAATTACTGAATGAGAAAAAGCCTGATGGAGCACCAAAACGATCTTTTCACAAGCAGATTCAGTTCAGTGTAAATAGCAGTGCACAGCTTGGCATTTAATTGAGCTAAATGGGAGTAACAAATGCACAATCTCTGTTTCTAGCAGAAAACAAAAAGGAAAAAAAAACTCCTTGTATACTCCTTCGGTATTTTATTATACCCCACTTGCTCCCCAATTTGGCCACCTGCCAATTCCCACCCACCATCTAGCAACAACTACCAACCAGGGCTTACACGTGCTTTCTCTGAAACATATGAAAGCCAGTGAACCACATCTTTTTGAACTGCTGTTCCTGCTCTATCACAGGGAAGAATAAAGACATTGCTATCTGCCCTCTTCTGCCTACATGATCTCATAGATGCCCATGATTGGCTAGTGTTTCTGTGATTGATGGGAAGAGACCATACCATCTCACCTGGCCATTCTCTCTGGATCGGTGAGATGGTATGGTCTCTTCCCATCAATCACAGAAACACTAGCCAATCATGGGCATCTATGAGATCATAGCCACGGAGGGTTGTGACATCACTGGGATTCGAACTCACATTCTCCCTACAATATGGTGAAAATGTTCCTGTTATGCCACCTGGGAGCCAATGTAAAACATTTTTGGTCAAAAACAAGCATCTACAGTATAGTCCAAACTGATACAAATTTATTACTTTTTTTTTTATTATAAATGTTGACTAATTTACTATTTGTCCAGAACTGATATTAAACTTTACCCTGTACTTAATTATTATTTATGCCATCCTACTTTAAACTAAGATCAATATATTTTTTTTTGTGTTTTTGAGAAATCATTGTACTGAATGTACTGTGTTTATATAGCTATTTCTATTTAATTTCATATTTTAAATATGTATGCCCTTTGTATACTTCTTTTTTTTTTGGAAATTCATTCATTCATTTTTGATAACCATTATATCCTGGTCAGTGACACATTGGATCCGGAACTTATCTTGAGAACACAGGGCCATGGCAGGGATACACCCTGATAGACAGCAGTCGATGACAGGGCATCACACACACCCATTCATACATTTATTTGGGGCAATTTAGGGTCACCAGTACAGCTGTCATTGTTTTTGGAAGGTGGGAGAAAGTTAGCAACCCAAGCTCAGGATAGATGTTAGATAAAAGATATCTAACTTTCATTTTTTACATTATATATCTCCACAGTTTGTTTTGCCCTTTGTTATCACCCCTAATATTGTGATACATACCATGTACATTGTAATGCAATATGTTGTTTGGTTTTTTTTGCCATATCTCCCGCCCCTATGTCCAAGTAATGGGACTAATCATTGCAATAAACCTTGTTTGTATGGAGTGGATGTATTTTCCTCTGGTTATCCCTTGACTCAACTCCCTCCAAAGGCTCATGCCATCACAGTGGTGTCAGCAGTGATCCAGGCCTAGGGCTTTCTTCCCTGTAGTGCCGAGTGTGGCCTCGGGCTGTTCTCAATTACCCCATTTATCATTGAGACACAAGGGGATGCCGGGAGCATGCAGAGCATAGTGACCAACATTGCTGACCATATGGAAGATCTTTTACCTGAAGCTACTGACATTACAGCTGACTGGGTTTAAATCTGCTACGACTTTCTACAATCAACCTTCTCAATACACAGCTAATCATGCTACCTAATCAGTCTCATGGATTTATATTAAAGAGTAGTCTAACCTGCAGAAATCAGCAAGTTCTAGTTTAGTTTTGGACTGAAACAGGAGGCAGACTAAGTGATTGTGTGTATGGTAACAAACACCTGAACAAATGTAACCCAGCCTATTTGTTCTCCATTTTACTGCACTGTTAAGAGGACAAATAGCTATTATCTAGTGTTTACTCATTTCTTTACTGTTTACCTTTAGATAATTAAGGCAAAGTACTGATAGAATATTTGTGGATTTCAAAGCAGTGCTATGGGTAAAACTGTCAGTGGTTTGTAATGACTTTCAAAGCAAACAGTTTAGTAATTTAAGCTAGTGATCAGACTAATGGATTTTTGTTTTGCCGTAACTATCTTGAGTTGAACTCTCTTTATAAAATTACATTAGAGTCACATTTAGGAGTCTTTTAGGACAGCAGTTCTCAAACTTTTTGCCTCCAGAGAGGTGTAAACTGTAAAGGCGTTAACTGTAAAACTAATTACACTGACCTCCTCAGTACAGTTTTATGAACATAATCTGACTATGCAGATATTCGGCTCATTATTTAATGGTGTACAATAATATTTTGGCTATTTATTGGAGTCAATGTTCCTGAACATTCCAGAAGACACATTAGAACACAGTAGGTAGTGTCTGATAACATAGTTTATAGACCTACCTGTCTTTGAGTTATTGAGGTTTGAATTTAAGTTCATTCAATTCAAGTCACCAGTCAAACAGGCCAACTGGAATAACTCGATAAGAAAAGTAATAACTTTGATAATAATGGGTTGTTAATTCCACTGCTATAGTGAAATGAAAAATCAAGGAGCCCCTGGATATGCTTCTCTGACCCCACTTTGAGAACTATTGTGTTAGGATATGCAAAGTTAAGTTGTGACTTATGCAAGGATTTCGAAGAACCACTAAGTGGTCCTTTTTTTCCTTTTTTTTTTTTTTTTTTTTGCTGTAAGCTAAATGTTCCCGATACAAATTCAGATTATTAGGTCTTTGGGATCCATTTCATGTCTGTGTACATCAGTGTGACAGAAGAAAAGCATTTGACTGTCAAGCAAAAGCAGTTCTGAGTCAGTAACAAGTATGTGACAGCTTGCTCTGGGTGGAGGCTGTGTAGTTGTCTACTGCAGCAAAGAGGAAGTATGTCAGCCACTGGAGCTAAATCTAACGTCAGTTCTCATATGACAGCAGACAGATGGAGAGAGGTCTTAAATCTGAATTTTCTGGGTACTGTGCATGGTTGAAATTGCTTCGACTGTGTTTGATTTGTCAAAGACGGTTCTTAATGAAGAGGAATGAGCAGAGATTAAGGTGCTCACTGAACCTTATGTGTGATCTTTTTAAAATGCTAATGTGCTTTTGAGTTATAGTGTTGAATGTCCTGTTCTTCATAAAATTGTCTTTTCCTTTTCTAGAGATCATGTTGTTGTTCTTTCGGCTGCTCCTGTTAGGGGTCGCCACAGCAGATCGCTGGTCCGCATATTTGATTTGGCACAGTTTTTATGGCGGATGGCCTTCCTGAGGCAACCCTCCCCAGTTTTATCTGGGCTTGGGACCGGCATTGGAGTGCACTGTTGTGTGCAACCCCAGTGGGAGAGAGCGCCATGGCCTAACCAGTAGACCTTTCTAGATATTGTGTAATGTTGATGAATTAGATATCATGGCTACCGAAACATGTTTCTGTGAAAGATAAAATGTTTCACATTCACTTTATTAATAGATGTTTGTAATACTTTTTTAATAGCATCTCCTCCTTGGCTGTGAGGATTTCTATGTTTTGGGTTTTCTTGTGGCCTTGTGACCTTGTATGTGTAAAACGATAAATCCTCATTAGTCCAAAAGGATGAATTTAAATAGCAATATACTTCAATTATAGAGCTATAACAGAGGGAATGGTTATGCTCTCATATTAGATGCAAACAGAGTGTTGTGGAAATGGTGTAATAAGCTCTCCAGACACTCATTCTTTCTATGTTTGAACACTCATCCTTGCTCTGTTTCAGTTAGATGTGCCCTTAACACAGGGGACGGTCAGTGTAAAGACCTGTGGTATGCCAATAATTTATAAACCTTTCAATCTTTTCCACCTTGATATAATGTAGAATATATAATGAATATATAATGAATAATGTATGAACAACTTTAGGCTATGAGTAATGTAAGATAAAAATGTGATTTTAGCACCTTTCTTGGATTGGGTGAAAAAGTTCCTTTTTTCTATAAGAGAACAGATTATGTATAAGATCAAATGCATGTTTTTCATATTTTATGTAAACTTTGCATACAGTATTTGTGAAAAAACAGAGAAGCATGTGGATGTAGACGGTGCCTGCACTCCGAACTCCATCCTGAAAGACCAGATGGAATGTCTAAAACAAGCGCTTGCACTATAAATATGTTGAGAAAAAAACATACTAAAGCAAAAAAAAAAAAAAAAAAAAAAACCACACAATGCCACGTGAGTGCTGGCCTACTGCTGTGGCTGGGTTAAACTGCTGTTTTCACATACAGTACTTAGTGTGACTGATTTTAGAGCAGGCGTATAAACGTTCGCGACTTCTTTCAGCTCCTGTCAACAGCAATGCAAGCTCAACTTATTTTTCTCTCTGGTTGCTCTGTGCTGAAATCCTGTAGGCCTATTTCATGAATACATATTGTTACTCAGTATCATGATACAATCTAATAATGTTGGAAAGGAAAAAAAAGAAAAGGAGAGAAAATATATTACAGCATGTCGCACACACAACAGCAGTCGAGCGGCATCCAATCTCCTCTGGTAGATTTATGATTGTCTGACTGGATGGTGATTGAATGTGGAATTGGGGTGGTCTTGAACATTGCTCCATGCCTCTTATCAAAGGCTGGCATCTTTGGATGAAAGGGCTCATATTTCACGGTGTAAAAGCTTTCTGTTACTGGAGTTTGGTCATGACTAGGGCAAGGTGAGAACCTGTGAGAATCAATTAAGCCATCAGGGGGGGGGACAGTAATAAGAGTTGTAATGGACGGTCTGGATCTCATGGGGAAATGCGCTCTATTCATCACCATCCTGGAATGGTAGTATTTTTCACTGGCACAGTAAAGACAGCTGAATGGACTGGTTCCAAGTACCAACTCGGGTGCAGGAACAAGGGCCAAAGCATGCATATTTGAAGCACCAACTTCTAGAAGACAGCTTATGTGCACTGTGTTGATAGGAGTACCAGTTCAAAGAATCCTACTTTTGGTCTTTGAATCCACTTTTGCTTGCTGTTTTGGCACAACAGTAATGCATTACCCTTACATAGAGTGAAAACAAAGGCTTAAAAAAAGGAAATGAACATGGAAGTATGGGATTTTGCTTGAAAACAAAGAAGGATATTGCAATCCTGGATCTTATCCCATTTGGCAAAAGTGTCCCTTTTCTAGTGTTTGGAAAGACTCAGAAGACCCTGAGGGGGGAAGCAAGAATAGCAGAGAGAGGATGAAGAGGAGGGAGTAGAAGTAGAAAAAGAAAGAACCCCTTTGCTACTGTGTGTATTGCTGCATCCCATCCCAGGTTGCACCATCTGGTGATGATGTGGAAGCCAACGCCTATGGGGGCGTCAGCCTTATGGTGACAGGAAGCTCTTGCAGGCCCATATAGCATTCAGTAGAACACAGCTTCTAAGGATGAAAAAAAAAACCTGAAATAAACAAGTCATGCCTCACCCCAGAGAACGATGTGTGGAGCAGCCGTCAACAGTGACCTTCTGCAGGCAAATTAATGCCATCATAACATTTCATTTAGTCTGCTGTGTCTGAAGGGAGAAGCCCGTATAGCACAGTGTAATGGGGTCTTGGCATTTGGCCAAGTTCCTCTTGATGGAACATCTTGATGAAAGACATTGATAGCATTTGTGTTTTTCTTCCCACAGCCCACAGTGACTTTGGGTTGTTGAGGTCTCTGAAGGACTAACAGGCTTTTCTGTCTTGCCTTTGCACTGTGGTAAATAATGGAGACATGCTGTAAATTCTGGAGGATGAAAGCAGTTAACTTTTTTAGAGCAAAAAGTAATACTAATGTGAATAATGAATTAGGAGCCATCAGGATTCTTGTTTTGTAAGTGACCTTTGAGTAAGGACATCACTGCCATCTGGCCACACATGGGCATCTCTAATCCCTCTGCCACCATCATTCACAGTAATTGGTACCTACACCTTGGCACCATCCGCAAACTATGTGATAAAATGTCTATTTTTTTGCTCTCTCTCTCTTTCAGTAGCATGTTTTTCCACATGCATTTGTTTATTAATGGAACATTGAAAAGATTTTTGGCTCTAGCACTTAAAAGTACTACTAAAAAAAATTCTAATGATTTGTTTACTTTTTGGCCCAACCTGCCCTCCATGACCATATACGCAGAGAGCCTGACTCCCAGATTTGTTGATGCAAGAATCATTTGTAATGCCTAGTAAGAGCACAAGTTTGGAAGTTTAGAGCTTATTTTAGGCGTGTCAGTATTTTGTGTTATAGCTAACTTTGTATGGCTAAGCAGAATGATACAACTGAAAGGTAGCTAGCTTACACACAGTCAGCTATAAAATATAAAATACTATCACACACCAAATACTGACAGCTACTGCATAAAACATACTGATTTGTTGTAGCAAGTATAATTCATTTAGAAATTCACAGTTTATATTAAGCACATGGATCATAACTTATTAATGTGTTATGGAGTGAGAGGCATGACACAAGTGTGTAACCTCTTGTGCTGTGTTTAGTGCAAACCAAGAATCATTGGCAAAGTAATCATAGGCATATCCATAATCATCAACGGTAACACAGACTGGGGTCAAAACTAGGAAACTCTGTTAGGAACTCAGAATAGTGAAAAAAAACAGCCTTAACAACAAAAATGCACAATAACACTGCTATTTAACATGGACACAACTGAGTATAAATAGACAAACTATTCAGAACTGAACACAGAACAGCTGAACACAATGTGGCAACAAGCCAATGACAGGACAGGGGCGGAGACAGGACTAGAACAGAAACCAAATCTGCGTCCCAATTCGCCAACTATCCGTCCTAAATAGTATTCGAGATTACAATTAGTGTGACCCAAATCGTAGAAAATTAGTGTGACCCAAATGTTGAAATGAATATCCCAAAGGTACCCGAATGGTCTACTATTTCTGGTAGATTTTCGAAGCGTGGATCCGTGGACACTTTGTCAGCTAATATTGCCCACAACTCCTTGCGCGGGGGATGAGGAGTATTGTGACGGTTTGCTTTGCTGAATTCAACGTGCAACCATGGCGGACAAGTGTAACGTCGGTGTGTGTCTTCAGTATTTAAGTGTAAGAACTAATATGTTAAGCACTAACCAAAGTTTTAAAAGCTGAAATGCAGCAAGAAGTTTGTTTATGGTGATATGACATGACGTGTTAGTATGTCCCAGTACTTGCATACTCTTTGGCTACACACTCAAATGTATGTACAGTCTAAGAGAAATGTAGCTAGCTCATTCAGCAGCCACTTTCCTCTCCTTTACGGTCAGCAGATTTCTCCATCTTGATAAAGCAGCACACATTTATGCTTGTTTTCCTTTCTTTTGGTGTCTTGCTTTTTTGGAGCACATCACACAACAAGAGTATCTAGTGATTCTTGCTATTTATCACTGGATTTTGCCAAATTTGCATTTCTGAGTAGCAAATATGGGGCATGCCTATAACATGACTGTAATAAGGGATGTAAACACAAACATATAAATAGCCCAGTATGGACCCGTGTGTCATAATTTGAAAAGATATAAGACAGACTCCTCATTAGCCACATCTTTTTAGAAATGGCTAAATGGGCCACCGCTTTGATTCTGATGAGCTTGCATTGCATGCCCACAGAGACTGGCCTGGAATTGTTTGTTTACTTATTTCTCAGCTCGTTTTTTGTTGTGGCATTTTAATGGACACCGTGCCTGCTTTTCAAAGCGAGAAGCTCATTCCCTGCTGAGAGAAATCCTATTTTAGAGTTAGCTAAACAACAGAAAGCAGAATAGGGCCTTGGCAAAGAATCAGGAATCCAGGAGAAGAGAAACCACAAAATGGTGATGGTTGATTTCTCATACGCAGCCTATTTCCCATCACTGCTGACCTTGGAGGATGGTCGTGTCCACTTGAGCTGAAGACATTATCTTCCACGTTTCACGAGCATGTGTTTTTGAGTGTTTGCTGCCAGACTTGCTGAGATTTAAAAGACTTGGCTTTTGTGTATTTGTGTTTATCTTTGGCAGGTGTGCCTAATC
Organism: Pangasianodon hypophthalmus; assembly: GCF_027358585.1. Classification (NCBI taxonomy): domain Eukaryota; kingdom Metazoa; phylum Chordata; class Actinopteri; order Siluriformes; family Pangasiidae; genus Pangasianodon; species Pangasianodon hypophthalmus. The sequence continues at coordinate 15,329,517 of NC_069723.1, read as the reverse complement.
TGCCTTTCTAGCCTGCAACACACTAAATCCCTCATGCTTCACACCTTATTTTCACGTTCATCTGTTTTCCGCTACATCTGCGGGAACCTTTCTGAGCCTCCCCTGTCTGTCTTTTTGCCTGTGAGGGGTTGCGCTAAATGATCAAAGAGCCTTTTCTTCTCCTGATGGAAGATAACAAAAAGGAAAGCTTCAGAAATGAACTGTAATATCTCAGGGTTACATGCTGCTCACGTAGCTCACCGGTCAGTAGTTTTTCTCTCGTGAGCCATCTTTCCATCTCTTTCAGTACAGTAATCTGAGCCTGTTAGATAACTTCTGCTAAAATCAATTTTGGCTTAGCCACTCATCAGAGGAAGACAGGGCCGTATCAAAGTGAATTGGGCTCATAAACACATTTGATGTGAAATAGATCTCATTGTCTGCACTGCACAAGGAACTAAAGCTCTCCTTTTGAGAGGGTTTTATCACAGAGTTTGACTGGGATCTCAGTCCTTCTCCTTACATTCCCTGCTAGATAGGACTCTGAAGATCTTCCTGAGCATGTTACTCTGTGTGCCTTTTGTGATTTATTGGTGCGAGGCACACACGTGGAACAGGATTTTTTTCATGGACAATATCATTAACTAGGCTTGTAGTGTAAGTGTGTCTTATAAGAGAGTGACGCGTGGCCACCCGGTCTCATGGCATTACTTATGAACCATTATAGCTCTCAGTGGGAGTTTTCAACAAGGTGTCCCTTCTTCTTTAGCTGCTCATTCGTCTCCACATCGATTTTAGATTTAAGGTCTGTAGCAGAAGAGATAGAGGGATAGATAAAGCAAATGACAAATATGAATTTCACTTATTATTTTTATGACCTACATCTAAAAGCAATTTATATGGGTGTAGATAGCTTGTCAGGAGTTGATGGATCACTGGTTGGTCTCTCAGGAAGTGAATAAAGAGCATAGAGAGGCTGTGGTAATGTGTATGAATTAGTTTTACAATTTTATATGCAATGAATTGCATTTCACATTGTCTTTTTTGTAAACAAACATAGCAGTCATGGAAACACAAATGTGCTTTATCTATACAAGATAGATTTCTTTAATTTCATTATATGAAGATGCTTGGAAGGTATGAGATTGTAAATATGGTTATATAAAGGTAAAAGGAAAGCACTCTGTACACTCACCTTTTAATGAATCCACTGTAATTCATTGATCGTGAGAACACTGATGGAGCTGCGTAGGACACACTGACATTGAGTTTCACGAATGGCTGCGTGGGGGATACGTGAGTGTGTGTGTGGGGGTGTGGGGGTGTAGCGGCAGCTCTTATTGTTCTCACTTATGTGAAAGGGGGTGATCTTGGACTTTCCCAGCGTGTGTGTGTGTGTGTGTGTGCACTATAGGGTTGGGGGATGTATGCTCTCACAGATTTGTGCATGTGCTAATGAATGCATGGAATATTGATGAGTGGTCTGGGAAAGTTGGAGGGTCGAAGCAAACACACATGCGCTCACTCACTCACTCACTCACTCAATATGTACATATGTGAAGGAATTCTGCAATTATTTGAAACATCCATTATATGTTAAGTCACATGCTGTATGCACAAGTGCTTTCCTGGTCTGGATGAAACAGACCACTGCACTAATCAGCTCAGAAACTAAAGGGATGCCTGCCATACACACAAGGTCAAAAGTGATGAAAGAGCTACTGCTTCCAGCCACATTGGTCACGCTTTTATACAAATCCATTTTCACTAGATGGATTTTATATTCTCGCCTACTCACTATTGTCGCTAGTTCATAACATTAAATCTCATATCTCATAAAACTGATAACTGGCTCAGCCTACAAATTGTACCCACACAAAGATCTCATCAGTCCCAAAGCAGTATTTACTCTGTCTTTCAGAGATGGCTTTAATCCTGTTGGCAAATTTTCTCATATAATTCAATTCAGCACATTGAAGTATAAACCACAGTTGTGGTTTGTGGCTGTTCTGATTAAAGCCCCAATTCTGGATTGTGACTTACAGATAAAATCCATGCAAAACCACTTCACTACCTCTTCAGTCCATTCATTATCTGAAACAAAAACGTCATGTCGTGTATCTCACATCAGATTCAGATGCAGTCTGCTCACAGAACACTGTGCCTTTTGTATAATTGTTGCCTAATGCAAAAAGGCTGAACTTAGCATTTCTACCAAATGATCTAATGCTGGTTGAACATTTTATAGGGAATAAAATGAGTCATGAGAGTGTGAAACACTTGTTTTTAACATCTGGCTTTCAGTTAGGATAAGTCAGTTTAACATAATTGTATTGAAACTACAGGCACTTACTGTTACCTAGGGAGTCTTTTCACTTGCCTTGGCTCTGGTATGCTTCTATGTGAATTAATTTCTCCCTTCTTTTCCCATGATTTTTGGGGAACTAAATTGCATCCAGATGTTTCGTGCACAATTTTCCTGCACACTGTAGTGAATTAAAGTATTGTTCCAGATGTGGGACAGAGATACCTTAGGTAAGACTCAGTTTTGTTTTATAATGTTTCAGAGCCCCTGAAAGTGGTGAGTAAAGACAGCTATGAAACACTTAGATGGAAATGTTTATGATGTAATAACTGAAAAAGTTTACAGCTAGAGTATGCTGCATAAGTATTCACCCTCCTTGAACTTTTCCCATTTTGTAGTGTTACTACCTGGAATTGAAATGGAACTAATTGAGATTTTTATCATTTGATTTTCTCAATATATGCAACTGTTGTTATTGTGACACAAAGGTTAATCAGACAAAAAAGCAGACATTTGTTGGTTGCATAAATATTCACCTGCCTGGGTCCATACGTAGAAACATCTTTGGCTGCAATTACAGCATGCATACATGCATAAAGAATTCTGGAATATGTCTCTATCAGCTTTGCACATCTGGATCCTGATATTCCACCCCACACCACACACCACACTGTGCAAGTGTGTATTTGTATTTGAGTCTTAAAACAGCCAACTTCAAAATGGCTGACTATACCTTTAAATGCAGAGCATGTCGTACACTCAAGAAATTGCTCCATCCTTTGAGATGCAAAGTCATCATCTTCTCACACTCTAGTGGTAGTAAGCTATAAGCATGTCTTAGTTCACATGGATTTTTGTGGCTGTTGAGCTGATGGGAGAACTATGGGAGGATGTAGTGTAATGGCGCTCTGATCCCAGCTGATTGCCTTATCAGAGGGGTTGTCAGCAGCTAAGCACAGTGTGATATTGAAGAAGTGGGAGGGATCTACCTTCCAGCATTCTGCAAGGCTCAGTCTGCAATGGGATTAATTAGCTGTTTCGACTGGTGGGCTCAGAGATGTCAGGGCATCAGCAGAAGGTCACAGGATTTCTGAGAAGGAAGAACAGCACAGGCAGATTCTCAAGTGTGTGTCATTCTGTCTGTAAGTGACAGAGAAATACTAAGCAGCATTCTGGTTGTTCCTTTCATACTTCGTCCCAGATATATAGAGCTCCCAAGGATTATAAAAAGGGATTCCTGGATTGTTGGAAATATTTAATATTGTCTCTCTGAGTATTAATTGGAGTCATGGAAAAATTATTTCCATTCCATTATTGTATATATTTTACCAGATGTGAGGCTGTTGATTATATCTGAGGTCCATTTCTCAACTAGAAGTGGTATTGTGCTGTTCAGATAGTTTATACGTCCGTGTGATGAGGAGGAGGGAGGCGCCAGGCTGTAAGGACACATTCCTGGCACTGAGTTGGCTACTCAGTGGGACAGAGGGATAAAGGAGTGGCTGGAGACACCGAGGGGGAGAGAGAGAGATGCACGCAATGTTTTGTGTTTTACATTTGGTGTTTATGTTCTGTTTAAGATTAAACTTTACGTTTGAGTTCATTCGGTCGCCAGACACGCTGTCATCTGGTCCTCCAGCAACCGCTCCCGCACCACACTTCCTCAGCGCCGCGAGGGCTCTCTGACAGCACGTCCCTCCTCCTTCCCGGGTTTCGGCACCAATGTGACAAACTTCACAGACGGGCAAGGAGGAGGCGGGAACCCAGTGAACATAAACATAAGGTTTAATCATAGACAGAACATAAACACCAAACGTAAAACGCAGAACACTCGTGCATCTCTCTCCCCCTCGGCGTCTCCAGCCGCTCCTTTATCCCTCACTCCCACTGATTGGCCAACTCAGTGCCAGGCATGCATCCTAACAGCCTGGCCCCTCTCTCCTCCTCGTCACAGTCCATGATGACATTTTTGCAGCTTGAGAGAAGATAACAGTAGATAAAGAGGTAGACTGTATGAATGTGTCACAAATTCCCCCTTTCACCCTGCGGTGTGGTTCCAAATGCAACAAGTGACACTTTCATGTTATTTGTTTTGGGTTTGTGGCATGTGCTTTTGTTTCTGCTCTAGTCCTGTCACCACCCTGTTGATTACCCTAATGTGTTCACCTGTTCTGTACATAATCACTACTGCTGTAATAGTAAAGACTATCCTGTGCTCATCCCAGGCCTCTTATTCACAGCATGCCCATACTAAACATCCTTTCACCACTTAGTACTGTTTGCTTTTGGTTCCCTTTCAAGTTTGGTTCCTCTCAAGGTTTCTTACTTACATTGTCTCAGGAAGTTTTTTTCCTTGCCATGGTCTCCTCTGGCTTGCTCATTAGGGATCTAAATCTAAATCTGGATTTTTGTAAAGCTGCTTTGTGACAATGTCTATTGTCAAAAGCGCTATACAAATAAAACTGAATGTTGACTGTCTGGATAGTGTTTTCTTTATAGCTCATCTCAGCTGGAAATACTGACATTGACAACAATCTGGTATTCTATATTTTATCATGATGTCAAAGCTCATGAGCAAATCTGTACTGAATAACATTCTAGTTACCCCTGAAATTAGTTTTAGAATGTTTTAGAATGCCAAGTTTCAGGACTTTAAATAGCAATAAGTTGAATGTCAAGTTTGACAATTCTTCATGTTTGATGCATGCAGTTGTAAAAATAATGCTGATTTCTCTGGATTTTCCTTTAGCTAATAGAAAAATCGCATCTAAATCCATCACCTTCTGCCAGCAGTGCAGTTTTAGTACTGTCACCTCATTCCCTGGACCTCAAGCTTTTTGAGAGTTCAGGTTAAGATGTTTTCAGTCTGGCTAAAGGATGGTTCACTTGTATTCCCGGTGGATTTCTGATGCAGTATTTTAAAGCAGCCAAAAAAAAGCCTGCTGTCAGTCAGTCATGCACCCAGGGGCTAACATACATGAAACAGCAGCAGAAAAAAGTCTGAACCCAAAATAAACAGGGAGGAGATATGACATTGGAAGACTCTGTGGATTTTGTTCTTGAATTTAAATTGAGGTGTTTTAGAAAAAGTTTACATGTGGATTGTGGTTCATGTGTAATTCATGTGTGAAAAGTTCGGACTACAAAATCCTCCAAGTGCTTTGATAAGTGGATTGAATTAGACTTGATACTTGATCCTTGAAGGTTACATTTATTAGATATATAGCAACATTTTTTGTAAGTGCAGCATGTTATGCTAGTAAACTCAGAATTACATAAAAATAGTATGAAAATATCCCTGCTTTTTCACAAAGAGAAGAGTCTGCGTATTGTTTGGCTACTTCACCAACAACTTTATGCATATATATATAAATGACAGAACACAGAAGGAAATATTGCTGCTGGAGCATAATAAGGGTGTTACTGAATTTCCTTCTCTGGTGTGTTCTGGTGTAAACTTTTAGACAGATCTGGGGAAAGCAGCTTGTTTCATGTCTGAGAAAATGAATAATTGCCTCTGTGCACAACTTACCTGAATCACGTAAACCTCCAGCAGTGCAGTTGGCATAAGATCAGGAAAAATAGAGATTTTTTTATGTCTATACATTGATCCTGTAAACCAAACTAGCAAACCTTCAGTAACCGCTTTTTTCTGGTGAGGGTGGATCTGGATCAAGAGCCTAGCCAAGGTGAGTGCAAGGTGGGAATAATTATGTTTTTTGAGTATAAGCATTTTTCTATCTCTATTTATGCATACTCAAACTGCACCGTTTGCTGTATGCCCTCTGCATCAATAATGCAACTGTTTCCAATAATGCACCTGTGAACAAGATTCCCTTAAATTGGAGGTAACTTTCACACTGACAATGTGAACATTATTTAGGTATGTATGCAGTGCATTTAATCATTCAGAGGAGCAAGTGATGAAAGTGCGCCGCTCCACTGCACACTGTTGTGAGGTTTTCAGTCAAAATCATGAGCAGCTGACATATTCATTGTAAAAATCCTCACATATCAAAGAATGCTTAACTGGCTTAATAGCAAAGTCACACACAGAAGTTCACACTAAGCTTTCTAAGCTGTGATATGCCTAGGGGTCCTTGCAGCAGTTTAGCAAAGAGGCCAGACGTGTACATATTTTTTAAAGGTATGATTATAAAAATGGACATTTGACAAGTTAAACATCACTCTGTAATTCTCCATTTTCTGTCAAAGTCATCCTTCACTCATTCTACTTAAACCAAAGAGAAGCCGAGAAATTGTTTCGTTTTGTAATCTTCAGAAATGTGAGCTGAAACCAATATGATGGCTTTCTCAGTGATAAGCTGAGATAGGTATGGCAGCACGGTGTTGCCTCACAGCTCCAGGATCCCCAGTTGTGCAAAATACTGTTAATCTAAATTGTCCCTGGCCATGAATGAGTGTGTGAGTATGTGTGAATGATGCTCTGTGTTGGACTGGTGTTACATTCAGGCTGTATTCCTGCCTTATGCCCAGTGTTCCCCAGATAGGTTCCAGATCCACCGCCACACTGACCAGGATAAAGCACTTACTGAAGCTGAATGAATAAATGTATGTGTAGGTGTCTCTGAGGGGGTTTTCATACTAACCTTAAAGTCATTTCTGAAAGGGGACAGTGAATCATGTGTCCCAGTGAAAAACAGAGAGCCTATAGAATTTAATTAGCCAAAAAAGGTTTTTCGGTATTAAATCATTTTCATTGTGAGACTTCTATTACTCTGGCCAGTATTCCTGGCATAGGCTCTGGATCCACCATAACCCCTAATCATGTTAAAGTGTTTACTGAAGATAAATGAATGAATGAATGAATGAATGATGACTTCTGTTACCAACCCACTAGTTGATATTTTAATTCATTATCACACCCAATAAATAAATAAATATGCATCATTTATAATTTATCTAATCAGCGGCTGTTAAATGTAGACCTCTGAGATCAGTGGGACAAAAGTGGGTCAGGGTGCATGGGGTCAGACGCTGACATGGCAGCTATTGAGACGAGGAACAAAAATCAACCTTGTCACAGAGTTCTAGAGATTTCTCCCGTGGGAATTGGCCATGCTATTGTTCAATAGAAACAGCCACCAATGTAACGTAGAACATATGTGTAACATAGCCACTTTCATAAAAAGAACAACTATTAATAACAGTCTAGAGTCAGCACTTGATTGCTTGTCATCCTTTTCATGTCAAAACAGTGTCTTGGCATTGGTCCTTTAAAAAATATTGATTGACCACTATTTTACATCTCATGTAACCCTGTAACCAGCTGCAGCTGACCATTTGTGGCCATTTTGGTCTGGATGGCAGGAAGAGGTTCAGTGTTGACCATAAGCATTATGAATGGGATGTACTTGGCAAGTGCATGTCATTTCTTGTTTAACCTTGTAAAATTTATTATTACTGCATTTGGAAGTGGAGCTGACCTCAGACGTTAATAAGATTCATGTTGATGTTGCCTGTATGAATTCATTTCTGCTTTTCAATCAGTGATAATGATCACTGTGATCATAATCATCACTTAAGATGATGTTAGATTTGCATGGGAGAAGGTTCCCAATAGGCTTGCCTACATTTAAAGGATATCTACTTTCACTAATTGGGTGCTTTGACCTTGGTTATTAAGAGGTCAATGCCTGGTGAAATATATATATATATATGATTTGAGCTTAATCTGTGACATCTTAATACAGGGTTGAAACCTGATTAGTTTGCTTGTGGTTAGAAGCAGATAACATCTGTTTTATAGTATACTACTGAAAATGAAAGATTTGATTTTTCCTATTTTATAGTATAGTATAGTATAATACTATAAAAATAATAATGGGCTATTAGGCTAGTTGTTACCCTTTCATCTGAAATCCTCTAATCATTATTCATTCATCTTCAGTAACTGCTACATCCTGAATCACTGGGTGAGATGAAATTCCAGTCCATTGCAAGGCACCATGCTCACACACACACGCACACACACACACACTTACAAACACACAAACACTCAAGGTGGATTTGGGGAGAAACATGTATAGAAACTCCTCGCAGACAGTAATCATAATTCAGGATCAAGCCGGCAGTGAGACAGCAGTGCTACCCACTGTGCCACCAGTGGGTAATCTAATTTCAGATGATGATCAAATCTGAATGGCGCGAAATGATGTTTGTTCTGTGTCTTAATTTCAAAAGAAATGTATTCCTTTAGACTTTTCATCCACTCTCATCCACATTCTGGTGCATGCTGGTATCCAACTTTCCCATGAAAGTTTCTCCAGTCTCAAAAGCTTATGCTATAGAGCCTTTTCTTTGGATTGTCTCACCCTGAAATAAAGCTCCTACAAGAAATTCTCTGATCCTGTTTGAATTCTGAAACACGAAATGTTTGCGGAAAAGCAGGAGGCCAGCTAGTTGCTGTGACAAGTGCACAAAGAAAATCAAAATCTAAAAGTATCTTGTATGTCTGGTATTTTTTTTATTTGGGTGTTTGAACAAAAAATGTCATAGTGTCATTCTAAAAAAACTCCACTATTACTTGCTAAACTAATCTTACCAAACTAATATAATCTTACCAAACTAATACAAACAGAAAGATTTAGCTCAAGATCGTAAGAATGTTTTTTTAATCAGTGAACTTTTTAATTGTTTTCAGTTTCCTCTCTCAATTTCCATGTATCTAACCCCATCCTTTCTCTCCTTCTTTTGCTTATATAAGAGACAAGTCTTGTCCAAAAGGTTCCTTCACCCCAGTGCACTTTGGTGCACTGTTTTCACATCTCCTCTTCTTTCTTTTCCACCTCTTCGTCCTCCAACTCCAAGAATGATGGGATACTCTTTTAAAACTGGCTCCAGACCTATTCATGTCACCCATTCTCCACTCTCTGAATAACCCAGCCGGTCATTATTTTTTCCCTCTCTCTCTCCTCACTTTCTCCGCCCATTTGAATGCTAATTGAGAATAGCATTGAAAGCCAAGAGAGCAGGGGACACAGAATTCCAGAAACCCCATCGATGAAACCCGGGAAGAGATGACAAAAAAATGAGTGGCCTCAGAATAGTGACATGGCCTTGCTTTCATAACAAGAAAGAATTTCATATTGTTTGTGTGAACCTTCAATTACTGGACTGTAGCTCACTCACCAAACATTTTAACATGGATAAACATAGACCAGTCGTTCATGTTTTATTTCTTGTGGTGTCCTGTGACATTCTAATTTTACTTTTATACCATCACCCATAGTCAGACATAATGTCTACTGTATTTGGCTGAGCTATTAAAAGCTGTTATACCGCAGCATGGTTGAATTCTTGATCTGAATGGTCAAAGATGTTGATTAATTTTCTATACCAGCACAACTCTGTGCTCAATTAAAAATGATATCATTTCTGTAGTAACAGCTTACACAGGGATTTGTATGCTCCACATAAACATTTACATAATATACTGTTTATGTGGATAACTGTTGATATGGTGATGATTTCTGTGAGGAGAAGTTTATTTAGCATTTTTGGAAGGAGTCTCCAGTGTTACTGCTTTGTTCCATGACATTAATTGTAACTACAAACGGATAAAAGTATGATGTGTCATTATTTAATATATTTTTTAAAAAATGTTATTGGTGAATTGCTGTAGTATAAGAGGAATAAAACACTTTATCACCACACCACCCTTTCTTTGATTATTTTCCTACAACAGCATGAGCGGTCATGTTTTATTCCTTACTTATCATTACATTCTTTAAACCATTACATTATGTACAGTGTTTTCTTTACACATAATTAATGTAATGAAAGCAATAAATGAATATAAATACATCACCAAGTAAGCAAAACGGCTCTAAAATCTGTTGTGTAAATCTGTTTAAGTCTGCGTTTTAATGTGTCTCCTTTAAGTGTTAAAGGTTGTAAATGGGTTCCTGTCTCACTGGACTCTTTGTTAATCTCCACAACTTGCTCTGTGTATGAAGTGTGCATCTTAAATCTTTAATTACTTGTAAGTACACACAGTGCTCTCAGACTAACCTGAATGAGTAGCTGTATGATAATCAGCGAGAGTCAGAGGAAGCATTAACCACTGACAAGTGCTCATCAGGGCCCACTCATGGCTGCGTATTGAACACTAATGGAGGAGAACGGGTGAATTGGTGATAGACCAGGTCATACTCTCTGTAAAAAGTAGTGTACTGTAGTGTCTGTAAAAGGCACTGAACATTGATGATATGTTAATGGGGTGATGGGGAGTAGTTGGATATATATTGTTTGCTAGACAGGTTCAGTGTCTGGTTACAATGCCAAAATCTTTACAGTAAGATGAATGTTGTGTTTGAAACCACATACTGCAATACGAGATAGAATGTCAAAAGAGGAAGTAACATATAACATGATAATGTGCTGTTCTGGACAAAGATACAGTCTTTGTCAAGATTCCTCAGATTAGCCTACAGAATTCAAACAAGGCTGGGAGCATCTCTGTAGACAATCATTATAATAGTCATTAGTAGTAATTACATAATAATAGCATTAATGAGTCACATTGCAAAGGATCTAAATAAAATGTTAACTCTGCATATTTCATATACAGCCTGTAGCTACTCATCTCATTTGCATTTTTCTAATTTAATCTGTTAAGGCATTAAGGCACTTTGGCTTTGCATTGATTGTTTAAAGGCCATTGTGTTGTGTTATTATGGTTTTGCAGTAAAAATGTTAGGTTTGTTTTATTAGCACTCAGAGCTATACATCATTTCCTGAAGTTGTAGGCTGTGAGTTTGTAGTGGCTCAAACCAATTTCGATTCCCATGATTGCAGTGGTGTAAACAGGTGCACCTCTTCACAGTTGTCAAAAGCTCTCAAATTTATCTCATTATCACCCGTTCACAGTGCTGCTTAGGGTTTTCTTTTTTTAAGTGTTTTTTTTGTGTGTGTGTAATTGCACATCTCTGTGATAATGTGATAAAATAGGATCTGTGGTCAGGTGTGTTGTCAATAAGTGGCATTTAAACAGACATGAGTGAAGGGTTAAATTAGGTTTTGGATATACACTATAGCAAATTTATTTTTTTAAATTCACAAGCAGGCCTCTACAGTAAATAGAGGTTCTACTCAGATCACCTTCTGATAGAGAAATACTCAGCTATAAGGCTCTACACAGAATATGTAATGGTTCTCCAGAGAGTCTACCAAAGAAGCCTTAAGGGTTCTAGATTTTTTTATTTTTTTTTGAAAAATAGTATATAGATCTCAAATACTGTGTTTGTACCATTTCTAAATTTTTAAGCATGATAATATAAATAATTCACAATCCCAGTGCTTACTGAAAGTAAAACCATCTGTTGTAGGGTTTTAGCAGGACAAAATGGAAAAGACTTTAAGGTGCTAAATTGAAAATATTCTTTAGAGCAATTTCATAAAAGAACCATTCTTTTTTTGTTCCCAAAACTATGATGGATAATTCTTTAACCTTTGTTGCTGGTTTTATAATGAACTAAAGAATCATTTCATGTATTAAATGTTTTGATCATGATTCTTTATGCTTGAGAAAAGATTTTTTTTATTGTAAATTCTGGCACTAACCAAAATGGTTAATGACCCATGAAGTGAAATGTACGTCTAGGGATCTAAAACCGGTTCTTCTATGGTATTACTCCAAGGAGCTATTATTTATAAAGGTGTGTTTGTAGCAAGATGTAAATCAGACTTGGTCAGCATGTGGATGGTCCATCTACCATCAGACACAAGGCAATCTGGAGAAACCTTTAATAAACCTTCTTATTATCATGTGACCATCCAAACCTATAACACTTGGGGAATAATATTTGTTTTGTACCATAAATGTTGCAATAATTACTATATAAATGTGACTTCATCTACATTTGAACTTTGTACATTTGAGCAACTATAACCAGCCTCTTTTTAGTACTTTTCACAAGGGTTTTGAGTGTGTGAAACATCTTGGTATTAAACATATAGGACACCAAATTCCATGTTGAAGAGAGCAGTAATTAATTTTTGTCATCCATCGTGTGATCTGAACATCTGACTACTTTGTTGCATTAAAGGTCTCCAGCTGGATTCAATGGCTCCCTTCCAGAGTAACTTGATGTACTTTGATCTAGTCATTAAATGCTTCGCACTTCCTTGCTCAATACTGTATGTCTGGAACACTAACATTAACTTAAATTATAAGTTTTAAAAACAAATGCTAAGTTTCCAAGAGCTGCAAAGCAGTGTTCAGTGGAAATAGGAGTAATAAGACTAAAGATTAATAAATCTGTGTCAGTCCCCTTGGTGTTCATCAATTCTGATGCACATGTCCCTAACAACCACTGAATATATTTATCACTGTAGACAACATCCAAAATAGCTTTTACAATGTGGAAACACATTAAGAGGGATGCCTCAGAGCTCAAGCTGTCATTCACAAGCCTGCCCCCTTGGCATCTTGGCATGAAAACCATATCTGCATTTGCCATTTCCATTCTTAGTAATCCTCACCCACCCTCTCCACCTCCCAAGCTCAGGCTTTCAATATCCCACATAGGGAGTGTGGAGGATGGGATTAAACATGCAAAATGCCTAATGAAAAGCAAAGGAATGAGCAATGAGAGGCCACATGGTGAAAAGCAGTCTGCTACTCATGCTCATGATATATTTGATTGAACATACACATACTAACAGAATTTGGATACGTTACATCAGTGGTCCTGAACTAGCCACACCCTGCACATTTCAGTGTTTGTCCACAAGGGCTCACTGAATGGTTTGATGAATATGAAAATAATATAAATCATATGCTATGGCCTTCATAGTCACCAGAGCTCAACCCCACCGACCACCTATAGGAGAGTTTAGAGTGACCTGTTAGACAATGGTCTCCACCACCATCATCATCAAGACACCAACTGAAGGAAAAACTTTTGGAATAATGGTGTTGAACCCTCCAGCACAGTTCCAGAAACTTAAAGAATCTGTGCCAAAGTGCATTGAAGTTGTTCTGGTGGCACTTGGGGGCTGTGATCATCTTATTAAAACACTTTATGTTGGTTTTTCTGGCAGTTTGTCACCCATCTGTATGTTAGGCAGACGAACTCCAGGACTTGGGTTGCCAGGTTTGCATGACAAAGCACAAAGCACAAACCTAGGGATCAATAAAACCAGTCTAAAACCAATTCCCAAACCCAAAAACTGACCCCCAAACCTTGCATTAATGTGCAAAATTATAGACACTTTTACCAAATATATTGTTTTACTTATAGAGTAACTTGATATTTTTTTTATTAAGCAAAAATCAGTCAGTGTTCATAAACATTTCTTTCATCAAGATAAAGAATATCTACGAGAATGAGTCAGTTTGCACAACAAGCATATTGACAGAGTAAATGCAGTATATCATTTTAATTTCAGATGCAATTACTATAATTCTTTGTAATCATAACCACAGTCCACACACATATACACTCAGCATCCTCTTTATTAGGAACACCTGTACATCTGCATATTCATTCAGTTCATGCAAGAATCTAAGTCTATCATGGGCACGGACTCACCAAAACTAGACAGTTGAAGACTGGAAAAAAGACCAAGGGATTTGTTTCCAATCTTCAACTGTCCAGTTTCGGTGAGTCTGTGCCCATGATAGCCTCGCATTCCTGTTCTTGGCTGACAGGATTGGAACCCAATGTGGTCTTCTGCTGTTGTAGCCAATCCACCTTAAGGTTTGATGTTTTGTGCAGTCTGAGATGCTTTTCTGCTTACCACAGTTGTAAAAAGTAATTATTTGCATTACTATATCCTTCCTAGCAGCTTGAATCAATCTGGCCATTTTCCTCTGACCTCTCTTATCAACAAGGCATTTCCACCCACGGAACTGTTGCTCACTCAGTGGTTTTTGTATTTCGTACCATTCTGTGTAAACTCTAGAGACTGCTGTGTGTGAAAATCCCACGAGATCAGCAGTTTATGAAATACTCAAACCAGCCCTTCTGGTACCAACATCCATGCCATGATCAAAATCACAGAAATCACATTTTTTCTTCATTCTAATGTTTGACATGAACATTACCTGAAGCTCTTGACCTGTATCTGCATGATCTTTTGCATTGTGCTACTGCCACATGATTGGCTGATTAGATAACTGCATGAATGTACAGGTGTTCCTTATAAAGTGGACAGTAAGTGTATAAAATAAACTCCATTTGCCATTTGCCGTTGAAAAAACTCTAGTGTACTATCTGGTTTTCAAAACACTGGTATAATTAATCAAATTATATTTGCAAGATGTCCAAATTAAGTCATGACTGCAATCCAAAAGTAAACCAAATCTGTGGGAAAACTGCTGGCCTGGCTCAGAGCCACATTGCTGGAGAAGTTCAGTGGGGAAAGTGCTAAGATTTTTTTTTGTAAGAATGACCATCTCCTGCAGATCCAACTGCTATAAACTTCAACAACAAGGTTTCTGTTCCAGACTCATTATGTTTCATGTAGGAGTGTACGCATGTGCAGGAACATCAACATCCAACATCTGCCACAAGTTCTGTACTTGTTAGAGCTGATAACATGCTTTGCTAAATGTCTGATGAATAGAACTTGCAGATGAAGGGAGAGAGAGAAAAGAGAGAACAGAGAGGAGGAAGATGAAAGAGTGAAGCTGTACTTTGGTTGAATGATTGCTGGAGACTGGAGCCACCTGCTTCCCTTATTCTCTGTCATCCAGCTGTTTATAATGAGGGAAATGAATAGAAAAGGAGTGTATGTTGTAACTTATGCACTAGATATATTATTGTCTACTTGTCTCTGGTTGTCCTATGTCTGTTAGTTCTGGGTGTGGAGTATGTGCTAGTGTATTTGAGGCAGTTAGGTCTTGAGGCATGTACATGCTTGTGATTATTAGTGCTGCTTTTTTTCATCAGAACAAAATTGTTGGCTTTACAGTTGGTAGATTCAACACCTTACGGTTCTTAAATAACAGAGTATTTATATCTAATTCCATGCAAATAGTTGTTGTACTTTAGACAAACATGAGATTTAACATGATAGAACAAAATGAATGTTCCCTTTTGCCAAAGCTATGAAGAGAAGAAAAGCTACCCTCCTTTTGTTTCTGCTTTTCAACACCGCAGGACATTTCAAGCTGATTACACGCCTCTTTATCTGTTGACATTACTTACGACTTGAAAGAGAATTCATGAGTTGGTTTAAAATGCAGAATGAATATGCTGCCTTCTCAATATGGCTTCGAAAGTTATGCATTCTCTCAGTTGTTAATCCAGGCACCAGAAGCTTATACAAGCTCTAATTTGTGGAGGAAAATTTTCAACAGTGTAATTTTTAGTAGTGACCAACGGAGAATCCCAGAAGCTTTTGATGCAGCATATTTTAGGTCTCATCTTTTGAGAGTTTCACTGTGGTAGAAACCCACCCACACTTCAAAACTAGGACAGTGAGTCGAGAAAGAGACTCAAGAAGCTGAATGTGCTCCATATAAATAAGCATCATTTTAATTATCATTTAAGTTAGAATTGGCTAGTAATTGTGAAGCTGTGTTTTGATTAAATAATTGAATGACAGGACAGAACAGCACAGGACAGTGGGTACTTTTTAGGTCAATCCATGAGGCAGCGTCAGTGTCTATAGGGACAGACAAGGTAATCGTACACATAGTGAAAAATCATGTAAACAAAAGCATGTGATAAAAAAGCAGTGATTGTTGTGCTGGCAATGACAACACGTGATATTGTTGCAATTATTGCATGATTATTTGATTTTGTCAGTTTCTTGCTCACACAAGGCATTCTCTTTATTATGTGATCATCCACACCAACATAGGTGATATTTTTCGAAATGTTTCATTAAAGTCTAATTAAGAAATTCTCCATACAGTGCATTAGTGCGGAGGCTGCGAAAGGCTGTGAGCACATTATTAGGTGCAAATAAATGCTAACACCAGTAAACAACATGTTCACCATGCCTCTCTGCACACCAGCGAATCTGAGGATCCCTTTCATTCTGGTTATATCTTGCTGTGAACCCTTCTGTGCAGTATTATAACGACTTCTTCTTTATGCATTCTGTGTATTCCCTGTTAAGTGCCAGTACGTACTGTATTTAAGTAAGAAAGCTGTCGAGTGTTGATATGCTCTTTAGTGGAGTGTGGCTGTAATGAATGTATCTGCCTTTCCTCATTTCTGAGGCGCATGATAGACTCGTGTGGGGATTGATTTATTCCGCTTATCTCTCTCTGCCCCTCCATGCGGAAGGGTTATCCAGGGTTGGGCCTATACGTGTCTCACTCTCTCCATGACTGGCCCAAAACTGATAGGCGAGCAAAAGGCAAATTGGAAGGGATTAACCTCATGTGACAGCAAAGCCCCTCAGCCGGAGCACTGAGGGCTAATATCCATCCAGAGCTGACCTTGCAGCTCGGTGCTGAGACCCAGTGAATAGAAAAATGCAAAGAGCAGCAAGAATCCTTTTGTGACACCGGAGATGAGGCTGCAGGAGGGAATGGCGTTCAAATTAGGTCTTTTATACTACTTTTAATATCACTTACTGCCACAAAGCAGCTTAAGCAGCTGCCTCATTATACATTCAGTGTGTTTTCTGACTTCATCTTCATTCCTACTACAGAAAAGCATTGCTATGGATTGTCTATTCTCTTGTCATTTTCAGCAGCACTGAAATTGCTTTTTTATATATTTATGCATCTTTAAGTGCTCATGTAACTAATACATGCTGTCAAAGAGCCCTCTATGGGAAAGATGGATCTTCAGGATATATGTTGCCTTCTGAAGACCAATACTTTTAACTCATCTCTTATTTATTGAGTACACTGAAAAAGCTTCCCGATAGAGGTGATTGTGTTCCTTTAGGACATCCCAGCAGAGTACCTTTTAATAGTATTAGAGAGGGAGAGAGGAGTTGATTAACATAACATTTAGTTTAAAAAAAAACTTAATTGTATTTACTTGTCTTCTTTGCAGGCCTTCTCATTGGCTCGGGATGTGCCCTGTACCCTCTCGGCTGGGACAGTGAAGAGGTCAGGCAGACATGTGACAACCGCTCAGACCAGTTTGAACTGGGTAAGTCCAAATATATATCATTTCAAAGGAAATTCATTAGTCTCAGCAACAGCATTGTCTTCATGCACAATGGCATGAATAATCCTTTTTCATTACTACTGCCAACATTTGTCAATTGCTAGCTAATACAGAATGTTATCATGAGCTTCAGTAATGTATTTCATAGAATTTAGGCTGCATTGTTACAAATATAATGTTCCTACAATGCTCTGAAAACATGGTGTGACTGAAAATGGTAGAAGAAGCCATCTAGTAAAGTCGAAAGCAAATGATTGCATAGAATGCTACTTGCTAAGATCCGTTCATCTGACCGCTTTTGAAGGAAACATACATTTATTGTTTAAGGTAATTCTGTATGTCATTTGGGCAAAAATAGTGCAGGAAAGCAAGTTATTTTTGACTACAAATAGCTGATGTAGATGATCATAGAATATATTTGTTCTATTATACCCAACTGTACTTTATTCCATATAGCCTATTAACATATTTTTGAGCTTACTGACATATTTTTGAGCTTATAAGCCTATGCATGTATCTTGGCAACTTTGGCATATACTACCTTTGAAGCATGTCTCAAACTGGGTTCTAAATTGAACCTTCATTACTAATGAAGTGCTGCCGTCTAAGACACTAACTCATGAGGCAGCACTGGTGTCAGGGCATCAAGGCATCTGCCTTCTATTTTAGACATACTCATTTTAATGGTTTGCTTCACAGCATTCAGAGCTTCAGAAGTGGCACATACCACAAGTGTGGGGTGTTCCCGTAATCACTGTGAACACAAAGCTCCATTTGAATGCACCATGACACTGTGGGAATGTTCATGTTAAAATAGCTATGAATAAAAATGATGCAGTAGTGTTGTGATTTTCATAAACCTTAGGTAACATGTTCTCAAAAGCTCCCAGAAAATGTGACAGCTTCAAAGTCAAATGTTAATAAAAACTGTAATGTTCAGAAATTGTTCTGTGAACCTTTGTGAACCATTAGCTGGGTATTAGCATAACCATATTCCGATTTGAGCCTTATGTATATTGTAGCAAAGATCAAGCTTTAATTCCCCAGTGATGACAGTTCTGGATTGTGTGTGAGATTTTTGATTTCACAGTGAAGTATTTGGAAGTAGAGCTAAGCAGAGCTAATACGAATTCATAAGAAGAAATCTGACATGTTGTGAATAATTTCTCCAATTCATTCTATTCATATTATGCAGTATTAAACTGTCTCCTGTCTACTTATTGTTTTTTAGGTGCTCATGTAACTGACACATGCTGACAAAAGAGCTTCCGCATGTGAAAAGTGAATGTTCAGGGCAGTGACTACTAATCTATCACTAGCTCAATAATGATAATATTAGGTTTGAGCAATAGGTTTTTTGCAAGGTCTTATTGATGGCATAATAAGAATGTTGTGGGGCAAACTATCACACACCACACACACATAAAGGAAGACAGACATCTGAATTCACTGATGCCGTGTTTCCTCCGAATACCGAACATAGTAAACAGAAAGGTTGTAACCTTTTCGTTCAAACGAAAAAACTCTAAGCTCATGGTTGTTGTCTGTCCTTTTGAGGACTTTGATTGGCCACTGTGTACGTAGTCAATCTACTTTTTGCTTCTTCTCCAAAGACATTTTGGGAAAAAAGGATGATAAAGTGAATAATCCACCTTGTTCACATGTATTAGACCTGTGAATGTATTTCACATGTAACCTCAATCACTACTGGCACTTACAGACTGCATGAAGCTATACTGCAGCCTCAACTTCGCTTCTTCAGACCATTCTGTGTATTTTTCTTATATTTGGTGGTGCTTTGCGCTTGGTTCCACAAAAATCCCAAATAATCCTGTTTAAATCATTTGTTAACAGCTAATAATCTGATGTGGGTGCTAAAAAATGAAACCTCACATTGTTGTCTTTTTATCTCTGAAAGACAGGAGGGCTTAAGCCCTGCTAGCTGATGTACACCATGGTTCAGAGTGTATGTTACCACCTGAAAATCATTTCTTTTAACACAATCCTCTTATTTATTCAGTACATTTACTGCCATACTTAATAAAGTGCAAAATGTTTAATGGTTTTTGATATTGTCCCCACTTTGGACCTCTGAATTATTCTTCCAGGCTTGTTATAACCTAATTTTGAATGCATAAGTACCCATTATAGTGTAGTTTACTCACTGTGCATGAATGCCACTGGCAGTCTAACTTAATTCCCCAGTTGGGAATCACTTTCATGCAGGCTTTAAGCGAAAAAGAGCACTGCGGGAATGTGTAATCCAGCACAGAAATGTGCAATAAGCACACTGTCAGCAAGTCTTGAATGGGAATTATGGTGTTAAAGCATTCAGTACAATATGCTTCGCTTTCCACAAATAAATGCACCATCATTGATTAAAATTTGGTACACTTGCTCTGTGCATATTTGATATATATTTTGCCCATAAGAACAAGTGACCAGAATGAAGCAATGGCACTTTTTTGTTGAAACTTCTAAAAGCAAAGAGGTAGATAGAGAGAAAATAGATGGTATTTTGTAGTCTTCTTTACCCTCATAAATATAAACCTTTCTCAGGGGAAAACGTTGCGGGTGATACCTAAGCACAGGCGCCATTCTTCATATTACAGCATGTACTATAGTGCCAAATGTGCAGCACAGAACAAATGGCCAAGTCTGACCTTTAGATAAAGTGCTTAGTTTCTAAAGATTCTCCTAGCATGAAATAGCCATAGTTACTTAAAAGACAGCCAAAAATTCATTCACACTTACGCATCAGAATAACACCCTCATGAACTGAGATCACAAATGCTACATTCAGAGAACTCAAAAAGAACCTACAGAGATGGAATGCTAACTGATTTTTCTCTCTGTGTTGGAAATAAATCGAATGTCCACTTATCCTTTGAGATACTGCATGTTTTATACTGTTATTATATCATGAGACAAGAGGAAAACATGATTGCATTTCCCACGCACAGTTGGCTAAAAAGCTCATTGCCCATCTTAGAGAGAATGTTTTTCATGGTTTTTTTCTGTCTATTTTGTATTCAGATATAACTCCTCTGTAAGAGATCACCATGAAAAATAATATATTTGTAAATGGATGTTGTTAAAGGCAAACTTCTGGTTTATTATGCTGTTTGTCAGCATAGAATATATTACAATATTTTAAACAACACTGCTTTCAGCAAAAGTGTAGGTGGAGTTCAACAGATTTACGACATAGTTTGTTATCAAGGGAGAAATGTGAATGCGCTAGAATTTTTTAATCACTCAACAAAATCTTTTACTCCAGACAGAATTTAAAAGTATGAAGACAAGGGAAGACAGCAAAGAAATTTCATGGATATATATCCTCCTTCAGTTTGGTTCTTTAAATGAGTTTCGCTGGGGTTTAGTCCCTCTGTGTGATGCATGACTGGCCTTTTTCACACCAGGGAGTGACACTTTAAGAATGTGAATGGTCTTTTGTTGTTTGTTCCACTAAAATCAATAAGAGAAGTCTTACACTAAGCCTTACTGGAAACTTATAAGTACCTTATTTGTATATACTACAGTAGATAAAATTCCAAAAATCTTTTAGGGCATGAGACTTACACTCCTCACTCCTGTAACTATGTAACATTTTCATTGTTCGTGAATTATATGCTTTAAGATCGGGGCTGGGGCTAATTCTCTGGGCCCAGAGCTGGGGGTGGGGGTCACAAAAATGCCAGCATGATGTCTGAATATGTTTAATGCATGTAAGAATGAGAAATTAATACAAAATTAAGTTATGAGCAATACTCCTTCATAAGGACAAAATTCTAACCACCCTGTTTAAGATGAGTAACTGGAGAATAATTATATTTACATCAAATTAAAGCAAATTGTAGTTATATTTATGTCAAATTTACCCTTTTGGAATGTGAAAAGTGGTCTTAAAAGATAAAAATAGAACTGCAATTTGCTCTTATAAATATCAAAATTTGACTTGACAGTCATCTGACATTTAGTCATTTATAATCAGATTGTTTTTATAGGATTTATTTCATCACATTTATTGCAACTGATAAACAAAGCATGTGTCTTGGTTTTTGGATTATGTTTGGACAGGGATTATCTGGATAAAAATGCAGGTGTAAATCTGCAGCTCTGGTTTAAATCTGATCATTGCTCCAACCACTTTAGGGAGTCTGAAATGCATTCTAACTGCATTTAAATCTGTTATACAAGTTGAAATCTGTATCCCCAAGCCACATTTGACAACCAAGTTCATTATGTCGTATTGCATATGGTTGAAGACTGTTTGGCATCTTTAGGGCAATTAAAAGTCCAATGCACAATTACAATTTTTGATATAGGAAGTGTAA
Source organism: Pangasianodon hypophthalmus (assembly GCF_027358585.1). Lineage (NCBI taxonomy): Eukaryota > Metazoa > Chordata > Actinopteri > Siluriformes > Pangasiidae > Pangasianodon > Pangasianodon hypophthalmus. Next base: position 15,307,789 of record NC_069723.1, on the reverse strand, counting down.
TCATGCAAAAACTGCTGAAAAGAGTAACAACACAAGACAGTTGTGGTCAAATGCATAGAGCTTTTTTTTTGGATGGCTAACCAGAGGTACATTTGAAGTGCAAATGTATGTAGTTAGAATCCTATAGGAATAATATCCAGATACAAAACTTAAGAAATGACACAGTGTAAACTTAGTGAGTACCATTATGATTTTAGTTTGCTCAAGGAAGTGGATTCAAGGGTGAGTTTTGCCCCTAACTCTTTGTTTATGCTTATGTGTGTGTGTGTGTGTGTGTGTGTGTGCAGGCTCATGTGAGATCGGCTGGGCGTATTACTGCACTGGAGCGGGCGCAGCTACAGCCATGCTGATCTGCACCTGGCTGGCCTGCTTCGCTGGCAAGAAACAGAAGCAGTACCCATATTAGGAGAGATTCAGACAGCTTTAGCTTTAGCTTCAGCTTTAAGCACAGAGCCAACAGCACAGAGCAGCCAAGGACGAATGCCTCAGCGTGGACTATAGAGAGCAGAGACGCTCTTTCACCTAAGGCATGAGCACTTTCCCCATTCTTCTTTTTCCAGCTGCCGGGATCCTCTCATACGCTCTTTGCTGACATGGCAGTATCTATTGATATAAAATAGACTGATCACTCACAGCGACTGATGCTCTCATATCGAACATGTCTAGAGGACGAATGTCAGAAAACCAGAAGGACCAATTACCCTTAATATCTTCTGTTAATCCTGAGAGTGCTCTTCTTCTTCTTTGTTCAGTGTACTAGCGCTAGTAAAGTCTGTTATAAACACACATCATTATTATGAATTGTTTATATTTACATATCCATTTTCACATTACACTACGAAATGCAATAATTGTCATATGCACCATACAGTGTTAAATAAGCATTATCAAAAGGTTAATGTCTGTCATTTTATGATAATGTATACTATGGAAACAGTATACACTATATACATACATTGTGATATACGGTATATGCTTCGTATCGACACACGTTTTGTGATAATGTAAAAAACATGTATTGTATTAGCCATTATATGTTGTAAATAAAACCTTTTCATCAACAGAATATTTGGTGACTTAAGTTTTTTCTTTCAGACCACTTACAGTGTATTTAAGATTTGATTTAATGCAGTAGTACTTCTGTGTCTGAAATGGTCTTTTACTCTGTATTCTCTACAAACTATGGCACTGGCATTTGGGGTATTCTTTATCTGATAGGGTGCACTGGTTTGACATGTAACTTTTGCGTTATAATATGGTATTTCATAAATGAACTGGATTTTCTCCATTATGTTTTTTATGTGACTACAAAATGACAAATCTCCCAAAAGAGTGCACCATCTAGTGGGACGTGCTTAAGTATCTGTCCTCTGTATTTTCGCAATGTATAAAGGAAAATGAATACTTTTACTGAATGCATACATTTACGCTTACAAATTACATGAAAATAAACATACTCACTGGCCACTTTAATAGGAACCTCCCTGCTCATTCATGCAATTATCTGAACAAAGTACCTGTATCTGTATGTTCTTGACTTGTATCTGCATGATTTTATGTGTTGTGCTGCTGCCATATAATTGGCTGACTGGACAGTGAATGTCCAGGTATTTCTATTAAAGTGGACAATGAGTGTACATTTTACTTTACCATTGATTTAAACCTTCTCAAAATTCATGACCTGTATGGATCAATTGAGTTTCTGTGCAATTTAATCTTCTTCATTTATATCTTCAATTATATTTAAGTCATCCATTCAAATCCATACCAATTGAGTTATATTTTGATACAAAACCCTATACATTAACTTATGCATATTTTTTCTGCACTTATCCACCCCGGTATATAGGTTGTGGTTTCACACATACATAACGGTTCACCTTGTAAAGTGAAAAACAAAAGACATGATTTGACAGTTAAGGGTCAGGAGAGGTCTGCTGTTAATCCTTGCTGTACTGAGGTTAGGTGTTACGTTTGCTGGCTGTGAAGATCAAGTGTTCTTTGCCCAGAGGGAATTGCTGGAGCATTTGCAAGGTAACAAGTTTGTAGCTGAAATTCTCAATCAATGACCTGTAGAAGCAATCTGCCATGGAGCTGTGCCCTTTCTGCAAAATGTCTTCGATTGCCTTGCTCTATCTGGCACAAAAAGGATACTTTACACAGTAATGTTAACGAAAACGTGGGGGCAGATCTCTTGCTTAATTGTTGCTAAAGCAGTCATTTAAATGAAGAGGAATTTAAATATTGTGGGCTACTTAAATTACACAGAACAGCACAACACTACTTTGGCCCACTAATCATGACAACCTTATTAGCATCAAATTAAACAGTAACCACTATGGAAGTCATCCTTGCAGTGTAAATACACTGAAAACAGTTGTATACATTGGAGATCATCTTCTATGCAACACGTTTAATCCAACCGGCTGGTAGAGGAGAGCTGTGTATATAAATAGCAAAATATGCAGGATTAGAGCTTCAGTTCTCCATATTAAAGAGCTCTTGGAAGTCTTCTTGGACTGTAGATGGTATGACAGATCTAGACATGCAACCAACTGAGCTGCATGCTTGAGTGTACTACTGACGTTTTTTCCAATCCAGAGGATTTATAGACTGTGTATTTGCACCAGGTTTAAACACAAAAACATATTCTTATAGCAGCATTAGCTAATCAATCAGCTACGTGAGTGCAGTGCTAATCTTATCTTTTAGCTAGATTGACTGATATTACCTATACAGCAGTAGGTCCTTCGCTTAGCTGCCCAAGTGAGACTTAGGTCATTAAAACCAAGCACTAACAAGCTAGCTAACATTAGCAGCCACGGCCACTACACAAGCTATTTAATATAACCTAGCTATTGTATAGCTGAGCCCTTTAGCCAGGGCTCTGCTATTAAAACAAAACAAAACAAAACAAACAGCATAGACCAGCAGAAGATTTGCAGGCTTTAGCTAGTCTAGCTTGTGTTAGGCTGGTAGTTCATCGTCTCCTAGCTTGACCAGCTAAAACTAGCCTGTAAGTGTCAAAAACCCTTCTAAAACCATCAAACTAAACCAGGTTGACCAGCTGAGGCTGGTTAACGGCTAAAGCCAGCTAACTGTCCCAGGTTTTTTCAGCAAGGGTCTCTTTGCAGTTAGCTAATATTAGGCTAACAATTACACTGTTTACTTAAAGCCAGTACTCAGCTTCGATAGCAAACTCACTAACATTGCGCTAAGTGTTCTTGTGTAATTGCACTCCCTGACTGGCATCGAGTGATGGAGAGATGAAGCTACAGGGTAGGACTAAATTGGGAGCAAATACATTTCTGTTTTCACCCAGGCGCAAATTGCTTCTGCATTCTTAATACTTAAGCCTACCTTTCAGATAGTTAAGTCTAGGGGAAAAAACAGCTTCACTTGGATTACTGTTTCAGATCACTGAGCTGTTTCTTCATGAAACTATGCCTACCAGAGCTGGTAGATTTACAGCCAACAAAGATCTGATAGTATATGAACACAGACTTTCAACTCATTTCTACAAAAGTGCAGCATTTTTTATTTTTTTTTTGCTTTTGTTTTTCACTCTTTCTTTTACTTTTCATTCCCCAACCATGTGTAATAGCTTTTGGATACATTTTTATGTAGCACTCCAGTATCCAACAAGCATATGTCAGACCCATTTAATAAACATATTCATCACTTATAACTTCAAAGTTCCCATTGCTTCACTTTATAGCAAATTGAAACTTTCATTTGCACTCGGTCTCCTCCTCACTCATGCCTGAGGAATCTGAGGTTTTTTGTATTCCTCCCTCTGTTGTATAACATCTGTTCTGTCAAAGTTTTTTTTGTGCTTGTGATTGTTACCAGGCATCAGATACACATCTGAACTGCAGTGTAGCCTGGTGTCTGAGTCTCTTACAGCCTGAAGTAAAAGATGTACGAAACCATGAACACACATTCCCACACCTAGGAGCAATTTATCTTAGCCAATCCACCTATTGGCATGTTTTTGGGAAGTGGGAGGAAACCCACACAAACATGGGGAGAACAGGTAAAACGCCACACAGACAGTAACCCAAGGTCAGAATTGAACCAGGAACCAAGGTGGCACAATAAAAATATAAAACCCCCCTTATACATGATTTACAACAATGCACTGGACTGCTTCCACTTCGCTGCAGTAAATGGAATATTTTAAAACACCCTTATCATTATTATTTAAAATCTTGTCTTACAATACCACTGACTCAGCAGTTAAGGAATTGTGCTACTAATTGGAAAGCTGCAAGTTCAAAAAATCAGGTTATTGGTTTCTTGGGTAAGACCTCCAAATGCTCAAATGTATCTGGTCTCAGTTGTAATTTTGGATACAAAGAACAGCCTAATTTGTAAACCTAAAAAAATTGTCACAAAGTTGTTTTATTGCGATTTAGACCATGATATAACCTCTTAATAAATGTCCTGTCTCACCTTCTTTGAGTGGTAAAATAATGCCCATTTTATAATCTCTTATGTACACAGGCAATCATTAAATGAAATGTGCCACATTTAGGGGAATGAACCTTTCCAACACTGAACCAAATTCAATAAAAAGTAATTCTTTTTACGTACACCTTCAATTCAATTGAATTCAATTCAATTCAATTTTATCACAGACAGAAATCAAGCTTGCTAATGAGCAAGCCTGAGGTGACAGTGGAGAAGAAAATCTCCCTGAGATGACGTGAAGAAGAAACCTTGAGATGAACCAGACTCAAAAGTAATCCCATCTGCTTCTGAGTGACAGACTGGATAGTGGGATTATAAATCGTAATTACTAAATATATTAAAAGGATACAAAATGTTCAGTGTGAGTATTTGTGATTATAAATAGGAGTCCTGGAATAAACATAACATTTATTATACAACAGTTAGTTCCGGTCCCCTAATTTGATTGGATAAGCGGCATTCAAGAGTGCTTATATTTAGTATAACTCCACTGGGACGTTTCACTGTTTGTATCACTCCGCTTGTCTGTATTCACCATGTAAATTTCCAATTCTAGCAACAGTCCCACTGAAACTGTTACTACAGTAAAGTTAGCGATATCATCAGTGGACACAGCAAACAATACATTTTTCATGAATATACACTATATGGCCAAAAGTTTGCAGACACCTGACCATCACTTTCATATTTGCTTTTTGAACATCCCATTTCAGATTTAGTCCCCCATTGCTGTTGTAATAACATCCACTCTTCTGGGAAGGATTTCCACTAGATTTTGGAGCATGGCTATGGGGATTTGTCCATTCAGCCACTAGAGCATTAGTGAGGTCAGGCACTGATGTCACGCGAGAAGGCCTGGGGAGTAGTCAGCATTCCATTTCATCCCAAAGGTGTTCAGTGGGGTTGAGGTAAGGGCTTTGTGCAGGCCACTCGAGTTCCTCCACACCAACCTTGGCCAACCATGTCTTCATGGAGCTCGGTTTGTACACAGGGGCATTGTCATGCTGGAAAATGTTTGGGCCTCTTAGTTCCAGTGAAGGTAAAATTGTAATGCTACAGCATACAGAGACATCCTATATAATTGTGTGCTTCCAACTTTGTGGCAACAGTTTGGGGAAGACCCACATATGGGTGTGATGGTCAGGTGTCCACAAACTTTTGGCCATATAGTGTAACTTTCTGACTTAAAATATGAAAGCTCATCAGATGAAGATGAAAAGGAAGAAGGGATGCACTAGATGCATATTTAACAGGAATGCAAAAAAATTATTGTGAGCTATCTAGCTGACTGGCTATCAGTGAGTGTGGCTTCTTTGGGATCTATTTCCATTCAGAGAGCAAAAATAAACAAATTATTTGGCCATATTGTGTCCGAAATGTCTGTTACTCAATATAAATGTATTATTTAGAAATCTGTATCGCACTTGCAATCATGCTGTTATAATGAATATCGGTATGGCTGTGATTTGGCTGTAGGCACAAGGCCGCAGGCAGGATATATTCAGTATATATTCAGTATAACTATATTCTTGCTCATGCGATATTAATTATATTGATTATAATCACAGGTCTTAGGAAGTTCAAGTCTCTACCATTTCCAGTTAAGGTTATCCACCAAGGTGAGTCAGTTGTTGGAAAGTGCAAATCTATGGTATTCATGTGAGATTATCTATAGCTCTGTAGTGCTTTAGATTATGTAAAGTGCAGAAAGCTTTGAGATGAAGAAGCAGGAATGGCAGACATGAGAGCAGAGAAATCAGGATCAATCAAGCAAATCCAGTGGGTATGAGCAGCCATAGCGTGGCATCACAGCAACCAGCATCTCATCACGCAGCAGGAGTGCACATACAGCTCAACAGAGAGGCAGAACAGGTCATTATGAATGATAGGAGGATACTAGGAGCTGAAAGGGGTATACAGAATGCAAATGATTGCAAGAGAGGGAGCAACGGCATCAAAATATCCCAGCTTACCATAAAATACGTTGGGTTTCAATACGTTTTTGTGATATACATATGCAATCAGGTTCACACAACTATATTAGAGAAGGTCATTGGCCATGACAGGTAATAGGATTGAAAAAGAGAACACATACACACTCATGCATATAGATGGAGAATGGTAAGGATCTTAGGAATGAGCTACAAACAGGTGACAAATATCATGACAGTAAAACAAACATAGCAGCCATTTGTTACCTGTCTGTCTGATTCTTCAGCCTTTTTTTTTTTTTTTAAAGTTTAAGGAAATCTGCAGAAAAAATGAACCACAACTGAAAAAGTGTCGGATTTGCATACATTGGCACTCATCCGAATCCATAGAGCATCCACAGGCACCATTGTAAAGCCCTTAATGTCAGAGTGAAATATTTTCACATTTTTTCTTGACAGAAGGTATTACATGACACCAAGACTAAAATACACAGCATGCATTTCCTGATAATCCTACAGTGACATTACTCAAAGCGCTGCATCCATTTCTCTCTATTCAGATGCAGGTGATGTTATCAAGCCTTATAGTGAAACCTGAAAAAAGTGCTGCTAGAAAGAAGGGTACCATCTTTTCAGTCTGTGGTTCAAATATGTTTGTGCTATGGTGTGGAACACAATGCTGAAAATCAGCACTTCATGAAAAAAATATCCACAAACATGCAAGTACAATAATAATTTTGCACAATTCAAATAGTCCCCTTGTTGTTGCCGTGGTTGTAATTACCATTCAGTCAAACAGGTGCTAGAAACACATTGTACACAAGAAAGAAGGAAACAAAAAGACACCTCAACAATAGATCAGCATTTATTTTTGTTAATAGAAAAGTGGAATATATCAGAGATTCACATTATCAGATGCAGATTATGCAGCCGCATGTGGCCTGAATGGATACATGAGCCAGATAAATAAAGTGAATCCCTGTACAAACACAGCTGGGTCTACACCACCATTTTGGGAGGAAGCAGGAGGAGTTTGCCTCTGGCTCAGTACAGTTCACATATTTCATTAAATTCATGAAGAAAGGCACAGAGAGGAGACCCCATGACATATATTTGTACATATAAACATATTTGTAATGATTTAGGCTGTAGAACTGATGTGTAGAACATAGTTATATGCATCCTCTATCTAATGAGGTTGCCTAACCAATTCCTTTCATGCTAGCAGACTGAGAATTGAGAACGGTAAATACTGACAGCTAGCAAAGGCATGTCAATTTTAGAACAGAGGCCATATTTACATTCTTAACTCCTATATTTTTAAGCGTAGATATGTAATTTCTTCAAGGATAAGGCAGCCCAACATTTAATTCGAATGCCTTTTGCGCCATCTGGTGACTGTACACCAGTAAGAATGATCAGTGATTAACTATACATTTGGGGAAAAAGGGTTCTTCAAGGGTTCATGGTTAATTAAGGGTTCTTATGAGGGACAGTCTGAGAACCCTTCATGATTCTAAATTTTGTAAGTGTACACACACAAAACCCAAACGGGTCATTTTAGTGAAAAACAACTTTTTCACGCTTATCTGGGTTCATTTCAGGTTTAATGAGATTGGTACAGTGGACAACACAGGGGTGGCAGTAGAAATTTTCAGGGGTCCTGACAGGTTATTGCCCCATCTCCTCACCCCAAGCAGTGTGTTCTCTTCCTTGTCTTCTAACGACACTTGGAATTGGGGAGGAGGTGGTTCTGTGGTGAAGGTTTTGGGCTACTCATAGGAGGGCTGGGAGTTCAAATAAAACAAGAGCTTTGTGAAGTTAAAGTTAAATCCTGACCCTGTTGTCCTTCTTCAGTAAAATAAAATTTATGTCGATTCCCTTGTCAATAAAAGGAAAACGACATAAATAAACAATTAGGTTTTTATCTCCTGACAGTGAAACCTGGAAAGACCTGGAACACCATAAACTGCTCTTGCAACTGCAAACATGGTGAGTAGAAAAGCATCTCAAAACACACAACATGTTCAACCCTGAGGTGAATGGGCTACAACAGCAGAAGACCATATTTGGTTCCAGTCCTGTCAGCCAAAAACAGGAATCTGTGTGCACAGGCTCACCCAAACTAAACAACTGATGAGTGGAAAAATGTGGGGTAAACATCCTTTTCACCAGTGCCAGGTAACAGAGCTTTCTCTGGCATGTGAATGAATGTAGTACGGACGAAGCTTGTTGAAGGAAACTGTGAAGCAGATACATTAGTTCCATAACAAAGGCAATCTAGCTACAACATACTACAGGGAAACCACTTTTCTAGGTGGTACTTGTCAGAGTAAAGCCTAGTGTGTAACTGAGAAGAGGAACCTATAATAAAAACACAGACTAATTACTGTACTGTGCAATATATAATTTATTTATGTCTGCAACAAATCATCCAGGTTATGGAACACACCCACCCACAGACCCACACACAAAGAAAAAGAAAAAAGAAAATAAGAAAAATCATGTAACTACAGTTTTAGGTGCATTATATCAGTTAATTAAATTTGGATATGAAGCATTAAATCTAGCTATGTTACACAGAGACAACATGCAGAAATCTGCAATTACTAAGTTTATCTGAGTAACAATAAACAACTGATAAACAACAATACATTTTATTCTGTAAAGCATGTGTAGAATTAAAAACTAATCTATAAGCAACCTGAAGATGAGAAAATACCAGCTCCAACATCACAATGCACGTGCAGTAAACATATCACTCAAAGCAACAGCATGAGAAGACGTCATGATTTCGCACATGCGCACTGAAGCAGAAAACAGAGAAAAACAGGTGAACTGAACTCTCCGGAAAACGTGTTTATTTATCACCAAAACGGAAAAAAAGTTTGCTTAATCTGCTCGGTAACCAGCTTTAGCATGAACTAGATTAAATGTAAGAAAGGAAACGTGTCTGTGCTTGTTTCGGAGTTCACAGCACAGCTGAGGACAGCGGAGGCCACGCCCACTGCATCGTGCGTCACAAAATAACACGGAAGTACTGTTAGACGATGAAGCATCAGCTCCTTTTATTAGTTTAAGTAGGCTACAGGTTAAACAGGGTTTCTTTATCGTGATTTTTTTTTCTTTTTGTGATTTATGTGTTAATATCCCAGACATCCCACTAATCTAACATCACTTTTCATTCTCGCGCTTCTCTGATTGGACAGATAATAAACAAAGAATAACGCAAGCACTGATTTCTGAGTTTTTTGACCTTCAGTGCCTGCTTTATACAAATAAATATCATACCATGGAATGTGTCGGTTAATTTTGTCCAGTTGCTAATTTGGAAATTGTAAAAAGTTTTTTTTTTGTTATGGATCAGTATACGGTTCTTAAAGTCATCGGTGAAGGAGCTTTCGGGCGTGCTCTCTTGGTTCAACCCAAAACCGACAAAGTAAAATGGGTTATGAAAGAAATACGACTGCCAAAGGTAACATTCGCAGACATCTTGAAATAATAATGCTCGATTATTATGTTAAAGGTCACGGATTGTCTTGTTTGTGTGTGGATTCTCGGTGCACACAGGCAGAGGGCGGCATGCAGCGCGCGCGCAGAGAAGCGGTGCTCCTGGCCAGAATGAAGCATCTAAATATTGTCGCCTTCAGAGAGTCATTTGAAGGTCTGTCTCTTGTGATCAAGCACACTGTAAACATTTTAGGATGCTAGTCAAGCGAAAGCATCTTTTAGTAACACTGCTGACCTGTTCTACACTACAGATGATCTCTACTAACACTAACTTGTGTGTGCCTGTGGCTGTCTCTGTGGATGAAGTTATGCAGTAACACATCTTAGTGTCCTACTGTAGCTGAGCACTTTGCTTTAACTGGATGTTAGTTTGTTTACAGACAGCTCTTTGAATCCACACACAGGGCCTTTGACACATTTTTGGGCCGTGTGCAAATGCATTTTCTTTTGGCCCTGTTTCTCTTCCCTTGAAAATACTGACTTTTAAGCTGAGGCTGCTTGAGGACACACTATTACCTGTCCATGCATAAATGATTACTAAGCCAAGAGAGAAAATAGGTGCTTTTGTTTGAGAGCCAAGTAAAAAGCACTTTGGGGAAAAATAAAAGCAAAAATGAAAAGAACAGGTGCAGCTTCCAGAAACACTTCAGGATGATATTTCAATGTTCCTAACCCTATAATAATCATATTTCAGTGATACTTTAGAAGAACTGTTTGCAATGGATCTGACTAGTGTATTTATTTCAGGCTTGTGTTTTTATGTTTTCAGTCTGGAAATTATAGATTGTCATCTATAGCCCTATTGGCAAATAAGCAAGATATACATAGCTTTGTTGAGGAAAGAGCAAGGCTTGTCCTATTAATGTATTTCTATTGCAGTTTGCTTTATATGCTGTAGGGGGCAGCATAAAATTACAAACAGCTTCTTCAAGTGAATTTCATATCCTGTCGAGGCTATTACCTCTCTGGAGTGACATCTGGTGACCTAGACCCATACACACCAGTTGGATTAACTATTTCACTTACACTCTCTCTTTCTGGTCTTTCTCTCTCTTTCCAGATGATGGCCATCTGTACATTGTTATGGAGTTCTGTAGTGGAGGTGATCTTCTCCAGAGAATGCGGCAGCAAAAAGGCTCTCTGTTCTCTGAGGATGTGGTAAAATCATTATTTCAGTATAAATAACAAAATTCATTTCAAAATATGTTATAGATATTTTTTGATATTTTCAGGCCAGATTTGCTGTGTAGTCATGATCTGTCTCTGTAGATACTCAGGTGGTTTTCACAGATGTGTCTGGGCACAAAGCACATTCACGATAAGCGAGTACTTCACCGAGATTTAAAATCAAAGGTAAAAAAAAAAGCAGCTATGTATTCTGTTAGTGGTTTTTGTAAGTTAACAGACATACAGAATGTGTTGTGTATTTTCATCGTTTATGAAGTAAATGTTTTTCCTCACTTGACTCTTACACATTCATATTACATGTAAAGTTACATGTAGGGAAAAAGTGTTAGTCAAATGAATATATGTAAATATAACAGTCAATATCGAATGAATATATATAAATATAAGTCAATATCACTGACCACAAATTCTTTTTAATCACATTACATCTTGTTTATTCATTTGTTAATTAGTGTTCAGTCTTTTTCAAACTGAAACATTGCACCAATTGTAAATATTGTTGCATCTATACTATGAAATACAAATATGAATATGAAAGTGTCATATTGTGATATGACACAACTTTGAACTGGATTAGAACTGGATTAAAACTGGATTAAAACATAGTCTAAATGGACTTTACCATCTTGTTCAGTCAGATACTGGGAAGAAGATAGTGTGTCCTTGTGATTGACAGAAGTGTAAGAAACAACAAAATAACTATGGTTGTAAGAAATAGACACCATACATATTATAGTGTAGACTAAACTATGATGTTCGCTCGTATTATTATCGTTCATTGTCCAAGTTATCTTCCAACATTTTTTTATTTGCTTAGAACATATTCCTGACAGATGAAGGCACAATCAAGCTGGGAGATTTTGGGTCAGCATGTGCTCTTAACAGGTAGCCTGTTGAAAAGCTTCTTTTGCATTTTACCTTGTAAGCAAAGGAAGGAAAAAAATGACATCTGACAGATCCTAATAATGACCCATCATGTTGTGATATTCGACAGTGCGAAAGGTTATGCCCAGACCTATGTTGGAACTCCATACTATGTGTCTCCAGAGATCTGGGACAACCAACCATACAATAACAAGAGGTACAGAACTTACAGTTTAGTCTGTTACACCATATATCAGTGTAACAATCTGGACAAAGTACTTCATACCATACTCTGTGTATGTGTTTTACAGTGATATCTGGTCTTTAGGCTGTGTGCTCTATGAACTCTGCACTTTACGTCATCCGGTGTGTACATTTACCCTTTTGGTCTTAAGAGGCAATGAATGATTATGACAGATATAATCTATGACCTCTTTGCTGTTTACTCTCTGTTGGTCTGGTTTCAGTTTGAGGCCCGTAGCTGGAAGAGTCTAATTTTGAAAGTGTGTCGTGGGACATACACACCTTTGCCCAGTCACCTTCCCTATGAGCTTCACTACTTGATTAAACACATGTTTAAGACCAACCCGAGAGACAGGCCTTCCATACACACCATCCTCAGCTCCCACCGTGTGTCCAGACTGCTCCACAAACACCTACCTGAAGAGGTACTGCACAATGATTTCACATAGTGTTTTGAAAACTTCACGTTTTCGCTGAACTGAACTATGTTTCACTTTTGCATGTATCTCAACCAAAAGTTAAAATAGCATTTAAAGTCCAGTTACATCCAGAAGAGAAAAGGGAGAAAATTGCATTTAAAGATTTCATTTAGATTTCACCAACACAGTTACTGTCTAAAAACAACTGCTATATATTGATTAAAACATTCACAATATTAAAATAATTAAAAAGAAATGTTTATTTATCTGTGCTAACTACTACCTGCTTATTTTCACTGATTAATTGACATATTAGACATTTTTGATAACATACACAGTCAGGTAGTGTACAGGTACAAACAACATGAACGTATCATGAAACATTCCAATTTACAGTCCAATTTAGGTCCAATTATGTGCCTTAATGATGTTCCTACATTTATGTTCATATAACCAAAAGGTACAAGGGGCAAGTACATACACATTAATGGGACCATTAATGTTTTTTGTAAGGAATTGCCCAAGAAAGAAACCAAGGAACTGGCAGAGAAACGAGTAAACCAGTGGAGAAAAGAGGAAGGAGAGAAAGTGGCCATGTTTCTGGGCCAGAAGAGCTTATTAAACACATCTACAGCTAAAGGTACTTACTGTACCAGCAGGACTGGTATAATACTGTGACTTGTTTAACTTGCATCATTTGAGTGTGACTGATTGCAATATTGGATTTGTTTATTGTATGTCAGGGTCAGTGACAAACTGACTGATTTATTTCTTGCTCAGACACTAGTTTCAGAAATGCGTCTGAGAATCACAGGGGTAACATAGCTACCCGAAAGAGGTGGGCAAAAGAACCCTCCAACACAGTGCTGCAGGTCCTTAGGAATGCTGACATCATTTCCTCCGGTGACACGGCAACCACACAGGGGTCTGACTCCACAAAAGGTGCAGCAAGCTACTCCATTTTTTGCATTTCGCACATTTAAATCTCTGTCTACAATTTACTCTACTAACTTGTCCCACCACGCCTTTTACCTTTAGTTAGGATTATTGTTGTTTGTGGTGTTTCTCTACTTTTTCTAAGACTTTAAACTACACCAGTATATTATTGAAGCCCTTGCTCTACTATATAATGAGCTCCTATTTGGCCAGGTGTGTGACAAGTCGTAATATCCATACATATGTTCATATGTACAAGAACATACACTGCCTGGCCAAAAAAAGGTCGTTGTTTGGGTTTAAATAAGCAAATACTTAAGAGCCTATGATTGGATCATTACTGCAGTGATTAATATGTTACAGCTGGCAACAGTTCTTTTAACCTTAACTGATGCAGTGTGTAGCTTCTCATTTCTTCAACAACCATGGCAGATTACGTATCCCATGGTCATGGAAAAGATGTTACTGAAGGGGAAAATTGTTGGCCTGCATCGAGCAAAGAAAACAACTAAGGAGATTGCTAAAATCTGGAACTGGGTTATGAAATGTCCAGTGCATTATTAAAGCCTGGAAGGATAGTGGTGAACCGTCAACTTTACAGGAGAAATGTAGTTGGAAAAAAATCTTGAATGATCGTGATCAGAGATCTTTAAAACGCTTGGTGATGTCACATCGTTAAAAAAATCGACAGGAGAACTCATGGCTATGTTTAATAGTGAAAGTAAGAGCATTTCCACACGCACAATGTGATGAGAACTTACAGGATTTGGACTAAACAGCTGTGTGGCCACAAGAAAGCCATTTGTTAGTGACACTAATTGGAAAAAATGAATTCAATTTGCTAGGGAGCATAAAGACTGGACTGTGGAGCAATGGAAAAAGGACATGTGGTCTGATAAAATCAGATTTACCCTATTCCAAAGCAATGGGCGTGTCAGGGTAAGAAGGGAAATGCATGAAGTGATTCACCCGTCATGCATAGTGCCTACTGTACAAGCCTCTGGAGGCAGTGTTATGATCTGTCAATGGACTTTTTCTTCCCTGACGGCACAGGCATATTCCAGGATGAAAATGCTAAGATTCATCAGGCTTAACTTGTGAAAGAGTCGTTCAGGGAGCATGAGGAATCATTTTCACACATGAATTGGCCACCACAGAATACTGACCTTAACCCCATTGAAAGTCTTTGAGATGTGCTGGAGAAGACTTTACGGAGTGGTTAGGCTCTCCTGTCCTCAATGCAAGACCTCAGCCAAAAATTAATGTAACTCTGGATGGAAATAAATGTTGTGAAGTTGCATAAGGTTGTTGAAACAATGCCAGGACGAATGCGTGCCGTAATCAAAGCTAAATGCAGTGCAACAAGATATTAGATTGTGCGACTTTTTTTTTTTTGGCCAGGCAGTGTATGTATCAAAACAAAACTATAATAATGTGCTAGTTTGACATTTTGGCGGAAGTTTACATTTTACCCACTGATATAATTATGACTATAACTCCTAAGGAGAAATTAATGTGCATATCATTATAGTCAAGAGGACAAACTTGGATTAGCAAAGACTAATATACAATGGCTGCCACAAGCAGTGGCAATATAGTTGCATTCTCAAATAATTTATATGGATAATGTGTATGGATGACAAAAAGAGAATAACAAATTATATGTTTATATGAATGTACATTCCTGACAGAATTCTAAATGATCTGTTTTTTTTCTACCGTGTTTTGTGTTTGATGTATAGCGCAGGGATTTATGGAAATGCAGAAACGGGAGAGAAGGCAGTGGGACAAGGATCCACCTGAAAGACTTTTGAGCCTCTTGGAGAAAGCTCCTCTCAGCACAGCCTTCAACACCTACGTTATCCACAGAAGCAGTAAGTGCATGTGACTTGTGATACTTGTGAAACTGTGGTACAGCAGTGACTAGTGGTGGGAAAGTGTAATTTGTGAATGTGAACCAAACCCACAACTCAAAAGACATGAAGAGTGATTGTGAAATTGTAAAATGGGGAGAACTCTGAGAGTTGTAGGCAGCTTCTGCTTTGCACAACCTCTAAAGACTCTTGGAGAGGAGATGGAGAGGTTGTGGGTGCGGCAATCAAACACTAGCGGAGAAAGAGAGAAATGGGAATTTCTAGGAAGTTAAGTAGGAACAAGGCGTGACCTTTCTCTCAAACTTCAGTTATTTCATAATTCCATTTATCGACTTCAGCATGCTGGGAAGTGACTGTGGTCTGAAACTACAAGCCAAGACTCAGACTAATGCACAGAGCCAAGTACATACTTATCTGGCATCGAGAGGTTTTGAAACCATGGACAGTCTTGCCTGTGTGTGTGTGTGGGTGTGTTTGGTGCAGGTGCTAAAGCTCTGCTTTGCCCTTTGTCTGTAGAGCAGAATGATGATGATGTTCCAGATGGTCCGGAGGAAGTGCACACTGACCAGAACAGACTGGAACCCCGTTCAGATGATGAAGACACGTGAGTCCAAAAAAAAGACTACTGTCTTCCCATTTTCACTTCCCTATTTTCCCCTCCTTTTCTGGTTCCCTCATTAACAACTTCTCTTTTCTCCTCTATTCACAGGGATTTTGAAGAGGACTGTCATTTTAACTGGCAAGACGAGCTGGAGGAAATTTTAAAAGAACACTAGAAATGTTTAATATTCTCCCAGGTGTATGTGTGTATTTGAATATAGAATGTACCATAAGTTAAATTTTTGTTTTACTTTGTAAATAAATGTGATGACTATGTAAGGAATCATCATGGTATATTTTCATAGACTTTTCACCCAGTGTCTTACTTCATACTTAGTGTACACCCTTCAGTGCAATCAGATAATTATACTTTCTTTTTCTATAAACCCTTCTGTATGCATGTGGAGTGTACACTATCTTGCAGGAGTGGTAAGGTGTATATCATCTCAACAATCTAAATGTTAAAAAATTGACCTAGATTCCATGGAAAAATATTTGACATTTCCAACAACATATAAGCAGGTGTTCAGCATTACCCTTCCACCCTCTCTGTGGTTTCTTTGCTTTGATGGGAAAGGAAAACCTGCAACACTCAGCTGTACAAGCAAGAAAAAAAAAAAACAAGTACAAAAGTAAGAGGATCCATCTATCCATCAAAATTTTACTGCTTACAAACAGAATAGAGAGAGATGCCCTAATTTCATAGCAAATCAAAACCTACAGTTCTAAAATTAACTTTGAAGAGTTGTGTTAATCGGAATGTCCTACAGCTTTTCACTTAATGTTTGAAAGAAGATATTCTATTTACATCATAATGACCATTTGCGTAATATTGTCATGATATGAAAATTTGTTTTATTTTGAAATTTTGTAATCCATTGGAATGATCTTTTATGATATTGGATTGATCCATTGGATTGATCTTTTATGACGATATTTTATGCATTAATCTAATGAGAAAGTTTATTTACCAGACAACACATTTTACATTGCTTTATCTTTATACACACTTTGAAGGTCATTGAATGAAAAAGCATGTGAGTTACATTTACATTGAAATTTACAACATTTAGCAGATGTCCTTATCCAGAGCGCTATTAAAAACATATCCTCATGTTCAATAGGTCAAGATCTAAGAATACCATCAGACTGAAACCCTGTTATAGAGGAATTAGTGCAACAAGAATGCACATAGGTTAAGAGATTTAGTACTCATTTAAGTGGTCTGCAAACCAACACCATTCCCTTATACAAAATCTTGTATATTGTTAAGTTTTGGGATGTCTTGCTTTAACACCCAGCTTTATACCTTGCAAAAGCATTTCAGTGGACCTCAACCAACCATTCTTGGTTTATTCCTATATTTTGGAATATTGAAAAGCTGTATGACCCAGTCACTTTTCAATTTTAGATAACAGCCAGATATCCTGAACTTTAATTTCCTGGTACAATCTGGAATCTATTAGTCTTACCATGAGGGCCGTTTCTGATCTTTTGGGGGCCCAAAGCAACATCCTATTTGCCCCCACTCCTCACTCCAATCATACCTCTCAAGACCACAAGGGGGCCCCCTGTGAAAGCCTGAACCATGGTAACAACCAAAGGTTCACAGTTCCTTATCCCTTATAAGATATTATTAAAATATATAATACAGTATGACTGTTTCCACCTTATTTTCCTGGCTGTTCATTGCCTACTTAACAATCAAGGTTGCTCAGCTCAATGTTATTTAGAATTTTAAGCTCCAAATATAGTGAAAAGGCACTTTGGGGTCTCAAAGGTATGACATCTAATATTTTAGAATAGATGGGGATGTCTTCTACCTATTTCCAAAGGCAAAAATAAGATCATTTCACTTGCCATTTGTTTGGTAATAGAAGATCAGAATCAGTTTCATTGCCCAAGTATGCTTGTATATACAAGGAATTTATCACTGGTTTGCAATTTGAGTGAGTCTAATTAAATAATAAGTAATGTCTACAAAACCACTTTAAAATGCCTCAACAACCCACATACAGCCAAAATTAGCTAGGATGCCCAGTTTTAGTCAGCTAGCATAAGCAGACAGAACAAAGATTCACTTTGTTCACTTAAAAAGAGTGTTTCTGTAAAGCCTGGGTTATAAAGTGTGTAAAGTAAGACTAACCTTTCATTTTGCTTTATCCACGTTAGCTGATCTATTGGTTCAGTGAAGCAAGTTAGCTAGACCAGCTTTCTGTCTTCCATTAGTTAAAGTATCATAAATTCAAATGTCCTTTATGCTTCCTCCTAATGCGTACTAAAGGACTTACTGTTGACTTTCACATTTCATGATCCCCAAATGTCTTGTTTCAGCTGGCCTCACCAGAGACATTTTCAGGGGAGGAAACAGTTTGCTGGTTCAAATCTGAATGTGATATGATAAGCATAACACTTAATTCCTTATAGACAAGCAGACATGGTCAATCCTATGAGGACTTTGGGTGAACTCAAAAATGCTAGTG
This sequence comes from Pangasianodon hypophthalmus, assembly GCF_027358585.1. Taxonomy (NCBI): domain Eukaryota; kingdom Metazoa; phylum Chordata; class Actinopteri; order Siluriformes; family Pangasiidae; genus Pangasianodon; species Pangasianodon hypophthalmus. The sequence goes on along the minus strand of NC_069723.1, from coordinate 15,289,268 downwards.
TCCATTTTTCATTAAACATTAAATAAGCTTTGGATTTGGTTTTTGCTTTTGCCATACAGTGTGATCATCTATATACAGAACATTGTTCCGGTCATGCTGTGGAACATTCTGGTGGTTTCAAGCACACTTGAGACAGGTGATGTGTAAAGAACACTCCTTTCCTGTGTGGTAACCTCATATAAGTGCAATTGTACATTGTATATCTTACTGTTGACCGTAGATGTTATCAAGTACAAAACACATCAGCTGCTTTTTAGCTGTCACTTTAAGGTCCTTTGTCATAGGTATCTTGACGGTATCCTGATCTTGACGGTGAGCAGAGATTGAGAACCAAAACTCTTTCCAGTCTTCTAAACTCTAAAATTTCTTTGGACTAAGCCATATTGTATAACTATGGCAGGGTCAGTCAAACCGATACTTGAATGGATTGAAACAGCTGACTCCAATTATCCACTTTTTAAGAGCTTATATAGGTTCACATGTTTTTTCCATCTATGACCTTGATTGGTTAACGCAGGGGTTCTGAACCTCAGTCTAGACGACCCATAGCCCTGCAGAGTTTTGTATTTTCATTTTCGCAAACACACCTGGACCAACTCATCAGCTCATTATTAAATCCATCATGAGCTGGATCAGACATGTTAGGAGCAGGACAGGGTTACAGCTTCTCAGGGCTGGAGTTCAGAACCCTGGAATAAACCATTTATTCAATAAATATATAACACTTTTAGGGGCAATGCATAAAGTGGTTCATATTTTTCCTCAGTCTCATCTTTTTTTGTGCTGATGATTATAGACATTTGTTTAAAATGTCCTTATCAGAGTGGACTCCTAGCAACTGTTCAGTAACTTACATTAAACTAATGCTCTGTTATAGGAAAACAAATGGTAAATTTTTACACCCAGCCCGCTTCATGTCATGTTTAAGTGGTCTGCAGGGTGACTGTTGGGGTGCTTTGGTCTGGAGATAAACCCTTAGCTGTGTAATTGAGGAAACACAGGACTGGCATCTAGGCCTTATCTGAAAGACACATTGAGTGGCCCCAAGGCTCACACTTGGCCCCCTGGCCTTTTTTATTTTTCCTCTTTTACCTCAGCCAAAGCCCATTGTCTTATGAGGGGCTGAGATAAAAAAGAAACAGCAGACAAGACTACAACAATTAACATGATAGTGACTCATATGCTCACAAGGGCCTATTTTGGGAAATGTAGACTTGGGATAGGACATTTTGTGCCTGACGGGGGGAGATGGCATTAAGGGCAGGAAGGAAGAATCAAGCGCCTGTCTGTTTTCAAGACATCAGACATTGTTAGCAGTAATCCCCAGGGGCAATCAGTCATGCTGGGTCTAATTAGAATTGTAGTGCTGTCTCCTGTAAATGAGTTAACACAGAGAAATAGGTCCAGTCTCATTATTATTAGATTAGACCTATTACCTGGGTAGGGAGGACAGATGCCGCACATCAGATACAGTTTTTTTTTTCTTCCTCGATTATTGAAAGGGGGAAAGGCAAATAAATACATTGACTTGAAATGCTTCAAGATAACTCTTAGGCTTAACTTACTTTGAGCATTTATTTCTAGTTTCTGCAAAGTTTCTAACTTTGTAATTACAGGTAGGCAATCATACACACCATACATACTATGTTTTTTCATCTCCAAAGCTGTTTAGATATATAATAATTTTATGAGTAAAAATTAAAATTTTTTTAATAGTAACAAGTTACTATTTATAATAGTATAGTATAGTATAGTATAGTATAGTATAGTATAGTATAGCATAGTATAGTGTGTCTAAATGTGTGTATGTGTCTAAATGTGTGCATTATTGCATGTATATTAAAAAGTTTTAATGTTTAACTGTTTAACTGTTCGTAACTGTTTGTAATCTGATAGCACATAGGACTACAGAATTAGTCCAAGTCCCCAAAGCTTAAGTTCTACTGATTCTAATTATATGAGTTCATCAGATATGAAACCAAAAGAGGGTGAGAAAAAAACACACCGACAAACTGTGTTTGTCAGCCCCTACTAACTATCTCTAGTATTATTTTTTGATCAGCCATCAAAAAACATATTCACCATAACATAAGGTTTGTTGATATGGATTCCTGGGTGGTGCAAAATTTTCACCTTACTTTTTTTCACTCTCTTAAACAATGTTCTTAACCCTCAAGTACTAAACTGTTCTTAAAAAGTATTTACTTATTGTACATTTTTATGCTTGTAACTGGAGTGGGACCCTCTTTGGTAAATCTCTGTAGGTACATCAGATGTAGTGTAACTTTAAAACTGATTTCAGGTACATAACTGGACCTTAAGGACTACTCTTGTGCATTTGAGCAAACAAAATTTTATACAGTATCTTTTCTGACTGTATGTGCTTGGTTTGGATTCAGTATTTTGCTTCACTTGTAAATTACATTGCATCAAAATGTCTGCTAAATAAGTCAGTGTAAATAAATTCACAATTGCCACTGACAAATACTCGGAGACAAGACATAATATTTTGGAATATTCCATAGTTTACAGAAGTGCTGTTCCTTCCAGCAGTCACAATTCAGTTCAGGGCGAGCACAGAGCATTTCCCCTCTCAGGAAAGGGACATGAAGTAATGTCTGCTGTGTCTAAAGAAAAATAAATCAGGCTTGAAATGTCCCATTGTAATAATTGTTTGGATGCACAATGGTCACACATTGTACACTAACAATGTGTCTTATGACTGGACCCTCAGTTTTCTGATGTGCAACTGCACTCCTTCCTGTGTTCTCAGAATACCGTCACTCGTGCAAATTGTGCAAAACTTTTCCTTTTCTTTTTGCTTCGCAAACGTGTTGTTTGCCTGTCACAGTCTAAGTGTCTTGGTATTTCAGTGAAGAGCCGTCACTGTGACAGAGAGCTTGTGAATGCTGATGTTGGTGTTTTTTTTCTGGCTGATAGGCAGAGATTGTGATCAGGTTGTGATATTAGTATTTTAGATCATATCAGGGGCATGATATGAGAATATGCAATTTCCCACCAACAACCTCCTGTTTTTTATATCCCACCTACACACAGGCACACAGGACCTCACTCTAGTCTCATTTCTTCTTTGTGCATTTGAGGAATAAAATACAGGAAGAGGAAGTGCTCAGCAGATGCTGACTGACCCAGTGTTCCACCATGTGTAGTACAGTTTTAAGGCCTTAGGGAAATATCCCCTGGTAAATCTTGATTAATAGTGGGTGCTGTGGTATTAGCACTGAATATCTGGCAGAGAAGGTTTACTCTGCCCACTTAATTCATTTGACATTTACATTTATTTGCTCCCAGACTGGTTTAAGCAACCCACACTGGAAAAAAATACTAACGATCTTGGGCAAGATATAATAGGGGTCAATCTTGGGCAAGATATAATAGGGGGAAAAAATGCAGTACTAAATTACTCTAAACAGCACCACAGTTGTAAATCTTTATAGATAAGAGGGTGATTCTAAAACTGGGGTGCAACATTGAATCTGAGAAACACTGAACCATGCATTTAACCAAGAGGCCAAAGGTAACTCTGAAGGAGCTGGAGAGATCCACAGCTCGAATGGGAGAAGCTGTTCACAGAACAGCCACAGCCTGGGTACTCCAAATGAAAACCTGTTTATAGTTTGCCAAAAGACATGTTGCAGGTTAAGCAAATGTGTGGGAAGATGTTTCTCTGGTCTGTTGAGAAAACTTTAACCTTTTGGTTTGGCAAGATGCACTATATTTGGCAGAAACTCAACACTGCTCATAACCATGAGAACACCTACCTCACAGTAAAACATGGTGGTGATAGCATCATGTGGAGAGTTAGCCTAGGCCACTGCTTCTCTGACTAATGCCAAAGTCCAAGGGATGGTGAATAATTATGTAAGCAACTGTACATATTTATAAATGTAATATCAGTGGGAGATGGCATCATCATTTTAAATGCAACATTTAATAGTGACACTCTACACTACATGTCTGTATACTACAGTCTCTACAATAATGTTTGGTCAATGAAGAAGAATACAGATGGATACTCAGTGTGATTAGAAGTGGTATGCTGCATTTGAGATCTTCACTGATCACCACCACAATAAAAACAATAACTGTGATCCTAGAATTAAAAGATTCGTCCAGATAAAACCTTATAATGCAGAGATCACGTAAGGTCATAATTATGACTGCTTCACTACTTAGTCTCAGCAGTAGACATACTACACCTATCATTTCTGACTGTGTTATCCTAACCTGGTGCCACTAATTCACAGTCAAATGCTATTGTGTTCATAAATATCATGAAATAACAGAACCTCCTTAGTATATTACTTATAAGGTGTTTTTTTTTTTTTTACCCTGTAGCAGCACTTGCTACAAGGTCATTTTCTATTTATATGTAGCTGCCATTGTTATTATTTTCACTGTCTCACGCTATTATCTCTGCACACTGTTTTTGGATCAGCTGGGACAATAGAGTATAGCGTGGCAAGCCTCTGTATGTATGTTCATGTAATTCCATGTTCACTGTTTAAAGGTCAAGCTCAGTTAAAAATGGAAATAGCGGAAACTGCTTTCTTAAAATTGGTGCTCAGGGATCACCTGGGCTGCTTGGTCATTGTTGTGGTTGTCAGCCCCCTGTTGTCTCTGTGACACCTCCCACCACCTCTGCTAAAGGAACTGAAAGAAGGATGGATCTGTCCTGAAGCTTTCCTTCCTTTAGGCCTAAATGAGAATGGTTTCTTTAGGAACATAGGAAAGACCCCTAAAGAGTATTTTGAGAATTTGCGACTAGACTGAAGAACTTTTTTAGCCTGCACTTGCAAGGTTGTGAATCTTTTATAAGGCAGCGCTGTTTAATCCTCAATTTTGATTGGTCAGAATGTGTTGAGTAATTTTCTATAAGAGCAGTTTTGACAGTAGTGCCGGCTGCAAGGCAAATCAGAGTTTTATATTAATGTATTTGTCTTATTCTATTGTAACAACTTGTATGGCAGACACTCCACATAAACAGATTTAAAATGTGCGTAATTGTCAATATGGTGAAGCTTTCTGTGTGGAGATATTTAGTTAGCATCAAGCTGTAACTTTAAGCTTTCTGTCACAAAAGAGTCTTCAGGACAAAGGCCTTTGCAAATTCTCGGTAATACGATTGCATTTTTTTGTATGTTTGTTTAGTACCCTTAAAAAAAGAGGCTGGTGAGGTAACGACAGTTACCTTAAAAGAGAACAGGAACTAACACACACATTACACAATATTAAATATAGCTATAAATGAATCATGTGGTAGGGACATGGTGGCTTAGTGGTTAGCACATTTGTCTTGCAGCTTCACGGTTGGGGGTTTGACCGGGTACTCCGGTTTTTCCTCCCCCAGTCCAAAGTCTCTAAATTGTCTGTAATGTGTGAGTGTGTGTGATTGTGCCCTGCGATGGGTTGGCACCCTGTCCAGGGTGTCCCCTGCCTTGTGCCCCGAGTCCCTTGGGATATGCTCCAGGCTCCCTGCGACCCTGTGTAGAATAAGTGGTACAGAAAATGGATGGATGGATGGATGAATCATGTGGTGTTGTTCTTTAACAACATGAAAAAATGTAATCATTGGCAAATTGCTGTGGTATAAGAATAGAACATTTTGAGACATGCTGTTACAGGAGAATAATCAACTTTTCAGTGGTATCATCCCAACCCTATTCCTTACAAAGGCCAACTGTAGGATTGTCCTGCCTTCCAGACAAGGAAGACAAATAACCACATACTGTATATTAATACGAGGATATTAAATAATATATGTGGTTCAAGAAACATGTCTAATATACTGTAGATGTTTGAATGTGTAGTTTACCTGACATAGGCATATATAATAAGAAATCCAAGCTAGAGATATTATGATTGCATGTTATCATTTAAGAGTGTATGTAGCTTAATATTGTACTAAAAATGTGACAGATTTTTAAATTCCACCCCATTAACTTGGACATTGTGCTTCACTTACAAAATAGAGATTCAGCAGTGGAATATACTGTTCCCATTTGTCAGGGCATAAAATGTATATTTATTATTCATAAGGGCTAATGGGTTATCGGTTATGATTTCCTGTTGGAAGATTGTGCAAACTTCTCAGCAGTACACCCTACACCTCTCATCTGAAAATGAAAGTGAGAGTTTAGATTAGTGAAGGATGAGAACAGAAGTGTTATTACAAACGTATAGAACTGTCAGAAGGCATGCACAAGTGTTATTCCACTGGTTAGATTCAGACGTGAAATTCTGCTGTTGTAATTTTCCTCAGAAATCACACAAAATCGTACTGATCTTGTTATAAACACTCAACATCTTGATAGAGTGCATTATAGGCAGTGCACTTTTGCTTATCAGATGTTACCTCTGGATGGACTTGCACACTGATGCAGTCCTGGCATTGACATGAAAATCAATTCATTACTCAACTAATGTGTGCTTCTTCTACTGTGTGTGTGTTTTGCTTTTATATAAAGGATTAATTCCTGAGAATACACTGAGGATATGTTGCTCTGACCTGTTTCCATCATGACTGTTTGTTTTCACTTTTTTTTTTAACTCCTATTACTTCAATACCAGTTTTGTTAGAAACAACAAGGTAACCAACGACGATAAATGTTGCAACCATGCTTACTTTTTGATTAACAAATGGACCTTAGAAACCTGATAAATCCACTGAAGCAGCTATAAGTGAGGGACTGACTATAAGATAGGTGTGTTTTTTTCCATAACCCCACCTAACTCAGCAAGTCTTTGCATGCATGTTGTTCATTCATTTCACATCAATCATTTTCCTAGAAACCTACATACCTGTGCTCCTGGGAAAAGTCTCAAACACACCTTAACTGAATCCTGGTACCGTCTGGGAATATCCTACAGTCTGGGAATATCCTACCACTTTACTGTGTAGGAAATTCTTACACAGCATATGGTAGCTTAGACATAGGTTAATATAATAAAGTGAGTTAGCACATTGTTAGCACATAGTTTCTGCTGAGATCATTGATCATTGGGTAAATTTAGACATAAAAGAAGAATATGACACTAGTTTGGTTTTTCATTACAGTAGACACTTTATGTGCAGGAGACAGTGTTAAATAAATAAACGTAAAATTAAAAAAATGTTGTCCTAGATTACCAATAGGACTTTGCTGTAGAACATCTATGTGGTTTGCACAAAAATGTATTTTTCACATATAGGTCAAAGCTACTCATATATCTAATCATATATCAGGATAGTGATATTCTAGACTTTTCTGTGAATTCTCTTTAGATGTCTTAGAAGAATTCACAAGCAAACAAGTTCTGCATGCAAATGACTAATAATGCATCATCACCAGATAAGATGATGAGCATGTGAAACACTGACTGTTACATACACACCACAGGTAAATTGGGACATGGTTACCTCTCCCCTATACATCTTCTCATCCTGCACCAAGCTCTAAAACCACAACCGCTGCCACCATAGCGTTTAGCACTTTCCTGTGTGTTTGTTTTCAAATGAAAGAAAGGTTGATGTAGGAGGTGCAAAGCTTCTGGTGAGATGGTAACATGGAGAATATATAGGCTGATTTCTATCTCTAGTAACCTTTATGAATTTGTGACTGTGACAGAAACATGTCTATCAACCTCACGAGCTGTACAGTTCATTCTGGTCACAACTGTGTGTTTACAACTTCGTAGCAAAAGTTTGGGGAAGACCCACATATGAGTTTGATGGCCAGGTGTCCACATACTTTTGGCCATATAGTGTATATACTGCCCTTTGAAAAGCTCTTCAGTGAGAAGAAATATCAGAATCCAGACCTGAAGACATGAGATTGGTGTGTCACATGCACCTGTCACATTTCTCTGTTCATGCAAGAAGAACTTGCACGATCAACAGAAACTTCCTTATGGTTGTGTAAGTGTAATCATCAGCTACAAATGGTGATTATTGCTGATAATGGACGGCCTACCAGTTATTAAATACAAGGGTTCATGTAGGTTTTCCAGCCTGGACGGTAAATGATTAATCAATGTATTCTGCGAAATGTGTCTATCTATTGTAATGACTTGGGTGAAGGTCAGATGACATTTTATGAGTAAATTCAGGCACTTCCAAAGACCTCACAAACCTATTCTTACAACTGTATATGCTGTATGTGTGATAAATGTATTTATATTATAGAACACTTCAACTGAGTGTACATGCTATCCATCAGGACTTAATATATCTAATAAATCAATAGCAATGTTGTGCTCTTCTGAGGCGAGGGACTGACTATAAGATGGGCGTGTGTTTTTTATAATCCTGGCTAACTTACCTAGCTGGCGCATACAGGTTGGTCAATCATTAGCGTCCACATGCACACAAACTCACACCTGTCTTCCTGGGGAAATCCTCCTGAACACTTTAACTGAATCCAATGAATTTCTTACATCAGCATATTAGGGGTGTAACGCAATGACACTATCTCTATCGGTATTTGTTTAGTGCTCCATATATTCGAATCTGTATCTGTATTCAGATTTAAATCAGAAGTGGCTTAAAAAAGACTGCCACACAAACACTGTAAAGCGCTGGAAATAACTAAGAGGTACAAATCCTAGCACTGTGAGCACAGTGTGTGAATTCTGACGCTGACATTACCTCAACCTCAGCTATACCACTAAAGTTCATAATTGGTCTCAACTAGAGATGTGTGTGGGACTGATTTTTTTCTCTCCCCCATTTACTCCCCAATTTGGTCATCTGCCAATTCAAATATACCATCCCTCCCACCTGGAGAGCCCAGCCAGTTTTGCTCCCTTGGCTCCAGGCCATGGATAGCTGTGGCATTGTCGAACGTGCGATCTCCCACCTGTAGGACAAATACTTTTCTCCCACTTGGGAGCCCAGTGGGACTGTTTTTTTTTTCCTTGTTCACACAGGTATTAATTTTGTTTGCCCTGTGAATCTTTCTGACAAGCTTTCTAAAAAAAAAAAGAATAGCGCACCTCCTATTTGTATCTCTATTTGTATCAGTTTAGAACACATTATTTGCTCATTCAGAATAATGCATATTTATTCTGTTACGTCCCTATATGCTAGCTTAGAGTCAATACATCGAAGAAAGTGGCCTTCGAGTGCTCAACTGTTCAAATTATATTATATTACAGCTGTCCTGACAGTTGACATAAACTTTGGAAACTGATAGGTGCACTCTACTTGTAACATACTGTACTATCCCCCTCCCTGTAGTACATCCTCATTCCAAACTGTCGCTGGTTACACTGGGATGTGCAGTTTACACTGGCCATATGGAGGGCAACAGTTTCACATCATTTACTCTGTAATGCTCTGTTGTCTTTTGCTGAAACATGGTATAGGAATAACAGGCTGACAGTTGCACTCTTACAGAGCTATTACTGTAAATCCTGTTGATAAGATTTTCAAGGTACCTTCCAAGCCATGTGATTTATTGCCTTTGCCACTGCCTGTCTAGGCTTTGTGTCTCGGCTGTGCCCTGCCTTACGTGACTTTTTGGCTAACACAGGCCTTAATTATGATTATAAGCCTGTTTTGTGGTTGGGGTTTGAGTATGCCAGGTTTTCTTTCAGATTTACTCAGATGATGGTAAAGAGAAGGTCTTAAGTGGGTTGTGTGGCTTGACTCCTTTGCTTTGATTTTCACTTTGGATTAGTGTAACCCAGTGGCAGATTCACTTGCTGCAAACTATGAAAGTAGAAAACAGTCAGTATGTAGCTTCCGTGTGAAACAGAAAACCAAATTAGTATGAAACCAAGTGTGCAGAACAAGTATATTATTTCATTCTGAAGAGATCTGATAATTAATCAGATGTTTTATACGTGGATGTTTCTCAGGCATTCCTAATTGCGGAAATGGCTGTAATTTTCTCATATCAGCTAATAATATCAATTTCCTGTTTCTTTTGAGTCTCATGTGGGCAGACAATGGATGGTTAGCTGCCCAAGAATTATTGTTCATTATGTAAATCCTTGAGTCTCCAACATCTTTCTACAATTCAACTGAAGATAAGAATTCACTTATTAACTCGACTGCAAAGTAAAACAGGAAAATCCTAGTCCATGTGATCAGTGTATGTCAATACATGTGCATGTACATACCTGCTGGAGTTTATGAAATCTCTTGTTAGTGCAGTTGCTACATTGCTGCTATCAACTGAGTGGTGGTGATTTGTGTTGACATGCCAGTGGTATTACTCCCTGCACCCTCCCATTTTGCCTCCAGTCTTTTCTGTACACTACAAAATAACACTCAATAAAAGAGCTCTCTTGACTCAAGTTCCACATCAGCAATAGTTACTGTAAGTAGTCTCCACACTTAGAATGTATATAGTAAAAATCTGGACAACTCTCAAGAGTAATGCATCCAAGTGTGTGTCTTAGACACATAGCACACTTCCTCAAATAAACGAGAGAGCTGAAGTAAAGAAAGAACTAAAGCAAGAACTAAAGTAAAGAAAGAGACAACTGTTTTAATATGCCCAAAGTAATAAAGCAAACATCCAGAAGCCTGAATAATGGGCTATTATTAATGTCAGCTACAGATATAAAGCCACTGTATATTAACATATGCCAGCATTTCATGCAACATTTAGTTTTCTAGAAATAAATGACCAAGCATTTGTATCACTGCAAGTTCCTTAATCATCAAACATTACGTGCTTCCAAATAAACATGATCATATGACCACACAACAAACAGGCTGTCACTGAGCTGATGAGGCAAGATGCAAACGTGTAAACTCAGCATGTTCTTTATTAAGAGCAAACCAGAGAGGGAGTTTGTGACGCTGTCAGAAACTTGTACTTCCCATAATAATTTAACTGAAAGTTTAATCACAGTGATGTTTAAAAAAATAGATATCACCCTTAAAAAAGTCCTTTAGTAAGAGATTATTATGAACAAAGGCAGTACACCAGAGAAATAGAACCAAATAAGTAGTTTTGAAATAAATAACTTGTTCTCTGTTGACATGGTTATTTTTTAAAACCAGGTTCTACTAGAAATAGGGATGACTTTTTTAAGTCTGATTTAACCTTGATATTTAAATAGGAAGTTTAATTAACAACACAGTAGCGTATGTCACAGGCTAATCTGGATAAAGAAGGATGGTTTTATATGCTAGTTTGGAAAACTAAAAGGTTATTTGCTTAAATATTTTTTGATCTCATTATCAGTTTAACACGTGTAGCTGAAGCTTTATATGGCATCTAATTACAGAGTCTATGTGAACAAAAAAAAAATCAGAAAGATAAGTTATCAAGGTCTGTGCGTGAAAGCAGAGAATTGTGTATTGGGACACATTTTGTGTGTGTGAGTGTGTGTGTGGGTGTGTGTGCGCGTGTACACGCACTGGTTATTCTCCCAGTCCCGTAGGGACTGCTATTAAAGTGATAAGATAAGAGTTGTGTATGCAGACCAGTCTGCTTGGTGCACGTCAGAGTCCCATGATGCTATGCAGATAGCTTTTGAACGTCAAGGGGGAACTTACATAAATCCCTTGCAACTAAGGCTTCAAGAGTATTTATGTGTACTTCCAAAACACGAAAACGACAGACAGATTTCAACACAAGCTTTATGTAGCATATTGAAGAAATTAATTTCCAAAGACTTACAAAAGTGTTTTTTTTTTTATTCTGATAAGACTATGTTTATTTTTAACTTCATATGCTATGAGGTTGACGCTGTGTTAGCTGAACGTAGAATTTAGACAGCTCCTTGAAAGTCAGAGGGCAGTTTGGTGCACTGGGACGATATGAGCTAGACCTCTGACTTCAGTTCAAAATCAGTGAGCCTTCTGTCAAGTTCCTAAAGACTGAGCCGCACTGCAAGATTTACACAATAGACCCCAGATGTAATAACAGATTTCACAGTCCTAGATCTTCCTTCAGTAATCAAATGCCCCCCACACTTTCAGATTATACTCACAAATCAGTGTCCTGAAACAAACATGTTGGACAAAAGTTCAATTCATTCATCGGTTACTTGTCTTTCATGCATGACCTTAACATTGTGTTTTCACACAAGACAATCAGTGTTCGTCCACTACAGGGTCATAGACAGTCATAAATATTTAACATGTTTAAAATCACGGCATCCATTACTGAGCTGTGAGTAGAACAAAGGGGCCCCACAGCACAGGTTCATCTGGGAAGCAGAACATTTAACTGTATACTTAAATGTATTTAACTTAACATTTAAGTATCAATTTATTCTTAATACTGTGTTGTTACCTGAATGATCCACAGCTGTGTTTTTTTGTTTACTGATAGTTGTTCAAGAGTCCCTTGTTTGTCCTGAACAGTTAAAGTGCCTGCTGTTCTTCAGAAAAATCCTTCAGGTCCCACAAATTCTTCGGTTTTCCAGCATTTTTTGTGTATTTGAACCCTTTCCAACAATGACTGTATGATTTTGAGATCCATCTTTTCACACTGAGGACAACTGAGGGACTCATATGCAACTATTACAGAAGGTTAAAACGCTCGCTGATGCTCCAGAAGGAAAAACAATGCATTAAGAGCCAGGGGGTGAAAACTTTTTGAATTTGAAGATCAGGGTAAATTTAACTTATTTTGTCTTCTGGGAAACATGCAACTATCTTCTGTACCCTCTGAAGGGCAGTACTAAAAGAAAAAATATGGTATTTAGGCAAAATAAGAAAAATGTACACATCTCCATTCTGTTCAAAATGTTTTCACCCAGCAGGCAGTTTAACTGTTCAGGACAAACAAGGGACTCTTGAACAACTATCAGTAAAAAAAAAACACAGCTGTGGATCATTCAGGTAACAACACAGTATTAAGAATCAGGGGGATGTAAACTTTTGAACGGGGTCATTTTTATAAATTCAACTATTATTTTCTCTTGTGGACTACATGTAAACATCTTTTATGTGAAATATCTTATTCAGGTCAGCACTAAATAAACAATAACATGCATTTTGTATGATCCCTCTTATTTTGGTAAAATAATAAACATTTTGCAGATTCTGAAAGGGGGATGTAAACTTCTGACCTCAACTGTACATGGTGGCACAGTGGCTTAGAGGTTAGCATGGGTGCCTCGCACCTCTGGGTGTGAATATGCGTGGAGTTTGCATATTCTCCCCTTGCTTCGAGGGTTTCTTCCCCAGTCCAAAGACATGCATTGTAGGTTGATTGGCATTTCCAAATTGTCCGTAGTGTGCGATTGTGCCCTGCAATGGGTTGGCACCCTGTCCAGAGTGTTCTCCGCCTTGTGCCCCAAGTTTTCTAGGATGACCCTGTGTAGGGTAAGGGGTATAGATGGATGGATGAATGGATGGATGGAAGTATATACAAGATGAAAATCTACTAACCCATTTGCCCCACCCTTACAATCATTACCAAGCAGTGCTTCTATAATGAGACAAGCACCATAATCTGAATATAGGCTTGGTAAACAAAGTACATAAAGTAGTAAAATCAGCTAAAATATCAACAGACTTACAAGTACTTTGTTTACCAGATTAGTCTAAAAAGTTGTAAAACAAGCTATATTGAGTGCTACAGTTTTGACACACGTCATGACTGGTGAGAATGAAACCAGACATTTTGATCTTATTATTTATAGCTTGTCATAGGTGCGAAAAACTGCACTAGACAAAAAAATAACTGAGTGCTACTTGAGGAAACAATCTTCATGTTTCACTTTGCAGCTTGCAGCCTTGCTTGCCTCTAAGCGGCAGTTCCTGTCACATGACCATTCAATCAGAGGTAGCTGTGAAACTGAAGCCTGTAGCCTAGGGCTTGTATAAGTCCATCCGGTGTGAACCCGTGTTCCCAGCCTGCTTACTCAGCTGGACTTTCTCACAGCAAGTTCATGTCAATAAACCCCCTATAATCTCCTCTTAAAGATTAAAGAGAGACAGAAACACAAAATCATGGCAAAGAAACACAGATTTCTCAGACAGGGGCCCTTCTGTTTTTTTTTTTGTTTTTTTTCTTTTGAACAGGGAGTGGCCAGAATGCTCATATGTTGCTCTTTGATGGCCATGATGCCCTTTGAGTTCAAAAGTCAGCATCAGGTTCAGACTGGCCTTTTTGTTTGGATACACAGCCCTCTGCACCCTTTCAAGTAATCTCCACTTGGGTTGTGGATAATGGTTTCAAGTAAGTGCCAGATCCTAAATAAGACAACTAAATGGCATAAAAAATAAACAGCATGACAAACCGTATACATACAGCTCACTACAGTAGTGGTATTCAAACTGTAAGGCAATAACTGGAATAAATTGGGAGGTTATGTATGACATTTCTTTACTCATAGATGCTGTTAAATATATATACACTGATCAGCCATAACATTAAAACCACTGATGGGTGACGTGAATAACAATGGTTATCTCACTAAAATGGCACCTGTCAAGGGTGGGATATACTAGGCAGTAATTAAACAGTCAGTTCTCAAAGTTGATGTGTTGGAAGCAGGAAAAATGGGAAAGCGTAAGGATCTGAGCAACTTTGACAAGGGCCAAATTGTGATGGCTACACAACTGGGTCAGAGCATCTCCAAAACGGCAGGTCTTTTGGGGTGTTCCCAGTATGCAGTAGTTAGTACCTACCAAAAGTAGTTCAAGAAAGGACAGCCAGTGAAATGCCTAGACGGTCATGGGAGCCCAAGGCTCATTGATGGATGTGGGGAGTTTGGTCCGATCCCACAGAAGAGCTACTGTGGGAGCAATGGAAGAAAGTGGCCTGGTCTGATGAATCATGCTTTCTTTTACATCATGTGAACAGCCGGGTGCGTCTGCATCGCTTACCTGGGGAAGGGATGGCACCAGGATGCACTATGGGAAGATGGCAAGCCGGTGGAGGCATTTTGATGCTCTGGGCAATACTTGGGTCCTGGCATTCATGTGGATGTTACTTTGACACGTTCCACCTACCTAAACATTGTTGAAGACCAAAACCACCCCTTCATGGCAACGATGTTCCCTAATGGCAGTGGCCTCTTTCAGCAGGATAATGCCCACTGCCACACTGCAAAAATTGTTCAGGAATGGTTCGAGGAATATGAAAAAGACTTCAAGGTGTTGACTTGGCCATCTGTGGGATGTGCTAGACAAACAAGTCCGATACATGGAGGCCCCACCTCGTACCTTAAAGGACTTAAAGGATCTGCTGCTAACGTCTTGGTGCGCAGATACCAGAGCACACCTTCAGAGGTGTTATGGTGTCCATGCCTCGACGGTTTGGACCTCTTTTGGCGGCACAATGGGGACTATGTATGCAGGCACCACATTGGCTGTGCTTTCGTCAGTGGATGTTCATGGATATCCCCTCCTCGGTTGGTCTTCAACACTTTCAGTCTTTTTGAATTTGTTAATAAGTTTGGCAACAGTGTCATGTGTGATGTGCTTGTGACAGCTTGCCAATCCAGCCAAGCCATGAGAATGATTTCCATATGTTCTTCTTTTGTCAAAGGCATTCTTAAAGGCTATCTGAAAAAAAAAAAATATATATATATATAAATTAAGCATGAAAAATTTTCGAAGACTAGATTTGCTAGAAAGTGTTAATTTCCCCTATGTAAGGAGACTTTTGGGACACCCTGTATATACTGTATATTGTTGATTTGACATATGTTAACAGCAAATGTGATGTGCATGCCAAAAAAGAAACCTTGTATTGATGCCATTCCGTCATTTAGCCTGGTTAGCACATTTATACCAGCCCCTCCTGTAGAGAAGCTTAGTTTAGGTGCAGACCACAAACATAGGCTATTTGGCTATAAACAGCAGAGCATGCTATGTTTTGTTACTGCCATGGAAACCTGTTTAGACATTACAGGAAAAGGTTTAATGCTGTTCCAGTGGTGGCTTCACCAAGTAAGTATCTTCGGGGTGCAGATAATACTGGAAGCAGTGTTTTGTGGCGACAAATGCACTACTGTTGCTTGTGCATTTTGTAGGTGTCGTGCAAACCACAAACATGCACTACTTGACTATAAACAGAAGAGCATGCAAAACCTTTGAGACTGTCATGGAAAAGCAGACTGTCCGGTAGCAGGTGAATATGGATTTACATCAGTTATTTTCAAGGGGGAGAGTCAACCTTTTTATGCGTATAGGTGTGGCAGCTTGGGAAAACCCTTCACATGGTGACATTTTGACATTTTCTACTGAAAGCTGGTTTGAAAGATTACAAAAACATCACCTGATCTTTTTCCAATCTTCAATTGTCCATTTTTGGTGAGCCTGTGCCCACTGTGTCCAGGAGATTTTCTGAAATACTCAAACCAGCCCTGGCACTAACAAACATGCCACAGTCAAAGTCACTGAGATCAACATTTTTCCTCATTCTTATATTTGCTGTGAACATTAACTGAAGCTTGATCTGTATCTGCATGATTTGTATCACATGGTTGGCTGATTGGATAATTGCATGAATGAGCAGGAGTAGAGGTGTTCTTATTAATGTGACTCTATATTTACATGCAAGTTAAGGATAATTGTGACTCCCGCTAATATTGTACATGATCATCCAAAACTGCCAGACAGAATTTATTTTATCGTTACCAGGGTTGTGTATAAGGTTATTGTTATCAATATTGTGTACAATTGGCAATCACTAAGTCTTAGTGTAGTAGCCAGTAGAAAATGTTTTACAGAAATAACCATGCTGAACTTTACATGCTGCAAAGCACTGCATGCAGCCTCCTTCCTGCAAAACTCCTCTAACAGGAAAGAAGACAAAAACCAGCAAAGGTTTTTTTAACATTTTTAACTATGGAACTAGATTTACCTACCTAAAATATTTGTTAATACAGCCCATAACATTACGTTATTCTATCAGTACTATTTTGAGATAAAGTGATCTGACTTTTTGTCATGAAAACTCTGTGTACAGCGTAAAATTCTTCTTAAATAGTCATACTATAGTGATACAAAGGTTGTAGAAGAAATAATCCAATTGTTTGGGAAATGTTTTATTAATCTATTAATCTATCAATAATAACTCCCTGGATCTGTCAATTCCGGACATACGTTCATCACTCTCATAACTGCATAAGACTTACCAAGTTTTACTATAATTAATAAGAAAAAAAATCATAGTGGTTACCCGGTGATATGTTTAAGGCTAATAACTGAATAATTAGCTGGGACATTAGGAGTTATAAAGTCTCCTGTCTATTTATGGTGTCTCTATATTCAGCACAGTGCTTTAGAGGCAATATGATACATTGACGCATGTGGAAAAAATACATATTTGTTTAAAGACACTGGAACAAGATTGGGTAATGATTAGAAGGTTATACAACATAGTAAATAACAAATTAAACATTATAATATCATTATAACTAAGTAAATAATTGTTTGGCGTACATATTCGATATATAATCACAGTAATCACTCAACCTAAGTCATGGGCATCCAGCCACAATTTTAGTATTTGGTATATTCCACATATTCAGAACTAAATGTTGAAGATCAGGCAGTCAGACAGTCTCCCGACTCAGGCCTCCTACACGCTGGTACTCATTTGTGCCAGAGCAGTGATTCGAACTGATGAAGTCTGACCAAAACAGGATGGTGCTTTTTTTTTTTTTTAATCCCTGCTAAGAGCATACTCTTATTGGGTTTGGCTCTATTAGCTATCTGAACCACCTACATGCACTGTACACCACAATAACACACTTTGAGACATAATTTCCATCTGCTATGCTTTTTACTCACAAATGTCAATAGCAGGTGTTAAACCTGAGCACTCAGGAAAGAGAGGAAAAAATATGACTACATCATATACTGTGCCTCCAGAGAGTATTCACCCTCTAGTGATTATCTGTTTTCTGTACTGCGACATTTTAATTTAAGTATATTAGAATGGGATCTTTTTGAAGTGATGTTGTATTCACCCCCTTCCTTTTAACAGTCTCACTTAGAACTAGTATTTAATTTCCTTGAGCACTCACATTAAATATGTTAAACAGGGTACACCTATGTTAATTTCAAATCTACCTGTGGCCAATTGTATGGTTGCACAGTGAATAACTTTGCGAGGTCTCACAGCTCAAATCCCAAATGAGATCGGCTCTGCTGTCATTAGGACCAAGGAACTGCCCATGAAGCTTCATGTTGGGGTTGTTAAGAGGAAAAAAAAAAGATGGAGAAGGGTATAAGAAAAGATCAGCACAGCTTTAAACCCTCTTAGAAGCACTGTGAAATCCATTTTAACATAGTGGAAAAAATATGGCACAACCCAGACACTACCAAGATCAGGCCGTCCTTGAGTACATGAGCAAGAAGGGCAACTGTCAGAGAAGTGTCCAAGAGGCGAGCTATGAGCTATAGGAGAACCTCTTCAGAGATATGGCCTCTATGGGAGAGTGGCCAGAAGGAAACCACTTCTGAGAAAGGCTAACATAAAGGTACGTCTGGAGTTTGCTAGTAAGGTATGTCACAAAATCTGAGAACTTTTGGAAAAAGATTTTGAGCCATTTGGTCTTAAGGAAAAGCTTTATGTTTAATGGAGACCAAATACAGCCCAACACCCAGGTAACACCATTCCTATCATCAAGGATAGTGGTGGTAGCGTCATGTTCTGGGGTTGCTTTTCAGCAGGTAAAAAAAATTGCTTTGAGGAATGGGAGAAAATGCCAAAATCAAAATGTGCAACACAGATAGAGAAATATCTGAGACAGCTCAAAGCTCTAATTGCTACAAAAGGAAATTATACTAAGTATTGACACCCTTGGAGGGTGTATACTTACCAGTTTATCAGTGTTTAGATTTTTTTTAAAATAATTCTCTAAATAACATACATCTAAATAATATATTATAAATGCAGCAAATAAAAAAAAAAATTCAAATGCAGCAGATAAAAATCTCACTTTAATATTTTAAAATACTTAAATTTGATGTTGCAACACAGCCACAACCACGACATGCATACTCTTATAATTAAAGCATGCCATGCATAGAAGACCCATGATTTCTACAACTCGATGTCAAGGGTTCAAATTCTTCTGCCTGCTCTGGGTGATGTGTATCTGTCTGAAATGTCAGAGCAGCTGCTTCTGACTTAGTAGTCACCAGGAAGAAAGGGTGGCACTTTGCCAATAGACACTCCCTTCCACTGAACAAGCACCAGAAAGCTAGTCATCTTAAAAACTTCTCTATAGCAGACTATAGAGAGTCTGCTGCTTTTTGTAAGCTCATTATAGACAGAATAATTCAGAATTATCATTACTATTACTGAAGTGTGATTTACACACTTGTGATTTTTTTTGTGATTTTTTTGTCATTCATTTTGTGATAACTGAGTAACATGTTCTGACTCATTTGAGTCTTGCATGTTAGAGAAGAAAGCTGTCAGTTTTAGATACTACTGTGGGCCAACCAACTATCTCCATATAACCCAGCTGTAACAATTAGCAAATGACTGATATAAAAGACTTATATATGATTAATATATGTAAAATAAAGTTAAAATATCACAACAGAGTTGTCAGAGTTGATTCTGTTTATTCTGTATTTGTATTTTGACATCTGGCTTTCATCATGTACATGGTGTTTAATGAAAGAAATACCCTATAATACTGTATTATTTATTTTAAATGTTTTTATTAAACGTATGCGTAACAGAAAAAAACAGTGCATTAGAAAATGTGAGCTAATGCCAATGCACATTAACACTGTAGCATAAAGTGCTAAAAAAAAAAAAAAAAAAAGACTTTTCATGAATTAACACTATGACACATCAGGATATTAAGATTCTGTCATTAATATTTATTTGTAAAAAATCATTCAAAGCCCCAATCAGGAATGATTGTATCATTAACAAGTTTTAGTAGATTTGTTGTCCCCAAAACTGTCTTGCTAGTTGTATCAGTTTCAGACTGGGACTCAGATCAGGACTTGAAGCCAATTTTCATTATTTTTTTATTATTATTATTTTTAAATACTATTACAATGTCCTGGTAAGATTAATTCACCAACTTAAAAAGGCAAGTGCAATAAGGTCTGTGTTTTAAGTAATCCTGCTCTATGGTATCCAAAGTAAACTAGTTACAGTTTCTGTATCTTGAAAAAAAAGAAGCTTTTTCTGAAGTTAAATACTTTATTTTAGATGGATATTTTCACACATTCAATCCAGGACTGACATCATGCATATTTTGCAGGGTGTAAAAACACTATTTAGGGGGCAGAGTCCACTAACTGAGGTGATATTTTAAAATAAAATTACACAGACTTTTCTGAACACTGTAGCAACAATTTTAACTGTCCATTAACTGAGCAGATATTTGTACAAAATATCCAACAGTTTAAAGAGTCGTGAAGTCTCCTCATGCAATGGACTCTTGCAGTGAACTGAAGAACATCTTGTTTGTAAGGGTCCTCAGGCTGAAATTAAGGCTGGAGCTTGTCTCTGATTGCAACGCTTCGGAGTACTTCATGTCACAGTTTGTGCCTATCTGTGACTTCCTCCTTATGGAGTTTTGTATAGTTTCTGAGGTAAAATAGTACACGATAGGGTCAAAGCAACAGTTGGTTACAGCTATGCACAAGGCGATTGGATAAATGGTCCTGACCACAGTTTCGGCTGCACAGCCTTCCAAGGTTTTGGTGCGCACCAGTGAGTAAAACACGAGGTTGACATTATAAGGAATGAAACAGAAGCAAAAGATAAATAGGTGCACCATTATCATACGTAAGATCTTCGTTTTGTTAAGCTTCCCACCTCGAGTGACTGCCCGTGGCCTCCTCAGAGTCTGAAGAACCATTGCAGAACAGACAACATTAAGGAGCAGTGGTATGAAGAAACCCACAGTCTCTATGAAAATCACCACCTTGGATAGATGAGACTTCCACTGCTTTGAGGAGAAGTTCTCAAAGCAGAACTGGGCAGAGGAGTTGTCACTTTGGCGGGGGGTAGAGTCCAGCAAGAAGCCTGTTGGCAGACTACCCGAGAGCACCAGCACCCATACTGCTACGCATACTATCTTAGCATTGCGCTTGGTCCGAAGTTCCCGTGAACGGAGAGGGTAAACGATGGCCAAGAACCGGTCCACACTGATGCAGGTGAGAAAAAGGATGCTGCCATACATATTTGTGTAGAATAGAGAGACTGACAGCTTGCACAGCAAACCACCAAACGGCCAGTCCTGCCGAATGAAATAAAAAACCCGCAATGGTAGCGTGAGAACAAACAGCAGGTCTGACACCACCAGGTTCATCATATAGGTTGTCGTTTCATTACGAACTTTCAGCGTGCAGGAAAAGATGTACATGGCTATTACGTTCATAATAAGTCCCACCACAAAGACAATGCTGAACACTGTGCTGTAGAGCGGATACTTGAATCCGTCATTCTTGGTGCACCCTTGATTAGTCTGGTCCGAGCTGTTAGAACTGTTCCAGTTGCTGAATTGGAAGCTGTCCCATTGTGGAGATGTATTGTCCATCTGTAAGGTGATGTTGTGCATCCCTACAGGAAAGAAAGGTATTGTATTGGGTAGAAATTATACAGCAGATATATTGTGGAGGGAATTCCCTTGATGCAGGATCCAGAATGAATGGTTGGTAGGACACAAAGCAAAAGGGAACAGAAGCATTCCTTTAAAGTGTCTTTGACCAAAATGCTCTTGCTGCTCGGGACACAGAGATCTCTTTCATATGCTTGCTTTCAGGGCAGCATGCCGTTGCAAGCATTCAAACGCTTCCCCTCAGCATTCTTCAGTAGAGACACTGGGGTGAAAGCAGTCCTCCCTAGAGACAGGAGACAAGCTGTAGCTTCCGCCTCTCCTCCCCCCTTCTTTACCCCTCTGCCCTTTGCGTATTCACCCCAAAGGTAAGGAGCTTGTGCCGTACTCACTCAGAATCTCCAGCTCAGACAACTGTCTGTGACAATTCATTTAGTCCATGAGAATCATGCAGAGCCACAAGTCAACAATGGTAAAATAAAGTCTATTGAAATATATCTTCCAGAAGACAAAACATTACATCAATCCAAAATCACTGACTATAGTATATCCAAAGTGATCCAGTAGCTGTTACTCCTTGTGTTTTGAAATATTCCAACACTTCAAGTAGTCTCTTTTGTTTTGTGCAATCAGACAGCTGGTCCTGTTTAAGCAAAGGCACGCTGAAAGCACCTGCGGACTACAACACGCTGTGCTCCCGCAGCATGGATCCAACGCAGTGCCTCAGCATTACTCCCTGAGTGTATGACAATGTGAACTCACTACTTCTCTTCTCTTCAGGCTATTTCCTGCCCTCTGCCCCACCCCTCTCTCTCTCTCTCTCTCTCTCAGTCTCACTGCCAGCAACAGCCTGAGGAACATTCTGTTTTGAAAGTGTGTGGAGGTGGGGGTGGGGTAATATGTGGCATTTGTTATCGCATCAAGTGCTTTTTTCTGCCCACTCTCTGTTCTCTTCACTTTCATTGTGTTAAGTGGAAACTGGTGGTCAATGGCCATTATATGTGGTCTAATATTCATGTTAAAAAAAAATAAAAATTCTGTCAGGGTAGACATTTGAGAGTTGGTTGGAAGGAACAGATCATTTTGAATGTCTTGTAGAAATATGTTTTGTCAAAAGGACTTGTTTTCCTACCAATGAGTGTGAAATTCCCTGGCATCTTGCAAGGAGAGTTTTTGACCACTATGACTCGTGTGTGGGCTGGAGTAGGTCATCACGGTCACTGAGCTTTCTAAAAGAAGAGTTAAGGACCTGGGGTGGAGGGTAGACTTAATCACGGTTTGTTTGCAAGCTTTTGTTTTGTGGTATGCTTTTGTCCTGCCACTTTACTGAACTATGCTCAAGTGAAACTTGGCTGCTTTCTTTGATGCCCCACTGTCCACAGATCAGTGTGTTAAACATGAGCTTTTGTTATTAATGACTTTAACAGGGAGAGGGACACAGCTGCAGATTTCCGATTTCAAAGGATCTTTTATTGCAAAGTTGGCTAACTATCGGCTTTTTATCTAGATATAATTTGCATAAAATCATTAGTTTGCATTGTTCTGGAAATTATTTTCAGGGATTTAATTCAATTCAGTTTAATTGATTGACTGAGCCTTCTCTTCTTTGCTTGTGGAACCTTGTGGACCTTACTAAGTTAAACTGAGATGCTCATTAATTTAAACCAAGATAAACTTTAAACCCTTATTGTTCTGCAATCTGAATCTGCAAACTTGCTCAAATAATTTTTTTTCGTTCTGAAAATGTGATCATTTGTGAAATCATGTGATCATGTGGTTGTAATTATAAACACTATTTAAACAGCTAAAACTGCATCTATAAATTTAAGGCTCTATGCATATTGCACATACGCACATACACGTGCACACATTATGACAAGTAGCAGCTTGCACATGTACTAAGTTGCAAAAGCACATATATAGTAAGACAGGAAGACAAAAATCTTCCTTCATTTTGAGAGCTCACGTCTGTACGCAATCTGAAATTGCCTAATCCAATACCTGACCATAACAACTTGGTAATATGCTCCCTAACCATAAACCTAATCATAAACTTAACCGTAAGCCTAAGTGTAATCAAACTGTAACCCTGAGCAAACACCACCTCATTCCTTAACCCACAGACATAAACTCCCACTTTGCCTCAGGGACCTGTACATCGCTCCTAACAATGGACACCTTTGCATTGTAATATTTAACAAATTTTAACAGGCTAAAAAAAAAAAAAGGGAACAACATGAACAATCGTTAGCACAAGTTTTGTACTCAACATCCTCTTGTAAATTTTAGACCACTCCTTCATGTATCACCCACTTCACTTCTCGTATTAGTTAATATTATGAAACATTTAATTGTGTATTAGTGCCACGTATTATGCTACTGTGTGAGTTTAGACTCATCCACTGTGATGACTGAATGAGTACACATCCAAAAGCATTGTGCAAAGCTTTCTGCTCTGTGATTGGCAGTGAACTCTGACTCATACAAATGTGCCAGCGCCTGTTTTGAGTCACTGAGCCAGACTCTCCAGGCCTTCATCTCATTTTCTTTATAGTGTGTCTATAATACCTGTGTAACTACACATGAACTTCTCATGCAACTATAGTGATAAATATAACTATATTACTGCATTATATGCACTGTCACAGATGGATTGCAGACATACATCTTAATTTTGTATCTAATATTTTGCATCTAAGATGTTCTGTACTGTTCAAACATCTGAAATTAACTCCTCTATAGTTGCCAGTAAGGACTATGTGTAACTACACAAGCATTACAAAATGCTAGAGGTGTAATGCAATGACACTAGCTATATCTGTATATTGCTCAAAATATTCAAAATATTCATATTCGTAAGTATATTTGCGCACACACTTGCAGGAAAGAAAAAAAACCTCCCGCTCACATGATTTTTTTTTTGTCCCGATGCACTCCTTTAGTCCAAATAGATGTCCTGTGGACCCTTCTGGCAAAAAAAGAAAAAAAAAAACTCCTATTCGCCTTCTTGTTCCTCAGTAACATGACAAGCTGTGTTTTTTGTCGTATTAAATTAAGAGAAAGAAAAAAGTGAGGCTGGTGAGGTCAGGGAACCACTATTTATAGCTGCAATAATGTAAGTGATAACAGGAACTTGTTTCATGGCCGTTCCGCAACATTAAAGGTAACTATTAACGGATAAAAAGTATGAAGGTTTATTCATTATTTAATAAGAACAAATAATCATTGGCAAATTGCTGTGGTTTGCTCATCTGTACAAATGACTAGATGAGAAATATCTGGAATGTTACTGAAAATGGATCAGATGAAGCAGTTTTAAACAGTTCTGAGCTCTCACGTTACCAGTCATAACAATGTTATTTACTGTTTACAAATGTAATGGGAATGTTAACAGACAGCTGAGGACATATTACATTAGTAACAAACCCTCAAGGTAATCCTGTCTGTGTTATATATACCAGATGTCAGTTTTCTTTTATGGAGCTAGTTGCTCACGCACTCCACTCAATAGTTTTGACGTGGTGAGAATATAAATCAGATAAAGCGCTGTTTTGAAGTCGCTGCTGACAATGTGAAACGTGTAAACATGTACGACGTGGCCATTGTTCCCTCTCCCCTGCGGTTTTCTCCACATACACATACCATCGAGGTCAAGGAGCTGCCACGCTTAAAGCCTTTAAGACAACTGAGCATGACGACTAAATGAAACACATGTGGTCCCAGGTCAGTTAAACCACCTACAATGGCAGGAAACACCAAGGCTGAGACACCGAGCCAGTTCGCTGTTATTCTGTCTGTGACACGTTCACTGTGTCTTACGTAAATTGTGTTTAATGTTGTGTGGCGTCTTCCAGTCTCTTATATTTACATACACTCTAGGTTACTTACTTTATTCTTTATATGTTTGCTTTTGTCTTTTTTCACTTCACTTTCACTTCATACCCCAGTGCTGTTGAATTCTCACATTCTGCTTGGTCAGAAGATGATTAATGTTCTACAACATCAGATCTGACATTAGTTCCAACTGTAAATTAAATCACATGTTTATATTAATGCGCTTGTTCTGATATGTTATCTTTTCTATAGTAAGGATGTAAGGATGCTCCACGTAATCTGAGCCTAATACATAGATAGTCATTTTAATGTGTTGTTATTTAACATAGAAAAACGTATAGTCATTGATGTTTTCTGTAAGGAGATGTTTATTTTATATTTATGGAAGGAGTCACCAGTGTCAGTGCTTTGTAATAGTTACCAGTAAAGCTGTAACCTTAGTTAACCTTTTTCACCAAAGTCTTCAGGACAGAAGACTTTGTGTTTTCTGTTTTCTCAGTAACCTGACAACATGAAAATAAATGAGAAAACACTGTGTTTTATAATCTTATTAACTTCCAGAGACCGGTGATGGAACGACCAGCTGCTATAACGTAAGTGATATCAGGAACTAAAACTTGTTTCATAGATATACCACAACACTAAATGTAACTATAAATGGATAAAATGTATGATGTCGTTCTTTATTTACTAAAAAACATGTGATTGCAACCCAATTGCTGTGGTATAAGAGGAATAAAACACTTTGTTGTTATTATGAAAATAATAACAGCAACTCTGTTTCGCATCAGGCAACCTCACACCACTCCACTGTTGATTATTTCCTTAAAACAGCATCCCTCAAATGTTTTATTTCACATTCATTAAATTGTTTTAATAACAAAATTATATGAATGGCTGCACTGAAGTCCAAGATGGTCCATTATGATTTATAAGGCATGTCTTGACATCCTTATGGTTTGTTTAAAGAAGTGTCAAGCTTCCACGTGCCCTCTTACATATGCCTCTTGATCGAGCACATTTACAACAGCCAAATAACCAGAGCTCCAAACATCTGCTAACTTTTATCTCAACATATCCCTGAATCCCTGAACTCAGCAAATCTATTCCAATGTGAGATGTTTACTTTTCTCACTAAGGTCACTTAAGTCAGCTGGTAGTGCCAGGGAGGACAGAAAGTGTGGAATTTACAGTAAGAGCCAAGATTCTTTAGGGCTGCACAGTATAAAGCACAACCTTCCACGTCAGCGCAGTTGAAGAAAGCCTGAGTTCATCTTGGGTTTTCCACATCTGTAGAAGAGAGAAATAAACTGTAGTGCCGCTTGTCTTTGGACAGAAGATGTAGTACGGCCAGTGGAAGTCAGAGATTTGAAAATGCTAGATGTTATATATGGAGCACAGAATTATGGGAATTATGGGAAGCATCTGTGCCAGCAGTCTTTGATAAACAACTAGAAGCTATGATTATGACACACATTATTTCCATTTTGCTTTACAAAACAAGCTATTTGAATACCCTGTACGTTAGAGACCAAAGGGTTGAACGTTAATGTGCTGAGTTTATTCAAAGTCCTAGATGAATTTGCTTTTTATCACGGCACAATGAATTTGTTTGCTTTTGAAAAGATACCATGTGTACCTGGGATATGTGTTTATTGACGATATAGATGATTTGGTATTCAGTTGGTGAACTGGTTTTGTTGGAGTTTTATTATTTTTCATTACATCACAGCTAATACTACACTTTTAAAATATCCTTTTTTGGAAAAAAAAGTTTATAAAGTTAAAGGTTATACACCAACCACAGTTTGAGAAATGTAAAGTGTTGCTTAAAGATATAACAATATGTACTTTATAATCCCAAGATCTTGAGTTGTTGTCTATAAAATATCCCTTGCAACCTTGAGCTGATAGTTTACTCATTGCAAAATCATGTAATCATGTTCCGATGTCACACTTTAATGTCAGTCTTAAAAGACGGTATGACACCAACAACATTATTAGGTTATGTAAATGATCACCATTAACTGAAGTTGTTTTCAGAACTGTTTGTTGGTTGGCGTCATGGACAAGTAGTAAAAATTTAAACATTACTAAGGTTAAATTACATTGGTGTAACCAACAACATATAATTTATCAGTAGATGATGATCACTGTCATTTGCAGGCCACAAATGCTTCAAACTAGGAGTCACTCCACCATCTTCTAGATCCAATTTAACCCATTATCCACTATAAAGATCCTAAAAACATATCCACAGCAGCATAATAAAAGAAAGAATTCTCAAACCACCATGCTTCAGTGTATTATACGGGTGAGTTATTCCACACCTGCATATTCACGGTGGGTATACATGTATGAACAGAGCTTTAAATGCTCATAATACTGTTAGTACATGAATCACCTAAAATAAAAAGGAATCAACATTCAATGTGCCAAGTACTGGAGGACAGGAGTACATCACAAGACACCAACAGAAATTAGCAAATTTTGTTTTTAATAAGGATTTTGCCTGACTTTATTCAGAAGATGTTTATGTGTACTATGTGGATATAATGCAATCTAAGTCAAAAGGCATGAAACTGAAACAGCGGAACTTCCACCTCAGAAGTGTGAAGTTAGCACTATTTCATTTTTCGTAAAGCTGATTTACACGAGAAGGCTAACTAATGTAAACCTTGACTAGATAGACTTCAAATCATAGAATTTCTTTAATTGCTGCACTTATTATATTGCATATGTATGTATGTATTTTTATATATATATATATATATATATATATATATATATATATATATATATATATATATGTGTGTGTGTGTGTGTGTGTGTGTGTGTGGGTGGAATAGACAGTTGAGAGTAATTTGCTATCTATATATATATACTACATATATAGCATTTAGCAGATGCCCTTAACCAGAGCGACTTATCGAAGTGCTTTGGAGTCTCTATCAAAAACACTTCTTCATGCTAGTTCACTAGCTCAGGGACTAATAATGGCCATCAAGAATATGTTGTGAAAATCAATCATTTTATATTATTGGCATTAATTAAAGAATATAAAAAAAATAAAGAAAGAGAGCCAACACAAACCCACAAATTAAGACAAATAAAACTAATCTTTCAATTATAACATGAGAACTGTTGCTGTATAAACATAGGACGAGCCAGTCTGTCTGCACATAGCTGCAATCCATAAACAAATGCCTGAAGTGACGGAAGATTTAATAAGCACTCGCTTATTATTATTAATGTTATATATTATTCAATATTTTTATTAGCATGGAAGTGAGTCTACATAATGTCCACTTCTGGTCTACCCTGATCATTCAGCTGTCTGTGCACTTGAACTTTTGTGGAGTTTTGTGGGTGTCACTACATGCAAATGACGTGTGTCAAGAACGAGATTTACACTTTACGGGTGATCAAGATTATGCACACATGCATGAAGAAAATCTTTAGTAAATCAGGCAGAAATTTTTTTCTGCAAACATTTACACACAACTTCACTAAAAAAAATTGAAAGATGAGGCCCAATGTTATGATGTCACATTGTCCGTTGAAACTCACCCCTAGGCGTGAAGTCCTACTTACTTTAGAACTTGTGTTTCTGTTGGCTTTAAGACTATGACTACGTCTGTTCTTTCTACACAGGATTGGCCGGAACAGTTGTAGCTGATGACCGTTACATGATTACATGATTCATTTTCATTGCGTAAACAATCAGAACAAACAGACACATGGTAATTTCTCTTTACAAGGCCTTTATTTGGTCACTATCAGAGCTCTGGCATTAAAACCACAAAAGTATTCACCAACTGAACAAACCACAAATGGATACTAACATCAGTGTACACTTCTTTTGTTTTCTAAAGCAAATTGGACCAAAGTGAAACGGGAAGTTAGTTTCATCATTTTTGTAAAATTGTGACGCTAGATTTGATATTGAGCAATTCTTTTTACTTGCACGGTTTCTTTTTTCTTTTTTTTTGACAATGCGTCATTAAGCGAACCTCTCATTATTTTTCAGTGTTTTCATTTCTTGTGGCCATGGCTGGGAAAATATAAAAAGCAAACCATGAGAGGGAGTTGTCCTTCTTGTAGTCAAAACAATGGGTATGTTTACTCATAATTTCCTGGTTACAGAAACTATGTTTTACATAAGGGTTGCCATTGTCTTACTCTGAGATTAAAAACCATGATGCACCTCTTTCACTCAACCCCTGAGCACTGAGAGATTTTAGATGTGCTCAACTAACTCTATATACAAATCTGTCTGTGCTTGTACTCAGTTGCACAGCTTCATTCCTAATTCATACATTTTTATGATTCTTATGCAGATAACACATACTTTGCTACACTATAGAGACAAATAGAGAGGGAGAGGAGGAACTGGATAGCCTTACACAATGAATTTTATATAGGGTTGCGTCAGTGTAATAAGTCCAGTGGGAATCATTTAGTATCATGTGACTGATGTTAAGTCAAATTAAACTGCCATTTTCTCTCACTAAAGGAAGAGCTGGAAGCTAGAACACAATTGCGGGTTTAAATGGATTAAATATATTCCGTATAACATTTGAAGTTGTCTGGCTTTATGCACCACATGTACGTTATTTGATGAGAATGACAAAAAAGATGACATGCGAGCAGGATTAGTAATTGAAGATTAGTGTCATGATGCATTATAAGGCAAACAGCTTTAGAAAAAAGTTTAGAGCCTGTTATAATATTCTGTGCTTAACTGAATTTACAGCTCCAGTCTATTTGTAGAGCACACATGCATTTTCTTTTGCTACAAAATGACACACATACAAGCTGATATGCTACTTTTAAATCTAGAACATAATTTTCTGCCTTCTGACTATGAGCTATAAATAATACAGATGAGAGTGTCTGGGAAAGATATGATTGTGGGCAGCACCAAAGGTAAAGGATATCCTGTTTTGATACACGATGAAGTAATAAAAGCATATCACAGTGATCATTTGCCCATCCCACGAGATGGGGCAATCTCAAAAAGGCTCAATGCTCTCTAAAGATAATCGATATCGCTGTGCATGCGCAAATGGTGACCTCAGAGAAGTGAAGTGGAAATTCCGGTATCAGATTATAAGTCTCACAGGTTGAAGCAAGGCACTTCGTGTGTTTTAATAGGATACTGCCATCTACTGGTGTGATCTTAGCACTCTTAAACCATATAGCAAAAACTGGGCTGTTTTTTCTTTGAAGGCAAACTCCACTCTGAAACACATTAAATATGCTTAAACTGAACTATTTGTGATGTGTTTAGTGATTCTGGTGCTAAACTGTTGGACTGCAGTGTATTTTCATTATTCCTGTGACAAGCTAGCAACAGTCTGTTGCGCTGACATTGCTAATGATCAGGTTTCATTGTTAGCTCCTAAAAACAAAAGAGGAAGAGCTTTTTATCTGACTCAACATTTTCCAGTAATGTTTAATATCATATTAATGAAAAATGGTGAATATAGAGTAATGGAGACAGCAAACGCTGAACTCAAAGTTCCAGAATTCAGTGCAGCTATACGACGCAGATATGCCGAGTTACAGCAGAGATTCGGCTCAGCTAGTTAGCGATCTACGAGATGACAACTACGATGGGGTTGATGGTGGCGTTGGCATTAGAGTTGATGCTTTAGAAGATGATCTGTTTGAGCAGAGTGTACAAATAAAGTGGTGAGAGAGCTGGACAGACTAAAGCACTGCTGCATCAGTCTCTTTAGGTAGAGATGAAATATCGCAATTAACTGCTCAGTGAAGGTATAGTTTGTATAGTTGATAATAAAAATAATAATAAATAAATAAAAACAAAATTAATTTTCTCATGATGTCCATTTTTTCCCCAACCAAAATCCATTTAAACACACAACACTTCGTAATCATGACCTCCAAACTTGTAAGCACAAACTTCTGATGAGGACTTGAAGGCAACATGGTGCCACTAACCAAAGTGAAATTAGATAGATAAAAGAAATTTAAACCAAAAAAAAAAAAAAAAAGTCAACTCAGAATTCCAGTTAAGATGAAATGTTAATATGGGACACAAATAATAATGTTATAAAACATTACCACAGATGATTAATTGGATATTTTCAGACCTTTATTCCAATACTATCAGTAAGTGTAAGCCAGGCAAGTTTTTTTTTTTTTAATTAAATCTGCATCTAGTGAAGAAGGAAAGGGAAGGTGGTATCGGTTG
Source organism: Pangasianodon hypophthalmus (assembly GCF_027358585.1). Lineage (NCBI taxonomy): Eukaryota > Metazoa > Chordata > Actinopteri > Siluriformes > Pangasiidae > Pangasianodon > Pangasianodon hypophthalmus. The sequence goes on along the minus strand of NC_069723.1, from coordinate 15,257,749 downwards.
CAGGTTTGTATTAGACCTTGTTAAGCAAGACATGGAAAATGGAGTTAATCAGCACACCATCACTTGGCAAATAACAATACCGCTGCCTATATAATGTACATTTGTGTAGTGGAGGAAAAAAAAAAAAAAGCTGTAACCACCTCAAGTGTCTGATGTAATAGTTTTCCTTAGAGAGTGTGAACCCCTTCACTGTAAACATGACAAGAGATCAAACACAATCATAATATATTCTAATGTAAGAGACTCTTGATAAGTCTGCCATTAAACATTTTAGTTCAATTAGTAAAGATATTCCCACAGAGTATGTATGAATGCCATAACAAGAGTTCTATCACTTCATTTCTAACTCTAAGTGCTATAACAGATGAACTATCTGATTATTTAAGTCTTTGAATGATCAAATTTGTCATAAACACTTGTAAGACTATCCTGACTCTTTTCTCTATGTAACAGAGTATTTAAAAAACAAGTAAGAAGCAATGCTTCAAATCAACACCAAAAAATTATAAGTGACTAAAAGAGGACATAATGTCCTTTTAACTTTGTTGTGTAAACACCACCTATGGGAACATATCCTAGTTTTTTCCATGCCTGCCTCAGAAAAATGGCCAGGACTCAGAGATGATGGTGCATATTAAACAGAAACAGGCACATGACTACAACAGACAAAACAAACTGTGACCCTTCAGGTGTAAGGGGAAAAAAAAAAAAAAAAAAAAAAAAAAATCTAATCTGACCATGCTGCTATGAACTTTCAATAAAGAAATTCTAAAAAGAGAAACCACACAGATACAAATTCATACAGAATAGGAGAATAGTAAATAGAAGTCGTGTCCTCTTGCCTGAAAAGAGGTCTAATACAAAGGGATATCACACTGTAAAATTCAAAGCATTGTTTAAATATTTTTCAGTATTGGGTAACTTTACAAAGAAATCAAAGTAAACACGAACACCTTTACAAGTGCTTTAAATGCTGCTGGTTAAGTGGTTAGTTTAGTTATCTACACCTGGAGAAAGCCTCTTCCTTAAAACCTCCTCCTACTGACTGATGGATTCTCTACTAATCTGTACTAGTGGGATGTCTTTCCCTTATTAAATCTGTGGAAAAGGGATTTTACAGAAAAAAAAAGATGAATCCCTTTCAAAGGCACCATAAGGTACCGGTGGTCATTATCCAGTACTGTGAAAAAGTCTCAGGCATCCTATTTTTTTAGGGTGTGTTAGTTGTTTGTTTTCTGCTTTACCCAAAAAATTTAATGTGTGTACACTGTTAAAGAAAAAACATAATACATAATTGGCCACTTTCCAGATAAAACCATAATGGAGTCAGTTTGGTGTACTGGGAACAGCCAGCAGCCTCCAGAAAAGACTGTAGCAGGTTGTTCAAGCTGCAAGAAAAACTTACCAGCCAATCTGCAGTTTTAAAGGCAAAGGACGGTACGGCAGATAATGATTTGGCTTAGTTTACACCAAATATAGGTCTGTTTTAGTATTACTGCTATTTATTATTCCATGCCAGAGAGAAAAGCAATTGCACTGGGGGGAAAATATGAAATGCAATACACAGGCAGTATTGCTTTTCATTTGTGACGTGAGGACAATGTGCCTGCCGCACCGGAAAAAAACAATCAATAGGGGATTGGTTTAAGAAATAAATTCTGATTTCTGATCAGAAGTGAATGCTGTATGCAAAGTCTCGGTTGCATTCCATTTCAGTTTCATCAGTGCACTGCAGTCGTGCCACACTGAAATGCAATCGCTGTCCAATTACAGCCCTAAGCCGTATACGCCGGGGCATTGCTGAAAAATGAAATGCACCGAAGCAGGGAATTATATTCAATTCTGATGTGAAGTCAGCATTAAATTCTTTTAAAAAGTCCCTTCTGATTGTTTTTCACTAAAGAGATAAAGCAAAGTAAAAGCAACACAGTGAAGGTTTTGCTTTCCAGTGTGACAAATGAAAAGCAATATCATTGGCATCTTGTATGATTGCTTTTTTATCTGGCACGGAATCATCACCATACGTTATAGTCGTTTTTATATGTAGGAACGGTCATCATTTTTTTATTTATTTATGCTTTAAGTGCCTAAGACTTTTGCACAGAACTGTATAGTTGTTTGCCTACCCAGCAGCCTACAAAACCACAAATGCATTTTGTTGTTATTCTGGGAAGTGCAGCTTCAAAGCATCAGGGCCAAGTGGTCAGCCTGTGGAGTGGTTTATCCAAACCAAGGACGTTCTGCCTTGCTCTTTCACATACCATGGAACACTGCCTACTTCTGGCAAAGCTGATCCACGATTGTTCTCCAGTTGTCTCTCTACTCAGCTCATGCTCCGGCTTAGTTTTTGAAGGCCCCATAGCGACTAGCTTTGCTAATAAAGTTCTTCAACAGGTCATGGTCCATGTCTGCAAAGGCCTGGGTCTGAGTGACGGCAGTCAGGTGGTTGACGCAGAACTTGAAGCAGAACTCTTCCAAGTCCTCAAATGAAGAAGAAGCAATTTAACCAAGAAATACATGTCTTGGGGCTTGATGTTAAAATGTGAAATGTAGAATAACGGTTTTGACAGTGGTTTATCTTGTAATGTGACTGGTTAAATGTTAAACATGTCAAAGTGAAACTCATCTAGTATGCTGAGAAAGGCCATTATAAATCATTATCAAAGTTGTTTCTTCTCTACCACATGCCAGAGCCACCACTAAGGGAGACTGAAGCAAGCACACAACCAAAGATTAAGAGTTCCCTAGTAGGTGAAAACTGGCAACCAAACATTACTAACTTATTGGAGGTTTAAAGCATACTTCTGTACTGGATTAAAAAAACCTGTACAACTATAAATATGGCTGTAGATCTAGGCCATTTGATATATTTCAAATGCTTTCATAGATTATTTCAAAGTTTCTCTTGTAAGTTACATATGAACTACTTGAAAGGTTAGCCAACATACACTCAATGCACACATGAAAAACTGTACTTTTTGGTTTTAATAATAATAAAAAAATAAATATAATAAATAACAACAATAATAATTTGAACATGTAGAGAACTGGCAAAATTTGCAGGTCAATCTTCATAAACACAAGCAAAATTCCTTATAGAAACCCACTGTTCCACTTTTGTAAACCGTTCTGGGACACGAAGCATCAGTGTGCTAATGCTGTACGAGATATGTCTAAATATGCGGGATTACACAATGATGTTATTCAGAGGACATGCTTCAGTGTTGTACATGGGAAACACATCACTGACCTACCTGGCACTGTAACTTACGCTTACACTCATTTGTGTTTAGCAAGCAGAAGATTCTCCACAAGGGGGCACCGTTGTCATTTATGCAGCCTTTGACTGTGAGCATCATTGAAGACACTGAGGCAAGTAAAGTACATGGAATACTACATAACAATAGAGCTTTCTATCAGTGACAATGCGTGCCATTCTTTACACTGTCACTGGCATTGTTTTGTTACTAATATGCGATAGCTGGGACATTAATAGTTACACTACATAAAACAGCAGAATGCCTTAAAAGCTAGCCATTCTGTACAAGTACCTCTGCACTTTGCAGTGTGTTGAGAGAATGTCTGCTCTAGAAACCTGACCTTGCAGATAGCATGATAGCATATGGGATGCGAAGTGCTTTGTCTACAGTGTGACTGCGTAGGAGCGTGTGTGTGTGTGCTTACCCGTGCCTCATACTTGACAGCAGCAGATAGCAGTGTGATGGCATTCTCTTCCGAAATACCTCTTTTAATGGTTTCCTGGCACAGCCTTTTTAGACGAGTTTCTCTGTAGTAGGTAGCAAGATCTAGAAGACCTGAACACCAGAGAGCCAAGAGTCAATGTATTAACTCTTACAAGACCTAGCTCTCATTTAATATCCAATATAATATATATCACATTTTATATACATTGATATGTAATATCATAAAGCCTAGGGTCGCAGATACACTATCAATCAAAATTTTGGACACCCACTCTTAAGAAGGGTTTTCTTCATTTTTACGATTTTCTACTACTTTACAATATTAAGGAAGACATTATGAAATGACATTATGAAATAATATACATCTAATTATGCAGTGACCAAGAAAATTGTTAAATCAAATCTATTTTATATGTGATTATTATCAGTTTTATTACAGTTTTTACTATCAGATTATTAAGCCTTGCACATTCTTGAAATCATCTCGATAGGAAGCCACCCAGGAGTCTTTTCTTAGTTCCCAAATAAGCCAAGCACTTGTTGGCTGTTTTCCTATGTTCTATACAAAAACTTCTTGCTCAGAGAAACAATTTGAAGTAAAAACTATTCATGAAAAAATAAACTCAAATAAATTAATAAATTCATTTGACTGGTAATGTATGATTCTTTGATATCTGTCTGCAATGATTACAGCGCAGTTTCACAGTACATAAGGAGTATTTACACAATCAGAGAGCTGAGATAATGGCATATACAGTGTATGGCAATAAAAAAGGTATGTAAATGTCTGAGTTTACCAATGGCATCCTCTGGTGGCAAGTTAATAGTGTCAGTGTAGAGGTACTCCAGGAAGGCCCGGTACACCATGTAGGAGAACTGATGGATTTCGATGGCTTCATCATCAGTCTCATTTAACAGCGCACGAAAATGCTCACACCTTTTAACACAGAAATATATGAATCAGATATGAAAGCATATCCTTGTTATTCGAAATAGAGAACATATCCAGATGCCTTAGGACTAACTTCTTTAAAACTGTCTGCAAAAGTGTTCATGAATGTGTGTTCTTTTTTTCTGGAAGGTTTAGTATGACTACTTCTTTGAGCAGGCTGCAGCATGTATGCATTACTAACATTACTTTGGTTTTTCTGTTTTGCATTGCCTTCAGGAAGTAGGTTTTATCTATTCAGTGGCTGGGAAAAAAAAAATCCCCCACATTCTTATTGTTAAAAGGGTAAAAAAAAAAAAAAAATATATATATATATATATATATATATATATATATATATATATATATATATATAATCCTGTGTACATATATTAAGGTTCGATGAGTTGCCTAGTGCTCATTATAAATAGCCACTAAAAAATAATATTTTGAGGACAGTCCTTTACCTGATTTTGAGCAGAGCTTTGTGAACATGAATACATTTCCCATCAACTAGGAACTTGAGATCTGAAATTTCTGGGCTGTCAAACTCTCTCTTAAGGGACTGAGCCACAGTTAGGTAGTCATCTCCATCTAACCGGAAAAAAAAAAATCTCATGTAACATCATAGGTATTACCAGACAAGGAGTGAAATGATATGAGTGAATGTGAGTGAAGTGATACTAGTGAAGACTAGATTACAGACAGTAAATCATTTTTCTTCAACGTGTGAAACCAAGCTGATCCTCTTCTTACCCACTGTGAGAAGACGCCAGGTTACGGCAGGGGTAGCAAAACAGGCAAACACATCATCCGTGCTGGAGAAATGCGTGCTGTGTGGGAAGGGAACGGCCTGACCTCGACACTGACCCCACATCAGCACCTGACCGCTCTGTGTCTTAGCGGCTGATGTGTGACTGGTGTGACACGCAGCCACTTCCACCATCCTGAGGGATAGATCACACACACACACAAACACAGCAGTTAGCCTGCTCCATTAAAAAGCACCATCAGTGTCAATTCGCTAGTAAGGTGATAAAAGATACAAGACAGAGAGCGAGACTTCACTGGCATTTTTCCTGTGGTCCCGCCACCCATGGTCAAACGTCACTCAAGTGTGGGAGGTTAACAGTAGAAAGATACTCGATTATAGAGTACTCACTTGTCAGTAGAAGATAGAGATATGTAAATCAGCTGACCTTACAGCTCGAATACTTATCTCTAATTACGTAGTGATGATCTTGATCTTGAAGTTAAAGCTACATGGTCTTCGACTTACGTCTGTCAAATTACTACTTATCTTTAAAATATGCTAGTAATTAAACATTTCTTTTCTTTCAACTCAGATATGTTTAAAATGAGTCACTGTTAAAGATCATGTTTCTGTTACATACAGGCTACAGCTCTATTTTCACTGTCACTGTTTTACATCAAGATAAAACTCTCCAAGAACTATTAGCTAATCGCAATTACAACGTTTCCAAAAGTGATTTAAAAAATAAAAACACTCTACTGCTATGTCTAGATTTCAGTGTCGATTATCATAAAAACATAATTATAAAATAATGCGCTGCAACAATTTATCTTAATGATCATCTGTATACTCAGTACAATGTCACCACCACAGAGAAAAAACACACACACACACACACACACACACACACCAACCTATATCCACTATTTAAAAAAGCTGAAGTGAAAAATGCAGACATTGTCTATGATTAGCAATGCCATTCAGTGCATTATCTCGCACATGCCGCATGTATAATCAGTGCAGATGCACGGAGATGGAAATGTTGTGTGATTGTGCAAGTTGTTCTCACCTCTCCTTGTCCATGTTGATGAGTGTGGGCAATGCCTGGTTGCTCTTATTTCCAGTGCCTAGCTGCCCATAAGCGTTGGCACCCCAGGCGTAAACAAATCCCTCATCTGTTAACGCCAGGGTGTGTGCATAGCCACAAGCCACCTGGACAGATAAGCCAGCAAAAGTTTACCTTTCCACTAATGTGAAATGTGAACAAACACATGAGTTGGGCAGAGATTATACTGTTAGTGAATTATAGACCTGAAACAATTCAGTGCTTTCCTGTGGAATATAGGACACTGAACCATTTGTTCTATATTGCAAAAAATTTAGGACTGTCTATTCTGGAACAGTTACCCTGCCCTCTGCGGTAGAAAAATGCTATTGCAAGCTAAATTTCACAATGTGGCCTGTGCTGCACACATTAATCTCACAGCTGTGTGCGCACACATTTAGATAGAATTCAAGGCTGTGGCATTAAATGACACAATGCACATTAAGTAGTATACCTAAATAGTGATAACACCAATGATGTCATGATATACTATTTAGGACAGTAGTACTGGTATTGAGTTGGCCCTCAACTCATACAATCAGCAGTTGTGAGGTGAGCTGGAGAGCTTTACTGAGTGCAGGACATTCACTAATGTCTGCTCAAAAAGTCACTAGATATGTCTCTAGGCTCTTTTTTGAAATAAAGTCATTACAAGGGTCTAAAAAGTCACCAAATCTAATGACAAAGTCTCTAAGCTGGCAAGAGTGAATATCACAGTTATGGAGTACCAGCTCAAAGAGCAAAACCTCTGAACTACAGGTTGTCTTTTAGCTACAGTCAGCTTGTGGCAGTCGCTGTAACTGTGCGCATGAACAGCACATTTATAACAAAATTTAGCTAGTCACCTTACATTAGCTAGTTACATTACAAGCCCTGGTTGAACAGAAAACGGTTGTCCCGCTGTGATCTCACAGCATGCTGCATGCGCTGGACCGTGAATGTAGGGCTTTGCCAGAGGCTGGTTTACTCAGTGTATTTTCTGATCTGTGTTCTCCATGTATTTTGTTATCTTATCTGTCTATGTAGTTTTCAGCCTGTAAAACTGTAGCTGAAACCATCACCAGAATATAAAAAGACACAGATCCGACAAGCAAAGGGGTCGAATCACTCACTCTCCCCCAGTATACTGAGTTTGAAAACTCACAAGCACCTCCTGTTAGTTATTACCAAGCTAACATTTAGCAGATAGCTCTCTAGGTAAACAATTTCACAAGTGGGTTACATATAAACACTCAGCAACGAACTGACTATTATCAATCATTCACCAGCTTTCCACCAAATTCAGAAAGAAAAAACTAAAACTACATGAGTCCTGAATCCTCTTATAGTATAATATTAGCTCTTTCACTCTTGCATTTCTATTTGCTTTGTACACTCTCACACTCTCTCTCCTGATTGGCTGCTGCTCCTGCCAATCAGTGTGTAGTAGCTCATTCTGCATGACTGAAGTTGGGGCATGATAATATTTGATTTATCTGACCTGGCGTATGACATGAGCATATACATCCTGCCATTGAAGACCTGACACAGCCCTAACTGTGAATTACTGTTACAGGATTGAAAGTATACTCACAGCAGCTCATTACTATTTTTCTTTAGAAAGACTGTAGTAAGATTAACCTTAAGCTTGTTTTCCTTCCATTATTTGTTACCAGCAAATAAAAACTACAATCTCCTATTGTCCTGTTTTTTTTGTTTTGTTTTGTTTTGGTTTCTGATCTTCCCGAATTTCTCCCTAATTTAGTCATGGCCAGTTCCCAGCCAACACTTCTCCTATACCATATGATAATCAAAGAGGGTGAAGGCTATCATGTGCTTCCTCCAAGACATGCATCTTTTCAATCTGCTGCTCATACGTAATTCGTGAGCTCATAAATGCCCATGATTGGCTGCTGCTGTGACTGATAGAGGAGAGAACGCCACCTCTCCCTCCTTGAGAGAATGGCCAATTTTACTCTATTGGGCTCTCGGCCAGGGATGGCTATAGCATCGTCGGGATTCGAACTTGTGTTCTACGGATGACAGGGCGAACGCTTTTCCACTCCGGAACTTTTTATTTTTTCTACTATTTATAATGACACTCATTCTGTAGATGGAAAAAAAACATATGGGTAGGGTTTTGAGAGCTTAAAGAGCGAAGCTGAGCAAACGTAAGTCATGGTGCCTGATTTACTTCATGGACTTGTTTATTTCCTCACCTGGACAATGTTGATTCCCTGCAGAGCAGCGATACGACACGGTGTTTGTTGGTTGCCGTTATTACCCAGACCCAGCTGCCCATTACAGTTATAGCCCCAGCCATAGATCTGTCAGCACAGGGCACAGTCAGAGCACATAATAGCTATAAATCACAGCCAGGGAGATTATACCATTTATTCATCATAAAACCCTTGATCAGTCTGAATTAGATATAAGCAAACCAGAACAAATCAGGTCATTGCTTTGTATTAGCATACTATCAATCACACGCAAGACTAATTTAACACGAAGCATGGGCTGCGTCACCTCTCCGTTGTCTAGGACAGCCATGGAGCAGAGCTGGCCACAGGCAATGTTCACTACGACCTTGTTCTGCAGGCAGCTGCTGACCCTGCGTGGCGTGGGTTGGTTGGCTGTGGAGCCTGAGCCCACCTGGCCAGAGTTGTTGTAGCCCCAGGCATACACCTGAACATGAAAGGATAAAAGAAAAGTTGGCATGGCTACTAATATACTTAATAAAGGATTCAATGATACCGATGTAAGTAGACCCAACCCTACAGTGGGGCGTAACAGTAGAATATGGTAAATATAGGAAATTCAGTGTCTACAATAATTTAACAGTTCAGTAATGTCAGTATTAAACCAACTACGTTTTTCTTAATTATGTTTAAAAACAGTACCTCTCCTTCAGTGCTGAGAGCGATGGTGTGATGGGAGCCACACGCCACCTCGGTCACCCTCTTATTAATGAGGTTGGTGGACACCAGGGCAGGGATCAGGCCGTGGTTGGTGTTGCCATTCCCCAACTGGCTGTAGCCATTGTGGCCCCAGGCATATACCTCTCCTTCTGCATAGTAAACAAAAAAAGACAGACTGTGGGTTCAGACTGCATATCAATGGAATTCCACAGTAGATTCCCAAAGAGCTTTCCATATTTTAGCATAATTCACTTGTTTAGAAGTAAATAACATCATGCAGAATGGTGTAAATAAAATTTACACAAATCACATTTACAATACATCTATAACATTTAGAAAGACATCTTGTTTGTTATCCATACTACTAATAAAGCTGTGTCATTGAGTTTTAATATACCATGATAAAGACCTAAAAACGATAGTAAATCTGTAACTACTTTATCCATCAAAGCCCTGCATGCACCTCATCATCCTGCATACATTTTCTCTAGCTACACTATATGGCCAAAAAGATCGCATCCATATGTAGGCCTTGCCCAAACTTTTGCCACAAAGTTGGAAGCACACAACTGTATAGAATATCTTTGTATGATGTAATATTACTATCTCTCTTCACTAGAACTAAAGGGCCCAAACCTGTTCCAGCATGACTATGCCCCTGTGCACAAAGCGAGCTCCATGAAGACATCCATTTTAATACTCATGGGTTTTAGGATGTGGTGTTCAAGTGATGGTCCGGTGTTCACATACTTTTGGCCATACAGTGTATTATAGCACCATATCAACAAACTAGCAGCTGGAAATCATGGCAAGTAGCATTCATCAAAGGAAATTGTCCATAATGTATAATATGCATAAGGTACAATAGGTTACATCATTTGCTTTCCGGATCATTAAAAATCGGCTTCAGTGCTAGACAAAACGGAATTACAAATCAGACACCTAGCTTAGATTGCTGGAAACCAAAATTTGCTTCAGTTATCTAGTCCGGGTACATAGGTGAGAATAGGGATGGCCAGTAAACAGAGAGCTCTGTTCAAAAACAGACCGGTATGGCGACCAACAGAGCTGACACTAACCCAAGCCATCTGTCATTCTGAGACAGATGGTGTGGTTTGGGCACCTTACAAGAATGCCCCATGGTTGGTTCCCATTAGAGCTGTATCAGACATGTCCCACTGGACATATAGCTCACATATCTGGCTTGATAACATCTGGAGATTGCCCAGTAGGAGCTGAAATATGCGGCCGGGGATTAGAGATGTTTTGGGCAGACGTTCTCAGCCTGTTGCCACTTCTACCAGCAGATGTAAGAGAAAAATGAATGAATTAGTCCAGGTCATGTAACTGACGTGTGGCCATGAAGTCTCTCTGGTTTGAATCGTTTTAAGTGCAAATCTGTAGGGTTGAACCTAGAAGACTTCATCACTGGTGATGGACAGTGTAGCCACTGTCTCATTTCCAGGCACTTCAAGTTCCTGAATAACTGGCATGTTATTCATCCTCATTTTGTCTGGCATGGGAGGTCATTATCCACACGGGCACCATCGATTTCTATCCGCCCTGGGCTATTCTGGAGCAACAGCCGGTTCAATCTTTCCTTCCCTTCTAGCTCTTTATAAATCCACTGCAATCATTCAACTGTGTATTCTGGTTCAAACTGATATGGCCTTGGGACATTTTAAAAATATTCAACCTCCTTGATTTCCTCATGCTCTAGGCTTGAGTTCGATGCACACATTCATCACAGTGAGAAAGAAGCACTGAAGCAACCAGGGGTTACTTGCAGGCCAACCCCTTATTGCCAAGCTATCATAAAACAGTCTCTAAAGCATCTGGCAACATATTTGGAAACGTTTAAAACAGAAGTTCAGTGAGGTAAATTTAAAAGCTTCAGACACCCAGTTCCCATAGCTGTCAACATGAAAAATATTAACTTGGTAAGTGTCTGTAAAATGGTGCATTTTTTTAATTAAAAAAAAAAAAAAAAAAAAAATCAGAATGGGTTTGTTTACTTCTCAATGCACAGATTATGCAGAAATACTGAGAAACTCATTGAAATGCCATAAGGCAGAGGCTTAATTTTAATGTATTAATATATAATCATATAAACGATGAATTCCACACTCATATTTGCCTTTAAACAGCAAAGACAAACACTTCAGATACTTTCCAATTTTACCATATTATAACATGCCTTTATAACATCTTTTATAACAAGTTAGGTAGGCATATGACAGACCTGCAGTTGCAATGACGACATGCGGCCCTGTGCCATAGCTCAGAGAGATAATCTTCTTCCCGCATAGGGCGTCTATCCGTCTGGGCTCAATTGTGCTTTGGACATCTCCCAGACCCAAGCATCCGCTGCAGTTTGTTCCCAAAGCAAACACCTGTGAAAACAACCAGATGAAAAAAAAAATCTGCAATTGGATAGATTATACAGCAGCCATAATTTATATAAATGATAAGAATTAAGGTATCAGCTCATGTACATCTGAAATGAGTGTTGACATCAAACATTTGCTGCGTCACTGACTGCAATGATAAATTTCACCATTCACCATCACTGTAGACTACAGTTTATACTCCAAGATGCGGAAAACCAAACACAACTAGACCTACACTAACAAAACATCTGCTGCTGAATGACAACTGAATGTTTCATGACCCCTTAAAGCAGCTATTAGACTTTTAGCTTTGCTGATTATGGGTTAGTACATTACAGCCGGGGTGCACGAACTGATGCCGGTGTTTTAATGGTACCAGTGTACATACATTCACGTTTTTATCTTACAGAAGACTGTAGATATAACTGCAGTTCTGAAGGTCCCCAGGGGTCAGTAACAGTGTTAATGTGATGTCAACCCCAAGCAAGAAAGCCTGGACATGTACAAAGTCTGCCCAGAGCTCTATGGGATTAAACAGTAGAACATACCAGCAAAAGTAGGAGGAATGGATCAGTTAAACCAGTGCAATTTATGTTTACACAGCTATATATATCAAGTGTGCCCCTAGATGAAAGTGAAACAGTTCTCAAATACCACAATATCCATCTACCTAAAAAAGAAAAAAACAAAGTGATATGCAGTGAGGCTCAGCAATATGCACTCTCTGTTGGCATGATGTGCAAGGCCTGTATTAACTTGCAGAGTCAACCGAAATGAGGTTTAAAAACAATAAATAAATTGCTTGATGTGGCAGTTAAACAAAAAGCCTCTGGTAACAGAATAAGAGAAAAAGGCACACATATTACCCTCATCAAGGAATACAAATCTCAAAACCTGCAACCTGTGTTTCACTGTAAGATACATAGATCTGAATGTGTGTATATAGATTATATCCCAACAACAAGGGGATCATGTTAAGCCAAAGTGGAAATAGCTTGACAAACACACAGATTAACACACTATCCAGGATACCAACAAGGCTTATGTTAGTATTATAGGTCTATATTTAGCTTAACTCCATCTGTCCTCTCTGAAGAGTCAACCGGGGGTGGGGGTAGAGGTGGGGTGAGAGAGAGAGAACCCTCCTTCCTCTCTGTTTCAGTATATCATCCATTGGGCCCATAACATACTTAGTGGTTTTTCTAAATTACACTGTGTATATGATATGTGTGTGTTGCCACAGGTGCAACAATGCTGGTCCTGGAGAACTCGCTCTCCTGCATATTTTAGTGCTTTCTCTGCTCACACACACACACCTGCTTCAACTCAGTAAGGGTGATTGTTAATTAGGTGATTATTTGAATCAGGTGTGTTGGGAGCAGAGAAAACCCTGAAATGTGCAGGACAGGGGGTACTCCAGGGCCAGGGCTGGGAACCTGTGGTGTAGAGGAAAGCCTACCTCATCATTGACTGTAACATAGATGGCCTCATTAGCAGCGTTGCCAAACACACAGGCCTGGCGGATGAGACGTAGTTCCTCAGGAGGCAGAAGTGCAAACACTGGCCACTTTCCCACGTCAAGCATGCTACTCTGCAGCCAACAAGATAAACAGATGGGTACATTTTCCTTATCCACTTACTTACTATACACAAAACATATATTGATAAAAACAAGCCCCAGAAATTTGTGCATCTTGAAGGAAGCACATGCTAGTGTTCACATTCGCTGGTTGATTGCTGTTGTGCGATAGACAGATGAACACATTGGAGTAAAATGAAAAAGAAAAAAAGAAGTGCTGGTAGGGAAATGGCTAAAGTCATGGCAAAGGTCATAACATCGCTATGACTGCCCCAGTCTCTGACGTTGCTGGAAAAGTGCTTATTGTTCCTCCCACTGTCTGCATTTTGGCATCAATATTGTTTTTGAATGGTGAAATACATCTGAACCTGCTCATTAATTGACGAGTTAAGTGAGATATACTGGATCAGAGAAATCACAAAACCATGCTGGACTCACAAGAGCTGGACACTGTGACATAACAGGAAATCATGCATCTGGTTGTAAAAATTAGGCAGCTTCACTATCTCACACTCAGTGCACATAATGGATAATATAGCAAACTGTTCATATCTAAAATAAATGCAACCGAGCAAGACAAGGGCGTAACAGTGCAACCTCTTTCCAATTAAAACACAAAGCTCTGTGTTTGGCATCCAAGAGGTCCACTGCACATGAAGAGTGCTTCTCAAAATGGGGTCCATGAAACACAGTCAGGGGGTTCATGATTTTTTTTTTTTTACAGTGGTTTAAATCACAATCCTCACTTCAACCGAATGAGTTTAATCTGAATTTTAAAAAAGTAGGCTTATAAATAATGGTAACTTTAGTCTATTGTGTTCTCTCAAGGGAAAGCTCTGAAAAAAAGGCTACCTCGACTTGACTCTACACCAGGATGTGTTCAATTCACATTCTGGACAGTATGTTAAACTGTTCATGTCTAAGATCAATATAAATGTATTTATCACTCGTACCCAGTGTTTTCTGGTTAGCATCCTGGAGGTCCACTGCTCTAAACTGTTTCATGCCCTGTGATATGCCTGGCTCAGCAAATCTGCTGAGCTGAATCAGATCTTTCGGGTGTTTTTCATTATCTGTGATGTGTCGTTGTGTTGTGTTGTGTTGTTGTGTTGTGTTGTGAGCATCCAGAACACGTACCACGTACGCAGGAAGAAGAGAAACCTGATGCTTCTGTGATTGAAAGTCCAGATCATTGACACCTAATCTGAGTCTGGATTACTGCAGGATAAACGTCCTATATGTGACAGCAGGCTTACAGAGCTCAGACAGCTAACTGCTGCTGCTGTGATGGTGTTATCATACAGCTCCATGTAGCCTGGTGTAGACTCAAGTTTACTTTAGCTTTGATAGCTAAATAACTAACTAGCTAAGCCGCTCCAGTTATTAGCCATCTGCTAACTCATAAGCACGGTTCAGCCAGGAAGCATTCACTTTATACCACCGTCACAACCTCAGGAAAGGTACTTCAAGCTAATCAGCTAACTTTGTGTCAAAGCTAATTAACGGTATGCTAGCTGGGCAAGATAAACACTAGCTAGCTACTAATGCTAAATGTTAAGCCTTGTTTATTGGCTTCAGCATTTACCTTGTGCTGTTACATTAGCCCGTGTGGCTGTATTGGGTGCTGTCCGGCTGCGTTAACTTCTTTTGTCAGATTCGTTTCCATTCGCGGTAAACATGGACTTCTCCATACTGACCGCTACACACCGTGTTTCCAAACACAGCTGCGAGGCGGGACTCACGTGCGCGTGTCACGTGACCCCAGAGCCCAGCATCATCGCCTCAAGCCTGTACACAGTTATGAAATGCCCCTTAATCATAACTATAAAATAAAAAATATATACATAACTACAAAAAAAATTATATATATATAATTATATATACACACATATGTGTGTGTGTGTAAATGTTAATAAATAAATGTTTGTTTATGGTTTCTTCTAACAAATAATATTAAATAGAGTAAATAATATTCAGTATTTCTACATCTAATTGTTTGTGTGTGTATATATATGTAATGTGTGTGTACGTATAATTAATATAAAAGTATAAATGTAACATGTATGTAATGTGTGTATGTGTGCATATATATATATATATATATATATATATATATATATTTATATATATATATATATGTGTGTGTGTGTGTGTGTGTGTGTGTGTATATTGTTTGTTACATATTTACATTATATGACCAAAAGAATGTGGACACCTGACCATCACACCAGCATTCGAAGCACACAATTGTCTATAATGTCTTTGTATGGTATAGCATTATGAGTTTCATTCACTGGAACTAAGAGGCCCAAACCTGTTCCAGCATGACAATGCACCTATGCACAAATCGGGGTCCATGAAGACATGGTTTGCCAAGGGTGGCATGGAAGAACTTGAGTGTCCTGCACAGTGCTGTGACCTCAACCCCACTGAAAACCTTTGGGATAAATTGAAACTCTGACTATGTCCCAGGCCATCTCATTCGACATCAGTGCCTGACCTCACTAATGCTCTTGTGGCTGAATGAGCAAATCCCCACAGATACACTCCAAAATCTAAACACACACACAATCATTATATGACTTTTTTCAGTGGTAAAATTGAAAATATCAGGCAAAAAATTTAGACTATTAATTTAAAACCGGACAGTTTTATAACTAACCCTGTAGATGATAATACAATAATATTGGATCAACAATTACAATGTATACTCCCCTTGAAGAGACAGAACTAATTTCACTAATTTCATCATCAAAATCATCAACCTGTATACTAGATCCTTTACCTACTTGTTTCTTCAAACAGATAATTCCTGAAACAATCAAATCTCTTTTAAAGATATTCAATTCTTCCCCTAGCATTGGCTATGTACCTAAATCTTTTAAACTAGCAGTTATCAAGCCCTTGATTAAAAAAACCTGACCTTGACCCATGTCCACTGTCTAACTATAGACCAATATCAAACCTCCCCTTTATCTCCAAGGTCATAGGAAAGGTTGTAGCACAGCAGCTATGCTCATACTTACATAGGAATAATATTCATGAAATGTATCAGTCAGGATTTAGGCCTCATCATAGCACAGAGACAGCACTGGTTAAAGTGATAAATGACTTACTACTGGCCTCTGATCAGGGTTGTGTCTCCTTGCTTGTGCCGCTTGACCTTAGTGTAGCTTTTGATACCATTGATCATGCTATTCTCCTCGACAGACTAGAAAATGTAGTAGGCATTAAGGGAACGGTCCTTTCCTGGCTCAGGTGTTATTTGACTTATCGTTATCAGTTTGTAAACGTAAACGGTGACTTCTCTTCGCATACTAAGGTAAAGTTTGGAGTCCCACAAGGTTCTGTTTTAGGCCCACTGCTCTTTTCTTTATGTATGCTACCTCTGGGCAAAATTATTCGTAATATGGTACATGATATTAGCTTCCACTGTTATGCTGATGACACACAGTTGTATGTTTCAGCAAAGCCAGATGACAGACACCAGCTTAATAATGTTGAGGAATGTGTAAAAGACATTAGAAACTTCTCTTACTTAATTCTGACAAGACAGAAGTACAATACCACATGTAGTTAGAAGTAAGCTTTCTGATTACATAATAACTCTGGATGGCCTTTCTGTTTCATTATTTGCAGCAGTGAAAGACCTTGGTGTGATTATCGACTCTAGTCTTTCTTTTGAAGCTCATGTAGATAATATAACTAGGACCACTTTCTTTCATCTCAGAAATATTGCTAAAATAAGAAATATATTGTCACTACACGAAAAATTGGTTCATGCTTTTGTTGCCTCTAGGTTGGATTATTGTAATGCCTTACTGTCTGGATGTTCCAGTAGATGCATAAACAACCAGAATGCAGCAGCGACAGTCCTTACTAGAATCAGAAAATATGACCGCATCGACCCTATCTTATCCACACTGCATTGGCTCCCAATCAAATTTCGTATTGATTATAAAATACTACTATTGACCTATAAAGCACTAAATGGTCTCACGCCACAGTACCTGAGCGAACTTTTGGTCTTTTATTATTTGCCACGCCTACTTAGATCAAAAGGTGCAGGCTATTTGTTGGTACCTCGAATAGTGCGGTCTGCAGCTGGGGGTAGAGCTTTCTCTTACAAAGCCCCACAGTTATGGAACAGCCTTCCACTTAGTGTTCGGGGCTCAGACACAGTGTCAATGTTTAAGTCTAGGCTGAAAACATATTTATGTAGTCAAGCCTTTTGTGAATAGTTTTTTCCTAGGTACAGGGGCAGGTCTGGAGGGTTCACAGGCATAGAGTGTTGTGGTGAACTGGGATGTTTGGATGCTGTCGCCCCCCCAACTCTCATGCATTCACTCAGGTTTGTCGACGGTGGAGTGGCTGGCTGCCTTATGCCCCAGGGTGCCCTCATGTCTGTGTTAGCTTCTGGCTCTCTCTTTTAGTTATGCTGTCATAGCTAGTCTTGCCGGAGTCCCTGCATGCACTCTGCTTGCAAAGTACATTGTCCTTAACCATTTAACCATTAGAGGACAAAAGCTTACCTAACAATCTCTCCCTCTCTCTCCATCTCTCTCTCTCCCTCACTCTCTGTCGAGCTACACATGCTACTTCTGAGATGCCAGTGATCCAGACCCCTTATGCTCCCCGGACCTGCCTGACCCATCCTGATGCCCTACTTCTGCTTGGAGTTCTGTTGAGTTCGCTTGCTGCTGCTGGAGGTGGCCCCATATGGACGGCCTGAAGAACCGTTTGGATTGCTGGGGATGGTGCCACCTGGGGGCTGTGGAGATGGCTTGGGGATCACATATGGGGAGCTGTACTGTAATGGCTTGGGACTGCGATTGCTGTAGTGGCTTTGGGGCTGCAGTTGCCACGAGCACCTTCATACTCAGGACTCCATCAGTGGACTGGACTTCTTGTGAAAACTATGATGAATTTACTGGTTGCACAATTGCACTATTTGTCCATATAGTACGCAATAATAGAAGGGATTTATTTATAATTGCACTATCCGTTGCACCCAGATGAGGATGGGTTCCCTTTTTAGCCTGGTTCCTCTCAAGATTTCTTCCTCATATTGTCTCAGGGAGTTTTTCCTTGCCACCGTCGCCTCTGGTTTGCTCATTAGGGATAAATTCACATATTTACAATATATTTTTTTGTGATTCCATTTATTTCTGTAAAGCTGCTTTGTGACAATATCCATTGTTAAAAGCGCTATACAAATAAAATTGAATTGAATTGAATAGTGGAAAGAAGAGTGGAGGTTATTATAACAGCGAAGGGGGACTAAATCTGGAATGGGATGTTCGACAAGTACGTATGGGTGGGATTGGTCAGGTGTTCACACACTTTTGGCCATTTTTCACAAAGCATAATTTTGCACACCACTTTTCAGCTCATTGGGGAGGAGGAGAAAGCTTCCTGAAAACACTGGTTGCCAGCCAAGAGGACTGAAAAAGCACCTGGAGCAACACAAAAGTGAACATTATGTCTTAAATCTATCTGTAAAAAAAACAGATAGTATGCCAAAAGAACTAGATTAGAACCAGACTGAGAAAACAGGATTTCCTTTTTCTATCCATACACATTATTTTAGCATTTGTGATTAGGAAACTTAAATTAACACAGGTAAAGAACAATTAGCTGTGAACAGTATTCTGTAATGTTTAGGTCAACATGTTATTGATATGTTCTAATGCCTGACAAAATGTATCTATAAGTAATAAACAAAATATAACAAAATGTATTTTATTTTTAGAAATTTGGTTATTAAAAAGGGTCTTGATGATTTTATGCTATTGAGGTTTGTGTAACTACTAATGCCATCACATTTATGGGTCAAATGTAATGTAAGGATCATAGAAAATTATGTAAAGAAAATACTCAAGACATTCATGTATGTATATATATTCACTGTGTGTGTATATTTAAATATGTATACATATGACAGAAGCAAAACCCACTGTGGTCTTCTGCTGTGTACTTCCGTGTGTTGTGTGTTGAGATGCTTTTCTGCTCACCACAATTGTAAAGAGTGGTTATTTGAGTTAATAAAGACTTCAGTGGAGACTAAAGACTTTAATGGAGAATTCAACAGTACTGTGGTATAAACGCAATATTATGCACAATTGGAACATAGTGCTATTTGATCACGGTGAGGAAAGGTGAAGCTAAACGTAAAATAAACAATAATGAAACTCAAATAAATAGAAAAAAAATATTTTGTAAAATCCAGGTGTTAATGTATCCTCCAGGGAGTTTTTTCCTGCAGTGTAAATACTGTTTTGATTTTCAACACCAGCATTCTGATTACCACAATAAAGCTGCAAAATTCCCTTGAAGTATGACAGGACTGTGTAAATTTTCAGGTGGAGATTGCATCTGAACAAACTTCTAAGGAACTTGAGTGGTTTAGCTGTCACTGTTAGCCAAAACCTGTTCATGTATGGTCATCATTTGTAGGTTTGTTTTGAGCAGGCAGGAACAGGATCATCTGTTACAGACATGCACATTCACATTTTCCAAGTGTGGGTATAAACCTCCGTAAGCATGCTTGAACATGTGGCATTCTAAAACCTTTTATAGACAAGAGACATGACTTGGTATCAGATATTAAGTCTTAAATCTTTTTATGCAAGTACAGGTCATTAAACAAACAAAACAGTGAGCATCTGTGAATATTTATTAACATTTTCATTTCACTTTTCTTTCTTTTTCTTGCTTTCTACTTATGTAAATGCAAATGTGTTTGACTAAATTTGTCAGATTTGTACTTTTGCAGATTATATGCAGCAACAGTACAGTTTATTATGTACCTGTAGAGGCACTTTTCATAGTAATTATGATCATTTTCTAATTATCAGGTGCATTTTCCAAGGCATTTTTTCCAGTAAACAAATGGTTTGGAGCAGGACTGCTGTTGGGGTGTGTCTTATGAGCACAGATATGTATCACAGAGTCTGCCAAGAAAATGTTCACTTTCTCCACTCCATGTAGCGCATAAAACAATCATGGCAACCTTCACCTTTATTCAGCATTAGACTTACGCAACAATCAACAGGTAAGTGTGTTTTCTACAATGTGTGCAGATGTCTCACTTTTGTAAGGGTTAATTTTACATTGCATGTTACTTATATTATTAATGAAATCCAATATAATAACACACTGGCTTAAAAAGTATTGGTTTAATATAACATTTAAAAGATCAAAATAATCTTTTCAGTGATAATAAATAAATCAAATAAAATAAATCTTAGTCCAACAGCTTATTAACATTGCTGGAAGAGATTTCAGAATTCCTCTCTGTTTGTGTTTGCATGACTTTTGCAGTTTTGTTTACCTCACTTTCATAGTTTGTAACTGCTGTTATACAAATTATACAAATCACTTTTTGGGATGTGTGTGCTCAAGCCAAACCTGTGTTCAGAATGATATGGTTTTAGAAAAATATGATTTCAACATCTTCTAAGTATTTTACATGATTTTGTGATCTGGCTCCTTTGTTTCTCGGAAATGTCAGAAAAACTCAAATTCCTGCATTTTTATTACCATTACTCATATACAGTGGAAATCTAGCTTTCTTTAATGGTGCACAGTAGGGGAGAAGTGCCATACTTGAACAATCTGAAATACAAAGTGATATCGTTTGTATTATGAGTATAACATTTTTGAAAAAATTAAAAAATGTAGGTGTAGCTTAGTTTTATGTGTTATAATGGAGAACTCTGAACGCTGTTCCAGTTCACATGATACTTGGAAAAAAAAACCTTGAAATTACATTGGAACTTTTTGAGGAACATGCTTTAAAGTGTATGTGTTTTTTTTTTTTTAGTAAATTGCATGGCTTACTGCAAGTCATATGTACAGCAAGTCATCACATGAACACAGAATGAATTCTGCATTGTGATATTACCTGCATGTCACCTAATATCTACTACTCTTGTGCAATAAGGATTTCTCACTGTCGTTTATATGGTGTTCTTGTTGTCTTAGAAGTGAATGCTTAGGCAGCATACTCAGGTTATGCAAGAAATATAAACGTATAAACACGAGGCCTTGCTCAATAACCTAATAGAATAGCATGTAAAAAGTTATTTCATAAGATATTTATTGCATATCTTAAGACAAAGCAGCTTGTCATGTTGCTGAGAAACCACAAAGCGCAATGTCCACGGTCCTGAAGATTTTACAGGAGCGGCTTTACCTCTGACTGTTCTGACAAAATTCTGACACCGGAGACTCCTTCCATAAATGTTAAATAAATACCTCCAAAACTAAATTACAGCCAGATCTGCTGAAAATTAATCAATGGCACTCAGAATCAAGAAGTCAACAGCATTGTGGTATAATAGAATGTATCATCTGATGCGAAAAACAATATTTACGTTGTAACAGTAAATTGAATTAGCCTTGGTAATGTGTTGTGTTTAATATAACAATAAAACCTTACTTCATATTTTGTACTGTTGTTCTTTCCAGCAGCTAGGATGAACCAGTCACACAGCATTGGTCAAGGCAACTGTTCAATCAGTGACTTCAAACGGAATGTCTATCCAGCCGTCTACCTGTGTATCTTCTTCTTGGGATTATTTGCCAGTCTTGTCTCGTTATGTTATTTCATTGGTGTGAGAAGGACAAGAAAAGCCTTCAGTTCAGTCCACATCTTCATGGTGAACCTTCTCATTTCTGACCTGATGCTGGTGTGCTCCCTGCCACTCCGAGCTGCCTACTACCTCATGGATTCCCACTGGGTTTTCGGGGACGTCACTTGTCGCATCATTGGTTTTGTGTTCTATGTCAACATGTATGGCAGCATTTACTTCTTAATGGTCCTTAGTATAGTTCGCTTTGTGGCCATTATTAAGCCCTATAGCTATGTGTATTTACAAAGGAACCAAGTAGCTTGCCTGGTGTGTGGCTTCATTTGGCTGTTGGTGTTAGTAGTATGTATCCCTCTTTTGGATGCAGGCACGTCTGAGGATTCATCTGGCCAGATCAAATGCCTTGAGCTGGACGTGTCTCAATTGACTTCCATCATCACCTTGAACAAAGCTGCGCTATTCTTAGGCTTCATCTTACCCTTTGTAGTCATTTCAGTCTGTTATCTAATTGCAGCTAGGAAATTGCTACAGCTTAGGAACGTTCCAGGGAGAAGAAAACCCCATTACAACAAGTCCTGCGCACTGGTGATCATTGTTCTCATCATTTTCCTAGTGTGCTATATGCCATATCATGTTGTGCGCACTGTCTTTCTGGAAGCTGAAAGACAGGTTAAAAATAATGGCTATGAAACATGTCAGTACATTGAATTGTTAAGGAAAGCAGCTGTGGTTACACATTGCCTGGCTGCTGGAAACAGCTGTTTGGATCCTCTTCTATACTTCTTTGTGGGTGAAAACTTCTGGAGCTTTTGGCGTAAGGAAAAAAGGAGGAAGCTGAGCAAAAGATTCAATCACAAGAAAAACCGATCAAAAAGTACTACAAGGACAGAGTTAGAAGAGGTCCATGCTCAAAATGGCATGTGAAGTGTGACTGAAAGGCACCTGGACGTTTTGCCCTGTGACCTTTGCCCTGTGTTCCAGTTATTTCATTTCAACAGCATGTTTAAGGATATTTTTTTATAAATTTGCTTAGAACCATTGCTGCTGTAGAGTTCTACATAGATCCTTTAGAGGTTTCCCAGAGGGAGAAACCAAAGAAATGTTTTGGGGTGTTGGATGGACAGAAAACTGGAGATTTTTAAACAAACACGATGTACACAATACATAAATAATAAAAAAAAAGTAATTGAAATAATTTGTATATCATAGTTGGCATAATTGTGTTGAATTTCAGATAAATCTATATGAAAAACACAGCTAAACTAACTCCAAGCCCTGCATCATAAATTCTGTAATATTACATTGTTTAATATGTTAAAATATTAAGAGGCAGTGACTATACCATTCATGTATGTACCATTCATATTCTCATAAGCAGTACAGTAGTAAAAGTAGTAAGAAACAATATTTCTGAATCACTGCTCACTGTGTACATGGGTTTTGTTGTTAACTAAACATAATGTAAAGCCTGAATGTGTATTCCTTAAATGTTTGCAAAAATTATGTTTGAATGTGGTTGAATTGAAAGATTCTTTTTTCTTAAACCTAATCACTGAATTAGAGGCTCACATACAGTACCATTGTTGTACCACAAGGTGTTTAACATAGCAGGGTATTAGGAAAATACTTGTCAGGTAATAGGAGATGCCAGAACCTTATTTACTGTGCTAAAAATGGTACACACCGCAAGAGTGGAAATTTGATAAGGCAGACCTGATGTACATAATTAATAGAATCCTTGTTCAGACGAACCCTACTGTCAGAACTGATATTACATGGCTTGGTAAAGCTTGGGAAGTAATTTAACGAGTTAATGGTAAATATTACATAATTTGAACAATCTGTCAGCTCCAAATGGAATGATAGCCTTAAAGGCATAATGGTTATGACTGGAATTGTTATATTGCCCTTTTCAATGTATTTACTAACAGCTCCATCTGCTGGTGTGTCTCCATAACACATGTAGTGTACTGAATTACACACCACTGTTTATTTGTAGGCCTACTTTACCTGACTATTTCTATTGTTGGCATGTGCTACAAACATTTATTTGAGTGTTACATTTCCAAATATAACTCTAGAGACCTCTTATTACTCTGTTAAATTGAATTTTTTAACAACTAAATAACTAAAATACCTTTTCAGAAAGAAATTGTACTAAACTGTATACATTTACTTGTTACTGGGGTGGTACCCTCACTCAACTTCTTTTGCACCTTTAATATGCTTTTTTCACCTAGATATGGGGTATAGTGCAACAAATTATTTAATGTACATAAATGGACCGTAATTAGTTTTTAGATTAGAACTTTAAAGGTATTACCTTCCTAGGTAAAAGATAAATACCATAGGTGGGAGGTGGGACCAAGTCACTGTTTTGCAAATCAAAAATAAGCCTCAAGTCTTGGTATTTAAGTCCCAAGTAAAGATAGGCAAGTCCCAACCCAAGACTGTTAAGTCCACGTCAAGTTACAAGTCCTTAACTTTAAGTCCTAAACAAGCCAATAATGTGCTCTTTACCAAAATTAAGGCCAGAGAAATGATTAGTATAGTAAATTTACACAAATCATGCATGATTTTTAAAATCGGTCATCACCTTCTAGACAAACTATATAACTCAATATATGGGAATTTGGAGAGACACGTAAAAATGACTATAAAAACCTGAATATTTCAGTTCAGTTTCACATGAGATGAGGTGTAGACTGTTTTCACTACAGACTGTTTTTCCATCTCTATCAGTTCATTTTGGCTTTGCCTTGGAACTTGCATTGTGCAACTTCAAAGTCTAAGGAAAATTTGAAGGTACTTTCACGTCTGATATTCTTGAACCACAGGTTCTACATGCTCCAGCCCATTTTGTTGTTGCAAACAACATAATCTTCTTAGGCTACTATCTTTGGGAGCATGGCTACCATAAAGTGCATCTGTCATTGGAGAATGAACGGTCTGTCGACTTGGTCATTGTCTAATGCAAGCTGATTGGCTGTCTGACTGGTTGAATGTTGACCTTGGAAATGAAGATTGATGCTGATTTGATGAAAATTACTTGTTTGTTGGGAAGAAGAATGGGTGATTCACTACACCCTTTAAATGCATAAGTTTTAGTCTTTGTTTTTTTTAGCTCGAGTCCAAGTGAAGTCGCAAGTCATTGATGTCAAAGTCTAGTTGCAAGTCTTCTTTGATTGTCAATCAAATTTGAGGTGAAAGTCAGCAAATTTGTGACTTGAGTCCAAGTTGAGTCCAAGTCATGTGACTCAAGTCCACAGCACTGCTAAAGGTACAGAGTTGTGCCCTTGAGGGGATCACCGCATTGACAAGGAAAGGTGCAGCTTAGTACCTTTGAATTGCAAGTCATTGCAATAGCTGCATATCCACTTTAAGCTGGCAAACTTGCTTATTTTTTATATTTGAAGTGTGCATTTTGTGGGGTAATAAAATCTTATAATTGCACTAAAGTATTAGATTAATTGGTAGATCGCAATTCCACTTCAGTGACAGTGGTAAAGTATTAAATTAATTATAAGACTTTGTAGAAAGTATTAAATTAATTAGTAGACAAATTTATACCACTTACTGATAAGCCTTTTGAACACTGTGAAAGCACTGATTTGAGCCGTGTGCTACTTAGTGCCAAAAAACAGACAAGAAACCCCAGACAATGCTTATGACACTAATATTAAAGATTTGTCTTTTTTCTGCAGCTGATGTATGCTCAGTGCCCATGTTATTAAGTTCACCTGCCTTTTATTCTACTATGCATGTACACTGTATAGTTTTACAACTACTGACTATAACTCACTTATTGCTATGCACAGGATGCCAGCCCCCCTCTACACTGTCCATCAGTGGAAAGAAACCACTATAGGCCCATCACTGATCAGATAATATTAGGGTGATGGACCATTTGCAGCACAGAAGCGACACTGACATGATTGCGTTTGTGATGCTGGTATAAGTGTATCAGGCACAGCAGCATTGTTCTAGTTTTTAAAAATCTCAGTGACCCTGATGAGCTGAAAACAATCTATCAACCAAATATATCCATCGAACAGCAGTGCTGTGGTCAGAAACTGATGAAAGGTTGGAGGCTGATTTGTGCATAGTGTCTAACTGGCAAATAAGGTAGGTGTGGAAAAAAAAAACAGTGTTACTGGTGAACCTGATATACCCACACACATGCACTGTCATTTCATTGAGGGTTTGGAAACAGGTGGGCTGACACATTGTGAATGACAACAAATGGGCTACAATCAGTAATTTTATGCAGACACAACAATGTGGTAGATACTCATTAAAATGGCAAATGAGTATAGATACAAGGTGTACCTAATAAAGTGACCACAGAATGCAAAGTATACACTCAATGCAAAATGGACTCCAATGAACTACAATACACTCAGTATTTTTATCATTTCATGTCCCTTCCAGAGAAGCAAAATCAGTTTTAAAATGAAATGCTAAATGAATTCCTCTGAATTAGAAATCTTATTGACCAAACTGATGTGAACACTATATAACTCAATCTTTTTTGCTTCAATCTTCAGGTGCAAAAAAACTTAATATAGTGAATAATATAACTATAACTATAGCTTCTTCTTTTTCTTAATATTTTATTATTATTATTATTATTATTAGCTCATTATTATTAGCTACCCCCTGCATCACCCTGCCACTTCACAGCTCCAATGTCCTCAGTTCAGTCCTGAGCTTGGGTTACTGTCTGTGTGGAGTTTCACATGTTCTCCCCAGTGACCATGTGGGTTTCCGGCAGGTTCTCTGTTTTCCTCTCACCTTCCGAATACATGCTGATAGGTGGATTGGATATGCTAAAATTGCTCCTAGGTGTAAATGTGTGTGCATGGTGCCCTGCGCTAGACTGGTGTCCTATCCATAGTGTATCCCCGCCTCATGCCCAGTGTTGCTGGGATAGGCTCCGGATCCTCCGTGACCCTGATCAGGATGAAGTAGCTACTGAGCAGGAATGAATGAATGAATGATGAATTGTTTTGTCATAGCTCCACGATCCCAGTTTCAATCCTGAGCTTGGGTTACTGTCTATGTGGAGGTTTTTGCATTCTCCCTGTGTTCTTCAGGATCTTCGTTTTTCCTCCTAGCTTTATAAAACATGCCAGTTGGTGGATTGCCCCTAGGTGTGAATGTGTGTGTGCATGGTGCCTTGTGATGGACAAAAGTACCCAGTGTTCCTGGGATAGGCAGGATCCACCATGACCCTGACCACGATAAAGTGGTTACTGGAGATGATTGAATGGATGGATGAATGGATGGATGGAGGATGATGATGATGATGATGATGATGATTAGTAGTAGTAGTAGTAGTAGTAGTAGACTGATCTACTGTATATTCAAGACTTTATGAGCTGCAGTGCATTTGGTATCTGCCACTTGAACAACTTGAATAACTTCAAATATTAAGATTGAAGTAAACAATAACTAGCAAATCAAAGCTCGTGCCTCATGCAACAACAGGGTCAGATAAAGGTATGAATGTGTGTGAATGTGTGTGAATATGTGTGCTTTGTGATGGACAAAGGCACCCAGTATTGCTGGGATAGGATCCGGATCCACCATGACCCTGACCAGGATAAAGTGGTTCCTGAAGATGATTGAATGGCTGGATGGATGCAGGATGATGATGATGATGATGATGATTAGTAGTAGTAGTACTAGTAGTAGTAGACTGATCTACTGTATATTCAAGACATTTGGTATCTTCCACGTGAACAACTTGAATAACCTCAAATATTAAGATTGAAGTAAACATTAAATAGCACAGTCTTTTCAGTATAAAAAGACAAAACCCAGGAGCAAACAGAGAAGCTCGCGCCTCACGCAACAGCAGGGTCAGATAAAGAGCTGCGTGTCCGAGGCTCAGGGCGCTGATACGCATGCGCAGCGGATTGTGTACATTTTTGAGCGAGAAGCATAATGGCGGGCGTCCAAATGGTTAAAGAGCCCAGCTCACGTTCAGATGGAGGCTGAGTTGCAGAAGTAGAGTAACAGTTGGAAGCGGTGGTTTATTTCGGAGATAACGACGTTTCCCTTGACCTTCTCTATTAGGGAAAGCACGTCAGTTATGTCTTGTTCTGGAAGTGTGGGATTTTTTGAAGCTCGTCGAGCAAGCTAGCGAGTCTTCTGTGGAACTAATTTTATAGTGCAAGGCTTAGCTAATAGCAGTGAGACACGTAGATAAAGAGCTAGCTGGCTGCTTAGCTCGCCTGCTGGTTTGTTCAGCAGTTTGGTTCAAGCGATACAAAGGTTCAAGACAGGGTTTAAAAAAACAAACAAACAAAAACAAAAAAAACTAATTGTAACCCTGACTGTGCTGAATACAGATATCCTTTGGTGAAAGAAGCGGAACGAGGAACAACTGCAGCGAGTGAGTACTGAGCGTTAGCGAGCTAGCGCGCTTGTTTACCCAGACCGCAGACAGCAAATGGAAGATTATTAACAAGTAACACGTTTAATTCAAATGACACAAAGTAGCTTGCTTGTTCATTCTCTTCTCATGCTAACTCAGCTGCACACTGTAATCAGTAGTCAATGGGAATTTAGCT
Organism: Pangasianodon hypophthalmus; assembly: GCF_027358585.1. NCBI lineage: Eukaryota > Metazoa > Chordata > Actinopteri > Siluriformes > Pangasiidae > Pangasianodon > Pangasianodon hypophthalmus. The sequence continues at coordinate 15,229,220 of NC_069723.1, read as the reverse complement.
GGCTAGCTAACTGAAAACGTAGCCGTAACTGCACACGTCAACGTTATCTGGATCCATTTAAGTTAGCCTGTGTAAGTGCTTACCACGCTAAACTAGCAGCACCTCACACAGCATGCATTCACTGATCCTTTCCCTTAGTTTTATTCTTGCATAAAACAAGAGCAATATGATTAAGAGGCGAATTGACAGCCTGCCTGTTGAATTAGTCACCACATCAGTAGGTAAGCCAGATAGTTAGCTAGCCCTTGTGTATGGTTTATATTGGAAAGGAAACTGTTTGGCTAAGAGAGACTATTTAAAGCTCCAGCTTCAGCTCTCTGTGCTGTGTATCATGTCTGTGTGTGCATTGAACTTTAAACCATGTTATGTAAATATGCTGTAATTCAGAAAAGCATCTAGATTTCAGGGTCATATTGGAGAATAAACACACACTACACTTGCACAACAACATTAGAAGAAGAAGATGATTTATTGTCATTGTGTACAAGGAAATTTTGTTTTGGCAGCCTTCCTAAGCAGTTCTGTGCAATAATAAGACAATATAACTATAGTGTAATCTTTATGGCATTTATAATTATAATGTGTGTGTGTTTGTGTGGTGTTGTGTTTTTTTTTTTGTTTTTGTTTTCGTTTTTGTTTTTTTCCTCAGTAGATCGGCCAGGTCACACAAAATTCCTGGCTGCTTGACACTTTCAGTTACAAAAGAACCTTTGGTTTTCAGTGATAACTGAAAATAGTAGTATGTTTTCCTTAAATTTTGCAGAAGTGATTAAAATTTCCAGACAGGATTTTACATTTTTAAAAATCACAAAAGCGACCAAGACAAATTTGCACGTTATGATACAATTTTGTAAAATCAGATATATTTTTTAAATTTTTTTTGGACAGTGTCGTTTTCGCCGTTCTGATCGTTCAGTTCACATAAATCAGTCATGACTCCTGTTTTATCAGGACAACTGGACGTGCTGTATAAACCTCAGCACTTAAATAATTAACACAAGCGCTGAAAAGCGTTGTTTTTTTTTTTGTCATTGTTTTTTTTTTTTCACAAATGGTTCAGATTTCTGGACAATCTTTCCAAGACTTAAACTCCAGAAGCGACCAATTTGTGCATTTTTTTTTAAAAATACAATAGATATTTTATATCATCGTCTCATTTTTGCCGCATTATTTTTCGTAAATGAAACCTTGTGTACTGCAGCGATTTGACTTTTTCGGCTTTTGTGTCTGTTCTGCTCTGCTGCTGGTGTAACGCCTCACCGCTTTGCCACATACTTGTGCTCCAACCAACACAGTGTCCGTTTGTTTCTTTTCTGAGTCTCCACATTGTGTGTAGAGCAGTAGGCTTTTGTGTATGCATGGCAGATTGGGTTGCACTTAATCCTTCTGAATATAAGCAGGCCGTGATTTGGCCCGTAGCCGGATTGTGATGAGAACTTCAGCTGCACCGCCACGTCTGCAGGAGTGAGATTAATGATGCCTAACCTCATGGGCTTGGTGTGTTTGGGCATGAGCAGGTGAAGTCCTACACTGGAGTTAAGGTGAAAGTAACGGCAGCTTGGTCCTCGCTGTTTGAAGAGCACTCATTTTGAATTACAAATGATAAGCATCAAACCTTACATGGATCTGAAAAGACAAATCTCAAGCAGGGTAATGTGAAATTAGTGATGTATCTAATTTCACAAAGACATGTTAGATGGGATTAGTATAATGCCGCATCATTGGCTTGACCAACACTTGTGTTATTGATACTAATAAGAGTCTGTATAAGCCTGATGCTGATATCAGTATTGTTTCATCTCCAAGGAAAAATATTGCAGCAGGTATTGTCCACTTATTTTAGTTCTGTGAATTTTTGGCCTGAAACATACTTCGACACCTCAGCTTTAAGAAACCATAAACATACTTCTTCAAATTATTGCTGATTTATTTGTCAGATATGAGAGGAACTGTGGCACAAAACATCTGTACTTCAGTTCAAAGTGAACAATGTGTCATTTTTCACTGTCCTCAATAAGGCTAAATAAGGTTGTAGCTGGTTTGTGCAGAATTCTTAGTCGTTTCTTAGTTCCTGTTTTATTTGTTTAATGCAATTAACCACACAGCTCTGTGATTTCTGTAGGTGGACTGTTTGACGTGTCCCATCCAAACTACAAATTGTCAGTCATAAAGCTAGATTTTCCTCATTAATGTATATAACACAATGTTTCTGAAATGATACTGACTGTGTTTAAGTCATTTTCATGTTAAATATGAACACAGTGTTTTTCCTAAGCACTGTGTAGATGTCCCAGTATATGTCAAAAACACACTCGGTCCATGTGATCCATAAAGGCCTAGTTTTTTTTTTTTGTTTTTTTTTTTTCTTTTTTCCCCTCCTCCTCCTACGGAAAAAGTGCTGTCCGGAGCGCCTTTTGTGCTGACGTGAAAAAATAAAGTGGCTCATGTGAAACACACACTAACCATAATGATTCTACCACCTAGTGTATGCTAGTTGATATTATTATTATTATTATTATTAATAATAAAAAACATTAATTTTTCAGCATTTAGTCTAACTATGGTGGACAGCTTTGGCTTGGAATTCAAAAATAAAGAGGAGTGCTTGCACGACTAGACATTATTTAGACCGCTGTAGGCTATGCAGCTGTTAAAACGTGACCAGTCTGTGGCATCAGATACCAACAGGAATAATACAAAAGGTCCCAGAGCTAACATTTGTTACGAAAGCAGTGACACCGAAACACAGTATCTCAAACTGAACATCTTTTTAAACTCCTCACATTCACTCACTAACAAGACTTGGGTTTTTTTTTTTCTACCAATACTGTCACAGGTTTGTTTTAATCACTTTCCATCCAAACTGCAACGTGATTGGTCAGGAGATAAGAAGCACTTGAGATAACTTGGTGCTTTTCTAAAAAGTTACACTTTTTAACTTTTGGAAGTGCTCCGCCATGACAGAAAAGCTCTTTCTGCCTCGTGGCCGCTTTCCTCAGACTGGCTGTTCATCGGTGATGGAGAAAGAAGTGTGCAAGCAGCCTCATAGAACCCTTATGAAATTTTGCAAACAAAATTGCGTTCATTACGATATATTTCGCCACAATTGGTGGCTTTCATTCTTCCAGTGAACACTGACACACCAGTTCACATCATAGACTGATGGCACAACTGCTTTGGCTGGTTTGACCTCAGAAAGACGCTTTTTGTCATATTGCTTTGTAGAAGATTGCTCAGGCATTCAATGTGAAATAAACCTTCCTGACCAGACTGTACTTTTTTTACATCTTTAACTTTTCTGTTTTTTAACTTCTTTTTTTTCGTGATTGGTGAGTTGGCCAGCTTGCTAATAACCGCCTCGTCTAGGTTGGCAAGCAAGGTAGATGAACTGCCATGTACAAAGCCCACACGTTTTCCCCATTCAGAGCACTCCTTATTCTCTTTCAGAGGAAAAGCAGAGCCAGCAGAACTCTTCTATGAAGTTTCCTTAGTCTTACCACAACCTCGATAGCCACAGATAAAATGCTATGTCATAGCTAAATTGCTAACAGAACACCACAAGGCAGATCTTTTTTTCCCCCCATGGCCAATCTTTCGGTCTCATCTCGGTCATGTTCATTTCGCAAGGTGACTCAAACGGCACATTTCTTGTGTGACTGTGCCATAATGCTGATAAACCGCTAGTCAGTAATATGTACACGGATAGCTTATGTTGTTTATTTGCATTCTCCGGGAAAATTTACATGGCGAGCTAAGATCCACAGGTTGTGCATGCAATGGAACAAGTTTCCTGTCAATATAAACTCAAACGTCATGTAACACTGGAATTGAGCTAGTGCATTTACTCCCAAGGGCTATTAGCAGACAAGTGGTGCTGGTGGTGGTGCATCTGCGAATAGTCTAATTGTCCCAGATGTGCAGAATATTTAGGGTTTTGCAGCTTATGCAGCTGTTAAAATTCTCGTATGCCATTTGGAGAAGTTAGGTTGACAGGAAGTACTAAAACATCAGACACCAGATATAGACCGTTTTATGTTGTGTAACAAATATTGTATCACAGTTGTAAGGCTGTGCACAGGGGTGAACCAATCACCAGCCCCAGCCCAGAGCAAGCCGTTAATTTTTTATGTCACATCTACCTAGTGGGCAAGTAGGTTCAACAACCAAAATCGGATAAAAATACATCTTATTGACCTGCAAGCAAAAGCTTTGTAGTTATTAAACCTCACAGCGTTACACACCTCGATGCTGCAATGATGTGGAGTGTCCAAATCCAGGCACCTGCTGCACTACGCACATCGGCTGAAGCGTGTTCGTGCAGGTAGTAGAATGCTTTTTACTCGGCTGATTTTGTGTGCATGGATGATGGATGGTCTTTTCAGAATCAGGAAGTATGATGAAACCGAGCAACATGAAGCGCAGTGCAAAGTTAACATGTAACTGTAACGATGCTAGCTGATTAATATATTTTACATGTGATGTGAAGAGGGAATATTAAACTATGCTGAAAGTTTGTCAAGGGTGCAAACACAATGTGCTACATTAGAAACTTTGTTAGAAGAGGAAAAAAAAAAACATAGTGTGCCGTAGTGTATGAATTGCCATGCGTTGTTAAATTATGTTAGCTGTTTTTTTTTTAAATTTTAAAAAAAAAAATTTTTTAAAAAAAGCTTGGGTCGCCAGTCAACCAAAACACAAGCCTGGACAGCACACTGGAGCTTTTACTTGCTCTGTGTGTTCGCTAATGAACTTTATGATTTGTCCAGCACTGCACAGTTTTGGGGTTCTTTGATTTAACACCCCTGCTTATTCTTATAATTAACTCCAGCATGAGTTCAATCAGGTTTATTGGAACTGACGTGGAACTGTGCACTGTGGTTTCTCTTCAGTTTCTGAGTTTGACAATCCAGATTCGGTCTGTATACACAAAATTCAAAGTCTGAGCTGAATTTATGTACCTTGCTGTGGCTTCAGACTAAAGTTCAACCAGATGTGCAGCGCAAAATAATCGAAAAAGCTACTGAAACTGTGTACTGAGAAACCGAAAAGCACTGAGGGTTTAATCAATGAAACTGAAAACCTAATAATAAAGTGAAAAAAGCTGTTCAGTTTTGTAGTTCTAATAAGTGTGTTTTTCTGTCAGTGTCCATTATTTTGCATGGGAATAGTGTATAGTCTTGTTTTAGTAATTAGTACTTTCAAACCAATGAACTCTAAGCTGCATTTCATATGACCAGTGTTCATAGGAAAAATATCATATAGCTCATTGTGCTTTCAGGAGAGGCATACAAACCTAACTGTGCTCCTCTGATTGAACCTGGACATCACTTTATTTACATTTATTTTTCATGTTTTTTGCTCAGGCTGTTCTGAGCAGTCGGATGGTAGGTGGGTGATATAACTAACAATGCACGTATAAAGTGAGCACAAACCCATCAAATGTAATTTATATAATTAATAACATTTTTAGCTACACCTGTTTTCCCTAAATTCAGATGTATAAGTATGTTCATTGTATTATAATTGTATTTTTAAAAAATCTTGTTTTTTTTTTTTTTTTTTTTTTTTTTTATAAAAAAAAAAAAAAAAACTAGTTAAAAACTAGTTAAAAAACTAGTTAAATTTTTTGCAATTTTTTTTTTTTTATCTTCAGGTCAGGGCAGGAGGTTTTTTTAATGATTTTTAAATATGTCGCATCTCCACAAGGGACTTTTTGGTCGTTCTTCTTTTGTAAGTTGACGAGCAGATGTGTTCATGGGTCATCTCTCTTCTTATTTCATTCTCATTTTACTGTTTACTATTTCCCCACCCACATAGCCTTAGAATTTTTTTTCTCTTGTGAGAGTCTTGTAGTTTCAGTGTAGTTACTGGTAAAATTAGGAAGGAAGTTGTGTGCGTTTGAGATTTGATAACGTTCAGTCAAGTGGCTGATGTGGGGTCGTGTGTAGCCAGAGTTTGTCCCTGTGTTTGTTTTTTCCTGCTGTCTAGAGAATGCCATTTTAAGTAGAGTTCACACTTTATCATGTGGTTCCAAAGAAAGGTGTCATAACAGAAACCTGGGAAAGTCCTTACAGCAGACTTAAATTTTCCCTCACTGTATTGCACTGTACATCTCTAATAATCAGGTTTAGGCAAATGTAATGCAATCTATGAGTTTTTTTTTTTTTTTAAGTTGAGTTGTCGTAAATAATCTTCACGGAAGGTTCTAGGGCCATGAAAAACAAAACATGTGGATTCCATGTTGGAAAGGTGTACTGACAATAAAAATCACTCTACATATGATGGTGGTCAGCAAACCAGCCATGATATTTGTATTAGGGTTGGGGTGTATGAAAGAGTAACATGACAGCTATACAAATTCAGATCATGGTTTTCTGCTTATAGCTTAACAAAACCATTTAGCACACTGGAGCAGAGAGCGTAGTTATCATTTTGTTTAGGGAATATGCGAGAATGAAACTGTAATGTTGAGAGGACTGCGTTGTTCTTAGATTTGTTTGCAGTTGTCTACCCTAATTTAAACCCCCCTTTTTCAGATATCCTTAAATCTCTAGTTTGTATATTACAGTGTGTTCTCGTTAGTATATAAACAGCTTATGTACAGTCGAGTAGTATGAGATATACAGTATATACGTAACAGCAACAGAAGAGTGTTTGCCCTACTGTAGGGGGATCAAAAGTTCGAGTCCCGATGATGCCACAGCCATCTGTAGCCAGGAGTGTGGAGAAAATTGGTGGGAGGGATGGCATACTCTCTCTCCCCCGTCAGTCACACTGACACTAGCCAATCATGGGCATCTGTGAGCTCATGTATGTGGAAGAGGGTAGACAGCGCTTTCCTCTGAATGTGTTACGCTGCCCTGTGACGCAGCATGAGCAGTAGTTCGAAAAGACGGGGCGGCTGGCTTCACGTGTCTCAGAGGAAGCATGTTATCCTGTAACGGACCATCACACCCATATGCGCTTTTTGAACATCCCATTCCAGATTTAGTTCTACCTCTACTTTTATAATAACCCCTACTTTTCTGGAAGGCTTTTCACTAGATTTTGGAGCGTGGCTGGGGGATTTCTCCATTCAGCAGCAAGAGCGTTAGCGAGGACGGGCACTGGTGTCAGGCGAGGGTTTTCAGTGGGGCTGAGGTCAGGGCTCGGCCCACTCATATTCTTCCACTCCAACATTGGCAGACCGTGTTTTTAAGAACCTCAATTTGTGTGCAGGGCATTGTCATGCTGGAACAGGTTCGGGCCCCTTTAGATCCAGTGAAGGGAAATCTTAATGGTACAGCATCCAAAGACATGCTATACAATATATATATATTGTATGCTTCTGACTTTGTGGCAACAGTTTGGGGAAGGGCCACCTATGGGCATGATGGTCAGGTGTCCACACACTTTTGGTCACGTAGTGTATATACTGATAATGTGATCATTTTAAGCTATATCATTATATGCAGTTTGGCCACATTGCGCAGGTACAGTTTAAATTTTTAGTACGCCTATTTGTTAGACAGGTATATGTTCCACTGTGTACAGGGAGAAAAGAGAAAATGATTAGTTGATATGATTCATTAGTTAAAATAATGAATGTTATAAATAGGACGACGTCTAGATTTTCCCCATGAGACTGTACTTTGTAATATCATTTAATCTTTTGTTTATAGTTTAGTTGCCAATTGAAGAAAAAAAAAAAAAACCTTTCTTCCTGTGAAGCTAATTCCCAGTGCAGTCTTTGCCTTGTTGCAAGCCGGCAGTGCCAGGCTAGGTGGGGAAGAGCTGGCAGCCTTCTTCCTCATGAGCCTCTTTGAAGTAGTAACTCAGGTCTGTTAACAATTTTGCAGCTTTACACAAACACAGATAACCTGTAGGTCCAGATGAGGTGCAGCTGAGCGTTTATGCTCTGGCTTTGTAACACCTGCACGCTATTAACCATTTTCTCTTTCTCTCTCTCTCCCTCACTGCGTCCCTGTTTTCTTGCTGACCTGTAATATCCTCATCATTGTGGAATTGTAGGGTTGTGTGGGTGTTGTTGAGTGTTGTGACATTGCAAACGAAAACCCTCGTGTGTGACCAAACAGGGGTCGGGAGACAGCTCATGTCATCACCACTTGAAATAATTGCAGCTGACTCAGAGGCGTAGCACATGAGCCTGGCTGTCAGTGCGCCCTCTCTTCTCTCACTTTCCTCAAGTTCTAATAAGACGTCGTGTTCGCACTCTGGCCTCTTGCTCCTTAGAGAGCAGGTTTGGACGTTGAGGCTGCATTCCATTGCTTACGTCACCTGGCCGTGAGGCTGAGGGGGACAGTGAGAGCAGGATTGCGCTTTGTGCACTGACTACCCCACCCTCTAGCACTTGTGTTCTGACCTCCTCTGTGAGGATGACAGAGCAGTGCGTAATATGGGGAATTTTACTCAATCTTTTATACCACATTGATGTAGAATTCTCAAATCTGAGGGTTTTGATTTAATTTTCTTTAACTGCAGCTTGGACAGTAGTTCCATCTTTACCTCAAATGATAGAACAAGCGCAATGATGTAATCCTAAAATGTTAACGTTTCTATAGCGACTCATTCACAGGGAGTTATGCAGACTCTACATTAATAAATGGAAATTAATAAATTAATAAATGGATTTAAAGAACTGTTATTATTTAGGAAAGAAAAATGTATGATTTTTGATACAGTGAAGTTTTCTGTAGGGAGAATTTTTAAACAGTATAACATTTATAGAAGGAGTCTCCAGTGTCGGCACTATGTAAGAGTAAGTTTTCCGCCATGGGAGAGTCTTCAGGATGGAGGACTTTGTGCTTTCTGGTTTTTCACTAACATGACAAGCTTCAAGCTTTGTCTGATTAACTTTGAGAGAGGAAAAAAGAGAGGCTGGTGAGGGAAAGACTGTTTATAGCTGCTATAGCGAAAGTGATAACAGGAACAGGAACTTGCCTAATGTTAAATATAACACTAAATGTAACATAAGATTTAGCTACAGCTGATTAGAATGCTTGAAATTTCATTAATAAATTAAACAATTGCAATTGTTGGCAAATTCACTGTTGTATAAGAGGAATAAAACAAATTTTGGGATGTGCTGTTACAGGAAAATAATCACCTTCAGGGTGGTAATAGTAACTCTACAGCACCCTGTTGTGGATTATTTTCTTATAACAGCATGGCCCATTGTGTTTCTTATGTAAGCATTACTGTTCTGACTGTGTGTGGTGCTTTTGTGTACTAGCTCTTATTCCAGCTCTCTCTTTGTTTTTTTGTACCTTTTTCTATTCTACAGTTGTCCGTGATCATATAGTGGAAAGTTGCAGCATATATCACCATTAGCTCATTTCACATCTTTGTGTTTTGATTGTATTTTGCTTCACTTGTAAGTTGCCTTGGATAAAAGCATCTGACAAAGGAGTGAACGTGTTTAGGTCTATGAACGCATTCTCCTACACGCTCGTCAGTCATTTTCTTACAGCTGATAAAATGACAATAGAGCTAACAAGGCAATATTTAGGACCTTCATTCTTTTCGTGTAAACAGACTATTTCTTTGAGTGAAGTGGATTCCGTGAGAGCTCTAAACCTTGTGGCTCCTCATAAGCATTTAGTTAAACCAAGTCTTTTATGATTTCCAGACTTTTTGATGTTTAGGTAGTGTTGCCGATTTGCGTGGGATAAGTGATCTGTGTCATAAATCATGGAGATGGGAGTGTCGTCACTATGTAGGCATGGCTGTCACATTATAAATCCATGTACACTACATGCGCATCATTTTAAAGCGAACTTTAGTATAAGCACTTGTAGTTTAAATAAGCATGTGAGCATTAGTAGGTCACATGACTAGCATCTTTGCCTGTGCCGGGAACCTAATAACCTACCTACAACCACCAGAAGGGTCACTTCTCTAACAAATCTTTTTAAACCTCATCTGTTTTATTGCTCTGCATTTTAAACTTGGTTTTGTTTTGGCGGGAAACAATAGAAAATTGTGTTTCCTGGAAGTGTCTGTACTGAAGAGGATGCATAAAACCTCTATTCCCACAGGAGGTAATGGGTGCTTTACCAAGATGTTAATTCAGACAGTATATGTATTACCTGGAATTATTTCTACTGCTCATTTTATAGACAGTAAAATACCGTGTAATCTTTCCAGATGCATTCACACAGAAAATTACTGACATGATGGATTCGGACAGGACTGAAATCCCAGAGATACTTTGGTAATTATTCCATTACCCCACCTTCTCATGCAAAACTAGTCCAAAAATAGGACTTTAGTGGGATTCATTCTTACACACATCACCCCTGACACTTAAGCAGGGGGCTGGCTGGCTGATTAAGCTGATCACCATCAGCTCCGTTAATGCATGTGCCAGATACTAATTAGCTTCAAGGACACATGCCATTTCCTACTTATTAGCTCCCTGTCTATGATTCACTGCAAGTCTGATCAATCAGAGAGAGCACACAAGTGGGTGTGTGTGTGTGTCTGTGTGTGTGTGTGTGCGCACACAAGCAAGCACGCACTCATGCTTTGTAGTCACCGGATCCATACTATGACTGATAGGCTTTTATTTGCATTATGTTGAATGTGTGTGGTGGTTGTGGTGGTATAAATGTGACAGGGGAATAAAGGAGATTTCTTTGTGCTGGTTCACATCACCCAGGCAGCTCAGTCCTTAAATACAATGAGTCAGGCTAAAAATAAGCTCTATTGCACACAACTGTGTTAAAAGTGTTCACTGGGTGAAGAATAAGTGACGTTTGACGTGCCACTTACTCAGTATTCTACCTTCGTTGACCTCAGGAAGGTAAATGAACTACGTAAATGGTTTTTAAAAAAAAGTGTTTCTACACTGTTGGAGTTTAGATAGTGCCCTTTCACTCAGTGTTTAACTTTACATTCCTGCTATTACTAAGGCTTAAATAAACCCAGAAGTTGATCTTGGGTTTGAGTTAATGAATTATGCAATACTTAAACTCGTAATGTAAAGAGTTATTATTTTAATGTGAGGTTATTTTGCAATACTTGACTAATATGGCACTTGACTACTGTGAATATTTTCCAATAAGAGCACTCCTCAAAGTGTTTTTTTCCTGTTAAACCATAGTAATTTGGCAATGCTAGCTAGCTGGGGGGGTGCTAGCTAGCTAATTTATATTGCTATTAAACAAGCCTTGGTTTTTAGGGTACATTTTGACAGGTTTGAGTATTTGATATGGGGCTAGTGTTAGAATTTCTGAGCGTTTAACCAGTTTGCTAGCCGTGTGTTAACGTTACAGTACAATACTGTGTAGTCGTAGTGAGCGATATCAGTGAACATTGAACTTGGCATTCTGATATATTAACATATCTCTGATTTTACTTTTTTTAAACATATGCTGAGGTTCTAACATACCCGGTTATATTTCTGCAATGTCGACACTTAGCATTTTGTCTTAGCATAGGTAAAAGTGTATAGTGTGCTTGGAAGAACAGGAGTGGATGTGGCTGTTTCAGTTTGCATCTTTGTGATAATTCAGAGCATTATTTCTAAGGGTAAAGGTGTAGACATGCTCCAAGACCATTTTTAGTAGTCTCCTGGTCTTTGAATAAACACATCGAGCAATGTATTAGTCAGTGTACAGTGAGTTTTCATTGTGCCTTTAGGGATACTTGATATTCCTCAAAATGACTACAGCTCACAGGATTTGGATTACAGAATATAGATGAGAATATAGAATTTTTCATCGTGATTAAAACACATCAGTAATGAAAGCCATTCCAACATCACTGTACTGTTCTTACAGTTGCTCTGAGCTCTTTTACGTCCAAACACATAACTGACTTGACTTTTGTGTCTTTTGTGCCTCCTCTAGGTTGAATGAGGGAGTCATGGCTGAACACACCCCTCCATTGGAGTCCGGCCAGTTACTCAGCCCAGATCTGCCACTCCTCACACCACCACCTCCTCCACCTCCACCCAGCATGGTCAACGGAGATGGGTCCCAACAAGTAGGCATGCCAGGGTCTGACTGCAGACAGCTAAGATTAATGACTCAGTTTGCATTCAGCATATTTTATTGTCAGATGCTCGTGTTTCATTTTTATTTGAAGAAAGTTGTTCTGGTTTCCACATTATTCGCTAATGCTATTCTGAACACACAGCATTAGTAGAAACTTTCCCTTACAAAGGGAACCTGTACAAAATTTTCCCTTAATTTTCACCACAGCTTGTGTGTTTTCAAATGTCGATTAGTACCATGATATTTTTAGACTAGGTTATCATAACGTGGAAATTTCACCCCTTGACAACCTTATAGTGATGACTTGAAGAGGATTTAAAGCCTTCTGACATTTCAATATCAAAAGCTTATGTTAAAATCAGGCTCACGTTTCGAAAATGTTGGCCTGTATAATTGTGCATCATGTTATGCATCACAAAACAGCCTGTAAGCAGGTTCATGGTCCTACTCAGGCAGTGCGTCACATCCTTGGCCTGGAGAAGAAGTGTTATAGGGAAGTATGTGAATGAGAACAAGACTGAATGATGGCTCTACTGTGTTTGTGCTGGCCATGTTTAAAGGGGGAAGTGAACGTTTCCCCCACTATATGTAAGGTAACATGTATAAGTGCCTTTTTTTTCTTCCTTCCTATCCAAGTTCTGCTCAGTTAGCTCTATGCTTCACTGGACACTAAAATAGCTAGAAAATGCAAATCCCATCATGCCATTCTTCTCTCCATTCTCATTATCATTACCTCATCATCTTTCTTCCCCTCTGTTAATTTTATCACTTGCTGCTTGACTCATTCATAAATCTTGCAGCTTGTTAAATGCAGTGACTTCATTTATGGAAGTTTCACAAACAGTCCAGAATCTCGATCTAGCCCCTCTTTTTTGTTTTTTTGTTTTTCCTGAGAAAAATATAAATCTTTCTTTTTTTTTCCCCTCCATCAGGGGAAAACTACGTATACGCTATTTGATGCAGTGCTGATTTGTAAAAGGTTGCACCTCACACATTCACCGCAGGATTAGAATAGTAATTACCCTTCACTAATATGAACAGAGAGGGCTAGCTTGGTGTTAATTATAGAATATCTGTAGTGGAAGTCACACGCGTTACTTAGTGCTTTGGCATTTAAGTACGTGGCTTTGTGCCCTCCTCTTCAAATCCCTGTCAAGGGTCCCTCTCCAGGTGTGAACTGTGCTGCATGTTGTCCACTAATGGTTTTGACAAGTCGAGTGTGTGTTAGAGAGCGAGATAACACATGGTAAAAATCAGGGTGCGATTAAGTGGAGTGTTTTGTGATTGGGTGTGTGTAGCATGTTTGTAGACAGGCTGTGTGAGAAAACGGTATGCTAGGAGAGCTTGTTTGGACCTGAAGATGTTGTGATGGCGCACTCGATGAGAATGTAGTCTGATGTCTGATCCCACTGTCCGTGACCTTTTCGAGCTACACACTCACTCAGCCACCACCCTCCACCAACGCACTTGTTGCCCAGTGTACTGCTTGGTATTAACGCACCACTGGTCCATTACTCCTCAGCCAGATTAGAGTGGAAACTAGTGAGGCCAAATATCAGTGTTGCGCAGGAGTCACTGCCTAGCAGCATCGTCACCACTCTTTTACGAAAAACCAAGCGGAATATGCATGACGCGATTCACATTTTCCATTCATTTGCCGCCCCCCTCCCTTTCCTTCTGTGCTCTTCTCTCTCTGCCTGCCTGTTTGTCTGTGGCAGATTTTGACCCAGATGATTCAGACTCTTGACTATTATTTACCTGATAGCCAAGGTACCCAGCTGTTTACCCACTCGTAAAGATTGTAAAGATCGGAACCATTTTTTCCTTTTTCTTTGTTTTGCAAGGCTCTGCCCATCAGCCCTGATGCATGCCCTTTTATGTTTTTATTATTTTTTGCCACCTCTCACAGCTCATGATTTATACACTACCTTGAAACGTTTTTATTTTATGTGTGTGTACCTTTGGGGGTGTTAAGAATCACATCTAACCTAACACTGTCGCAAGGAGGCTCAACTGATATTTCTTTTGAATGGCAATTGCTGTTGCAATAGACATAAATGCCATGTTTGAGTTTTATAACCCATTGCTAGTGTGGCCATTACTGCCACAACCCTGAGTGCAACCCAAACCTCATGCTTGCTGCTAGAAAGGTATATCCCAAAGCAGGGCTCTTAGGATAGCAAGACAGCTTTGGGTTTAACCTGGGCTTAATGGTATCACAAAAGGGGTTCAATATCTAGGTAGCTCAATCACTATAGCAACCTGCTTCAGAGAAGATTATGTTGTAAACCACAAGGCTTAAATAGTCCAAATGTTGTCCGTTTTAAATCTTTAGTGTCCCTGCGTCCGGAATCTATCTGTCTAAGCAAATAAAAAGCAATTTTTATTCAAATGAAGCCTGACCTTTTGCTGCGGTTGTCTCCGTATGCTTCATTCAAAAGTCACACCCAAAGGATAAAATTGCAGATTGGTCTAAAATGTGGTAAGACCATGATTTGGGTGACTGGCTGTTCTTATTGGAAGCTTCAGTGAAATATAATCAATGTTTAATTGCCTTCTTCTGATGTCAAATGCAAGTTATTATTTATAGTCAGTGCTACTTTCGTCCTTGGCAAATATTAGATTGCATATGATTGTGTACAAACTTTAACTAGCATCTGTGTTCTTTATTATTAAAGTAAAACTCCACCCAAAACACATTAAATATGTTTATATTGAAATATACAGTATGAGATGTGTTTAGAGATTGTTGTGCTAATTTGTTGGTTGGTGCTGTATGTTAGTTAGACGAAAAAAGTTCAGCTATCTCAGACAGCGTTACGACGAGTTGCACTGTGTTGCAGCACAGGCTCAGTGGAAGACGGACGGCGCTGATGGCAGCGTTAGCATGAAAGTTGAAGCTTTGGAAGCTGATCTGTTTTGAGGAGAGTGTACAGCTGAGGGGTTGAGCGAGCTGGACAGTCTCTTTAGATAGAGATGAAGCAAGTACTTAAATCCCACTGGCACTATTAGCGGGTAGTTGAATGGCATCGTGGTCAACCCAGAATTTCATTACAGAATAACTCTTGGATGCCACTGAAGATCACCTGCTGTTTATATGCAAGCCTTTCAGGGAGGATTTTTCCTTTAAGTGCATGCAGATGCCTGTATTAAGCTAAATTAAGGTTTATAACTGGACCTTAAGTTCCATTGCTGTACCTTTTACATTACATTGAAAGCTAATTAAAAGTACACCATATGCACATTCCCAGGTAGAAGATGCATACAAAAGGTACAAAAGATGTCTACCTCAGTAATAAGAAAAAGTACAGTTTAGCATTGACCAGACCCCGTAAAGCCCCAGGCACCTTCATCTGTAATAGCTTTCTGATTAGGTTAATATTGGCCTTGCGTACTGTGAGCCCACATGTATTAAAGAATGAATAGCTAGAATTGTCGGTAACCATGACGCAAAGTCTGTGCATCTAGGGTTACTCAACAATCTGAGTTCTGCCTAGTTTTGTGCATGGTAGCGGTTAGGTAGTTCCACAGGCTGAGTGTTTTGGACAGAGGGACTTGCCTGTTTGAATAATGATCAGCACATTCAGTTTTCATTCACACTTTGTCTGATGATTATGACACAAGTCTGGCAGTTGTTCTTGACCATGTCACTCTCACAGATATCTCGGCGAGAAGACAGATTAAATGCCACACTCCTCGTTGGAACCTGGGGCTGTTTAAGTAACTTAAAATTGTTTAAACATTTGTTCAGCAGTTCGTTACAGTGTGGGAAAGATATAGGCATTTCTCAAGGCTGAATGCCGACAGGATAGGAGGGATGAAATGTTTCAACTTTTGATGAAATATTGAATATTGTTTGTATATTTTATAAGCCATAGATACAGCCATGTAAAATGCATGCAGTGGCTCAACATACTGCAGAAAAACATTACTTCATTCTATCCACCATGTGTCCACACCTCTAGCTGAGTGGCCTACAACTCCATAGGAGGCTGCAGTAGTCTGCTATGACACGCCATCATACTAGCATCTACTATCAGTTGGATAGTAATAGGCTTATCCGTATGAGCGATATCTTGGAACATGAAAAGCTGGACCCAGTTCTGTGTGATTAAATGTGTCATGCATGCACCTATCAAAAAGAGCACAAATATTGACTTTCCAACCTATTTAAGAAAAAGTGCCTCATAGGTGCAGGTTGCATACAAGCTCGATTGAAAGTACCTGCAGCCATTTTTCCTATGTTGTCAAGATAGGAAAGCAGTAGTGTAATACTAGTAGTGTTTCTAGTACAAGTCTCTTGGTGGGATTTAATGACTGGAAATTCCCCCAGACAGCACACTCTTTCCCAAACTGGCAAACGAGACATTGACCTGCTGTAGTATTGAAATAACAACGTAATCAGAGTCAAATCTAGGGTGGTTCCTTCAGAACTGGTTTACAGGAGTACATTTGAGTGAGTCATGCTCTACTCGGCAGAGGGCACGGTGGGTTAGTGGCTGGCACTATTGCCTCGCACCACTGAGGCTGGGGGTTCGGATCTGGCCTCCGTACTATGTGTGCAGAGTTTGAACCCAGGTTCCTCCCCCAGTCCAGAGACATGCGTTGTAGGCTGATTGGCATTTCCAAATTGTCCGTAGTGTGTGAGGTGTGTGTGTGCGCGATTGTGCCCTGCGATGGGTTGGCACCCCGTACTCTGAGTCCCGTACACAGGGGCTACAGCTCCAGGCTCCCCGCGACCCTGTGTAGGATAAGCAGGTACAAAGAATGGATGGATGCTGGTCTGCTGTTTGTTTGGTTATTTGCATATTTATGGCACCTCATGGAACTGGATTGCAACTCACCCATGTACTTACTCAGAGATTTTACACAAGGGGGCGCTATTGACACTAACATTGAGAGCTGCTCGGGAATACTGACAGCGGTAATACCCACTGAAATGGGGACAATATGGATAAAAATCATGGCGAAAGCAGAAATGGGCATGAACCTTACGATATTCTCATGGGAATAGTAATAAAATGAATGCTAACACCATGGTATCGGTAATAATATGAATGCTAACACCACCATATCTGTAATGAAATGACGACCATGTCGCAGTCAGTAAGGCTCATTCGATGCTAGATGCATTAAACACATCAAACAGTGGTGCCTTATTCAATACGCTTCATTGTTAATCGTTGTGGCCTTTTACGCTGGATGCACTATTGAAGCATTATCAAAGCATTCTTTTTAAATATTTATGCCACTGGATTACATGAGATGCTATTAGATTTGATTTGTAACTAGAAACTCTATAAATACAGTATTACGTCTCAATTAAACATTTAAAAAAACTTGTGAAGGTGCTACTGAGTACAAGAGTGAAAATCTGACTGGAGTAACAAACATTATTTGATAATATAACATATTGTTACAGTGGGGTGGGAATGATGTTGGGCCACACATGAACCATGGTGCTTCTCTTGGTGCTTTGCTTTTTTTTTTTGTTTTGTTTTTAAGTTATATCAATTTTTTTTTCGATTTCTGAATTATGATGTTCACTGTTGGTAATGGTATATCCCTTTTTATACCACTGTGTGAAGGGGCAGTCTTTTGGGTTCTAGGGCTTGTTATAGCTGTTGTCGCCACAGTACTTCTGTACATGGTACCCGTGCTCCGCTGCATTTTGACTTTCTCAAGAAAACTAATTCCCATATATACAGCAGTGTCACTAGAACAGGAGGAGCTGAAAGTCCACACTGGGCTAACTGTAAGTACAACACAGTTCACTTAAAATGGATTATCTGACAGAAGAACAGTGAACAAACAGCATATTGCTATTTATTTCAATTACACTCGTTGGTGTAATGATGATCATGTTGCAGTATAAACACTGTCTTCTGCTGCCACAGGCCAGTACAGTGTCACCCTTGTAATTTAAATAAAGCTCATGTGATTTTGACTTCACAGTTTAAGTGAAATATACGGTCACTGACCACTTTAATAGGAACATCTGCACCCCTATTCATTCATGTCAACCATGTGGCAGCAGAGCAATGCATAAAATCATGCAGATACAGAACAAGAGCTATAGTTAATGTTCATATGAAACATTAGAATGGGGAGGGAAATTGATCTCAGTGACTTTGACTGTGGTGTGGTTGTTGGTGCCACACAGACGTTTGACTTTCAGAAACTACTGATTTTCACATGCAGCTGTCTTTATATTTTTACACAGAATGGTTACACAGAAAAGTCCTACTGAATGTTTTTGCAAAACCAAAAACAGAAATCATCCAATGAGCGACCGCTGTGAGCAGAAACGCATTGTTTATGAGAGAGGTCAGAGGAGAATGGCTCCACTGGTTCGAGCTGACAGGAAGGCTACAATAACACAAATAACCACTCTTTGCAACTATGGTGTGCAGAAAAGCATCTCAGAACACGCAACATGTTGAATCTTGAGATGGGCTACAATAGCAGAAGACCCCATCAGATTCCACACCTCTCAGCTAAGAACAGGAGTTACATGAATGAGGCATATTTACATAAGTTCAAAAGATTGCCAGCTGTTTGAAGACTACATCTTCATATATGAAAGTGAGAGGATAGAAACTAATGAGCGACCTCGAGGTCAACTGTCATAAACCGTTCACAAAGAATAATTGAGCAAAGCCACACCTTGTATGTGGGGAAAGTACAAAATTTTCAGCAGTGTCTTTAGAGAACATAAAAATCTTGAAATGGAATGAAATTGGCCTCTTCGCTCATGGACTAAACTCATACGGGAATAGAAACCCTCTGGTAGAACTATTCCATTGCTCTTTTGTTCAGGCATAAGGGCATTTTCTTTCTGTGTTAGAGAACAGCCAGCTTCCAGCTGGCAACAGAACCTTGTTAAAATGTTAGGGCTTCCCAAACGAATTAAACCTCTATTTCTTTGTAGTTGTTGACAAAACCAATGGGTAAATTCCATATGCGGCATGAAAAGTGACATTCATGTTGGACAGTCCCCCTGCAGACTCTGTAGTACCCTTGAGTACCCTCTCAGCAAGCCGGGGCTCTTGGGAGTAATACTGAGATTGAACTGCACTTTGCTTTAGAAGAGTTTTACTGTCTGCACTGCGGTTTGGATGTGCTAGATAAGTAATTATTTTTTTTTAATTTCCAACATGCTTTGTTTGCATACTGAGTAGTACTTCTGGATGTAGTAGCTAGTTATTGGTGACTGCCTGACATTTTTCTTCTCTTTTCTCTGACTGATGCCTACTAGGGACCGAGGAGGGACATTAAGTACATGGACATCATGAGCCACTTCACAGAGAGATCAGGGACCATTGGGGCACATACTGCTTCAGTTTTCTCCAGAGGAGGTAGTTGAGAAGCAGTGGTGTGCAGAGAGGCGCGTGTTCTGATAAAGGGCTGGACAAATCAGTAGCCCTGGACACGCAGATTTCATGGCCAGTCTAATTTTTTTTATGCCTCCGCCTCAAGGTGATGGAGGTGCTATGTTTTCGGGTTGTCCGTGTGGCTATGTCAGAGTTGCACTCCATCTGGATTGATAATTTTAATTAGCTTTCATCTACACTTCTCCTTTGAGCGACAAAGTATGATTGTATGATTATTCTCAAAATATTGCGATTTTTTTTTTTTTTTTTTTTTTTGGAAATATTGTCATTTTTCTCAATGTTACTTTTTACAACTAGATCTGTTGGCGGTAGAGGCATACTTGTTGATACAGCTGGCATCGAGTTTTACTTGTTTATAGCTTTGTTTGTAGGTTCAACAACAAGATAAAGAAAATAATTCCTATTGACACTTGTGAAACCAAAAATTTCATAATATAGACTTAAATAATATTTTATTTTGCCAATGACTTGGTGACTTTCTCATGTGCTTCACCTAAATAGCCTACTAGCTGGCCTTATGTTATTACATAAGCTACCACTTTGGAGTCTAGCTAATTAGCTTTCCAGGCAACCAAACTGGAGCTTCCGTTTGCCAGGTGGGCCAGCGAATAAAATTATTTGTCTACCCCAGTGATGATACAAGCTTAGTGAGGTGTGGCCAGCACAATTTCGTCTTCGGCTTCTCTGAAACAGGATGTTGAGCCATCTTTCACGGCAGGCAAACATTGAAAGCATCTCACTCATTTTTGCATACATCTCATTTGGATCAGCGTTCGCCAAATATCCCGGAGTGTTGAGGTGTGCTCTTTCCTTGTCAGAACAAATGGAGAGGTTTATCCACAATAGAAATTGAAGGCCATTCTCTGCTGTTGAGGAGGCATGGATGTGGCTCAGAGGCAGCACTGGATTCATGAATTACAGCCTACCACAGCACCTGAGTAATGGCCAGATCTGTGCCCGCTCAAATAATAAAATGTCAGAAGCAATCATTAATCTTGTTAGGCTTCCTGCCTAACCCAGTGCCATTTCTCCCTCTGGTCACTGCTGAACTAAGCAATGTTTCCATAGCAATGCGTCCTCTCTCTTTCTGATTCCGCTCTCTTTTGGTGTGCGTGCGTCGTATAAAGGGAGAGAAAATGGTAATGGCTGAGAAAATTCTCGGTAGGGCTAGCAAAGTGTCTCAAATAACACTACTTTCTATTCACTGTGCTGGAGCTGAGTTCTTACTCTTGTCACCAGGAGCATGTTGATAACACCAAAAGGATAAGGTTGCATTTGCATAATAGGTTTCAGTAGCACCGGGCTGCTCCTATTCAGCTCTTCTGATGTCCTGCAAAATGCAGCCTGAAATTTGGCTTTTGTGTTTGCCGTGACCTGATTTGGGACATGTAGTAGATCTTTGGAGTCTCATGTGGATTTAGAGCTGGGTAAGATCTGAATGTTCTCTTGCAGCTAGTAGGGCTGAGGATGTATGTCACACAGCTCATTTTACTTGCCATCTACTATCTTCTGGTTTTCTCACCATGCTCATTGGATATTTACCTCAGTTTAGGATGGATTATAGTTAATAGCTTTGTAGCATTTTGGCATTAGTACATATTCCCTTGCCAAATATAAACCTGTTTTTTTATTTTATTTTATTTTATTTTTCTTCTTCTCTTTAATAAATGCTTTTTTTTTTTTTTTTTTTTTTGGTTAATTGATGGTACTTGTGTTTATTTGAAAAGCAAGCCATGCTGGAGACACAGCTGCATCAAACTGCATCAGGCTTTATTAGTCCTACACCACCACCCACCCTGTCTCAGCATTAGGAGACACACCAGAGAGGCAAGTCTGGAGAACAGTCATTCCTGGTCGCCTCCAGTCAGATTGATTTCATGGGCCCATCTTTGTGTAAGTCAATACTCCCCGCAGTGACGCTCTCATTCTCTCCTGTCAGAGCCCTGCCTTCACTGCTTAACACCCTTACCTCACTTCTCACCACTGGCACCAAGTGGGCTGTGTGGTTATTACTGTATTTTTGCCAAAACCCAGTTGGATGCACATGACTAGCATTACACTCATGCAGCTGATCTGCTTCCAGCTCATTGCTAAGAAAAGAAAGTTTACTTGGGTGATAGAAAGCAGTTTTTTGCTTGGGTAGTGTTCTCCTGTTTTGTTTGACAGCAGTTCAAGCTTTGAGATGACAAATAAGCAAAGAGCTTGAACATAATGCAGTTCACTGTGTGCTAGAGTGCCATAATATGTTGCTAATGGACATATTGGCTTCCACAATATTGCCTGTGTAAAAAACTGCAATATGCAAGCTAAATTTGTATTCTATCAACATAGAACAGTTGAATGAGCTTATTTGCATTTTAAGTCAGGGTTAGGTGTTTATCACTCTTCTTTGGAGTGCAATTAATTGCTGTGAATGTAAATCGTATGCATGTTTTCAAGATTGTAAATCATATTTAAAAAAAAATATGCTGGGTAAACAGCCGCAAATGTGATATGCTGCTTGATGTTAGGGTTGTAGTATGACTGACGCAAAATACCACTGACAGAATTGCACATCTTCAATTCAATCTTCAATTCCTTTAGCCAACACTTGTCCATTTACTTGGTCTGAACTTAGGCTTTCAGTGCAGCTAAAACTACAGATAACCTAATTTGTATCTTCATGCCAAGCAATGATGTTTCCTCTACTTTAGATTTAGAACTTTCCAACCTTTTTAATTTCCAGGAAAGCTGGTTGTCCAGATGGTATTCCTTCTTGGGCCTTAAAGCAATGCACAGCTGACCTACTACCAGTCATTGCACATTAATAACGCTTGTCCACTGAACAGCGTGACACGCCACGGCTCAGCAACAGATGCAAATGCAGGAATATTCGTATCCCAGCCAAGTGCTAGCTTCGCTTTCTTATCACGTAACTCTACCTGTGAAAACAAGAGGAGTTTCACAGAAGGTTATCAGATGGTGACTTGATAGACGTGAGTAATAAAATACTACCTGAAATTCAAACAAATGATTTTGAAATGGGACCAGGCATATCTCTTTTGATAAAATCAACTCTGTGTTTCCACGTTTCACAAGTAAAATATTTGTAAATGGCAGCATGTGCACCCTATACTGTTCATGAGTTTACTAGTTAGGGTGTACAGCTCCATTGTGTTATATTAGGAGGTAGTTATATAGGAAGTCAGTTGGGATTTGGCCTAACTAGAATGTGGTGGATTTTATTTGGATCAAGGGAAAGAAATGTAAGATAAAGCTAATAGCAATAAAAAATTTTACTTTTGTGATTAAATAAATTAAAAATGAATATGAAACATTAAATAGGCATTTTAGATTGTTTAAAGTATTTAGATGGCTGGCCTCTTAAATCTGCTGGAAAACACACTTTTGAAAAGAATGCGAAACTTAAGCTAAGACACTAAACTAACCTGATGATTTTTATGCCATTAGAGAAGCAGTTCCAACCAGACATTAATCAGAACGTCTGTGATGACTGTGTTTAGTCAGTCAGTACTCTGCGCTGTTTTTATCTCCTCCCAAATGTCCCAGCTTTGCTTGCATGGTACCTGAGCAAGAAGAGTAACCAAATTCAGCAAGGGGACTTAAATACAGAGTGGAATGCTTGGTGGTGTAAATAGTGACGGCATGGACGATTATGGTTAATTTCCTAAACTGTTCCATACTGTCTGGTGGAAAAGCACCATTAATAAACTATTTGTGTCAGTTGGGCATTGTAGTGAGGGAAAATATATGACCTCTTTCAAATGTCACGTATATACAATTCAGATAAGTGCCTTTAGACCAGTTTACCTCACCCCATGTCTTGAAAAGGTCTAGTAAAAGGTTGTGCTGAAAAATCTCTTGCCTGCAGCCCTTATCAGGCAACTAAAGCTCTCAGCAAAGGAGTTTGTACATGTAAAGGTGTTCTCTTGCCAACCAACAATGATCTGGACCCTGCTGGCTGACCTTTCACCATGATGACCACAAAAAAACCAATACAACACTTACTAGACTAGATCTATACCCACCCCTCCCCAGCAATATAGCAAGAATGAGATGGAGAGGTTTGGGAAATGCAGTGTGGAAAGGAAGCATGCATTGCACAGTGCTCAGTGCTCGCTGGACGGAAGTGCTCTCAGCTTCTGCACATGCTCACTTCACTGTTCTACATTAACGAACACCTTTGAGTATGTGTAATTAATGGCACCTTGCATCCATTTTAATGACCACGCTCACTGATACTGCTCAGTGCCCTCAGGTCAGCTGCCCTCGCACCCTCTATTAAAGATTTGTGTTTAAAGGCCGTGAGATGTTTTAGCAGGTTACTTGTATTGTTGGAGGATGCTGTAGTAGCTCCAGTTTGCAGTCTGCTTTGCCTTGCTTTAACTGTTAATCATGAGATACATCTTGATTGCTGCAACATATTCAACATAGTCATTGGATGTTGCCGTTGGAACATATTTTACAAGAGGAAATGAGCATGATATCAGATTGAGACCTGATACCAGTATTGGTATCTGCAGCCCTATATATAAACCTTAATCATGCTGCGTATGTCCACACAATCAACTCTGTTTTAGGCAAAGCAGCTTGAGGAATGAACTGTGGCCAACAACATGGTCCTTAATGGAAAAGTCCTCCCTCTAATTTTTAATGGACAGGTTTATCAGTGTAATAACACTGTGTTCGTGGTGCCTTATAAGTAGTAATTTGCCAAATAAGTTGTAATAACATCATTTCCCACCTCGGGATGTTCAGTGTGTGAAGTGGGGAAAAAAAAACATGGATTCCTCCACGAAAGTGTGTCTTTTCTTTGCTCGGTCAAAGTAGGTAAAGCTCATAAAAAGCTAATTTTACCGCACTTTTTTTTAGAGCAACAACAGCGCACAATAGTTAGCAACAAGCTAGCCAGTAGACAATAGCAAGGTGTGTTTGCAACGAGCTAGGCAACTAACATTAGTGATAGCTCTAGTATGGTCATTGTTATAGATTTAACCAAGTAGCTGAAGTGTAAATTACCTGATCTAAGGCCAATACTGCTATAAACTAATTTAAAAGTAGAGATGATGTACTTCCCACTGTTCACAGTGTGAGCAGGCAAGTTGACGTCTGTAAATAGGGAAGGAGCTGGTAGTTGAGAAGACTAACCCATGTTGACGAGTTAAATTTCAAGTTGAGGGGGGTGTTTTCGGTGGCTTTTACCAGTTGTAGGCAGGAAAGTTGCAACTTCGCCTCGAACACAGCATTAGAACACATGAAATATTTGTGGGTTATACAGAGAAACCGCAAGTCATGATGTGCAAGGTTTAGAAAAAGGCCATCAAAATCATCACATGGTTTCATATGACTTCATTACATCTTTCCCTTTTCGCAGACAGTAAGGAGCAGACTGCTGCAAACTGAGGAAATGCATCACTCTAACCATGTTCTCCACAACTTCCTCTGTCCTGCTGAAAGGAGAAATTAGCTGTCACCTTACATATACATCAAATAGGCTGAGATAGTCCACCACTCCAGCAGCATCAGGCTTCTTTCCATTTTAATATCGTATTTTTTGTAGATGCCTGTTTTATATATAAATGTATATTTTGTTATTAATCTTTCTAGCTTTACATTCTGCATAACTCTTCTTAATAAATCCAGACCTCCACACACAACAGTTTCATAGTCACTTGGCTGCTTTGCCACAGTATTTAGAGGTAAACAATTAAAGAGGAACAAATACTGAGGAACCTGAGCCTTGACTCATGGAAGGGGTAAAGACGTCAGCCGTTAACAGACGTGAACGCAACACCAGCGCTGGCCCATCTCCAGGGCAATAAAGCCAGCGCTAACTGCTGTAGCCGTGTTTGCTAATCACTCTTGCTTCCCCCTCCCTGACAGCCTTGTGCTTCTTCCCAGCAAGTTCACTGTGCCCATGACGCCACAGAAGGAATTACATGTCCCCATCTCTAATCTCTCTGAGCAAATCATTTATTACTCATGCTGGGGAATATCTTAAATATCTTATCTTTGACATTTTAATGTCATAATTTGTGGTAAAGTTATTACAATAATTGGTCTTTTTAAAAAAAAAATATATATATATATATTTTTTTGGTTATGTTTTTTTCCCTCCTGTAGTCTGTTCTCTGGTGGTGAGAGAACCCTGTCTTTTCCAAATATGATTGCTTGCCCTTTCATTTTTTCCTGCTGTTTATCAAGATCCTCATCGACAGCACTGGTGAAGACAGAGCAGGGTTGGGGAGAGACAGAGAGTCGGTCTGCTGCCTATGTGGCATTCTTGCCAGAAAAGGTTTCCCAGATTTAAACTCTCTTCTGTTATCTAAAACATTTGAAAAGAATTCTAAGCTTCGGTCCTGGTTTGCAAACACATAGTGCACAGCAGGGAATTGCATAGAAGCTTTGAGTTTGTGTGCTGTTTTTATCTTGAGCTTTATTACCAGCTTTTTTTGTGCCATACTGCTGTTTGTCTGACACACAATACTCGAGTTTTATGGTTTGTTTCAAATGAAAGTTCCTTCTAAGCCTGAGACAGGGTGTGTGGTGATGTAGTACCAAGTGGCATGCACCTAAATACTCCCTCACTAATTGTTCTTTAAGCCACTGGATTAGTGCCAAAACACAGCTACTAATGAGGAGGTCCTTTAACACAGCAGAAGGCCCCCAAACTCATTTTCTTGCACATCGATCATAGTATTAATAGAAGCTGTGCAGCAGGTCCCTCTGCAAATTGAGAAAAAGTGTGGGGGGAGAGTGAGAGATGGTGTGTTGGGTGTGACAGTGTGTGTGCATACATGCAAGATGCAAGTCTGTCTGATCAAAGGTGGACAGTCGAGAAGGATAGCTGTTTACGTGAGCGCATTGCCAAGTCTTCCAACCAAATGCCACTTCAATACTATCCAATACCAAATAAAAATTCAAATGAAGTTTTTTTTGTTTTGTTTTTTTTAAATTTAGCTGCCGGATTTCTTTTTTTCCTAATTAAATTGTCAGCAATCAGATCAGTCGATAAAATATTCAAAGCACAGCTGTTCTCTGTCAGAGTTCATGGATAAAAAAAAAAAAAAAAAAAAAAAAAAAAAAAACAGTCCACGCTCTAATGAACTTGACCACAGTGCGCAGGCCTATAAACTGTATTATTAAATATCAAATATATATTTACTATATATGTACTGTAGCTGTACATTTGTTTCTAGTGGTCCAATCGACAGCAGTTTCAAGCTCATGTATAAAGATTTAAAGATTTGCTTGCTTTCAAACTGTGTATGCTAGATAGCTTTAATATAGCAAACAACAACCAGCTGTATGTTAATGTTTTCTTTAACTGTGTCATCCCATGACTAAATATATACTGACAAGCCTGCAAACCTGCTGCTTCCAAATACTATCCATTAATAAAGCATTATTAAAAGGACAGTACTTTTTAAATACTCTAGTTATTTCACAAAGGTGTATAGTTCCATAAAGTGTGCACAAAAAATGAGTTGAACTTTTGAATAAGTGCATTCCCAGCTGCTTTGCTGTTGGTCATGGTTAGGGCGCTTAGTTAGGAAGTCTAAGGTACAACTTGTCTGACATGATGATGTAGATAAATGCAGAAGTGAAAGTTTCATGCTTCATTGGCAGAACAAATCATTTTGTAAGTACGCTCTAGATTTAAGCTAGGGTTCAGTCTAGTCTAGACTTCACATATGGCTGTGAAGGCGAAGGTGATCATCGCAAGCCCATTTCCAAATGAGAGGAAAAGTCCGTGATGTTGCTCATCCACAGCCTTTCTGCCTCACTTCCACCATTCTCTCACGAGCAGCGCACAGGTGATTAGCTGTTCTCATCTCTTCCAGCATGGAACGCTGCGGACATCGGCACGGCTTATTTGTTGAAGGGGTTGCTGTGGAGACCGGCGGTGGCAGTGAGGCAGAGAGAGAGAGAAAGAGAGAGAGAGCCATCCATCTGCTGCAGAGAGTGCAGGCGAGGAGATAAAGCGAGAGAGAGCAAATACGTGCTATGCTCCCTGTATCTAGTAAACAGATTCCAGCTAGCAGCCAGAGGCGAGTCGTACCTCCTCGTCTATCACCGGGGTGGGGGCGGGGGCGTGATTGGAGTTCAGGCAGGCCCTCCATGTGTCCATCGCGCTGCTCTACCTCGCCACTCTCATGAGCGGTGGGTGAAAGAAAGAGAAGGTGACTCCAACCCCCTGGAGGGGTGTGTGTGTGTGTGTGTGTGTGTGTGTGTGTGTGTGTGTGTGTGTGTGTGTGGGGTGGGGGGGAGGGGGGGTTGGTGTACGAGATTCCTGACACAGTGGCCAGCCCTGCTGAAGCAAGCACGTTTGAATGGGAAGAGATGCGGGCAACAGTAAGTGGCAGTTTGTTCCTTCTCTCTTGCGCTCTCTCGCTCTCTCTCACTCGCTCACACACACACACACACACACACACACACACACACACACACACACCCCTTCTCGTTCTCTCTCTCTCTCTCTCTCTCTCTCTCTCTCTCTCTCGACACTCACATTATTGTGTCTGACTTGGTGCATGCTTCTGGAAAAAGAAGAGCCAGAATCGTGATGTATCCTGCGTATACAATTGATTCGGAGAGTTGCCATTAAGAGGAAAAAAGGGGACGGATAAGCCAGCGTTTTGCAGAACAAAGGAAAGACGCGAGCAAGTGAAGAGACTGTTGCATGCGCGTGCAGCCAAACGACTGTAGCATCTTGACTCTAATTCAATAAGACTTCCCTCAGCCGCCCCCTCATAGTACTGCTTTGCTAATGCATCACTGTTTACCGCTGCGTGCGTAGGTGTACGCGAACATGTGTGTGTACGCGTGTGCACGGTGCGTGCCTGCGTCTCTCTGACATTCATGAATGGGAAGAGGGAGTGAGAAGGAAGTGCAGAGGATGGCTGTGTTGGGGGAGACCCGTAGCTGGAGCCCCATGCCGTGGGAGTATAGGCAATATGACAGCAACAAGACTGAGGTAAAGCGAATACACACAGCGTGACTGCTCTTTATTCATCTGCATTTTTAATACAAGATGTGCTCAGTGTGAAGATAATATGCTACTTACAGCATTAGTGTAACCTGATTAGATGTTTTGCCCTGCTGTGTAATATCCTGTTCAACTTTTTTTTGCTGCATGCTGTGTTGATGTAATTTTGATGATGTGTCACTGAAGCTGTGCGTGTGGTAGCTCGTAGTGTAGTGCAGTAGTGTTTTATTCTGATATGGGTAATGTGTTAACGTAGTCTGAAGCAGGTGCCACAAGCCTCTTCAGGTTGGTGATGACATTTTTGCCATTTTTGTCCATTCCCATCTCCAAGCACTACTGAACTATGTATTTTAGTTTTCTTGATGGCTTGGTTTAGGTGTGGCTATGAAAGAGCAAAAAAAAAAAAGTGGCTTGTCTGGGGGATCAGATGAAAAAAGACCAGTTTGGGAAGCACTGTTTTTAGCTCGTTCACCCACGGTTCAATTCTGTAGCTAAAGGTTAATGCCTAAAATGTGACAGAGTCTAAATTTGTACTGAATTACATCATTTACATTCACATCTGTTGCTCTTTTTATTTGTTCTTTGATGTTAAATGTTAGTGTTTTTTTTTTTCTTTTTTTTCCTCTTTCTTCCCCAAATGAAGCTTAAGTGGGTATGATTTAAAACTCAGAATTAGTTTCTGCTTGAATGATGGGCTCCGATCTGCTATGAGCCTGACAGATCAATCACTCTCTCTTGGGGTCGCTATGGCAAACCTGAAAACACAAGGCCACAAAAGCTAATAATGTTTCAGCTGCATTGCATCTCATTCACCATGGCGTCACCTCAGTCTTTGACGAAGCCCCCCCCGCATACATAATCTCAGTGTGTAAGACTCCAGGCTATGAGCTTATTCACAACATCGAAAAGTTTTTCCGAAAAGACTTCCTGGTGGAGGTTTTTGGATCAGGACCCCTGCATTGCTGAAACAGTTCAGTGCTCCTGCTCTCAGCTAAGCCAGATGTGTCATGAATGCTCCTTAACAAAGGCTCAGCGGAGGGCTGACTCAGACTGGTTTCATGGAACAAGTGTCCCTGTAATGAGTGCCGTTAGCGTGTCTCTGTGACGTGGGTTTGAAAGTCATAGCCAGGAACACTCTGTAATTTACCTTTAACTGCATTTCCAGAGTGATTTATGGCTCAGATTAATATTGAGCAGCATGGAAGATATTTAGATTTCAGTTTTATTAACCAGTTTGGTAAATTAGTTGACACTGATTAAAGATGATGAAACACAGCAGCACAAAATCAGCTTTTCACACCGCGTGGTAGACCTCACTGTGAACTCATTTGCGAAAATGTGATGTTACATTTGCTGATTTATGTCCTTCATTCCAGTTGAACAGGATGATTATGCTGAAGTTTGCTTTCAAGTTGTAAATGCCAGTTGACATTTAAGTAAGGAATAAAACATGAATAAGCATGCTATTATAGGAAAATAATTAACTCCGGGGTGTGTGTGTTCCAAAGTGTTTTATTCCTCTTACACCACAGCAGTTTGGCAGTGATTAGAATTACTTTTTAATTTATTTGTGAGGGACATGTCATACTTGTAAATGTTTATAGCTACAATGTTGTGGAACATCTGCGAGCCAGTCACTTACATTATAGCAGCTATAAATAGTCGTTCCATCACCAAATTCTTTTTTCTTTCTCTCAAAGTTATTAAAACAAAAAAAACCTGTAAAGTCCTTCTCTTGAAGACGGAAAACTTACTGTTACAAAGCACTGACGCCTGATGCTCCTTCCATAGATTAAATAAATGTTAAATAAACGCCTCCTAACAGAAGGGGTTGCCATCTCAACAATTATTTTTGTATCTGTTTTAGGCATAGCTGTTACTATAGAAACAATAATGTATTCAACGGAGCACATTAATATAAGCTTGTGATTTGAATTATAGCTGGTACTATTGTCAAAGAAGCTGTTATAGGAAATTAATCAACACCATCTGACCAATCAGATTTGAGAATTTTATAGTTCTGTATATTTCAGCAGAAAATGTTTTAAAATGGCAGTTAAAAGTTAACTGCAGAATATGGGTCTGCTCAAAACATGGACGGCGTCACTGCTGTACATGTATTGCATGTATAATCTTTTCCTGTTTTCCACATATTCAAGTACACTAAGAGTTAAAGAGTCACATCCATTTAACAAAAATGATTTCTATTTTCTGCATTTTTAAAAGTGTTAGGTATACTTTGTGGACAGCTGGTTTTCACTGAAACTAGAATGCACAGTCACTTTTGTTGGTTTAAAAAAAAAAAAAAAAAAAGAAAGAAACATACATGTGAAGTGTACTTTTACTGCATGGAGCAAGGACAAAACCATAAAACTAAGAATTACAACAGTTTATGTCCACTTTACCCTTTACGCTTATTTATCAAGTCAGTTTGCATAGTGTTGATAAATCAGTATGAATACAGCTTATCTCTGTAGTTACAGAAGTAAGAGTGGAATAAAAAGGCTTATTCATTACTGTGTTTCTGGAGTGAGTGACTGAATTTCATTTCTTTACTCTTCTTAGGTAATCTTGGTGCAAGTAAACCCAGGTGAGGCCTTCACAATTCAACGAGAGGATGGTCAATTTCAGTGTATCACAGGTAAGACTATTACTGATTTCTTCATGTTTGTTGTATTGTACAATGTTTTTTCTTCATTCAGGTTGATCAGCAGATTAGAAACAGGAAGTGTGCATTATCATTTAAAGTACACGTTTGCAAACAGATTTAAACTTCATAGACCTGCCTGTAATTAACCACTTGGTGGATGGATGTTTTTACACAAGTGGAAAAGCAGTAGTGACTTTCTGTTACTCCTTCATTTATCGTTTACCGTCAATTTTTATTTTTCAACTCCGATTTTCCGACTTTGAACTCAAATCCGATTTGTGCATTCAACCGTTTTGTAATATACGCATGTTTAATCATTTATCTATTTCCTGTTTTACTCGTGCAACATTTCCTTTACTCTTACTTACTCTTACTTACTTGTATGATAATAAGGAGGTGTGTCTGGTTTCCTCAGACATTATCACTGCACGAGAAGTGCTTGACTGTTTTAACCTAAGAATATTACTGCTATATTAACTCCATTCAGTGTCTGTGAGACTGTAACTGGGTTGATGTATTTTAGGAAGGTCAGTTTACTAACTCAGAGACTTTTCATCGTCATGAACCAGCAAACTCTCAAATGTGGGAGAAGAAGTCTCAAATCATAGAGTGGAACATCTGTATCTGTAAAGTGTAGCACTTTATTAATGCAGCAGGGTGATTAGAAACATACAGTTGTTCATGCTAAATCATGTAATGTGGCCAAATGGAACAGAACCTGAAGCTTGTAAATATACAGCTTTTAATAAATATATTAAAAAATATATAAATATATTAATAATGCAGTGCATTATTAATCACTGTTTAGTAATCCCACAGCATTAATAAAGCACTGCTTTCATTCTGAAAAAGTGATTTTCAGTCCAATCTACACTGTTCGCTTTCTATAAGCACTGACGCCACAAATGCATAATTTTTGTGTCAATCAAAGATAGAGGCTGGGGACAGTTGAATGAAAGATCAGGTCAAATGTAACACGAGACTAGGACTGTGATCAGACAGCATAATTTAATTTCTTCTGATCTCCCATGTTGATGTAGAGCCTCTCGTTACTTCACAAACTTTATAAGTTGCATGGTGGTGTTTTTGATTATGATCTTACAGCTCACAGTATACAGAAAGTGGAACTGTGTGGTTGAAAATGATCTTTATGGAACTTAAATTCTTAAATGTGCAGCAGGACTCTCTTTAAGTGTCTATATGCCTGAGATTCACGTCACCTTGTAGTGAAAATTAAAGCATGTCATCCATTTCGTCACACGCAGCACTCCTCAGAAATGCGCTCAGTGTGAAGTGGCCTTTAATTATGTTGAGAGGTTTGTGATACTAGCAGTTGAAATGTGAGCTTGATTGAATAGAAACTCTGGTGCCTTGTCCAGTCAACAGCGATGCCTTTTTCCTCATGTGCAGATTTGTCTTTATCTCTCTATAGTGCAGTGCTCCATCCAAAAGTCTGCAGTCATTTTATATTTAATAGGCAGAGAATGTGTTTCTAAACACTTGAAAGTTTTCTACTGCTTTCATTTTTAGTTATGTCAGCAAATTGGAGGTGAGTGAAGCTGCCATGCATGCTAAACCACCCTGCTTTACTGAAAATATTTTAATTATGCAGCAAGAAAAACATTTCGGCCCTTGATTTACCACTTGAAAAGGGTTTTTTTTTTTTGTGTGTGTGTGTGTGTGTGTGTGTGTGGCGAATCAGGAAGAAGTCTGGTCAAATTACTGGTACCCAATAACTACTGTTTGTTGTATAACCTTTTACATGGCTAACTGCCTCTAAGTGCTTCTTGTGTTCATTAATTGATTTGCTTTTTTTCTTTTCTTTTTTAAATGGTAGGTAGTCTGCTCTTTTGCTTTGTGTTCATTTCACTTCCTCCTTGTTCTATAACTTTCCAAATATGTGTCTGTAGTACAGACCTGTCTTTAGCTTTTATTGCTTCCTCGTCTTTCTATCAGTTTATTGCTGATGATTAAGCATGCCAGTGTATCCGTTTCTTTAACACTGGAACTTCTTGAAGCTTTGATATACCAAATCTTGATGCTGGATGTCTGAGGTAATTGTACTGGACTTACAAAAAGCAGATGCTAAAACTGGGAGCTGTTTAAAATGATAGTAAGTTTTATACTTGATGCTCATCTAAAATGTGGGACTGAACACAACAGCTGTTATTTATACAAATAACAAAGCTTATTAGCCAAGAAATGTGCAAGGATAAGAGGTTTCATCTGTAAATGAACCTACTTCAGTATACAACACAAATAATTTTAACTTCTCTGTACCGATGCAATGAGTGCTGAGGCTAAAGTATTATTTACATTATACAAGCAGTCATTCCATCAGAAGCTTCATGCTTACCACATGCACGATGAGTCTTTAATATATACTGATTGCTTTGACCTTTATCATAACTGCGTGTGTGCTTATGGCCACCGATGTCACTCTTTATTATTATTATATGCAGTGTCCTCCGTGATTATTGACAATCTTCATAA
The DNA here is from genome assembly GCF_027358585.1 of Pangasianodon hypophthalmus. NCBI lineage: Eukaryota > Metazoa > Chordata > Actinopteri > Siluriformes > Pangasiidae > Pangasianodon > Pangasianodon hypophthalmus. The sequence continues at coordinate 15,195,695 of NC_069723.1, read as the reverse complement.
AAATTCATAAAAAATTATTGTGTAAAATAAACACTACATAAAAAAAATAAAATCTTTCTTTAAAAGCAGTAGGAGAAACTATTTTTGTTCTAACAAAAAAAATAATTGGAGGAAATTTAGTTTCCTGGAAGTTTGTTGTTGTGTTTACCTATGCTTTTAAAAAAAGCACTATTTGCAAATGTTTTGTGCTTAAAAAAGTTTAATGTCTAATGTCTCTGTATGTTGAAGCTCAAAATGTACCTTATTAATTTATTTATTTTTATTTATTAATGCATTTATTAATCTTTTTTTTTGTAATAATTTTTGCTCGTTTTCATGTGAATGGTGGCAATAATTTTAGAGTGCTCTGTAGGCTATACCTGTGCTGGAAAGTTGAGTGTCACTTCTCTGACAAGACCTTTTACATGTATTTTGTTGTATTTTATAAACTCAGCCAAGACTTTGGTTTAGACACAATAGAAAAGGTCTTTTGCTGGAGTGTCTCCATACCAAAGACAGAGACCAAAAGCTCTTTCCCATGTGATGTGACAGAATCCTTACAGACCTGTCCATTTGGATTGGAGCTATATTACCTAGGGTTAATTCTACAAAAGCCTGTGGAATCTTTCCAGACCTGGAATACCTGACATGAGGTATTTGTACTGACTAAAAGCCCAGAGATATACCAATAATAATTACATTACCCCGCCTCTCTATGTAAAATGAATCCAATCGTGAATAAAGGTTAAGTGAAAGTAAAATAGCAGACAAGTCGATGTTTGTCTCTCATGTGTGTCTGGGACAGAAAGCACTGAGCCATGCAACACTGAGTCTGCACCACCCTTGTGTTTTACTAACAGTGGTATTGCAAGTTCAGTGTAATTCTTCCGAAACACTGTTATTGCATCATGGATGGCGTTACAGAGATTTTCTTTAAACGCGTTCAACGTGGATGCACTCTGATGCATCAGATGAAGGAAGTCGTTGTGATGGAGAACCTTCTCAGCACAGTAGTCAGTGTTCTCCATGTTGAACGCTCAGTCACAACAGTCAGTGTTGGCTCTCTGTGGGACTGCTATGAGATGTCTTACACGTTCACTGTGTGTGAATGGTTCTTTTGTGTTCAGCCATTGTGTGGGATGCATGAAAACATTATGAACTGTGACTGACTCAAAGAAGACTTGCTCTGCCAGTGTCTGTGATTGGCAGTTGGTGCCACAGTAGGACGTGAAGTGTGTCTGAAAGTGAAAGATTACTGTGCACTGCAAAGCTTTTGATTAGGCAACAAGTAGTACAGGTTATTTTTGCTTGATTTGTACTCTGCCTCGGCATTGTTGAGGAGGTTGTGAATTCATTTGAGCATACTTTGGATTTGGTGTTATTGTTGTTGCAATGCATTTCCACTGGTGGAGTTGATAGTGTCTCTATATCAAGGCATATGTTGTGACCCCTGGCACAAAAATTAAATAAAATATCATCGAAACACCAGAGACACGTGAAGCCAACCAACCGCATCTTTTCGAACTGTTGCTTATGGGGCAGCCTTACCCACTCGGAGCAAAACGCTATCTGCCCTCTTCTGCATACAGGAGCTCCAAGACGCCCACAGTTGGCTAGTGTCACTGTGATTGACAGGACAGAGTGTGCACAGGCAATTTTCCTCCCTTTGCTCCCGGCCATGGATGCGTGTGGAATCATCGAGATTCAAACCCCCAATCACCTGACGACAGGACGAACACTTTTCTGTTGCACCACTTGGGAGACAACAGTTTTTTTTTTTTTTTTTTTTTTTGCAATTTTTTATTATTATTTTTATTAAATGCAACAGTGTCTATGGAAATTGTTCACAAACCTGTGTTTTGTGATAAATGTTGTGCATTGTAGCAAGCCTTTGAGAATCATGATATAAGATTTTTGTCATATTGCCCACCCCGATATTTGCGATAGCACAGGAGCATCCTTAAAAATGCAAGGCACACCTGTTCTCCCATGTCAGGAGTAAAAGCCACTGTTGCCTCTGGTTTCTCCCTCCAGTTTTCCATAAAACCGCTTTATGACAATATCTATAGTTTAAAGCATTATATAAATTAAGTTGTATCAGATTGAATATTTACCTAATTATCAATAAAAGTGACCCAAGCTTTACTGATTAAATATTCTAACATTTCTACAAGCGTAACCTAGAAATGTGTGCTAGTGATTGTAGGTAGCTGATAGAAATTATTTAATGTCGTGGGCATCTGCATTCCTAAGTAGCAGAAACTAAATGCGTTAATCAGCCAATAATAATTGCACAAGTATAGCCTTATGATAAAGTTTGATTCTGATCAATCGCTGCTGTGTTCTTGTAATGAAGTTTGCTTTGTCATTGAGCTTCACACACTCTCTTTGGCTTGGACATGGAGACATGTTAATCATACCTCAGATATCTCTCGTGGGTTATTCACACTTGATAAATGATGTGTAGGCTTCTAGATGAGGATGTGGCACACTAGGATGTGGAGAAATCACTTCCCCATAGTGGTTAACCTCAGGCTTTTTCCGGTAAACAACTGCTATAGATAGATCACCCCTTCCTGACAAAACGATGCAAGTGGCCTAAATTTACAAGTGTCTTTTCCTGGAGGCGTGTGAAGTGCAGGACAAAGGAGAGTGAGGCTAGTGCTAACTGGCATGTTTCTGTGAGCGCTTGTCTGTCAGTGACGCTGGCAGATTGATGACTCACCGCTCATCATGCGTTCAGGGAGGGAGGTGGCTGTGCTCGATTCGTTCATTAACCTTATTCGTTCTGAGGTTCTGTTGTTCTTAACCTCAAAATGAACTGGAGGCAACACTGAAATCAATGAGATAACCCCTCCTCCCAATTTCCATCCTAGGTCTATTTTAAGGATTCATTCCTGTATTTTTAGTAGGAGGAAGTACGTAAATGCCACATGCAGGCCAAAGACTGCATATCTGTCTGCTTAATATGAACAGGCAGGACTGTGGAAAGATGAGAGGGTGGAAAAAAAGGGGGGGGAGATCAGAGAGTTTTAATTTAAGGTTTATCGCAGGTTCATGGCAAGTGAACCATAGTACCTTCTGTGAGAAACCAAATTTAATTCTGTCCCCAAGTGGGCTCTAATTATGTAGCACGGTTTGCTCGCTTGCGATTCTTATCTTTTCCTGGAAACTTGTAGCATAGCACGGTGCACCACAAAATAGCTAATTGAAGCCTAAATCAGTGTTTAGCGACATTCCTAGCTTTGAAAACATGTGGTCTGAATTCAGGTTGTATAGCGTAGATGTTAAGACATCACAATGGAAAAACTTCAGCATGGCGGGGTGATAAAAATTAAGGACGATAATACAAGAGGGCTTGCTGTTATCGGAAAATAATCAACAGTGGGGTGGTGTGTGGAGTGTTACCACCTGAAAAGTATTTACTAATATGCTGAAGTGTTTGATTCCACTTATACCACTTCAATTTGCCAATGTTAATGTTTTTTTATTTATTAGAAATCTTGTGGTACTTGTTATCCATGTATCATTACATTTAATGTTTTCAAACATCCATGAACTGTTTGTTCCTGTTATCACTCGTTATAATATCGATAAACAGTTTCCTCATCAGCCTGTTTTTTTCCTTTCTGGAAGGTAATAAGACAAAAAAATTGCCACTAATCATGCAACTGAGAAAACACTTTGTCTTGAAGACTTGCGAATAAAAAGCGTTCGCTCTATCGTTGTGGGATTGCGAGTTTGAATCCTGACGACGCCATCTGAGGCCAAGAGCCAAGGGAGCAAAATTGATGTGCTCTCTCACCTGTCCATCAGAGCGACACTAACCAATCGTTGGTGTCTGTGAACTCGTGTATGTGGAAGAGGGCAGACAGCGCTTTCCTCCATGTGTGATACGTCACCCTGCGACGCAGCAGTTCGAAAAGGTGTGGCTGGTTGGTTTCACGTGTCTCGGAGGAAGCACGTGTTTGCCTCATCCTCCCCAGTTGGTACTTGTGGTGTGATGGGGAGAATTTGCTAGTGGTTGTGGGGAAAAGGGAACAGCTTTACCTCTGATTATTACAAAATGCAGATACGTTCCAAAAATGCTAAATAGACATCTCACCGAAAACTTCAGCACATCAACAATTACACACTTTATCCATTTCTGTGGAACATCCGCCCTGTGTAAGTTGTTACTTTAGCCATGATTACATATTAGAACTTGTATAATAATCTAAATTTTCTCACAGCTGCTGTTATGGAAAATTAATGAGCACCTTCTGATCAATCAAATTAGAGAATTCAAAAGTGGTGATGTAAAACATTAAGGAATGGGCTTTATACAGCTTTCCTGGCTGGCGGAGTGCTAAAAGCTGGGGTGCCGATAATTTTTACACACATCGTTGGCTCTGGACCTGCTACTGATAGCTTTTATTGACAGTGTTGGGTTAAAATTGGAGTGTTTTCTGGTTTGCTTGCTCTCAATAAAACTGTAGCTAAGATTTGGTTGTTGTGCTGCACCAGCTAGGCTCACGCAGAGGAGAGCTTTACTCTTCCAAATGTTGGATCATGTAAAAAGTGCAAGACTTAAAAAGTTTCTGCAGAAATAAACATGTAAATAAGAACACCTCTAGGCCACTCCCAGTAGATTACCCAGCATTATCTGTTAAGCCATACATTATCTGTTTGCTCAGTGAAGCAGTAGGTATAAGCCATGTGAAAGAGAGGCTTAAAAGGTTTTTGAGGTTTAAGATTGTTCACTTGTGTGTGGGTGTGTGTGAGAGAGAGAGAGAGAGAGAGAGAGAGAGAGAGAGAGAGAGAGAGAGAGAGAGAGGGAGAGAGAGAGACCATATGTGCACTAACGTGCGGCGGATGGTTTTTATGTGGCCTTTTTAGCCAGTGTGTTCTAGTTTGGATCCCAGCACTCCACACTTGTCCATTTGCGCTGACCTTTTACAGAGGTCACCAAACCTAGACTGACACTGACGTCTGAGCTTTATAGCACTTTTCCACCGGATAGTGTGGTACAGCATGTGGTTAATAATGCAACTCCAAAACTGACCATACTCTGGTCAAGTGTCTGTTTCCCCACAAAGCAAAACTACACTGACCGTCGGAGCAGAAAAGGGGAAGCGGATAAAAATTCTAGCTAAAAAAAATGATAAAAATGATGAATGTCTAGCCCAATGTCATGATTTTTGGAAAGTCACACTTTAAGCTTCAAGGAGAGGCCACCTTTATAACAGACTTGTATCCCACACTTAAATACAAAACCCATTCTTAGCCCCAATCAGGTAATGCTGGTGTTATTGTTACTGTTATTTTGCTTTCTGTATTTATTATTCTCCTGAGTCATTTAAAAACATCGTGATGATGTACAATACAAAATACAAAAGAGTATTTAGCAAGAGGATATGCACTATTATTTAGGTAATAGTATATGTGAAAGTAGTTCGCTAGTGATTGTGATAGTCAATTATTAAATAACACTCAAAATAAAATACAAATTATTATTAGACACAAATAGGCTCAACTTGTATGCGAAATTATTTCGCATTAAAATGTGTCATTGTTGCTTCACATGACCCCTGCTGAGCGCAAGAGACAACAAAGAAAGCCGCATGAGGCAGTGCTTTAATCCTGATGAAAATAGAGTGCAAACTTTTCAGAGGACATTAGTACAGCAAAAATGCAACGACTCATTTCTCATAATCTTTAAAATAAATGGATTTTATTATGTTTATAATTTGTACTTTATTATATTTCCTGTATTTAGAGTGTAAGTGATTTTTGTGTGAGACTTTTAACTGTGAAGAGCTTCAGCTAAAAAAAACGCTTTAAAACTTAATAGTTTTTAAAGAAAACAACATGGTTATCAGTATCAGCTGATACTCGAGGTTTAGTAGCGGAAAAGAAAAAGGTGTGTCGTGCCATCTCTAGCGCAAATGAGCGAAATATAAGTGACAAGACAACATTCATGTGGTTAAATCAATAGTAATAAAGGAATCTGAAACATTTTGCTAATATTCTGATGTTCCTCAATAAATCCACCAGAAGAAATGACATTTGAAAAGAGAAAAAAATTGGCAGTCAGTAACGACACTGATACTGACAGTACACTGAGCTGTACTGTCGGGTGGAAATGTAATCTGAGACATTATTAGCACGATTGTATAACGATTGCATTTGATCAGTGATCTGCACTATTTCTGGTTCTACTCATATGTGCGTTTTCGGCACACGTGGTACCTCCACAAGATTGGGGCGCAAATTTAGCTCTTTGCTACAGTACTGTTTACTTGGCAATGGAAACATGTGGGATCAGGGTTAATTTACTGACGCTGTGCCAGACTGTCTGATAAGCGCTATTAAGGTCTAGTCACTGAGCTATAGTGCCCATTCTCATACTCAGAAATGCATAACTGAGTTTCTGTATTGAGGAGAGCATGCAGAATTCTCATTTTTGCTTTGACAGAGTGACTTGACTTAAATCGTCGCTGGCGTAAAGAAACACCTAATGCCAGTTTGACATGGACTCCATCACACTTGAGTGCCAATCACACTGGTCCAAACAGGGCCATGTGACTTGATTAGAGTCAGCACTGATCTGTCTGCTCACTCAACTCCATTGCTGTTGAATCTCGTGCACACACACGAGCGCACACATGCGCGCACACACACACACACCATTCATTCATAGCATCTGCAGTCCATAGCTTTGAGAATAAACCAGTCGGTGACTCATCCTTCTCTGCCTTTGCTGCATGCAGGAGGGAGATTTTAGATCTGTGTACCTTTGGTTTATGTTCTGGTAATATTTCTGGAAGGGATTAGTTCTGAAATGGGCTCTTGCCTTACTATTTTTGAGACTGTTCTTTTCCTTACATCATACCTCTTTGGCTTTATCTAACTGCTTGCTGTTGCATAACTGCTTGCTATACTCACTAATAAATCTGCGTGGGTTTGCAGAATTAGTCTCGCCGCATTCCCCTTTGAATACTGTCCAACGAATTAGCCAAATTATCCCCTCAAGCCATTCTGTGGTGTTTTTGTGTAGTTTGTTCCCCTCTTTTTTATTTCTGGAAGACATAGCATAGAAAGGTGGGGTTGGGTGTGTTTTCATGCAGAATATAGAAATAATGAAATCGGTTTATCTGCAGGGGTTCTCAAACTTTTTGCAGTCAGGTGTCCCACTTAAAGTAAAAGAAATGCAACACAATCCTTCAAACATTAGGCATAGTATAAATGATAGCATTAAATTAATTTATTTGAGCTATTAGTTTTTTATACCTGCACGTTCCACCCACCCTAAAGAAATGTTTATAGATTTGAAATATTTGTATATGTCCCAGAACCTCCTGCTTTTATTAAAATCGATTACATTTTCAATTTAGCCTCCAAGGTAGCCTCTGTATTATGTGTATATTCAGGGTTTTGTGGTAATCGTGTCTGTTTTAGTCAAGATGTAGACCCTACTTGCTGTAGGAAACTAGAAAAGTTTGCTTTCCTTCCTTTTATTCCAGGTAAAACGTTATGTACAGTGATTTCATTTAAAAAAAAAAAAAAAAAGTGTGCATGTAAATGTCTACATCTTGACTGAAACAGACAAGCATCAGAATTTCCCCCCATAAAATACCATCAATTTACACACACTCCAGTTTCTACTATCACAGCCTTGAATGTGCCTGAACTTTTAATAACTTTCTAATTATCATTACCATTAAATTTATTTATAAGTGGTAGATTGACACTTTTTTTTTTCCCGACTGATAAAAGTGCCATTTTCGGCTATTTTTGGCTGAACTATAGTTAATTGAGGTTACCTGCGTACAGGTCTGAACATACACTGATAGATGTCCACATTAATGAACTTAAACCGTTTCCATTTACAGTGACAGAAAGCGAGGGTGCCAGTGCAGAGATTAATATTACTAATGTGAGATGGGGAGGGGGCGGGGCTTCCGGAAGTCAGAGTTCAAAACACAGATGCAGCTGTCAGTCATTCCAGATTCATATGTTGATTGGCTTATCTGCCTTTATTATACCAATACACTGTTTGTGTATTTCTGAGTGATAGCAGCGTACTCCGATATTCAATGCAGAGTTCCTACAAAGGTCTGGTATGACTATAACCTTGATACAGTCATCATGAATATACATCTTGAGAGCCATAGGTTTAAAAGACAGATTAGGGTGGTGTTGGTGTAGTTTAGCAGTTAATCTAGTGGACACATTGGCGATTGCGTGTTTGTTTTAATTATCTGAGGGTCTTGGTTATTAGACGCCGGCAGGGTGCCTACTCTAACAGTGTGTTATTCTGGATTAGCTGTAATTAAGAGCAAAGCCCAGTCTGCTCCCAGAGCCATGGTCACTCATGTCTTTGACAGCAAAACAAGAGCCCTTGTATAAACCCCCATCTCACTGCTGGCTAGCTGGATCACAGATGTGTTAGTGCTGGTGACTGTACAGAGAGAACAGTCTGGTGTCTGCCTCCAGCACAGGCACAGCTGACATACTAGACAGCGCACACAGTATAAGCTTTTAGCTTGTTTCAGCTTCGCCCAACATCTCCCGCCGGCGTTTTCCTCTACCACGCACACACAGTGCTGTTTGTGTATTAGGAGAAGGAGTTTAGCTGCTGTTCACATGCCAAGCAGGCCTGCCTGCTGTTTTGGAGTTTGGCCTATTCCTGACTCAGCCTCCGTTTTTTATGTGTGTTTTTCTCGCTCTGTGTTTGTTGATGCTTCCTCCGGAAGGCTGGCTCTGGAGTCCACGTCAGCAAAGCAGCAGCCTGACTCTGTTCCTGAGGGGAGGGGTGTGTGTGTGTGTGTGTGTATGTGAATGAATAAGAGATGGGGGATGAGGGAAGAGGGGAGAGAGGGGGATGTGGCCTTTGTGTCTCATCTGCCAGTGCTTGTGCGTCAGTCTGATGTAAGTGTGGGTGTTCTATTTTTTTTTTTTAATACTTCTATTCCTTCCACATTTTCACATCCTGTCTCTCTTGATCCCTCCTTCCATTCCACTATCTCTTATTTTCTCCCCAGAATATTTTGTCCTGTCACATTTTCCCTGTTTCTGACGGGATCTTTTTTCCTACCTCTTGTACTCGGTCTCTTAGAAACAAACAGAATAAAGGGAGAAAAGCTGTAATCTCAAACCCACCTGTGATCTCCATTACAGCTGCAAACACCATTTCATCCTCCTGTTGAGCTTATTGAATGCCCATGCCTCTCTTTGTTTACCTTGTCTATAAACTCAATGGACAGACGCATCTCGGGCACTTCCAGAGCTAAGTTTTGAGGAACCCAGAAACTTTAGTTTCTGCGACATTTTAATTATTGCTCCAGAAGGTTCTTTTCTTCAGACACGGCTCTATTGGAGTGAACTTGCTTTATTCTACTAGAGCAAGCTTCACCTGCTTATGCTTGCCATTTAAAAAAAAAAAAAAAAATCTTTTGTCTAATAATCGATTTCTCAAGCTTGTTTTCTATCAGAGGTTGTGTGACACAATCAGCAAAGCACAATGTTTCTGCCATGCTTTTGTTTTTACAGAAGTGGACAGCTAAAAACAGCACAGAAGTGTTTTGTCTTTTTTTTTTTTTTTTTTTTTTTTTTTTTTGCACGGCTATAGTGACATGCTGCAGCAAAAAAAAAACGCTTGAAACATTAAATTCTGCCCCACCCCCCCTCACTCTCTCTCTCACACACACACACACACACACTCACACACAGGGACAGCTGATATAAAAGTTCCATTGTCTATTATACACAGTACTATCATACACTATATGTATGTATACATTTGTATACATCTGACTGTCACACCCATATTTGCTAGATGAACATCCCATTCCAGGCTTTCCAGTAGATTTTGGAGTGTGTCTGTGGGGATTTGTGTTCATTCAGCCACAAGAGCATTAGTGAGGTCAGACACTGATGTTGGGTGAGGAGGCCTGGTGCACAGTCTGAGTTCCAGTTCATCAAAGGTATCCAGTAGGGTTGAGGTCACGGCTCTGTGCAGAATGTTCACGTTCTTCCACATCAGCCTTGACAAACCATGTCTTCATGGACCTTGCTTTGTGCATGGGGCATTGTCAAGCTGGAACAGGTTTGGGATAGGCTCATTAGTTTCAGCGAAGGGAAATCTTAAAACTACAGTGTACAGAGTAATTCTAAACAATTGTGTGCTTCCAACTTTTGGGCAACAGTGTGAGGAAGACCCTCATGTGGGTGTGATTTTCAGGTGTCCACATACTTTTGGCCACATAGTGTATTTGCACAGCAATAAAAATAACAAACAAAAATTTCATTCCTAACCTCCTCCTACATTTGCTGTGATCTGGATTTTCTACACGTTGCATGATTTGCGTCACTCTAGTCATTTTAGATAATGGTCACTGTCCCTGAAGTAACGATGGAAAGTAAACCAGGAACTGTGTGATTAAAGTTCCTCAAAACATTCTGGAAACTGTGGAACCAGGTCTCATGTCTCTCACAGACATGAGCTGTGTTTTGTGTGTGTGTGTGTGTGTGTGTGTGTGTGTGTGTGTGTGTGTGTGTGTGTGTGTGTGTGTGTGTTGGGCTTCAGGTCTACTCACCTGTTACATCAGGCTCACTCATTTCACATCAATTATGCAGATTCAGTCTCTCCAAATCAGACTTCAAAGCTCCCTCAGCACTCCACATCAAAGTAAAGACATAATGGTTGTCTATCTAAAGTGCTTGTGTATTTTTGATTCGCAAAGTACAACATTTCTGTAATGAAGCTGGCAGCTAATGATTGATGGCCTCCAAACTTCATAGTTATTAGTGGTAAAGTTTAGTTAATTAAAAAATGTCACTACTTTTTTTTTTTTTTTGTCCTACAGCCGGGGATGCTTCAGCATAATAAAATATGATGTGGGCATTTATGTGTCCGTGCATGTGTGTGAATGTTCAATGGTTAAAATTATTATTATTATTATTATTATTATTATTATTATTAAATATTCAGATTCATTTGGTTTGATGGGAAATACTTTCAACATTACCAGAATCTCAGAATGAAATGCCTGAATCTGACATGAATTTTGCTTGGTCTGTGATGACTTCTCCTCCGATTAGGACCCCATTTTATACACATTTGGCATATAATCTTTTTTTCTGTCCATTATGTGTTCTCAAACATTACTGAAATTTTACTTGTAAAACCAGGGAAATGTGACAGAGTCGCTACAGATTATTGTTAACACCGTTACATGAAGGACATAAAATTCATTAGAAAAGTAACAACACAGTAAACAAGTGAATATTTAAACTGCGAATATGGTGTATGAACATCAGTGATAAGGCGCAAATGAGTGAAATGGTCCACCTGATATTTTCCTGTATTGTAACTACAGTGTAACATATTAGGGTTGTCTATTTACAGGTACCCACACTCAGCATTTTTGGCATTATATAAAATCCCAGACTTTTTGATTATAATATTCTTTTATATTTTTATCGTGTTTTCTGACTTGTCGGTATTTGAATTCTGTTTTTTAGAAGCTGTGTTCTCTTTAAATAGTTATACAGGTGAATCACATTTAAGAATAGTGACTTGGCTTAGTATAAGCTAGCCTCAGGATAAACATTTACATGTAAGGGTCTAGCAAAAGTTCTAGTCTGGGTTTGGCCTCTCTCAAATGCTATTGGCTGTTGTGTAAATCAGTCAAGCACTTAAACACCTTGTGACTCTGACTTTCTGTTTCCAAAGGTAATACGCCTGCTTTTGGAATCAAATCACAGCTCAAGTCTTTAAAAAAAAAAAAAAAAAAAAAAAAAACAGCGAATAGCATTTTAGCCTGAAATGCTCATCTCTGACAGAGGGACTTTAACTTGTTCTCGTACTACAGCAGATCTTTTGAATCATGCTGATTCAGAGCGCTGCATTCACTGATGCATGTGGGTTTGCAGCCACTGTGTCTTAGTGCCTGCTCGCCACAGTGGTTTGCACATCCCTGCTGTAAAAGGACAGATTTTCTTTTGTTGTTGTTGTTGCTTCTGTACTTAACACTGATTTTGCTATCGATCTGTCTATCCACAGTGCTACAACTGAGCATGATCCCATCAGTACTTCCTGAGTCACCGAAGGGTTAATCTTGCAAAGAGAATCCTAAAATAAGCAGCTGTTGTTGATTTAAGCAAGGCTTGTTTATTTATATGTACTTTGATCCTAGTGTGCAGTGTGTGTTGTAGAGTGTGTTTTGATGGCCTGCGTCCAACAGGATCAAGCTCAGACATTACAAGAATTTCCTAGGTCCAAGAGCAAGTAGTGTGATGTTGATTTCTGTAACGCTACAAATCAGTGTGAATTTGTGTGGCTCTGCTTCCAGGATTCTTAGACTTTTCTGTAGTCTTGCAAACCATAGTTTTAGTTATCCCCGGAGAGTCTGGTACTTATCACGCACTGTGGCTAACACCCACCTGCTTTCACACGAAAAGGCAATTGCAAACACACTTGTTGTGTATGTGTGATGTGTAGAAGGAAGTGATTTTAACAATGTGGTACATTAACAGAATTAACATTAACATTGCTAACAAGAAAACCTGTCAGATGGGGTAGGCTTAATAGCATATATAGCAATGATAGATGTCCTGAGTGCGTGTGATTTTTGGAGAGAACATCGAGTGACATTAGCTGGCTAGCTAACTTGTTTTGTTTAAATGTGTGCCAAAACAGTAAGGAAACAGCAAAGCAGTTCAGAGGTTCAGTGTAAGCTACTTAAGTGAATTGGCTTTTAAGCCAGGTGAAGTTTTTGTGCTTGGTAAGCAAAAATTGTAAATGCTACAGCCAAACTGTAGATGTTGGCACCTCTGCATTAAAAGGATAGGACGAACTTTTTTTAATCCAGTGACTATATCTTTGTTTGAAAAGCTCTGAAAAATGATCACAGTGTTCAGAACTGACAAACGCTCTGTGTAGGGGTGGAAAGCTAATGACATTGTGATTAGCTCTGATAGATGTGGCGAGGCAAGCATATCACATCTGAGACAACTTTTTTTTTTTTTTTTTTTGCTCCTTGCACTGGGACCCAGTCTTCTCATAGGAACAGCTTAGAAGAATAGTCTGGTAATATATTTATGAGAGAGTGTTGTAATGTGCGATTGATTTGTGTTTTTGCAGGTCCTGCTCAGGTTCCCATGATGTCCCCTAATGGTTCAGTGCCTCCAATCTATGTGCCTCCTGGATACGTTCAACAAGTGAGTTTAAATGCTTTTTTGTGTTGTCTTGCCAAATTTGCTTATGTTATAATATACACTGAATTTAATTTGGAGATTTTCACTCTTTTTTTCTGCTCATTGTCTTCATTTTGTGTGTGTAATTTGTCCTAAGATCATTGAGGAGAATGGAGTGAGGCGGGTGCTGGTGTTGCCTCAGGCGGAGTTTCACCCTGGGGGCCACTCTCCGCTGCACCACCCTCCCCCTCCACCCACACACCCCCACCTGCAGGCCTTCATCCCCCATCCACATGCCATCTTGCCTCATCCTCCTCCTCACCTGTACTCAGGCATGGCCGGCGGAACTGGAGACATGAATGCCCAGTACATCTCCCAGTACCACCCAGCCCACATCTACCCAGACCAGGGTGAGTGTACACACACACACCCACACACACAGACTAATCCCAACCAGCTTGTACTGCTAAATAGTTACTGTCGTTTTCACATTTTTTTAAATTCAGAAACACGCAGATTTAGAGGTTGATTGCATTTCTGTTTTATAACTCAATTTTTCCAGCAGCTCAGTGACTTGAATATCCTTAAGCCGTTGTAAGTTTTAATCAGTTGGACACGCATAGTTGAGATTAATAATGAGTAGATGCACTAGTGAATAAACAAATTAATAGCTCAGATAGAAGTAGTTTATTATTAGGAAGCTTGTCACCAATTAATTTGGAAAGCTGCCTGAAGTCACCAGAAGACACATTTGAGCTCTGCTCGCTGCTCTGTCTATGTAATTTGCTTGGAAACTATCGTTAAGCTCACATGGGTTTCAAGCTTCATAAATCATTGTTTTGTTTTGTTTTTTTAAACCTTGATCTCAGTATTTAGTATCTGGCACAAAAAAAAGAACTTTCTGTTTATATTGTTTGACTGTCTGACCAAGCACAGCGCAAACTGACCATTTTTACAGCCTCTGCTTCCCAAACACATTGACACTACAGACTTGTTGTATTTTAATTAAAACACTTTTGTTTCTGTTTATTTAAAATGTAGTCAAAGCTAAATAAATTTTAATTTGATCCCAAATTTGCATGAGTAATTGGGATAAATATTTGTGATTTCTCTATTAAGCAAACACAATCTTGGTAATTGTTTTAGTCATTATTGTGCAACCCTTAATAAAATGTCAGTTCACTTCCAAATTATATACCAATTGATTCAAATATCCCTGCTTGTGATCTTTTTGTATGTTGCGATTGCATTAATATTACCTCCCTTGGTGTGAAGCCCCTAAATTGGTTCTAGTGCCATTTGAAGTGACATACCTTTACCCATGTGCAATTAAAGTGTTATATGATATGAATATAACGTTATATATATATAATATGTTACTGTTACTGGAGGCCCCAGAGATGGTTAGAGAACAAACAGCATCCTGAAGACCAAAGCAAGTCTGGGACAGTGTTTTGTTAAAGTTATCAATTGATGTTTGGCTATATAAAAGAACATCCATGCAAGGACTATTAAATCCATTATTCAAAAATGGAGAAAATATGGCATAACCATGATTCTGCCTAGGGGATGCCATCCACTAAACGTCAGTGACCAGGTAAGGAAGGGCATTAGTCAGAGAATCAGCAAAGAGGCAAAGGGTAACTCTCAATCTGGTGCTATCACCACCGTGTCTCACTGTGGAGATGGTGTTTGCAGGGTAATGAGCAGTGTTTGGATTCTCCCAAATGTGGTGTTTGTTTATACAGTATATATACCTGTTGCCAGTAGGAGGGAAATCAGTAGATTTCAGTATTGCTTTAAATTTCAACCTCTTTTTGATTTTTTTTTTTTTAAAGAAAACAAGCTGTGTCCCTTTGCCATATGCAACTAGTCTGTGTGTGTTTCCAGTTTCTCCAGACACTCACCCGGCACATGGACGCACAGCGTTTCACCGGGATGAAAGGGCTAACAAAGCGCATGAACGGCTGCAGAAGAAGCTAAAAGAGCGTCAAGGTGGTCAGGCAGGGGGAGGAGGGGGAGGTCAGGCTCCTACCAAAGACAGTCCTCCTCTTTCTCCACAGAAGAACCGTGGAACCCCTCCAACAGCTGGAGGAGACCTTCAGAACGGCCTCCTTAAAGGGGTGGAGGAGCAAAGCCAGGCTGGTACACTCACCGGCCTGGGAAAAGAATGTCCAGGAAGAGTGAGAGACACAGAGCCTGCCGGTACTGAGATATATTTATCATTATGCCTTGAGCCATAATATTCATTAACCATAATTCTACCAGTAATTCTTCTGTCATGCTTTATGTAATGACCCCCACGCACTATCACTTACACTGGAGAATCAGGAGCACTATGTAGCACACTAGTAAAGGGTTGGGGATTTGAGATTCAAGTAAACCATTTCTTTCTTAGGTGATGTTCAGTTGCATAAAGACTACTAAACTGCCAACCATTAATTCACTGTATATGTGTACAAAACCACTCCTCATGCTATATAGGGCATACATTTCCTTCAAAATATGTAGTGTGTTCTGGGTATTCTGTACTTCTTGTTTTGATCCTGCTTATTGCATCACTGTGGGATTTGGTGAGGTGGATAGGGTGTGCTGTCAGGCATAAGCTTTGTCTTAGAGATAGAAATGTGCTCAAAGTGCTAAACCTGGCACTGTAGCAACATAGAAATGGGATAATGTGACTTGGTATTAATCATGCAACATTGTGTTATTGCAAGTGCTATTGCATCATAACATCTTTTATTCAATATGTAAATGAAGGATTTAATTAATAGGATGGTTTACCAGGGATGGTTAAAAGGGCTTTGACGTGTCTGTTTTATCCCAACGTCGCATTAAAGTTTTCTGCTTACAAATCTTTCCCAAACCACAGTAGACATCTAATATAGAAAAGTTTTGTTGACTTTAAATGGCGTGTTGCTGGTAACGGACACATTTTAGTGCCTACTATAAGCTTATAGTGTACTGTAATGTGAAAGCTTCATGGTCATGGCCAAAGTGCAGGATTATCGATAGACTGCCAAGGCTTTAGACTAATGAGGGTCCAAATCACTTGTACTGAAGTTTGCTAGACTTCATGATTGTAATCACTTTAAGCAGTTCTTTCTTTCTTTTTCAAATATAGATCAGTTAGTGAGGCACGCAGTTAGAAATAGCAGAAATGATAGTCCTGTCAAATCTCCACTCTAGCGTAGAAAATGGTGCTACAGCTACTGAGATGTGTGAACAAGCTTTAGGGACAGAGTCTCTCACAAACCTGAGTGTAACCTGACTGAACTATCTCTGACTCCGTTATCCCAATGATACTAGGGGCCATAATTCACACTTTATCATTGTCCATCATGGCCTGGGACCACCAAGTCAGAGCTAGTGCACAAAGGTGTGCACATTCTGTGGTATTCTCTGAAGCAGAATGTCCTGTATAGAGAAATGAACTGAGAAAATGAGAAAGTAAATAATCTTGCTGAAGTTCATGTTTTCTTGTGTTAATCTCTATTCTCAGAATCGAATGAAAAGATGCAGGCTCTTCGAGAATGGTTAAACAATATCAGCAAGCCTGTGGTGAGTGTATATAAGATTTATGTCTACATTATGAGTGATTCTCTGTTTGATTGAATGCCTATAATGATCATAAATCTGAGAGAGTACGCAATGGCTGTGACATTACATTTCGTGTCAATTACATAATTACAGACATGTGAGAATTATAAAATATGTACAAACGTTGTGCAAGTTGTGTCCCTGGAGAATTTGTGAGTAATAGCTGACTGTGAAGGATCATTAAAGCTGTATATAATTACTTTATTAACAACCAAATTAGTACATCCTCGTTTATTCTGGTGTGTTCTAATGTTTTAATGCGTTTTTTTTTTTTTTTTTCGCTCCAGTGTGTAGGTTTATGTTTAAACACATGGAATGATCTTCTGTCATTCAGAAGCTGTGCCAGTGGGTTTAATTCATCTGTATTAGTGGTGTTCAGGTGACCTTATTTTATCTCTGTGGCAGTGTAAATGGGTTCTTCAAGGGTTTTTCACTATAAGATTATTAATGATTATCATACCTTGCCTTCACGTTGTTCTTTTGCATTGGACCTGTAACACGGTCAGTAAAATAATGATGGGTATTGAGTGCTGTTGTAGTTAATAATAGTCTAGATATCCTTGCGTAACAGTTAGTTACATTGGTTTTGTCGTCACAATCCTTACAAGAGCCCTGAGAGACTAAATAAAGTGACAGAAGGAAATGAGGCGGGCAGTGGAGCGAGGGCTCCGGTTGAAGGCCTTCTTGGTCCGGATGGACAGATTATTTCCACAGAAATGACTACGGGGACATGAGCAGAGGTTACAGAAGTAGTGAAGAATAAAATAGCACAAAGCAGGAAAAAAGAGCTGAGTTAAGCTTTCCGTGTGCCATTTTTCATGTATATGTGCATCTGTTCTGTGCTCACAGAAGAGTTCTGTGCTTTGATTATCAAAGAATCAGAAATATCCACAGCCATGAAGCTGTATCTAAAGGATGCTAAAAAATAAACCTTCTTCTTGTTTTCCTCTCACATACATTTTCCTTTGGTTTATGTTTTATTTCTGGAGTACTCCTGTGCCTAAATTCATCTTGCGTAACTCATTTCAGAAACACTGAGGATGCTGTTAGACGTGGAGCTCTTGTATTATATCTTACGGTTATATCAGCCTCTTCAGAAGCTGGTTTATCAGAGATACAGTGGAATTCACTGGTCTGTGATTTCTGTAGGTGGTGGATATCCAGGCCAGAGGAGCGTGTCTCTGCTGGACAGCTCCAGTAAAGAAAACTGCAGATGAGGAGCAGAATGAGCCAGAGGAGAAATCTGAGGAGCCCAGTATCAGCTATGAGGTGTCTGTCTCGTACAGCGGCAAGGACGGCAAGTACAACACTGCCTTCAGGTAATACCGCAAAATAAATTCAGTTGGTAGGCTGCAAAATAGACAATAGTGGCACTTTCATACTTCATTTGGACCTAGACACACCCAGATTCAATAACTTATGTGGACTAATGTGACTTCAGCCCGGGCCTAACAAGTTTGCATCTAAGATCGAAAGAACAAAATGTGCAGTTCACTGTTTTGAAACTTGTGAAAACTTACATTGTTTCCTTATACTTTTGATCTTAAAAATCCTCTAATAAACAGTATCCACAAGTTGGATCACAGCA
This sequence comes from Pangasianodon hypophthalmus, assembly GCF_027358585.1. Taxonomy (NCBI): domain Eukaryota; kingdom Metazoa; phylum Chordata; class Actinopteri; order Siluriformes; family Pangasiidae; genus Pangasianodon; species Pangasianodon hypophthalmus. The sequence continues at coordinate 15,177,346 of NC_069723.1, read as the reverse complement.
GTGCTTTCTCTGTGAAATGTTAATTAGTTCTTGTCAAATTAAATTAAGGGAAAAAAAGAAAGACCTTTTTGTCATTGCTTATGTTGTGTTCAGGCAGTTTGTAGTGTTTGGTTCCGTGTATTTCTGGGTCAAACTACAAAGGCCCTGATTCTTTTTTTTCTGATTTTTTTTTAAACAATTTTTTGTAAAGATCATTGTTCATGACTGACATTTTGAAATATTTTTTTTTTAATCTCCTTTTTGTCTTTTTGGACCAGTGGTAAGGAGCTTAGTGCAACTATAGAGAACCTAAGACCAGCAACAGACTACCATGTCAGGTCTGTACTCTGGTTTAGACTTGCTATGGTATTCAGTTATGACCTTCACAATTTCTAAAGTTAAGAGGAAATATTGTGTACATTTGCACCTGTAGGGTCCAGGCCATGTATAACTGTTTACAAGGAAACCCCTCTGAGCCTGCAAGTTTTACAACTCTGAGCTGTGAACCTGACGCACCCATCCCACCTCGCAAAGCCAGCGGCACCAAAAACTGTCTCGTCCTGCAGTGGAAGGTGTATACACACACATGTGCACGCACAGGTTTTTTTTTTTTTTGCTGTACACAAGGCCACACTTTTTTTGCCAGTTATGTTGTCGTGTGCGTGAGAGTGTGTATGTGCATGAGCGTGCATGTGAGCGTGCGTGTCTGCGAGTGCCATAGTAATTAGCAAGCAATCTGACTGATTAGTCATCTTTTCTAATTAATATTCATGTTTTTAGAATATTATTTTGAAAATTCCTTACAAATCAGTGCACACACTTGATAATCATGTATCTCTCTGATTGTTCATAACGGTGTTTTAATAACCATCAGCCTACACCATGGAGTATTTATTTTAAAACAAATATATTCTTCCAGGCTCCATGTGACAATGGTTCCAAAATTCAAAACTACATTCTACAGTGGGATGAGGTAATGCTTTATGCACCATCACTATTTGACACAAAGTTAATTTAAGTACATGCTGAATCACATTTGGCAGTTGCTTATGTCACAGCGTCCTTATCTGGGTTGAAGTCAAGAACCTTAAAGCAAATAAGATTAACTGTTAGCTAAACAGTTTAATTTTGGACTTTGATTCAACTGACTTGCTATCAGAGTGTGTCTCAGTTTTTTGTTGTTTTTGCACAAATAAACAAGGCATAATGTTTTGTGTTTAGGAACAGAACATGAATAATTAGATGTGTAAAATAGCTAACGATCACAGATACATGTGATGCAAAAGTGTGTCTTTGTTTAAAGTTTGCAGTATTTATTTTACATGTTGACTCTTAATCTGCAGTTAACATTGTTCATGTTGTGTGCTGATTGTAACTGTGTGTCCTTTGATGTACGTGTATTGTCAAATCTGAACAGGGTAAAGGTACAGGAGTGTTTGAGCAGTGCTACTACGGCCCTCAGAAGCAGTACAGGGTGACCAAGCTCTCGCCAGCATCCAAATACTCATTCCGCCTAGCAGCCAAAAATGACATGGGTGTCAGGTATGTGCTGTGTGTGTGTGTGCACGTGTGCGTGCGCTGAGCCAATTGCTACATGATGAATGTGGGTGTAGACGTGTGGGAGTACTTACTCAGCCACCACTCTAGGGACTTTTTCTTGAGTTGTACATGGGCTAGTATGTGTTCACTTTCTGTTGTAGTGAGTTCAGTGAACCTGTAGACATGTTGACCTCGTGCAGTGTCCCTGCACCTCCAAAGAGCCCTGAGCTGCTCCAGGCCGGGGTCACTTGGCTCTGCCTGCAGTGGAACAGGCCAGACAGCTCACCAAAAGAAGACGATATTGGTTACGTACTGGAAATGGAGGAAGAGGGCTCGGTGAGAACTCAGCACACACGATATACTGTATGTTCACAATATACAAACACGGATTCACCAATTCCAGCCATGCAGAAAAAGTGCCCCGTAGACATTTGTCTTTTTTTCTTCAAGTTATGACAAAATTCAAGTTATCTAAGTTTTTTGCAGGGAACAGTTTGAGTTTTCTTAATGCAAAGATTTTTCCCCAAATACTCTAATCCACCAAACTAAAGTAAATAATTTTTGGTGGAAATCTTGGCTAGAGTTATTTAACTGCTTAGTAGACAGGTTAGCAAGTATGTTTTTCTGCCAAGAAAAGTTATCCACATTATTCTGGTAAATTAGGCTAGACTATTGTGTGAAGCATGCACAAGCTAATGTTAAGCTTATACACAACACAGCACATGCATTTGCAGTTGTTGCAGGCAAACGTGGATTTGGGATTTTTTTAGGTTTCACACAGCCAACCATCCATTTTACAGTGTGGAAAGGGAGGAACCTATTCATGGCACTGTCTGGGTCTCTAATATGTTTATCTATGGTTCACCTGCAGAGATATGCAGTGATTCCTGAATTCACTTGCCATTTACATTCATGGGGTGGGAGCCTCACTTGCACAGAGACAATACACATCCAAGTACAGGATTATGTAGTTTTAACTGCTGTTTGACTGTTTGGTCTGAATGTGCAGGGTTATGGGTTCCAGCCCAGCTATGATGGTGATGAGTTGTCATGCACAGTGAGGAATCTGCACCGAAGCACCAAGTACAAATTCAGGGTGAGAGTGGTATTCTCTTTGGTATATGTGTACTTGAAGAGTGTTTGTGTCTGTGCATGAAATTCATTTTTCAGTGAGCAAATTATATTAGCCTGCAATGGCTAGTAACAAGCTTTATATTCATTATTAGTAACAGCGTTTTTAAATGCAGATGCATTCCTGCTGTAGGATACCAGCTTTTATATATTTATATATATATATATATATATATATATATATATATATATATATATATATATATATATATATATATATATATATATATATATCAGACTGCTACTTGGCAGGTTTATTTAGCTAACTAATGTGCATCTTCTAGCTACAGTCACATTTTCCCAGCACTATTCATGTAGTAAGGCATTTATAGTTTCTGATGATTATAATCAGTCATCATTTTGGTTTCAGCTGTTATCTGAAGTAATCTGATACCCTTCCTGGAACATAATTTCACAGTGGGGGTCGCGGTCTGACTGACCGTCCAGTCCATTATAAATGAATAAATGTTTATAAATAACAGGCAGTTAGCCCAGCATGTGACAAGCACAACAGTCATGATGATAGTGATGAGTGTCTGGGCAAAGTGGTGCATTGAAGCCACGTAAGTCGTGATGTAGTATGAAAAGCCTTATCAAAAATGTGTAATCTTGAATAGCTTTATTAACAAAGGGAATGAGAACATATGAACCAAAATTAGATTCTAACCTTCCATTAACATCCCATTAGCTTCTTGTTAATCGAGTTAGTCATTGTTGTTAAAGTTACCACTCTGGTGTGATCAGAAGAAGGCCTGATTGCAATCATGTTCCTGAAGACTACAGTCTATTAATGTGATCAGTGGTACTAGCGGGAAGCTGATGAGACTGACAGTACCTGCTGAGCAACTCTTCCCTTTTATAGGTCCAGTTATACCCATCACCATGAGTTATCAGGGTGCTATACTGAATATTGTTTATAATAAATAATCAGCATGATTTTGTCATAATTCTTTTGGACTTTTTTGGGTCCCGTTAGAAGTGTGCAGTTGATGTGATGCCGTCTTTCAGAGCAGCCAGTTCTAGCTTTGTTCAAGAGTACACATTCACCTCTTTTGTCACTGTTTTGTGGTTGATCATGGGCAAAATTTTAATGCTGTTTCTTTTGTGTTGCTGTATTGTTAGCAATGATGCAAGTTTTACAGTACGTTACACACACTGCTGAGTTATGATGCTGGTTAAAGTGCTGATGTGACTTAACACTTTGGTATTTTTCAGGTTGCTGCATATAATACAGAAGGTAAGAGTAACCCGAGTCCTGTGTCAGAGTTCACCACGGCCCCAGACAGACCGGGCTGCCCTGGCAAACCATCTGTTAAAGGCAAACAACATCCCACCAGCTTCCGCATGACCTGGGGTGAGTTCAGCTTTGAGACACAGGCTTTGAACTCGCATTAGATACAGTGTATTTATTCTGACTGCTTGCATCCGCTCTTCCTGCAGATCCCCCCAAAGAGACTGGTGGCTCAGACGTGACTGAGTATGTGGTGGAGCTGTCTGAAGGACTGAGTGGTATGTTCCAGTGGGATTCTTAATGATTTTTGTGTAATTATTTAGGCATGTGATATAACTGTGTTTGTGTTCATGTTTTCAGGCTCCTCTTGGGAGGAAGTGTACAGGGGTTCAGCTACGGAATGTGTGTGTGATGGGCTGAAGCCAGGCGGGACATACCAAGCTAGAGTCTGCTGTCACAGCAAAGGAGGACAAAGCCCAGTAAAACACACAAATACATGCAAACACTTTTTTCAGTGTTTTAACATGGCCTGCATAGGATTTGTAAGTCTGGCATGAACCACACCACAAGTGATTCTATGGCTCGGATGAGTCAGACAGAGGTGACTGTAAGAGAAGCTCAGAAAATGTGCTGAAGAACTGTTTTTAAAAGCTTCTATTGTTTTCATGTTATTGTTTATCACTTTTTTTATGTAATGATGACTAGAATTTTAATAAGTACAGTTTATACGAATGGATCTACACATATTACCTAATAAGTAGAGTGCCAATATTTTATCTGAATTGCCTAGTATTTACTAGATAGGCCATGCCTTTTCTTGCCGTTTCTTTTATGAACAACACTCTAGGAGAGCTATACATGATGCACCGAATCAGACAATTCTGTATGTTTATCTCCTTTTAACTGCATACATTGAAAAGGGGCTTTCAATGAAGCATGCTAGATGTACTTTTTTCTGAATGTCCCAAGTACATGAATGAAAATAACAGAGCAAAAATGAGTGTGTCTGATTGAAAATCTACATGACTAGAGCCTCTGCTGGGATAGTGCTGTGAGTGAGCGAGAAGAAGTGACATCTGGAGCCATGCTTATTTCCATGTCTGTGGAAAGCAGAACTCACTGCACAGTTACCTCACCTCTGTTTGACCCATCGGAGCCATAGAATCACTGGTGCTGTGGTGCAGGCCAAGTTAAAACACTCAAGGCAGCCATTTTAAGGTCAAACTGAAGGTTTGGAAAAGTGACTTCACAGGGCCTTTTTAAATGATTGGTCGACAGTATTCTCACAAAATCCTTTGTAGTGGTACTACAGTGAATGGATTCATGGTGTACTGTTTGCGTTCATCTATAAATGTATGTTCAAGTAGATCTACAAATTGCAACATGTTTGATACTTGGAAATTGTATGCAGCAGAAGAAATAGGAAAATGTAAATGTCTAATTTTGTAAATTAGCTTTAGTTTTCAGAGCTAGTCGGCGTTGGTGTCAAAGTTAGATTGAAGAGCACTCCTAAATGACTGTTCTCATTCTCTACAGAGAGAGACCCTAAAGAGTTCTCACTGTGGAATGCGTAGGCTTCACAGGGATTCAGGCATAGTTGTGAGTGGGCTGCAGCCTGAGAATATGCAGTTGTGGAAGTCTTTTTCATTCCTGCAGGAGGCTGTGTGGATGCTGCTGTGTATTTTCTGAAAGAGTTATAGCATCTCCTTACGTTGCTGTCTGGCACAACTAATGCATTTCTCTAGTTTCTAATGATAATCAACGTTTTTCAGATTCCACGAGAAACAGACTAATTATAGTGGGGTTTTTTAAAGCAAGCTTTAAATTAAGGGCTTTATATACATGAGCTGATCAAAGCATTGTTCCACCTGGACCTCATTAGGTACAAGTGCATTCAGTGACCTTTTGTATGATTGGCAAGATGCACGCCTTTACTGCACAAACCTGATTTCTGGTCATTCGCAAAAAACAGAATTAAATAAAACAAACAACATTATGTGCAAGTACCATCATTTTCTTACTTTCTCAGAATTTGTTGCATGTACATATACAATTTCTGAAGGTCTAGATGTAACTTTCTTGTCTTTAGTTGTCTAAGGGTCTTAAATTCTCCCAGAAGGATTTTTTTTGTTTATCTCTGCTGTTTTATTTTTTTTTTTTTGTTTTATTTTTTTTTTTTAATTTATTTATTTTTTTTTATTTGTGTGTTTGTCAGCTTTCGGAGACCCTGCAGGTCCAGACTCCGTCTGTTCCTCCTGGCCCCTGTCAGCCTCCCAGAGTAATTGGCAAGCCAAAAGCCAGAGAGGTGCAACTTCGCTGGGGTAAGCATGCAGCTTTTTTGTTTCTATATTTTATGTATTTGTGTATGTGTGTGTGTGTGTGTGTTAAATTTGCTTCTCCTGCTGTTGTGCATTAGCTCCTCCTCAGGTGGATGGTGGGAGTGCGGTGTGTGCTTACAGTGTGGAGATGTTCGCTCCTCAGGCTGAGGAGGCCCGAGAGGTGCATCAGGGCCATGAGCTTGAATGCACCGTGCACAGCCTACTGCCTGGAAGAACATACGGCTTCCGTCTGAGAGCAGCCAACAAAGCTGGGGTTAGAACTCCACACCATTTAGACAGCACTTAGTAATCGAAAACTAAAATAAAATAGCTAAACTGAAAAGAATAAACCAGGCTGTTAAAGTTGTATTTGACGCCACTGACTCCATCACAGCTTAAAATTATTCATCAAAAGGATTTAAGGTTAAGGATTTCACACTGAAGCATTTTCTCCTTTTTTTTTCCCCCTCATGTAGAACATTTTGAGCACATTTTATCACAAAACCCTATGATTTAAAAAGTCCTAAAATTCAGATATGGCTTAAAAAATAACTCTGTAGTGTCAGATTTCAGAAAATTATATGCTAACTGTAGTCATTGACTGTTACCATAGAAACAAACCTCTCATTCTGACTGGCTTTATACAATAGGATAGGCTTTACATTTTTTTTTAGAAAAAAATTACTTATATGCAACTACATTAAAACATTATTTGCATTATTTGTAGCAGTTAAACAAAAACCTTCCCAGACAGCAAACTAACAGAGCAGACCAAACACTGGCACAAGCAGCTTTTCAGACAGCTGTCACGTTAACGTTAGGTGGCTACCAGCAAATAGACAGCTTCAACAGCTATTGAAACTTAGACAGAAAGAGAAGTCAAACAGAATGCTTAGAAGGTGAGAATAAACAAAAAGATAAGGAAATGAAATGAGAAGTAATAAGTGTCAGTTTTTTTCGTTGTAATTCCGCATTGCTGGAAGTCAAATAACGTCAGAGAGTAACGTTAAAATAGATAAGTTATCTGCTGTTTTCCCAAATGTGTGGTTGTGTTTGAGGACACTAAATATAGTGTTGACAGATATATACAGAAATCTGTCTAAGGTGTGAAGTTATCTATATCACTTGCCACCACCTGTTTAGGAAGCTGTTACTCTCTGTGTGAACAGATGTGTTGGTAACACGTTCTGTAAAGGTCATATTTAGAATTAGCTATATGCAGTATACATTAATACATATATACTCATTAATCATGTTATAATGCATTCATAAGGCATTATACACATTGGTTTAATTTATGACAGTGCATTATACGTATTATACATTATGGTTTTGTTAACATGTTGCATTTTAAGGAATGTTCATAACACATTATATTTCCAGTACCTTTGCATAGTGCTGTATGATGGAATGAGACCTGTTTTTTTCTTTAATAAGTTACATATTTAAAAAAAATTAATATAATTAATAATCAATTATACCAATGTGATTAACATGAAACCCTACTAAAAAACCTGACAACTTTGCAAAGTACTATAAAACCTTACAACATACTGCCAAACGTTTGTTCTAAGTTTATATATAACTGTAGTACGGTTTTGGGATTGTGAGGAAAAAACATTGGAAATGCCACTGATTTAATAATATTTTCTGTTTAAACCATGTCACTTAGTGCTGACAAGGATAATTTATTAGCAATTATATTATGTCTGTTAATAATCTGCAGTCAGATAATCACTTTGGTATTGGCAGGTGTAAGTGTTATAATGCATTGTACCCATGTATAATGCCTTAAGTTAACAATTTAGAAATGCATTATAAGCATGGCTATAAACTATACTGCAACTGTAATGTTTTCATAAATAGTTATACCAATATGTATGATGCATCATGAATCCATTATAATGTTATCAACATATTCATAGTTCATTATACATATGGCCTTCTTAGAATGTGTTATTAATTGATTCCATTGTGTGGGCTTGCTTCCACAGGCTTGCTTTCAACTTCTCAGACATTTGTTTCTGATTGCAAATCCACACCAGTTGACAGCTGTAGGGTTACCTTCTAACCATAACCCTAATTTCACCATGTGTGTATTGTCTTGGTTGTCAGTATGGGCCTTTCTCTGAGCGTGTTGAGCTGACTACAGGACCAGGAGCACCTGAGCCTTGTCGACCTCCTCATATCATCTGCAAATCTCCTTCTTGTGCTGTGGTCAGCTGGGAAGTAAGGATCACCTACTTTATGTTTCATTGCACTGGTAATGAGTTCACATTATGAAACTCATGTTAAACACTCGTAAAAGAAGCCGTAAGCTTTATTTATTTTTATCAGCAGAGAAGCATCCCAGACGTTCATTCAGAGCAATATTTCTTCAGCCAGCATACCCTGAAGATATGTAGTTGGATTTCGCCTTTAAAACATCTCCTGTCTTCCAGGCTCCATCCTGTAATGGTGCAGCAGTGACTGAGTTTCGGCTGGAGTGGGGGGCAGCTGAGGGGAGCATGCAGGTGATCTACAGCGGCTCAGCAACGAGTTATGAGCTGAAAGGCCTGCTCCCTGCCACCAACTATTTCTGCAGAGTGCAGGTTAGCGTTAGAAATTGAAAGCACACATTGTGGTGTCTATTAGGGTGTGATATTCTCATCACTTCTTTTAGCAGAAGACTGTACTTAAACCTGTGCATCTGTCAACCAAACACACATGAATCCTTGGGTTTAAGAATATGCTTAAAACATACCAGAAAAATGTCCAGTGATTCAGAAGGCAAAGCATGGAATTGGGGGTAGTGGAGCAAAAGCTTGTTTTATGATACCTTGGACATAAGTGCTGTGGTAATTATATAGTCTACAGGAAGCTTTTTACATTTAAATCTAGCAATTAAGTTGTTACAGATTTAATACAGTAATCAGTCTTTTTGAGAAAAGCAGTAATATACAGTATAAAGTCTCAGAAATTACGTTGTTTATGAATGTTATATAGCCAAAATAATGCTGAACAGCACAGTACACTATTGAAAATGCTATTTATGCCTAGGCAACATTAATCGTAATTTATTAAAAAAAAAAAACTGGCTCTGAAAATTCTCTTTGTTTATTTATTTTTTTTATACTTTATTAGGCTTATTTTGATCTGGCTCAGACTTAAGTCACCATTGAGTTCTGGATGTTTTCCACCAGTTTCTGTATTTTCACTCAAGGAAATGATTCATAAATGTAAAAAAAAAGGCTGAATAATGGTGAATTTTATGCTCTCTACTCCCCCAAGAGGTTAAGTAAGCTCAGTTCAGGTACTTCAGCTCATGTGTTTTAGTTGACCTTATGCCTATAAACTCGTTAACTGGTCTCATCCAGGTTTTATTGATGCCATTTGTGGATTAAGCACTCTTTTAGCTGTTCACAACGCTAAATTGCAAAGTACTTAAGCCTTCTTTTGTATCCACAGAGGTTATGTTAATCATGGCTCTAATGTTAATTCTCTCCTGTAGCTTTACTTTTCAGCTTATTTTTTAGATTACGTTTTAGTGCTGTTATGTGCATCTAGTGTGTGCTCATGTATGCCTGTATGTTTGTTTGTCTGTGTTCAGGCAGTGAATGTGGCTGGCATGGGGCCATTTAGTGAAGTGATACTGTGTCAGACGCCCTGCTCTGTCCCTGCCATCGTCAGTGTTGTTCATGCTCTCCGCGAGAGCGAGATGAAGGTGGAAACGAAGGGCTCTGACGGAGGAGATGAGGAAGAAGAAGAAGAGGAGGAGGAGGAAGAGGTTGGAGAAAGACCCTCTCCTCCATTCTACTCCCCTTCTACTTGCCTGGGGCTGCGCTGGGAGGCACCATGTGATCACGGAGCAGAGATTACATCTTACCTGATTGATATAGGAGAAAGACAGCCGATCTCCACTGGCCCTGTAAACAAGTACATTATACAGAACCTGCAACCTGATACCACCTACAGGTATACACAGATGTTAGGACTGCTACTTTTATAGCTTACCTCAGAATAGACATATTGAAACCTAAACACATTTTTACATAATGTTAGCTACAGCACTATGTATTGCTCTTTCTTACATTAAGCCACATATTATTAGTAAAATGCATCAGTCTGACCCTGTGTACTGTGGCATTTTCACAGCCAGAATTTTGAATTTGTTGCTTAAGATTTCCTGATTGGAAATGCCTGCAATGCAAAAAAGTAATGTATTCCACTGTCTGAATGCCTGACAATGTTTAGCTAATGCTCTGTTCATTATCATCTTGTTGCACTCTCTTCTAAATATATGCATACTGTTAGTAAATGGAATTGAGGTGATATGCTTTTTTTGCCAAATTTTATGGCTTCATTAAAATTTGGATATGGACAGAAACCAGCCTAATAGGCAAAATGCACTCAGACTCCATCTCATTTCGTTAAATGCAGTAGCATACATGGCTAAATGTGAAGTTAAATGTGCTGTATAAATATATCATTTAAAAGGGATGTGTGTGTTTGTGTGTGCAGGATAAGGATCCAGGCTCTAAACAGTCTCGGTGCTGGTCCCTTTAGCCACACTTTTAAGCTGAAGACAAAACCGCTGCCTCCTCTGCCGCCACGGCTGGAGTGCACTGCATTCAGCCACCAGACGCTCAGGCTGAAGTGGGGTGATGGTCCAGCCAAGAATTCCCCCACAGACTCCCTGCAGTACCAGCTCCAAATGGAGGACAAAAATGGCAGGTGAGACCATCCATCATCCATCACATACAGCATGAGTGCTGATTTTTTAAATTTTTTATTTTTCTTTGGACATGCTAGAACAGAGTACTCAAGCAAAAGTAGTAGTTGTGAAAATCTCCCTGATGGTGTAGATGGATCATCAGTAAAATATTATTAGACTAGCTATGGTGGTACTTTGGAGAAAAATGGTGAAATACCTGCTCCATTTGTCTATGCTTGATATAATGTAGCTATACTAAATGAACAGTCCCTGTTGGTGAAGACTACAGACCTTATGTACAATAATTTCTTTATATAGTTTAATTGAGTATGGAATAACTCTGTCTCTCTGTAGGTTTATATCCTTGTATAAAGGACCTTGCCACACTCACAAAGTGCAGAGGCTAAATGAGTCTACCTCTTATTCGTTTCGCATCCAAGCCTTTAACGAGGCGGGTGAAGGGCCCTTCTCTTCTGTGTACACCTTCACCACCCCCCGCTCACCTCCACCTCCACTCAAAGGTAAGGCTTTCGGCTCTCTCACCTTTCACCTGGGTCTTAGACCACTTTCTGGAGTATATATGGGTGTATTTCACTTTATTCTCTTTGTGTCTAGCACCACGTGTGGAACGACTGGAAGAGTCTTGTGAGATTAGCTGGGAATCCCTGCCGCCTATGAAGGGAGATCCAATCATATACTGCCTGCAGTGCATGCAGGGGAATTCTGACTTTAAACAGGTACCACTGTTGCTGTCATAGTCTTTCTGTTTGACTCCAGATTTTAATTTTTTATGAGCAAGTCTTGTGCCTGGTTTATGCTTCATCGGAAATGTGTTTGAGGTTTGCCGTGAGTGTTCATAGTTTTTCAGTACAGTAAAAGAACCATATTTGTCTGTCAGAATAGCAGAGCGGGTAGCAAACAGCAAGCGTATGTTTTATTTTTTTATTAAAATAAAATAACTAGAAGCTTCTCAGATGGAAAAAAAATATATTTGTGCTGTCTAATGGAAAAAAATTATGAATGACTGTATGACTCATCTCTAAATTGTCCCATTTCAAGATTTAAACCTGAATGTGCATGCGACACATTCACGTTAAAATCATGATCTGTTAAGCTACAAGTTAATCTACGAAAAGTTGCTAAATAGATTTTATAATAATAAAATAAAAAAACAGGTCTGCTGCGTTGACTTGAAAACGAAAAGCAACTCCAATCAACTAAGAGAAACGAACACTGCTATTTTCTATGTTTATGCATCAGTTCAAAAACATGTAAATATGTAAAGCAAATTAAATAACGTAGTCTTTATCCCCATTCCCTGGACAATGTGGCAGTTTCACTAGTTATAAGATACAGGATTGAAAAATAACATTTTCAATTCTCTTTATTTTAGTTTTATTTGTATAGCACTTTTAACAATAGACTTTATCACAATGCAGTTTTACAGAAATCCAGATGTAAATTTAGATCCCTAATGAGCAAGCCAGAGCTGACTGTGGCACGGAAATCTCCCTGAGATGGCATGAGGAAGAATCCTTGAGAGGAACCAGACTCAAAAGCGAGCTCATCCTCTTCTGGGTGATACAAGATAGTGGGATTATAAATCATAACTCTTCTATAACTGTACACTATAAAGTCAGACAGCACTGTGTATGTAGAAATGATGTTCAGTATGAGCATATTGTTAGCAGCAGTTCTTGGGTACAAGTCTTTAGTATCCATGTGAGATTATCCACTGAAGCAAGGGTGAGACTTGGGCATAAACACTTTTTGGAAAGTACAGATCTTTAGGGTATACAAGTAGGACACTCCACAGCAGAAGAAAGTGAGTCACAAGCGCAGAAGCTCCAAGCAGAAGTAGAGCATCAGGATGAATCAGGCAGATCTGTAGGGAGGGAAGAGCCACAGCAGTATCTTGCTCTAGAAAGTGCAGTTATTTTCACTGTGATCCAACACTGACTGTGATAAATGCATCTGACGATAGGGTGTTGGACATGCAACATTGAAGCTTCTTTCAGTTTCTACTCACTCATTCATTCACACGTGACCGTGAGCCTGTTACAGAGGAGATGGGTAGGCAGATGGGACACTTTGGTTTTGTAGACTGTCTTTTCCCAAACTGCCTGGCTTCGTCCCATCCCAGGTGCCTTTCCAACTCACCAAAAGCATCTGAAGTCTGTTCAGAGAAAAGCATAAATCAAGCTTTTGAAGATCTTCTGCTTTGATCAACTTCCATTTTAATTTATGTATTTGAAGTATTATTGTGTTGATTTAAAATGATAATACAATAAAAAAATAATTTTTAATATTGAGCAAAATGACGAACATTATTTTCATCATTTGTTATATATCTTTTGTTAGCATTAAAAATTGAGACTGTCTGGGGTGTTGTTTTTTTTTTTTCTTCAATAAAATAAAACTCTAGCATCTCTGTTTAGTCTGTTTGTACCATGAAATAACCAAAAATCAAATAACTTATGTGCTCTGTCCTCTTGTGTCTTCTCCTTTTTTTCTGTCTTTTAGATGTACAAGGGCTCAGACACGCTATTCCGCCTCCCCTCCCTGAGCTCGTCCTCCGAATACCGTTTCCGCGTGTGTGCGATCCGCCAGTGCCAGGATGCTCCGGAGATCATGGGGCCATACAGTTCCAGCGTCACTTTACTGCCTCTTCGCATCGAATCTCCCAGCTCATCCAGTAGCGCGGGGCCTAAAGCTGCCGAGAGCCAGCAGCCTCGACGCAGCCTCACAGACGAGCAGTTCTCCCTCCTCATCATCGCCCTGCTCGCTCTCACCTCCATCCTCATTGCTGTGGCCATCCAGTACCTCGTCATCGAGTGATCCCTGAAGCCACAAGGCCAAATCCTGTTGTTTTGGTTTAGTTTTTCTGTCCATTTCATTTTCCGTCTGTTTCGTTCTCGGCACCAGAGTGGGTTGAGGAAACGGTGTGCAAAGGGAAAGGGTGAGAAAAGGAAGCTGAGGCCGTAGATTTAGTTCATCGACTCTTCTTTTTGACTCTTCTCTCTGCTATCGAACCCTTCTTTCTCTTCAGCGCTGTTAGAAAGAGCAGTATTCCTTTCCCTTTAGCTGGGAGGTGATTACTGAACGATTAGGAACGAAGCTTACTGCTCACTGCATACTCCTTTTTTTTTTTATCATTCATTTATATATGTAGCTATAGTTTTTTATTATTTATATTTTTAGTTTTAACTATAATTTGTCCAGTATGTGATTTTGGATCTGTGTTCCATAGCTGGCATGGTGCTGGTGCGCAGTTTGCTGGTGAGCTGTTTGCTGACGCGCTGGTTGCTGCTTGCTGGTGAGCTGTTTGCTGGTGCACTGGTCACTGCTTGTTGGCAAGCTGTTCACCGATGCGCTGTTTGTTGGCAAGCTGTTCACCGATGCGCTGTTTGTTGGCAAGCTGTTCACCGATGCGCTGTTTGTTGGCAAGCTGTTCACCGATGCGCTGTTTGTTGGCAAGCTGTTCACCGATGCGCTGTTTGTTGGTAAGCTGGTCACCGATACGCTGTTTGTTGGTAAGCTGGTCACCGATGCGCTGTTTGTTGGTAAGCTGGTCACTGATGCGCTGTTCGCTAGTGTGCTGGTCATTGGTGCGCTGGCCGCTGTTCACCAATGCGCGGGTCACTGGTGCGCTAATAGGGGACGGAAACCAGAGGGCCAGTGAATAAGGAGGAGAGGGATGAGGGGAGGTAGGGGATGCCAATCTTCCACCAACACATGGGAGAGAGTAAAGAGACATGAAAAGCCTGGCGGTCCTGATGGGATCGAGCTCTCAGTAGAAGATTAGTTTAATGACATCACTGAGAAAAGGGAGACTGATTACACTTGTTCACCTTATAGAACATTCATTTAGCACTTTGCTTAAAACCCTTTTTTGATGTGCAGAATGTGTAGGGATGCAAAAAAGACAAGAGAAATGGTAGTATATTTTTGTACAGCATGATGCAAGGACCTGCTCATTTGAGATCTGGGTTGGTTTAGGGTTAGATCAATGACTATGGGGGGAGGAAAAAAAAAATAAACCTAACACAGTCAAAAGTTATTTTTATTATCATGTAAGTATACTGTAGCTTGATTTTACATGCAGCTGCTTTGCTCCGAAATATTGTCCAGCACAAAAAATGTACGCTTATCCAGTTACTTTTGCACCTTAGTGAGAAGAAAAAAAAAAAAACAGTACTGACTGCGTCTTGATCTTGTGATGCGTTTTATGGAACACACTCTCTGACTGTGCGAGCCCTTGTGTTTTTTGAGTGTTGAATTGTAGTACCATAAAACTAGTTATTGAAACATTTTATTTCAAGAGTAATGATTTCTGACTTGTGATTGGAATCAACCATTTCTTCTGCCTAGTATTTTCTTAATTTCTCTGATTTTTTTTTTTTTTTTGGTTTACTTTTACAAATATTAATTTTCTCCTTAATACTGAATATAAAAGTATTCATATTCACTCATGTTATTCATTATTTTTCTCGTCTGAATCACATATTTGAAGGATATATATATATATATTTTTTTTGTATTTATGCAAAAAAAAAAAATCAAGGTTAATCATCTCCAGAGAAACTAAGAAAAAAGATTAAAGCAAAAAGAAGTTCTAAAATGTGTTGATTGTACATGTACTTCCTGTGAAACAGAATTGTTTGCCTTTTCTCTATGTAAAGTCATTGTGATAGATTGCCGACGCTGCACGATGGTAGTGAGACAATCTAGCAGTGAGGTCTAGTGTTGTGAGTGGTTATGGCAGTGGTACTGTCATGACCGTTGAAGAGCTACAGGTACCTTGCAAGTCTTGGTTTAATTACATGATTTGGTCTAGGTGGTTTGCAAATGTCTTCTCTGTCACTGAAGGAAAAAAACCCAAATTCCTATTTTTGATAGTGATAAAACTGTAATTGCAAAGTGTGCCATTTTAACATCTCTCCCACCATAGTAGGCGTCTACATTTGGTCCATGGGAGGAGACAAAAAAAACTACAAAAATATGCACAAAAATGAGACCATTTTTATGTAATTTTAATGGTTGCAGTTACCTCATACACCCGTACATTCCAAAATGAAAAATTTGTTATACTATACATAGTATCAGACATATCACTTTAAAATGTTCGTTATGAATTCAGAAATGTGTAATCATAAATATGTATCTAAAGTGTATCTGTAAAGTCATGATATCTACAGAAAGAACCATGCACAATAAAAAAAAAAAGTTTATAATTCTTAATTGTCTCTATGAATTCTTCATTGTCAATTGCTCAAAATCAAAGACATTTTTAGCATTTGCATTACTTTCATTCTTGCATTCATTCGTTCATTCATTCATTCATTCATTCATCTGTCTTCAGTAACCCTATAATCCTGGTCAGAGTCACAGTGGATCTGGAGCCTATCCCAGTAACACTGGCCTTGAAGAAGGAATACACTTATGATGGGATGCCAGTCCATTGCAGGGCTCCATGCACACACACATTCACACCTATGGGGCAGTTTAGCATAACCAATCCACCTACTGACATGTTTTTGAGGTGGAAAGAAACGGGAAACTCTGGAAGAAACCTACAGGGACACTGGGAGAACATGCACAGAAACCCCACATATGTACATGGGGCATGTACCTCACACTATTCACTTTTTTTTTTTTTTTTAAATAATTTTTTTCTTAAAGCGTTCTTGTGCTGTAGTCAAACATACAGTACGTGAACAGAAGGAAAGGGCTTTCACCTCTGAAGTAATCATGGTCTTATTGAGGAAGTACTTTTTCCATTACCAGAATATTGTATATTCAAGAACTGAGTACAGTGTTGCCTTTCAATGTTGGTCATCATTTTGCCTGGGATTCATTCTCATTTTACATGTTTTGCATGTGCGCTACCTTTTCTCAAGCCCTATAAACACTATGCACAAGAGGTCGACACATGGGGAGGTGTGCTGCAAGTAGATGATTGAAAGCTTTTTTGGAAAGATCAGTGATGGCATAAAGTCCCCTCTGAAAGTATTGGAACAGCAATACACTGAAGACAGTTGGATTTGATGAATATGAAATAATAGATCAGAATTTCAGCTTTCATTGTATGGTATGTTAAACAACTTAGAACATGGCACCTTTTGTTTGAACCCACCCTTTTTCAAGTGATCGAAAATATTGGAACATGTGACTGAAAGCTGTTTCTTGTTGCCCAGGTGTGTCCTGTTAGATTGATTGTTTAAACAATTAGCCAAAAACAACAGTCAGTGACCTCAACAACAACCTCCACAGGGCAGGGGTGAAAGTATCACAATCCACCATTTGAAGACTTTGCGAGCAGAAATATAGAGGCCACACCACAAGATGCAAACCACTCCTCAGCAGTACGAATCAGAAGGCCAGACTGAAATTTGCAAAGAAATACAGAGATGAGCCACAAAATTCCTGGAACCAAGATTAACCTCTACCAAAGTGATGGAAAGGCCAAAGTGTGGAGAAAGAAAGGATCTGTTCATGATCCAAAACATACAAGCTCGTCGGCCAAGCACTGTGGTGGCTTCTGGAAAGGGCCCACTAATCGTTACTGATGATGTTACTCATGATGGTAGCAGCAGAATGAATTCAGAAGTCTACAGAAACATTCTGCCTGCCATTTTACAGAGAAATGCATCCAATCTAATTGGGAGGAACTTCATGCAGCAAGACAATGATCCAAAACACACCGCCAACACAATAAAGGACTTCATTAGGGGAAGAAAGTGAAGACAAAAGTGGGAGGGTTTTAGCCTGGCCAAGTCAATCACCAGATCTTAACCCAATTAAGCATGCATTTCACCCCCTGAAGAGGAGACTGAAGGGAGAAACCCACCAAAACAAAAAACAACTGAAAGAAGCTGTGGTACAAGCCTGGAAAAGCACCACAGAAGAAGAATGCAACAGTTTGGTGATGTCACTTGGTTGCCATCTTGATGTGGTTATTGCAAGCAAGGGACATGCAGCCAAATATAAAGTGTTATTTACTTTAAGATTATCTGTTCCAATACTTTTGTTCCCCTAAAAATTGGGTGGTCTGCCACCTAAGGTGCCATGTTCTAAAATAGATTTTAACAAATCTTGATGTAAATATCAGGAAATGAAAGCTGAGATTTTGAGCTATCGTCTCATATTCATCTTTTGATCTCAAACCCAAATGTCTTCAGTGTATAGCAAAAACAAAACAATTGGCCTTGCCGTCCCAATACTTTAGAGGGGACTGAATATTTGAAGCAATACTTAATCAAATCTTATTTTTCATATGCAAATGTAATAACATGGAGCTCCATGAGAGCTCGGGGGTTCTGGGTTCAATGCATTCTTTCAATTAAAATACAGATTACTCTCCCTGTCACAGTTGGAAATAAATTCAAAGTTATTTGGGACAAAAAAAACCTCAAACTGTTTACTGCATAAGCAGGAGCCAGAGTCACATGAAAGACAGATAAGACAGATAATTCACAGTGATAAATTTAAATATTTACAATATATTTTTGTGAATCCATTTATTTCTGTAAAGCTGCTTTGTGACAGTGTCCATTGTTAAAAGCGCTATACAAATAAAATTGAATTGAATTGAATTGAAATAAGGAAAGAATCAACATGAAAAGTTTACTTGACTAATACAGAGTATATAGATAAGAGTTTTAGATGCTGAAAATGTTTCTAGTAAAAGGCTTGTATAAACAACATGAAAGTTTTGTACTTAATTGCCTGGCCCCTTAAAATATGGTATTATAAATATAGTATTTTAAAGATCCGGTTAAGATCTTGGTCAAGTAAACTTTCCTAATTATTACAGAGATTACAGAAAGTGAACGGATTCCCATCTCACACACGTCACCCACTAGAGAAGATGCTCGCTTCTCTGTGTCTGACTGTGTAACACTACACATCAGCACTACAAGCCATATCTCCTCCAGTTCTGCTGCTGTGGAATATTAAATAATATATAATTTATAACTGCAGCTTTTTTTCCATTGTATAACCTTCAGCATAAAACCTGCATTCCAAATAAAATTTTAAAAAAAATAGCTGCATATAGAAGTGCATTAAAAAATAAAAGGTTCTTGGTAGGACCATCGTCAGTGCATGGTCTAACCTAAGAATAAATCCCAGAAAACATGTTCCACATTATTATTATTATTATTATTGTTATTATTATTATTATTATCATCCATACCATGAGCTTTTAGGGTAAATAAACATAAATACATATATGAACATAGGTGCAACAATGATGCAAAATCAACAGAAGCATTCCATCCTCAAGCTTGTAAGGTTATAATGTAATGTCTACAGTCATTACACCAGTGGTATTTTAGTCCAGTTAATCACACCATTTCTGTTTTGAAGGTTATAACCGTTGCTCATTGTAGAAACAATAATACAAATTTAAATTAAATTGCAGTGTGAAGACTGCTGGATTTCTATACACATTCACTACAGCCTTGTGGATTGAATGATTCATTTGATTTTGAATGCATCAGCATATGCCTACATTTATGCATTTATGTCTAATTTATTATAATAAAAGAAGTATTGTGTTGGGTTTCACAGTTCATTATTACAAGTAGCAAAAATAGTCAAATGATGTGTATTAGGATATTAGAAATATTATCAGTTTATCTCTCTTCCTGAATTTGGTCTATGTATTCTCTAATAATTTGTCAGCCCAAACCTTTGCTTGTAACCTCTCCATTCCCTGAACAGCTTTTATTATTTTAGTATTTAATCTTTGTCTTGTGTTTGATACCTACATTCCAATTTGAAATTGTGTTATACAGCTGAGGAAAGTGGATTGGTTTAAACATAACCCAGTTTCTCACTGTAATTACTGCTGAGTGCACTTTTTATTAAGCAACCCTTAAATTAAATAAATTGAGGGAAAACAGCAGGCAACATTAATAATGCTTCATTATTCCAAATGCTAATCATTACAGGATTACACATTATTCACGTAAGTCACAGTTGAGTTTATGGAATCCTGGTGACATCTGAAAGTCTTTTATCAGTGTTGTGTTTTTCAGTATTAATGATGGTGATTATCCTGGTTCACAGAGCACAGCTGTACTGCTATGTTTGCTTTAATCTCAGATTGGATTGTCATAACAGATCAGTTCTAATAAGAGTCTTAATGTTCCCCTGTTTGTCTAATTTTGCAGAGCAGGAAGGGAAACTGTAAACTGTTTTCTGCATGAGACATGGCAATCTCAACCAAAAAAAAAAAAAAGATGTAGAAAAAGTCTAATGCATTATCAAAAAATCATGGGCCATCAATTCCAGTATGTAAGAGTCCAGCACCATGATTTTGGTGATTTTCCAGCTTAAAGACGCCAGATCCAAATGACTCGATAATTACTGGGTTTAGTACCAGGTACGAGTTTGCCATGAAAATATATACTACATGTATCTTGAAAGTCAGGTGGAATTGCATTCTAAGGTTTTGCATTAAGACAGTGTTTAGGTCAAAATGTCAAAATCGAAAAGTGTTATTGATTTTTCCTTCATAAGATGAAAGTGTGTTTCACAACCCAAGTGAAGGGAATGTATGACAGATGGTGGGTGAACACGCTTGCCGTTGGCAATAAACAGTGTAGCAGAAGTAATTTTCTTGTGAATGCCTTATGAACAGTGCATCTTTATATTGGGGAACTGGGTGTAGTAACCTTCCATCAGCTGTAATACATAGATGGAGTACTTGGCTGCTGTTTTGAAAAGGAAACTGCATCAGATTACATACCTTCTGCACAAGCCCTGCTCCTGAAACCTATAGTTATGTTGACTTGAATTGACACCTTTTTCTACAGTCATTGATGTGTTTTCTTCTTCTTCTGTATTGGTTGTTACACTTTCACAAATGGACAACCTCCTTCACAACATCACACTGTGTAAAACCTGGCAGTACGCAATCACTTGTTCAGGCAGAACATGTGAAACATCACACTGACTTATCACCTGAGCTCAAGGATGAACTGAGGACCCTGGAGCTCTGAGGTGGCAACACCACCAGCTGTGCCACCATACCCCCTGTCTACATCTAATTGTGTGTGTCTGTACCAGCAGTACTTATGTTCTAACAGAAGAGGGTACTATTGTTTCATCTCCTCAAGCTTCACTAAGCTTCAATTCATGGACTAGTTCACCCCAACATTACTAACAAAGCATCCAAGATAATAACCATTTCTCTTTGTGCAAATGCTATCAGTATTAATCATACTAACTGGTTCCCACTAGCTTTATTCATTTCTATAGCTAGATCGATACTGCTAAAGAAATGCAGGGTAGTGGCAGAAACTGTGACCCATTAGACATTGACCACTAAGTAAAGCTAACATTCCCAGACCTGCACATGTAACTCACTCACATAATCAGTTCAAACACAATAATAAGTTATAAAGCGCTGTCTGGCCTTTTTTATGCTGATGTTAAGAACATGTTAGTTACACTGAAATAACATTTAATTCAGCATTCAGCATGCCACTGACAATTTCTGAAAAGTTTTACAACAAAATATCGCTTAAAAGTATAAAAACATTTAGAATGATGTATCTCCTTTGACCTTATTGATTTTGCCTACATTCCACCCATTCTCTGTACTGCTAATGCTACACAGGGTTGCGGGGAGCCTGGAGCCTATCCCAGGGGACTCAGGGCACAAGGTGAGGGACACCCTGGACGGGGTGCCAACCCATCACAGGGCCCAATCACACACACACACTCACACACCCATTCACTCACTATGGACAATTTAAAGATGCGAATCAACCTACAACACATGTCTTTGGACTGGGGGAGGAAACCAGAGTACTTGGAGGAAACTCCCGAAGCATGGGGAGAACATGCAAACTCAATGCACACAGGGCAGAGGCAGGATTCGAACATAGCACGAGGCAAATGTGCTAACCATTGAGCCACCGTGCCCCTAATTTTGTCTCAATATCTTAAAATTGTGTAATTGTCAGTTAGAACAGTACAGTTCCAAGGTCACTACAATTAGTGTTTAAGCTTTGATCTGTCCAAAATGCCTCTGCTTATGAGTGCTGAGACTTTCCTCAAATTGTAATCCTGAGCTCATGTAGGGTTAAGCATGTTCTCCTCATCTCTCCGTGTGTTTCCTGTAGGTTCTCTGGTTTCCTTCCACCTCACAAAAACATGATGGTATGATAAACATGTTGGTTATGATAAATTGCCCCTAGGCAATTATGAATGAGTGTGTGAATGTGTGTGCACTGTGCCTCGGATGGACTGGTGTCCCATCTAGGGTGTATTCTCACACCAGTTTTCCTATGATAGCTTCATCATGACTGGGACCAGGATAAAGCGTTTATTGAAAATAACTCACAAAGCCATTGCATTTCTGCCACTCCTACATCCCACAGACCACTCACACTTTCAAGATTTAGAATTTTTTCTGTCAGTAGCCTTTGGTAATTCATGCTTTCATCCTCAAACTATCATTGTTCTTGCGTACAGCGTTCACCAAACCAGTTCCTGTTCTGTACACACGATGATGCTGTCTTTCAAACCGTGCCCTAAAGATTCTTGCATCCTGTTCTTACATCTCGACTTAATGATGCGTGCATAGATTACCCAACTCTGAACCTCACTCATGAGAAGATGATTGCAGAATGGGCCTTACAGCAGCAGCAAGAGCACCAGAAAACTTTAAAAAGAGTTGTTATGACAGAAGTGGGATGGCTGACTGTGTCTGAGCTACAGTATGTTCCTCTAAAATGTCTAAATTTCTCTGCTGTCAACTTCATTCTGTTTCTCAGAGCACAGTACAACCCTTTCTGTGTTAGCAAATCTCAACCTCTGCAGGATGTGAGCTCACTCAGCTGTTGCCTTGTTTATAAATTACAGTATAAAAAGGGACATGGAACAGATGCTTTATCTCCACATGCCTACTCCATCACACTGCTCTCGCTGGCCACTCATATTCTTCTTTAACAGGAGGGAGGCTGTAGTGCAGTGAGCATCTCCTGTAATTTGCAGGTCCAGTAGATTTGGTGTGCTGGATCTCAGCTTTATCTTCCTCGACAGCCTTGTGAAGGAGTGTCGTTTGTTCTAGGATGACTGAGCGCTAATGTTTAAAGCATAGATGTTTGGAGTAGGGTGGGATGAGGAGCCCAGTGTAATCTTTTTCCAGGAAGCTCAGAGTTTCTAGCCTCACCCCTGTTTCACTGCCATATGGTTCATTTCAGAGTTGCTTTCGTTTTCTCATACTGTTCTACTGTAGATGGGAGTTAAAATCTGAGAGATCTGCCTGCTGTAATATATTTGTTTGGATTGCATCTCAGTGCAGTAGGTCATTATCATCATTCTGACTCACCTGTTTCAGCTGAGACAGTAATACAGCTGAATACATTAGTTTGAGTTCCATGAGAGCTGAGCTTTAGTGTTCACTTCAGGTCAAAGGTCATAACAAGGCTAGGTGGTGGATCAGTTTTTAAGGTAATGGTACTGAACTACTGATCAGAAGGTCATGAGTTCAAATCATGCTACCACTGAGTTAACATGATTGGGCCCTTCAGCAAGAACCTTAATCCTCAACTGCTGAATGGCATCTTTTGTAAGTTGTTTTGAAAAAAAAATAAAAAAGTCAGCCAAATGATATAAATTTAACACAGAGAATTTAAAAAAATAAAATCATTTCCCAGAGAAGGGTGCTTAGTTTGAAAGTTCCAAGTGTACAGTCCAAAATTAAAATTAAATCTATGACCAGGATAAGGCAGTGTTACCATCCCCTATCCCAGCATGTATCTCTAAACCATGCAGACATACGGGTCAGCCCCAGGGACAAGAGTCAGGACGATGATGGTGGAATGAAAAGAACATAAGCATAAGGGAGAGCTGAGCTGTAAACTGTAGATCCCCTGGTAGGAGGATGAAGTGCAGGTGAGGTTCACTTCAGTTCCAATACTACTACTACTACTACTACTACTTCTACCACTACTACTACTACTACTACTACTTCTACCACTACTACTACTACCACTACTACTTCTACCACTACTACTACTACCACTACTACTTCTACCACTACTACTACTACAACTTCAACCACTACTACCACTAATACTACTACTACTACCACCACTACTACCACTACTAATACTACTACCACTACTACTACAACTTCTACCACTACTGCTACTACTACTTCTACCACTACTACTTCTACCACTACTACTACTACTACTACCACCACTACTACCACTACTACTACTACTACTACTACCACCACTACTACTACTACTTCTACCACTACTACTACTAGTACTACTACCACCACTACTACCACTACTACTACCACTACTACCACCACTACTACTACTACCACTACTACTACTACCACCACTACTACCACTACTACTACTACCACTACTACTACTACTTCCAGTACTACTATGCTCTCTCTCTCTCTCTGTGTGTCTGTCTGTCTGTCTGTCTGTATCTTTGTTCGTTCCATCAGATTGTTGAGACCTGATGTAAAGGAAGTTCGGACATGTTTATCGGAACACTCTCACCTCTACCATCAAATCAGCATCGACTCGCTCCTACTCTCAGCCCTTTATTAGTCCAAACACATGGACAACATCAGTTTCTTCTTGAATATGATGCCTGTGTAGGTTTTTTTTTTTTTAAAGAAATTAAAACCTCCATTCATATTTCTGTTGTATGAGTTTCTTTTTCATTTAGGTAAATTAAGAAGACTATTGTGACACTCTTAGAGGTTTGACTGGAAATGAGGAGATGGGAAGCAGGTTTGGGACAACTCAAAAGGGGGCTCTTTATTTTTCCTTTTTTCTTTTCCTTCGCTTTTGAGCGATTTGATCTCACTAGGCGTACACACACCCTCACACACACACACATGGCTCTGTGCTGCTCAGCTCTCTCTCTCTCTCTCTTTCTCTCTCTCTCTCTCGTGGCTCTTGCCTCCCCCCTGGTAAATAGGTCCTTACCACTCACTCCTCCCAGCTCCTCCCTCCTTAACTGATGTTTAAATACTTCTACAGGTTTTGGGGTCCCTGAAGGACTTAGTGGGTAGGCCTTGGTGCTCTCACTGCCACGGCCCAGGTTCGATTCCCGGCCAGGGAACCGACCCCAGCATAGGACAGTGCACTCCAAGTGCCGGTCCCAAGTCCAGATAAAATTGGGAAGGGTTGCGTCAGGAAAGGCATCCAGTATAAAAACTGTGCCAAATCAAATACACAGACCAATGATCCGCTGTGGCAAACCCCAACACAGTTTGCTGTTAATTTGTTAATGTAAAAGTTTGGCTGTTAATTTTTCAGTAAAAAATATGGCCCTCAATTTATGCTACTGTCATTATTTTTATTTTTGTACATTACTGCTCTTTCACCACAAAATGTACAAGCTATATTGCAATAAACAGTACTACCATACCATTCTAGCTGCCAGTTTGTTTTTTTTTACTGTAAATTGAACAGATTTTTTTTTAACAATGCATAATCTAAAACGTTAATACAGAAAGTATCAAAATGTTGTGGTTAATTAGGAAGTATTGTAGAAAGGAGATTGAAACTGGTTATCCAAACACTCCTGTCTATCTGACCACAGCATCTCTCTGATGTGAGCTGCTCCATATTCAGAGTTTATGCTACTTAGTACTCGGTTTCTTCCTCATGGTGCGTTAGTTCCTAGTTTTCACCTGTAAACTAATAAACTGGCCAACATGCTGCAATCACTTGTGAGAACTAACTTAAACTCTTAAAGGTAAAATTGCACATTGAGATTCACCTGTTGTCAGTTTATTTGTCATTACAACAACCCCAGATTATTAATTATACAGATTACCAGGTTCAGACTTTTGGCAGGAATGTATTTGCTTGTGAGAGGAAAACAGTGTAATTACTTCTGAACACCAAGGTTTTAAGTGAAGGTGTATTTCTACATTGTAATTATATGTGAAACCAACGAGAAATGCTTATAGTGTGTTATAAGAAAGAGACACTTGAGACAAGAGTATTGAACAAAATAAAGATAATTTATTGATTATTTAAAAGCAAACAACATGCAATACAGCTATCATAAACCTGCCATACAGCTATCATAAACCTGCCATACAGCTATCATAAACCTGCCATACAGCTATCATGGGTGCACTACTTTTTTATAACAGCAATGTCTGTTGTGTGTTATTCCTTAAACTTAAACTCCTTAATCTTAAAAACTCTTATATACATATATACATATGCTGTATACTTATATACATATTTACAAAAATACATAAATATTTGCACTAATATACTTTAGCACTTATGCATAGCCTACACATTTTATATATATAAATTTGATTAATATACATTATACTAATGCATATGTTCTAAATACACAACATCCTACAGTAAAAAAGCCCATACATTTAACACTAACCAGATGGATATAAACTTACAGACTGATATTTTCTTAATAATTGCTGTCACTACAGCGTATGTGCTGTCTCACCACTGTTCCATCCTGGCAAGTGATTCTCACCGCTCCTCGTGGTTAAATGAAATAATAATGAAATACTTACCATAGATTGGAAGAAGAAGAAAAAAAAAGGCAAAAAGACTAATGCTGGAGAATGGGCTGATATACTTACCACAAATACAGACAGACAGACAGGCAGATAGACAGATAGATAGATAGATAGATAGATAGATAGATAGACAGATAGATGAAGGGTTTCACCAGGGGTGAAATACTTACCACAGCTACTTACCACACATTTTATTATGAATATGAAGTGATGAATATGAGGTTTTGAAGGTTATAGCTCTCTCATAAATACTGGAATAATTCTAGTCGGGATTCGGACGGGTCTCCTGAAAAAGTCCTCCTGAGTATCCTCAACAGGATCCACATGCTGCCTTCTACTAGGAGGGGCTTCTTCATCATTGTCCTCTTCATCCCTCCTCCTCCTTATCCCCTGGCGTCGGACAGGAATCCTCATAAAGCCTACAACATAAGGCTGACCAATCACACAGTCATTTATGTTAACCTCTATGCGAGAAAGGGGCACAGGAGAACTTGAAGGTGATGATCTCCTCAAAGTTGATGGCCTCCTCAAAGGGGATGGCCTCCTCAAAGGTGATACGCTCCTCAAAGGTGATGGCCTCCTCAAAGGTGATGATCTCCTCAAAGGGGATGATCTCCTCAAAGGGGATGGCC
The DNA here is from genome assembly GCF_027358585.1 of Pangasianodon hypophthalmus. Taxonomy (NCBI): domain Eukaryota; kingdom Metazoa; phylum Chordata; class Actinopteri; order Siluriformes; family Pangasiidae; genus Pangasianodon; species Pangasianodon hypophthalmus. The sequence continues at coordinate 15,150,258 of NC_069723.1, read as the reverse complement.
TCCTCAAAGGTGATGATCTCCTCAAAGGGGATGATCTCCTCAAAGGGGATGATCTCCTCAAAGGTGATACGCTCCTCAAAGGTGATGATCTCCTCAAAGGGGATGATCTCCTCAAAGGGGATGGCCTCCTCAAAGGGGATGATCTCCTCAAAGGGGATGGCCTCCTCAAAGGGGATGATCTCCTCAAAGGTGATGATCTCCTCAAAGGGGATGATCTCCTCAAAGGTGATACGCTCCTCAAAGGTGATGATCTCCTCAAAGGTGATGGCCTCCTCAAAGGGGATGATCTCCTCAAAGGGGATGATCTCCTCAAAGGGGATGGCCTCCTCAAAGGTGATGATCTCCTCAAAGGGGATGATCTCCTCAAAGGTGATACGCTCCTCAAAGGTGATGGCCTCCTCAAAGGTGATGATCTCCTCAAAGGTGATACGCTCCTCAAAGGTGATGATCTCCTCAAAGGGGATGATCTTAAAGGTGATGGGCTCCTTAAAGACACCTCATCCTCATCACCACCATCTTGCGCTTCCTCATGCTGACCAGGCCTGTGGTCGTCATCCTCGTAGTCGCTCTGCTCGGTGTTGTAGTAGAGCTCACTGGCAGGAAACAGGTCAAATGGTGTTTCCTCCCTCCGTCTTCCTGTGTGAAAGAGATGAACAGATAGTGAGGCACGTGCACATTTCATAAAGGAAGCCGAAATCTTGAGTTTAATAGCACAGAGTCTGTTTTGTACATCCTCACTCTAAACAGCTCTTTACACAAAAAGCATTTACACAACTAATACTACTGTACTCAAGCCCGCTAACATCAGGCTAATTATATATATATATATATATATATTAGGTATATTATGTGTATTACCCGAATGGCTCATTTCTGCCCACATTAACATTTATGAAAACTTTAACACTCTTTTCTTCTTTCCTGTTTGTTTCACTGAAGTTTGCTGTTTGTACTTTAACACATTTAATGCCATTTAATGTTGTAACTGTTATATAATACTGTAATACTCAGACAGCCCTGTGCTAATGCTGCTAGCTAGCTGGCTTAGTTACAGGACCTCCTCAATAGTAAAACTGTTCAACTTTAGCCAAGCCGCTAACTTTAGGCTTATTATCATAAATAACGAACAGACAGCTTTTCCCAAAACCATCCAACCATATAACGATATTCCTGACTACGTTTCCACCTATTTAGTGCTATTTTGACCACTTTGTTTTGTAATAACGCGGTGTTTAAAGCACTTGTTGCTTGTTAAGGAGAAAACACGGTAACTCACCGTTCCAGGGGTCAAACAGTCCACTCCATCCGGGCTGAGAGTCTTCCTCCTGCAGCGCCGTGCCTTCTCCCCACCAGCTCATCACTGGCCAGGCAAGGAGAAATCCCCACAGACAGAGCAGGGAGAAATCCCAGAGACAGAGCAGGGAGAAATCCCCACAGACAGAGCAGGGAGAAATCCCCACAGACAGAGCAGGGAGAAATCCCAGAGACAGAGCAGGGAGAAAATCCCAGAGACAGAGCAGGGAGAAAAATCCCAGAGACAGAGCTGGAATAAAATCCCAGAGACAGAGTTGGGAGAAAATCCCAGAGGCAGAGCTGGAATAAAATCCCAGAGGCTGAGCAGGGAGAAAAATCCCAGAGACAGAGCTGGAATAAAATCCCAGAGGCTGAGCAGGGAGAAAAATCCCAGAGACAGAGCTGGGAGAAAATCCCAGAGGCAGAGTAGGAATAAAATCCCAGTAGTGGTGCAGGAATAAAATCCCAGATGCAGGAATAAAATCCCAGAGGCAGGTATAAAATCCCAGTAGTGGTGCAGGAATAAAATCCCAGAGGCAGGTATAAAATCCCAGTAGTGGTGCAGGAATAAAATCCCAGAGGCAGGTATAAAATCCCAGTAGTGGTGCAGGAATAATCGCAGTGTAAAAATCGTTCAATCCTGAGTTTGCAAGCTTCACAACCGTAGGCTTTTTTGAAAATAAACATTGCAAAGATTTAAACACAAACATTCCAAAGCCCGGTCGCGTGGCCTGTGACGTCACAGTGCTAGTAGGGGCGTGCACTGTTTCGTCAGGACTCCATTATTCGGTCACTCTTACAGATATTATCTTATATTATGAAAATAAAAATCACGGCTGTCTCAATCAATTTCAGGCTGTTTTTAGTACAATATATGATGTAAATCTCTTCCAAATCACTCAAGACCATTACTGTCATTTAATATTAATCGTTATCTTTATTTCTGTTGTTCTCAATTTTCATGTCTCTGGTATATCTTTGCACAACTTTCTACACAGAATACCAAACTAAATGTAAAAACTGTGCCCAATTCTAATAAATGCCATAGCTTTTCTAAAACGTATTTTTTTTATATTTTAAAATTTTTTTATTGAATTTTTTTTTTTATCTCCAATATCAGCTATATCATGCAACAGTCCTAAACAGTCCTAAATGTTGTACATCAAGAATATTGCTATATTTTAGACCCGAATGTGAACATTTTTTTTAATAAAAACATTTTTTTTTTTTTTTTTAATTTCAGGTGTAATTTTTTTTGTTCTACATAAAGGAAAAGGTAAAATGTGAGTTTCAGATATCCAAGGTAGCATTTCTAGGATACCACATTAGCCGATAAAGGGGTGCTTATGGACGAGGACAAAGTCACTGCCATCACCAACAGGCCCATTCCCACTACAGTCAAGGAACTGCAACGATTTTTAGGATTTATAATCTTTTATCGGATGTTCATCTGAGGTTTCAGCATCACAGTATTACCCTTAAAATCCCTGGTGAAGAAGGAACCCAAATGGTTGAAGTGCAATCCCTTAGCAAATCAAGCATTTGAACACCTCAAAGAGGCATTCACCTTGGCCCCCATCCTACAACACCCTGATCCCTCCAAGCCCTTCATCATGGAAGTGGAGGTGGGGCCCATCCTCTCACATTGGTTTGGAGAAAAACCCAATTTCCACCCAGTGGCATTTTTCTCCAGGAAGTTGTCCCCTGCCGAGTGAAATTATGACATCAGCAACAGGGAACTCCTTGCTGTGAAGTTGGCACTGGAAGAATGGTGTCACTGGCTGGAGGGGACACCTCACCCATTCATGATTTTCTTCTCCAGGTTGGAGTTCACCATCTCGTATAGACCAGGGTCATAAAACACCAAAGCTAAATTTCTCTCGTATATATATCCAGCCCCTCCCAGAGAAACATCCAAAGAATGCATTCTTCCGCAGTCATCCATTGTATGGGCTAGAACCTGGGACATAGATCGAGAGATAGAAAACACACTGGAGATGATAACTCCCACACAAATGCCCAACCAAGTTGTGCTCCAAGACATCTACAGCTTCATCTCTTCCTGTTTCATCTGTGGCCAAGTCAAAGTACCTCACACCCTGCTTGCAGGAAATCTACTCCCTCTACCTACGCCACAAAGACCATGGTCACACCTAACTATCGACTTTGTCACCACAGATCTCCCCTCATCGCAGAACAACACGGTCATCATAGTGATCATTGACCTTCGTCTGCTTCCTCTCCCCGGCCTGCCATGTTACATAGTGAGTGACTGAGGAGCTCAATTCACGTCTCGTGTATGGAAAGGGTTCATGAAGAAACTTGGAATCTTGGTGAGCCTAACGTCAGGATATCATCCCTAGGCTAGTGGCCAAATGGTGAGAGCCAATCAGGAAACAGGACACTTTTTGCAAACATTCTGCACTAACAATCAGGAAGACTGGGCACAATTCCTAGCATGGGCAGAATATTTGCAAAATTCCTTCCGGCACTCAGCAGCCAAGCTCACACACTACCAATCGCCGTTGTTCCCGTAGAACGCCAACCCAAAGTACTAACCCACAGTGAACAACTGGTTCATGCGGAGTATGCACGTATGGAAAGAGGCTTGTCAATGCTGGAATTGGTGTCTAACTACATCTCCCACAACACCACATGGCCTTCAAACTTGGCTGCCACAGACTTCAACTCCCAGCACACCCATTCCAACTCACCTGATTACTGATCACAAACGCCTGGATTCAATCACTCAGCCACAGTATATAAGGACTCTCATGCCACTACATCACTGCGAAGTACATGCACTGTGTTTGACTACCAGTCATTGCCAAGCCTTTATATTGTTTTAGTCTTTCTGGTTTTGATCTTGTTTCAGGTTTCCTTGTTTTCACTCTTGCCTAGCCCTAACTGATACTGTTTGTTCATCACCTGACCTGACCTGGTTTTTGCTTTACATATTGATTTGTCTGCTAGCTTTCACAATAAAGCTTCTGTGTACCTGCAACTGTGTTATATGTGCTGCCTGACAAGGAGTTAAATTAAAACTCGCTTTTTAAACAGTTTTTAATATTTTCACACCATGGACACATAAAGTATGTTGTAACCAGAAGTGCATACTTAAAATGATTTTAAATCAAAACTTTGTCTCACCATCTGTCATAAACAGGAAGTACTACATCCACGATTGAAAAGTGGTTAGCTTCTGTCAGCAATATAATATAATATAATATAATATAATATAATATAATATAATATAATATAATATAATATAATATAATATAATATAATATAATATAATATAATGTTTATTTGTTTAACGTTTATAATGTTTTGGTCTATGTTTTGGTTTTAATTTTTTACAAACCGCCCTCGAAAAAAAAAACAGGAAACCTGAGGAGTCTTTTTTTTTTTTGTGTGTGTCAGATCAGAGTTCCCCATTCTCTCATCCATACTTCATCCTTCTCTTCCTCCACCCTTTTATCCTGCTATGCTCCATCTCATCCTTCTGCATTATTGAAGCAGGTGACTATTTTGGAAGCAGCTGCCTGATTCATTCCTGTTTATTTTACATTTTATATGCTTTTTCTATCAGCCTTCTCTAGAGGATTTGCTGGTTGCTTTTATCAGACTCAGCTATCAGATATCAGAGAATGTTATGTAAGAAACAAAGCTTGCTTTTATAGGAAAATAATAAGACACGGTGTGATGCACATCCCGACGTGCTTTATTCCCCTTATAGCTTTAGACTGTAACGTTGCAAAAGTAAATGTTCTTGGAATGTTTCTCACACACATGTTGTTCCCTCAAAAGGTTAGTGATAATCTCCTTATAACTAAAAAAGAAGGTCAGCAGAAACTCAACAGATTGAATGGTCTTAAGAAAAGTTCCTAGAACTGTAACTTTCAGAAAATAACCTACATTAGTTAGCTGGGAGGGCGCAACTGTGGCTTTCTGGCAGACCTGGGATTAGAACCCAAAACCTTTCAATTATTATCACAGGTCTGGACTATTTTTCCCACTCCACTCTGAATTTTTACAGAAATGATTGTCTAATAAAATCATTCTGATCAGCACAAATGCACAACAGACAAAAAATATAGAAATATTCTTTCATTTGCAAAAGTGCTTAAATATGTTGTCCTTACATCTATCATTTACATCATGATGTCATTTATATAGGTAAAAATGTATTTAAATTTTATTCAATATTGGTATTGATCCCAGGGGTCTAGCGGCTAAGGATCGGGCACTCTCACTGCCGTGACCTGGGTTCGATTCCCGGGCAGGGAACCAACCCAGCCGCTGGGAGTGTACTCTCAATGCCGGGCCCAAGCCCAGATAAAATGAGGGTTGTGTCAGGGTCGTGTAGGGCATCCGCCATAAAACCTGTGCCAAATCAAACATGTGGACTAATAATCTGCAGTGGCGACCCCTAACAGGAGCAGCTGAAACAACCACAACAACAGTGATGATGATCCCAGGCCAAATGCTGTTGGAGATTAGATTGACATCTGCTTCCAGTCACTTTCATCAGCACTGAGTGTGAAATTAATGCTGACCTCATGGTCATGACCTGTATGTTCCAGCCCAGAGAGCTGGAACACACAGTTCCAGAGAGAAGAGGAGGGGCCTATACACACACACACACACACACACACACACAACTATGTACTACTACTCCAAGTGTGTGTGACGCCTAAAGACACCTGGACACGCTTTGGTGGATCCACACACATCTGGAGGGGAGTGTGCTCTGTAAGACACTGTTAATGGATCACGCACTTATAAAACAAGTGACACACTCTTACACACACACGAGTCCTGTTTCTAATGAGAGTATGTGTAAGTATTGTGCATGTAGATGTGTGTATGTGTTTCTCAGAGGAGACATCCTGCAGTCTAGCTGTATGTGCACACACAGATAACACAGATATTCTGAGAGCGGGGTCTTTCTCTGCACGCACAGTGGCTCATGTAGCCATGCAGACTTCTCTCTTTACAAACCACATGGAGGTCTGCTGAAAACTAAAGCAAGAAAGTAAGAAAAAAAAACAAAAACAAACCTAATCTGAATTTCAAGATAATTCAAAACAAATATAGATGTTTGGTTTTAACCAACCTAAAATATTTCAAATGTATAGATTCAATTGTCTTTAATTTTTTTTTTTTAAATTAATAAATCATTTTTTAAAAACTTCAAATTAAATTAAATTATCTATCTACCTATTTATCTATCTATCTATCTATTGCTTCCATACTCCTCCATGCACTAACATGGGAATGGGCGGGGTTATAAATTGTATTGCAGCCAGCCACTAGAGGGCCTCAGACATTATTATATAGACATAAATATAAAGGTCTGAATCCACTGTTCTGAGGCTCATTTTAAGAGCTGAAAGACAATTAAACCTGCAGCATGAATATCTAGTCTCACAGCCTGCAGTCTTCAGATGAAAATGTGTTGTGTGCGTGCGCGCGCGTGTGTCAGGATGTGTGTGCGTGTGCGCGCGCGCGCGTGTGTCAGTATGTGTGTGCGTGCGTGCGTGTGTGTGTGTGTGTGTGTGCAGCTCAGTATCGCCACAGCGCGGGCTTTTCAGTGTCTTGGTGTTCACACACTCAACAGCGAAGAGACCAAACTACAGCGAACCGCATCAGTCAGCCAAACCCTCCTCTTCCTCCTCCTCTCCTCTCCTCCTTCTCCTCTCCTCCTCTCCTCAGGGTTCTCACACACAGTATCAGTGTGTGCTCCTGCAGCTGTGTTTAAGTGCAGAGCTGCTGGGATGGAAACGTGACTCCGGTGGTGTGAAGCTGGGAAAGTTTCTTGCCTTTTTATCCAGAGTTACTTGGACACACCGGAGCGCAGCTGGACAGATCGGAGCCACTCAGAGGATGGAGGTATAGTTACTTTATTCTTCTTTCTGTGATATTCTTTCTTTCTATGCTTTGATATTACATTACTGATGGCGATGAACTGAACAGAGTTTACAGTAACTGAGACATGACATTTCAGCGCTCACACTAAACCACATGACTTCACTGTGTAAACTGGAATCTCAAAGTTTCTTGAAAGACGAATTGAAATGTTTTCTTGAGAGCAAAAGGGAAGGAAACTTCACTTGAATGCCCTGACTTCTGAAAGTAAAGAGGACTGACTGGCAGTGACACACATTTGGCAACAGATTTCTGAGGTATGACTGAATCATGAAGTGAACTTGTAATAGAAACTCTAATGCAGTCATAATTACTGCAAAGATCCTCATATAAAAAGACTAAAAAAATGTATATGACTCATTACAACCAATGAGAGGACTTTTAAAGAAGCTGTTGCAAATCAATGTTCTGCAAATCAAAAACTTCCTCAACTAGAAATGTTAATTGTGGTCAGGTATTTTGTTCTCTTTATGGAAAGAGATAAATAGAGATAAATAGCTGGGGGTCTTTTTTTTTTTTTTTGATAAACATTGTCACAAGTCAGTCTATTAATAATGTCAACTTGGACCTGTGTTTTGTCAGTGGAAAGTTGAGGACTAAAACCCCTTTGGCTCTAATAAACCCCCAGAATATTATTGTACATATTTAAATAATTAGCCTAGTATTTGATTATTTTCATAAAATAAATCTGTGCTCGGGGGTCTGTGGATATTTATTTATTTTACAGTTAAAGGGATCCCTGGCTGTGAAATTTTGAGAATGCCTTCTATAGAGTAATGAAGTCAATGCAGTGTTGCCATTATGTAGTAAACAAACAAGATATTCTGTAAATGAAACCTTGTCCTAGACAGACATGATGCCACAGTGTATGAAGGCTGATCCTGAAATCCCCCACAACTCCCTACTGCTCAACCACCACCAGCACCACCACCATACCTCACATTAGCCTAGTGGAAGCATATACAAGAGAAGTGGTGATAAAAAGTGCTGATTCCTGCTGAATATGGGTAACAAGTGCAGAGTTTTTGCTTCTTGTCTCTGTCTGGGAACACTTCCTCGCATTGCACGTGTTGCTTGTTCTCTTGCTGCCCTAAAAAGTGGCTGATTGCATTTAACTGTCTTTGCTGATGTTGGCAAAACGGATACAAAAGAAAATGTGTGATTCTCAGCTGAAATGTCCGCAGGCTAAGAACAAATGGGAAACGAGAAAGAGAGAAGAATGGTGAATAGAAGAGAAATGGAAAGCTTGTGGAGTCAGGAGGGAAAATTCACATCCTCTGGCCACTTGCTATTCCACTGAAAGCTTTGGGAGTCCTCTGTGTATCATGAGTGTGTGTATATTATGTGTGCATGTGTGGGTGGGTTGGGTGTGTACTTGGTCCCATATATAGCTGGATAGAGTAAAACTAGGAACAGAGCGTAACTGCAGATGTGAGAGAATGGGCTGGATCTGTCAAGCATATAGGAATGAACATGTATTATTCATCTTAAGTGCAAAAACAAAACTAACATGACTGCTGCCAGCATGCAGTACTATCAGTGGACCACTACAAGTAATCTAGTTATACACTGAGCTGAAAAAAAAGGTGAGGATTGAAGTTCAGCTGCTATTTTCAACCTGAACCATTAAGTGTACACTTATAATGGATTTGCCAGATGCACAGCCTAAGTATTTAAGACTAAACTATGCTGTAGGAAAGTGAAGGAAGTGGGTCTTAAGGTTTTTTTGTGTTCTTTGATTGAAAAAAGGAATGAGGGAAACCCATTTTTAATGTTGTCTGTAGGAAGTCCTGTGCCGTCTCACGCATTCAAGCGCTGTAGTCAGCGTATTAGGCACAATGCCATGTGATCAGAACACTTCTCCTTCTTTTAATTTAGTATCCATTAAATGTTAGATGATTTTTCTTTCACACAATTTTAGGTCTATCTATCTGTCTATCTCTCTCTCTCTCTCTCTCTCTCTCTCTCTATATATATATATATATATATATATATATATACACACACACATACTTATTTATATACATACATACACACACACACACACACACACACATATATATATATATATATATATATATATATATATATATATATATATATATATATATATATATATATATATATATACACACATATTTATATACATACATACACACACACACACACACACACATATATATATATATATATATATATATATATATATATAGAGAGAGAGAGAGAGAGAGCTGATTGGGTATAAAGTGTTCTGAACACACAAACATCTGTATAAAGATCTGCCCAGGATTGCTCAGCCAGCCATATGATGTTTAGTAATAGCTAATGATGGTTAAGCTTTGCTATATTTTAAGACTGCATTAGAAAAGCTACACATGGAGGATTCCCACCCAAAATTTTGCCAGGATGGCTAGCACTGTTAAGAGATGTGTTATATTTCACAGGAGTCAGAAAATAATGCATTAAATGTGTCTGGTTAAATCCCAGATTCTGTAAGATTTTACATGATTGCATTCTTCCAGTCACTATGCTTTTAATTTTATACAAGTATTGAGTAATACATACAAATTATAATAATTTATACACTATCAGTAAGAACATTTGTACACTGCTTATTCAAAGTAAATTTGAATTTGAGTTAGTCATCTGCATATAATTATTTATGTCCAAGACAACATGTTCTGACTTTCTCTTCTGTTTCAGTGTCACTGTGTCCATGATAGCCTGCTTCAGTGTCCAAGACACTGACTTCTCGAGTGATTTAATGAGGATTTTCAGGGCCACTCTGTCTGTGTCAGTGTGTCTAGGCCACATGCCTGGCATCTTCTCTTTATTAGCTTTTTATATTCCTGATTTTTTGACCATTGCCTCAATATTGCCTGCTAACAGCTACACATAGCTCTGACTGCTACTAATCTCATGTGAATCATATGATATGTACGATCCTCTACATCGTGGTTCTCAGACTGCAACCCTAACAGGATGCCCTCTTCAAACACGTAAAATTCAGCCCTTGGTAATGAGCCAATAAGTTAAATTAGGCGCATTTTGTTAGACAGAATGCTAAATACTGCAGTACTGTGGCTCTATAAGGCAGGAATCTGACACTCCTGCTGCTACATGCTTCATTAGATGTGTTGGGTGGCTTAGTTCCCTTGTCTGTCTTAATACAAATCAGTGCTTGCTAAACAGTTTAGCAGTTAGTGATCTCTACCATGTAGGAGCTTGAAAAGATGTGGTGATGTGCCACATGTAGTAATAATAATAATAATAATAATAACAATATGAAGAAGACAAAGAAAGATGGGACTTTTTTTAGCAGATTTAGTAGCCACCCATGAGATTTTAGGAGAAAGATGTTCTTATTCCAAGCTTTTACATCTTTAACATAGTCTTCCATTTTGCTCAGGTATACTACTGAATCTGGCTGAACTTATAAGAACTGTGTATCATCAGCAGAGAAATGAAAGCCAACATTATTTTTGTGAATTACATGTCCAAGGGAAAGATTAGAAAGCCTAAATCAAAACCTTGTGGTGTACCATATTGTATTTTTTAAGACTCTGATGAGTCTGAACAAACTGGCAATTGTCTGTCAAGTAGGATCTAAACCAGACAGGAACTTGTCTGTCTAAACAGAGTTCAATTTCCAGCCTGCTGATCAAAATATCAAGGTCAATAAAGTCAAAGTCTCAAGTTCAACAGTACCAAAAAGAAAACATAGCCACAATCGAACACAAGCAGGTCATTGACCACTTAAACTTGCTCTGATTTTGTGATGTGATGTCATGGAGGAAGTCACAAAATAATAACTGTTACTGAGAGCATATTGGGCAAAAATAAACATAGAACATAAGTGTTGGAAGTACAAATGCTAAAGTTTTATACTCTTGCAATTATAGGAGCTTTTTTGTAGATAAAGCCATGACTGTTCCACTTAAGACACCCAGAGCGTTTAACTCCAACAACAAACTAGTAAAAGGGTTAATGATCCATGAAGAATGACAACAGTTTGAGGAAGGACTGTTACTGCAGAAAATGCCTATTCTTATAAGAGCAGGAACTATTACATGGATAAATTGAGAAGCATTTTATAACCTCTCTTGAGGATCCTGAACGGAGGTGTCTTGAGAAAAACAAGGCATGACTTTATTTATCCACCAGCAGTACATTATCCTAGAATGGGGAAGTGGAGACATTAACCACTTGAAGCATAAGCAGCGAGAGGAAGCTTTCTGTCTTCTGACACTTGTAGGTTTCTGTATATGGAGTGTCGCTCTATGCACTCCCATATATTTGGAATGTGTATGAGTGCATGTCTGGACTGCTGGTGCTCAATCTCAACATGTCTTGATACGTTAGTAAGAAAAATCTGATGGCTATCTTTGCAGTTTATGATTGTTTGACATTTTAGGGAATTTGACAGGACTTGGCTTGACTTGGCTTGAACCCATATTTGGTAATGCTGAAGAGTATGGCATATGTGTAGGGCTTGATGTCTACTTTCAATTCTTGAAGACTTGTGTCATTATCATTAAAAACAAGATTGTTAGTATTTTTCTATTGGGGTGTAACACAATGACACTATCTATATCTGTATCTGTTTAGTGCTCCAAATATCCATAACTGTATTTGTCATGGCCAAAACCGGAACTAAACAAAATTAAATAGGAGGTCACCACTGTGTCCTGAGAAACACTGGAAAACACTGGAAAAACCCTGGATGTGGAAATGCCGGCACTGTCTCTGTCATGGTCTGTGAATTCTGGCTCTGGCAGTTCCTCAAACTCAGCTACATCACTCAAGTTTATAATTTGTCTCAACTGGGTCTTTTTAAATCCAACTTGCACAGTTATTATTTTTGTTTGTCCCAGCCCACAATATTTTCTAATGCTAATTGTAGTTTTTGTTTATCCCACAAGCTTCATATCTGGCCGCAACCTCATGCCCACATGAAAGTACATCTCATGTCCATGTGACTTCTCTGGAATCCCAGGCCTGATGCACAGTCTCAGCCTGATGCCCTGTGAAATGTTCTGGCAAGATTTCTTTAAGAAAATCCCCAAACGAATAGTGCACCTCCTATTCCAGTCTGTATTTGTACATTCCTTATCAGGTAAATTCACACCTCATCCTCGCACCTGCTGCAAGCATGTCAGGATATGTACAAAGCAAAATATAACCAGGAGCGAGGATGAGGTGTGAATTTACCTGATAAGGAATGTAGCAAGGTTACATTCTACTTAATTAAAGCAAGCTGGGAGAATTACAGAGTAAATCTTTATTCTTCTTTTCGCTCCTGAGCATTCACAGAGTTTGCAGATATTGTTCTGTACAGTGTCCTTTTGACTAACTGCTGTGAAAAAGGACAAAGTTTACTAAACTTGCTATAATTGTTCAACACAAATGGCCAAATGAAGGATTTAACTTGCAATTCCAGTGGAAAGTGATGTGATTTCAAATACACCAGGTTTCCTTGGAAACTTGGAGAAACAAAGGATATTTGCAAGTCTGCTGTAGCATTAACAAGACTTGGCTGCTGTTTTATATGGTCACTCCTGGCAGCCTGAACCCAGTGTTCTTCAGTTTAATCCAGCGCACTTAAATGAATGTAAACTTCACTCCACTCCACTCATATTCTACTGCAGTAAGACTGTTATTTCCATCACTTCTTCTTATTCATGTCTATATTTACCATTCTTCTCCTTCACTGCCTTTTCTCTCATGATTCATCACTTTTGTCTTACCTTCCCTAATCAGTACAAAGCATACATTAAATCACAGAATGACTAAAACATATCACAACTAGCCTTGGTGCTCATGTGAGCATTAGCTGAGTTGACTGGTGAGTGAGAGGTAACTCTTTCACCATTTCATGTTCATGCTTTTTGATTAGTTGTTAGTTATCTTTGTTGCATTTTTTTCTATTTTCATATTTTTTTTTACATTTTGTAATGTTTAAAAGTACTCCTAGACCAGTAATTATCACAGGTATCTTTAAAAACTGCAGTTTACAGTCTTGCCATACAGTGCATCTAACTAGGTTCTTTATTTCAAGCTTCTGTTTCAGTTTTATTTGCCCTGAAATCACACCCATCCCCACCGGAACAGAGCTGCTGATCTCTGCCCTTTTTTTTCTTAAAAGGCAACTCATAAGGCACATGTGTGTTGGCCTGGGAAAATCTTTCACATGTTGAAATTGTGACATTTTCTACTATATATAGTAGAAGTTTCCTGAACTGAAATATATTGCTCTTTTGCATGTAGCACAACCAGAAGCAGAGTCGGAGCAATTTTAAATCTGGCTACTCCCGAAAGCGGAAAGTTGCCCCTAAAATTGCACTTAAAGATTCTGATTGTGGCTCAGGAGCATCACAGACATTTTGAGAGATCGCATCTGATTACCAACGGAACTGATTAGGCTTTTGTCTGTTTTGCTTCAGCACATAGCTACCCAACAACCTGATCACATCATGATTTCAGAACCCAAAGTAGATAGCTCTGGCGGCATACTGGAAAAATTCTTCTCAGCCAGCAGGTCGTCTAGGCATACTGAAAATATTTTGGTTATTTACCTGTAATAATATTCACGTATTATTTACTATAGTATATACTGCATTTGGGCACAATTTTGCATCAGTGTCATGCATATTATACAGTTTTGAACATAGCTGTAGTTTTAACAGAGGGGCGCGGTTTGTCTTGTTCCACATCTTGAAAACAAGTGAGGAAAGTAATACCACATTACCGCACTTTGCATTGACACTGTTACAATGTAAGGCTGAAGTGTTGCATAGGTTAAGTCAGGACAAATGCACCTGCTAATTTCTTTGTGTTGTGACAGGTTGAAATCATCACTTTTTAAATATGATCTACAGCTCTTCCTGCTCACGCGTGGTTGTGTTCTTTTATCCTCATATCACTCGTTCACACACATCCTGTGTCGGAGATGATAAAAGGCAGAGATAAGAGGTGAATTGCAGCTGTTCTCTGATCAGACCTAAGTGGTTTGTCTCAGCTGATTGTTTGTGTCTGAGTGTCCCAGTGTGTGGGTTTTCCTAAAACTATTACATTAGAGGTTCTAGTTTTCAGACTTTCCTAAAAATGTTATAGTATACTATATCCTAAATATACTTTAAAATCCTTGAAATGTGCTGTACAGTCTTTTGCATGGTTGTGGCTGTTTAGTAAATTTGACTGTTGGGACATATTTTCTGGACATGGTTCACGTCAACGTCAACAAGAAACTAATGACCCAAGCCTTCTTGACTGCTTGGTAGTGTTTTTCTCAGGCCCAAAACCCCTAAAATAGATTTGGCTAGGTTTTCACTCCCACAGAGGACCCCTCTGGTCTTCCCAGAATCCTGTACACTTACAGTATATCCTATAGAATAGAGCACAATCTTACTCTTGGGTGGCTTACAAGTTTTGCCATACATGGTCTAGGTATGACTGTGCTCACTTGTGATAATAATTGAACTGCGTGTAAGTTGTTAGATAATGAGTGTGAATATAATCACATTTGGCAACAGCAGCAGTACTGAACTTGAGAGTTAGTGTGTTTAAAATGGGGATGTGAACTCTGATTGCTTGAGGCAGTAATTGTGTAAGTTATTTTTTGCAGCCTTTGTGTTTTTCTGAGACTGAAGGTCATTTCTGTAGACCAAGGAGCAAAGTTGTGGCTCCTGTCCAAATGTTTTATAGTAGAAACCATCAGCTTTGGTTAACCAACAAAAGCTTGAACATTCAATAAACACTCAACCCCATTGTCTTTTTGTGAGGTTTTTCGCTGTGAGCACTTAAGCATGGGGTTTTGTTTTTAAGAGACAGGAAGGAGTTAACAATCATGGGCTCCAAAATAATGAAACAAGGGTGGGTGGTCTCTGGGGGCTTCTGCTTATCATGGATGAAAAAAGGAACTGTAGGAATTTAGAGGGAAACAAATCAGAGGGAAAATGTCTCTCTTTCTGTGTGTGTGTATTAGTGTACTGTATTTAGGAAACATGTGCAGGATTTGAAGTGTGTGCATGTAGTTATCCCTTTTGGGTGGAGGGAAACAAGGTAGGTGAGATCACTGTGTTTGTGTGTGTGGAATAGGGAATGTGTGTATATCTGCCAGACTGAGTAAGAATGTTTGTGGGAGAAGTGTGTTAATATTTCCAAAGGGTTTGGCTCAGACAGGGCAGACACCCAAAGCTAGAGGCAATAAGGAGGATCTGTGTGTAAAGAGTGCTTTGTCCTGAATAGCTCTCAGAGCAAAAGAAATAATGTGATGAGAAAAATGGAAGCAAAGAAAAAGAGGCTCAGTGCCTGTGTCAATACCCATAACCTTAGGTGGTGATTCATTTTACTTAATAATATTACAAAACTATATTGAAAGAGGGAGAAAGCGATGGAAACTGCTATCTTTGTCAGTAATTCCCCAGGCAGTTAGCGTGATATTAGTCAGCTGTGTTAACGTTCTAGGAAACACACCCAACCTTCCTAGTCCCTCCGTCCCTACTGCCCCTCTGGGCTGATGTCACCATTTCCCTGCGCTACTTTTTCATGCACTTTTCATGTGAGCCCCGCTCCATTTTCCTGTTGTTGTGAAAGTGGGAAATGTGATCAGCCTCATAAAACAAGCGCTGTCTGAGTCTGAAGGTAATTCTTGGATCATGGTTTATGTAAAGTCTCAGAAAAATACAGAGGCGTGTAAAACTACTATTTGGGCGTATTCTCTCCCCTGCAGGCTTATAATTCTTGAGCTTGCTCTTTTGGTGGTCTGGGGATATTCTAGGATCTGTGGGAACCCTGTGTCAACAGTGAGAGTAAGCCATCGTGAGGTTTAAACTGCCTCAGAAATGCACGGGTCAGAGAACATCCAGCAGTAACAGTGCCTGCGCTCAGTAAATCTGTTAACAAAACAAAGAGGCCAGTGCATCAGTTCTCTAATTCATGAGGCACATTAGTAGGGTGTGTGGGAAAAGCACATAAATCAACACAGTTTAGCATATAAATCTAAAGAGTGTCATTGCTCAGTGATTGATCGTATCAGACTTTAAATACACCCAGGTCTACTATCAGGATGCGTTTATGAAACAGAACACTAACCTTGGGGTTAAGCTAAGGTAAATGAGTTCATATACAAAGCTATGTTCAGGGTCAACGCAAGATTACCTTAAGTACTATTTACATTGCTGACAACTTTTGTGGTACATTCCTTTGTTCTACAGCTTTGTCATAGTTATGAGACTTTGAACTTCAAGAAATACTCTGGTGTTTTTTTTTTTTTTTTTTTTTTTTTAATAACCTTTATCTAGCACATCTGTAATATGTGTGTAAGAATTTCAAGATGTTTCCCTGGACTTTGAAAGGAAAAGAGAACCTGTAAACTCATTTATAAACTCATTTATAAACTCATTTAACCATAAAACTCATTTATAATCCAAGGCTTAGGGCAGTTGTGGAATTCAATAAATATTTAAAATGATTCAAATACTATATGACTCATATTAAACACATATCAGGATTTAGAAATCATGACGGCAAGGATGTTAAATCTTATCAGCAAAAGACCAGTTTGCGGGTTTTTCAGGTTTTTCATTCCAAACAAAATTCAGGCTTAATGTAAGTGTTATCGGTGTGGCTCAAGCTTGGGAATGAAATTAGAGACCCCAGTCCTAAGGTTATGTGGTACAAAAATATGTCATCGACATAAATGCTTATTGACAAAGCTCAGGAGCTGCCCTTAGATTTCCATTATAAGAAGCTCACTTTTACTCAAGAATTTTCTGTTCTTTCTGCAGTACAATTAAACATGTCAAAGGTCATGTATGTGGCACACACACTACAAATGCTGTGGCTAGAGGTTAAGTTTAAAAACCCTGGAATATTCCTTTAACAGCAGAAACTTGTATGTATGCACGCATTCATGATACTAAGCATCACTCTTACCTTTTCAGGAGGCGTCTCCAGTCAAGTTATCGGTGGCTGAACTGGCTGGGAAGTTCAAAAGTCATCCACTGCTAATGCCAAAGAATGATGAGGTAATATTTCATTTAATTTAAGGAATAAAACAATTTGGTACGTGCTATTATTTCAAAAATGATAAACAACTGGGTGGAGTGATGCAGCCAGTTGTTTATCATTTCATCAGCCACAAAGCAGAGTTATTGTTACTTTATACTATTGTTATTGTTAATTACTGTTTATTAGTTTCCTATAACAGCACATCCTGAAGTGGTTTATTCCTCTTATACCACAGCAATTTGTCAACAATTACATTTCTTTAATTTATTAAAGAACAACACATTTACACTTTTTATCTGTTTATAGTTACATTTTATGTATGTTATGAAACAAAAAAGCGAGTTCCTGTTATGAGTTATGTTATAGCGGCTATAAACAGTTGTACCCTCACTTTCTTTTAAAGTTAGCAGCTTGTTACAGTTTTCTTTTAAATAACAACACTGTGTAAAATCCATCATATATTGTTCATTTGCATTCTGCATATGCTGTCTGATTTATAATGCAAGTCCATCTGTTACTGTCTCAGAGAAAACCTGTTCGAAAGAGCCCTCCATGTTCTTTGCAATTGCATGACCAGATGGATACTGAGAGTGAGAAGGAGGTGAGAATTTGACTAAGATACATCACTTCTGTGTGAACAGTCAGTGAATGTAACATTCAGCTTTATGTATAATCAAGAAGACTTTATTCGCACCTAAGCTAAGCTTAACAGCTTGTATCAGTGTACAGAAACAGCTGCACTTAACATATTGTTAGGTATAGTGTTTACATTAGCAAGTAATGGTGTTAAAGTGTTTCATTTATTTGGTGATATGTTCTGTATCTACACCTCTTTTTCTGTCAAAGAAACCGACTATTACACCTCAACCTCTCCCCAAGACCAAGCTGAAGAATTCTCCCCTGATTGAGAAACTGCAGGTAAACATCCTGTTAAGATGTCTTTCTCTCTGTATAGTAACTAATAATTAAATACAGTACTGATCATTTTTGTTCATTTTATATTGTTTTTAGTAAAAAAAAAAAAAAAAGTACATTATATTTTATTTTAATATTAAATACTAAATGACGCTGTGTGACAATGCAAGCTCTTTTTAAAAAAGTTTTACCTAGAGGCCCTGTTAGCTGTCTAAGTCTGAATCAGCAGTTCTGAGGAAGCACTTTACACAGGAAATGCTCCATCTTGCAGCTTCCTTCATCAGTACTTTCAGTATTTGTGACATACATGTAAACAGTTAGTGATTACTGAAAACTTTCAGCACAAACATGTCCTAATACACACTCATTTATTGCAAAATATACAGTACTGTTTCTGCCTGATGAAGTCAGTTCCTCTTAGGTGATCTCTGGCCCATGAACATCAGTATAGCTACATATAATTTTAGTAGTATTTGGGGATTAACAGCAGCTGTACATCCCCTTCACACTTGAAGAGATTTGCTATTCTCTTCACTTTATGCATCTCTGCTGCCCCATAGTGTTCAATAGTGGCATTTAAAGTTGTACTAGAAAAATCTATCTATCTATCTATCTATACCTATGCTCCAGATATTCACAGCTCTATCTATATTTGGATTTGTGAGGGAGAGTGGTCTAGACTGGAAGGTTTTTGTTGCTGTTGTTTTTTTTTAAATGTGAACCCTACCACTATGCCCCCAGAAACACTGGAAAATGCTGAAAAAAAAAACAAAACAACTCGAGCATGCTTGAACCCTCATCACATGAAAGTAAAATAATTTTTGTTGCTTCCAGAGGGATCTAGTGTCAAATATGCATTTTCTCACAAGCCATCTTAAAAAACAGAATTGTCTGCCTCCTGTTCGTCTCTGTATTTGTATTAATTTAGGAAACATTATCTGTTAAATCCAAATAATGTATTTATATCATATTGTGTGGTAGTTCTAGAGGATTTATAGTAGCATTTAGGGATTTATAGAGCTACAGCTCTGTCCCTGTAGCTTGGCTTGGCCCAGGCTTGCTTGCTAATCAGATCAGGTCTTAGCCATGTTGCCAGGCTGCTGAGTTGTCCTGCTCTCGACTTATCAGCCATGAGACAAAAGGGCTGCCACTTCTCTCTCTTTTTCTTCTCTCCTGTACAGGTAGGACGCATATGTAGTGCCATCTCTAATTTAAATAATACCTCTTCACTTTTCATTTGAAGGTTCTTTGTTGTTTTTGGATGATCTTTGCTTGATCCAGGTCATGTGATTTTTCTGTCTTCTATTACTACAATATTGTGAATGAGCACTTGAACTCAGTGTGTTTCCAGATATGTAAATAGTAGACAGATAGATAAATAAATAAGCTAGGCTTGTGGTGATAGTAATAATGAATATCCAGCCTTAATAATATCTCAACTTCCTTTCTCTGATTATGTTTGGGATGATTGTTTTCAAACACTCATTCTAAAAGATGAATGCAGATTAGATTAGGCTAGCTGATATAGCTCTAGTGACACAGCTGTTTGTATAAGTCTGTCTGCTCACTGCCCACTGATGCAGACTTGAACTAAACACATAATGAATTACTTTTCACATATTAATTCATACAATACATTAACATCATGCAGAATGAATGTGGTCCAATGTTACTTTTTTCTTGCCTCATGTAGGCCAATCCCATACTGTCAGCCGGTATACTGCTCACCTCGGCCAAAAGTCCAGAAGGGAAGCCACAGGCTGCACCATTCTGTCCCATCAGGCCCAGCAGTCCCACCCTGAGGCCCCCTCAGCAGCACGGTGCCAATGAGGTGCCCATCAGCTTTGAACAACCAGCTGAGGGCACCACACTGCCCAACTTCAACAAGGTCTGACTGCTTTACTCAGATCCAAAATGCTAAACACTGAACCATGCAAGGAGGGTTAGGGCCATTTTAAGGGACTTTATTGTTGAAAGTTTGACAGTTAAAAATTAAAGTAAATAGTGACCAGATATTAATTTTAATAATATATAATAATAAATATAATAATAAATAATATTTTAATAATAATAAATAATAATAATATAGTAATAATAATAATAATAATAATAATAATAGGCATATTTATTTTTATACACAATAATGAATGAATCATTAATTAACCTATCACCAATGAACTAACTATAAATCTATGAGAATTATTAAAACTATTATAAGTATATATTACTTACTTGTAAGCTTGAAAGCAAGAAGTTGTGTGTGTCATAAAATATGCAAACAAGATTTGATATCATGCACATGCAAACAAGGGCACATTAGCTGCAGAGGTTGAGCTGTTTTCAGAGCCTAAGCTTCATATAAGCTCAAAGTGGCTAGCAATGGATAATGAAAACTGTAATCCGTTTAACCCACTTCCTTCTCACATCATCACACCTCTCTATCAAGTGAGATTAGCATCTTAATAGTCAATGTTTTATGTGAAATGATTTATAAGATCATGAATAACTATGCTCTAGACATATAGGGAGCATGCAAAGCACAGTGTGGCTTCTATTACTTTAAATGTACAGTTTGTATATTTATGAAAAAACTCAGGTACACTTGGTGTGAGGTGGAAATACACTCAAGATGGGATGCTAGTCCATTGCAGGCCATCATGCACATGTACATTCACACCTAGAGGCAATTTATTGTAGACATTTCACCTACTCGCATGTTTTTTATGAGGTGGGAAGAAAGCAGAGAACCCTGTGGAAACCCACATAGACACAGGGAGAACATGTGACTCTCTACAGCCTGATCTCAGGATCTAGAGCTGTGATGCAGCACAGTGCCACCATTTTATCAATAATATAATATATACATTTCAAAGATAATGTACCTTAGAAGAACTGTGATTTAAAGTATTTCCATGTAATGGAATTGGCTAGTGTCTTCATCTGAGGCTTAGATTTTTCAGGCCTAGAAATGATCTCCACCGCCCAGCTAAGATAACAACTCGAGGCATACAGAGTTTCAACAGAGAGGGAATGTTAGAGGGAAGGGGAATATTTTTCCATTTTTTTTCATTGCAATTTTTATTCCCCTCATATGAAGCATATTGTCCTAGAAATTACAAATTGCTCCTAATACAGTCAGATTAATACACGCAGTTTTTTCTTATGCACACTCTTTAGAAATCCATTAAAATGCAACATCTCCTTCCAGATGAAGATACATCTTAACAGTGACTCATAAATGTGGTTCTTGTTTTATGTTGCTATACCAACAAAACACTGACATTGTTTTGCTTTTTTGTCTCCACAGAGTCGAGTCCGGCTGTCTTTCAAGCGGCGGCCACCCACTCGCCAGCACAGGAAGTCAGCAGGTGAAGAGGGGGTTCCAGACACACCTGAGGAAAACAAGTCTCCTTGTGATCTGCACAGTCCTGATAACACTCCTGACAAGAATGGCAATACTAAGGATGCACTGAAAGTTCCTCAGGAGGAGACACACGAGAACCAGGAAGACTCCACTCCTCCCATTACTGTAAAAGACACAAAGCAGCAGGAAGAACATGATGATGATGAGACCAAGGACAGTGAGGGGACTGAAGACACTGAAGAGGAGAACAAGGAAGAGGCAAGAGATGAAAAGGGCTCAGGAAATCCTGAGGCTTCAGAAGCTGTGGACAACCAAGAAGAAGAAAAGGCACTTGAGGAACATAGCACAGAGGACATGGAAGGATCAAACAAAGAAGAAGAAACTTCAGGAGAGTCTACTGAAGAGAACATGGATGCAGAGGTAATCATTTCACACTACTGGTACAAGAGCATTCTTTATAAGAGAATACAAAACTACACAGAGTTTAATGTAGATGAGCTGTCATAAGTCAACTCTGTTGAGTGCCTAAGCACTGTAACCAGTTATGCGAGACACCTAGTGTTGCGAGATATGAGATAGTACCACCTCCCTTATATATACAGTCTTTATCCTCATCTTCAAAATGTTTTACTTAGAAAGTTCTGAAAATCAGCAAAGGCCTTGTTTACATAGAAGGCTAAATCTAATTTGTTTCCTAAAACTAATTTTAGTCAATTGCAAATCCAGTTTGGTTAGTCAGCCTGTAGTCTGCATATCTCCAGTGGTTGTTATAGTAACGACACAAGCGTGCATACACTGAGTAGTGCTGGGTAGGAAAATGTTAACTAACTACTAACATGGCACTTTTACAGTGGGCAATGTTTTATGTAAAGATAATGTCCTGTCATGGATCTGAACATATTTGTCTTAGGCAACACCACACACTGAAGAAGGTGCTATCTGCTGTGTTCGATGTGTGTGGGGCCCTCTACTCACGTACTTTCCTGCTGTTTTCTTCTGTGGTTGTTGTTGCAAATTTATGTCAAGAAGCACCATGCCCCATAACACCACATGAAAAGATTTTTTTTTTAATTTCCTGCTCAAATCGGAAGAAAAAATCATATTTGAACTGCCATGCCTGAAAATCACAAATAAGAAGCAGTTTTATAAAACACCAAAGTAAGAAACCTTACCATCCTTCTTTATCTCATAGAATGAACCCAGTAGTGTTTTTAAGGAACCTCAAATGCATCATTTTAGACTGGATATTAGCTAATATTCATATGTGAGCATTAAAAAGTCCGTTTAAAAAGGAGCATATTTTTAAGAAAGGAGAAATATAGCTGGTTTTAAAAATCATAAAGAGATTGGAGAAGAAGAGGAGTGAAGACACTTGCTGTCAAAAACTCAGTTAAGCCACATAGCTTGTAAATTTGTGAGATTTATAATGAATTGCAATTTTTTTTTCAGGATCAAGATCAGGATCAAGCTTCTGGAGACTGAAATGGACAAACATAACTGTGAAAGGTGGAGAGTGCAATGGAGGACATCTACCAGAGGAAGAACACCGGCCAAATGCAGAGACTTGTAATTTTATAACGTTGGACCTGGATTTATGCTCTGATTTATGCTCTAAGCCTTCGTCTTAAAATCAGCAGTGTAGCCACTACCACAGCTGTTAACAAGCCTTGCATGGTTAACCATCTAACAGTGGCCTAGGAATATTGCAGTATTTTCAGAGTATGAGCAGAAAACAAAGCGTGTATTAAATTGGGGAGGATATAAACCTTTCCTGATCTTTTCTTCTTCTCTTTCTGGATCATGACACCAGTGTACACTTCAGAACCTCTCTCTGTCTATGAAATTGTGTAGCTTACAAATGTAGTCTTTAAACTGTCAATAGAATACAATGGCATCAGAGTGGTGCAGATACTGTTAAGGAGAATGATGTTACTAGCAGCTCTTACTAAACCTCAATTGCTATGCAAAGTATATAATGTGACAGAGCAATATTTTAACCTCTTTATGAGACTAAGCACCATTACCTATGCAAACAATCCTTCAGGAATACTTTTTTTAATTTTTATTTTAACATTGTTCCTTCTGATGAAAATCTGCTATATAAGACTGACTGTAGAGCTTAAAGCTTTAAAGCTTTTTTTTGGATTTGGTTTTATATACCTTGAGTTATTATTTCATGTTATTATTGATGACGCAATGGTGGCACAGTGGTTCGATAGTACCAAAAAGCTTCCATCTAGCAGCCTAAAGGGTTTCTCTTTCAGAAAAGGTTCAAGGTGAACCCCATTCTAAGGTTAATATTATTATATGTAAGGAATAACAGACGGCAGACCATGCTGTCATACAAAAATAATGCACACCTACTAACCTGTGACATTTGAGAATTCAACAGCACTGTGGTATAAATTAAATGAACAAATCCTTTACTTCTGAAACTGTTATTGCCACAAGGTGTTGAGTTTGAGTCCCAGAACAACCAGAAATCCAGCTCCATGATAGGATTGGATTTTACTTCACTTGTAAGTTGCTTGGGAGACAATTGTCTGCCAGATGAATACATGTAAATGGGTTAGTACATGTAAATTATTAGGCTGCCATGCTGCTCTTTAAAATGTGGGGTTAATGAATGCAATGAGGAACTGCTTCTTTAAAACTGTAGCACTCTGCAGTGTCCTCAAGGGGGCAGTCTAGCAAGGACTCATGCATACTTAACATGCTTGCCATTTAATGGAAGACAATTTAAAGTGACTGTAGATATGCTTGTAATTAATTGATATAACTCCATACCCAACACAATTAAACATACTTTTTGTCCAAATGTGATCAACTTGCAAAAGAATAATAATAAAATATGGTTATTTATGAGAGTTGACAAGGTTTTGTTTGATCTTCACAAAACCATTATCACATTGTAAAATTCACCACGGTTTAAATCAGTAAATTGGCTTTTTACTACCTCGAAACTCTCTCCACATGCTTCTCTAACCCACTCCTTCACTTCCTCTTGCTTTCCAGATAAACTCCCTTTAAGGAGGAATTATGAAAATGATCATGTTGCATAATCTTGAGCTCTTTCAAGGCAAGATTTGCGTCTTGACTTGAATGACATTAGTTATACTCTCAAATTCAGTTCATTACACTGGAGTTACCAAGCAGAAGCCACATCTGATAGTCTACTGAAAGCCAAGATCAACTGATTAAACAGGTGGAATCGGGTGTGGCTCCTGCTTCATTGGAATGAAAACCTGCACCCACGCTGGCCCTGTGTGGGTAAGACTGGACATTCCTGACTTCTCTGGCACTGGTCTGAATTCTATTCCTTACACCACCAGTCATCAATTCCAATCCTGGAGGGCCAGAGTCTAGCACAGATTGATGAGTTCCCTGCTCAAAGACACCTGTTTCAACACACCAGTTAATTACCCATTACAGGTGTGTTTGAGCAGGGATTCTAGCCTTCTAGGACTGGAATTGATGATCACTGTCTTCATACCCAACTGTCTACAGAGAGAGAAAGAAAGAGAAAGAAAGAGAAAGTTCATTTTCAGTCCTTGAGTCCCCTTGACTTGATTATTCTGTTGTTTTCCCTGCTGATCCAAGTAATATGCTATATTTTTTGACCACTGCAACCCTGGCCTAGATAGTTACTACTAAACAGCTCTTTCTGAGTCGACATGGGTTTATTGGAGCAAGGAAAATACCAAAATCTATGTAGGCTGGGGATAATCCAGGAGCAGGGCTGGGACACTCATTTAGTGCCACTGTCTAGGTCATTATTTGAAGCGCTGGAGGGCCAGAGTACAGCACAGTTTCATGATTTCTCTGCTCTAACATACTTGCTCAGTAAACTCAGGTAGTTAACTGGTGACTTAAATCAGGTGTCTTTTGCAGCACTCGAGTCCTGTCGAAAATATCGTAATTACTAGGCAAGCTCACTTGAACACCACCACAATGTCTTATTTACAACGTGACAACTCGTATAATATTCGAGCAGGAAAATCACCACGATGTGACTTGACTCTGGCTCATTGAGCCTGAAGTTGAAGATCCATACTTTAGAACACTCTTCCCACTTTACTCATTGGCAATATTGTCAGGTACGCTTACCGTATGGGTCATTTTGAAGGTATACAGTCAGACCCAATCCGGGTCATAGCAACTTTGAAAGCAGTAGCTACATTCAAAGTTATATCACTATCGCTATCTGGCTACACAAAGTAGCACCAGAGGAAGCCTGATAAAACATGCAAGGCCAGTTCTAACGGGAAGTTCACATGTTTTCCTTTTGTATTTTAAACTGCAGAGCACCCCATGATTCAAAAATAGTGCAATTAGTCATACTGGCCTTAGAAAGCATTTCAATATGACCATACAATTACTGACTGTTCCTCATTTGCTGTTATGCAGCTTGTCAGTCCTGCTCTACTCAATTGGTAAAACGGATCAATACTGACTAGCTATTATTTGAGTAGAGGACCCTTGCTGCGTATTTTAATACCAGGAAGAGTACACTTACTGGCCATTTTACTAGACATCACCTATCTTTCTGATTCCCCTTGTAGGTGTTAGACTATAGCTCATCTTTCCATGCATAATTTCCTGTCTTCTAACTCTTTCTCAATGCTCAGTTTCTGGCCACAGGACTGCTCTTTGCTGGATATTTTTGTCTGAAGACACTTTCTATTCTGCAATCCAGCAGTTCACACAGCTACCAGCTCAAGACACCTGAAACCTGCTCCACTACCCAGATACTATCTAGTCAGCGGTGGTCCTATGGCGGTCCCTTTCCACTGTAGACCTGGTAGAAATGTGCATAACAAAAGATGGGCTACAGTCACAAAGCCTGTTCTTGGAGCACTGGGTGTAAGACAGGACCTTGGAGGGGATGCTAGTCCATCACAGGGCACTATGGGCAATTTAGGATAGACAGTCCACCTGCCAGCATGTTTTTGGGAGGCAGGAGGAAACCCACACAGACTTGGGGAGAACATTTGAAACTCCACACAGACAGTAACCCAAGCTCAGGATCAAACCAGGGACCCTGGAACTGTGAGGCAGCAACACTACCTGCTGAACCACCATGCCACCAAATCTATTATTGTTATCCATCCATCCATTTTCTGTACCGCTTATCCTACACAGGGTCACAGGGGAGCCTGGAGCATATCCCAGGGGACTTGGGGCACAAGGTGGGGGGACACCCTGGACGGGGTCCCAACCCGTCGCATGGCACAATCACACACACATTATGGACAAATTTGGAAATGCCAACAGCTTTCAGTGTATGTCTTTGGACCGGGGAGGACACCCCTGAAGGAAACCCCTGAAGCATGGACAGAACATGTACACAGTGTACACCGTGTACACAGGGAGGAGTCGGGACTCGAACCCTCAACATCAGAGGTGCGAGGCAAAGGTACTAACCACTGAGCCTATTATTATTCTTATTCTTATTACTACTACTACTACTATTGTTGTTACTCACATAGAAACTGAAGTCCCACAGAGCTGGTAGCTGTAGTGGGAGGAGAGTCAGTTTTTTTTTTTTTTTTTTTTTTCCCTCTAATGTGTGCTATAAGAAAGACATGAAAGCAAACCACACCGTCTAAGCTCACTCAGGCTACTCACTGCAGTCCAGACACTCTCACACGCGCCTTTTCCGGTTTGCTGTAAGAGCAGGCAGAAGTAGGCTCACATACTGACTACAGCTTCTTAACCTGAGAAAGAATCAGGCTGAGCTCATGTTCAGTGCTAACCTGTCATATCCAAGCAAGTGAATCGGTAAGACGCGAGCCGAACCTCGACACTGAGAGCGCTGATTTCCGGGTGAGCACGACGTGACTGAGATATGAGCAGTTTGGAAACATGGACATTGAATTAGACGAATTAAAACCATCCGTCAACAATAACGACGAAGTCGACCCAGGAGTTGAGGTGAGTTTTAAAAGGTTCCTGTTTGTGTGGTTTTCGTTAAGTTGTGAAGACAGAACTTGAGATTGTGAGACTGAAGTCTGTGCGTCATATGACGCGTGGAGTAACGTCTGAAACTATGCGCTGTGACACTATTAATTAAGTCGTCAAACATTTCTAACAGGAACATTATTTGTGAAATGCTAAACAGAGAGAACAGATACAGTGTGTGTGTGTGTGTGTGTGTGTGTGAGCAAGTGCAAACCTGTCTTTAGCCTGGAGCTGAGGTGAACTTTCACAGACCTGAGATTGTTTTTTTTTAAAATTTATTTATTTATTTTTTGGTTTAAGAAGTTAGAATTTTTTTCTTTCTAAGCATAATATGCAGTTCTAAAATGTATTAAAACTTTTTTTTAACTCCCATTCACACAATTATTTTATTTCATTACATTTTTACACAATTTTAGTATATGTTATTATCTAACAAGTTTAACCTGTTCTAAGTTCTAATGGCGCACAGGTAAGGCTCCTGCCACTCCCACTGTTTACACAAATATGGACAGTGTATATGCAAAGATATCCCTGTCTTCCATGTTAAGCTACACTTTTTTAATTCAGGAAACCAAAGATCCTGCTTTCATGTCTGTTTTTTGCTTTTTTGTTGAAATAATTACAGGTGCACCCAGGAAATGGAAGCTGCTCAAACCACAACACGCCCAGTGCCACTGAAGCCAGTCGATTACTCTCAGATGCACAGGTGAGACAATGTGAAGAAAAAATGACTGTGTCTCAATTTTGGTATATCTAAAAAGTGTCTAAGACGACGTCTAAGAACCAACTGCAAAACTAATGCAAAAAATTAGGTTAGGGAAATTGCAAGAATATTTAAACAGGCATGTGAAGAAGCCTTCAATATTGATTGTAGTTTGTAGCTTGTACAAGGTAGAAATACTTTATTCCTCTGCTGTTTTATCAGGTACACCTACCATATAGGTAGTACAAATATACAGTTACTGACTGTTGTTATTCACAATTTATTAGCAGTTTAGGGAAGGTCCACTTGTGGGTGTGATGGTCAGGTGTCCACATGCTTTTGACCATATAGTGTATTGTTTGGGTGGTGGTTTGTGTGTGTGTGTGTGTGTGTGTGTGTAAGATGCTGGGTTGACAAACTCGCATCATTGTGCGTAGGAACATACAGTAATATATACCCACAAAGTATGTTAATTAAGTAAGTAAATAAGTGTATCTGATGTCGATACAGTCTGCCATGTCGATCAGTGGTAGGGACCACCACATTACCACTGCTGATCAGATACACTGTGTGACCAATGGTATGTGGACACCTGACCATCACACCCATATGTGCTTGTTGAACATCCCATTCCATAACTATGATCCCATCCCCTTGCAGCTATAACAGCCTCCTATACTCCAGGAAGGCTTTTCATTAGATTTTGGAATGTGGCAGGCCACTCTAGATCTTCCACATCAACCTTGTCCAACTATGTCTGGCTATGGACCTTGCTTTGAGCACAGATGCATTGTCATGCTGGAACAGGCTTGGGGCCTTTAGTTCCAGTGAAGGGAAATCTTAATGCTACAGCATACAAAGACATTCTAGACAGTTGTGTGTTTTGAACTTCGTGGCAACAGTTTAGGGAAGGTCCACTTGTGGGTGTGATGGTCAGGTGTCCACATGCTTTTGACCATATAGTGTATTGTTTGGGTGATGGTTTGTGTGTGTGTAAAATGCTGGGTTGACAAACTCGCATCATTGTATGTAGGAAGATACAGTAATATATACCCATAAAGTAAATAAGTAAGTTATAGTACGTTTACCTAATAAAATGGCTAATGAGTGTAGCTGCATCACAGTCACCAGAGTATACCATTACAACCCTACTTCATTCACATAACCCTGTGCACAAATCATAGTACTTATCAGTGTCCACATCACGAAATATTTCACTATTCCATTCATAGCCTCTGGTGTCTTTGCCATGGCAACACCCAATTCTCACTAGAAGCAAAGCAGGTCAAACTGCTTTCAACTGGAGTCTTTGTGTAAGTGAAAACAGATACCTGACCCTGTGTGGCACCAAACAATGTGGAATTTCATCCTGAATGGAATTACCAAGTACTGCATAAGGCATAAGGCCATCTGCCAGAATAAATATCTTCTCAGTTTTACATCAGTCATATATTTTTCACATAATTACAACATATTTTCTATGGCTTGGCATTCAGAATGTAATTAGATTAATCTTACTGAATGTATGTAATGCAGTGTTTTGCATACTTAGGCTGCTGGGAGCAATGGAGAACACTGTACTGTAGCAGATATCCCAGATGACCCGTCGGGGCAAAGTCTTAATAAGGTATAGAAAAGTATTTACAAATGCACTTTTTTTCCTCGCAGTACATTGTGTACTTGTATACAACCATGGACTTTAGGATACCTTAGCTAGTCTATGTTTCTGATCTGTTCCAGCTTAATACACACAGGAACCATGGTCATTATGGGCTGTAAAGCACTGATTACTTGGTTCAGGTATTTTGGGAGCTGAAATATATATTTAAAAAATCCTGAATCCAAATCTGTAATGCCCTAATGCATTA
Source organism: Pangasianodon hypophthalmus (assembly GCF_027358585.1). Classification (NCBI taxonomy): domain Eukaryota; kingdom Metazoa; phylum Chordata; class Actinopteri; order Siluriformes; family Pangasiidae; genus Pangasianodon; species Pangasianodon hypophthalmus. Next base: position 15,120,212 of record NC_069723.1, on the reverse strand, counting down.
TAAGTGCTATAAGTGTGTTTAGTAGTATTTATTTAAAAAAAAAAATATAGCTAGGATAGTGTTTATTAAAACACTGACACATGTTTTTTTTTAATATGGGTACATGGACGATCATTTCTTCAGGGACTTGCATTATTTGCATGATGCATAGAAAAGGAAATCCTGTGGCCATGCTTGATTTCTGCATCAGTATAATCAATGAAATGACATAATAAAAATACTGGAGAGTATTATGTAATCTCCCATTTTATGAAGTATTTAGTCTTGTGTGAGTGTAATGTGTTTATATCCTTTCCTTTGATTTATTTGCAGCCCGTGGGGAAACTCGGCAGATTGAAAAAGGAGCTGAATGAACCAGTCTGTTGGAATCTCAAAATGTGGATGCTTATTCTTATCAGCTTCCTTTTAATCATTCTTACCATCCTTCTCTCTATTTATTTCTGCTCAGGTACACTGCTACACAACGCATAGAGTTTCTATCACTAATTGTACTATTAGTCAGTTAAATGCCTTGTTAGCATTATTAAAAAAAGATATACTTATTCATGCACACAATAACGGAAATGCCATAATACACAACACACACACTTCTAGTTTCATTATAACACATATAGGAACAAAAGTGTCAAGAGGCACAGTGTTGTGTATTATGGCTGCTTATTTCAGGGAGAGGAAATTTTTCACCTTCTGGTTTACGTGGACCTAGTGCTGTTAAGGTGCTTATAGTTGATTAGAAGTGGCTGCAGAATTACACCCGTTTGTCAAGATCCAAACCAAAGTGCATCATTCACTTCATAAATCTTCCATTACCTTCATAAATGTCCACAATTTAGTATTTATGACAGGGTTATGGAAAGCACTACAAGAGTTATAAGAGCGCAGAATTGAGACTTTATAGCTAAATTTGGTACGTGTACTGTATAAACCTCAGAGTATCTATCCACTTGTTATATGGTACTGAGTCTGTTCCTTTCAGGCTGGTTGAGTCTGCCTCTACAGTTTATTCCAAGCATTTTTAATTATTACTGATGAAACGTCCACGTTTGTGGGGGTTAATTTGTCTAATTCATAGTATGTTCCTGGATCTTATTTAGTGTAAGCCACTATACTGTACATGTGTGGTGGCCTGAGAAAACCCTTCACACAGTCAAATTTGGACTTGTATATACTATACCAGATAAACTACACAGGATTTCCTGAAATATTTTTCTCTTTTGCTTTTGCAACCACAAGTGAAGAGCATTGTAAAATCTGGTTACGCCCAAACTTCCTTATACAGCATGATCTTTGCAGGTAGACAGCCTAGGTAACCTTACAAATAATGTCATAAAAAGCATTTCAGGCTTGTGGAATATATTTATGGTGTCTTAAAGTTGGTGTGTGAAAATATGGTATAGGAAGAAAAAAAGGCTATTTGCCAGAATTCAGCCACAGCAACATCCAATAGGTTTTCCCAGAATGCCATGCATATAGTACATCATTAATTATTTTGTAACCACATACATCTAAGTGCAGACAAATTTTTCTCTTATGACTTCTGACCATACGTCCGTCTTGGTTTCACAGTTTATCAGGAGGACGTGGATGACAAGTACAATGTTGCAGAATTTGTGGTGCCACGCTTCTTTCATGGGAATTTTACACTTCTCAACAAGAATTTAGCTTTAGATGCACAGTCACAACCCACGGATCCTCTTCTCATTCTTCAGCAAAATGTGAGTTAATAGTAATGTGTTGCCCAACTTAGGGTTTGCTTTGTCTTCAGCAGTGTTGCATAAAAAAAGGCTGACTAGCTTGTTTCATCATTTCCTCTAGTTTATACACACCATATTTAATAATACGGAAAATGCAACCAAACAATCTTATTTCGAAATATTCTAAATGAAAAAAATAACTCCTCACAGATTTATTTAGCTGGATTTGTTCAAAAGAATGTTGTTGAGAGTTGCTATCAAAGCTAAGCATTAAGAAATTTGGGGCATTTCCATTTCATGTCATGTCATTGTTCGAGTAGCTAAAAGTTTTCTTTTACTTTTTCTTTCTGTTCCTTTAAAGTTGACTCACATCTACACATCCTCACATGCCCTGGGTCGATACTTCGTAAATGCTACAGTAAACCCACTGAGGTAACGTCTTGTTCTTTCAGCCACATAGCAATGGTCTGGCTTAAAATGGTAGGTCACTGGAGTGATTCATGGGTTCAGATGCAGCACTTCACAGCAATGGTGTGGTTAAATGAGCAATTATTGTAGCACTGGGTGTTGTGTATAAATGCTGTATAAAAGCATTTCAGTTCTGTTAGAAGTGCTGACTTCCAGCATGATCGTATCTTCATCCTGATCCACAAGAATAATAAACCAACAGAGAATGATGACATTTCCTCAGAACAGCTTTTCCACAAGACAACTCTCTTATCATGACAGAACTGCTTTAACAATATTTTGAATAACAGTCACAAAAGAAATATGGAATATTTTTTTTTTTTTCTTTTTTCCTCAACCATTTCACTAAGTTGGCATCTACTGGCACATCTGTCTTTGATGCCTCCTCTGTTTTATTGTGCAAAACTCAAAGTGTAGCTAGAGGGTGTGTGTGCAAAAGCGTGTTTACATTTGAACATAGGAATTTGTAGAAGACAGACAGAGGAAATAACTCAGTGTTTACATAAAGTTGCTAAATTCCTAGACAAATTCTACAGAGGAATTTGTTCTACACTTTAATACATACCTTAAATTGGTTTTGTGAAAATGCAATATAAATCTTTGCCTTTTTCAGAAACAGCAAGTCTAGTGTTGAGTATGAGCTGAAATTTATGATGCCTGAAGAGCACAAGCAGTTAATACTATACACTCTGAGCAAAGAGATGGTGTATCATGTGCTTCTGCAAGAGCTATTTGACCAGGACACTGGGGACCCACTTTACATCGAGCCGTCTTCACTCACCATGGAAGGTAACCATAGACAGAACTTAAGCTGTGGATATGTCCCTACCACTTTTGGATATGCCCAGTTTTGTCTCCACCACTTTTTGAAAGTGTAGTCTGTTTACTATATATAAAATAATACATAATGGCAGCAAACACTGATAGAAGAGTTTTCTATGAATACCAGTTTAGCCCTATTAACAGCGAGGGAGGTGTCTCAAATAAAATGTTTCCTGTGCAATATGCTTCACATATCCTGTTATACAGTAGATATGAAAAGTCTACACACCCCTGTTAAAATTGCAGGTTTTTGTGATATAAAAAAAAAGACACCAAGATAAATTATGTCAGAACTTTTTCCACCTTTATTGTGATACAATAACCAACAAAATTCACGTGGAAAAGCAAATAGAAATGATTTAGGGCTAAAAAAAAGAAAAAAAACTTGTTACCCTGGTTGCACGAGTGCGCACACCCCTTCACTAATAAATCATTAGTGATTTATTATTTCTAAAATCACTAATAAATAAATAATACATTTCATTCGTAATACTGCACTCAGTTGTTTTGAGACATGATCTTATGTCTTACATCTTGATTTGGCAGATTGATTCCACTTTTTGCTCCAGATGAAATTGCGATATGATTTGATATGATTGTATTTGATATGATTTTGATCTGGGTTCTGATTGGGCCATTCCAAAACTTTGATCTTCTTCTTCTGAAGCCATTCCTTTGTTGACTTGGATTTGTGCTTTGGGTTGTTGTGCTGGAAGGTGAAATTTCTTCACCTTCAGCTGTCTAACAGAGGCCAAGATTCTCTCTGTCTAACTGAGCCCCAGTCCCAGCTGAAGAGCCCCACAATATAATGCTGCCACCACCATGCTTCACAATGGGTGTGGTGTTCTTTGGGTGAAATTCTAATATCTTTTAGAATTATAGCTAAAACGTTTTACCACGGTCTCATCAGACCATAACACATTTTGCAACACATTTTTGAGGTGATGTATGCAGGCTTGGCTGTTTTTTTTTTTTTTTTTTTAAATGAGAAAGCCCTTCCATCTAGCCACCCTACCCAATAGCCCACACATGAAGAATACGAGAGATTGTTGTCACATCCAGGGAGTGACCAGTACTTGCCAGTTATACCTGCAGCTCCTTTATGTTGCCGTAGGTCTCTTGGCAGCCACCCTGATAAGTTTTCTTCTAGTCCTTTCATCAGTTTTGGATGGAAGTCCTGTTCTTGTCACTGTGATACCTCATTTTCTCCACTTGTTGATGATGGCCTTCAAGGTGTTTTATGGTACATCTAATGTTTTGGAAATTAATTGTACCCCTCACCTGATCAATACCTTTCATGTATTCTGTACATGATTTGTAAGTGCTTTGTGGAGCATGGATTCAGCAGTCAGATCAAACCAAGAAGAAACCTACAGAAACAACTGATCTTTATTTGGGGTTAATCAGAATCACTTCACTGATGGCAGGTCTATGATAATTACTTTTGAACATGCCTTTGAATGGGATTGGTTAATTCTAAGCACAGTTACATTATGAAAGGATGTACACACTTGAGCAACCAGGCTATTGTATTTTTTTCCCCCCCTAAAACATTTCTATTTGTTTTTCACTTGATTTTTTTTTTATTGTTATGACAATTTAAAGGTGGAAAAAGATTTGATATGATTTATCTTGGTTTAAGTTTTTTTATCAGAAAAATCTGGAGTGTTAGCAGGGTGGTGTAGACTTTTTATATCCCTTTTTTTTAAAAAACCTCCCAGTACAATACAATGTAGGTGATGTAGGCGTTTTAGACAATGGCTGGTTGAAATTGAAGTGTTCTTATTTGCTTGAGATACAGAGAAAAGGCTTTTGTTCACATCATGCCCAGTGAGGTTTTTTTTTTTTTTTTTTTTTTGACCCGTCATCCTGTCATTCGGCAATTTCCAAAACAAAGTAACACCCATGAAGTTAATGCTCTATAAAGTTTTCACAGTTGAATGGAAGACCTCATAAAGACTAAGGATAGTGTCCAATAAATTCTAAATGCTGAGAGGATGAAGTCTGTATTAGGTCTGTCACAATTACTTTATTCAGATTTATTTGACCTGATCATGATTAATGAATAAATTCCTCAAACATATATTTCCATCAGTGTATATATAGTCTCTCAAGCAGTATGTATTTTTGTCAACACTTCCTCTCAGTGAGTTACGTAATATAATAATAATGATAAAGGCTGCACCATAAATTTTTTAATCATTATCCTTGGTCTTCATTATCCTCCAGCTTTGATCTATGAAGTATTTGTTACAAGGTTTTGCAATATAACACAATATTATTTAGTGGAGTTGTAACTTAGCTACTCTAGCTAGATTTAATACATTAGTACAGAATAGGAAATTATTAACTGATGTAGTACATTGTTTATTGTTTACTAGACAGGCATACACACACACATACACTCCACCAAACATACATTGCATTTACACTGATTGAACATTTTCAGTGTAAAACAGTATTTGACATGTGCTTCATGCTTTCTACCTAGGGTAGGGCATATATATACACCCAAAATAACATGTAGTGCATGCCATTTGATATGCAGCAACAGAAAACAACAGAGCTGAGTATAACAGTTGTTTGTAAAAGAAAGGCCACTTCTGCTCTACACATTTTACACAAACCTTCGGACTGAAATCTGTCGTCTGGTTTAAAATCAGCATGCCGAGATGTGCTTCCACAATTCTGTCCCGTTATCTCCTCCTTACATTTTCGCTTTACATTGGCGATTGGCCTATCAGTGTTTGACTTCGACATGTCTGTGTTTTTGCTCTGTGGTCTACTGTAATGAGAAAAAAACACAGAGTTGCAGTCCTTATTGCCTTTATGTAGATACATATTTCAGCAGGTCTTGATGGTACGTTTACCCTTTTTACAGATTTTACATAATTTTAATGTAACTGGAAAAAAATGGGAAAGTAACTGGAAAAGTTACTCACGGTCTAGCTTCGCAGTCGAAAGGCAGTCAAATTTTATTTAATGTCAGTGGCTGTGTGTGCATTACTACACTTACATTGCTTATAAGATATTACTATAAAGAGCATTGAAAAGGCGATTAGATTAAAAACAATTGTTTGAAATTTATCATCATGCATAATGTCATAACTGTGACCATGCACAGTCTGTATAACCTTGGGGATTGGGCCAATTTTTTTTATTTTTTATTTCTCTTTACAGTTGGAAGTTAAATGAGCTGTACTACAACCACAGTCCTGATGTGCAAATTTCTACAAACTCCTGTATATGATGACCACAATACTCGCTCCGGTATGGTCATGAAATTCTGTGCCTGTCCTTACACTGGAACCACTGTATTAAGATATTTTATTATGTTATTGACCACAACACTTAATAGTAAATGAGAACATATTTCTCAAACAGGTTCAGGTTCAGTAGGAAGCTTATTCCAACTTTTAGTCATTTTCCTGCTCCTAGTCTTTACACACTTCAGGCGTCTGTGCACCTTTAATAAGGACAGGAGCTCTTATCAGACACATTGTGTGTTTATCTATTGGGAGTGGAACTCTAGACCAACTAACATTTCCTTCCTGTTCTGTTCCATAAGAATGTTTTAACAAGCCTTATTGAGACTCTTAGAGTTGTATCCTTAGTAGAAAATATTGCTGTAAGTATTATAATGATATTTGTTTGAATACTAAATATTACTTAACTTTATATATTTTTATATGTACAGTGAGGTTTTCATATCTTTATTTTATCCAAGTGTCTTTATAAGAGTCACAAGGTGGTGCTGTTGCTTTATATGACACCATGTCAGTCTCAACACTTCCACCATTTCAAGCTGTCCCTGTGGTCGTTTTAATTATTTATTATATATTATAATAATTTGGTCAGTGTGTTTGGACTCTGATAAATTTTACTTCATGATTTTTTTTATGATTTTGTAATATTGTGAGCAAATGGCAATTAGTCATTTTTTTTAATGAATTTGTATATATGAACAAATTAAATATAAGTAGATATTTTACAAGCATAAAGCTTATGACTTTTTAATTCCCCCCAAAGATAATAGCTTCTGTTAATCCAAGTGAGCTGTGAAAGTAGCTGCAGATGCAACGTGGGTTGATAAAAGTATCACAGTGCATTTTCCTCCCCCAAAAATGATACAGCTCTCAATATAGAGCTCTTTTGAACTGGATATCCTGGGATCTGCTGCAGAAAAACTAAGCAGAAATTCTGAATTAGCAATTGCTTTTGAATTGCCAATTAAAATTCCATAATGCAATGTCTCTCATACAGTGCGAACAAAATCAGACTTGGTGTTTGTGCAACAGTCTGCTTTGTAGCAATATCATTTTATTTTTATGAGATGAGGTCTCAAGTTGTAGAGAGAGTCAGAAGTCATTTGTCAATGTGTCAGTAAACTGTCATCCTGGCAAATCACGTTAACTCCAGTCAGTCAGTCAGCCGAAACATGTTGGTGGCAAACAAGTTTGCTTACTTTTTACCCTGGAGCTATAAATAGTGTAGTCCTGTAATGGTAGTTAGTAATTAGTCTTTTTTTCCAGAATCTCTGTCACATAGTTAGGCACAAGCATCAGGCTCACAGTGTTTAAAGTTTGAATATATCAGAAGTGAGCTTATTAGAAGTGATTGAGATAGTAATTCCAATTTTAAACCTACAGATTATTGTTCCATTACGTACAAATGGTATTACTTTTAATTAAGTAAGTCTTTTATGTAAGTGTGTGATGATTCAGGCATGCAGGTTGAAAGTGTTTTTATTAGCAGTTATGGTATTTATGGCTTCATTGCAGCTCTAAAGAAGCAAACCTCTGATGCCAAACATGTCCTGGCTAACTGAATACTTTCTTGTTATAAGGGGAAAACTGTACACGGTTCATTTTTGGCTGATCTGCTGAATCTTCATGAACCTGGTGCAGCGTTTCCTAACCATGCTCCTGGAAAGTCCCTGCACTGAATATTTGAGTTTTTTTCTGTCTATGCTAGTGTGTTTTGTCCTGCACAAGGCAGAGTACATCTAGTTTCTAATAAAGCTCTTAACAAGATCACCACTGAACTCCAGCTGTTACTTTCATCAAACGGCAGTGACTACAGTTGGAGCATGTGAACAAGGATATCAGATGGATTTGCTATATTTGTTTGTTATATTTTGAGTTTAATTTTTATTATTTTTATATTTGGCATCATTTTGTTTATTGGCTGTCCTTTGTTTTAAAACACTGAGTTAAATACTAAATACTGTTTTGCAAAAAGGGGATAAAAGAAAGGCTGTTTTTTATTTTTCACTGGTATTTAATACTTATGATTGTCTCAGTCTCTCTTTCTCACACACACACACGCTTGTCTTAATATCCTTGTGAGGACTTTCCAGTGACATTATTATTAATGCTATGGCTACACCTAAATCTAACCCCAACATTAATCTCAATGATTAAAAGGAAACCTTTTAATAAATCCTGCAATTTTTGACAAGCTCAAACTTGGATAGGACCTCCATAATATAAAAACATACCCTCCCACTGTTAAAAAAATCAGTGTACCAGTGATTTTGCACTATATATGTATGCCATGATGGCATACATAGCCTTGTTAAAATCTGTTTATTCTGGAAAAACATCAATGTTTTAATAGCCTTTAGCAGGTTAATTGTTAATTTCCTTCACATGCTGTGTCAACATGACCAAATCCTTCTGAGAAAGGCTGTTCAGAGTCTGGGTCAAAGTCAGTTATTAATCAACCCCTCTGCTGGTGAACTTTATTGCCTCACCAGTGACTCGCATTGTAAGTTTCCACTGTGCGAGCTAATGGATACACAACTGTGTGTTGTCTCTATTCTTATACATCAAGACCTAATAAACACTAGAGGCCTACTCTACTGTTTCTGCTTTTGAACTGGTTGGATTAAAATGTGAAATAAAGTCATTAGTAAACTTTCTTTCTATTACTAATACATTATTGCAAAGAAATTAGCAAATACTGGGCAGCTTTATGGTTCACTTGCAATTTCAAAATAAATATCACTTTATTATATTTTAAAAAAAAAACTTAGTTAGGTATACAACTTCCAAAGTGTGTGGAAATAGACTCATTAGCTGCATTAATAAGAACACCTGTACCCATTCTCATTGCAGCAATTAACTGGACAGTTCAAGATTGGAAAAATGTTGTGTGGCCTTTTTCTAATTTTCAACTGTCCAGTTTAGGCGAAACTGTTCCCATTGTAGCCTCAGATTTCTATATCTGGCTGACAGGCCTGATGTGGTCTTCCATTTGCCTCAGGGTATGCTGTGTTGTGCATTCTGAGATGCTTTCTGCTCACCAGAGTTGTAAAGAGTGGTTATTTGAGTTAATGTAGCCCTCCTATCAGCTTGAACCAGTGCAACCAATCTCCTCTGCTCTCTCTCTCTCTCATCAACAAGTCACTGATGAGAATTTAACTGATGCTCACTGCACCATTCTGTGTAGACTCTAGAGACTTCTGAGTGAGAAAATCCCAGGAGATCAGCAGTTTCTGGGAGTCACTGGGATCAGACTTTTCCCCATTCTCATGTTTAATGTAAACATTAACTGAAGCTATTGACCTGTATGTACATGATTTTATGTATTGTGCTACTGCCACATGACTGATTGGATAATTGCGTGAATGAACAGGTGTACAGGTGTTGGAGATTGCTTTTCATTGGGCCAGCAAAGCAGCATTGACATGGCATTTAAGTTATTCAAGTGTTTAAATGATTTACATGTCTTGTTTTGACTTAGACATTCTTAGTCATGTCCATTTTATCCTGGTCAGAGTCATGGTGGATCTGGTGCTTATCCCAGAAACACTGGGTGTGAAGCAGGAATACCCCCTGCATGGGCCACCAGTTGATCCGTTATTCACACACTACAGAAATATTAGTTATGTAAAATAGGTATTTACAGAAATCTTCATTGACACTGTGTTTCTAAAACAAAAGAAATGTACTAGAATTTCTGTAAAAAATAATTGTATCTAATTTCATTAGCTTTAAATTCCAAATATACACATTCATATCAAAATAAATCTTTACTAAGGTTTGTTAATCAGAATAATCCTGGTGCATTTAGGAGCAGTTTTGCTGCACATTCTATAAATTCATTTAATCTGGTGTGGAGGCTGTTAATTATCTAAAACCAGATTTACTAAAATGGGAGCACTGATCTTTGGCAGTTTGATTAATTGAAACCTCTTCACTTGGCCATTTGTGCCCAGTCTGGAGTACATGTACCCTGCATATTTAGTTATTTTCACTGGTCTACTGCACCTGATTCAACAAATCACAAAAACCTCCACAAAAACATGCTGGTGGGTTGACTGGCTACACTAAAGTGTGTGTGCGTGTGTGTGTGTGCGTGTGTGTGTCTTGCAATAGAATGGCGTCCTATCCAGGGTGTATTCCAGCCTCACACCCAGTGTTCCTGGGATAGCCACCACAATATTGACCAGGACAAAGCGGTTGCTGGATTAATGTATTTATTTTAATATATATATTAATATAATTTACCATTTTACAAAAGTGAACTGTAGTAACTCCTTGTGAGAGACACATTATTGCTATCTCTTTAGTGTTTCCCCAAACCACAACAGTCATACAGGGAAATCTTTTTGGCGACTCCAAATGCAATGGGCAGGACTTATAGAGGAAGAGCATGAATAAGTGGAAGCTCATTGGCTGATTCCTGATCTCTTAGTGAAAACTGAGAGGTTAATTTCATTGAATGCCTTAATCCGGCTTGGCTGGTGAATTTATTATAGTGCTGCGTTATTTGAAGAGCTGACTTATGTAAGAACTCCATGTCCTTTTGTTCGTAGGAGAGTTCAACAGTTATCTTGTTAAGGAGTTATCTCTCCTTTTAGTTGCCAAAAGGCTTAAGGGATTTAGATAATACTTGCTCAGGTCTGGCATTTCCCAAGTTCAGCCAAGAATCACCAGCATCACCAGCAACGTTGACTCCAATAGTCAGTAGACTATTTGATATTTTTTGCTTCTGGACCACATACAGCGCTATTATCCACACCAAAGTAAAATAATTTCCCTTTTGGAGTTATGGGCGCTCATGGATCCAACATGGATGAAATCCTGGCTGAGGACATGCACTACTGGTACAATAAGTTCATGAGGGAGTCTCCGTCTGGGCTCATCACCCTGTTTGAGCTAAAGAACATGCTAGAGATGCAGGGTATGACTGAGGAGGCCAGCAGCTATGTTGACCAGGTCTTCTACACTTTTGACATGGATGGGGTAAGAGAATCCAAACTGCATCCAACCAAAGTGAATGGTGGAGAATTGTAGTATAAATACTTTGCTTGTAACTGTTAATCCATCACCTATAATACATCATCAATACTTCATAACTGACCCCAGATCCCTAACAAGCTGGGGTATGTAAAGAAAAGAATTTCACTGTGCTGTAATGTATATGTTACAAATTGGTGCTTTACGTACACGTCTATCTTAATGTTAATCCAGACTACTAAAAGCATTGTTACTGCAAATACCTGTATTTGATGGTGACCATCACAAAACAATGGCAGTGACATTTCTATAATTGATGACATCCAACACATGAAACATTACTTTTCACAGACATTTTCACATTTTTCTTCAACAGATTTTCCCCCAGTAAAATAAACTTAAACATCTCTTTTCTTTTTAGGATGGGTATATTGATTTTGTAGAATATATAGCAGCCGTAAGTTTGCTACTGAAAGGAGAGATCAACCAGAAACTGAAGTGGTACTTTAAACTTTTTGATCAAGATGGAAATGGAAAAATTGACAAAGATGAGATGGAGACCATATTCAAGGTATTCACTATCAGTTTACACGTGCCTTGGTATTCAGTATGAGAACAGATACTTAAAATCAACGCATGCGCTCTTCTGAACTTCACTGGGATTAATGATGCTTCCATTGAGAAACACTGAAAACTGAAATTTTGGGTTGTAGGAAGAATTCTCTCACTGAAATAGACTTCTGTGGCAGAGATTACTGGAGAGGGTTGAAAAGTCTGATCCTCTGTCTCAAAGTGCTCTTAATCTTTGGACCCACAAAACTTAATCCTTACCTAAATCCAACTCACTTCATCTCTGTAATGTCATGTTCAGCTACTCTTCTACATGCTGACCAATTACCTGCAGTTAACATTTCTTTTTTCATGATTAATAGGTTATTCCACACTCTTAGAAAAAGGATTCATCAAGGGTTCTCTGGATACTTAAGGGCTTTGCTTAATAAAGGGGTTAGGGAAACACTGATTATAGAGTTCCTCCAAAGGGACAACTAAAGAACCCTTAATATCTCTAGATTATATTCGATCATGAGGTTTAAAACTTTGCATGCCCAACTGTTTGAATACATTTTTTAGATTCCCAAACTGTTCAGGTTCAGGATGAGTATTTTGTATAAAAGTTCAAGGTTTCCTCCATGGCTTTTGTTAAACATTGATTATATTAGAACACGAGAGCAAAAGAAAGGAGTTCAGTGTGGCGAGGATGGGTAGAGATGGGTAGCAATGTGAAATTTCAGAGCCAAAATTGACTTTATATCATTTTTACACAGGCTATTCAGGATATCACCAGGATCTATGATGACCCTCCAGAGGAGATTGTGACACTCATTTATGAAAGGATTGATCTTAATAATGAAGGTATGACCCAGATCAAAATGTTATATAGTATAAGAGACTTAAAAATTTCTCAGACACTGATTAAGCTTACCAAAGATGACATTTTGTTTTGAAAGTGCACTATTAATCCAGATTATGCCTTACACTAGACAACGTGTTAATACACCTGAGTCAACTAATTACCAAGACCTTGGTATTACCTAAATACCAAGATCATTATGTGCTGACTTTAGTATGCTAGAAATGGAAAAACACAAATCTCCTATGGCCTTCTATGCCTTCTGTTTTAGGTGAGCTGACTTTAGAAGAGTTCATCACTGGTGCTAAGGAGCAACCTGACATCATGGAGATGCTCGCCAAGATGATGGACCTGACTCATGTGTTGGAAATTATAGTCAATGGACAGAAGAAGTTGGTTAAAGCCAGTGTATGCAGTGCCAAGGCATAGACACAAGCCTTATTCCCTTCACAATGCGCAACCTTAAAAAGTCAATTTGTTACAAATGAATAAATATGAATGTAGTTAACAGGGGGAGGGAAATGTGGTTTCTATGATGCTTATGCTTGTCTGTGTGTCCTGAAAAACAGCTCTTCAGTTCAAATCAGTTCACCAATTGAAATGATGGAGAGGGATTGGAGAGGGCTGGACAGGGATTATGCCACTTGAGACTGTGAGTTCTCATCAGGGAAGGTGTTGTTGATAACCTGCCATTTGGCAGAGTGACTCCATGTAGATTTTATGTGAGGAAGCTGCGTAACAGTGTGATACATTAAATTCACGCTAGACCTGATAAGGATTACAGAGTAAGCAGTCATCCATTCAATTCACCCTGATTATTAGTTATGAGATAGGTAGAGATATTGCTTAGTTTCTGAACTTCCTAATTGTGGTGTCTTTTGTATTATAGGCTATTACATGTAACAAATAGTATCTTGCAATCATTTAACTTACACTAACCCACAGTACAGTTATTGTACAGTGTCACTACATTTACAGCATTTGGCAGACACCCTTATCCAGAGCAACTTACATTTATCTCATGTATACAACTGAGCAGTTGAGGGTTAAGGGCCTTGCTCAAGGGCCCAGCAGTGGCAGCTCATGACCTTCTAATCAGAAGGCTTTAATGTCTTAACCACTGAGCTACCACCACTCTCAGCATAAATCACTAGGCTTCTAGTACAGCAGCAACACTATTAGACTAATAGACACTATTAACACTATTAGATTAGGCCTTTATATGGTTTAAAGCGAAATAGGAAATGGGAGTCTGGGATTTGTATTATGGTCTACTGTGTTTATACGTTACTCATATGCACATAGTGGAAAAAGTAGGGCAAAATGGGACAAATGCACTCAAAAAAAGGGGTCTTAGCTTTCCAAATGGTTTCTCTGGAAGGAAAACATCCTGCTGTAGGGTTTTACATAGAATTGTTAAGGATGCCCTAGAGACACAGGCCAAAAACCCCATAAGGATACTAAAATTTCAATGATTTGACCAATGTAAGACATGTCTCTATTTGTATCTACAAATCAAATTGTTTTCAAGGAGTAACAGTTAAAGGACTGCAACTGGTTAGACTCCTAATTTGGAACAGTCCAACTGAATTGTGCTGAAACCAGCAGAAATCTTTGGACATCCAAACAGCTTTACCCTGCTAAGCCGGTTCAAATTTTCCTGCAGCATTTCTCCTCAGTGTTTTTTTTCTTATTACCGTAGAATAGACTTGACCACAACCTCTCTGATTACTATGTGAATATGTGCTTGATGTTTACTTTATGTGGGCTAGTGAGGTTTTGAATAACGTTATGAGAATGTGCTGGCTGACTAATTGCAGATTTTATTTTTGAATGCTATGTAATGTCTCTGATTGTTGCCTTAATTAAAGTGAATTTGCAAAACCCAATTTCATTTTATTAACGAACTTGTGACCAGCTTTTTGCCTTCTTCAGTTCATCACAAAGCGTACAGGAGTAGTTTGTGATCTTAAACATCCTACTGTTTTATGTATGCAAATCACTACATATATTATGTCGTGCATCACTATAATGATATGCGTATTATTATCTGTACTAGAAAAAAAATCAGTGAATACAAATACCTTTGACACTTAAAACAATCTATGAGTGTCTAAAAGCATCATGCTTACCATGAACTCAAGAGGAAATATGTTGCTGAATTGGATTATAATTTGAATTAGCAGGTTGTGACAACATACCATGTATTTCCTGCTAATCTACCTTACATAAGAAGAATTAAGATAAGTCTGACCCATGCATAACCAGTTTTATAACTGCTTTTAGAATTATATTTTCATGTAACCTGTCTCTTTTCAAATGAAAATAATCTAAAAAAAAAAAGGCTCTCTACTCATAATGATCACGACATGGAGCATAAGCTAATCACTTGTACATCCTTTGGTAAGCCCTGTATGTCAAGAAGAGAACCACTTTGTGTTCACTCACCACGTGTACTCACTAAGGTCTTTGAAACAGAATTGCCACACATTTTGCATGAGCTAACCTTTTGTCATTAGCTGATATTTCACATGGGTGCCAGTTTAGATACTGGCAATTCTGTAAATCAAACAGTAATATTTCAGAAGACCAAAAAGCAAATATTTTTATTAGGACATCCATGTTAGTAATGCCAGCAATGATTGCAGGACAGAGTGAAATCTGTCAGTCTAGCCAGTATTGAGCTGCAAAGTGCTGCCAAATCTGATCCTCACACATTCTATCATTAAACTCACATGTGCAGTAAAATGCTAAAACTCAAATCACAGAATTGTGTATAGCAATAGGACTACATCCAGTTTTTGTGTACCTATAAAGTGCATCTGTACAGTAAGTGGACTTGAGAAAAGAGTGTTTAGGAAGTTATACTATAAAGCAAGTGTTTCAGACATGGCCTTTCTCTGAGACTTTGGCAACTTCATTGGTGTGCAGACTTTAAACTTAACTTCATAAGACAATTACAGCCTTGTCTGAAAGTGAGAGACTAACAACACTGTAAAGGTGCAGATTAATCAATCAGCCTGGATGATGCTAGGCCACACAAGGCAAATGTATAGTATTTGCTTTGCTTAAATACTTCTAAGTGCCTTCATAACTTAATTTGTGCCTATTCATAGAGCCTTTATAAAAGTTCAGTCATTGCTTTAAAATAGGTTACTAAAATTAAGAAAAATATAGCATTCATTTATTTATTTATTCATCTTCAGCATCACAACAGATCCAGTGCCTATCCTATGGCATTTTGGGAGGTGGGAGAACTTTGCAGACACGGGGAGAACAGCAAAACTCCACATAGACAGTAACCTGAGACCCAGGAGCTGTGAGGCAGCAGTGTTATGTGCTGTGCCAACAAAATACACGTCAGACATTTTCAAAACTTTTTTTCCTGAATGCTTTTTAAGACTTTTCAAGTTTACTTGATAAATGTAATTCATTAACTGTATCATAAAAGGAAAGACATGAAATGTGTTAGTGCAGACATTAAGGGAATGTCTAAGGACAACAGATTTAGAACCTTAGTGTCCTCACTTACTTTGACAACAGAATATTCATACTACTAATACTTTTGATACTCATGTACAATTTAGTGCATCTACTTCAGTATCGTGGTTGCCTGTACAGTTAAAGGTCTCTTTTATATCCTTGTCTTATTCTGTATTAGTCTTACCATCACCTGGTGCCTTTCTTGCGTCAATATGTCAGTCTGTCATCTATAACGTAACATTGAAGTCCACAGGCACATTGGCTAGCCTGATTCATGGTTTGAGATTTGAATAAAATTACTATTATTATGTGTAAATAGAAAGCCACAGTATCCCTTCCTAGGCTGTAAGGGTGTAAATGTGTTATGTAATATGAACTACTTCTCCACAGTATCCCTTCCTAGGCTGTAAGGGTGTAAATGTTTTATGTAATATGAACTACACTACAGTTCATGTTGTTATCAAACACCTGATTCTGTATTTACAGCAAGAAACCTTCTTTTGTCGTTGAACTTAAATGTATCATTCACCTCTAGAAAACTTGTATAGAACATGTCAGTGAAAGAAGTCAAAATAAAAAAAAAGTTAACTCAGAATTTCATTAGAAAATAAATCTTTTGCACACCTGATGATCACATTTATTACAGAATTTGATATGCATTCAGGAAAGTTAGCATATATAAGCATTTGCAATGATAATCTTTATTTATACCTAGTTCTTGCCCTCTCCTCAAGAAAATTAATTCCAAAATGATTTCCAGATTGCTTTTTAAAACTTAGTTTTCTTGCTAAATGTTAAAGGTCATTAAGTGTATCATGAAAAGGAAACATTGGGGAGGTTCTGTAATGTCTAAAGACAACAGATTTACAACTTATGTTTCATCAGTTTTACTTGGACAACAGAATATTCACACTTTTCCCAATACGGTTTTGGTGCCTTTCTTGCGTCAATATGTCAGTCTGTCATCTATAACGTAACGTTAAAGTCCACAGGCACATTGGCTAGCCTGATTCATGGTTTGAGATTTGAATAAAATTACTATTATTATGTGTAAATAGAAAGCCACAGTATCCCTTCCTAGGCTGTAAGGGTGTAAATGTGTTATGTAATATGAACTACTTCAGCTCATGTTGTTATCAAACACCTGATTCTGTATTTACAGCAAGAAACCTTCTTTTGTTGTTGAACTTAAATGTATCATTCACCTCTAGAAAACTTGTATAGAATGCAAACTCAGTCCAGGTGAATATTGTGCTATACTATAAAAAGGTAAACATTTCAGCTGAGGCTGAATTCTGTACAGGATTTGCTGCAGAGCGTGGTCTGATGTTGAGCATTACTTTACGGTCAATGGCCTACAAAAGGCTTTCATGGCCTTGATAGCGTTAACCAACCTAATGTCCTTGAAATGAAAAAGTAAACCTGGAAAAAAAATCAAATAATGGAAGCTTGTTGCTACATCCTAGGACAACCCTAAATGTTCCAGTCTAATCAGATTTACACAACATTGCTATGTACCTGCCCCCCTGCCCCCCCCGAACCCCCCCAACAGCACATACTATTTAAGAACACTAAGTCCTGATGCACGATCACCGAGCTCAGGCCCCTTCTGCCTCAACACTGCCTTTCCAACATCACAGGAGCTGCCTGAATTTTCCAGATCAACCATGCATTGTGAAGAGACCAGACTGAACAAAAGCTCCTTGCTGCTTGCATTGAAGCGCTACAGCACTACAGTCAATGACATGGAACAGACCATCCTGCTGCCCAGCCTCCTGAGAGACGTCCCGTCCGAACACAATGAGGACTGCGAGGCTGTAGAGAACAACAAGGACCTGTACGAGTACTATCACATGCTGAAGGTGATCAGGAACACGGTGGAGAGCGGACTGGTCCCCTATGATGATGGTAACACGAAGACTCACACGGCTCTGTATAAAAGCCTGGAGCCGCTGCTGGAGGCCGACCCAGAGGCATTCTTCTACTTCCATCTGAGTGGCCTGTACTCAGTCATGGGTACCCTCACAAAGAAATCACAGAACCTTACAGATAAATACCTGGACATTGTGGGCATTGGAAATCAGATCATTAAACTGTAACAGTTCAGCCTTCTGACTATCTTTCAGCAACATTATCAAAAGTGTAACTTACGACATAATTTGTAATACCCAAGTGAAAATTTCACTACATCTTTTCCTGAGCATCTGTTTAGAGAGCAGTATTGAGTGCAATAAAATTGTTGTCATCACTGCAGTCACTTCTTCATTCTGTTCACAGCACAGGAAAAATGTTGATGTGACACAGTTCGTTTGTAAAACTACACTCAGCCTACAATAAAATGTTCAAGGTGCAAGTCCCCAGTTTCAGCCATTATAAAGTATCTTTCTGAAACTTATAATGTGGGTTGATGTGGATGAAAAACCACAGTGCAAAGTAATAGTGAGCATTCACAACAGCATTTTCTATTTATCTTCAGTATTCTTTTCAATCCACCTGAAACCCATCATTAACTGTACTAATAAAAAAAAAAATTATCAGCAGAGGTCTACTGGAAAATGAAGGAATAACAGTCAGATTTTGCTGTTAGCTTCTAAAAGACAAAAGAGCTTCTTTTCTCACTCACCATTTTCCAGCAACACCTGACATCATATTACAGCACAGAAATATTGGAGATAGCAAACCTTGGACTCAAAGTTTGAGAATGCAGTGGAGCTATACGACACAGTTACAGAGTTACGGCTGAGACTCGGATTGTTAGTTGTTGCTAGTTGAAGTTTTGGAAGCTGATCTGTTTGAGCAAAGTGCACTAATGAGGACGTGAGAGAGCTGGATAGACTAAAGCACTGCATCGCTCTCTTTAGGTAGAGATGAAGTGAGAGCTAAATCCCTCTAGCACCACTAATGGCATTGTGGGTAATGTAGGAAACCTAACTGAAAGCCAAAGTGCACATACACCAACATGTCAGTGAAAGAAGTCTAAACTTTTAAAAAAAAAAAAAAAAAAAAAAAAAAAAAAAGGTAACTCAGAATTTCATTAGAAAATAAACCTTTTGCACACCTGATGATCACATTTATTACAGAATTTGATATCCATTCAGGAAAGTTAGCATATATAAGCATTTGCAATGATAATCTTTATTTATACCTAGTTCTTGCCGTCTCCTCAAGAAAATTAATTCCAAAATGATTGCCAGATTGCTTTTTAAAACTTAGTTTTCTTGCTAAATGTTAAAGGTCATTAAGTGTATCATGAAAAGGAAACATTGGAGAGATTCTGTAATGTCTAAAGACAACAGATTTACAACTTATGTTTCATCAGTTTTACTTGGACAACAGAATATTCACACTTTTCCGGATATGGTTTCTGAATTTGTGAGTGTTTTGAGCCCTTTATCTATAGATCCTCAACAAACATAAAAGAAAACCATAAATATGCAATGTGCGTTTTAAATTGTTTAATCAAATATTAGAAACAAAATAGTCAATAAATCATGTTTTATACACTTTAATAACATGGTAGACAGAAGAAGGCTTCCAGAAATGTTCTTCTCATCTGTGAAAAGCAGCTTCACTCAGCGGATAGGGTTAAACGACTCTGTGATCTCTGCAAATGTCTTCTTTTCTGGAAAAACAGTTTTCATCTTCATTAGTATCACTCACATGCAATCATCACTGAAATCTTAACAGAGTGGACATTCCAGCGGATACATGTTTAATTTTAAATATGTCAAATTGTTCTCTTACCCATCTCTGGAAAATCTACAGGGTGCAGTCGGATGTATTCTTTCATCTCTCTGTCCAGCTTGGCATATTTGTAATTTTCAATCTTTGTTAAATGGTAGCCGATGAACCAGCCAACAGTTATGAACAATGCTTGTCGGTGAACACCTGCAAACACACACAGTATACAAACACCAGCATTTTAGATGCAAGAACTGCAACGTCCAATGTAGGCCTCTCACTGAAACACTGCACAATGTTCCCAATAATAAGTAACAGGCCAGACTGAAGCAAATGAAGGACAGGAAAATGTTATAACATGTATTTTCCTATAGCAAAACTCAGAGTATCTAACCTCACTGTAACAAAGCCCAGACTTGTGGCTAGGGGGTGGATTTTGGGTTTGAACCCCCTGAACTATTTTATGGCAGTTCCAAATGGACATAATCATAACACCTGTACAGCACAGCTGATTATATACACTACACTGCCAAAAGTATGTGGACATCTGACCATCACACCAATATGTGGTTCTTCCCCAAACTGTTTCCACAAAGTTTGAAGCTCACAAGTATACAGAATGTCTTTGTATGCTGTAGGATTAAGATTTTTCTTCACTGGAACTAAGAAGCCCAAACCTGTTCCAGCATGACAATGCCCCTCTGCACAAAGCCAGCTCCATGAAGACATGGTTTGTCAAGGTTGGTGTGGAAGAACTCAAATGGCCTGCACAGAACCCTGACCTCAACCCCACTGAACACCTTTGGGATAAATTGAAACGCTGACTGCGCACCTGACCTCACTAATGTTCTTGTGGCTGAATGATGAAAAAGGAGATGGATCAATGATGCTTTGAGACTGCTGTTTTTGTAGCTAGTGGTTCAAGGACTCTTGTGAAATGTGATGGCATCGTGAGTTCTTCTATGTGTTATTATGTTACAGTACAAAACCTGGTTGCCTCTGCCAGGAGGTTAGGGTTTGGCCATAGAGCTTTCACCAAGATGATGTGCCAAATACACTTCCAAATCAACACAAACAGAAAATCTGTGGTACAGTTTTGCACTCAAGTCTCCATCAGTGAACAGCTGATAACTTCAACAAATAGACCTCATGTGGTTACACAATTTGTAGTACACAGTTATAGAAGGGAATTGTTTATAAATTGCACTCTGGTGTCACCCAGATGAGGATGGGTTCCCTTCTGAGTCTGCTTCCTCTCAAGGTTTCTTCCTCATGTCATATCAGGGAGTTTTTCCTTGCCGCTGTCGCCTCTGGCTTGCTCATTAGGAATAAATTTATACATTTAAAATTTATATCCTGAATGTATATATTTCTGTAAAGCTACTTTGTGACAATGTCCATTGTTAAAAGCACTATACAAATACAACTGAATTGAATTGTGGTCTGAAGAGAGAAGAGAAGAGAGAAGTCCACATTAGGGCTTCAAAATATATTAAAATTATCGAAATATCGCAAATGTAAATATCATGATATGCATATCGCAAGGGCTTGCAATAACTGAATGATGTTAATACTTCAAAACGTTACTAAAAGTCAAAGATTTAGGGTGACGCATATAGCAGAAAATGCTTTCTTTTCCTCAAAAGAACATGAAACGTATGCTGGTTATATTATTTTCAGTTTTTAAAAATACATATAATAATATATAATATAATAAATATAATATATAAATTATAATTTAAATTGGTTTTCTTCACTATTGTGCAGCCCTAGTCCACATGCACAAACCTAAGAATATAAAGGAGTGTAAAATGTTCTGCTCGGTGGAGTGGACCACAAACTCCAACCTTGTTAGAGCTTAAAGGAAGACACTCAGGGCTTTTATTCTCTCCAGTGCAGGCGTGACCAAATATTCAATTCAAGCGTGCTGATAATGAAGAAAACAGTGTTTTGTACGAAAAAATGCAATAAACTTTTTGAATAAAAAATATTATTGTAAAATGTCTCTGTAGATTGAGCTAAAAATCACTTATTGATTGCATTTTTATTATTATTATTATTATTATTATTATTATGAGATTAGCTTCTGCTGACTTTCATGAAGGGTGTCAGTAAGTCTGGAGGACACTGTATTAACCTAACAAGACAGACACACAGGCTAACTGACAGATAATAGAATAGATTAATAGAAATAACTGGACTATATTGGGTTCTCTATAAGAAAACAGCATAAAATGAACATGTAACTGTGTTGGGGTATATTTTACGCCACATAGTGATCAAGGGGGGTGCAAACTTTTGCACTAAACTGTGTACTGTAACAGAAGCATACATGGAAGACATCCCTGACCTCAGAGCACCTAGAGTATTTCAGATATCCAGCATGTATCTGAAAGACATTAGAGTAAATGGCTTTAGTTATTAGCATGGCTAACGTTAGCATGCTAGCCTGCAGCACACTCACCCGCTCTGATCGCAGGTCTCCGGTTTAGCGAGTTATGAAGCATCGCTGTGACCCAGCCGGTAAACCCGAGCCACAGCGAGTTTCTGTTTATGATTCCCGGTGGAGGGAGAACTTTCGCCTCATCGGGGAGAAGCCCCATTTCCGAGGATTAACACACGGGTCCCTCAAAATGGTGCACAGCGTTAGCCCGCTAGCACATCACCTCTCACAGCAAACCAAGGGCAATGTTTAGGAGGTGGCGCAACATATGCAGTCCGTCCGGGAAAACACGGCGCTCTGTCAAAGGTTCCGGCTCCTTGTAAAATAATCTGTGTTCTATAGTGTCTGATGATCCATTTGTAATCTAGCACTTAATTTAAGATTAGTTATTCTTTTTAGATTGCTCTTCCATAGAGCCATGTTGGTATTTTCTTTTAAATGACCTTACAATGGTGAAGATCATGTGCAGCTTTTATCCAAGTTGTTCATGTTGGTAGATATTATTTAGAGTTATTTACAATTTAATCCAAAGCTTAATTATTTTAAAAACAAGTACAAAAAATGTTAACTTGGATGTAGCTACAGTTATAAATAAGAGGAGTCCCTGGCCATTTTTCCATTTACAATTGTATACACAATGGGGGAAAAAATGTGGTGTAACAGTTAGGGTCAGGTTTGCATGTACAAACAGTGGGCTATGGATATGAACATGATATTTATTTATACCATGTCAACTTCACACAACGTTATTATAATTATGTATTGTATTGTAATTGTGGGAGTTATGACAATATCATATTAAATTTCTTTCCTAATATCGGAGGTATCAGTGATTTTATAATGCTAACCAACTTCAGTGTTGCACAAGGAGCTGATAAGAGTCAACTCTTTTTCAACTCCTAGAATGATTGCATCACAAATCCTGCAGATTTCTCAGGTGCACTTCCATGCTGCGACTCTCTCGTTCTACCACATCCCATGTTCTACTGGATTCAGATCCGGTGACTGAAGAACACTGAACTCATTGTCATGTTCATGAAACCAGTCTGAGATGACTTTTGCTTTGTGACATGGTGTAATATCATGCTGGAAGTAACCATTAGAAGATGGGGACACTGTGGCAGAAATCGAGATTCATCAGACCAGGCTATGTTTTTCCAGCCTTCAGTTGAGCCTTTGGTGAGCCTGTGTCCACTGCAGCCTCAGCTTTCTGTTCTTGGCTGACAGAAGTGGGAACCTAATGTGGTCTTCAAGGTTTGATGTGTTGTGCATTGTGAGATGCTTTTCTGCTCACCACAATTGTACAGAGTTTTTATCTGATTTACTGTAGCCTTTCTGTCAGCTTCAACTAGTCTGGCCATTCTACGCTGACCTCTTTCCTCAACAAGGCATTTCCGTCTTCAGAACTGCCGCTCAGTCGATGTTTTTTGTTTATTCCACCATTCTTCAGACACATCCTCCTCTATTTCACTTTCATGATCAAGGATGAGTTTCAGAGCCTCCAGGTCTGTCATCTTTTTACCTCTGCTGCTCATTTTGTAAAGCTCTGACAGAGAGTATATCATATGTTGCTGCAGAGTGTAATGTTGGTAGGACTCCCTTGCAGAGAAGCTTTATATGTTTTGCCCCTCCCCTGCTGAGTGTCCACTCAATGTGGGTGGAGTTTGCCCACGGGAACAGAAAAGTTTCCCGCCAAAAGTCATAACGACACCTGCATTGTCGCACTTTACAGATGAGGTCAAGAGAATAGGGAGGGGGTGTGTGTGTGGGTGTGTGGGTGTGTGTGTGTGTGTGAGAGAGAGAGAGAGAGAGAGAGAGAGACTGGAGTGAAAAATGTCTCACAGTTGCAAAGAAACAAATAGTATTTGACACTTCTGCCCCTTTTAGCCTCCACTTTCACTGCCGGGTCAAATTGACCCGAACAGTATCTCTGTAATATAAACATGGGGGGGGGGGGTTGCAAATATGTGAAATGAACCATTTTCATTTTATATGTAGATTACACTTATTAAGCTAAGCAGAAGAAGTTTCATACTGAAAAAATACTTTTAACTATTATTTTTAGACTTTTTAACTTTAAAATGGGTCAATTTGACCCGCAACATAACCGGAGGGTTAAAAGCAAAAGGTCATCACACCAAATATTGACTTTGTTTCATTTATTCCTATTTACTGCGCTTAACAGTATTATTTTTTTTTAATGTAGAAAGATTTAATTTCATTATTTTCAAAGGCACGTTTGCTCTACAGCATTTCTTTGCATGTGCCTAAGACTTTTGCACAGTACTGTGTACATACATACACACACACACACACACACATTTTATATATATATATATATGTTATTTATATAGAAACAAACAAATGCTAGCGTTAGGAAAACGTTTTCTGGAAAGCTGTCTCTGCACACAGATGAAAATGAAAATAAAACTGCATGTATGTGAGTCGACTAACAACATTTAGCAAGAAGGGCCTTCTCAAAGAGCTGCACTACATCTCCCAGAGTCCAACGCGCTCGCTTTCCCGTTTTTTTTTTTCAGCTTCGGGTTTGCACTGTAGAGGCAATGATGTCATTGTAAAAAACGAAGGAAACTCTGCAATCAGAGGGAGCAGAAATCGAGGTTGAGGGAAGGACCAGGTCTGAGATCACGTCTTTCGCGCGAGCCCTCAGGACAGCCTGGATGCGCGTGCACTGACACATCGGCCGGGGTGAAGCCCCTGTACTCGGGAAGTGGAGATACACCGCATTTTTGTGAGCCCAATCATCCCCTAGCTCATCCGATCTGAAGATGCTAGCTGGCTAGCAGAACCGCGGATTGCCTGCTGGTTTGCTTTTTTTTCTGCAAGCTGAAAAGAGATCATTCTGCTTGCAAGGTAAGGATCACAAACAGCTTCACCCCGGAGCAGCAGCTTTGCATATGCAGTTTCAGTAAATCCCAGCCTGGTGAGGATCATGGCTTGTTTATCTCTGATCAGTCCTGAGATGAGAAGTGCTCCTACTGTTGCTACACTGGTGCAGGAACACTAATGATCCATGGTGTTCAAGTGTGGATGTATTGTTCATGTATTTATTCTCTTCCTCTATCCATATGCATATTCAGTTTTCAAATGCTTCCCATAAATACTTCTCATGGGCTTTATTTTTGTCTGTTGCACTTCTGCACAGGTGTGTGTGTGTGTGTGTCTGTGTTGGCTTGGCAAACCATGCTAGGCCCCTTCGTCTTTATATTCCTTGTTTCATTATTGCAGTCCTCTCAGTATCCTTCCACATGCCTTGGCAACGACACCATTTACACACACATGCACAGGATCCTCAGCTCATAGCAACATGACACACTGAAAAAGAAAATGGGGCGCTCAGTCTGATTAAAGAAAAAAAAAAAGACTGCTTCTCTGAAAATGAAATTAATTAAACCCTACAGGGGGCCAGGCCTTGCCCTTCCCTTTGTTATTGATGGCCTTATCTTAGGATATTAATCAAAAGTCAAAGTTCAGTTTAATTTTATTTGTATAGTGTTTTTAGCAGTAGGTGTTGTCACAAAGCAGCTTTACAAAAATCCAAATCATTCATCTTGAGTAACTGCTTTTCCCTGATTGGAGATGTTGTGGATCTGGATCCTATCCAGGAACACTAGGTGTGACCCTGAAAGCGACGGTGGTCCGTCTCGGGGCAGATGTACATTTAAAGCCCTAATGAGCAATCCATAGGTGACAGTGGCCAAAACAAAAAAAAATCCCTGAGACGACACAAGGATGAAACCTTGAGAGACTCAAAAGGGAACGCATCGTCTTCTTAGTGACACCTGATAGTGGGATTATAAATCCTTCCCGTATACAGTTGTAGAAGAGTAAAAGAAACAGTACTTAATGTAGCGAAAGGATGATCAGGATGAGCAGATTGTGAAGAGTCCTGGCATGAGCAGAGGACAGTTTTAATTATTACAGCAGCACATACAAATCTACAGTATCCAGGTGAGAGTATCCACTGATGAAAGGGCGTGTCTTGGGTGTGTCTTGGGCATCAACTGTTATTGGAAGTGCAACATTTAGTGTGATTGCATTAAATATGCATTAAATATTTAAGTCAGTCAGAAGTCATAGGAGATGCACACAGCTCACATGATGCTTTCCCTGCACAATTTTGTTAAAGCTGTGATTTTTGGGATATTATATATCACACTGAGCTGAGTGACTCTAATGCACATTTGATACTCTGTATTTCTCAGATAATTGTGGCCATGGAGGATTACGATTACCTCTTCAAAATAGTGCTGATAGGAAATGCAGGAGTGGGCAAAACCTGCCTCGTCCGGCGCTTCACTCAGGTCTGTCCTCTTATATTTGCATGGGTTTTCCTAAATCAACAGGACACTCAGAAATGCTAATGTGGCTTATAATGGATGAAAGCGGGTGAGTCCAGTTAACATTACGCATATTAGACATGCTGACTGCTTGCTGTTATCTGGTTGGACGTTAGCATTTTGGGCAAATAATGGGGTTGAAATTTAAACTCCTAACTCAACTAGACCGCGTTGTCTCTTTAGAGCCTTGTCTTGGCAATTCTAACGTTATTAAAGAGTATAGTGTACAACATATCAAGTGGAATACTATACGGTATATTGACTTTTGTTGTATTTTCTACGCCATTTATGGTTCTAGGGTCTGTTTCCACCTGGTCAAGGTGCCACGATCGGGGTTGATTTCATGATCAAAACTGTGGAAATAAAAGGGGTGAAAGTAAAGGTATGTTTTTGGTTAAGACTATTCTTGGTACATTTTTTCATGCACTGATACACAGCCTCAGGCATTACATTCATGAATATATTAAAGTTTATTGACTTATGTATGTAAGTATGCATTTTAGGCATTTTATACAAACCTTCTTTGTAATGTTGTAATGTTTTTATTATTTGAAACACCAGTTTTGGTTAACTGGTATTAGATCTGGTTGATTATCACATTCAGTTTGTATATGCTGCAGTTTTAGCACAGTTTTTTTTTATTGAAAATGCACCCCCACCCCCACCCCCACACACACCCACATACACACACTTTTTTTTTTTTTTTTTTCAACAAATGCTATGTTTCTGTCACGCATTTGCACACAGATAATCTTGTGAGATATTGCACTACTATTTTGGGTTTTTTTTTGTTGCTCATTTTAAGTATTCCTATTCTTACAGTCCTGCTGCACCGACACTTTTCCCCATGAAGGATTAATAAAAGTTTATCTTATCTTTCATTGTAGTCTGTGAGAGATGCCATATGCCGTATTAACTGGTTTCAGGCCTGATGAAGTCCTGATTCAACTGATATGTGGTGACACTGATTGATTTTCTGATTTGTTCAGCTCCAGATCTGGGACACAGCAGGACAGGAGAGATTTCGCTCCATCACACAGAGTTACTACCGTAGTGCCAACGCACTCATCCTCACCTACGACATCACCTGTGAGGACTCGTTCCGCTGCCTCCCTGAGTGGCTGCGAGAGATCGAGCAGTATGCCAACAATCAAGTGGTGACCATCTTAGTTGGTGAGCATTCACAACTTGTGTCACTGATTCTTGTGTCTTTTGTATTTATGCTGCATTTAAAAAATAATTTGTGTGCTTTGGAGAACTATTATATTGTTTCTCATAATATAGTAATACATAATATAAGATTTTTCTTATAAAACTTCAGTTTTCTGTGAACATTTTAATTTTAAATGATCAAAAACAATAAATGTGGATTGTTGTAAATCTGAAAAGACTTGGGGACAGCACTTTTTCCCTCATTAAAAATATAAAGATCAATTGATAGGTGTTATCAGGCATTATGAAGATGCTCCTTTAATCTGTGTTCCATGCTGTGATCACACTTGTAGTGATTTATTTAACAGCATGTACCATAATAACAGTATTCAACAGTATGTGATATGAGCTGCAGTTTTGGTCATTACTAACGTTAGCTAGTCTGTTAATTAATTGAGAGTAAACTAGCTCATATTTGTCAGAGGTAGACACGAGTGGGATTTCAGTGTCTGAATTTCGATTTACAGTGTAATATACTCCACAGATTATTTAAATTTAGCCAAAGGCATTAAAAATTTACCACAACAAGCAAAACTATCTTGTGAATCACAAACATTACAAACATCAGGCCTGCTAGCTTAGCACACAGGTTCGACATTTGATAGTATCTGCCACGTCATGCTTTAATAATTTGGGAACACGATAGATTCGAACGCAGTGAGGCACTCGGTTTTGAATCTATATACTCCTGATCAGCCATCCACGATGCACATTTATATTAAGTTTTTGAGTTCAGCGCTGTTTTAATAGTGTTTGCTTAGTTGCTGTGGTAAATTCATGGCTTGCACATAATGCTTCGGGAACACCATTTGAGATTCAGCCGCAGAAAATGCACCAGTTTTTTTTTTTTTTTTTTTTGTATTTTAATGCTGTATGATAATGCTTGCACTCAAACCTGTAATGTATTTTCACTTAAAATTAAAATGTCACTTGCACAAATGATTAATTCAACTACAATAGATTACGAAAAAAAAAAAATCAGCTGTGGTCTGAGGATCATCTTGAGGACTTGTCCCTTAGAGCTTGTAGTGACCAATTGTTGATCCTGTTGTCCTGAACAGGAAATAAGATCGACCTGGCTGAAAAGAGGGAGGTGCACAGACAGAGAGCGGAGGAGTTTGCTCAGGCCCAGAGCATGCTCTACCTGGAGACCTCCGCCAAAGAATCTGACAATGTGGAAAAACTCTTCCTGGATTTGGCCTGCGTATTGATCCGTGAAGCCAAGCAAAACACGTTGGACAACAACGAGTCTGCGCCTATGCCTGGAGAAGGCAAGAACATCAATTACCTAAGCTGCTGCAACATTAACTAGGGATCACGGCTGCTAATCTGGCAGTGGGTACTTTCCTGCACAGTGGAGTGCAAAAATTGTGGTTATTGTTGACGTCCCCTGCGTAGATTCCTCTTTGCCACCACTATTGAGGTCTTGGATGATTTTTAACCTGAGGGTTTTTAAAAGCTACTGACTGTACCACTAGAAAGTCAAGAGGAGACGTATGATGCTGCCGCCGCTGAGGAGAGCCCAAGCTCCAGGGTACCAGCTAGCTGGTATATTTAAAGGCCAGACAATGAGTTTTATACAATTCAGTACAACACTAAAAAGATGTGTAGGCCAATTTGCCTACTATATGAATGATATGAGCAAAAACACACATCTGCACCAGCAGCAGTCTTGCTGTTAGATATAAATTGTAGAAAATGTGCATCACACCTAATAACAAATATGAAAAAAGTGCATTGTACAGCATCATTATATCCCTGATTCAAGCTCAGAATGGACTTCCACAATGTTACTGATAAGAATTTAAATGTAGGGTTTTAGGACTATTTTGTGGCTGGAAATTTTAGAAAGTCTTAGACAGAGTCTTAAAACAGTAGAGGGAGAGAAGTTTATTATAGATTATTTGACATTTTTCCTAAAGGTAATTCCCTAATTATTGCTTAGAAACATATTCTCTTTTGTGCAGTTTTCAGCTTGTTTTAATTTTGAGTGCATTCTGTAAAGAGATCGGCACTGCTTAAAATACATCTCCAACAGGTTTTAGCAGACATCAGGTAAAATTTTACAGGCACTTGTGAGCAAGACATTGTTGAACTCAGCAGATTTCAGGTTCAGGTTGATTGTAATTCAATGCGTATTACAAAAATAAGCACTTCTGTGCTTTTTCAATGCACTTAACCACTTAAACTGTAAAAACTTTGAATGAGGGCATATACCTCATTAATGAAAATTACTTACACACAAACCTTTCCCCCCCAAATACGTCGCAGTCCATATATAATTAGACAGTAATAGAATTTACTTTGTAAACCATTTAGCTCTATACTCCAGTACTTTGGATATGAAATGAAACAATGATGGTTGTGTTAAAGTGCACACTGTCAGCTTTATACACTGTTATTAACATGTTCCTATTCCTTCCCACTGTGTCCGCTAGGGGGCCAAAATGAACCTAACAGTCACCAGTCTGCTCAGTTGGTATTTGGCAAGCTGTGTGGTATTGTATTGTTAATTCTTAGACAAGAATAATATTTTTGTTTTGTTAAGAAGATTCTAGATGTGGTACTTACGTCTGGAGTTGTTTTTCTGAGAACACAGAAAAATCAATTCATGTAAAACACGTCATCATGAGACTGAAAACCAGTGACAACCAAACATAAGGGGTATTAAAACTGTTGTGTGTGTGTGGTTAGAAAGCATGTTGGGTGGGATGGCATTAAAAATGGTAGGCATCATGTCTGAAACATGGTGGTGGTAGTGTCACAACTGCTGTTATCTGTATTGAAGATGTGATTGCCAATGGCAGCATTTACCTACTCAGATCCAAACAAATGCCAGAATGCTATTGTACAGTGCCACCTCTTGCAGTATGACAATGACTCCAAGTGTACTCTTGATGCAAATATGAACCTTTTCAGGGCCAGAAAGTGAAATGTCAATCAGTGACCCAGCTTCCATTGATAATATATTTCATTTACTAAAAATCACATTCACAAGCAGGAAGTGAAATGGCTGCCATACAGGCCTAGCAGAGCATCACTAGGGAATGTCGTTGTTTCTATTTTCTACTGATGCTTTGTTGACTTTTCTTCTTCACTGTATACTTCAGGCAATCATCAACTGCAGGATTTCCAAGCGACAGTTCTATTTATGATCACGGTAATTTGCCCAAATTATTGTTGTACTTTATATGGAGGGACTAAGTATTAAAAGGTCCGTAATTACAACTCGATTACCATGATTACACATTCTTTAGTACACAGTCTTTAATGCTATGTAATGTCCAAGAAACAAGTTGGTCCTGGCTAGGAACAGCTGATCTCTCACTAGTATCACCTCTCTCTTTTTCTATCTGTCTTGAAGACTTTCCACACACACAAAAAAAAAAAACATTTGACTGTTACAAAATGCTGAGACTCATTGATAAATGTTAACCATTCTGACCGATATAATGATTATAAATTCTTCTTTATTGTTAGGCTACATTAAATGTGGACACACACCAAACATGACAACTTATTCCCTAAGAATTCCCTAAGAATTAGTTGTTACTATAGAAACGAATGCATTAGTGCATTAATATGAACTTTTCATTTGCCCTGTAGCTGCATTACTTTTCAGAGTTGTGATGTTAGAAAATTATTCAACACATTTCGACCAATCAGCAGAGAGAATTCAGCAGACCTGTGGTATAAATTGCAATATTGTGCACCTGATTTTAAGGTCATAGTAACTGTTTCATTACAAATCCAATGTGCTGGACTGAAATGACACTATACAGATACTTTTGGCCGGTGTATGTAACAGAAGAAAAACTGTAGTATACTATAATGTTATGCACAAGTTTCTCACTACAGTACTTTTATTAATAACTCATTAGCATTTTTGTCTTGTGGAACCTCCTTGGTATGTCCTCGTACTCACTTCTGACATGTAGACATACAGCAGTTATACACATGTGTACGTTACTATATAATCTAATGAGAAAAGTTTGTTTATTCAGTGACGCTTTGGTGCTGTAACTTACTCAGTAATGTTTTGAAGCTTTTGACATGGGAGTGTGTGTTACATTCAGTTATTTTCAGCACATGTATTCAAAATGTCTGCACAATCAGTCTTGATATTTGACCACATTATACTACAGGATTAAGCAGATTTTTATGTCCACAATTATATGTGATGCTATAAAGTATGACTTGTTCCCTGTGTGTGTTTTTTTGTTTTTTATTTTAAAGTGTGTTTGTGCATCTTAACTTGAGTTTGAAACAGTTGAGAAGTGTTTCTCCATGTTGTCTTGACTCTATGGTTGGTTTTTTTTTTTTTTGCACCTTTATTACAACTGTGAATCTTATCTTTTACAAAATGTCAGTGTTTTACTTGGCTGCTAAAAACATTTTAATTTCACTACCTTCAGTTTGATCCACTTTTTTTAGTGAAATGCTTAGATTTTTTTTTTTTTTTTTAAGAAATCCGTGTTTCTTTTGCCATGTGCTAATGATTGATACATTCTGTTTACTAAATCTCATCTGTCCACACAATCTCCCAAATCCACAATGACATGTGATCTGCTTAAATGATCTTTGAAATGTGATCTAATGGTCATGTTTATTTCCATGTCAGCATCGTAGCTCTTGGTTTTGCATTTGAATTAGTTTAGCATATATCCATTCCCTTTTAGCTGTTTACCTCTTCTTGCTATATTTTCTATTAAGACACTTTTAAAATGCTAATCTTTTCTAATTTTTGTATATACACTATTTTTTAGGTTTTATCTCGTGCCATGTACAGTATGCTTTTTGTCCAGCTTTATTTCATGTTGTAATGTTTTGCATTGTATATCAGTGGGACTTTTTGTTTAAGCACTAAGCTCCATTATTAGTATTATTAGTATTTCACGGTTTTCTTATTCTAATTATCATCTTTTTATGGAATATTTCATCACTTAAAATATACTGTTGTTAAAATGATAATTGCATAGTGAGAAGCCAATATTATTCTTTTATGATCATTTATGAACATCACTACTATGTTGAGTCTTTCATGTTTAGTGACTATTTAAAGGCAGAATGATAGAAAACCTGTTGTCATTTATTACTTATGGAAAAAGACCCCAAATCTACATCTGTTGAGTTTGATTTGTTTGGAGATATTTTACTTTGTACAGTTTTGGTAACGTTTTTTTTTTTGTTACTTCTCACTGAAAGTAAATATAAAAACTTCCCCCAATTAAATCTAACGTTGTGACACAATTTGTTTGTAAACAAATGTATAAATTTGTTTATAGGAATTTTGTCTATATAGATGTACGTTTATATTTATTAGTAAATACTAATAATTTCGGTTTTATAGATACTGTAGAGTAAGTATGTGTAAAAAGACACCGGATGCTAACTTCAACTCCCATCAACCACTGCGCACGAAACTGCAGCACGTCTTTACGACAGACGTAAAGTGCGTCGCTTTTGTTTTTGCAGAGCATGTGGAGTATTGAGAAAGAGTGAGCGGTGTGTTCCTGGGGGAATACCCACAGAAAGAATTGTAGAATTGTAATTTTGGACTTTTAACACTTTTCCTGATCAAAACGCTTAGAAAATAAGAAACACCTGACTGAATCTACCAGAAAGTAGTTTTCCAGCCCTCCCTGCTGATGGAAATGCGGTTGCTTTGCTCTGACTGATAGCTGCTGGAACAGACAGTCTATTTTGCGTAGTGTATTAGACAACTTTTCTCGAGTCATCTGTCAGCTGACTTCCTTCTTCCTCTAGCTCCTGTCAAACTGCAGTTTTTTTTCTTCACCGCTTCTCAGGCACAGCCACGCCCCCTGTAGGGGCAAGCTAAGGGCGTGTCCACACCGGAGAAGCGGTGGGAAGACTAACAAGAAGGCTGTACAATCATCAAACACACTTTGTCTTGGCTTTTCTTCCTGCTTGTCCATCAAGCATGTCAGCACCGGTCAAATCCGTCTCTCTGCCAGGGATTCTTCTGTTATTCCTCGCTATTCTTCATGTGGAAGCGCTTAAACCTCACCTTTTAGGCAGACGCAGTGTGACCACCGCTTCCTCCAAGCAGAGAAGCCTGTCTTACAAAACTCTCTATTTTGATCAGCAGGTAAGTCACGTGACGTCTATGAAACGCATTTGAGTTTGTAATCAGTCAAAGTTTTACATTTGATGCATTCAGTGGCTTTATTGGCATGACATTACAACAGTTACAGTATGGCCAAAACATTGAAATGACAAAGAAAACTTAATAGCAATAAATGTATTAGTCTTGCAATAATAATAATAATAATAATAATTATAATAATACATTTATAGGAATAATATTTATTACCGAATGCTTACAGTTATCAGCCTGTTTGACTGTTCTCTTGAATTGAATATCATGAAATATTATCGAAATGTCATGAAATAAAGCTGTACTGAAGGGTCCATACTTTACACCCCTGGACCGCTCATGTAATCTGCAAATCACAAAACATAGTGTATACTTGTGCAAACACTGTACACATACACAAATATTTCTTGTTGCAAGACTTAATGGAATTTGTGCATGTGTTAAAATATCATCAGTATCTGTAAATGTGTACATTTGCTAAAAGACTATTAAGTGTAATTATTGAAATCACTTGAGTCAGCTATAATAATAATCTATTTGTGAGTCATAGGACATTATTATGCAGGACCCAGTGTAGCCTACTACTGGGTTTCCTGTACGGATTTCCTTAATTTTCTGTGTAAATAATCTCTGTGCTGCTGCTTCATATTGTGTCTGCAGACAATTACGTTTTCCTGTTGGTCTCTTAAGTAGAATAAAGCCACTTATCCTGTGTATATCGTCTGACACAGCTCCCACACCTATACTTTAAACACGACATGAATTTGTAAACCTGTTATTGCTGAATTGTTATGAATTGTCCTTCTATATGTCTAGCTGACATCCTGATGAGGCTGCATTTCTGATGAAACTGAATATATAATGTGACACTCTACACTTTTTATTGATTTTTATTGCAGTACCAGAAATGGCCCATAATTACTTGGCTAAGATTTTATAGCTGTGCTGTTCGCTCCACAGTGCGTGAGAAGAGCTGAGACAGGAAAAGCCCATCTTCTTTAAGACAAAAACAAGTCGTTGGACCGGACTGTGAACATCATTACCTTTTGGCCTCTAAAAGCGTATGTTCTTCTTCTGCAGCCCCATGCTGCCAAATTTATCCGCTGAGGCCTGAGGAAGACTGAAGCCGTTTCCTGACCTTCTTACTCCTTATTGTCCTGTAGTTTTCCCCTTCGTCAGCACTTAACGGGTTGCAATCAGTAACCTGCAGTTGTGCTGGCTTCAGGCAGTCTTCAAAGGTTCTTTAAATGAGTAATGGGTATATGCAGGAAAACATGTGATAGCCTGAGAAAACCATTCACATAGTCAAATTCTGATATTTTCTACTAAATGAGAGACAAAACTACAGGTTATTCTTTTGCATAGACACAACCAAAAATAAAACTAGCATTTTAGAGACTGGTTACCTAAAATGGAAGAAAACCGCATTCCAATTTTTAACCTAATCTCCTAATAGATTTCTGCCAAATTTTTAATTGTAAGTTTATTATCACTTTGATTATCAGCATCATCTACATCACTTTCTGCTTCATCACCTGAGGTTAAAGTCACTCGCCGTGTTTAAACACGAGCCTCATCATCGTCTCTTCATTCGACTGATGCTGAATATACGTTCTAATAAATTCAGGCAGGTCTGTTCTGTTTGCTAAATGTCTTTTTAGTAATGTTTTTTATGACATTTTTTTAAAAACGTTGTCCCCTGTCCTCTGCATAGAGTGTGTAAGCACTCTTCTCTGTTTTGATGATGATGATGATGTCATGGTGCATCTGGACCAACTAAATTGATTAGACATATCTCCATTTCGCTGTGGCTCATAGCAATCGTGAGAATAACATAATAAGTATATTTGAACCTCTAGGGATTTGTGGAAGGTTTTTAAACACTTTAGCAGTTTGGTTAAAATTTGTTACTAAAGTGAATTGGTGACAATGTTTATTACATTGTTAAATAACATGTAGGACAAAAGCACATGATACACTACATCACAACCTCCCTGCATAGACAACAGCATAAACACATGCTTCAGTTTAAAACATTTCTCAAACAGATGGAGTCTGTAATAATCTTCCAGAAGGTTTTCTGTTCGTCTTAGCAGGTTGTTCTGCTGTACTGTTTTAACGGAGGGGGTTTCCAAGAGGGTTTAGTCATGACCAAGCTTCATGTTCTTGTTTAACTTGTTCCCGTTTTTAGCTATAACCTGAAAAGTAGAAGCAGTGATTAAATGCCATGCCTGTACCATACTGGGAACTGAAAATACTTATTTTTATATTCATTTTCATTTTCAGCCACACTGGCCAAAGTACGGATAGATAAAAATAATTAATAAAAAAAAAAGTAATAGATCAAGATCTAAGTAAAGTGTTGATTGTATTTTAGTGGGTTTTTTGTGGAATAAAGTGGAACTTTATACTTAGTAACGTGTTAGTGAAAATTATTGACATTGTAAGCTTCCAACTATGAGCACAAGGTGGCGCCAAAGCCAGTGTTTTTTTTAAACATTTTTTATTTTTTCATTTTTTTATTTTTAAAGTGTGTTACCCTGTGAGAGGAGATATCCAGTCTAATTTGCTTTCAGTACAACACATGATATAAGACACATCAGACACATAACACATAAGATTTAAACAATAAGATATAAGATTTTCGCATGCAGATATTTTTGCACTTATTTAAAGAAACTCCTATGAATTCTGATTTTTATATATATATATATATATATATATATATATATATATATATATATAAAACCCATTTTCTTTAATGCTTATGAAACTAGTGAGTAACATTTGACCAAAAGCCAAAATCTGAGTTTCAGGTGAATAAAAATGTTGGTTCTGGGAATCCTTTGACTCATTGGCTCATAAAATCTTTGCCTCTTTTTTTATCCAAAGGGAGGGACAGAAATTGTTAGGGGGAAAACAACACAAAAGAGAACATTCTTTGTTTATTGGGTGGGATTCAAGAAGGAGGGGACGACAGTTGAGAAACACAGTGGCACAGCATTGCAGCACTTGGAATGTACTTCAGTCCCCCGTCTTATTTTCACTAAATACAGAGAGAGGGAATAAAAAGGGATGACAGAGGACAAGTTGTGGCATTGAAAGAAAGGATGTCACAGGGCTGGTGAAGCCGGAACTAATGTGGCATCCCTGAGGCCTGGCATTGGCTTTTAATACAAATTGTAGCTAATTATCTCTCCGTCCTCCTCCTGAGAATTTCCGCTTTACAGTACACAGATGGCTCAGGGCTGCATCATCAGTGAGAACACTCAGGAATAACTATATTGTGTCTCTACAATGTATATGTTTAAAGTGTATTGATATAGATATTATAAGTACAGGTTTCACTTCTCATTTTGTGATCAATAATATACAAAGACAGTGGCAGTGTGTGCATTCATGTAAAGATTCATAAACACCTTATGCATACATTATCATTAGGCCTAATCGGATTTCTGTTCTTTCACAGATTGATCACTTTGGGTTTTTGGAGAATGGTATGTTCAAGCAGCGGTACCTTGTCAACGACCAGCACTGGCACAAGAACAACGGTCCAATTCTGTTTTACACAGGCAATGAAGGAGACATCACATGGTTCTGTAACAACACTGTAATAATAACATTTGACTGCTTCGTTCTGGTTCATATAACATATATAGCCTGGTAGGAATTTCCAAATATAGGATTATCATCACTAATGTTGAGTGCATGTCGGTGTTATCTGATTTGACACAGGGCTTCATGTGGGACATAGCAGAGGTACTGGGAGCCGTGCTTGTTTTTGCAGAACATCGCTACTATGGTGAATCCATGCCATTTAGAAATGAGTCTTACAGCGTAAGCGAAGTTCTTCTAATAGTATCTAACTTTTTTTTTTGCCATTGTCTCTGCTGCATTGGTTTCTTGAGGACCTTGACATGTCTATTTCAGAATGCCAAGTACTTGAACTACCTGACATCAGAGCAGGCACTAGCTGACTTCGCAGTGCTGATTCAATCGCTGAAGAAGACACTGCCAGGAGCCCAGAACAGCCCTGTCATTGCCATTGGAGGCTCCTACGGTGGAATGCTGGCCGCTTGGCTGAGGATGAAGTACCCCAACGAAGTTATAGGGTAAAAAAAAAAATAAATGAATGCTACTTGTTTTAAACGCTGTTTAAATGGCAAAGAAAATTACATGTGAAATTTAAATCAGCTACCTATATGATTTTAGAGCTGATTGTATAGTTGATTGCAAGCAATATGCAACTTTTACCAGAACAACATGTCAATGTATTGACTGCAGTTCCTGAAATTGCAAAAGAGAATTTGTCAGGTTCTCATGCTAAAAGTTCTTTTAAATTCTTTGTGTGTGTAGATGTATCTTTGCCCCCCGGTAGAGTGTGAGCACAGCACAAATGGGAAAGGGAGAAAATGTAGGGAAATGCAAGAGTAACGCTAAAATCTGGAACAAGAAAACATTAAATCTTGTTATTGTTTTCCTTCAGTGCTTTAGCTGCGTCTGCTCCAATCTGGCAGTTCACTGACATGGTGCCTTGTGGTGATTTCTACAAAATAGTCACCCAAGACTTCGCCAATAGTGGAATCAACTGCAGCAAAAACATCAGGAGGTCGTGGACGGCGATCAACAATTTGTCCTCAACAGGTTTGTACTAGGGTTAAACTCCTGAGGGCTAAACAATTTCATCAGTCTTTTTCTGCACTCCTAATTATGCCTTGCATGTAATGAGGAAATTCACTATTTAGTCACTTTCTAGTTTAGAAAGTGCACACTTCAGAGCATC
Organism: Pangasianodon hypophthalmus; assembly: GCF_027358585.1. Taxonomy (NCBI): domain Eukaryota; kingdom Metazoa; phylum Chordata; class Actinopteri; order Siluriformes; family Pangasiidae; genus Pangasianodon; species Pangasianodon hypophthalmus. The sequence goes on along the minus strand of NC_069723.1, from coordinate 15,081,490 downwards.
AGGATTAAGTATTACTTCAGACCTAAGTATTTCTTAGCGTTGAAAATGCTTATTCTACACCACTGTGTAACGTACTATTTGTGATTGGTCTGTGCTGAAACTGTATATTGCCCTCACTGATCAATCACAGCTGAAGGTCTGCAGTGGCTGTCTAAGGAGTTTGGCCTGTGTTCTCCGCTGAAGGAAGAGGATATAAACGACTTCAAGGCCTGGCTCCAGGAGACCTGGGTGAACTTGGCGATGGTTGATTACCCTTACGAGGCCAACTTCCTCCAGTACCTCCCAGGCTGGCCTATTAAGGTACTGTACATTGAACTTATTCTTACAAGTTGCCCTTTTTAAAAACAAGACCTTTGCTTTTTAATAGGGGCATGTGGTGCTTTTTGCAACACAATGAAATTAAATTCACAGAGGTGGACAGAGGTCAATGCATACAAATCGCTTTGCCATTTTTTAAGTGTCTGGCTTTCTAAAGTAAAAAAAGGAGATAAATGTTGTAACTTATACATTGTATGGTTAGATTATTAGGTGTTTATGAAGCAGGACATTCCTAGATATTAAATTTGCTACAAAAATAACTGCTTTTCTTGAGGAACCAGCCCAGCAGAAGAAATTAAAACAGAGAGGTTTAATTTAAAAGATAGTGGAATTCTATGTAGCTATCTTTGAAAAGTACATATCACATATCACCATGACTCTGTAGAGCACAAGAAATCAATCGAACTTCTACCATTATAAAGCACCTCAATTGAGACCCTCATTTATGCTGTCCCAAAGAACTGATTTCTGCTGATAAACCATAAGACTTTGCTGATTGTTAGTTTATCTCAGAAGCAGCGTGAATATTCATAAGATGCTGGGGGTGAATTGCAATCTCTCTTTGATGGTAGTAGATATTTGTTTACTTCTCTTTTTCCACTAAGCTTCCTACTGACAAACCCATTCCAATCTCTGATGTGTTCTGCACTTCTCCATGCCATCCATGACGTATTTTGAAAGCAGCAAACCTTGGCCACTTACCAGTGGCTTCCTGTTATGCAGTTGTTATAAAAGTGTGATTGTATTATCTTACTGAGGTGCATCATGCTGAACATATTAAATATTAAATAAAAAAAAATATTTTGCAATGAAGACTATTTTGCATATTTGGAACAGAATAGTACAATGTTCTTGCTCTCTAGGTAATATTTAAATTAAGCTCCAGCATACATTATTTAAAAAAAAAAAAAACTACAATTCAAATAATGGAATAAACTTGGATTATATCCAATAAAAAATTGAAGCACTTGTTGGTCTTCCAAAGAGAAAGTGGTAATTGTTGAACATTCCTACCCAAATCTGATAATGTATGCAACTCCTATGGGTGTTTAAAGTGGTTTAGACAGTGGGAGCTGAGATGGGCCCTTTTAATGACAAAGCTAATGTGATTATGTGAGCAACTGTGAGAAAGGCCCATTGAGGGCTTAGAGGAGGGAAATCTGTTAGTGGAGATGAATGTATAAGCCTAATCCCATCTGAAAAGTAGAGAGAGGATGCTTTAGAGAACTACTGCATTTTTTGTCATGGTATAAGCCTTAGCTTAGACATGTCTGTAGCCTACCTTGTGCACAGACCACCTCCTCTTTTAGGTGTCTAACAAAAGCCTTAGCAACAAACTCTATGCTAAGTCCGATCTATTTGAACTGTTTAGTCAGTGAACACCCAGGCACTGGCACATCGGGATGGCAGCAGAATCCTGGAGCCATCAAATACCTATCAAATAAACCCCTTCACAGACTGCAGCATGATCATTGCGCTGGTTGTTTTTAAGCAAGGGATCAGGAAAATAATTAGCTTCTTCAGAAGTATTCTCTTTTAGGGTTCTTGTCTGAAACAGAATCCCTGTCTGGGATTCTTTGTGCTAAAAAACAAATTCAAGTGAAGCTAAATTCCCTTACACACAATTTCACATGCAAATCAGACCATGTTTCCACACCAAAAGGCTTTAGACACTCTAAAGAAAAAGAAAGCATATGGATTGTTTTCTGTTTGAAGAGCAGGAGGAAATATTTATTACTTGCCAAAAGCTTGCTGTCATCAAACTTTTACTTCTAGTTGAGATTAATATATTTTGTGTAATGCAAAAGCAATTTATTACTTGTGAAATTTGTTTTTTTTACCTTAAGGTTATCCTTGTGGTTATGACCAAGGAATGTGCAGCTAATGTTTTGTTGTCAGCTATTGAATTAGCACAAAGATAGTACATTTATATTTAAATAATTGATGGCAAAAAAAGTCAGAAAAAGAAAAACTGGAGAAAATATCCAAATATAATTTTAGCAGTACTCACTTATACTATTTATATAAGGAAGGATGTAATGCATATTTGTTGGGTCTTACCTTTTGTATTTCCATGTATACTATGTGGCCAAATGTTTGTGGACACTTGACCATCACACCCATATGTGGTCCTTCCCCAAACTGTTGCCACAAAGTTGATAGAATGTCTTTGGATGCTGTAAAATTACAATTTCCCTTCACTGGAACTAAGAGGCCCAAATCTGTTCCAGCATGACAGTGCCCTTGTGCATAAAGCGAGGTCCATGAAGACATGGTTTGCTAAGGTTGGATTGGAAGAACTCGAGTGACCTGCACAACACCTCAACCCCACTGAGCACCTTTGGGAAGAACTGAATGCTGGATGTTCTGAATGCTGAACGTTCCAAAATCTAGTGGAAAGCCTTCGCAGAAGGCTATTATAGCAGCAAAAGGGGGCACCAGCTTTGGATTGGGATGTTTACATATGGATATGATGGTCAGGCACATACCTTTGGCCATGTAGTGTACTTCTGAATGTGGTTAGGACAACATGGTCTCACCTTACAAATTTTCAATTTACACAACTATTGCATGACTTACTTTGTATGAAACATTATGAAGGTTAATGTTTGGGGCAGGGTTAACTTTTTCTACAACTTTTTATGTGAAAGAGAATGAATTCCAACCACACTGACTTCGCTTATTAAAATCTGTACATACTGTATGTCACATTACGTAAGGTTCAATGAAGAACAGTAGTGCTATTTTGTAAAGCAACAGTAAACCTTCTTTGTAGTTTAATATAACAAAGCACTAAGATTTTATTATTATTATTATTATTATTATTAGTTTTACAAATGGCTGGTGTAGTTTTTACATTGGCCATATGTGCACCTCTAATGTAATGTTATTTGGATTTTTCAGGTTGTCTGCACTCACCTTCAGTTTGATACTGACGTGCCAGACAAGCAGCTGTTACATGGCATCTCGCAGGCAGTGAGAGTATACTACAACTACACAGGCAGTGCTGTTTGTCTTAATGTGTCTGAGACTGCTACTGGAAGTCTAGGAATTGTGGGTTGGTTTTACCAGGTAGGAATTTCAACATGACATAAACAGTATATATATCAGTATATAGAATTTATACTGTATATTGATTTATTGATGTGAATACAATACACTGACTTGTTCTTTTTGTCAGTCTTGCACAGAGATGGTGATGCCCATGTGTACAGATGGCATTCAAGACATGTTTGAGCCTATGGCATGGAACTTCCAAGCTTTCTCTGATGAGTGCTATTCTCTGTTTGGGGTACGGCCACGGCAGGACTGGGCTGATACGGTTTATGGAGGGAAGAACATTAGCTCCCATAGCAACATCATCTTCAGGTAATTACTATGCTATCTAAGTTCTGCTACTTTTGTCATTGGCCTTAGTTATTGGCCTTATTGGCTTTTCAGGTTCTCAATTTTTTAACTACCCTTGAAAACCCCTAATTTGTTCAAATACCCTATCAGTATCAAATATCACCTTGATTAGTATCCCTTTTGGCTTTTAGTTAATGTCTGGAATGTAATGTAACTGGACATCATGTAAGAATCAGTGACCAGTAATGTTGACATGAGCCATTCATATGTCATTCATATTTTTTTACTTTGATGCCAGTAATGGAGGCCTTGACCCTTGGATGAGTGGTGGGGTAACTAAGAGTCTCTCTGACTCTCTGGTTGCCATTTTGATTCCTGATGGAGCTCATCACCTTGACTTACGCTTCAACAATGAATATGACCCACAATCGGTCCTCCTTACCCGGGCACTGGAAGTGAAGTACTTCAAGCAGTGGATCAAACAGAATACAAGTGCACAATAACCAATCAGGACAGTATATAGAGACTGAGTAGGTCATGGCCTAACTAAATCTTACCTTAAGGATATCAACAGGTTGTGCTGTCCACCAAAGATTTTTTTTTACTAAACCTTACCAAAGAATGTGTTTGTATGTAATTACACTTTTTAAAAAAATATTTCAGAATAAATTGGATGAGCGTGGTTCTGTCCAATCACTTAAATAATTTCATGACCGATTTTAGTGATGTGTGTGAACCCAAGTTCCAGATCAAACAGAATTCTTGTTTTAACAGTGTGATTAATTATATCTGTTGTACTTGTTAACTTCCTGTGTAAAAAATCCCAAAGGAACAATGAAAACATTAACTTGAAAAAACAAAAACTGCAAGATAACAGAATCCAAACAAAATATCTAATTTCCTGCTCTTCCTCAGCTGCTCTTGTGTGATTTAATGAAAATGCCGCAACAGACGTTGAGCAATAAAGTGGCTAGTGGGAGGCTAGTTGTGTAAAGCAAGGAGACCATGCCCCATGCAGTCTGAGCCACAGGACTCCCCCAGACTCCCATTCATTCATTGGCATCACAAACCCCTCTGAATTGCTGTACCTTGACATCCCTTCATCTGCCCCCTGCTAGTAGGATTATTAATACTACAGACGGAGTGCAGACGAGCGTTTGAGCTTGATGGTGAGCTAAGGTTGAGGGGTGAGACTTCGGAGACAAAGTGACATTTGAATGGGATGAAGTGATGAATGATAATCAACCATCGTTAAATGTTGGTAGCTCCTAGTAGGAATCTAGTAAAATCACTACTAGGGCTGTGGCATCTACAGGTATTTGTTGTAATTATACATCACAACACTTGATTTGATTCACTTCAGTTAAATAAAGCTTTACTGACCTAACTAGAATATTGTCAACATTGATTTAACTAATTTGGTAAAAATGTGAGCATGTTTGTGGAAAGAGCTGCTGGTGTACAGATAGCTATCCATAGTCACTCGTGTCTGTAGTGGTTTATTTTCAAAGATATATGTCATATATCATTATATAAAATATTAATTTGAATCAATGGCACACATTTCAAAATCCTTAATGCAGGATTGTGGGCTAGGCACGGCTTGTGCTATTTCATGCTTTGAGTTGTTTCATACTTCACTTCAACACTTATAGAGATTTCTATTAATGTGTAGATTGAGATAAAAAAATGTTTTTCTCCTGGACACAATGGAGCATGATCTTTCACTTTTTCCCCATGGACAGAAAAAAAGACAAACATGGGTGGTGAAGCAGCCAATAATGTGATCAATATCTCACATTTCCCAGGACTGACATTAATTTTAGCATCCTTTCTTCTTATGTGACACATCCATCAATCAAATTTGTTATTAGTATTCTGCTGACCCTTGGAGCATAGGCTGTGTCACTGCTAATGCAGACCACACACTAGTGAGAAGAGATTAGGCGTGTGTGTGTGTGTGTGTGTGTGTGTGTGAGTACATTTGATGTGGTGAAGAGGGTGTCCTAGGGGTAAAAGAGGGAAATGGAGAAAAACTCACAGTGGGTGCTGAGTTTGTAAATTCCCCGGACAGAGGGCGGGGTACACAGTGTGTAACGATAAGCAAACAATATGCAATCTGTTTGCTTAAGCAGCTTTCCAGGGACGTGAATCGAAAGCAGAAAGATAAATGGTGTTCCTCTGCTTGCCTCATTTGTCCCCCCCACCCCCCACCCCACAACACTTGTTCACCTCAGTTTGACCTTGGGTACTGTTTTGGTTCTTTTAATAATTTGTTTCATGTGAGATAAAATAAACCTTTGTCTTTTGTAAAAAAAAAAAAAAAAAAAAGCTGTGTGTCTGAAGTTTTAGACATGCTTTTGTTTGCTTTTTGTTTGCAACAAGCGTTGGTTCCAGACAAAACAGTCTGGGAAGTTTTTGGAAGTTCAAGTGGTTACAAATTCTTTCTTGTGTGTTTTCTTTAATGTAATGCAATTCTCTTTTCCCTTGTCTCTTGTCAGTATTCAGCTCCCCACCCCCTCTGATCCCCTCATCCTTTTTGTGGCCATAGAAACTTGTTTCCGGAATCAGTGCGTCAGGCCCTCAAATCTGAATGACTAGCATGTACAAAAGCTTTGTGCAGGAAGAGGAGAAAATATCAGCCATCAGTTTGGTGATGTCATTGTGCCAAAATTAGGCCTTGAAAGAAAGAGGAGGATGTGGAAACTAGTTTTAAAAGGAATGAATGGGCTAAGTGCACTGCCAAGGCCTTGATGTTTAGAGCTAGAATGATTACGGATTTTAATAAAAATTATGCCTTTAAAACACAAGTGTAACTGTATCCTTTAAAAAAAGCATACAAGGAGGCAAATATTTATTTATCTGTATTTTACCATATACTAAGAAAAAAGGAAAACAGCTCTATACCAAATAAAGAAAAACAACTTTTTTTTTCACACAGTTGTTATTTATCCACTGTTGTGCAGCTGTTAATTGTAAGGCGATTGCACTCCCATTCAGGCCTGTAGCTTGAGCTGGGCTACAGATAATTAGATCAGTGCTATCAGTTTCACTGTTCCTTTTCTTTATTTGAATTTACATGATAATAACACTCTCTTGACGGTCCCTCTTTCTCAAAAGTGCTTAGGCTTTTTTTTTTTTTTTTTACTCCCCTCTCTTTAAACATCCAAATGATTCAGTGCATCACCTTAAAATGCACTTGTAGAGGGTTGGGGTGGGGGCTAGTAATGCCTGGGAAAATTCCAAAAAAGATAAAAAGATGAACAAAGGCATGTGACTGCACAAGCACAAAGTTTCATGAGTAATTGTGTTGAAACATTAACTATGCATTTATAGAACTCCTGTAAAAATACCATAACTGTGCTGTCTCCATCTTAAGAGCTACTTAAGATGTACACAAACATCAACTTTATCAGTATCATTAATAACATTTCTGAGATTGGGTCCATTAATGCCATTTTGAATAACAATTTTTTTTTTCTTACTACCACAGCCCAAACTCATGTCCCGTTTTTCCTTCAGCCAGGACCAGCTTTGGGACCTTATAGACATTTCACTGTTGGTTCATCTCCTATTCCTGCATTCACTGTTAGCCAAGAAACTTCCTGTAAATACTGGATTATTTACAGCAGCCGTTATAGTCATACCCAGGATTTCTTAAGGTCAACATTACTTTTGGCAAACTGGGCTTGAACTGCACTTTGGTCCCCTTTAATTTAACAGCTCCGGCAGCTTTTCTAGTTAAATCGACTGTTCATTATTGAGCCCCATTTTACGAAGGGGCTGTGAGGTGCAGTTTAATGAATCTCTGGCACAAAGATCCCTTTCACTGCAGAAGGAAGAATAGAAGCTATTTAGGCCCTGTAGGGTTGTATGTCAAAGGCAGCCCATAATAGTTGTCAAGCAGAGGCTAAAATTCCCACTGGTGCGGGAATCAACTTTTACCACTAACTGATTAAGACACAAGTAGGAAGTTGGGGGAATACATACATGAATGTGGTATTACCAGCCTGAAACCACATACTTTTCTTTTCAGTGTTTGCCAGACAATAATTAAGTTGATTTGATAGTTTTATGTACCACATATACACATAATACCTTCACGCTAGAGTGAAAATGAAATCAACTTTAAAGTATCATACAATTGCTTTACAATTACAATTTGGTTATGTTGTAATCTTCTCCCATTTTGGAGGGGCCCATTAGAGGATCTTCCACAGGCAAAGAAAAAAAAAAACAAAAAACATACACTTACCCACCACTCACACCATGGTGTCTTGTAGACTGGAAGTTAAAAAATAAAGAAAAAAGAAATCTCCAGAATGTGATGTGCAATAGAAAAATATAGGTGTATGGCTAAATACCTGTATACTACACAATTAATTGTACAGTTAATACACATAATATACAATTAACAGTTATTTTGTTTCTTTACACCCAGAAAAATATAGAAGAAAATAAAAGGCCTTCATAGTCGGTATTGTTCGTGTCTGGATACATTTAAAAATATTAGTGAACCTTCACCGCCTTTAATGTCATGACATTGTACTGATCACATACACAATGAGAACTGCCCAGGATAGTTGAACAAGTAGCTATTGTCTTATTGCTCAGTGGGATGCCTTGGACAAATCCCTCTTAGTTGCAGGTGGTCAGGCGTGAGCAAAGAGTTAAGTCCTGGGGTCCCTCTGTCCCTCCCTCCTAATGTCCTGACATCATTGGCCCTGCCTCCAAAAATCTCCTTGCTTTCCCCAAAGTATATTTTCCAGTCCTGCTTTCATTAGAGAAAGAAACACTGTGTGCACCCAGTGTAAGGACTAAGGGTTAGCATATAGTTTGGTGCCCTGGAACTATAGATTGAAAAACTATGTTTTAATGATGGTCTAAAGAACTTTTCGGATTAATAGTGGACATCTTGGGTGTTGTATGTCGTTCAGAGGGAGATGGCTGTTCAGGCTGCCATCATGAACTCACAGTTCCTAAATTTCTGTTTCCCTGGTTCGGTTATGGAGTACGAGGTGGAGAAGGGTTTGGATGGGGCATTCCTGGGTGAAGTGGACTGCGAGGGTGACTTCAGGGAGGCAACCAGTGACTTGCTCAGCTTCATTGATTCTGCTTCCAGTAACATCAAACTGGCCCTGGATAAGCCAGTCAAGTCCAAGAGGAAAGTCAACCACCGCAAGTATCTACAGAAACAGATCAAAAGATGCACAGGAATCATGGGACTGGGGAATGGAGCACCTCAGGAGTCTTGCAAAAATCACGACTCCACCCCAACTCCAACTAGCATCATCCAGAACAAAACACCCAAGCGGGACGGAGCTCAGGCCAACCTGCAGAGCAAAAGTCTGGCTGCTCTCTTCAACCATGCCAAGGATTTGCGCGGAGAGAAAGCAAAAAAGCCTCCACTGCGACACCGAAACCTGCCGCCATCCTTCTTCACAGAGCCAGCCAACAATGCCAGAGTTACATCCACTTCCGGCATGTCCCTCAAAGATCTTGAGCGGGGAAATCCAGATGCAGCAGAGTTCTTTGAGCTTCTGGGGCCTGACTACAGCAACATGGTCTCTGAGCAGGAGCTCTACCACACTATGCCCAACAGAGTCCAACAGCAGGGAACCACGGGACCGGAACCAATCTCTTTTGACTCACACAATTTTGTGACAGGTGGTTTTCTGTATGCAGAACCATGGGCCACAAGTGGTGGGGTGTCCAAAAAAACAGGGGACATAAAGGCAGTTCCAGGGCAGTCATCTCTATATGGGAACACGGACTCATCTTGCCCAGTGCCTATGGAGCAGAACTCTACATGTTCACTGACCTTCCCAAACTTCTTTACCGACTGCTCTGTTTCCCAGGCATCATATGATCTGGCTAGTGGATACAGCCGAGGTAGTTTTCCATCTCTTTAAGTGAAGCAGCTTTTTCACTTTTTGAAAGAACTTTTTTGAACAAAAAGCTGCAAACGAATAATTTTTTATCTATGCATCTATATGATGATTAATCAGAAGGAAAATTTTGGACCAACTTATTTGGTGAAATGTTTGGCCTGTGCAGATGGATAATCTTGCTGCTTACTTGATGTCAGGGACTTTTACAACAATCTCTAAAAGCTTAATCTTCAAAAAGACTTGGAAGTTCTATCCTTATATAAAATATTGGTGCAGGAACTGATTAATAATTTTTAAAAGGGTTTTAATATGCTTTCTCACAGAGATGAAGTCACCGTGGATAAGGTGAGGGATTGTTATTAGAATATTATCTCAGGGTGTTATTTCACTTGTTTCCATATACTGAAAAATAACTATAATCATGTAGTCTGAATGAAAAGAAAAAGCCAATTTTTAAAGGAAAGTAATCACTTTTAACTGTTTATTAGAAATAAAGACTACAAGAACTGTGATTAGAAAATGATGGTTTTCAATTTGAAATATGGAAATAAAGTCATATTTTATAGAGCAATTTGGCGCTTTTATATTCAGAAAGATGCATGGCATCTTCATGTTTTCCTCATAAAAATCTGTCAGTAGATCGTACTGTTTTACATAAAAAGCTTGCTTAATAGCATGTGCTCTTGGCTCTCCGCAGTACTGAGTTTATATTATCAAGAGGATGTTGTATGTGGAATATATTAAATTTGGAGTAAAAGCAAATTATTACTAAAACAGTGAATGGAAAGCTTCATAGACGGGGACTACAAAGTGGATCTTGGATTATCACTACAGTCTAACTTTGGTTTAGGATAGAAAATGAGAGTAGATATTGGATATTTTAAATTCCAGTAGAAAACAGTGAGTCCAAAATTTAACAAATTTTAATGGGTAGAGAAATATAGTGATATAGTTCTTTATATGGCAGGTGCCTTGAATGTATTTGGAACATATAAACTGTTGAAAGCACTGACAACTTGGTTTATTGTAAATAATCTCAAACCATCAACAGAAGCAATTCAATTAGTTAAAGGCTTGTGTTTTAGGATCTTACACTCGACTGCTCTATTGCTCTATTTCACGTCATCTGATGTGAGCAGAAGGGGCAATATGTTTGTAGAATTGACAGTGAAGTGACGAAAGTGTAAAAATTCTGCTTGTTCAGAATGTAATAAGGCACAATAAAGCTGGTCTTTATTTCTCTCATAATCCCATTTTCCTCTGAATTTACTTTGTGTCTACTGGTCAATGTTCAACAATATTAAAGTAGGAACTGCAAATTCCACATTTTAAACTGGCTTGCTTTCCATAACTTTCATGAACATATAGCTCCCTCTACAGGCTAAGTGAGAGTTCATACTATAGCAAATATTTCACTGCTTTTCCAGTTTAGTATTCACTGCAAATGTAATGGATAATTCTGTCTTCTATGTTTTCAAAGTTATTTAATGTAGACCAATACAAAATGAAGAATTAGATGATTACATGATTACTATGGCCAAATCTGATGATTACCTGGTCCTGGTCATTGAAGATTTAATATTTAATACAGCTCAACTGTATTATCAACAGGACAGAGCAGAAATAGATCCATTGTTTAAAAATACGTATGGCCTGAAATAATTCCATACTGAACAGATGTTTTTTTTTTTCTTGTACTGAATAAATGTACATTTATGGCATTTAGCAGATGCCCTTATCCAGAGTGACTTACAGAAGTACTTTAAGTAAACAAGTTATTTAAATCTTTCTAAACATTTAAACATAGAAACTCCAAATATACTCCCTGAATGCCACCAAGAAGAAGAAGAAGAAAGGAAGAAGAAGAAGAAGAAGAAATCATAAAACCTGATTCTGTGACACTATCCAGTGGTACCAGGATACCTTTTGATGGAGAACCTGTCTGCCAAGCTAGCAAACCTGCTAATGTTAGTGATGGACAAAGTAGCTTTGATTGTTGTGGTAAATTTTACAGGTTTCATTCATTCATTCATTCATTCATCTTCAGTAACCTCTTTATCTTGGTCAAGGCTGCAGAACACTGGGGCAAGGAATCACTCCTGATGGGATACCAGTCCATTGCAGGGCACCATGCACACACATATTCAAACACTCACACTTAGGGGCCATTTAGAGTAGCCAATCCACCTACCTGCAGGTTTTTAGAAGGTGGATGGGACCAGGAGAACCTGGAGGAAACCCATGTAACACATGGAGAAACTAAGCACAGCAATGTTACCGTCTGTGCCATCATGGTCCCTTTTTACACATTTGAATTTACACAGTACAGTGCAGCAAATAAATGAAAAAGAAGGATATGTAAAACCCCACTGTATCTGTTAATGTAAATATGAGTAATGGAAACAATGAACTGCTACCATTACAACACTTACATTCAATCACATAAATGCAATTGTGTGGTCATAAACCACAAATAACACTGCACACTATAACACACACATGCACACACTCACACACACACGGAGAGAGAGAGAGAGAGAGAGAGAGAGAGAGTAATAGATGCGCGGAATAGCCTGCAGGTCTAAGTGGCCAGATTAAGCTTTAAATCACCTCTATTCTCCTAGTGTCTCACTCTTTACTCAGTGTGGGAATTATTGCACTATATATATAGAGACACAGAGGTGCTGTTTGCCTCATACAAGACCGATTTCCATAGCAGTTATATGTGTCACATCCGATTTGACCTAATTTAATGTCATACCATATTTATTACCTTGAATATTTCTATTAACCCCTTAAACCATCAACCATCAACAGGTCCAGACATACATTAATCACTCTCATAACTACCTACACTCTCAGAAAAAAGATCCCTAGAAGCATACAGAAGAGTGTTTCCCTAACGGAGAGCTGCTTTACAAATATGAAAACTACCCAAAGAACACTTTTTATGATTGTATGTTTTTGCACTCTTTAAATAATGTAGTAATGATTAAGTAGTAGTGATGATTTAAGATGAATAACTGAATAATAAGCCATGAGTTGAAGTTTCATAAGCCATTAATAATAACAAGTCAATAATAAGCCATGAGTTTCATAAGAAAATATTAGTGTACAGTATGTATGTTTTAAATTCTTATTTTTATGACCAGTATACAATAAGCTGGCAGGTTATGTGAATACTGGTGACTATTTATTATCCTTCCTCTAACACTGCATGGTCACAGCAGGGAATGAAGAGAACAGAAGACATGGCTGCAGAGCCCTCTAGAAAGAAAAAGCTACGTTTCTTTGCTGTGTTGTTGTGACAGGAACAGAAATGCAAAAAGTTCTCCTGGAAAGGGAAGGGAGTACACCCTTACTGTGAACAAAAGGGGTGAGGCTAGTGGGACCAGGCTAGAGCGGCTTGTGGAAAAACTTGAGAGAAAACGAGCAAGCCTTGGAGGAGAATGTGAAAAAATGTGAGAGTAAAAGAAAGGTAGAAAATGAATCAGGTGGAAAACAGTTCAGGAACCCTTAAGGGTTCAGACGTAAGAGTGTGCACTGACAACACCATGGTGGTGTTTTACATCGACTGCAAGCACTGATGTTGAGGTTAGGCAGCCAAGCTCTGGAGGTGGACAAATATATATCTTCTGTCTTTAGAACTGCCTACCGATTGAGCAGATGCAGTCAGAGCAGGCAGCATTCAGTATCTGTATAGTGGGCCAGAGTTCAAATGTGTTTCCGCTGCATTCAGCATTGCAGCCTAAGATACTGACAGCTTATTAATATACCTATCTCTTTCAGATGAGTTTGAGCCCAGACTAACCCTTTGTCCAATGAGGGCTCTTAACCTCTATGTGTAAGTGACTGCCAGCTAGCGAGTCACAACTCCAGCTGTTTTTGTGCCTTGGGGAGCACCATAAAGGAGCTCCACTGTCTAAAGACAGGTTAGTACAGGTGGTGAACACAGGTCAAGAGGCACTTCTCTCTTTTATCGCCAATTCATGTGCATTATGGCTTCCTTCTGGGTGGCTCTAACAGGAGTGTCACTTGCGGACATTTGTGTAGAGCCAACATGGTTTTCATTGTCCACCTTCACTAGATTTGTACAGAATGTTGATTCATTTCAGCCCAAACTTGCTTTGTATCAAGTTTGAGTGATTCTCATCCTCAGTAAAGAACAGTATCAGAATCATAAATAATTCTTATCCTCCATGGTAACAGTATCAATATTGTATACAGATACTATATATACAGACTGTTGTGCATGAAAATCCCAGGAGATCAGCAGTTATAGAATACAAACCAGCCTGTCTGGCACCAACAACCATGCCACGGTCAAAATCACTGACGTTGCATTTTTTCCCCATTCTGATGGTTGATGTGAACATTACCCAAAGCTGCTGGCCCATATCTGCATGATTTTATGGATTGGACTGCTGCCACACGATTGCCTGATTAGCTAATCTGATTTATAAAAAAAAAATCCATAATAATAAAAGAAAATTTATTTAGACTATTCAGGTCTGATAGCCCTAATACTCAATAAACATGAAAGGTAGTATTTGGTGGGCAGTTATATAGAACTAGGATGGGCAGGATAAGCTGAAGGGATTCAGGGACAAAAGTGTTGCTTTCTGCCTAAACTTTTATTGAGCTGTCATTGTTGCCAGCGTTTAAAGTGCAACCTGTAAATTATCATTGTATATTGATGTATATTTATGGCATGTCACCATTTTTCGTAACTTGCTGTAGTGACTTTCTTTTACACAAGATGGCAGTATTGTAATTTTGACCAATTTCCTCTTAATCTTGTTTGTGCATTAAATTAACACATTGGTTTCTAATATACAGAATGCAGTTTGATTCAAAAGACATGATATGTGTTCAGCACATGTTACATTTATACACCATTTAAGTAGTAGGAGTTTACAATACCCAATATACCTAGAAAAATAAAAACCTGAATCAGACTGTGGTAATTATGGTAGAAATAAGCTTTCCTAATACGTGCTAAGCTAGTATTGTACTGTAATGTACTGCCAGGAACAACTTTGTAAGACTAATGGATTCACTATATTTCCTCCTTCAGTGTTTTCTTTTAGGTTGGCTTGCCTTGACTAACAAAACATGCCTGCAACAATCCCAGTCCTCATTACATGCACTGCAGCAATTTGCTATCGTCACTGATTGACTGACATTGTTTATCACTCAAAACGCCAGACCTTGAGATGCAGTACAAAAACATGCAATTTCACATGAGGCTAGGGTTGAGATCTGTTTTGCAGTTTTTGTGCAATTCTTCACATCACACATAACCACAAGTGACAATGAAATATACTACACTTGACCTCTTGTCGACTCAGACACTTGTTCACTGTGTCATTTTAACTATGGTGTACAGTGCAACATGACTCTCCTCCTCACTCCTCATACTGCCTGCTTGATAAAATGTAAAGACCAAGCCTCTATGCTGGATTCAATGCATGATCTAATAGGTATTCACAAATATAGACTTCAAAAGTGTATTGGTTTATACGCATGCTAAACCAGTCTCCAGCTGTCCTATTGGTATAAATAGTTCTCTTGTCAAAAGGACACATTGCCTCTGAAATTGACTGATACAAAAAGCATTTATGCAAAAATGATAAATCTTTCCCTTAAAGCCATTTTCTCTCTGACAGTGTCACACTACACTTATTTACACCCACACAGTATGTATACATAGCTACTCTGTATTTAGAATCCAATAAAATTGACAACTAAGTAGTGCATACAGTTCAGCGATACTTTTACTCAGCAAATCAGCAAATAAGCCTCAAGGAAACTTGTATCAAAAAACCTTTTAATGCTAAAGATATTAGCTATGATGACGATGATGATAATAATAATAATAATAATAATTATAATAATAAGTGTGTGTTATGCATTAGAGTGACACCTAATGAGAACAGAATTATGGGAAGTACAGCACATGTCTGCATTTTCTGCTCCTGAAATTGAAGGTCAGTTAAACATCAAGGACATCCTTATGTGGAAAGGGCAATAATGAGCCGACCATGGCACCTGTTGACATTTTTAGAGATTAGCTTTGTATTCTAAATATAGCATATACTGTTGGCTGCTGTGCTCTTGATTATAGAGAGTATTAGGTTGTCAAACTGCTTGGAGCTCATGTGAATTTAGATTTGGAGAAATAGGGATGACTGGATCTGACTGATTATGTAGTAGTTTGCGGACAGACCCCTTTGTTCCACACATTGTAACACACTCAAAAGTCAGTCACTCTAACAGAAGATTTGTCACTTAGGTGTTCTATTAAACAGTTTATACAACTTTTATTACTACTATCATTTGTTTTTAATATCATATTTATGTACATTGATATCAACAATTACTTAATATTTTAAGCTAATCATTGTGATTTATTCATATGTTTTTTGCAGCCTGACATGAAACGAAAAAGCAGAAAAAAATCCAACCTGTCTAACTCTACTGCCTTGATTAACAGTGACTGTGAATAGTTCCTATTGAAAAATCTAGCTTGGTCGGGCCTTCCACCAGCTGCCAGAACACAGGCTGAGCTACTCAAAGTGGTAGACCATTTCTGGCAGCTGGTAAATTATTTTCCGGTTTCCTTATTATCAACAAATATTTGATATTTACTTACCTCATTGCTGTGTTGTTTTCTTAAAAATAACTGATCTACAATGTAGCATTAGTAGTGCTAATTCACAAACTGTTTTGTTTCAAGCCAGCAAAGATAATCTACCATTTTCACTGAAACACCAGTGAAGATATAAATGGGTTCTCATAGAGTTACTGTGTAATACTGTTCCATGTATGATGTGAACAATTTTGGCAAGTGGCTCTAAAGCACAATTTTGAAAACATTCTTAGCATTGTGTTTAATTTTCATTGATGTAATAATAAATTGCTGTTACATATGATACTGTGTACAGTTATGACTGGACAGATCTCGAGAATTTACAAACCAGTGAATAAAATAAATCGAAAGCACCTTGGTGGCCAACTTTAGGATACCGTAGATTTTTCCTCTTTTAGAAGATACAATTATACAAAAGGACACTCAAAAAGTAATAACCCTGTTTTCTTCTTCTTCTCAAAATAATCTCATGTAGAGCTTTTGGCTGCAGGAACTCTGAAACAACAGCCAGAGGGGAGAGACCCAAACTCCTTGGAAACTGGATGGCTGGCATCTTTCAGTATAGCTTGAGTTGTACTGTTTGTCATACAAGTCAGATGTCTCTATTTGCTCCTTGCCAAGTAAATTAAATGTTGTTAATTGCTGGTTAAATATCATTTGTCTTCCAAGTAACTGACTTGCACTTAAACAACATGCTTATTCTAAAGGGGACAGGAATGACACAGGTTTGGTGGTACAGCCAACCGTATAACTGTGAAATCTGTGATTGGTGATGTTGTTCCTAACATTGTTAATGTAATGAAATATTTTTGCAAACCAACCTGCTATATGTTCCACTGAAGAACGTCTGCTTAAAGTAATACATAACCTTCCTACAGTCTAAAGTCTCAGTAAAATATGGCTGTGCGTATGAACATTGGAAAAATGGCTGAATTAAAGTTAATTCTACTGTTACAGCATTGCAGCATGTACAGGAGTAAAATGAGCTATGAATACAGGGCAAGGTTTCTTCATTCATTTCACAAATTAGAGATAATAGTTCAAGGAAATCTATATTTGCATCCATTTGTCAAGCGACATTAATAATATTGAAAACATGAGAGATTAGACACTTGGTAGACAGCAAAACAAGAATAATAAGTAATATGCGAGTCTAATGTCATGGTTTCTGGTGACACTAGTTAAACGCACAAATACTGTAATTACTGCAATTGCAAGCACCCTCTGCTCTCGGGATTGAAGGTCAACTAAACATCATGAGCATCATTAGGTGGAGAAGGCTGTAATGAGAAGTACAGTAGGTTCACTGACATTAATGTAGATTAGCTTTGCTACAGCTTTGAAGTCATTATTAAGTATTTTACTGTAGAATTGAGAAGATTTAGTCTGATATGCCATTTTGCACATCAAAATGGAAAACAACTGAATCAAAAATTTAAATTTTAGCACTGCAGCATGTACAATACTCTCCATACTGTGTTTATTACTTGTTATGTCTTTTTAGTTTTGGACTACATATTTCCTTCAAACTGACATATTCTCCATCATATTTTAGTCTGATTTACTGCTTTCTTTCATACCCAGGGTACTAAAACCAAGATGAAAACCTAACTTGCAAATGATGTCCCCATGTCCCCAGGAAAAAGACCAGTGCAATAACCCAGACGAGTCCTCTGAGAGGAATAATAACCCATAAGAATGCAGAAAATCCCATTTGCCATCATAGACTTCTCTCACATAATTACCACAGCCACCTCTTCTAAAAGGTGAAGGACTCTCTCTCCTGCGCACTCCAGGATGTGGGACAATTTATTCTCAGGCGGGAAACCAAGTACAAAACTGCCTTTTATCTTAAACAACTTCCCATCTACTGCCTCATTCACAGATCTTTTTCAGCTGTAAAATTATCTATTAACAGAGAGGAGACAAAAACATTTATATGGACGTGTTGTAGTTGGCATGCAAATTGTGCCTGTGAATATGTGCATTATAGTATTTTCATGGCTTTGATGCAGCATCTGTTTTTCTGATGGAGCGTTTTTACTGAATGTTTAAGAAATGGTAGCACAAAGGCAACTGGGAGTTTCTTTGTTTGCTGTGTCTTATTATTTTCAAAATAGCCATGTGCAGCTTATTCAGAGCACTTATTTTTTCAACAAGCAATGACCTCCAATTTGAATGAATATTTTAATGAATTCCTTACATTTATTTATTTATTTATTTTTAATTGTTTTAAAGAGTGAATGTTTTTTCAGGTCCTCAGCATGCATTCATAAGTATTACAACCTTCATCATAAATTTCTTTGTGCGTATGATATTTAGTTTCTGTTTCTGTATTAGCAATGACACTATCTGTGTCTGTATCTGTTTAGTGCTACAAATATTCATATCTGTATCTGTATTGAGATTTAAACCAGAAGTGGGTGAGCTTGTTTTTATTCTTTAATAATAAAGATAGATAGATAGATAGATAGATAGATATTCTTTAAAAATAATAAAGCAAGCTTTCTTAAAAAAAAAACCCACAAATATTGAACCTCCTATTCATATCTGTATTTGTATCCATTTAGAACATATTATCTGTTCAATCTGAATAATGTATTCATATTCAGTTACACCCTTTTGTGTATTCATGTTTTTGTTCCAGGTCCCATCTAATGACATAAGCAAATTACCTCTTTATGTGCGTGATTGGTTGGCTCCTTGCTTTAATAAATATTGTAATGTTAAAGCTTGGGGCAGATATCACCTTTTGGTTCTTCAATGGCATTTCTTTCATATACCTTTAATTTCCCTGGGTAAGGATATTTAATAAGTGGGAAATGTATTTGTGTATTAAGTAGTTGTTTGCTTAAAGGAGCAGTTTGCAGTTTTTAAATCCCCTTTCTGATGGCGAAAAAAATTCAAAATGCAATTAATAGAAACATTGATAGGATTTTCTCCTTCCTTTTCCCCAACCAACCCCACCCTCTCTGTTGAAACTATATATGCCTATTAAAGAAATGGGGCTCTGTGCTGCTCTGCTCCAAGATAATTTCTTCACAGGATTAGAAATTAATTGAGGAAACCGGCACGATCCATTGCATGGCAGAAAGAGTTATTCTAAGTATCTTTGAAATGTATATCTCTAACATGTATTCAAAAACTCCAAATTACACCTTTATTTTAGGCTGTTTAGCAGTGTTTTCTGTATTATATTGGCCTAGATAGTTCCAGAAATGTTTCTTCTTCTTCTGAATTAATCTGACCTAGATCCACCACTGTATATGGCCTTTCCCCTGCTTTACCCATCAGTGATGTTAGTCATTTAGCAGTTTTTTTTTTGTACGGTTGCTGCCCTAGAGTGGAAGACAAAGAGCCTGCAGAGCTAATAAAGCAGCAGATCTGTCAGGTAAAGGTTTGAATGCAGTGGAAACTGAAGCCAAATCCGAAGAGCTGGCACAAAATTAAGGAGCCAGCATGTATAGATCCCGGTGACTCACTAGAATCCCATCTTGGCTCTATGACTGAAGGAGCCTGACCTTGAGATGACAAGACAGCAACATCAGATCCAGCTGCTGCATGTCCAAGCACAGGATCAAATTCAAAAAAAGTTGGAGTTTTAGATGAAAAGCAGACTAAACTAAAAAAGCAGACTAAAATTAGACTACACTCAAGATGAATAGACCTAAGTTAAGAGATATCTTCTTCATTTCTTTGTGCTTGTAGGTTATTTTCCTAAATCAGTAACTTTCTTTGCTCTCTAAATCTAAACTCTCTCGCTTGACAGATGAACTTGTTATCTTTTGCAGAAAACATTCCTTCCAGCTAGAATTGTTGAAAGGCTACTAGCTAAGTCCCCTTACTGAGTGAGCATTAGAAGTATCGACTTTTCTGTACCTTAGACACTATACTTTCCCAAACTGAGAAAGGTGAGATGGGGAAAGGTACTATCCTTTGGAAGCTATTTGGAGGAAAAGTTGAGCCAGTTAGTGCTTGCACCCAAGACAAACTGTGTTGGATGTTTTTGTGTGGACTGTGAGTTTGCATTTATTGCAGGTGATATGTTTGTAGTGTTCAAGCTTCATGATGATGCCATGATATTGGTATAAGTTCTGTGTGACTCAGGAAGATGTCTGTGGTGTTTTTCCCCCCAAAACTTAGAACTTTTATCAGATCAACTGCAGTACAATAGATATCTACAGAACCAGGGCTAGTGAACACAAACCATAACTCTATTTTCTAATTCTAACCATTGGTTAATGCTTTGGTCTCTGAGCAGTGTTATAATTTGAAAATCATTCATAAGAAATGTTCAGAAAGTTCTGTTGCAGATTTCCCTTGTAGGTTTTGTCTTAAGGATGGAGGTGTTACAACGACTGTTGTAGAATGCTGTGGACATATGGTATTATTTGTTTGCTTGTGTATTTATGTATGTTTGTGTTCCTTGTCAGCAAGGTACTTAATCATACCTCTAACCCCTGATTGCTGGACTCTTAGCTCTTAAAGAACCTCCAAAATTTTTGGAACAGCAAGGCTTATTCAGTTGTTTTTTGATGTACACTGAAGATATTTGGGTTTGAGATCAAAAGATGAATATGAGACAATAGAGCACAATTTTAGCCTTCATTTCCTGATATTTACATCTACATGTGTTATACTACTTAGAACATGGCTCCTTTTGTTTGAACTCACCCATTTTTCAAGTGATCAAAAATATTGGAACATGTGACTGAAAGGTGTTTCTTGTTGCCCAGGTGTGTCCTGTGAAATTCATTGTTTAAACAATTAATAGCTCTAAATGTCTACTCTTGGTTTGAGCCCTGGGTTTCATCTGTGAAAACTGCATTTGTTGTTAAAAAGATAAACCAACATGAAGACCAGAGAGCTGTCTATGGGAGAAAAGTGAGCCATTTTGAAGCTGATAAAAGAGGGAAAATTGAATAGAGCCATTGCACAACCATTGGGCACAGCAAATACAATAATTTGGAATGTCCTGAAAAAGAAGAATCCACTGGTGTACTAACAACCAGACATCAAACAGGTCAGCCAAAGAAAACAACAGCAGTTGATGACAGAAACATTGTAAGAGCTGTGAAGAAAAAGCCAAAAACAACAGTCAGTGACATCATGAACAACCTCCACAGGGCGGGGGTGAAGACATCACAATCCACCACTCAAAGAAGATTTCAAGAGCAAAACACACAACACAAAACACACAACATAAAACACACAATACAAAGAAGGACTTCATCAGGGGAAAAAAGTAGAAGGTTATAGACTGGCCAGGTCAATCACCAGACCTTAACCCAATTAAGCATGCATTTCACCTCCTGAAGAGGAGACTGAAGGGAGAAACCTCCCAAAACAAACAACAACTGAAAGAAGCTGTGGTCCAAGCCTGGAAAAGCACCACAAAAGAAGAATGCAACAGTTTGGTGATGTCACTGGGTTGTCTGCTTGATGCAGTTATTGCAAGCAAGTGATATGCAACCAAATATTAAGTGTAATTTACTTTAAATCTATGTGTTCCAGTACTTTTGCTTACTTAAAAATTGGGTGGTCTGCCCCCAAAGGTGCAAATATTCCAAGTTGTTTAACACATCTAGATGTAAAAATCAGGAAATGAAAGCTGCAATTCTGATATATCATCTCTTTTTCATATTTTGTTCTCAAACCCAAATGTTTTCAGTGTATCAAATAGGCTAGTTGCTCACAGTGTGTAATATGCTATTTATTATATTGTAGCATCTGTGTAGTTGTTTTTGGCTTTACTTTACCTGCTGTAGGTGTTTTTTTGAAACAACAAGCACTAATATTATACATTGATGCCTTTCAAAAACCATTGAAGACACTGGTTTCCCATCTATAAAGGTTTAGATCACCTGCACTATGACTCATACTGGCTACTGAGCCCTTTTTCATTTAAATCACAGGCCCACTGAGGAGAAATCCTCCCCTTTTATGCAGTGGCATAAATTTAGGCTGCATGAATCTGTCGATACTGTAAGCCTCATGAGGCTTGCCACTTCGTGAGCTATATCGAGGCTGCATTCAGGAGTGTGACAGACCTTTCCTTTGCTCCCACAGTCTTTTTATATATAAGAATGAACCCCAATACTTCCTTTGCACATTCTGTTGAAGTAGATTACTGCCCCAGTACAGCCTCTGCATGCCACAGTGCTTATTCAAAGTAATCCTTCTAAGACTCTGATAGTGCATAGTGTAATCCGTCCTCATTAGTGCAGCCATTGCCATGGTTTCTGCCATGAAATTAAGAACAGATGCATATGAATATGGCAATGCCGTGACATTGCAACTGATCAGTCACTTCACTGGCTTGGGTGGGGAATTTACTTTAAAGGAAAGACACTAACAGTAATCAAAATATTATATTTACTAAAATACAGCAGTAGGGACTGTAGAATGGGTCGCTAAGCATATGAGACTAAGATATCTGTCAATATCTCTAACTAATCAGTGATTATAATTAGATCTACAGTGGTCCTCCTGGAATTTGTCAAATTAATGATAATTTATGATTTATTAAATTTATGATAACAAATGATAAATACACACATTCGTCCTGTCTGTATTTTTATTGCAAACTCATGTTCTCTTATAGTGAATTTTCACAGTCAGAATTAATTATTGGTCAGCAACTATTTCAATGAAAATCAAAAAATGAAAAATCCTGCTTACATAAGTATTCAACCCCCCAGGTTACAGAAGCTCCAGATAAAATATGTTGTCTTAACGAGGACAGAACTGACTTGGCCTTCTCCTGTGAAATATTAAAATAGACCTGTCACTGAAAATAAGGTAATATAATTTCACAACATAGGAATAGGGTGTAAAATTATATCAAAGAGGTTGGACAGCCCAGTAAGCACAGCTGGAAACCATTGCTCAAGAGGAGCCATATGAAAACACAAGAGTGACCCAGTTAAGATGTATGGTTTTTTTGTTTTTTTTTTTAGGTATGATGAGACCAAGATCTAGACATTTGTTCCAAACAACTATGTGTGGTGCAAACCTAATGCAGGCCATGCCTCAGTTAACACCATCCTTACAGTGAAATGGCAGCATCATGCCCTTTTCATCCTCAGAACCTGGGCTTCTTGTCAAAATTGACGGGAGAGTGGATGGTGCAAAATATAGAGGGATATTACAAGAGAACCTGCTTGTCTGCTAAAACAAGAAAAACAAACAAAACAAAACATAAAGCTTGGGAGAAACTTCACCTTTCAGCTTAACAATGATCCCAAACACAAGGCCTAAGCAATGCAGGAGTGGTTAAAAACATAAAGGTGAATGTTTTACAGTGGTCAAGTCCACATCTGAATCCCACTGAGAATCTGTGGCACTGTTTGAAAATTAAGATCAGCAAACAACATCCAACCAACCTGAACCTGAACGAATCAGATGATGTTTAAGTGGCTTAAATACTTTGCAAGGCACTGTATCATTGGAAGAGGCAGTGAAGGTCAAGTCTAACAACTGTTCTTAGCAATGAAACTAAAACATATACAGAGTTGCCTAATTATTGATTTATAATTTTTCTTTTGTCTTAGTGGCATGAAACTCCAATGGTTCTTAGGATAGCATAGTTAAAGATTATACTGGGAATGATCTCTAAAAAAACAGTATATAGGGTTCTACATACCAAAAAACCTTTTTAAGTGCTAAATCTGACTTTTTTCTAATCGTGTATGCACATTATATTTAGCTTTGAGTATATTAACAGAGAGTGTGATAAAGACATGTGTCCTATATTTTAATATGAAACTATTATTATTCCAAAATTACAGTTGAAACAATAAAATACAGGTTTCACCTGAAAGGTTAATAAAATAGAATATTTATCAATAAAATGACTCAGAATCTTTATCAGATATGCATTTCTGTGTTTGCATGTGTAATAAGGAAGACTCTGAAGAGTGCTGTGGACCCATTAACAGAGTTTTATTCAGATATTTCATAGAATTATTATGAGAGTTCATAGTCAGGGTAAGCAAACAGGCAAACAAGGTTAGCAACAAAAGCACACCCATAATGAGAAACCAAGAGGACAGGAAAAACAGTAAACACAAGACAGTACAAAACAAGAGCAAGGACAAATATGGAAATGTGTGGAAGGAAGACAGTGATGGATTCTTTGAGAGGAAAAAAAAGCTTTCTACAGGATACTAAAATTCCAGAAACCTCTTCAGTATTTCATGCCACTTCTCATGGCACATGAAGGTGTTCTTGTAATGTTTTTTAATAACTCACACTTATAAATAGTCCATGTTAATAAGCAGTGACATTAAAATGAGATTTATTCTCGCGGGACGAGCAATGCCGAAGTAGAAAATTATCCCCGGATTGGCATTTAGAGTTTAATCTAATCAGGGTAGACACCATGGAGGCCTGTAAAGCAAAGCAGAGAGCAAATGAAGATGGTTCAAAGTTTGAAATGAAGTGGTCGCATATATTGAACTCAGTTTTCATCCACATCCACGATCACACATAAGACACAGGGCTAAAACAGAGCGGTTTTATTATACAGGATTCATAAATGGACATTATATGCAGACAAATTTTCTTTATGCTTTTCTTCTCCTGTTATTGCAGGTAGAATATTGAATCACAATGATCTGTAGCACATGTGTCCTAAAAGGTGTTGCTGTATAACTGCATTTCAGCTACCAGCTTATTTTCAGCTAATTTTTGCTCCTACACAGGCTGCAGTGGGATTGCACACAATACCTTTTTGTGTCCTTCCAAATTTTTCAGATTTAAATTTAAAATCAAATGCAGATTTATTAAAAATTGCTATTCCATTTGCGTGCTTGTCTCAGTGAATCTGTCTATAAGTATAATGTATATGTATAATTGAGACAACCTTTCTAATCTTAGCCTGATAATTATAGCTTAATAACAGACATTTAATTCTCAGTATATTCTCAAAATGTACGTCCATACACAAGAAACCTGAATGGTATGAATGTGTTTGCTGGATTTACACCTGGTTATAATGCATGTATCATACAGGAATAGTACGATCCAGAGAGACAATATTGACAATGAAGTGGGACAGGTATTAATCAAATAGAGACAAATCCTTGTATTCAGTGCAGGCACAATGGCAGACGGACACCAAGGAGAGAGATAAGACTCCACAGGCTTCATCAAGGGGCCAGGATTGATGCAAGGACAGAAAGGACGATTCATTATGCACCCGACATGATTTATTGGAGGGCGGAAGGAAACAAGAGTGAGTTTTGAGCTACTGGCCTCATTTCTGAAAATTTTCCTGTCAGAAGAAATTTCAAGGATAGAACTTTTGTAGATGCCAGCCATTTTTCACAACATCCGATAAAGCCTCCCATATTGGTAAAGTGGTAGCAATAAAACTCAAATATTCTGATTTTGGAAATTTACCCAGAAGAGTGGAAAAAACAACTTTAACAACTTTTTAAATTTCTTTTTTCACCAAAAAGTTCCATTAGCTTGATAAGTGCTACCCAGAGTCCAATGTGTAACAGATGTGCTTAATAAGTAGGATACTCAGGAGCAGCTGTATGTTGAATACTGGTTCATTGACCATACAAAGACAAATGGCTAACAGCTGGTTCCTCCACTGCAGTCAAATCTCAGAAAGAGCTGGGTTTCTTCACACCATCATTCAGCAAATCCCTCGGCAAGGTGATGGTACTCAAGCAAGACTGGTGAGATTTCATTCTAAGGCTGATGGAGTTCTGCATGCATCTAGAATTGATCATGCATACAGATGATTGTGCAGTAGTTTTTGTACTAAAGAGAAAAATTAAGCTTACTCATGAATGTAAGGAATAATGGATGAATATTCAAGGCTTCATGAAAATATTTAAATAGCACATTCTGCCACTCTGCCCCACTGTTGCTGTTATTATATTGTTAAAGAGCTTAGACAGACAATATCAAAATTAATATATTTAATAATTATTGAATTAGATGGAGAACAGAGAAATTGGTATTATATGGTGTTTAAGTAATTACACTAGCATTGCATACTTAGAATAGTGGAGGCTGTTACCACTCACTAGAAGCCTTCATTTACATTCCCATATATTTACATAATAATGCAGCAATTACTGAAAAAAAACCCCACTCTTTTATAAAGAAGTGCTAAATTAGCCATTAGCTAAAAGAAATAAATACTCATAAACTAGAACCTGACATGTAGGTGTGAAGGTGCATAAATTATATCCATTGCATGTTAGGTGAAGAGCACTGTGAACATGCGAAAACCCTTCGAGCAATGCCTGTATCACTTGTTTAAGGAGGATCCATCCACACAAATGCACTCCCACAAGAGTTGGTGTTTTTTCCTCAGTTTTAAGTGCCTGTCATAAGATAATGAATACAGCTTCATGGACAGGAGACAACTGATTGTAGATCAAAGCATCATCATTCATATTAAGCTCAGCCCTTTACTTGATGTTATTTATGGTAATGGTGTGCTACTTCCTGATTTGTGTTGTTGTGCACCTTCGGCTAATCATGTCATAAATGCACAGGCAGTCTAGTTTTTATTTCTTCTAGCTGAAAGTTGTGCATATACAGTGCAGCTTGATTTGTAAATGGAAATATAATGTAACAGAGTTTCAGGAGGGCGGTCATCTAAAAGTCATGACTCGACTGTATGACAATTGGGCTACTCAATGCCAGAATTCTGTTGTGATGCTGTTGTTTGTGAGACAAAATTGACCAAGAATAACAAACTATACTATCACTTATTATCCAAGAAACCCAGAAGCTGTGAGTTCACCCAATAGAATAGGCCAGTGGTGGCTCAGAGGTCAAGGCTCTGGGCTATTGAGTGGAAGGTTGTGAGTTCAGATCCTGGCACCAAGTTGACACTGCTGCCCTTGATCAACACCCTTAACCTTGATCTGTTCAGCTAAGTTGTAAGTGGCTTTGGATAAAAGTGTCTGCCAAATGAGTAAAATATAAACATATATAAATGGAAGGTGTAGTTTTTTCAACTAAACCACATTTTATCAAATCTATCATGTTGAAGAGGCAGAAATTATGCTACTCTGAGGAATACTTATAAATCACACTATAGTATAATACTAGCAGTTTATGCTTATGTTCAGGCTTATTTAAAAAAAGGAAAATGATCTCCTGACAAAGTTGATATAAAGTAGCTTTGACATTTCTAAAGATCCTTACAGTTATATTACAAGTAACTCATATTAGTGATTCATTAAATGTAAAAGATTAAGCTTGACAGCTGTTGAAAAATTTATGTTGACTTTTAGCAGCTGATATTCTGCTCCAAACATTGATCATGTGTGGTAGGTTGTTTGAAAAGAGTGTATAGTACTATACCCATATGTCTAAAGAGCCATATCTTAGGTTTTACTCTCCCTGAATTGGTTGATCTATAGGAGAACATTTTATAGGAACTACAACAATATAGTGACGTAAGATAGGATTTCTTACATCCAGTGAGTCCAAAGTTTATATATACACCAAGTTGACAGTCTCCTTAAACAGGCTAGAAGATTTCAGAAATTAATATATAGATTTTTGGAAGCTTCTGATTGGCCATTTTACATAATTATGAGTGGGAGTGCATCTGTGGCTGTAAAAGGGCCTACCTTTAGAGAGAGTGTCTTTATGCCAATGATAGCTTGGGAGTATCCAAACAACTCAGCCAAGACCTCAGAAAAAAATTGTAGACCTCCACAAGTCCAGTTTCTCCTTAGGAGCGATTTCACAGGCACTGCATGCATCTACACAAACCACTGTATGCAAATATAAAAATCTTGGGACCACACAGACACTGCATGATTCAGGAAAGAAGCACAAAGGGATGAACTTTGGTTTGAAACTGTTGTTTAAGGAAGACGCCCCTATTCTAAGAAAATTTCAGACTGAAGTTTGCAGGTGATCACCAGG
The DNA here is from genome assembly GCF_027358585.1 of Pangasianodon hypophthalmus. Lineage (NCBI taxonomy): Eukaryota > Metazoa > Chordata > Actinopteri > Siluriformes > Pangasiidae > Pangasianodon > Pangasianodon hypophthalmus. The sequence goes on along the minus strand of NC_069723.1, from coordinate 15,053,368 downwards.
AAGAAGGCCTAGCCTTTTCGGGGAGTGTTCTCTGATGAAATAAAACTTGAACTGTTTGGCCATAATGATCAGCGCTACTTATGGAAGGGTGAGGCTTTTTATCTGAAGCACACCATCCCAACTGTGAAGCCTGGGGGTGGCAGCATCATATCAAGGAGTTATTTTGCTGGAAAAAGGACTGGTGCACTTCAGAAAATAGATAGCATAGGAGAAAATAGATGAGGAAGGAGGATTATCTAGAAATACTGAAGCAAAACATCAGTCAAAAAGTTAAAACTTGGTCACAACTGGGTCTTACAGCAGAACAATGATCCTAAGCATACCTGTGAAGTGGTAACAGAATGGCTTATAGACAACAAAGTGAAAGTATTGGAGTGGCCATCACAAAGCCCTGACCTGAATCCTACAGAAAATTTGTGACCTGAAAGTACTGGGAGGAATAAAAGCTGAAATAAGGCTGTCTCTTAGCTATTATTTTGAAATGCCTTTTTATGGAAATAAGATAGATACAGTAATTGACTTATTGCATGAAATGTATGGTAACATGAAGTGTGTAGAGTTGTGAAAAATTGAGTTTGAATGTCTCAGTCTAGGTGTATGCAAACTGATGGCATGCATTCAAGCCCTAGTTTATATAAAACCTGATGATCCACGTTAGACCAAATCCAACTGAGTGTCATCTGAACACTGATGGAGGAGATAAAACTCAAGGAAATCTGACCTTTTTTACAAAGTTGACATGGAAACATGAAATTAGCATGGTCAATGTCAAAAATCTGCTTAAATTTGAACAGTGACTTAGAAATAGTACAGAATATTGAACTCTTCAATCTTTCTTTGTTTTAATTTTTTCCAACTTCTAAAACTTTCTGTTTATTTCCAGTTTTAAATAGAAAAAAATCCCAGATTTTCACCGTGGTCTCAGACTTTTGGACCCTACTGTATATGAATAAATACATACTTCTTTCCTCTAAAGTACAGATTCTGACCTTCGAAAATTCTACACAACCTCACTCATTTGGATGTTGATGATAAGTGTGATAAGTGACATTTGTCTAGTGCCAGTCAGAAGCTCCAAATTAGCTATGATTAAGCTGGAATTCTTCTAAGCTTCTAATAATAATCACCTGCTCTAAACATTGAACCAAATATTCCAGTCTTCATGTTTATTAATGAAGATCGCAAATGTTTGACATGGCAGGCTCCAGTTACAGGCGGTTTGGCGTAGGCAGGAAGCTGGAGCTGTCCATGGTGCTTCACTAACTTTGTTAGATTTGTTTTGAACACAGTACAGTGCTCCAAGCAGTATTAAAATCAAATCAGTGGGTTTTAGTAGAAGAAAATAGGATTAAGGAGCTTATTATGAATGTTATTGGTAAAATATTTGCAATTATATAAAAGACTGACTAGTGTTTGTTAAATTCCAAGATACTAGCCTGAGCTCTGACCCTCATGGATTGTTTTCTTCCTACAGCTATCTTGCACTTGTTTTTGGTCACTTGGTAAATATTTACTTAAATTTTATTTTCTTGCTTTGGATGAAAGCACAAATCTATAAGTGTAATGTAAATCATGCACACTAATTCGCAATAGCAAACAATGCTAATAATTTTAGCCCCCTTTTCACGTTTCTGTCACTTCAGCGCCGGAGTCTACAAGAAACTCCAATTCCCAGAACGCACCGCAACATACAAACATGGCCACCGTGGACTACACTTCCCACCACTCATAGACTTTGTCACATTCACAGTCACCGGTTTTCTAATCACACACACCTGAACACAATCACACCATGCTGTATATAAGGACAACAGTTTCACCTCCAGTTCATGAAGTAATGCTTAGTGTATATTTACCTGAACTTGCCAAGCCTTGATTTATGTGTATTGTTTTGGCTGTGATCTGATCCTTGTTTTGCTCTGATATTGATATTTGCTGATTGCCTGACTCTTTTCTTGTTTTGTGGACCATGTTTATTGAATATTGCTTTGGACCTGTTTGCCAGCATTGTGAGAAACTTCTAACTGCATTTGCATCTGATTTTGAATCCCTCTTCTGATGACTTCTAGTACCTGATTTCCAGTTAATTAAGTGTTGAAATATTGAAGTACTCAGCCTCTGTTTATTAGTCTCATGTGAACTGAATCAGAAAAGTGTTGTGTTGGCTTGTTGACTCATATTCATATACTTGTCACATCTTTGAACCTTAACATTGAATTTCTGTTCCATTTAGCTTGATGAACAATTAGCTTTGCCCAATGGGATACAGCCAATTAATAAAGTTTGACGTAGAAGAGGGGGTGGTAAGTAAATGTATTTCAAGTAAGCCTTATTAAGGAAAGGAATTCAGCTGAAACCAAGTTTTTAACTCTTCATGCATTGAAAATAACTAACTTAATCCTGCAATGGTATTTTGTTAATGGCTATTTTAAACACATTTATTAGAATAATGGGCAATATAAGCACTCATTCACCTCTTGTTTACCAACTTAATACTTACTACTTTTGGTGTTCTTCCTGTTTCCTGTCTTGCTCATGCTTCAGCCCTGTTCTGAACACTTAATGATAGGCTAATAAAAGAGTAATTAGTTTATTTGAATTGTTAGTGGGTGGCTTTTTTTTTTTTGTATGTACAGCCCTCTTTACATATGGATTCTTTGCAAAGTCTGTAATGTTAATATGAAATTCTGGTTTCCTGTCATTCTGTGGCTTACAGTTTAGTTCTTCTCTATTATAAATCATGTCTTCAGCCATTGTTTGTGTGTATATATTTATATTTCTGTATGACTCTCTTTTGATAACCAAGTGAGTGCCCCATGAGCTCTGCTCTTGATTTTAACATGGAATATTAGCAAAAATGAATATATAAAATGAATTTGCATTTAGTGGTATTTGGAGCTTAAACAACTTTTAATGCTATTATTTAAAAAATCTTATGACAATGATCAAGGAAAGTTAAGTAGTTTATTCAATTGTTTAAATGTAGTGTAAGGTAATATTTCTTGCACAGGGACATGCAGGTTAAAATGGATAATAGACTGTGTTAAACCAAAACCTCAGGCAAAAACTGAAGTCAAATGAACAGGGCAGACTTCAAAAAATAAGTGTTATCCCAAACACAGTGGACAAAGGGCAAAAACCAGAGAAAACAGCTTAAGTCACACACGGGAGATGAATACTGGCAAAAAGGGCTTTGAAATGTAGGTTGAAGTAATGAACAAACTAAACTGAAATATTTAAGGCTGAAGAGGTGATTAGTAAATGAGGTGCAGGTGAGTATGATTAAGCTGTTGAATCCATGGGAAAGCCCAAAAAAGGTCTGTGGGTAGATACTGACTTGAGTGCCCATGTATTACAGCTAATAGCTATTGCTACTTAGGAAGGATAATCTGTCTGTGCTTGAGGCAAAAGCTATGCCCCTCTAGAGAGCATTACAACAGTGGATCTAGAATAAAATGTTGCCACCACCGATGGAGGTCTAAGGGTAATGATGGCAGCGAAGTCTTATACTGATTAACATAAAGACAGGCTAATGTAGCATTAGTGCCACTCCACAGAGCTCCTCTTACAGGAGATAGCACATGATGTGTTGCTTCCATTTTGCTTTGCTATAGCTTCCCATACAGTGAATTTCTAACAGTGTTTTAATTGTCCTTATTTTTCAGTTATGCACATGAATGAGAGCTTGCAGTATTCCTTTTTACTTGTTTCTGTGTGTTGTAATGGAGGAATTGAAAGTTGAGCAGTGGAACAGCCATAATTCTGTACTGACTGCAGCTATAAATTGATAAAATGCCTATATACAGTAATGATGGTGGTTAGAAGCATCCCAAATAGCCTGCTACTTATTGTCTCAATTTCTTATTTAGTTCTCAGTGATGGCTTATGTTGATGGTCTCGGTCTTCCTACCAAAACATTTTAGAAAAGCAAAATACTTTCCTCTGGGCTACATTATGATCTACTGCATTTCTTGTGCTGTAAGATGGTGTATAGTTCACTGCACAATAGATACTGAAACTAGCATCTCCCCTTCCTCCTCCTCCACTCCTTAACTTTTATGGTTGCCTTGCTGTCACTGGAGCTGGTTGTGTTGTGTTCAGCATCAACCTGAAGTTATCATGAGGATATTGAAGATCTCTATACAGTACTTTGATGCACATATCTGGGGAAAGTATGAAGAAAACAGACAGGGAGGAAAAAAAATCATTATATACTTTATTTATATTGCTGTCATTCCGATTTGGTGCTATCCTAAAGGTTTGCCTCATAATTATGAATTAGCAATTTAAATTGTCAGTGTAGTGAATGTGACAACTTTATCTACTGTTTAAAAACCCTTCCTGGTGACTAGGGTTGGTCTAATGCTCTTATGCCTGCTAATTAAATAGGCTGGGCTTCTTCACGGATCATTGGTTACTGCTGATTAAGGAGTGATTGGAAGGTTATATAAATCAAAGACAACTAAGCCAGCTAATTAGCTGCCTCAGCCATTAGACAAGCGAAAGCCCTACGTTGAAAAAGCATCTTTTTCCACACAGTCATCTGTTATTGAATAACGTTACCAAGGGCTTGCCCTGTATTATCACAGTAGTGATGAAACTTAATAGAAAATGCATTCTGAGTAGGTCTTTTTGAAGAAAGAACTTATTATAGAAAACATATTTGATGCCTTTGTCTCTTAGGCCCTGATTTACTAAGATATCAAATTTGTGTTTGTAAGGGGATAAATTGCACAAGCGAAAGGTGAGCATGTTGGGGGTGACTTGCTCATAGTAAATACATGAATTACAGAGGTAGAAATCAATATGTAAATGAGGTTTTTGCATGTGCCATTGGTTCTTGATAGCCATGGCATAGTCAGAGAAGACTGCCAGATAGGTCAAACTGAAACTACCTTGCTAAACAGACAGAATTGCAAGTCCAGTATCACGAAAATTAAGGGGCGTGAGATGTGTCAAAACTGTTCATAATACAATAAGAATGCAAAATAAGAGTGCATATTTTGTTCATAAAGAATATATGAATGAAAATCTTGGCATCGGAGGTATGAACATGTAGGGAACTTGAAATGAACTTTGCCACAGTAATATTTAGAATATACAGAAGCTTTCTGCTCATAATCCTGATGAACCTTCTCATGGTTAAAACCTAGTGAATGATCTTTTTTCTTGTCTTTATCTGGTGGAGACGGATGAGCACATCCATGTATTGTTGTGCATTGTCTGTTTCTGAAAAGACAAAAGAAGCTACTTTGCTCATATGATCGATACAGTCCTTCCATATGAAGGACTGATATCCCATCTAGTGTGTATACCACTTCACACCCAGTGTTCTTGGGATAGGCTCCAGAGCCACTGCGACCCTGATCAGGATAGAGCAGTTGACGAAAATAAGATAATCAAAGAACTGTTAATCAGCTTGCAATTTTTTTTTGCATGTACTATGTTTGTACCTGTTTTTACACATGCAGTCCTTTAGTAAATCAGGGTGTTACTTTATATAGTTGGGCCTCAATAGACACATTCTTCAGGTTAAAACTCTTGACAGCTCCTTCTGCTTGGTTTGCAATAACAATATCAGGCTGTAATGTCCTTTAGGATTTTGTCATAAAGCCGATAGACGCTGGTGATAAGCTCAGCATGGCATCAATCATCTATTCACTGACTGTCATTTCATGAAAGTTTACCTCTTGTTGTCATGAATCATGCAACAAAGTGAAATCCACACACTTCATCTAACTTGGGTTCTAATATGTCAAAATGATTGAGTTCAGTAGAGTGGATTTATATGATGGATATTTTTAAGTAATTGTCACCATTCTACACAGCACTGTGTGCTTTAAAAAGCATCCAAAAGAAATTATTTATTTTCTCTATTATGCCTTAAATCACTGGTTCTCAACTGGTTTTGCTTTAGGACCCACATTTTATGTTGGACATCAAGTCATGACCCAAAACTACACTAAAGTTGTTTACCATATGGAAGTAAATGAAGAAATACATTTTAATACTACTACTAAATATCCATTGCATAGGCCTAATAAAGTTGCATAATAATCATTTACTACCTCAGATAATAGGAAATAAACCAACTTACATACTGAGTTGTTAAGGTTGTACTTCATAAGTATTTATGAAAAACACTGCCTTAAATTATATTATATGCTATATTGCTAATATATGCCAATATGAATTAAAATCATTGACACCTACATTAATTTGGGTACAAGATACAAGTATGAAAGACATGTCATTACCATTTAGTGTTAATTATTCCATCCAGCCTGATAGGCCATTAACATATCAATCTTTATGCACCTCGTTTCTTTCATGCAAGCCACAGCAGGGCATAAAGAAAGAGATAATTGCTAAACTGAACCAGAAACCAGAGACTCTGTTTGAAACAGGTTTAAGCCAGTGATGTCCTTAAAGTTTCACCTTCAAAGGTAGCCCTTTACATTTGCTTGTAGAAACAGTTGTGGTTCCAATCTTTTTTTTTGTGACTTTTGAAAAGAGAGTGAGAGAGAGAGAGAGAATGTGTTGAGGATCAAACAGTCTTATCACCCTTTGGCATCTCAGCTCCTGCACTGATGTCCTGCATAAGCCCTTAGAATTAGTCAAGGGCTTTAAGAAAGCCTATATAAGATAATTAGAAAAACAAGAATGACTTCCATTCCACAGATGGTGAGTTCAGTAGAGTCTTTCTTTCGTACACCCACCACTATCAATAACCTGACATCAAGGGACTCATAGATTTGCAGTACATCTTCTAAAAGTAAGGCCATTCTTTAGGTCTGTTTTTACATCTACATCTCATTTGCCATATTGATTGGTGTTGGTCACTTGGTGGGTCTTTGAAAAGCCCATAAAATTGTTAGTCGTTCCACATTCTGTGAACTTCAGAATAATTTTCTTCAAAAGAATGAGCAACAATGATTCAAATTTTCCATTTGAAGAACTTAAAGTATTTACATTTCTGAATATCAAAAAGTCATTTTCTCTAAGAACTTTTCTTAATTTAATATTTTCATAAGTAGGCAAATGGTTGACATCCCTAAACCACAAAATACAGTGTCTGAACTTCATTATTGAAACTACAATTGGAAAATGGACTTTTTTTTTTTTTTCCTAAGGCAGCACAGAATTGTTGTGGGAACATAAAATGTTTTACAACAGTCATCTCAGTGAAAAGGTATGATCTGAATTAAAGGCAGTCCACTTGCACAAATCTAAAAATATAAAGGAGCTGGATATGTTTTGCATGGAAGAGTATCCAAATGACATTATATGAAGAAGATCATTATCATTACTCTCTGTAGAGGAATTATTATTCAGTAAATAATAATTTAAGAAGTATACTGCTAGAAGAAGAAGCTTTTATTTGCCACACATACATTACAGCACAGTGAAATTCTTTTGTTGTGAATCCCAGCTTGTTAGGAAGCAGGGGTCAGAGACCAGGGTCAGCCATGATACCGCGTCCCTTGAGCAGCTATGGTTAAGGGCCTTGCTCAAGGGCCCAACAGTGGCAGCTTGGTGGTATTGAGGCTTGAAGCCCCAAACCTTCTGGTCAGTAACCCAGAGCCTTAACCGTTCTTCTTCTACAACCACCACAACAACAACAAACGTAGAATATTGCTACACATGAGCATATGGTTAAGCATGCTTTTTATTCATTTTTGCTGTGAAAGAATGATAGTAATTCTGGAGTTGCCGGTATCTGGGGTGGACCTGTATGAAAATGCTGTGTGCTTAAATGATGTCTAATTGTATCTCTAAGGAGATTTTTTTCAGGGTCTTTTCTTGTGATCAGTGTGTAGTGGGAAATCAGAGATAGAAATAATCTACCTGCCTTTGTAGGAGATCCTGACCCAAGGCTTTGTGCCATGATCAGGAACTGTTAACTTTTATGTGTGTGTGTGTGGGTGTGTTTCTTTTGAATCAATATAGTGATAAAATTTAAAGACAAGAAACAATACAGCCAAGAATCCTTTGAGAATTAAAACTATAAAAGTGACACAAGCCAGGGGTATAAGCAAAGACTATAGCCTATGAATTCTGAATTTCATTGAGGAAACAAGAAGTTATAGACTCGCAAGTTCAATAAAAGTACAACTGCAAGAACACAAGTCATTTGTCTCTTTTTGGAGAATTGGGACATAAAGTTACTATCTAACTACCTCTGATAAGGCTGCATTAAAGACACCAGTAGCTTGGTCTTATTCTGTGTTTGGGTAATTAGTCCATCATAGCATGCATGGATGTCTATGGATCTCTTTAGACAGAATAAAAGACCCAGAGGAGTGTGACTAAGTAGCTAATCACTCATTCTGAGTAATTGTGCAGGTGAAATGTAAGTAAACTTCGCAAGCATGCCTGAAAACTCGGGCACCAGATGCCAGCTTTGCTTGCCAAACATGCATGCACGTGACCACTTCATTAAGAGGAAAGCTATGGGTTCATTGGTTGATGCCTTTCGATCTTTAGTGAACCTTGGCATCCCTTTGCTCAGATCATTCCTGATCAGGGAATGCAGCCAGCATTCATTATGGATAAAACAAAGGAAATAATTATGCATGGCAAACAATGAGAAGGCAGGCCACGGACAGCCGGCAATGATGTATAAAACCTGTATTGGAATTAAAACCTTTTCCTCTAAGCAGCAGATTATGGAATCATTAAGCAACAATTACTGTAATGAAAATTATTGGAGCATCAAAGGTAGCAGGGAAGCTGGGTACATCTGGATTATGCAGCTGGCTGCAGAGGTGCTCGAGGCGGGAGGAAGATGGCATTCGTTTTATTTTTCTCTCAGTTACAGACCCAGGCGATGAGGGAGGAAGCATGCTGGCACCCATACAGATTGGAAATGATCTCAAAGGCTGATGAACTGTACCTTGTATAGTTTTTTTAAATTATGGTTTGGCACGCTTGTTGTGCTATCTGTCTGAGGATAGTTTAATACACCTAGGGTGTTTGCCAGGCTTCATTGAATTATTCGCATGGCAGCATTTTCTTTCTGGTTAAATTATTTGTGTTAAGATGAGGCTGATGGAATTTGACAAAGGCATGGGCTATTTCAAAGCAAACACAAGGACGCTAACACAAAGAATGAACCAGAACAGAGCATGAGACTATTCAAAAATAAATAAAAATAAAAAATGGGAACTGGCTTAATGGTTTCCAAGAACAATAAAGGGGATACACATATATAACTTAAGCAAGACTGCAAGGAAGAGGGGAAACAGGTACATTTATACATGTCAATATAAATGCCAGAGGCAATGACATAACTAACAATGCATAGAGGTTAGTAATCATAAGGGGAAGCACTCATGAAGCTAACGAAAAACTAATTCACATGACTAACATATGAGCATCTTCATACATTAGAGTGTAATTTACTTCATTGGCTCCAAGTGTTCAAAACAAATCCATGCTAAATTTAAAAAAAAACTCTGCTACTTCCATCTTGTCAGATTTTATTAGGCCTTCTCTAACACACAACAGATCTGAGAGTGCACAGCTTGTGCTCATCACCTCAACCTGTGATTTCAGAAGAAAACTTGGTAATTACAACTAATTTCATTAACATTCACACATACCATCCCAGTCGCATCTCTTGATGTTGCACATGTGCTTTATATAAACAGGTGGTGGAGCAAACATGGAGCAAATGTGCTCCTTCTGTAGGGAACACTAGGTCTGATCCTAGCAAGATTTGCTGCATGAAGAGCTCACAAAGATGTGACAAACTTTAATTGAGTTGCAGCAATGTCAGTGAAAAGAAAAGATCATACCTGCTGAAAATTTAGCTAAAGTGTCCTTACTTCAGACCTGCCAAACCAGACAAAGAATAATATGTAGGGGGAGGGTAAAAACACAGTAAATAGTAAAAAATGATTAATAATAATAATAAAAACCTAAAATGATACATTTTTTAATATTGGCCTTTTTTCTCTTTTATCCAAAAAGAAAAATAACCATTTTTGACCATTTTTGGCCAAATATTTTTGGTAGCTGAAATTTCAGTGCATTCCTAATAATATAATTATCTGATGCTAACTATACACTTGTCTTATGTTAGCTAATAGTAACGTATTATTACATAAATCATTGATAGATTTTATTTAAGATAAATGAACTCAAAAGATTCTTGAGTCAGGACGATCACTAAGATCAAGATAAAAGATCACTAATGGGGGGAAGTGGGTGGAGCTTCTAGAGAGTTAATTAATATCAGAGAGTTCAAAAGACAGAGTACTCTGAAGTTGAAAAGCAGAGCTCCTATGCAAAGGCAGATCTGTTAACTCCGCAATTATAAACAGATGTTGCTTACAAATGGGATTTTCTAGCTTGAGTGAAGCTGTTATTCCTGTTATGTTCTTTTGCAGAGACACTTGTCTAAGCTGGTCACATGATATTACTGCTATTTTGCTGCTTGTGCTAACCTTTATTAGCCGAGACGAAATCCTGAATGTGAATTTTATTTCTTAAAAAACGAAAGAAAAAAGCAAAAGTCTGTAAAAAAAAAAAAAAAAAAAAAAAAGTCTGCTGCATTGCAGATCACTCTGTACTTTTTCTTTCATAAACATGTATAATGCAAACTTTGCTATAGTAATGACTTACCATGAGCTGTGCGATGATCTGAATTGAACTTCCAGATCTGCTGTTGTATTAATTCCGTCTGCCTGGCAGGCTTGCAGTAATTTACTATGATGTATCGAGTTTTGCCATTAATGTGGCCATTAAATCATGGTGCCAGGATTAGGACTGAGGAACCTGGCACCCCTCGACGAGATGTACAGTGCCGCAGAGCAGCTCGAGCACCAGAGCCAAGATGGATGGGCCGTGGTGTGGATGGATAAGATGGCCTCCGTTGGGCGGTTTGGGTTAGCCGAGGCCATCAATCAGAGTGGCAGCAGAGATCTAGGCTCAGGTGGTGTAATGATCCGGGTAGCATGTGGTCACCCTTTCTTTGGCCGCTGGGTTCGAGGGTCTGCCCACTTCACTGGACCCTGTGTTCCGTCGTTCATCACCAGAGTCATCTGCACAGAGGCAGTGGAGTTTGCAGCTTTGTGGTCATTGTCTAAAGATAACTTTGGGTTAAGTCAGACCTGATGACCTGAGGAAAGCAATTACTAAGAGTGGAGAGGCTGGAACTATTTATTGACCCAGAGTTCAGAGGGAAATTACATAGGTTGCATCAGAGTCCACTGAACAGGTGGTACATACTGTTGAACATACCACAAAAAATATTAATTTACACCAAATTATTGTGCTCTTAGTAAATGCTGCTCTGGAGTTTTCAAATTAACTGCTTTGTGTTCTTGCATGCAGTTCATGTCTTTAAGGCAGTTTATCTCTCATTTGTAAGGCATTTTTGACAGTGTTTATACATACACTAACTAGAACTATGGCCATTAGTGAACCAACAATTACACTTAAATTCATTTAATTTCATCTGTCAAAACATTTTATAAAAGCAACAAAATAATAGAATATATCCTGTGATATGTTGATATTTCATCATTATCTAAAACAGATTTTGCTACAAATTACTGTGCTTCAAAACTATGCTACAAGATTAGACTATATCGCACACATATAAAGCTACATATTCAAGTAACTAATTGTAATTTTTCAATTATTTAGCCAATTTCAAATCATTTTTTGCAAAGCTTCACTATAAAATCCACAAATAAACATACTTAACTAATAGGTTCATAATGATGAATTAATATATGCACTAAACCTTACTTTAACTTAATCCCAGGAAATTATGTAGCATATACATTAACAGCTAAGTTAGTCACATATAAATAGCAGTTGACAATGGTAATAGTTAAGTATTCATCACTTGTTAACTCATTCTGTTAATTCATACTGTAACTTTCAGTATCAGTAAAGATCATTTCCATTATAAAGGGTCTGTCTGCAGACAATGAAGGGGAACCCAATTTCTGTCAAGTTAAGACTGAACTAAATCCTAACACAGATAATATTGTAAATACAAACGAAATATACATTCATATAGTGTATATTTCATTTTTATTTCATAAATAAATTAAATATACATAAAGTGTTTTGATTTTGTTCATGTTGTCTCAAAGCTTGTTACCTGTACTCTCTTTGAGCTGCTTAGCAGAAATAATCACAATATAGGCTATTTAGACTTTCCAGGATTATCTGATATTTGTGTCCTGAATTACCAAATACCAATTTAGAACACCATATGTAAAAATTATGTTTCATCTCACAGGGAAAAAGCATTAATAATATGTATATTTCACATGTGTTAGGTGTCAGGGTTTAGTTTAGATATCATAGAAAAGGATGTGCTGGTAAGCAAAAAGGAAAACAAACCAAAACAAATGTTTTAAGTTATAATATTTTTAAAGTTATAAGAGCCTAAATAACCCAATGTTCAGGTTAACCTGCATTGTGTACAAAAAGACATTCATTAATGTAAATGATCTTTATTAATAGCAATCAATGCAAATACTTAACTATTACCATTATTAATGGATATTCATATATGACTGAGTAGGCTGTTAAGGCATGCGCTTTATTAAATCATGATACCCTAATAATTACTGCATGTATTAATTCATTATGAAAGTATTAGATAATATACTATATATATACAAATATATGCAAACGTTATATCTTAGCAAATGAAAATATCTTAAGTATAGTCAAATTTCTCTAGTATTCCCTATTATAAGATAACAATAAACCAAATATAACATTATTCAGCCTATTTTTAGACATTTTATTCATTTCAAGCTTGGAAGTCCAGAAAGGGTATGAATTATTTATTTTTTCTATGCGGTTATCTTGATATCACATTTTTCTTTTTCCTGTGATCTTGCGATAACAAAAGTTATTTTCTTGAGAACATATTTTTCTCATGATAACTTTTGTTATCGCATGATCAAGAAAAAATAAGTTACGATCTTGAGAAAAAAAAAAACTTTTGTAATCTTAAGATCACATGAAAAGAGGTTTTTTATTTTATTTTTGCCTAAACCCTCCCAGACCTAATTTGAAGAAGACAGTATATTACATCAAGCTGAGTTCTAACATATAGGAGAGTGGGAGGTGAATATTAACAAACAAAGAGGATCCAAAATTTGCTCAGAGGTTACAGAAGTTTTGCATCACATTAAAAAATGTAAAAAACAATCTTTCTACTATATCTTCCCATTTAGTATTTGGGAAAGTATCTTCTAGAACTGGCTTGTAACTCACTCACTCACTGCATGGGAATATTTGCGTATATCCTTTGGAACAGGGGCAACTTTACAATCCAAAGTAAAAGCAGAAATGGGGATGAATTCTCATAATTATGGTAATAAAAGGAATGCTAACATCATAGTAAAGTTAGTGAAATGATGAAGAGTCAGTAAAGCAGATTTTACACTAGACATGGTAAATGCATCAACAGCAGTTCTGTGCCCAATAAGCTTTACTGTTAATCAGTGTAGCCTTTTACACTGAGTGCATGGTTGATGCACACACAAACCATTTTTTTGCCAGTCAGCCTACAACACATGTCTTTGGACTGGGGGAGGAAACCGGAGGAAACGCCCGAAGCAGGGGGAGAACATGCAAACTCCGCACACACGGGGAGGAGGTGGGATTCAAACCCCCAACCCCGGAGGTGCAAGGCAAATATGCTAACCACTGAGCCACAGTGCCCCCACACAAAAGTCTTGTTGCTGTAAAAAAAATTTCTTCATTTTGTCTTCAGTATATGTAAACTTCAGCACTAAACTGTATTTATTATATAAATAACACTGCACTGTTATAATGATTTGATTTATTGATAATGAAGAGGACATCTTCAGATAAGGCATACTGAAAAGATGTGCTATTAAATTTAAAATACTGGTGACAGGTCAGTGGAAAGGCAAACCTTAGTCATATAATAATATTGATTTAATGGTTATTCTTTCTAAATAGAAAGTTGCCCTTTTCCATTTGCAAGTTATAGCAAGGTTTGCACCATTTATGCAGCGATTCCCAGGAAAAGAAAAATCTGGCATTTGAAGCTAAGCAATTACCTGATCTGCCCTTTAACTGAGATGCAGTGTGTTGTAGATGCTTTTCAAACAGAAAGATGCAGAGAGAGACTACTAATAGAAATAGCACTCAGGGAGTGTGTGTGTGCGTGTGTGTGTGAGTGAGAGAGAGAGAGAGAGAGAGAGAGAGAGAGAGAGAGATGCTTGCAAGACAGATCATTTTGTCTAATGGGAATGTTTAATGGGTCTCTCCATCATTTACTCTTTATATGGCCTTCGTCCTCAGCAGTTTGAGAGACTACTTCTCCTTCCTCATTAAAGGACAGATTTTATGATGCGTCATATTCTTTATGTTCAGCACACAAACATATTATGGCGCAGAAAAAGATGTCCTTGGAGATAAGTTAGGATGGAAGCATCGCAGATCCGTTCACTTGAACGAGGCTAGACTAAGGTCTTGAAGTTCATAGATGTTTTTCTATGACAAAGAAAAGTTTCTCCTGAATCAATTCCTATTCATGGCAACACAAGAAGGAGAAAAAAAATCTTACTTCATGCCTGTGTACTGAAAATGAAATGTCACAGCCAAGAGGGAATGATTCTTTCTTGCTAGGAAAGTGGTTACAGGTGCCATCCCTTGTCTTCCTATTAACTTTTCAGGTGTTTGTGGAGGTCTGGCATTTTAAAGGATAATTTGAAATGTACTGTGCAGTCCCAGAAGTAAATGACTAGGCAAAGCAATTCTGCTTTGAGCAACAGTCAGTTTAATCAGCTTTCAGTTTAAAGAGATTCCGCATTAATTGACTTGCAGTAATAGGCTGATTTATCACTAGCTAGACTGTTTTCTCTCTGTGTGCTCAGTTTGATGATGATTTTGCACAGTTTGATGATGGAAACCTAAGGAACTCTTCGCTTTTCATTTGCTGCATACAGCCAGTAAAAATACAGATATGAAGGCATTCTTGCTGTCCCCTAATCAGCACGTAAACAGGAGAGGAGCTCTCGACTGCCGTGAATAATTCTAGTCCTGAGTGTGGAAGATGGGAGATTTGGATGAATTCCCAATTTATTGGGAACTGGACCCCCAATTTATTAATTCCTCACTATTATGCTTTTTGCATTGTATAATTGCTGAAGAATATGATAAATATGAATAACTGAACAATGAACTGGGGTTTATGAGAGTTAAGGGTTAATATAAATCTTGTTTGAATCTGTTTTAAGACACATTTCTTATATAAGAGTGACGTAACTCATAAGACATCCCACTGAGCTTTTAAACATCTGCCCTTTAAAAGACATCTTTGTCTGATGTTTAAAAGACGTCCATTCAATAGCCAGAATGAACGATTTTATGATGTCTTTTCTCTGAGACATCTCCTAAATATCCACTACTGACATAAATAAGACATATTTACAAAGATGAAAATGAGTCTTTAGAGCATCATTACTGACGTAACGACAAAGGCAGACTTATTTCAGACATCCTTGTTATAATACAGTTTAATTAACTTAACATTTTAAATGAAATATAATGGTAATTTACAGCAGAAGAAGCACAATTCCACACACTTACCTCATTTTAAACTAGTTTTATTTAACATAATTAATCCATTCTTATTTTCACCCTCTCTCTAGTGCACTGACTGAATTCACTGCAGCGTCTGTAGCATCTGCATGACATTCATTTCATGAGTGCCCAGCATTTTGATAGTGCTAACCTGACTGCGTTTAAAAAAATAGCCAGCTAGGTCATACTCAAAATGACATAGCTATCATTTTTACACTCCAGCAAAACTTACTTGTGAATAAATATTATATTTGCTCACCATAGCCTGAAAAATGTTGGCGTTTTTAAAACTTTTCAATAACCTATATTTAATTGAAAAGTTAGTTTAGCTAACTAAGTATGTAACTAGCTGAGCTAGCTAGCCTATTGATGACCAATCAGTTCATTTGGTTAAGTGGTAAATAATTAGCTTTATAACTTTCTTATCACATTAATAAATGCCATATATCCCAAGTTACAAAAAACTGAAAATAAAGCAAATTTTATCTTACAATTCCTTCAAGCATGATTGTCCACACAAACTGCCTTTCACTATATCAGGTGCTGTGCTGTAGATATGTATATCTCATTCCTTAAGTTATGTTGGAATGTAACTAGCTATGACGCAGTAACAACTAACATTATTGACAGTTGCAGCCAAACATGAAATAAGAACAATTAATCATCATCATAATGATAATACTACTACTACTACTACTAATAATAATAATAAAAGCCTGTTGTAGGATGTTCTAGAGGTTTGTGAGGTTGAGTTGCTTGGACAGATCTCACTCAAACTTTCTGATCCAATTCCTCCCACAGAATCACACTTGGGTTAAGGTCAGTGACTAGACAGTCAGACCATTTCATCACAGACAGCACTTCCTCCAGATTATATCTCTTGCATAGCTTCAAGGTGTGTTTCTGGTGATTTGAAAATGAAGCATTACTCTGAAAATGAAAAACAAGCAAAATATGCAATGTATTTGCAAACTATGACAGGTAGTGTACGCATGATATGATATAATATGCTGATATGGTGATATGCATTTCAAACTGCCCAGATATTCTAATATACATTTAAACAGCAAAAAGCCTTTATATAGTATTATATTAAAATGGAAACAGATATCTGAAGAATCTGTAAGAATCTTCCAGGTCTTATTGCTAACACATTTCTGTTAAATCTATGCCTTCAAGCCCTCAAACTATTTTACATCCACAAATAATCCACAACTCAAAGGGAATACAAGGTAAGGTAATGTTTCTTTGGCTGAGGTATCAAATATCTTGGAAATAAAGCTTTATTCATATGGATGGCATGGATTTTAGGTTTTGGTACCTAAAC
Organism: Pangasianodon hypophthalmus; assembly: GCF_027358585.1. NCBI lineage: Eukaryota > Metazoa > Chordata > Actinopteri > Siluriformes > Pangasiidae > Pangasianodon > Pangasianodon hypophthalmus. The sequence goes on along the minus strand of NC_069723.1, from coordinate 15,036,444 downwards.
TATGTAAAGACTAAAACACAATGGGGCATGCTGTTATAGGAAAATAATCAGTGTTGTGATTTCCTGACCGTTCAGTGCTGAAGGTTACTGACAGATCTAATGAGAGTTACTATTACCACCCAAAAGTTGATCATTTTCCTATAACAGCAATTCAGGAAGTAACATTTAGAAGCTGTGGAAGGTCTGGCAGAAAAGTTAGTTTCTGTTATCACTTATGTTATAGCAGCTATAAACAGTAATTTTCCCATCAGCCTCTCTAGATTTCTCTCTTTTGAGATAATATTACCAAAAAAAACAAAACAAAACACAGCTTGACATGTTATCCAGAAACTAGAATGCACAAAGTGCTCTGAATTACAGCCAGAAATATTGTCAGAGCTGCCATCATAGAGAATTAATCAACACTTTCTGACCAATCAGATTCAAGAATTCAGCAGTGCTGTGGTATAAATTTCCCCAAATCCTGTTTTTTTCCATGATAGATTCAATGAACATCAAATTAATATTTGTCATTCTGCCTAAAATACTCAAATGCACGTGTACTTTCTAAGCAACCGTGGAAGAGATGAAATGTGGAATGAAATGTAGAAGAAAGAACAGAAAGTGCTGGTGGCTTTAGTTCCAAGGAAGCTGTTACACACTTTTTCTTTTTTTTTTTAAGTGAAACATGAGCCATGGACCAACAATAGGTACAAAACATGGGAATACTGTTTGGAATGATAAGAAATACAGAAATAAACTTTGGCCAAGGACAATAATTACCTGCCCAGCAGAAGTAAAGCTAGCTCCATATTGCTTTAGCCGCCTTAGTTCTCTCCAGTAATGAAAAATCAGTGCAACCGACTTCCAAACTAAATGCATCCCAGTGCATTCAAAATATTCAGGAAATCATGGATTATCACTATAGATAATCAAGTCCAAAGCATTGCAAAAACCCTACAAGTGGTGTAAAAATAAGTATATTGGACAATGATTACTCACTATTTATCTCTTCACTTAGAGCATCAAGTGTCTGAAAAATATGATTACTCACTAACACCTTTTGTCCTCTTGCAATTCTCTGGAAATGTTAATTTCCATGTAATGGCTAGTACATGGTAAAAAGATATTTTTATACTATGCTACCTTTTTGATAATTTAAACTGGATGCCTGTGTCTATTTGTCTTTTTTAAGTTTTCTTTTTATGCTTGTTGCAATTTTACAGCACATTGTTTTAAAATTTAATTCCTTACTTACCTACAAAATACATTACACATGGAAAATATTGTTACAGAAGGAAAATATTAAAGAAGTTCATGCTTTATCAACTAAAAATTGAATCAAAGGGAGTAATACTTTCAGGGCACATTAGGCAACTCTTATACTGTATGTGCAATGGAAGGAATATTCTATCACATTTGGTCCTTTTTTCATAGCAGTACTATGTAACGTCATTATAAGAATGAAAGTCACACAGTGCAAATTTAAGTGACATTTTATGATTTATTAATATCATTTAACATTATTTCACTGATGTAAGGTTTCGTAGGCATGTCATTGTTTTGGCTGTACACTGTACAATGGATACCAATTTACTTGTATAGCTTTGGTTTCTTTAAAATTAGCTTTAAAATTCCACAAAGGTGCCTAAAGTCATAATTCTGTTTTTTCCCATATGTTCATATTTTATAGTTCTCCTATTTCATGCAGAGCCTATTGAACACAAGTCTCTTATTTTCTTTGGGTAAACAGTGGAAAATGATTCATCTGTACCAATGGTTATGGAGGCATGCAATTTCTGATTAAAAACATAAATTCAATTTCCAAGGTAAACGACTTATGGTGTGTAAGTTTATTGCTTTTCTTCAGATGAAAGAAAAGCTTAATTAGAATTTTTACGTAAAGAAGACATTGGCCTTACCTACTACCTGAACCAACTGACCATGAGCAACAACAAAGCAGCATCTTGCGTTGCTAGTTTGTTCCAATAATCTGTTTTGTACAGTCATGTTAATTTTCAGTTATGTGAGAAAGAGCTCCATGTATCCATCACATACACACACCCTGCATTGACATTCTCAGTTGTTCTTCTGTTTTTCCTTTTCCATAACCCACTAATGCAAGAACATCACATTCATTCAGTATGTGCTTCTGACCCTATATACTGATGTCCTTTCTGATGTCTTTCTAAATGCAGATATCACTTTAGTCACTGTTCTTATTGAAACAGTTGAGCATCTTTGTGATTGAATCTCCTCCTCCTCTTTCAAAGTCACTTAGATCTTTTTGCCTTAGTATTTTATACCTGCCAGAAAGCATGGTAAGATGTTAATTGTTTAATTGAAACATGCAATAAACCTGTTAAATTTGTGACATGTGTGTGTAAACAGATAGATGACAAAAGAAAATCCTGAATAATAATTGATTTGAAAAATTGATTAATTTGTTTATAAATAAATAAATAAATTATATAATATGTAGTTTTAAGCTTTCTGTGATAGAGGACACACTGAATGATACCTGATCTTAAAATGATATGCACTATAAAATACATTAAGTGTAATTAATCTTAATATTCCCTTCCACATCTATTCATGAAACGAATGGTAAATTGAATGGACGAAACCTGTTCCAGCATGGCAATCCCCCTGTGCACAAAGCAAGCTCCATAAAGACATGGTTTGCCAAGATTAGAGTGGAAGAACTCGAATGGCCTGCACAAAGCCCTGACCTCAACCCCACTGAGCACCTTTGGGATGAATTAGAACACTGACAGTGCGCCTGACCTCAGAAGTTCCCTCATAATGCAAATAGACACAAAACACAAAACAAAACACAAGTTGGAAAACTAGGGCAAAATACAGAAACACTGAAAAATAGCTTACACCTTCACATTGTAAGACTTCACCTAAATATCCAGCTACATAAAGATGTCTTCCATGTTGTTCATAAACACACCAAAATTTGTAATTGTTGACAATCTGCTGTGGAAATAATGCACTTTGGGATGCGCTATTATAGGAAATCACCTACCCCTACCACCCCGTGGTTGATTATTTTCCAATAACGTTATGCCCCATTGTGTTTTATTATTTATGTATCAATTGGTTTCACCTCGTAGGGCTTCAGAAACACTTTTGTCCAAGATGTTTTTCTCTGGAGGCTTGTGCTGCACTGTAATTGTTACTGTTTTACACACACACACACACACACACACACACACTTAAACCAGGACCATGATTCTGTAACCATAATAGTCATATTTACAGAACCTTCTTTGCTCTGTGATAGCTCAGCACGATGAGAGTGAGGTTCTTCACAGAGAGAACTGGTGAGTATAAAACCTCTCCAACTGGAAGGTGGGCATTACACTGAAAAAGCAAGCGGCTGTAACAGACTGCCATAGATGGCACTGTTGCACTGCTGACATTCTGACAGAAACAGAGTGTGGTAATATCACAGATGCAGCCTGTGGACAGAACAGTTGATGGACATTGTTGAAATCCTTCCCCTAACATGCATGAACTGGATGTTAAACCATTTAATCCTCAAAGGAACAATTGTCTTTGTAACTTCTGATACACACTCACTTTTCCGAGCAGCTTTCTTTGAAATAAACAAATCGGGTGTCGTTTGGAAAAGTGAGGAGGCTGTTTTTCAGTACTTGTCGCTCTGGTAGTTGGTACTCTGTCTTCATTTCCTCTCGAGTTAGGTGGACCAGGTTCCATTTTGGCTTCTGGTTTGCTGTGAATTATACATACAAATGGAAAGCGTCACTCATCCTGACAAGCCTATTTTCTGCCTTGTCATTCTGAACAGGAGAGCTAAGAGCGGTTATATAGCCTTCATTACATAACCTACATAAGTGTAAGGTTGGAATTTGAATTGCATATGCTTCCTTCTAGCTTGGTTGTTTTGAAGGGTTTGAAATGAGATGTAGAAGAAAGAAAATTCTGGTGTAAGTTTTTATTCTTCTCCTGAACTCTAAGGTGGCCCTTGTGGACAAATACTTTGCCAAGATCATTATGCTTTGGCTTGAAGCAAGAAAAAACCTCTATGAATTTTATGACTGTGTGTTGCTTGTCTTATGTTACTTTCAAAAGCTAGACGTAAATTTAAGGGGGAAAAACAGAAAGAAAATTCCAAAAAGGAAACAATATCAGAATATAAGTACTTAGCAATTATTCAGATTTGTACCAAGTTGTTGATGAAGTTGTGATGTTCCACAACATTAAATGTAACGTGTCATTCATTATTAAATTCAAAACTGCAATTGTCAAATTGGCAAACTGACATTGGCAAATTGCTGTATATGGAAGGGTGTATTATTTTCCTGTAATAGCATGCCCTGCTGTTTTGTCTGCTTACTTACATTATTTTCATATATATTGCACTATATATTGCACAGTACTGAATATTGTGTACTCCTAGGCTAATTAGTATAATTGCAGCTACAATGAGTCCAAAAAGTGTTTAAATCTAGCACAGAAATAACCCCTTTGGGCATCACTGAATGACAACAGTAATCCCATGCCCACTGCTAACACTAAGCATTGGCATTTGAAAAGACAATTGAAGATTTAAATATCTTTCAACTGTGAAAGCATAACAAATATCTGCTCACAGGACTCTGGTCCTTTTGATAGAACAACTTGTCTTCTATATCATTTGTGTACACTGCTTTTTTTTGTGTAACCCCCCCACAGTCAGATCCTCATATCAGCTGCCTGTAAAATGAGGGTGTGATAATAATGTCCTTTTAAACGTGTCAGACAAGATGGTGGTGTTGCAGCCTGTTGTTTCTTGGCCTTCAGCCCACTCCCATTCTGTTTATCATGAACATTGAGCCGTATTAATTTGCATTTTAATCTGCTTGTTTACGTTAATGCCCCTTTCATTTGCCACCCCTCAAGATGGCTCAAGGCGGTTTATAAAACAAACGTGATCTCTGAGCAGTGGAGCCGCCAGAAGATTTTTAGTTTATAAGTTAAGTTTTTAGGTTTAAATTTATAAATTAAAAAAATTATATCTGGAATTTATATATTTCTGTAAAGCTGCTTTGTGACAATGTATATAGCAACTATAAAAAGAACTATAAAAAATAAAATTGAACTGAATTGAATTGAAATAAGTGGCGTGCCCAGACGGGGCCAGGGGAAATTTTGATGTGGCACATTACACGTGTATCATATCTGGAATTCAAAACTGTATTGAAAATGGCTGCACAAAAGATCTAATTGTATTCACAAGATTCAAAGTAACCCTTACTTAGCCTACGTGAGTAAGTGTGGATATGTATGCATATATACGTACATACTGGAATCTATATATGTGTGTGTATTGAAGTATAACGTATATTTGAGTTTTAGATTTTTATACTGTTTTTATGTATGTTTGCTTTGTTGTTTTGTTTTAGGTTGTTGTGTTGATGTCCTATTTTATACTGTATGGTGAAGCTAAAGACAAATTTCCATAAATAAAAGTAACTAATTAACTAACTAACTAACTAACTAACTACTTAATATAAAGCTAAAGTGATTCTAAAGTGAAATAAATTTATTATTATTATTATTATTATTATTATTATTATTATTTACTAATTATTAAATGTATATTCAACTCAAATATTTCAACTCAGTCTCAATGGCATGTTTGTCTTTAGATTGAAAAGACAATATTTAAAAATGAGGGACTCATCATGTAGCAGCAAATTGTATAGTGAAGAGTGTAGAGGGAAAAATACATTTAAACTAAACTTGCTGAAGTTATACCAAAGAACATAATATAACAGCATTTTAATATAATAGCATATCTTGAGAACTATAGATTGACACCTGAGGTACCTTTTAAAACATATACTCTATTTTTCAACCATAACATACCTTTTCTTTTGCTTCATAATACAAAACTTGAGTATAACATATAATGTCATGAAATTTATTATGAATAATAATATCTTTCATGAATTTTTCATGAATTTGCCATATTTTGATTGATGTACACATAATTATATAATCACAAAACGAACTGGCTGACTCTCAGGATTATGATTATGCAAGCCATTACTCTCTAAAATTAATGAACGTGAAGTGCTTCTTTAGCAATGTGCTGGTTGCTAAAGCTTCACAACTGTTAAAATAGAGAGAACTAGAAAAGTATAAGACAGAAGGGTTAGGAGATAAGGAAGATGGTTTTGTTTTTATTTTCCCCCTATGCTGTTGCTAGAGTGTGCCATGGCATTGGGTTTGCTAGCTTGTTGCAAGCTGTAGCTAGTGTTGTGATCATATTGATCATTAAAACCAGACGGTCTCCTGTGAAATACAGTCTTGAATACAGTCTATTGCTTTTCTCTGATATTCCAGTACCAACCAAATCTAACCCACAGCCCTGAGTTCTCCTGTTAGCCTGTAACTAAACTACAGATATAAAGCTGATTCTACATATAGCCATTAGTTATTATGTACCTTATAACTGATCAAAATACTAATTACAAAATAATAAAATGACAAAAGATTCGCAAAAGAGACAGAATGTCATGGACCAGATCTTACATGCTGTATCCCTAGAAGGTACAAGAAACAGCAGTCTTCCAGTTATGGTGCACATTAGTCACATGGGGAATTTTCTCCATGAGGCCAGGGAAAATTAAATAAAAACTCAGTGTATTACCACCTCAGCAAATCTAATTGCTCCATATTATTGGACCCCCTGTTTCTTTGACAGACAGCTCAGCCTGGCATTCTTAATGACCCAGTGAGGGTGGACACCTCAAGTGTCTTAGTTCAGCCATGCCATATTCATCATCTCTGCTGCAGTCCACAGTAATAAACATGCAAGAGTAAAAGAGTTTAGTGCTGACAATAAGCAGAAGTCTTTGAAAGTGATATTCCACTTGTTGTTTTAGGTATTTGCAAAGTGGAATTTCAGCTTTGTAATTATGTTTTTAAGGATTTAAGCTGAAATTCAATGCAAGTGCTGAAGTGCATATTAAAGGAGCAGTTCGTAATTTATAGAGCCCTCTGCTGCCTGCGAGGCAAACTGCAATTGCAATGAAAACACAAGCCATGCACTTAACCTTCACCTTACCATCTCTTGAAATTAACCATGCCTCTGCTTCAGCTAAAACAGAGGTAATTTCCAGGCTGGAAAAATGTCAACAAAAGACTGAAACAAACAAGGAAACTAGTGAGATCTTTTTGCTTAACACAATGTTTCTAAAGTATCTTTAAAAACTGGATGATTATTATGAGCCTTGAAACCAGGGCTGAGAAACAGAATAGAAAATCAATTGGTTTGCTCTGAGCAGAACCAATACTTTTTCATTTCATTTCTTGTGTTTCAACCACAAGAAAATTGTTAATTCTCTTCCTTTTACAGAGGCTGTGTGTAGAATTAATATAATATAGCAGTTTTAGAAAGCTGGCCAGCAGCTGTATTTGTATTGATAAGGATATGTCCACACACAAGTTTATTGAATTTTACTGTGCTCCAACATATTGCTATGAAATAGCCCATAATCATTTACCAGAAGTTGTTCTTATCAAAAAAAAAAGTCCAAATGCAATGTTATATATTGTCAATAGAATTAGCAAACTTTCTGTTTAACAATGCATAGACATGCTAGCTGGCTAAATGCCCGGCTCTAATCTGGGTTAGCTGAGCTGTGTTTCTCTGATTCTCGTGAATACAGCCCAACAACAAACAGGCCTGGTTATCTGTCCAATGCATACTTTAACATAGTGAGGTTTGACATTGAGAACACATTTGTGGTAAGTTTTTTCTTTTAACCTTGATAGAATGATAACCTGTGCTACACAGCACGTATAAAATGATAAATTGAATAAAATCATGCTAAATGTGATTTTGATCTGTGTAGAAGTATTTAGAGATAAGACTATAATAATAAGCTAGTAGGCTACACAGAACAAAAAATATTTTAATAATAAGTTTTAATAACAATATGAATAGGAATAATAGAATAACAACAGAGCTAATAGAAATAATAGAATAACAGAGAAGAACATTTCTGTTCCGAAAAACAGTTAAGGATGTTTACGTCTTCAGTTGTGTTTTTGTCTTTAGCAAAATGCTATTCATAGCCTTCATCTCATGCAGGGTGTATTCCTGGCTCACACCCAGTGGTTACTAAAGATTAATAATAAATAAAATAAAAATACCATTCAATTCCAGTCTTTGTCTTTATTCCTCAGATCAGTTTGGAGCCCTACTTGAAAAATTACAGGGCAGCTTCAATTTAAAATGCAGTACAGCCCAGAGCAATGCAGCAGTTCAAGGCTAGCAGGTACGATCCTTAAATTCAACTTAATAGCAATAAAATTCTTCTCTTTGATCCTATCAGTATTAAAGCATATACAGCATTCAGTATAACTGAAACTGTTTAAGGAATTAATAGATAAACCACTTTCAGCAGCAGTCATGTCATCATCATGTAGTCAGTTCCAATGTTGTAACTAATGACATGAGCTACACTTTCATGTTTAGCCAGGTTAGAATATTTAGTCATATATATATGTACACTGTAGAAAAATTACAGTACAGTTCTGTTACAAATTTACAGTAAACACCTGTCAACATACTGTATTTACAGTAAAGTACTGTAATATCTTACATAGTATAAAATAACACATAATCCAGTACATTTGCTCTTAGATAAAGTGACTTATATTTGAGTCACGATGCAACTGAGCTGAAGGTTAAGGGTCATGCTCAAGGACCAAATCATGGCAGTTTGGCAGTGCTGGAATTGAAAACACAGCCTTCTGCTTTGTAACTCCAAGTCTTAACCACTGCCACTGCAACTAGCTCAACTAACATGCATTGATTCAATGCAATCTTTTAGTGCGAGTTAATGCAGTGGTAGCAGTGGTTGCATCAATGTAAGCTAGTTGTTTTAGTTGTTGTGGTTCAGTGGTTAAGGCTTTGACTTACAGATTAGAAGGTCTGGCTTCAAATCCCAGCTGCTATGCTTAGGTCCTTGAGCAAGACCCTTAACCTTCAGCTCAGTGGTATCTTGCATCAATTGTAAGTCACTTTTTTTCAAAAGTGTCAGCCAAATGAGCAAATGTACTGCATTTTGTGTTATTTTATACTATGTAAGATATTACAGTGCTTTACTTTATTTTTTTTTACAGTACTTTATTGGTAACCCTGTTGTAAATTACTGTAAAATATACAGTAAATTTTTATATGTACATATTAAATATAGCATATTGTGTAGTGATAGATGTTGAAATGATTTTAGACAGACTATTCTGAGGGTACTTATTGCACACTCATGCTCGCTTTGGGATTTTATTCTGTAGTGTTTCTGGCTGGCCAGAGGCCTAACTCTGTTCCCTTTCTCCCATCTCAGGATGGGAGTGTGGGTGATTAGAGGGAAAGTTGGAGAAAAAGATCTGTGAGGACTGCTAGTTTTGAAGGCTCTTGTCTTTCCATCGGGCCTCATTAGGACTGGAGAAATCTTTGGCAGAAATCGGACAGCCTTCAGCCTTCATGCCTCCATCCAAGTAATAAAAGTGGTGAGAGGCTTCAGAAGAATTTGCGTAGCTCCAGCTGGGTTGCCAGTACAACAGGTACTATCAGGTGAGAAGAATGATTAAAGTGACTCTTTTTCAATGTGAAGTTCTTCTGACTACAGAGTGTTGACGCTCTCCAACAAGGCAATGGATCATTAAGGCAATGAAGACTGGAGAATAAAGCTACAGTGACCACAACTAGCAATTATAATTAATGCTGTGACTATTTCACTGTTCTAGTCTCACAGTTTCAGTGTGCTTATAAACAGCTTGTTTACATAACACTTTACTTATGGGTAGTATTCATTGGCTGCATGACATCTGCATAAACTTTATGGCAACTGACATAAACCTACATAAATATTTATAAAGACTTATTACACACAGTCAGAAAATGTATCAAACATTCGCTTTAATGCTCTGTATGCCACATTCTTCACCAGTGTAATATAACCAAGCCCACCTCTACCAGTATGCTATTTGAATAAGATCAATATGTAATACATATTTTGATCTCTTTTTTAAACATATTCAGCGTAGCCCACTGTTTGCATTTCAAAAATACCTGCACATTTTCAAAACTTGGGTATTCAAATTGCAGAGTGGTAGCGGTGGGCACGGTTAAATTACATGTGGTGTTGTATGCGAACATTTTGTTTCTGTGAGACTGGGTTTCATCTTTTCTGATATCAAGTTCAGCCAGTTCAGGTGACAGATGTTTCTTAAAATAATATTGCGTTATAACGTTTTTTGGGTTGGCCTTTGTTAGAATATCATGATAGATGACTGAAGTTCAAGGTACCTAGGCATCTCAGAACATTTAATCACATAATATAATGTCATAATATTACAATGTAATGATCACTGTCAAATCCTTCCCTATGTTACAGTGTTATGCAGCAGGTTTTCATGTTGAAGTCATTACCACCAAGTGCCAAGTACAGGAGGCACTGCAGTAAATCTTTTGGAAGTTAAACCTTTGTTAAATTTTCCAATTAACTTCACTTGGCAAGCTCACAGGTCATATCATCACCAATACATGACTCTGCCTTCAAGAAGTGCACTGAGCTTCAGTTGTCATGACATTTTGACATTTTATTGCTAGTCAGCCCAGAACCTTAATGTCAAAAATAATCTATGTCTCTTGACACAGGTGACATATCAAATTCAAATTAACATAAAAGGACAAACAAAAAAAGTCTCTATGCCAGCTAAAAACACCTTTATACATGTTTGTGTAGGTTTATGTAGACCTATAAACACAATATTAGATTAAAGTGTTACAAGGTTTTCTACAGTGTTTCCTTAATTAATAAGCAGTGAACATTGGATTCAGATACCTGCATGGTCCTTGTTGGTAAATTATGGCCAGAGATCCTCACTCAGGGTGCTTTGCTCCTGTTTCTACCCTTGTGTTATATTTCTGTCAAATAAGCTTAAAGATACCCAAATCACAATATGAATTACAGTTATCATAGTTGGCTTATCAGCTATATTTGTAATTCACTTACTGATACAATTACAAGTAGGTCAAATTGCAGTCTACATTTTTCTTTTTCTTTTTTTTAATACCAGAACCTGAAAATTCAACACATTTATTTTCAGAGTTCTTAAAATGATCCGTTTCAGGAGTTTTCAAAGGTGTCTCTTCCACCCACTGGGAGAGTGCAAGACAAAGGAAAGCCAGTAAATGAAGAAAACAAATAGAGAGGTGCCAAACAAATACCACCAAACAGGAAAAGAAAATGAGGAGAAAAGTTAACAGCTATGTGGTGATAACAAGATGTTTTTCATTATTCTATTTATAAAATCTGAATGCTAGACTTTATTTTGGTTTCCACTACACTTTTTAATCCACGCTTAGTCATTATCTGGATTGCACTGCATGAGTAGATACATTTACACTGTATTCTTTAATGCATCTGTAAAATCATCTGGGAAATTTTTGAAAATATTCAGTTATCAGCTTTATGATAACTGAGGAAATACCAAGGAGATTTTGCAGAAATGTTTTTTTCTGTAATGAGGGCTTATTTTTATAAATGTGCCAATGAGTGCATTTCTTTCTTTCTTTCTTTCTTTCTTTCTTACAACAAATGCCTTGAATTAGAATACTATCTGAGGTGAAACTTTCTAAAGTGACATGATAACGTGATAGAAAATTTACTGTAATATTTAACTATGAATTAACGCAAAAACTTGGAGGTGAAATGTTCTGATCTCTTTCTTATTAACAGTTTTTAGCCCAGCTGTTTCTGCTTTGATAATTATGTTCCTTTTTTTCTAAGCCTTTGATTTTCTTTTAATTAAAGTTCACCTCCTTGCAACAATAAGCTTATTTTATAAAAAAAAAATAATTATGATTAACATATATATTAACACATCAAAGCTTATAAAATACAATCGAAAATTGCTTGAATACACTCATGGCTCCAATTTACCTGAGAAAAATAGCCAGGGTTACTCATTTTATATCTGCAATATGGATTAGGTGAGCTAATAAGGTTTATATGACTTATTCCAGTAGGTGTCAGTTGACACAAAGACTGCTCATCAATTTTAATATCAAGCTGATGTAACAATTGTGTTAAGTAATGGATTTTTGTTGAAATAAGGCTATGTAATAACACTTCCGTGATGACTTCTGGTAGAAGAATATCAGGACAATTGATTTTGTAGCTCAGTGAACTTCTGGTTTGTCAGAGTCATATAATAGTGGTGATGTGTAAGCTTGCCAATTGAGGTTAATTAGAAAACTGAACAAAGGCTTCCATTAGGTGATGCTTCCATAAAATGCTCCTGAGCTTGGCTCTTGGTGCTAATAACAATGACATGAGAAACTGCTGTATAACACAGTTAAATAGCAAAGGCTTTTAAAGCTGTGACAGCCTGTACAGTGTTATGTCTATTTCCTCTTCCCATGAGTTAATGTGAGTTTTTTATGAGGTAATACAATAACACCATAATGACAGATAGAGTATGTAGCATTAAGCTACATAACCTAAAAGTCTGCTATTCAACCAGAAGGCTGGTAATATATACCTGTTATTAAATAACCTAAATGACCTACTCTTTAATATAATTTGTTTTTGATGTCATATTAGTACACACTGATAATCAGAGGGTGCCGATGTGTATAGGTCATCGCTACTCACAATTTCTAAATCATTCTCCACATTCCATTTGTTTTTCATATGTAAAAGAAAAGCACTGTTAAATATCATAAATGTGTTTACATTTACAATCTTTTTCAAAAATGATCTTTAATGGGTCTTTTATCTTGATGACCAGGATTTTACTTTTTATAATACTCTCTCTACAAAGGCTTATGTGTGTGTGGGTGTCATGTATAAACTACATTTAGGTAAAATGTTAGTGGAAGTTTAAGAGGACAATTGGATGGAATAGACGTTTGTCCATCTTGGTGTCATTGGTTAGTTGTGAATATTTTAGCAATGTGGTGGTAAATTACATTTCAGTGAAGCTGTAATAATGTAATATGACAAAATGTAATATTTTAGATAATGGCATGAATGCTCACAATACACAGTGTGTATGGTGTCTTCTTGATATTTAATGTTTGCATGAATAATATTGGTTGGCTTGATTTTAGTGTTGTATCTAAGAACATTTCTTGAAGTAAGCTGTTGTTCTGAGTACTGATTCTGATTACTATGCACACTCTTTGCATGATTAAATCACCTGAATGAATGTTCTATGATAAATGTACAGCATAGACCTTAATTAAACTCAGCAAAATCTACTTTTATTAATGGAAATTCCAATGAGGTGGGAGGGAGGGAGAGAGAGAGAGAGTGAGAGTCAAAAGTTAATGAAATGAGGAATGACTGAAGGCATCAATCCCAGGAAGAAAACCAATGCCAAGTCCCCGTGCCTAGCCCATCATTCATTTCCTATAACAACCAATTTAGCTGATGAACAAACAACAGGCCCTGACAGCCATTTTGCATTGCTATAGATTTCATTTTGGATGAAATGATCAAAGCTCACACCTCTGTAGCTTTTACTGTTATTGATGCTCAATCTGCCAAAAGCGGCGGACTTCTGATAATCAGACAGGATTTATCTGTGTTTAACGCTGGACATACAAAGCGTTTAGGTTAATTACTTGCCAATTAATTTATAATGAAAAAAAGACACAAATAACAAGCTGCTATCTCTGGTTCAAATAACAGAGAAGAATCTACTGCCACTTTAATGTGATATAATTGGATTTACAGATAACACGATTGTGAGTGGAAACAGTATTATGAATTCCTTTTCTTGATTTGGGCAAACCTTGCCTTGGGCAACTGACTTTCAAAAACATGTTCTCTATGGGCAGGGGGGTGTTTGTAAGTATGCAGATACAATAGAAAGACTATCCAGAACTGCAGTCAGCAAACACATAGTAAAATATTTATGTGTGATTTATTTTGTGCTTGCAAAGGTAGGTGCCCTATTTACATATAATGAAAGTCAAATAATAAGAATTCATTAATACAGTGAATATGTGTTCCTGCAGGAGGTCAAACATGCTGCTAAATATTAGAGTGGATAAGAACCCTATGCAAAAGCATTTCCCTTGACATATAACCTGAGCCATCAGGGAGCAAGTTTGCATTCATCACAAGTTTAGTTTTTATTGCCTTTGTGTTGGAAAGGTAGGATGATCTCAGGGGTCTCACTTCAGACAAAAACTTAGGCAAAAATGCAAGCTTTCTTGCATTTATTCAGTTGGGGTTTTGCTGCAGCAAATTTCAGAAAACAAAACCTGGTGCAATGTGTAAAGATAGAACATATGTAAAAATGTATTGAATGGATTGTACTGCTCCAGAGAACCAGTGGTTTGAGGCACTAGTGCTTTTCCAGGAGAATTTTTTCGCCTACATTCAAGAGGGGAAGAGGTCAATGTGATAAAAGCTCACTGTAGTGCATACGAAGATGGTGCAGTGGGTAGCCATGCCACTTCACAACTTCAGGGTTCCTGGTTCGATCCTGCGCTTGGGTTACTGAGCTGTGTGTGGAGTTTTGCATGATCTCTCTGTGCCCATGTGGGTTTCCTCTGGATTCTCCAGTTTCTTCCCACTGTAGATTGGCCCCAAGTGTGAAAGAGTGTGGGAACATGTGTGTGTGTGTGAAAGAATGGTCTCCCATTTAAGATGTATTCCGGCCTCATGCCCATTGTTCCTGGGATAGATTCCAGATCCACAACGGCCCTGGCCAGGAAAAAGTGGTTACTGAAGATGACTGAATGCAGTCCATGCAGTAATGCTGTGTTGATTTTCATCGACAGGTAAATGATGATAGTTTAAGTCTTGGTCCTTTTTCACTTTACTGAAAAGTACAGTTTGGTTTGGCTTTATTATAAAATTTCCATTACAGTGTCACCCAGAAGAGTAAGTTAAACATTATTACGTATCTGATATAAGAAATGAGCTCAGGTTTATTATTTTTTTATTTAACTCATTTAATTAATTACTAACTATTAATAGCTAATTTAATTAATTATTTTATTTAATTATTTAACATCGTTGAACACCTTCGAATATATTCTCAGTACACTGAAGCATTTTCATTCACAACACCAAATTAATTACTGCTAACTTTAGTGTCCTTGAAAAGCTACTCACTATAGATTATGTCACTTTCATCCTAGTGATTAATGACAAGATTTATTTATTGTTAAAAAGGCTTCAAACAGGACACCCAATGCTGTATAGTAATTTGATTTAAAATGGATGACACTCTGGCCAGCACCTCACAAAAGGAAAATCAATTCAGCGTGGTATTATTCATAAATATGTAGTAATAGTTGCTTGGTATGCATCCATTTAATTTGGACATCGAGAGCATTACATTAAGCTAAAGAGTGTGTGGGGTGGGTCATGCTACACTAATACAGTAACAACAATAGAATGAAGTGGGATCGATGACACAGAATGCCCTAAGACCATAACTAATGCTAATTAACGACTAATCAATAACCCGTCTCAAAGGTTTGTGAGACAACTCTGATCAGTAACAGTGAATGCAAAGAAACATTTATCATTTTTTGGCATTGCTTTAGAAAAAAGAGGCTACAAATGATTTTGATGACATAGCTATTGTAAGCATATTGCTGGCCAAGTTGATGCTCTTCACAGTAAAGCAGTGTGCTCGTTTATCTCATCCAGTTGAAAGCCTGGAGGATTTGTAAAGCCATTTATGTTCAGAACAAATGCAAGACATATTCTCACTGATTCTGCAACTTTACAGCACTCTGGTTAAAAAAAAAAAACTTTTCAATTGTAAGATACTGAAGCAGAGTTTTTGACCCTAATTTATTACATATTATACAAACAGTTATAAAATGTATGCAAACTGTTGTGTGCTGTGTGAACCACATCTGTGTGATGAACAGGATGATTTTTTTCACCCATAAAAACCAGCATACAATATATAATATATAACCAGTTATTAGTTCTGGCCAAATCAATACAACCAGTTCCTGCAGAACACATTATTAAACTCCAAAATTATTACTATCATTGCTAAATGTATATATATTTCAATGAATTTAAACTATGCAGTTTTCCTAAATATCACGGCCCAGAATGGCCTCATATTATTACATGTATGGTCATAGATAAAGAATACCTCTGAGAAAGAGTGAAACCAATTCACTGACGGACAACATTCGTATAGTAAAAGTGTTATATAATTAGCATTTTATATGCATTTATCACAATACTTTTTTATTTACTATATTCATCTGTTAATTCACTACAGATTAATTATAACCACAGCTCAAGAACAGACAGGAGACCTAAACAACATAAAGCAGGTTAGTAAGGTGTTGGACCATAGCAAGCCACCCTTGGGATGGATTAATTGGAAGTAAATTGAACCATTAAAGGCTCTGGAAGTGTACTGAATGAATAAACACCATTCTTCCAAAAGATATTTCCTCAGCTGATGTTTTGATGGAGAGTACTGTCTAACATGTTGCTCCAAAATCTCGCATAGTCGTGACTATGAATGCCATGACATATGATTTGCATCATTTTTGTCCTCATCAAACCATTCAGTGTCTCTCATGGGGGTCATCCTGGAAGAGACCACTCCCATCAGGATAGAAATATTTAATCATAGGATAAAGATGATCAGTCAGAAGAACTATGTATTGATTTTGTATTGATGGAGCTAAACCGTGCCAGCAAAATGGCCCTACAGCATAACAGTTTAAATGGTTTAAAGGAAAGGAAATAAATACAATTAAATAAACAAACCACCAAATTACCTATTTTACTTGCAGAACAGGGTGCATTGAACCTTGATGTATTAATAATTCCTTGTTAAAACTATCGGCAAAGATGTAAGACTGAAAGTCTGTCATCGGTTTGTTCAACAATAGGTGTTGGAAGTGGTAGATGTGATAATATCTTAATCGCAGCCGTCTTCATCAAGTGTGCTTGCCTGACTAAGATAGATTTTAGTCATCTGTCTATGTGAGCATCTGTGCATATCTCTGTGTACAAATGCTTATAATTAGCATGTGTGTGGTGGTGTGTGCACATATGTACTCATGCGTTCAGGAAATGTGGGGTACTAAGTCTGAAGACCTGCATCCATGTCTCCTTGTCATTGTTGCACTAATTTAGGAACTGGTGTGGATGTCAGAAGATTGTCCAGGGCACAGGCCTGTCACACACACCACAGGGCAGAGATGTGCAATACACCTCTGATTCCACTTAGAGGATGTTAGCCACCGTCTTTCCATCACAAAGCCAATCTTCACAATTTTATACTCTAATAGACTGTCAGAGGCTGCCTGCATGACCAAATTGCCTGAGCTTTATTATTATTTCCATTTTTTCCTCTAGCTGCCACTGGTTTTGAGACAGAGCCTGTCAAGTGAAGACTTGCACAGGGCTGCCGAGTTTGACTGGGACTCAAATTGTCATTTCCAAAGTGACAAGGTGCTGATTTGCCCGACTGGCAGTGAGCGATTGGACATATCCGTTGACAAATGGGCACAGGGACTGAGCTGGCAGGATGCTACGTGAGACAAAATGCCTTTGGCCACAGGTTTTGAAGGTTCTCTCTCTCTCTCTCTCTCTCTCTCTCTCTCCCCCTTTCTCTTTTATTCACATTTTTATCGCACATCACAGCAGGACAGGTGCTGCTAAAACACTGCAAATAAGGTCAAATTCAAGGAGTCATCCAGCAACGGCACTGTTTTTAATTGTAAGCACCCAATTAGTGGACAGAAGTGATAAATCTGTGCATTTTACAGGTACTTCACAATAATGATTAAAGTCACAATGTGAAAAATAATAAAAACGTCATGTCAGCCAAATATTAACAGGCCACATAAATGCCTGTTTACAGCATGCTGTGTGGGTGTGTGTCAGCGCACATATAATAAGGAATTTATTTTGGTGGCTTGACATAAAATGTTATATCCTAGCACACCCGAAACACTGGGTGTGGTCATTTTGTCGAAGATTAAACTTATTTTATGGCATTAGAACTCTGAGGGGTGTCATTCGTAGCTGTCATTGTCATTTTTACGAGACACAAATTTCGCAGGACAGTTAATGACAGATATCTTAAAAACCGTGTTGCGAGGAATGAAACAAAATGTGTGTGTGTGTGTATGTGTATAAGGGTGGAGGGGTATGTTTTTAAATCTTACTGGGGACCAACTAAATCTATCCCCATAAGGATAGGAATATCTCCCAATTTTGACATTTGACTGGTCCCCCTCAAGGAAAACAGCTTTTTTGTTACAAAAAAAAAAAAAAACCTAAAAGAGCTGGATTGTTTCCTTTTATTTACTGAGGTTAAAGATAGGGTTAGGTTTAGGTTTAGGCATAGCATTAATTAGCTGCATTAATAATTATGTCAGTGGAAGGTCTGGACAGTAAGGTAAACGTGTGTGTATGTGTGTGGGTGTGTACCTGTCACATGATACTAATGAAGATACTGAGATGTTGGGGTTGGTTGGTTCAGATTGGGACCACTAGCATCTTTCCGCTTATATAACCTTTATTATCTGAGACTGTTCAAAGTGATACTCTTGCTGTCATTATAACGATGATCTTTATGCTAACAAGGCTTTTGAGGCTGACTGATTTTACTGGGCCCTCAAGAGGCATTAGCTCCACATAGGCATTTAACAGTGATTGGATGAGATGTAGCCTGAAAAAGCTGAAAGAGTCAACGAGCTCATGCTCTGGCCAACATCCAGCATGAACAATAGGATGAGAACTTCATGACTCTCTTTATGATACACAATTTAAATAGGTCTAGGTTGAAACCTGGCTGTTCTGAGATTATAGTACAACTCTATAATGCACAGGGTCAGCACAAAGAGTGAAATTAGAATAAAGTCTAGACAGTAGCTAGACTAGGTAGCTGTCATTTAGATAGCCACGGCCAAGTGTGTGTGAGCACCAGGGGAAATGTGTTGCCAGGCTGCAGTGTGTCTGGGATTGATATTACAGGATGAAGCATTAGGAGGATTAGAGAGACAAAGAACATGTTTAAAAAATTTAACGTACTGTATGTTTGTATATAAAAAACCATCTTCACTAAACATTCTAACATAATGCACTTGTCACACACACAAAAATGCTAAACATCACTTGCTCACATGCTGATCCTGTAAAGCCGCAGTCAGAACTGCTGATTCAGTCTGTGATGGTTTCACGCCCAGCTCCAAACTCACTGCTAGTTCCACAATTCATTCATTTTAGTCACCACATCCTTTTGTTGCACCCTATTCATCAGACATTTTTCATAGGCTTTAGGCTAGACTGTATTTTCTGCTAGCATGACTCAGATTTTAGCAAGCAGCTGAGTGTTTTGCTGTGTTTTGCAACCTCTCATCACTACCATATGCAGAGTGTTGCATTATTCACATTCTGCTCTACAGAAAATTCCCTGTTGCCAGATAGATCAATTCTTATCCTGAAGATTTTAAAAGAACCCTTCAGTTTCTGACTGACTGCTCCTCCACTTTAATATTGCAACTCTGTCATTCAGTATATTTTGAATACTTATTATTGGTGGAGGTAATATGTCTTTCCTTATGCTGGCTGTTAGTCTGTGTGTGTGTGTGTGTGTGTGTGTGAGAGAGAGAGAGAGAGAGAGAGAGAGAATGTGAGAACTCTCTGTAACGTAATGCATTTTTAAAGTACACTTATTGCTTGCACCTCCCTGTAATATTTCTGCATGGTAAATATAAGGGACATATGGACTGAAAATCTCTCTTGAATCAAAATCAGCCAACTGTGGAAAGGGTAGGATCAATTACACCAATAAATTCAACCAAAGTAAAGGTCATGACAAAAAAGAATCAAATAAATTCTTTATATTTATTGGTTTAAAACAAGATAAATACAAGACTGCTTACATACCAGCAATTTTAGACTTATTATATTACCACCTTCTTGAGTAATTTCTGAGTCTAGAACATTGAATAAAAGGCAGTGGCAATCTCAGCAAGCTTCTCTGCACTTTGACTGATTCTTGTTTGCAATTTGTCTGACTCATGGACACAGCAGTCAGCCACATATCTATCACTACCCCATATAAAATTACGCTTGCACTGATTTAGCGAATCTATCTTTGTATGTGGAAAAATTCAAAACGCTTTCTGCCTAATCGGGAAATGATTAAATTCTTTGACATAACTGTGCATTTTCCTAGAATACACAAGAATGTATATTTTTTGCAGTATACAGTATAAACCCACACATTCTGTCATTCATTTCCTGCCCACACTAAACTTAGCCTTCACCTCGGTAAAACGCTGCCTCCAGGCACCATCAGTGTCAAGAAGCAAAGACATGGAATTAAGACACTGTTCCTACCTGTCAAGCACACTTTCAATTACTCCGTAACTGACATTAATGCCCTTGAGAAGATGTGGGCAAAACCCAATGAGACTAGCACTGCAAGCTCACACTCTCCAACCCCAGCGAGTCAGATGGAGTCACATGATTAACTGCCCTTCGTAAGACCTGCAGGAGTGAACTGTGAATTAATTGACCGTTAATTGGATGCATTTATCCACACAGTAATAAAACGGGGACTGGGGGATCATCTGGAGGAGGAGATAATTAAATAGGCTCTGTACCTTGCAGATTGAGAGGGGATTTTTTTTTTTTTCGCTTTATGGCCAGGATACATTCTTAAGTGGCTGGAGCATTAAAAAAAGACCCCAGTACAAGTATAGCAACAGCATTACTTTTTTGTTTGTTTGTTTGTTTGGTTTAGATCTCCAGATGAAGCATATGTTAAATTAAGACTATATTATTAATAACTATTTTATGTACAAAAAAGACATTGTCTGATGTCTTTACCAGATCACAAAGGCATTAATAAGAGGCCATGGTGTCTAGGTGAGGGCAACATTTATTTTACCATTATAGTCTACATCATGGACATTTGTAGATTAAAAAAAAGGAAGTCAAATTCCTGTTGAATTCACAAATCTTAGAAAAGAAGGTTCCAAAAGGACTAGAGCTTTAGATAGAACCTTTAAGGCCAATGTTGTACTTGATGCATGACTACACAGCAGCTATGCAAAGAGCATTGTTCACATATTCAACTGTGTACCTTTCATATAACTGGAGGATTAAAAACATATCTCACCAGCACTGAAATAGCATTTTTTCCACTTTTTCCACTGTTTGATTTTATGCAACAAGGTAAATAGTGATGAAGGCAGGATTATATGGATTATGAAAAAAAAAACAGCAGGAAAAATGACAGCAGCACTGTTTAATTCAGGCATTAAAGTTTATCTACCAAAGCGATCACTTTTTCTACTAATGATGGTGGTAGTGATGGTGGTGGCTCTGTGGTTAAGGCTTTGGGCTAATAATTAGAGAGTTAGAAATTCAAATCTTGACATTGCCAAGCTGCCACTGTTGGACCCTTGAGCAAAACCCTTAACCTTCAACCACTCAACACAGTCGTAAGTCATTTTTGTATGTGTCTGCCAAATGAATAACTGCAAATGCAATGAAATTGATAACGGGAAAGAGCATCATGTTGAGCATCATATACTGCCCTAGCTGTTCACACTGGTGCACCATTGATGGACATGTACAATCACTGAATTGCACTGAATGTGTAGTTGAAAGAAAGTATTACCCCAGCGTAAGACTTCCTCCAAACGGACCTTGAGGGTTCTAGGCTTATTCCTTTGACTATATGCAATACTTTACTGCACTGGTAAATCAGTGGTTGAGTTTTACGTCTTGGCTAGGCTATGATATTATATGAGTATCATTAAATCTACAAAATAACCTCAGCATTCAGAAAGACTACACTTCTGTAGCTCTCTGATCCTTATTTATCAGTGTTGTAATCTGTATACTCCAAGGTGCTATTGTAACTATTCATCAAAGATGACATTTTGGGATATGATGGGAGTGTCCCAGTTCTCAACAGGGAGAGAGAGCTTCTGAAGTGTTGCTTGTGGGAACAGAGGAAGAAGGTCATAGGCCGGGAATGTGTCTCATCTTAAAGCTAAGATGGAAATGCCATCTGCTCCATTCAAAGGAACCAAATGGTCAGATGGGCAATACTGAATAACTGCATATGAATTGGATGCTCTCTGACTTGATTGGAATTGCCATTTCAGGGATCTGGAATATGTAATTGATGGAATTTGATACATTATTTTACATTTCAATTTGACTCATATAAACAGTGATGATTCATTGTGACATTTGTTAGGACATCAATTTTTGTTGTTTATTCACTGGGCTCTGGACTCCAGCACAATGCACTGGAAATAACAGTGTCACTGTGTAGGATAATGCGATTAACAGTTTTGTAACATTATAATAACAATAGCAAAACAATAACACAATAACGATGCACAAGCAGACATACTTGAGGCACAGAGTAGATATGTTTCATTTGCAAATGATTCAGTCTTTTTGAACAAGTCACTAAGGTGAATGAATTTGAGTTGTTGTCCTTGTGTTCAGTTGTTGCTTCATGATTATCAAATATAGATAAATTACAAAGGTTATGTTTATGTATGTAAAAATTGTCTTAGTTGTATACATACTGCATACATTGAAACTACTTTTACATTCCCCGAGTCAGTGACTCCCTTTGGTCACAACCGAGATTCACTTATAGTGAATATATAATATATGTGTTCAGAAAGAACCAATCACATTCAATCTCATGTTCAAAAGTAATTACCATACAGCTGTCATAGCTGTCATCAGTGAAATTATTCTGATTAATCCCAAATAAAGCTCAGCCGTTTCTGTAGGATTTTCTTGACATCTCCTTGGTTTCACATGACTGCTGAAGCCATGGTCCACAAAGAGCCTACAAAGCATATGCTCTATCTCACTTGTCGAAAGGTGTCAATCAGGAGAGGGGTATAAAAGAATTTCCAAAACATTAGATATACCATGGAGCACCATGAAGGCCATCATCAACAAATAGAGATAATGGGGTACCACAGTGACATTACCAAGATCAGGACGTCCCTCCAAAATTTACAAAAGGACAAGACAAAAAATTACAGTGAGGCTGCCAAGAGACCTACAGCAACATTAAAGGAGCTGCAGGAATATCTGACCAGTACTGATTACTCTCTGCATGTGACAAAAATCTCATATTCTTCACATTTTCTGGGCTGTGGGGTAGGGTGGCTAGACAGAAGCTCTTTCTCACAATAAACATCCAAGCCCAACTAAATCACCCCAAACCATGTGGCAAAATGTGTTATTGTCTGATGAGACCAATTCCAAAAGGTATAATAATTCCATAATTCCAAAAGTTATGCTTGGTGCAAAAAAAAGCACATGATCAAAAGAACACCATACCCACGGTGAAGCATGGTGGTGGCAGCATCATGCTTTAAGGCTGCTTTTCTTCAGCCAGAACTGGGGCTTTTTTAAGGTAGAGGGAATCATGAATAGCTAAAAATAGCAGTTGATTTTAGTGCAAAAGCTTCAGGAGTCTGCTAGTAACCTGAAGATGAAAAAGGAAAAGGAATTTCACCTTTCAGCACAACAATGACCCAAAGCATACATTCAAATCAATAAAGGAATGGCTTAATCAAAAGAAGATCAATGTTTTTAAATGGCCTAGCCAGAGTGCAGACCTGAATCCAACTACAAATCTGTGGGATGACCTGAAGCGTACTGTTCACAGATGCCCTTACTTAATTTGATAGATCTAGAATGTTTTTGAGAGAAAGAGTGGGAAAATATTGCCAAGTCAAGATGTGCCATGCTGATAAACTCTTACCCAAAAAGACTCAGTGGTGTAATAAAATCAAAAGGTGCTTCAAACCAAGTATTAGTTTAGGGATATATATATGACAATGCCATGAATGATTGTGTGATGGGCTGGCCCCCCTCCAGCGTGTTCCTTGCCTCATGCCCTGGGTTCCCTGGGATAGGCTCCAGGCTCCCCTGCAAGCCTGTGTAAGATAAGCAGTATAGAAAATGGATGGATGGATGGAATTTCACTTGGTAATCATTAGCATTACGTGATTATGTACACCAAGGTTCAGTACAAAGCCATTCAAACATATGAAAATGCCATAGCACAATCATATATCAACTATGTCACTTGACTCATGTATTTTGTCAACATGCCCTCAATTGACAAAAGCAGTCTTGCCTAATGGAATAAGCTTTTTAAATATTTTTTATTTAATTTGTCATCAAGGGCTTATTTGGCCTAATGAATATCCCCTGGTATTGGTGCATGTCCTTTGCAATGATAACTTGAAGTGCAGAATGCATAAACAGCCGCCACCAGCACTGCCAGTAAAGGTAAGTTATGTTTTGCAGCACACTTTTTTTTTTTTTTTTAGCTTGACACAAGTTAGTAGTGTGTATGTCCATCCAGCTGGAACTTTAGCCCCAAACTCGTATACAAAATGCTTGAACACAAAGCCAAAAACAACACAACAATGTTATTGTCTTATTCTGTATCAACATTGCTGCCATAAGCACACTCTGAAAATATATATAAAAAATCTCAGTTATTTTGTGCAACAGCAAAATGGATCCTAACCACCTATAAATCCAAGAAAATGTCTGTACTCTTTTACTAGCTGTCTAACAAATTCTGGAGCCATATTGTTTGCTCTACTAAATTACAAGTGAAAAGACAGTTTTATCTACAAGCTATGGGCAAAGACAGGCAGAAACCCCTCCAGCTGTCTTCCACTGTGTGCATTGCTACTGGGAGCAGCTATTTATTTGCTTTGTAAGTACATCAAGCTGGAGAGCCTCTCTACGTACAGGAGTTTGGAGCGCTTATCAATCATTTTTTTCCAGGAGCTGCCAATCATATATGCCTGTGCTGGCTTGTGTACGTGTGCCATATTGATTGCTCTGCCCGTAGGTCATACATAATCACACCCAATACTTGATCTTGAAACAGGTTTTGAAAGCAGGAAGCTTAAGGAAATAGAGAAAGAGAAAGGGTATTATATAAATAATATATACTATATTTTATATCATCCTATCTTATAAAATATTTTTCCTTGAAATCTCAGTTCCTTTAACGGCACAACTCTTGGAGTGGGGGTGGGGATGGGGGGTTAGGGTGGGGTGGAGTTTGCAGTCCTCACAGGTGCCGGGCAAAAAGGACCAATTATTCATAGAGGTGTTCTGGGCCACAAAATATCATTGTCAACTTGTCACTTAGTGCCAGGTAAAGGAGAAGGAATGAAGACAAATCCCAAAAGTGACATGACAGACGTCTCTCTTTTCTTCTTTCACCCCGACATCCTCTCCTATGGGCTCAGATGGGAGGCTGTTTTGAAGCTATAAACCCAACCTATCATATTTCCTGAGCTCTCAGCTAAAACTTGCTGTAGAATGGATCATATATTGTGGCTTGATAGGAGGATTTTATCCACTCTGAGGTGAAATTACAATGCTGCACTCACTGGCAGTGAAGCATGTCTTCTTCACTAAGAAAGGTAGCAACAGTTTATAGGTACTTAAGGACCAGCAAGCATGTTTAAGTTTGCCTTTAAAAATCTGTACTAAGTACTGTATTTAGTCACAATGAAACATGTTCTGATCCAATCCATTACTTTGTTATTTATTTATCTTATTTATGTTTTTTATTTATTTTTTTCTTAACAAAAAATCTTAAAAAAAAAAAAAAAACTCACCCTTTAAAATCATGCAGATACAGCTCAAGAGCTTCAGTTAATGTTCACATCAAACTTCTGAATGGGGAAAAATGTGATCTCAGTGCTTTTGACTGTGGCATGGTCACTGGTGCCAGGTGAGCTGTTTTGAGTCCTGTATTATAATAACTGCTGATCTCCTGGGATTTTCATACAAACAGTCCCTAGAGTTTACACAGAGCTGTGCAAAAAAAATAAATTTCCAGTGAGCGGCAGTTCATTGGAAGGAAAAAACTTGTTAATAGGGTCAGAGGAGAAAAGCCACGTTAGCCTTCCTCTCAGCTCAAACTATAGTAACTTAAATAACCACTCTTTACAACCATGGTGAGGAGAAAAGCATCTCAAAATGCACAACATGCTGAACTTTGAAGTGGGTGAACTACAACACCAGAAGACCACACTGAGTTCCACTCCTGTCAGCCAGGATCAGGAATCTGAGGATACAGTAGGCACAGGTTCACTGAAACTGGACAGGTAAAGATTGGAAAAAGACCAGGTAACATAAAGTTATTGCACGATGCAACCATTAGTATACATGTCTGACTTTACCTCATACTGACATAATTGATTTTTAAAATTGAATCTGGAAAGTTACATGAAATGTCTACATGTTAGAAGAAAAAGACCCTTGACCTTTCAGCAGTGTTTGACACAGTCAACCATAGGACTCTCTTGTCCATCCCCATGGGTCTTGAATTTTGTGGCATAGCATCGAAATGGTTTCCTTCCTACTTGGAGGGTCCGTCATATAAGGTGACATGGAAAGGATCCACATCCGCTCCATGCACACTCTCTACTGGTGTCCCACAAGGCTCAGTACTTGGTCCTCTTCTGTTCTTCCTCTATACTCGATCTCTTGGTGAGGTCATATCGTCACATGTGTTTTCATACCACCTCTATGAAGATGACACTCAACTCATCCTCTCCTTCCCTCCCTCAGACACTCATGTGTCTGCTTAGATCTCAGCATGTCTGGCAGACATCTCATCATGGATCGCAACTCATCAGCTGAAGCTTAATCCCAGCAAAACTGAACTGCTGTTCATCCCAGCTGTTTTATCCCCATGTCAGAATCTTGTGATATTCCTGTGCAACTCTCAGATCTCACCTTCTGTCACTGCACACAACCTTGGGGTAACCATGGACAGTCAACTGTACTTTTTCTCTCACATTGCTAATCTAACACGCCCATGCTGATTTCTCCTTTACAACAATCAGAAGGATTCGTTCATTTCTATCCACACAGACCACGCTCCCTCCGATCCTCTAGTACTGCTCGACTGGTCCTACCATCTCTCAGGGTGCAAGTAAGGCATGCATCAACACTCTTCTGTATTCTGGCACCTAGGTGGTGGAATGAACTTCCCCTAGATGTCCAAACAGCTGACTCAAGTTGTTCTTCAAAAGACAACTAAAGACCTACCTCTTCATGAAGTACTTAAATTACCATTTTATTTTAAAAAAATTCTTACAATATTACCTCCCCAACAGAGTTTTTTAAGACTGATAGTATTCTTAGTCAACAAGTAAACAAGAGTAGTAAACAAGTATCAGGATGTATTTATAAATATGCTATCTATCTATCTATCTATATAGACTTCGAAGCATTTGTGTAAGTTGCTTTGGCTAAGGCCGTCTGCCAAATGTCATAAATGTAAATTGTCACATATGTATTACAGTAATATAAGAAGAGAAATTCTTCTCTTCTTATATCCCAGCTTCTAGGAACTTGGGGTCAGAGTTAGGCATACTATAGGCTACTGCAGTTAAGTGTATCCACATGTAAGTGTAAACTATTGCATACTGAGCAATCTGATGGCCTGCCGGTAAGAACTGTCTCTGAAACTATTAGTCTAAGCACTAACAGATTTGTATCTTGTAACGGTGTGTGCAGGGTAATTACTGTCCTTTATGGGATGTGTTGGCTTCCTGACACAGGGTGTACTGAAAGTGCCCTGCATTGTAGAAGTTTTGTTATGCCAATGCATTGGGCTGTCCAAATCGCCTTCTGTAGTGCTCTGTGGTCTTTTGCTGATCAGTTGCTATACATGAGTGTGACACATGGTGCACTTGTAGAAGTTAATCAGCACTGTTTGTCTTGGGAAGAAATTGCTCTGGTGGGTCTTTTTGATTACAATCCAGTATCATTTTGCGTGTCTGATTGAGGTCATTGTGATGGCGGCCCCCAGAATCTGAAGCTCTTAACCTTCTCCACACCACCCACTCTGATGTAGAATGTATATGTATAGTTTTTGAACACACGAATTTTTAAAAATGTTCTATTACCTTTTACACAATATTAGTAATTAAAGGGAAGAAAAATAAACAAATGTTCCATCAAATGCCTAAATCTAATTTGTACTGTATTTAAGAATGTATTCATTGTCTCTAGGTCTCTTATGTATTGACTCTAAATTAGAGCTGTATTAAAGGCAAGGGTATTTGCTTGGTGAACCAGTTACTGTAAGCCTATAATTATCCCAGAGTTGATAATAGACAGTGTTGTATGTTACAAGTGCCTAATTAGAGGTGTCCAGAGCAACCTCTTCCAGTTACAGCTATTTTTTTCCCCAGTAATAGTCAGTTCACTTGTACCTACTTCTTTATTAGATTTTCTAATTCTGGAGTGTATAACTTGAAACAATTACTTGCAATTTTAATTAAAATTGTTAGACTGTACAAAAACTTTTAACTGGCAGTGTAAATGATCTTGATTACTGAAATAAATGACAAGGTCTTTAGTCTTGCTGACATTGAGTGACAAAAACATCACTCTGTCAAGTGCTTGACTTCCTGGAGTTTAATAATACTACTAATAATAATAATGGAGTGCACTTATAGAAAAAGAAGAAAGAAAAAAATCTCAGTAGGTGAGACTAGATATCATTTCTTCATGGATGTCACTCTTGAAGATGTTGGTGAAATTATAGGCATCTCTGTTTTGACTAGTCCATTGCCAAAGCGGTCATGAGGGCATGGTAATACTGATGGCAGCAGGTGGTAGTAGCAATATCCATTGGGCACATTAATAAGTATACAGTTTCATATCTATAAATTCTGCCATTCACCCCAGTCAATTTATCAGGGTTGAATGACTGCAGCTGTGAGAGAAACAAATGTATATTGAAGAGCTGAAGACCTGATCCCCAAGACAACTGGACATCTCTGCACATAATTTATGTTCCTAATGTTTCATCCACACACAGACCTGCACATGATACCATCTTAATACGTGACAAGCTTAAAACATCATAGGGGTATTTCACAATAAACTCTTGTGGAACCCAGCTAAAGGGCTGTTTCTTTGGTAATG
Source organism: Pangasianodon hypophthalmus (assembly GCF_027358585.1). Lineage (NCBI taxonomy): Eukaryota > Metazoa > Chordata > Actinopteri > Siluriformes > Pangasiidae > Pangasianodon > Pangasianodon hypophthalmus. The sequence continues at coordinate 15,007,426 of NC_069723.1, read as the reverse complement.
TAGACAAAGTGCTCTGGCAAAGTGTTTGCACATGGCCAGTTACCAGGCATACTACAGAACATTCAAATACGAAAAACTGTATTCTTCAAAACCTTCTTAACACACATTCTGTTTTTTAACACACAAGTTCTTGACAAGATGATATTGGTTGTTTCATTAAGGTAAAAAAAGCAGTCTCTGAATTTCATATTTTCTTTGTATTTTCCACCTTTTTCTGTAATGACCATGTGCACTCGAGCTGGCATGGACTCCACAAGTTTTTGTAAAACCTGACAACCTATATTAGATCCAATCCATTGGAGTTGCATCTGAACACATGTTTCAGTGGAAGAGATAAACGTCTGACCATTTGTGCAAAGGAGTTAACATGGTCATATCACAAATTTGCTTAAATATAAATTTGTCTTAGCAGTAAGTGCTTCACCAAACGTGTGCACATACCTTTAAAAAATCAGTATTGTAGTGTTCGAATGGCAACGTTTATATTTATATGCACGTTTTTGGCCAAAAGTATGTGGACACCTGACCATCACACCTATATGTGCTTGTTGAACCACTCATTGCAAAGTTAGTCCCCTCTTTGCTGCTATAACATCCTCCACTTTTTCGAAAAGGGTTTCCACTAGATTTTGGAACTTGGCTGTGGGAATTTCTGCCCATTCAGCCACAAGAGTATTAGTGAGGTTGGGCAGGGATGTTGGGCGAGAAGGCCTGGAGCACAGTCAATCTTACAGTTCATTCCGAAGGTGTTCAGTGGGGTTGATGGCTAACCATGTCTTTATGGATCTCACTTTGTGCGCAGGAGCACTGTCATCCTGGAAGAGGTTTGGGTCCCTTAGTTCCAGTGAAGAGACATATAGTGTGTATTATGTATAGAGAGATCAAATTACATGAAAGAAAGAACTACAGTAACAGCAAAGCAGCAATAAACAGCTTATGATGTAGAAACATCATAGATTATACAAGAATTTATCAAGCCTTCAGCTCTGCTTTTCCTCACTAAGGAACTCCTTCCCTCTACCCACTGTGATTCAACAAGTATCCGGATTAATGTTCTGCTGCTTATTGAAAACTGATAGTTATTGAAACACTTTGAATTCAATTGCTTAGATCTTTAACTTCCTCTCCAACTTCCAAAATAATTCCATCCAACTTCACTAAACCTTCACTTCTCTGACATTATTAGCCAAGAACTCCAAGAAACCTAGCTAGCTGTTATAAAATACTGCCAATATTTACATCGCTCATTTCAATTAGGGAAGGCCATCTGTCTTGGAATTCAAAAATCATTGGGGAATCTTGAATAATCCCTTTTGCCTGTAGGAGAAGATCTGCTGTCTTATCTTCTTGATTACAGCCTCTGCATTTTTTCTTTTTCACCTCTACCAAAAGGGCAACTCTTTTCTTCTGTGATTATATGAGGCATGAAAGGAAATTTACCTTTTTAAAAATAGTCTTTACCATGCTTGTTCTGTAGAGTGTCTATCTTTTTCAAGTAATTGCAATAATTGCTAACCTTTGTTTTTAAATATTATTTCTATCACTTAAGGCCAGTGCAAGTTTCCCACTCCCTCAAGCTCAGATGGCCCTTTACCAAGACCTCAGTGACCTCTTCATGTTGAGAATCACTGGTGTAGGCACTCTAAGATCTCTTCAGCCAAGCCTTCAAGGATATCGGTTTTTAGCTTTGGATGAGGGGTCAGAAGAGTACTAACATTTGCACTGAATTCTTCAGTTACTGTTAGAGACTCAAGCAAAATAGGAAAAGCAAAATATAACAATCACCAGGCCAAGTGTCAGTTCTTAACTTCAGAGATGAACTTAAAATAACAGTGACTGCACTGCTGTCATATGAGCCACTGAATAACAAAAAAATGACTCTTTCATCAGATAGTGGGATGAAGGGAGGCAAATCACACCAAACTAAGGTCACCAGGGTCAAGGTTATGTAGGAGTTGGATTGGCAAGAAGGTACTGTAAGAGGATAGAGAGCTTGTTATCAAAGGTAACATAAAAGGTAAGAGCATCACATTCATCACTGTCCTTAAATTTACTGGTCGACATGAGATGTATTTATATCCTGTTCTTGAACATCCAGTTCATTTAGTTTAAAAGCACTCTTTATCTCAAGGACATTTTTTAAATGGGGGTTACCCACTGTTTTGCTGCTACCATGTAAACATATAGCAGTGGATACACATCAGTCAGGGCCACCTCTCTGTTAGTAGAGAAACTCAGAAGCTTTAAATGCTCATGACACCATGTATGCAACATCCTTACAACAAAACTCAAATTATTTGAAAACCCAATATGAAATTGAGGAATTTCTGCAAACTTGGCCCTGCCACCAAATGAGCCATGTGCAATGATCTTTATAATTCTATAACTAATTTGTAACATTAAAAAAAAAAAGAACCTCACTGATACCTGGGTGTTTCTGTCCATCATCTTTTGAATGTATTACTCTTGCGAGCTAAACTTCTAGAATTTGCTAGAAATTCCATTTTCTCAATAAACATAGCCAAGAACCACCTACTGTCACAGAAAAAGGCACTTTTACTGAAATGGCAGATGACCAACCACAGACCTTTTCCCATAGCCTGTTGGAAAGCATGCCAGATTATCTCATTTATTCACCATTAACTGCTCCAACAAAACTCTAATGACTTTTAAATGATGGGTTTCTGTGCCACCATGACCTCCCCCCCTCCCCCCCACGCGACACACACACACACACACACACACACACACACACACACACACACACACACACTTTTTAAGTTTGTCTACTTAATCTTGCTCTGTAAAGCTTACTGTGTTGCAGTGTTTAAAAGTTTGTTTTCCTGCTGGAAACTGTGTATACACAGAACAGCCAATCAGTCAAAAAGCTAATCAAACTGCTACCTTCAAGATTCAGGAGCTTGTGACCAGAAAAGTCTACAGAAGATATCAGATGGTCTGTGGGTGAAGCATCAGAGGCTGTGACTATCTCAATAAATAAGAATTCTCATTAGTCTTTGTGAGGCAAAGATGTGTGGTGGAGTAGTGGGTTTAGACTATTTTACCATATGGGGACAGACTGTGAAGAATTACACAACTAAAGTAATACATTGGGATAGACATGGTAGTTTTACAACATTTTGCTCACCTTTATTTCTTGTTCACCACTATCACTGCCTTGCTTGGTACTATTCTAGTGTCAAGCCTTCCTTCCAAATTAGCTAAGTTGAAAAACCTCCTTCTGATCAACTTGGGAGACATGGAGAACGACTAGAAAATGTTTTTTGACCTTTTAAGTGAAGCTTTACCACCAGCTCACCCTGTGTTTAGGTGGCTACAGGAGGGACCAAACTTGTTGTTACAGGCGCACTCCCCACTTGCCCCTCCCCAGAAATGCCTATAGTGTGGTGTGGTATAACAGTTATACTCACTTCACTCATATAGAACAGGTAGAATTACTGTTTTCAGAGTTTAGAGAGACAACTACTCAGAAATGGAAATGAATACAGATACTTGGAAATGGAAATGAATACAGATACTTGGAAATGGAAATGAATACACTTCAGCTAAGTGTAAGCAAAACTGAAATAATGCCCACAAATAAATCATGCACAATGTCAAGAGTGTAGCCTTAAGTAACATTAGATAACCTCTCACATTAGATAACTGCAAATGATTGGGTTTTCTTTTGCAGATTTAATATGTGTCATGTTTCATTCTAATGTAAAATTCTCCAGACTGTGCAGCCCTGAATTTCTGACTTCTGACCTGAACATAACCTGCATAAATAGTCACCAGAGAAGTTTTCCACAAAGCCCAATAACCCCTGAGCTCTTAAATTATCTGCAGTGACAGACAGAACTGTTCCTTTCACAAATCTCTCACATCCTGGAAAGAAAACTCTGTGGTTCTCAAAAGTCATCAGTCATTCAACAGAGGCTTTGATATTTTTGTAGATATGCATTTTTACATTGTTAGCCCTGAGTAAAACAGTAAATATATATATATATATATAGTGCAAGCAAGAAGCCCCTATTCCAAGACCAGCAAAAAAAAAAAAAGCCTTTTTTTTCGGTCTCAGCCTTTTTGGAGGGTGTTCTCTGGTCAGATGAAACAAAAATTGAACTGGTATGGAGGTTATGTATGGAGGAAAAAGGGTGAGGCCTTTAATCTGACAAACACGATCCCAATTGTGAAGCGTTGGGGTGGCAGCATCATATTTTGGCGGTGCTTTGCTGGAAAAGGGACTGGTGCACTTCAGAAATTAGATGGCATCATGAGGAAGGACGATTATCTAGACATCAGCCAGAAAGTTAAAACTTGGGTTTTCAACTGGGTTTTTCAGTAGGACAGTGATCCTAAGCATACTGTACCTCCAAATTTGTAACAAAATGGCTTAAAGACAATAAAGTGAAAGTATTGGTATGGCTATCACAAAGCCCTGACCTGAATTCCATAGAAAATATGTGGACTGAATTGAAAAAACATGTCCGAGCAAGGAGGCCCACAATCCTGACTGAGTTACACCAGCTCTGTCAGAAGAAAAGTATTGTGAGAAGGGTTTAGTTCAAACACTTAAAGGAAATGCCACCAAATATTAACAAAGTATATGTACATTTTAACACCCTTAAAATATGTTATATACTAAATAAAAGCTGAAATAAATGACCTCTTATGGAAAAAGTAGATATTGACTCAACACAGGAAATGCATGGTAACATGAAATGTGTGAATTTGTGAGAATTTGAGTTTGATGTCTTTAGCCTAGGTGTATGTAAACTGTTGGACTCAACTGTATATGTTTTATGAGGTGCCCAAGAGGTTGCAGACCTTAAAATGATCAACATACAATGATAATGATATTTTTACATCCTGTCTGTGAGGTTGGTCCCTTTTTGACCCATACTTCTCTCTTTTCCTGTGTAATATTTCCGGTTATCAGTAACACTTTGTAAAACTGTTCTGCAACTAAACAGCTCCTGCAGTATAGGCAAAATATGAATCTACATATACACCTTCTTCATCTTCGCATCAGGAATAAGCTCAACCAGTTCAACTTCACTGAAGTGTTTTTTTTTTCAATATAATGACGCTTGTTTTTAAAAGCAATAGCAATACAACCATGCCTGAGGCCAAAAGATTTAATTAGCACGCTGCATAAGTAAGTTCATTAATGACTGGCTCCTTAATGTGGACTCTTGTGACTTTTAAGAATGTCAGACAAACTGGTATAGGTCAAGGGAACAGATGCTGAGCTTAATAACTAGTGCGGTTCCTGAAGTAATTTATCAATATGTGAGGCTGGGCCATGCAAAATATTCTCCAACATTACACTAAGGCAATTTTCTTTCGTCTAAGTAATTTTAGCAGTTTCCGACTCAGCCTGAGAGCACAAGGGAATTCGATGATTTAGTGACTTGTGATTGTGACATCATATTTAAAGTCATTTAAAGAATGAGGATTATGTTTTAGATTTGTGTAGGTTGAAACTTCTCTTAAGTTTTACATTTAAACCCGCAATTTATTGTTGAATAAATGCCAGTTAATGTCTCTCATTTAAAGGCTCCTGTATTTTACTATGATGACATGAAAATGTGGCTAACTTAACTGTTCTTCGAAATGCTTAAGGGCAAGTCCAGCACTATAGATTGACATTTCAGCTCATATTGACCTGCAAGGTGTCTTATTCTTTGCAGAAGCCTGGTATCAGTAAGTGTGCTTATCTTGTTATGTGTCCCTTCAGAGAGTGTGAAGCACTTCTGGCCAAAATATAAAGATCCAAGATATATTTATCTGTAATATTTATCTGATATATTTTAACAGCGTTTTAGTGTTATTGATATGACATAACAGAGAACATGACACAATTTCAAGAAATTTTGCTGTATTCAGTATTGCTGTATACAATACAGAACAATATCTCCTTTTATGGTTGTGACATTTCTGCATTATAAATATGACATATCTGAAAAAGTCCTTCAGAGAGTGTAGAAGTTACATGCCAAGCAGTAATCACCATCTCTGCAAAGAAATAGAAACAGAAAATCAGATAGAGACAGAAAATCAATGCCAATACTTTGCCCTAACTTCCCACTTCCCTAACCCAGATACTTCACCACAAAATGGAGGAAAATTATGCTGGCTAATGACCAGAAGACAACATATTGTCATTGTGTGATGAATAAAGTTGTCCAAAAAATAAATAAATAAAAATAAAATGGTATATTTTATATATAATTTAAAGGCTCAATGAAATATATATATATATATATAGATAGATAGATAGATAGATAGATAGATAGATAAAAAATAAAACTATTTTTCATTGGAGATCTGAAATAACAACATTTAGAGACACTTCAGCTTGATCTTCATAAGGTCATCAGTGTATACAGTATTTTAATATTTAAAATGACTTACATGGATTATACACAGAAAACATGGACATGTGCAGTTTTGTTATTTTAACGGGCCATGGTTGACTCACAAGCCTCTCTTTGTGTCCCTAAAACATAACTGCTATGAATATATATGTTGACATTAGTAGAGACCAGGATTACTACTTTCTATCAAAACTTGGTGTGTGTAAGTGAGTCAGCTGTACAGGGTGGAGAAATTAATGAAATTAATGAAGTAATATCTCTGCTAACTCGAGATGCATTCAGCATACTGCAAACAAACTTGAGCAGTATAAGCAGACTGTACATGGCCATTTATTTCCAAGGACAAGGTTTTCACTTTGTGCCAAGGAAAGAGTTTTTATTATCATTCAGTATAGTCAGTATACTTGCATCCCCAAGTGCAGTTTTGGGGGAAAAGGGACCTAAATTTCCAGTAAAACAGAAATTCACTCAGTTGGCAGTTAGAAACAGTTAGGAACAGTATTGCTTTTTTTTCACAGAACACATAGAGGAGGGGAGACACTTTTATAAGCCAGTGTATATATATACTAGTTAAATAGCGTGATTTTTCAGCTTTCCATCAGTCATTTAGATGTCAACTGCTATGGATGTATAGACAGTTTTGCCCACATTCAATATACAAGAAGAACTGATAACCACCAAATGTAGAGATACATGTTAACATGGCTAATGTCTAACAAAACACAAATGTAAACCACACACATAGCCCACGTGCAAATTATACAGTTCCTTGAATTCCTTCTTGGACAAAGTATTTGAAATTCTTTCTTGTGCTAGATTGCAAATGTGTTTCTCCTTCCTATAGATCGCAACATTAAAACAAGCTGGTTATTTCTGCTTCTTGTAGAGACCAATATGATAATAAATTACCAATAATTTTTGAAAAGCAGGTAGCGTTGCTGCCTCATAGCTCCACGGCACCAGGTTCAATCCTTCATCCATATGAGTTCCCTGCAGGTTTTCCAGTATCCTCCCTCTGTCCAAAAATATGCCAGTATGTGGATCGGCTAAGATAAATTGCTCCAGATGTGAATGAGTGTATGAATGTGTGTACATGGTGTCCTGCGACGGACAGACAACCCATCTAGGTTGTATTCCTACCTCATGCACAGTGTTCCCATGATAGGCTGTGGATTCACCGTGACCCTGACTAAGATAAAGCAGTTATTGAAAGTGACTGAGTGAAAAAACTTGACTTATTCTCAAACACTTTTTCTATGCTAACTTGCTTATTTCTCAATGGCAGAAGGTTATTATTCGGTCACAGTAAATCTAATACACATATTATATGTGTGTGCATTAATCAGTCATTGATAAACCATAGAGCAACAGAGAGGAATCTATAGAAAGGCTTAACAATTTTTTTCTCACTGGATTGGTAATGTGGTCCACACATTCATGGCTGTTGACATGCTTTGTTTTACTGTATAGTACTGCATAGTACCAAACACTTTCTATATCCTTTGAAGCAAATCTAGTAGAATTTATTTGGTTGTTTCATAGTTTTATATATGAACCATATTTATATTTGCTTACGTGTTCTTTGCTGGATAAATTATAATGTATTCATTTCTTTTTATGAATTAATTTTCACTGAAATATTTGCGTTATAATGCTAAATTAGTTCACCTTTGCTGCATTGTTCACAAATCAGAATGGTCAGAATCACAGCAGGATGTTCAGTCATTTTTTCTGATAGAGAGCTCTGGAGCTGGCCCAAGCTTCCATCTTCCTATACTGTAGGTCACTGTTACCGAAAGTGGCTCAATGAGCCTGAACTACAGCCATGACGCAAATCAGACCTCCATTCAAAGTTCAAATGGTTCACTTGGTGCTGAATTACCTACTTCACAATAAAATCTTTCTCTCCTTCTTCCTGTCTCTACCACACACACACACACACACACATACACACAGTACAAGAACATGCACCCATATGCAAACACACTAATAAGACCCTTCAGCTCATCTCCCAAACTGAAGTTGATTGCCAGCTAAAGGTGTTGTCATGCGCCAATACACACTGGTTCAAAGTAGAGAGCAGCCTTAGCTAGATCTGTCTAGGCCTGGCACCTGTCAAAGTGTGTTTATATCCTCGGCATCATATTGAGCCTGCTTTTTCTGTATCTGCTGACAGTGTCTTTGCTCTGTTGCTTACTATTATAACATAAACCAAGGCAGCAAGTGCTGGCCTCACTGAGAGCTCAGCTTTTAACCTCTGCAATAAAAGGAGGCATCAGTATTCAAACAGTCAGGTGCTTGGCCTGCACTGAGCTATAGGCTCAGTCGTCCATCACTGTCAGTCTCCTCCACTGCATCACCACAACTCAGTACAGACTTATAAATACCATAACATGGCCAGTCCCCTGGGAAGATGTTTTCCCTCCTTTTCCTCTCCTCTCCTTCTTTCTCTTATCTGTGAGCCAAAGTGAGGAAAACATTAGAGACAGATAATAACTGAAAATTCAGTCTTCTCTGAAATTCTGGTAAAATTACAAATATTAAATAGATTAAATTCATATCTACTGGTCCACTGTTTTTCTGTTTCATGAGAGAGAAAAAATACACTCTAGTCAAGAAAATGATTGTATAAATATAGTGAAAAACATTGATTAAGGGCTCTAATCACTATGCTATGCCCTGCTATGGGGTAGTTATGATGAGTAGTCTAGTTCACTGGTAACCTTGAAGTGGTTTTAAATACATTTACCAAGTTTGGTGTAAATACTATAGAGCATTGCTGAGATATAGGCTCACTTCCTTTCTGTGTCATCATTGTCAGCTTTGTTAGGGTGCCACTGGAAAACTGTTATGAATATAAGAAATCTTTTAATAACTCTTTGATCCAAGAACCAATCCTTGATCATCTGACATAAGTTTGATGAGGAGGAGGAGTAGTACAAAAACAGTTTTTGTTCAGTGCGTACAAATAGTTCTGTAAACTGCTATAGACTCCAATGATGGGTGTTATAAAAGAAGAAGAAGAAGAATAAAAGAAGAATGATATGCATTTTTAGTGCTTGTTCCCCTAATTATCATTAAACCTAGTTGCACTATTTGGTCAATGAAACAATGGTACAGGAGGGATTAACTATACAGGTTAAAAAAAAAAGTTTCTTTCATATGGACTCAACACATCTGTTGCTGATCCAGTACAATTTTTTGTATATGCTTTTTATTCATGGGGCAGTGGAATTCTTAATTTAGCCAGTTTTTTCCTATCCATTAATCGTTGTCCACAGCAGCTGTCATCAGCGTCTGGGGCAGGCTGTAGAGAACAGCAGAAATGCTAAAGTGAAATCTTCTCTCCAGTCAGCACTGGCTGTAACACTTCCCATATCTCTCTTTTGAAATTACAGCAGGCTGTTCCTGTCTCGGATGCATGCATCACAGACGGCAGTCTCTGTCTGTGAGAGAGCTTTGCAGCTGGTCCAGGTTTCTATCTTCCTAAAGGTCAACATTATGGCGGGTGGATCAATGAGTCAAAACTACAGCTATGGTGCAACTCAGACATCCATTTAAAGCTGGGAAAGTCAGTCATTAGAACAGCCAGTTCTGACTGGATTCACGGGTACCGAGTTATTGGCTCTTTGTCTATTTCCATCCAACCAGGTACTACATAGCTGATAATTAAGTGAAATGAAATGCTGAAAGAATTATTTCTAGCCTTGTCAGTATTCATTTATTATTATAACCATGTTTAAGAGGCTGTAGGTTTGTGAATACTGACTTACAGCCAAATGTTCTCTGAGAATAAAATTTTTTTTCAACCCCAGGACATTTACCCAGTGGATTGATTCTTTTTGACATTCACAGCATGTGAATTGCTGTTGTTTCATAACAGCTTGTTGTCACACCACTATGCATTATAATCAGACTGCTTTTGCTCTCGTAACAGCTCTTGGTGTAGGGAAGGAGTCTAAGTAGTTTCAGTTAGCGTGAGTGGGCTAGAGTAAATGCACTAATTATATGACGGGCAGCAGTGCAGCAAGGCAAGGCAACCTCTTTTCTATCTTGTTCTCTATAGGAAGCATGAAAAGAGTGATGTCACCCAATAGCGCTGAGATACGATCTAATCTCAGATAGAAAGGTTTTACAGTATTTATCAAGATTGTCGTCACCTTCTCCTTCCTGAAAGCTGCAGTGGCACAATACAGCCATCAAATTTCCCCTGGAAAATCCTCTGTGAGCGGGAGAGAGTGATGACTGAGCCATGTGTAGGAAGATAAGAGATGGCTTGCATGGTTCAATTCGACTTCCACCTGTCTATTGCCTTGCACTGCTTTTGCTGAGCCCAGTGTTTCCTTTGGGCTCTAAACAGAAAATAGCAGCTCTTCATCTGACGCTCTCTTACATAAGAACTTCAATACCTTATGAAGTACTACACAGACCTTTCCTTTGTCAACACTTTACTATTATTCAATTACACCTTTTGCAATGGATCATTATACTTCTAGTTTTTCCATTTCTGTTTCCATTTTTTAAAAATATGAATGCTGCTTAATCAGTGGCAGTACATTGACATGGCTGTTGGTTAGAGATAATGAATCTGCTTGTAATATATCTGTAAAAGATGGCCTTATTGGCTTGAACAAAATGGTGAAACTTTTTCTCTCTTCATTTTTCCCATGTTAAAGATGTACCTTTTCACAGACTGCAGGCAAAAGCAACCACAAAAAGGCTCTAATGAGTGAAAAGCACATTTCATCCCAGCAATTGATGACTGCTCATGTCATATGATGAACTGCTGACTTAATGAGTGTCATTGTTCAGCGGCAGCAAGAGATGTAGCTTCTTTTTTTTTTTTTTAACATTAGCCCAATTATTCACATTTCAAATGCAACATGATTTTTTCAAATTAGGAATACTTCCTTAATCTTATTTTACTGTATTTGTGTAATTAACTTTCCAAGTTTTTTATTTAGGGATGTATATTTTTAAGAAAGGCAAACTGTTATGTGAATATAACATAACTTCTATTTCTTTTTTCTGCTCCTGTGACCTATAGCACTGACGATGCTTCAGTGATTCAATCTGCTTCATTTTCTATTTTTGCTGCACTTGACCAGATCATGCATTTCCAGTCTAGGACAGTCAAACCATGGTGTCATGTTTGAGTGCAGAACCTTAGAAAAAAAAAACTGAAATGGGAAAATGAAGTTTATGATCATTGACTGAAACAAAAGGACTGATTGAGAATAAAACTGACTTGCTGAATCTCTGAAGAGAAACAGAGCACATATCAGGCACTGGAGGGGGAATTGGTCTCAATTTTATGCATTAATGCAAATTATGGTGAATAGCAAATTAGCTAAAATCAAGATCTCATTTCAAGGAATAGAATAAGTTACATTTTTACTCAGATTTCATCCAGCAAGTGAAGGAGAGCTATTATTGTTAGAGCTCCTTATTACACTCGGTGTTCAGTTTCTTATAAAATGTGCTGATAAAATGTGAGGGCTCTCTCTCTCTCTTTCTCTCTCTCTATGTGTGTGTGTGTGCACATGTATGTGTGTGTGGTTTGGTGGCATGACCTACACAATAATGATATTCTAAAACATGACACTCTCTTGTCTGGGCTTAAAACCAAATTTGTGACTCTAGAATTAAAAGGGGAAAAAATATCATATTTAGGCTTAAGCCAGAATAATCAGATCATACACACCTAGTTTTAGAAATATTGTGATAAATTGTTTCTCTATTGTGAGATTGTGAGAAAAAAACTACAAAATGCACCATACTATTTGTTTAATCTCAAAATATTATGCTGCATGTTATTCATGTTATGTTATTTTGTAGATTAACATTTGCTCCTTTTCATCAAGGGTGCCAATAATTCTAGAAATGACTATTGTCGAAGACAAACAAATTACCTTACAAATTCAAAGTGAGCTGGCTTCTCCAGTCTCAATCTGTTTCTTCTTTGGGTGACAGCATGTACTGCATACAACTCATTAGCATACAAAGCCTCTTATTGCTTTAGTACTCTACAGCTGGAAACATTAAAATTCAGTAGAATGCTATGTAAAATGAATGGGGAAACACAATTAAGCATATGTATTTTTATATTTATTCCATGAGGCTATGATGTGCAGAATGTAATCACCACAGAGGCTTATTTGCTTCGAAAGGCAATAAAAGTTGAATATGGCAATGCACTGTTTCAAGAGTTAGACACTAAAAACCAGGCATTTGTATACCGACTGGATATTTCATTTCATCTCATAAGCACTCTGACGACTAAGTTTGATTAAATCCTAAAACTCAATTTGGAGCTATTGTGTACTCGCAGATTCTCTGCTTTGCCAGTGTATTGAAATTTATTAGACCTGTGAAATAAATTGGTTGACTCCTTTTCTACAATTCTTTTTTGATGCTTAATAACAAGTCTGTTTGTAAACAAGGCAATGTTCTTGCTACTTTAATACACTGAAGTGTAATTACTCTTTGAAAAAAGTCATTAGTGTCTGTCAGATCACATCTCAGATCAAAGATAAGATGACAGATCAAGTGTGCCAAATATCACTTTCAGTTTGTTGTTGTGGTACAACCATGCATCTGCATTTTCTCTTTCCATTCCCAATAGTTAAAGCATACTAGTGTGATAAATATATTCATGGAACAGTGTGTGTGTGTGCATGTGTATGTGTGTGTGTGTTTGTGTGTGTGCATGTGCGAGAGAAAGAGAGGGGCAGAAAACAGCAGTGGGTCACTGTGAAATGAGCTTAGAATCATTGTGCCAGTGCCATAGCAGTAATGTCATGGAGGTTTGTGGTTGAATAAACAGGTCTGTTTTGAGAAGCATGCTGCGTTCTGTCTACTTTAAATCTTATTTATGTTGTGATAGGGATGAAACTGAAAGCTCTAGCATTAAACATCTGATCATAGAGATTTAGTTTCTTGTTGTGAGATTCCATAAGAGGCAGGCCAACTCTATTTAAATGGAGGCTACCATATCACCTCTTGAAATGAAAAGAGGAGTAATGCGTAGAACTAGCACGAGGCTGATTCAGGCTTGCCATACATTCCAATGCTGTTTTAAACACACCATCACTGTCTTCTCTTCATAACTCAGAAATGTGTATAAAGAACTTTGCATTAGTGTTCAGTTGTACAGGGGTGGATAAGGGAATGGGTTTGACCTCACATTGCACTTACACATGCAAGCAGGAGCAAAGCAAATGGTCACTTTCAATTTAATTATATACTGTCACCATGTTGTGTATCCTGTCAGGTAAACATGGAGAAATTTGCTAAACCAAAGTTAAACACAGCAAGTCAATTGTAATATTTAAAATATTAAGAACTGCATTGTCCCTGTTGATGTTTGTGTATCAAGCATGGTCTAAGCAAGGTTAAGGTTAGAGATAGTGATGGGTCTTTCTTTTATGAAATCAAATGACATCCCATCATCTTCTCTTGTACTAATTTGTACACTCAAATCTAGAAGACTTAAGAGATCTTTGTCCAGTCCCTCTGGGGAAACCTTTAAATTTAGATGTACTATGTTCTATGTACAACTGCTTTAGGAAGCCATGATCCTTCACTTTTCAAAGAAGCTCTAAGGAACGCTTTTTTCTAAAAAGCGTATGCAGTGAATAAATTCTTTTGCCTATTTTGCTATTTAGAAAACAAAACTGCATCAGATTTCAGGTTAAATTCTGCAGCTGAAATCTACCATCTTAGATCCGTTTGAGAAATCAGCACAGGCATGATTAAAAAAAAAAACAAGTAGTAACAGAAGTAAAAAGAGCTGGACAGGATTGCAGTGTTTTCCTAGTGAGATATTTTTGTACATAATAATAGATTTTACTGCACAGCGCACATAGTGTATTCATTCATGCAAGTCTCTATGTGCTTTTTTTTTCTTTTCAGTACATTGCAATATAATTAAATCGTTATGTGTGTATAAATTGGCAAGTCTAGTGACACGCTTCCCAAATGTGTAACTGCTCAATATGATGGAGAAAACAAACAAAGGTGTCTGTGATCACACTTCGCCACAACTGTCAAAAATCTATCATCTCTTTTTTATTTCATACACACTAATTATTGCCTGCATTTTAAGAAAAACATTTCAGCCAAAAAAATTCAGTGTTGCTAATATAAGAAATATAATTGTTAAATTTATGTAAACAAGGTCATGCTTGGCTGGTGCTAGCATTTACTGTCATGATAATATTTTATGTATAGTACTGTGCAAAAGTCTTAGGCACCCTAATTTTTTTAAATACAAATTTTGTCTTTAAGTGTTTATTTTATAACTTCTGCATTATTGAATCAATAAAAAAAATCAGATTCCAAACATCACATTCCAACAAAAAATTAAATGTTATAGAAAAATGTTTGTATGACAGTAAAGAAGGCAACAGCACTTTTCAAACAAAAATCATAATGAAGTCTGTCTGGTTTTATCTGCAAAAACAGAAACATGTATGACAGTCAGAGTATCCAGAAGAACTGTGGCAGATTGTCCAAGATGCTCAGAAAAACCTACCAGCTATTTCCCTTATAAAACTGCACAAAACGTACCTGAGAAAACTGATACATTTTTAAACAGCAAAGGTTTGTTACACTTAATATTGACTTTGTTTAGTTTATTACTGTTTACTGCTTTTAATAGTGTATTTTTTTATATACAGATGTTTAATTTCATTATTTTTGAAGGCATCTTTGCTTTCTTTGATGTGCCTAAGGCCATGTGTCTTTGATTCTGTTTTGGTTCAGTCTCCACCCCTTTTCTGTCATTGATCTGTTGACCTATTGTGTTCACCTGTTATGTGTTTAGTGCTTGATTACTTTAGATTAGTAGTTAGTTTGTCTAACTGTCCGCTGTGCCATAGTATTTGTATGAAATCTTTTTTGTAACTTTAAGACTGAGCCTTGGTTTCTTGATCCCACAGTTGTTCTTTTTTTTTTTTTTGACTGTTTATCTTGAGTGATTATGGATTATCAGAGTTTGACATTGCCTGCCTGCATTTTAATGGTAAGGACACCATTTATGATTCTTGGATTACCATAAATAAAACACATGTTGACTGCCTTCACTCACCACATTACAGTATGTATGTATGTTTGTATGTATGTTTTGAGAGAAGGAAAGAACTGCAATACAATTCCACCATGCAGTTTCCAATCAGATTCTTATTAAATCACATGGCAGTCTGATGGGCTGAGTGTTGTATAAGTGATAGTCCATATAAATGCAATTATTTATTTTCCATGTGGTATGATTTTAGCCAAGAGAGAAATGATAATGGACAGTGTGTTCCATTGTTCCCTCATAAGATGTAGCATGTATAGTTCTGTGACAGAAAGAGTCATAGACTACCGTAGTACTGTTTTTGAACTATTCCACAGCTGATAATGTAAAAGGAGGTTCATTTTGACAGCATAATTATGACTATATAACACGGACTGTGTGATCTTGAAGCATTATTAGACTTTTTTTTTTTTTTATCTAGCCACTGCTTTTTCAATGATGATCAAACATCAACCATATTAGTGGATTTCCTATAAAAATCTAAATGATCAGTGTGAACAGTTTTGTTCAGTGAAACAGATCTTAATTTAAGAGCCTTCACTGTGGCTGTCTTATTGCAGATGTGGGACCTCAGTGGTTAAACGCCCTTTGTACTAACGTAATACATTTGCTTCAGAAGGATGGCAAATTTTCCTATTAAAATCGGAGTAATTATTGCAGACCTTTTCAGAGACTGTGGAATCGATTAGGTATGAGATTATTAATAAATGTCCCATGTTAACCATTTCTTAACCAAATCTCCTTTAATATTGTTTTATGAGAACAGATTCTGACGAGCTTAATAGCCTTTTGTGTAAAATTTGATTAAAACATTGACATGTTAAACATGCCATCTAACAGAACTTTCACAACAGAAATGACTGCTCTCCGAGTTTAGGAGATTAGACAGATATTAGAAATACATGAGGGAAAACGAATGCTTACATTTTTATTTTTTAAGGGAAAATAAGATGCTTATTTTGTCCAATCCTAGGCCTGGAATGGATGAATCAGAAGGCTCTGAACCTAAAATGGCACTTGGCAGTGTTAGATTGATTGAAAGTGACTGACTGTTGACAGCACAGGGAGACAAGTTCAATACCTTCATCATGGCTAGCATATGCAAGGTAGTTCTCATGCAAAGTTCCAACCTGGAGTGATTAGTGCTGCTTGAGCTGGAGGCTGCAGCGCAGGAGACCAGATTCACACATGGACAGAAAGCACACCTGGTTTAATACTTTCATTAAAGGACTACTTCAGCCATAAAATGCCAATGCAGCCAACAGTCAATGAAAGTTAGTGAGGAAACGGTCAACTGTGTCTAGTTTGTGTAGCACTAACTGGCCTTTCCTATATTCCTTATGCAAGTATTAGTGGATGAAATATTGTTTTAAAGCATCTGTTTGTCAGGCTTGAGTATATGTGTACGTAGCAGTCAGTGGAAAATCATTTCAATATCATTTTGACATTTTCTACTATATATATTTTGAAAAAGATGCACTGACCTGAACTGAAATATTTTTGTATGTATCTCAACAACAAGTAAAGTTACAGCATTTACAAATCTGGCTATCATCAAAAGTGAAAAGGGAGAAAATTGCATTTTAAAGTTTTTATTCCGACTATCGTGCAGAAGCATCACAGATATTTTGACAGCTCTACAACTACAAGCTAGATATATTAGGCTTTGCTACAACACGTTGCTATCTAACAACTTGATCACAGCGTGGCATTCACTGTGTGAGGATATCACACTTAGCTAGCAAGGTTTTAAACATGTTTAGGCATACTGATTGTTTTTATCACCAGCTTTAATAAATGGGCCAAGGGAAGCTTAGAAAATAACCCAAATAAAAATATTTCCATGTTATTCTGGTGAAACCTGAATATGTTATTCTTTGGCCAAAACCTGATTTTTCATCATCTTTGTGTGCCAGAATTCAGCCACATTGTTTTCTAAGGTCACCTCACATATGCAATCGCTGGCTTATAACTTATAATCAATTAATGAATTGCAGGTACTCTGGTGAAGTTTTACATGCCAGACCTCGATAAGATAAGATAAGATAAGATAAGAAAAAGAATAATTTTGCACAGGAAATTTAGTTTAGCAGCAATCCAGCCAACATGCAGTTACACATATATTACAAAATAAAAAACAAACACTATATAAAACAAGGAGTTATAAAAGGGGTCGACCCAGATCAAGTATCACAAACTACATGCCATATAGAGATCTAAGCTGCACTGCACTTTCAGTCTTAAAGAGCAGTGGAATGCATCTCAAGCAATGCTACAGCAGTGGCCATAGATTCACTTCAGATAGCCAAAATGGGAGGATTTCTGTGCACACCTCTACCACTTCTATGGTCACATGTCCCTTGTAGATAAGCCACAGGGTCTGCCAGATATAATGCATCCCTTCCACAGCACAGTAAAGCTGATTGAGCTACAGGCTACAGTTCACCTCCAAATCCTCAGTCATGACAAACCCCTGATAGGAAAGCCACATGCAGCAAGTTGAGGATTTGAAAGCCGGTCACGTTGAACAAATACCGCTGTTCAGATTTACCCAAACGAAACTGTGCTACTGAAGGAGTTATCGATGTGGACTAAGAAATATGCACGTCTACACCACTCACAGTAAAACATCTCTGTTTATATTTGCACATGAAGAACTATATCTAGTCAATATATGTATACACTAATTGCACATTATATTCTGAGGTCTATCTTACTCCATAGACTAAATTATATACTATTTAGTGCTAATTGAGTTGTAGTAACTGACAGTCTAAATTTAACCTATGTGGATAGTGTAATTAATTCATTATTTGATTCCTATTATTCTTTAATTATGCATTGGTACCTCTTTTGTAGCCACAATTAATATTATGGTTATATTCTAGCAAGGTGAAAATACAGATAATTAAATCCCACTAAAAAAAAAGTCCATTCATCATAGCCAGACTGTCAGCCAGTCAATGGGGAGTCTTTCTAGTGCACTGGTAGATGGCATACAGACACAGATGGAGATGTGCACCCACGTGTGTGAACACAATATTCAGAATGCAGATCTAGGGTAAGCCCGGAGAGTTTTGTAAAAGGCAGTATTGGATAGACTTGTGGCCCAGATACTTCTGTATTTTTTACAGAAAATACCCAAGCATGATGCTCTTATTCATACTTTCTAAATTCAATTTGCAGTCCAATCCATTCTTGTCTGGTGGCTTATGAAAAGCAACATATTTTATCAGTTACCTGAGAGTTGTTGAGAATACACTGAGCTGTATTATTGAAATGAAACTATTCCTATCATCATGCATCAAAAGGAAAGGGGGCTGCATCTATAAGTGGTCGATTTCATTTTGAGTCTCCGGTCGTTATGGAGAAATTAGAAATAAGTAGACTGGCATATTGGCTTGACAATTTATGTTTTTATCTACAGTAAGACTAATGGTATCTAGTGGTATCTTTATTTTGTCTGCATGGAAAACTGAAATATAGATATGCATGACATAGTATTACAGGTCAGATATATCAGCAGTTGTCTAGGTATGGGAATTTTGATCCAGCAAGGTTCATTAAGAAATGCAGCAGCAAGCCGGTTGAGATGTCTTCAGTAATGTTAATAATCAAGTGATGTCAGTGATATTAGCTCCACAGAGCATTCCATCAGCAGATTGACCAGCTGGGCTGTATTATCCACGTCTGCAGTAATCATGCATTATCTTGTCTTTTCCTTTGCCTTGCTATTTGCTGGCCCTCCAAGTCAACCAGGAGACATGGTATGCTTTGTATTATTTTAAATTTGTTGCCCTTAAGGTGAAGTGGCTACAGAATTACAATCATTGGCTCAGATCAAGTGTGAACATTCACACAGAGCTATGTTTATGTTAATAATGAGTTGTCTCCATAAATTCAACAGATTGGATGGTGAACTTTACTGCTTCAGGATGTATGAGTAAGCAACACGCTTCTCAAGTGCTTGTAAATCAGTCTCTCTTTTTCCTGCAAAACGTTTCATGCAGTATTCATTATTCCGATTATGCACTTTCTTACACACTTATACACCTTTTGTGACTTGGTAAGTATGAGACAGTTTTTAGTTTTATACCTTTCACTGAAATTGAAATGCTGCTAGCCATCTCATCTGTGGGTGTTACTGTATATTCCCATGTTTTTTTTCTTCTTCTTAAACACAGGAGGTAATAAAAATAGGCTATGGGGATATGTGGACAATAAGGTTTGAAAGTAAAGATAATGTAGCTTGTGAGTCTGGAGATAAAGACCTGACAACAGATTCTCTCCATATTCCCTACATATATAAGAACATTTTATGAAGTACGGCTGTGACCACATGGTTCAAAACAGCACTTGGCCACGGGGTAACATTATCTTCTGGTCTGACATCAAAATTTTAACATTAAGACTCCACCTTGCATGATAATGTCCTGGTAAAACAAAGGCTGGTGACTAAGATGAGGCATCACCAGTTCTGATTCACTGGGAAAATATAGAAAACAGTAATAAGTTTCCATTACATAATTGATGCTACTGGTGCTTATTTTCGATGGATGGCTATATAATTATCCTTTCAGTGTTAACATGAGAGTTTACCACTCCCTATCACTGGGTCCAAAAGTCGAAATAGTTACTTTGTCTGGCACGGATTAACCATTCTCTTGGTCTAAGAGTAAAAGATTAAAAAGATTAAAATTGCTTTTGGAATTTCAGTGAGGAAAGGCAAATGAAATCCATGTATCTGTAATTGCCTGTGTTATGTAATAGACTCATGGCTTGTTCATGGCTTGAATACATGTTCATGGCTTGAACATGTAAAAAAAAAAAAAAAAAGGCTTATTAGTGCAATAAGTCAGAGGTACTATATTTAAGTATTTCCTCTTGCATCAAGATTAGAGAACTGAATAGGGACAAAATTTTAGTTCCCATCTCTGACCATGACATCTCTAACTTCATTTCAACTCCAACCCCTTATGCTCCATCTCCATTCCCATCCATCTTCTGTCCAATAAAAATTATAATGTATTAATAATAATGTTTTTTTCCCCCATTCTAATTAGTAGACCAATATTTAAAGCAGTGTTTTTAACAGTACTTCACAAAATGCAAATGTCTATACAGTAAATGTCATTACACATTTTAATAACTATCCATTTGGCATTTTGAAAACATTTTATTTACAAACAGAAAGAGCCTTACATGATGAATCTGCATAATGGGACACTATGTTCCTAGTCCTTGATTAAAAATGAATTGCTTCCAAACATCACTTTATGCACTATCTCCATTCTAAAATGGTTGCATTTCTGATGAAAGAGCAATTTGGATGTCTATCTTAAGCATTATTAAGGGTAGTAAGAGTAAAGTAGGCTTACTGTAAACTCTGCATCACCCATCTGCAGTAAAATATGCCATTGATATATAGAGTTAATTCTTGCTTTTGATTTTATCGATTTTTTTTTTAAACACAAGCCCTGTTATTACCACAGAGTTTATATGCATCTTCACTGTCATTATGGGATTTTTTTTTAATTTTCCCTTCATAGCTGTGAATAAAAACAGAAACTTGTGGTGTTACTCCTGCCTCCACTTCCATGCAGCTCTCTAATTTAGATCCCTACAGTTTTACAGCTTTACATTTAGGATGGTGTATGAATTATTTACCGCCTGTGTCTCTGAACACCTAAAAAGCTTACACACAGCATCCAGTGGATACATCTGTGATAGTATGAGAACATCATGAAAGAAACCACTCTCTATGTTCCAATAGTTTATTCAGGATTTGTTGTTTTTTTTGAAAAACTATTATTTAAGACTTTCTTAGGTGAACATATCATTTTCCCCACAAAGTAATAATTCAGCAGTAGGTACTGTATACTGCAACATGCTGTATATAAAAGAATAAAGCCAGCAACAAACAAGTACAACAATTATGACAATGTACAGTATATAGAGAAAACAGCAATTACTGCAACAAGCCTTATGCCTGGATGTGTTATTTTTTTTTGACTTGTTCTTTAAAAATAACAGTGTACCCCTTGGGTCCCTTTTAGCAGTTTTGTAACAAGGAATCTCAGAGTTTTTTCCCCTACCCGAACAAATTTAAATGAGATGCAGTATGCTTAATCTAATTAAAACCTGGCTTCAAAATCTTATCAGTGCACACACATCAGTAAACCAGTTCTTCTTTCATTCTTATTTCTATGTCCAGCAGCCACAATATAAACTGAGCATGATCGTAAACCTGCGCACAAAAGAATAAACCAGGCAGTTTGCATTTTTTTGTGAAGGCTTAGGGTTGATGGAGTGGATAAAAGCACTATGTTAGTGTTTTACAGGGCAACCATTGAATCTATTATCCTTTATGGTATTACAACATGGTTTGGTAACCTGTCCATTAAAATCAGCTCACAACTTCAAAACCTGATTAGAAAGGCTGGAAAAATAATTGGCACACTGCCCTCATCTTCTCTTCAGGAGATATTTGAGGAGACTGTGAGAAAGCAGAGCCTTAAAATCGTTTGTGACTCAAACCACATCCTTCACAAGAGTATGAGTTGATGCCTTTGGGCAGAAGTACAGGTTACCAAACTGTAAGTCGAATAGGTATAAATTTTCCTTTGTTCCATTATTAATCAAATTACTGAACAATAAATGTGTGTGTGTGTGTGTGTGTGTGTGTGTGAAATGTCTTGGTGTAGGGTATTTGGACAATATTAGGTATAGGGCCTTTGTGCAATAACTGATGTATGGCATTTGTGTATGTTATGTGTATGTTTGGTTATTGAATGGTGTGTATGTTCTGCATTGCATGTCAGTGTAGTTTGATTGTATATGTGTATTGTAACATCAGCTGTGTTCTCTGGATTGCCCAAGACAAATTTCTCCTGAAAATGATTTAGATCTGAATCTAAATCAGTTACATTAGAGAATTCTCCAATTTATTCAATTTAGAAAAGAATGGTAGCTATGATGAGTAAAAAAATCTTAAAATTGTACATGATCTTGTAATCTACTACTGCAATATAAACCTCTAAAGTGAATAATTGACCAGATTGTACTATAAGAGAGATGTAGCTGAAATTTTGAGCTCATACATGTGCTGGTTAAAGTAAAAGAGAGCCTTAGACTCCAGCTGGTTTATGTATAAAACTAGAACTATCCTAATTGCCACAAGTAGAAAAACAATACACACAAACATTCATAAACACTAACAGAGTTGGCACTTTATTTAAAGGCTACCTACACTGGAGCTTTGCAGCACATCCATAAATATTGCATAAAAACTATACAAAGGAACACTGGAGGATTTATGTAAGGCTTATTTCAAAACCTATGAGATGACAATTGTTTTAAGAATATTACTTTCTTTTTGACTTATCTTGTAAGTTATTATTTTGTCTTTGCTAACAGTACATTCATGAAAAATTAAGCTACTTTATGTACATGAAGTATCTACCAGCCAACAGCACAGTGATATAAAATCTAAAGAAATTTTAATAAACTCAATAACTAACAAACACCCTATAACCTATAGTTAGCCAAATAGTTATTCAATCTTTACATTAAAGTATATATTAAAGTACACTTGATGCCAACACTTGCAAACTTAAAATAAACAAGTAACAAATCACATGAAACATTATAATAGCTAAGATTAGGGTTTGGTAGCAGGTTGGCATTCGTGCCTTTTAAGGACTTCACATGTATTGAATCAGATGAAAAGCAGCCACATCACCCTCATTTGTTTGCATTCATACACATTTCATATGAAATAAGGTTCGATATGTAGAAGGGATCAAGTCATGTAAAAGTGAGAATATTTACTACTCATCAAATAAAAAAAAAAATACTTATTTAAAACTATATTCATCTTGTTTCTGCTGTGCATATATTGCTGATAAAAGGAGCGGTTTATTCTACCACTGCCTTGCTAGGAAACTTCTTTCGTGTTTAGTATATTTGTGGTGCAATCTTGTTTCCCTCCCACTGCTATCATGTATATTTGGAGGCAGTGACTTTCTTTGCAGGTACATCTGAGCCTTGAGTCACAACACCTTGCATATGTGCTAGCAACATATAGATATGCCTGAAGAGGTGTGCAAAGACACAGGAACACAACAACTTGATGTTCTTGATCTACAATTAAGTGAAACAGATCACTGCCAGAAAGTTTCTCCTGCTTGTTCTATCATCAGAAAAAAACTTTTAGAGCTTTTTTGTGACAGGTGTGATTGTGCTTGTAATGCTGAATTACAAGCAGTTGCAGAAGCAGATTTATTACACTGGTATGAGACTGCGCAATAAAGAGTGAATTGGCATATCTCCTTTGTATCCATGCCATTTTTGAAAATCCACATTTGTACTTTCACAAAATGTTGTGTAGTCTCTGGTAAACTCTACTGTCAGGAGACAAATTGTGTCTTTTAAACTTTATATTGCTTGACTGAGATGATCGTAGTGTGTGTAGACACCACAAATGCCATTATACCATTATTCAGTGAAATATACTATAATATAATTTGTAATGTCACTACATTGATCTGAAGTGGAATTACTTGGGATTGTAGGTCATGAATCTACATGACTCTACATAAAATAGCCCATAATACTGACATAACGTTTTGTTAGCAAAATTATTTACAAATTTAAATCCCCAACATATACTTGTTCATGGACGTTAGAGAGCATTCCTAAACAAAAAGCATCATGAAGAATAAAGGGCTCTCAAAACAAATACAGGGCAACGTTCTGGAAAAGTATCATTCATGGTTTGTTTATAAACAAATAATCCCAAATTTTGAACATCCTATTCCTGTCCTATTATGTCCATTATTACAATTCTGCCTAGAGTAGGTTGTCCAACAAAATTCAGTGTCCGGGTACAGAGGGCATTAGTCAGAAGCAACCAAGAGGCCAAAGGTGACTCTCAAAATGAGTACAAGATGGTTATTACTTGTGCAAGACACTGTAAAGCCTTGCAACATCTTTGTTCCTTCCTAAATTTAGTCCTCCAGTGTGATTGCATTTTTAATTTTGATTTGTGAAGAAAACTGCAAAATGTGCATGCAATCGTGGAGTAACATGCAGTTAAGCTTTCAGTCCCTAGGTAGTTTTGTCTCTCAAGAATCACCTACTTTCATAGGAAGGAGGGCATTTTACTGACACTGCAAACATCCAATAACACAGACTTTTGCAAGACATGTAGGAAAAGCAAATGTGAAACAAAAAACAGACGTGTGCAACAACCTTGAAACAGCATAGTTTACTGTGGCTCAAAGAGATGCTTTTCAATAAAACTGTGATTCCCCAAACATCACTTTTTCCAGTCTAGTGATTTCAGTATATCTTACTCCAAAAAACTCATTGTTGTGATGGAGTTGAAAAGTTTGTTTTCCCTGTTGAATTGATAAAAACCATGTACAGAAGTTTGGCTAGACAATGAAATAGTAACTGGGAGGATTCTGCTAGTTGTGTACAATGTACAACTACTCTCACCTGTTTGAAATGAGCTTTTTCATTAACTCTAATTCTTCTCAGCACAGCAGTGACTCCCCACTTAGAGAACACAGCAGACCACACACATGAAGCAGTCAGTAATGAAAACCTTCTTCCAAAACAAATAATGTTGCAGCTTTCCAGTTTGCTAGCTGTGTTCTGTTCAGCTTTGGATTTGATTCTCAGCCATGCACACACTCAGCTTAGGGCTCAGATAGAGAGAGAAAGTGAGTGAGAGAGAGAGAGAGAGAGAGAGAGTACATAAATAAACTTGGGACAGCAGGTCTCGCGGTGCCACGTTAGTCATTACCCCTCCAGCACCACCCTCCCAATGCAGTCCCAGCCTAACCACGCCCTACCTGGTACAGCAATGCTTAGAGGGTCTGGTGGTCAACAGTAATAAATAATATGGTGGTCACCTTCCACTGATGGAATATAGTCAGTAGTCAATTATCTACAAAGTGACCTATATGGTAGGTTTACCTGATAAAATGGCCAGTGATTGTAAATGCTACATTGCAGGTTTGCCAAGAAACTCGCAGCTCAGTATAATTTCTATGAAAAAAAAAAACTTTCAAACTACTACTAAGTGAAAGTTAAGATCAAGCACATTTTAACTAAACTCCATATATTTGTATTCTGTTCGGAATTTTAAAAATATATACTGTTATTTAAAGTCTTTTAAGGTTCACATGAACATCATGTGAAAATCAAGAGCTAGAAAGTCAGGAAATTGAAACTGGTCAGTGTTGCATCTATTTGTTATGATAGGGCTGTATGAATGGTGTTTGGATTTTGGAAGGACAGGAATATTAGAAATTGCATTCTACTAAAATTTCATTCTGTAATCTCTTGCTTTCACACCTCTGCCAGCTCACGACAAAGCGGTTTTCTTTAAATATCAGTGGTATTGTTGCAATGTTGATGCATGGTCCTTTATCCTGTGAAAGAACCCTAAGAATCTTA
This sequence comes from Pangasianodon hypophthalmus, assembly GCF_027358585.1. Classification (NCBI taxonomy): domain Eukaryota; kingdom Metazoa; phylum Chordata; class Actinopteri; order Siluriformes; family Pangasiidae; genus Pangasianodon; species Pangasianodon hypophthalmus. The sequence continues at coordinate 14,981,494 of NC_069723.1, read as the reverse complement.
AGAAACCCCGCAAGGTGTTTCATCTCTAAATGAGAAATAGGTTTCATGTTTAAAAGGGTCCAGAACCCCATAGTGCCTTAAAGAATAATGTCTTAGGGCTGGAAACTGATATATGTAATGCCAGTTTTTCCAAGTAAACTGAATCCAGAAATGAATATGTTAAAGTAACAGCTGAAGGAAGAGAACAAACTAGAAAGTGTTAAAGCTATTGTAGTAAGATTCAGCTCATGCTTTGATTTTGTTTTTATCTTTATCTCTGTCATTTATTTGGTTTGGTCTTCTGAATCACCAGTACACACCTACACTTTTAATTTTTTTATTTTATTTCATTTTTATTTGGAAATGTTCCACCAAAAATGCTGTATTTGTTGTACTTGAGAAATCACTAGAGTAATGTTATTCCTGGTGCTTTTTTGTGTGTAGGTGGGTGGTGAGTCTTATCCAGTTTTGGTTTGTTCAGATTAATAGATAAATTGCTGCTTCCCCTAAAAATAGTATTACCCTGCTTTTCATCATTTTGGCCAAATCTATATTTGAGTGATGGCTTTCTCGTGTTAAAAATATTTAACACAATACAATAAGTTAGTAGCATATGCTCCACTGAGAGAGCATGTGGCTCACTCAGATCAACATATGCCTTGAACTATAATAAGCATAGTAGCATTTCTCACTTCTAATCAACCAGTCCTCCTACGTTATTATACAAAGTACAACATTTTTCTTTTTACACTAAGCCTTCTTTGAGCTATAGGGGTCAATGTGTGTAATATATTCTCTGGGGTCCTTTACTCTCTTGGCATTCTCTCACAGCCTCCTTAATGCCCTCTGTGCCCGAGACTGTTGTCTAGTCCAACACTGAAACATAAGAATAGAAATTATTCATCAGTTTCAGCAAAAAAATTATACTGGAACCAGTGCTGCTTACTTTATATATGCATGAGGTTGGCAGACTGTTTGGACACTCAAGTGCATTTTCATGCTGATGACACAGTGATTTATTTCTGAGCTGGAAGAATCACAGAGGGATTGTGGCTTTATTTAGAAATGTCCATGGTGCCTAACACTGCTTTCACATGCACACAAGTTTCCATCATTTCTGAACTTAAAAAATTTCAAAATTTAAGTAACGATTAAGCCAGATTGATGGCTTCCCAGTGGGCCATCTTAGATAGTCTGGTCTTCTTGAAAATGGTGGTCTGGTGTTTGCTTCAACCGAACCTCTGTACAGGCCCACATGCTGAGTAGCATGATTGGTACAACTTGTCACATTATTTGCTCTTTTTACATTATTTTTTACATTATTTGTCACATTATTTGCTGATTTGTGATGCTGGGGAAAGGGTTATTATATTTATTGATATATAAAACAAGACTCTCAAAAGACTGGAGCACTATAATTAGTTCACCTTTGCTTGCACTGAGAGCATAGCAAAAATAACTAAAATATAAATGATTAAAATATGAGATGAGTCCTTCATTTGTAGGTATTCCCGCACAATGGCATGTCCTACATGTCATGATATATTACCTGCCCTGCATATTATGTCTTTGCCACTTGGGTATGGGTACCACAGGATAATAATTTTAAAAAACAGCAAGGGTGGACCTAATGCCAACCATTTTGCAAACCTGAGTGCCCAAAAGGGACATATGGAATTGTGCAATCAAGCCATAATTTGGAAGGATTTCTTTAATCCACTTTATCACACCAGGAGGCATTGCTGTCTATATAAAGGAATGCTCTTTATAGTTTCTTATTGGCTCATTGTTACTGCATTGACTGTAGAACCCTTAATCAGCAAGCTTTCAGAATTGCAACTAAAACACAATAAAGTATTAATATGACTAAAACCTCCTACAGCTCACATCAGGAACTGGGCATTATCAAATTTCTTAGACTTGCTTTCAGTTGTTTATGTTTCTAATATGGATGTTTTAATTTAAAATATAACAGCGGAGGTTCTTGTACATGTACCACTTAACAAAGGCATGGCTATTCTCTTCTGTCTCTTATTATTCCAGACATCACACTTGGTAAGTAACATGATGCATATTGTGATCAGAAAGCAAACAAGGATCAAGTACAACACCACTTCGCAGGGGAGACAAACCCACTTGTATACATCTCAGAAACACCCATGGTGCTAGGGAGAGTCCAAATAGTAGTACTTTTAATTTTAATTTAATTTAACTGTCCTTGAAAAACAAACCCTAAAAGCATAAGTGTTCTGGAGCAGTGGGGACATAATCATCATGCGGTCCCACTCAAGCGTTTTGCTGGCTGCGGTATAGGAAGGAGGAACTAAGCTGGTGATGGGCAGTGACTTGGCTACCACTGCTTACCTGCTAACAAGAGAGTATTGTCATTCAGGGTTGAAAAACAAGAAGAACGTTGAACACCATAGCTTGAGCTTATCTTCAGTTTGACCCCAGATCTGTGTATTAGTGGCCCTCAGATCTGCATATTAGTGAAAATACAGTCAAGCTAGCAGACTGAACAATGAACAGCATGTGCGATGCAAGGGAAAACCATTCAACTATGATAAAATAATAATAAAAAACCAACACAGCGCAAGCTCCATATGGTGTACATGTGGTTCAACATGTGTACGAGATGAGAAGAAGAAAAGCGAAAGATGGCTGTAAGACAGCTAATACAAATACACTGTCACAGTGTGACTTGTATGAGCACTCACACAATAAGGTATCTAGATTCTCACTGCCCCTGCCAGTTGGGAGGGTGAAGTAGAATGCTGTTTACATGAAATATACAGTGCAAAGCAAGCTTTCCTCTCAGGTAATTCTAAATGTTTACCAAAATATAAAATGGACACATGTTGCTATAATTAGACTAGCACTCAGCTTTGCTTTTTATATCTTTCTAAAAGCTTTATGGTGTAATCCAAATGGATGTAAAATGTATTACTGGTTAGACTCTAAATTTGCTCTCAATCTGAATTACAAACTTGTCTCTTCAGGTCTCTGGACTTAATAGTCATTGACAAAAGGGCAAGGGAGCAGCATTCTCAGTGCTTGTTTTAATTGGGGTTATGTGTTGACTGAAATTGAATGCCTTCCCATTGAACAGCTGACAGGATACTAATGTGTTGGGGTGTCCTGTTGATAAATTGGGGCTATGACCTGAAATGACCTCTTAATAAAAAGGATAAAACTCAATTGACATTTTCACTGTTTCATTCTTTTTATCTACTTGTTTTTGTCTTCTTCTGTACACAGTACAGAACACAGTTAAAAAAAAATCTGTAAGTTCAGATCCCAGAGGAGACCTTTGGCTAATTGTACTATAGGGTGTTCCCAGAAGTGAGGGAACAATGAGGACTGCTCTATTTTCTGTCTATATGTTCATAATTACAGCAGTTCTTGTACCATTTTCTATGCTACATTTATAAAGATTTTGTCTCATATGTGATTGATATATCACCTCAGAAATTTCAGACTTGAAATTGAGTCTTTAAATATTGAACACTATAAATCAAATTACTACAGAAATACAAACCTAAAATGTGTCCTCATTCTGAGACCTTTATAAAAAATGCACAGTGACAATTGAAGTGTTTATTAAGAATAAGTAAATAAATAAATAAATAAATAAATGTACTCAGAACATTCATAACCATGATTTATACAGTTATAATTTTTTGAAAATCTAATTTAATTCAGTAGAATACTCAATAGACTAAGAAAATCAGCTAAATTGCTTTATTGGAGGCAAGGTCCAAGGAGAGAAGGTAGCTGTAAGCTATCCTTCCAATTAACTGCCGGTGTTATGGCTTGAATTACAATCTTTTGAGAAAATCAGCAAAGTTCAAAATATCCCCTCACAATAATCTGCCTGTTACCATTTCTGTCACATTGTAAAATGCACAAACAGCCCGTGACCATGTTGAATTATAGCTACAATGCGCAACGTTATTTGATCACATAGTGTAAACAACACTCCTTGTGCATACAGGGTATGCTCAAGTCGGATGTAAAGAGAACACACTGACCAGCAAACACTGTGCTATAAACACTCTCATAAATTCACTCAAGTGATCTGCAACATGTGAGATGAAAGATATTCTTCCTTTGAAAACAGGCAGACCCCTCAAATCATCAGAGTAGTTGATTCAAGGTGATTGCCCTTGAAAAGAGCAGCATCCAAACAGTGACCTCTACAGTCTAGAGATTTCCCAATAGAGCTGCTCTCCTCATTCGCTGGCTGACCCGTTCTCTTTTGTCAGCACAAGCTTCTTTTCTCTGTCCTTCTTCCAAGCTTATTACAAATGAATGTGACAGCTGAAGAGAAAATGGGCCCATCAGTTAGCGGCACCGGAGAGCAGATATGATGGATGATGAGAAAGTTCCCCTCTAAACTTGGGGCTCTGACCTTCTTGCAGGTAATGTTACATGTATCCTGGCCTTTTACAGATAAAGAGGCAAACCTCATCAGCTTGGAGACCCAGACAGTTAGCAGCACATCAATCCTGAAGATTCTTGCACAAGGGCCAAGGACACAACAATGCAGTAAATTGAAAAGCAAGTTTAAAGCAGCAGCATTAAACAGCAGATTATTTTAGTGTTTTTAAAACCTTCAGCACTAGGTTCTAAAGAAACACTAATAGGCAAGTGGAGAATTTCAAGAGCTGTATTTATTGTTAACAAAGCACCAGGGAGAGGTGTATAAAAAAGTTGGAGTACTATTCAGAAGACAAGGAAGCTTTTTGTAGATTACAAGCGCTTGAAATGTAAATGTATAAAACTGTATATAAAATTCTGGTTTAATCTGTGATAATTTATTCCACATTTAATCAGTAACACTGAAATCATTGGCTGTAAGCATTTCTACTACAAACTGCTACATTATTTCTAAAAAAAAATACAATAAAGATACTATATGTAGCAAAATTATATATTGTTGATTATAATAACAAAAGTATCATAACTTTGTTTGCTAGATATTGGGCTAGTTGGACAACACACTTGCTATTCAAACTAATATTTCTGGTGTGTTTTAATGTCTGTTATAAAACACAAAGTTACTTTGCCATTGTCTTTTATTTTGATGCTGCATGTATCACACAGCACTTTAGTCATATCCATGGCACTGAAAGATTTTCTAACCAAATTATATATTAAAGGAATTCTGAGAAATAAAAAAAAAACCATACAGTGCTTACATTTTAGCATCTATAATCATTATTTTAAACCAACAAAATTTGATTAAACAGTTGCATTCTACATGTCAATGAATCCCCTAAGCCTTCACTTCAACCTGGCCAAAGACAACTTCCGCCATTACAACAGGGTTGAACTTAACCACCAAAACAATGCATCGTTTGGACATGGGTTCCCTTAAATATAATGTTCTTCATTAGATGAAAATATGATGGACAGCTAATATTTTCTGTTTAGAAATCTCAAGCCTTACTGCATTAGGCTTAATAAATAATAGCTTAAACATTACCGACAAAAACAACACAGCATAACAAAAGTCTGCACACTTTTGTGTAGTGGAGTATGTTTTTATAATTTAACAATTATTAATCATTTCTCTCAAAACACATCTGTATTTACTCCGTCTACCGTGTGAAGTCATGTGATAAATAGCCACACTGGATATAGATAAGGAATTAGGCAAATTTGGTTATATTTGGTAATCTTCTGTAACCAAGGATACCTGTTTTCTGACTCGCCCTGTGGGTACTTCAAGTGCGCTGTGAAAACAGCTTTGCTCCCAGCACTGCTCCTCACATCACGCTTTTTTCCTGGTGTTATTCTTTAATGCTGTGAACTCGAACATGTAACACTGCAATAAATTACTGTGCCTGGCACTCAGAAAACTGACAGACAAAGCCCCCACTGTGAATAAAACGTTTTTGTTCACTTACCGTGTTACTTTGGTGGTTCTAATGTATTTGTTTTTGTCTGGTTTAATCCAGTCAGAAATTTAATTGAAGTCAAGTCGCAAGTCAGTCAAGTTCAAGTGCGAGTCAGTCAAAGTCCAAGTTCCTAACTGAATATCTCACCATATCTGGCTTGAAATAATGCCTTTGGCAGGGTTCATACTTGAAAAATGTAACATCATATGGAAGACAAAATGGAAGAACTTTGTATACGCCTACTTTAACTTGCCCTCGATGAACTGGATTCATTTAAAGAAACTGTCAAACACAGTTGATATTTCATTATATATTGTAGACTTATACAGAGCACGTACATAGCCATTCTGTAAACAACATCTGTTCAACTTGAACAAATCCTATAGAGTCTAAAATTAAAAAAAAAAAAAAACACTTTATTGAAGGCTGGGTTCAAGGTAATACATGACACTACATAAACAACATTTATAAAGGCTTATTCAAACAGGCATCAGGTATGACAACTGACTTTGTAGCTCAGTGCAGTTCTGGTATATCAGAGTCATATAATGGTAATGATGTGACAGTTTGCCTAATGAGTTTAAGAGAAAAACAAATAAAGGTGAATCCAAAGGCAATGCTATAAAATGTTCTGTGGTGCATCTTGTACTTTTTACCATTTGATGGTAATAACACTGATATGGAAACTGACTGTTTAACACTCTTAAATAATAAAGGGGTTAACAGAGACAAATTTTTTGCAGAGTTATGTAAATTTTTAAAGGACCTTAAGAAAAGTGGGTTCAAGTTTTTATAAGATTTGTATGACCTCATGGGTTAGGTGTACCTCATGACTGAGCATTTGATGTTTTAAGTGTAGTTAGTGTGCTTCATCTTTTGCCACCCAACAGCTTTGAAAATGTGAAAAATAAATTTGGCCAGGCTGCTATATTTCTGTCTTTATTGGAGTTTGTAGTAAAAAACAAAGCTGTTCATGGCTTAGTATCAGGCCCATCTGCTCATATCACACGCCTGCTCTCTCATCAGACAGCCTTTATTACGGCCTTTTGATTGTTGCCTCTAAAGACAGATTCGTTTAAAAAGTTTTTAGCAGTTTCATAGATATCTCTCACTTGATGCTTCTGGGAAAATCTCATAGGACTTGCCATAATGGACATTTGACGACCCAGTGTCACTGACTGTAATTTCAGAGCCATGCAGGCACAGTGCAACAACTTTCCCAGATGAAAATCAAACAGGGGAAAAGCGCTAGAGGTTTACCAAACTGGCTGGGTAAATTGAAAAGCATTTTCTGCCTTGTTATTGCACCAATAAAAAATGACATTTCTGCCACATACTGTTCTGGAGTCATTTTGCTCCCCCTTTTACACTGTACTGAAGTGCTGTAAGAGTCAAGATGTTGAGTCTTATCCACAAAGCTCTGGTGTGTTTTCATTCAATACAAGCAGGAGTCACAGCTGATAGATGCAGTGGTCATTTGAAGGCTGAGACCATCTTATTAAACAAGTAGAACATGTGGTTGCTGCTTGACTGGAATAAAATACCAGTGCTCTGTGGATGAGATTTGACACTGGCTTATAGGTCTCACTAGAAAACTCTCATCCACTGTCACGACTGTCTCAAATAATGTTAGTGTTTAACATTACTGTTTAACTTGTTTTGGAGCCAAGATGCTGGATCTCTCAGAAGAGAAACATTATATAAACAGAACTGTATTTTACACAATAGAAATCATTATTAAATGGTGGTGTGAGCATCATACTGAATACTCTCTCTACCATTTAAGATTATCTTATCATTTTTTCTTTAGGAAAGTAAGCACCAAGGATGTTGAGGGAAACAAAGCAATTAGATAGTTCTAATCATGAGTTAAATAAATATATTCTAGGGACTACGCATCACTTCAGCTTGTGTTTCGTATTGATTCCAAAAAAAGTGACAAGAATTAACTCAAAAGTGTTCCATGTTATTTTTGTAATCTAAAAGACTTAACAATGGTGATAGAAAGAGTAGAAAGAGGCAGGTATGAATAATATACAGTGCATTAACATGTTTGGTTAAACTTCAGCAAATTTCTTACTTGGATTTTCAAATTCTCTAGAATTCTCTATTTGAAAATCTAAATAAGAAACCGGTATAGATGAACTGAGAAATATTTGACTTTTTATTTTATTGCACAAAATCTAGTTGGAAAGGCAAATCTGGATCAGTCTAATTAGGCACGTGGAGCACACAACATATCTTTGTCTAACACTGTCTAATACAAATCTAGGCTTACAGTAACTGAGTCTCCAAAAAAATGCACTTGCCTTGAATAAAGCACTTATTTTGAGTAAATGAGAGTGGACACTGTAGCCGTAATTACAAATATTTGACGGAAAACCTGTTTAATTTGGTCCCTTATATAATTTACAGTAGTGGGTAAACTGTAATAATACATCCAAAAACTCCATACATTGAAAAACTTTTGGCAGTGCTCCACCGAACCTTCTAAACTTTACTTACAACAAATAGTGAAAGGAATTTTAAAGGTGTGTTATAGAAGTGTAATCTCAGCACCTCATTTTTAATAACATTCTGCTGCACTATTAAAAGTTCCTCTAACAATAGGTCTGTTCTGTTTGAATATGACTGCACTGTTCGTCTATTTAATGGCCTAATGGCACAATACATAAATAGCATTCATTAATTTCTGATGACTGTTTGACATTCATTTTACACACACAATATGTAAATGTATTATGAGTAGCTGCTAAGTTGATTAAAACATTTTATCCTCTGAATATTTGCATTCATTTATTAGCAACCATGTCTCAAAAGAGTACCACAAATACTGCCTTTCAAAATGTTGCACAAATTAGCATAGAGGTGAATACATAAACATCTGTTTGGTGCCAAAAAAAACAAAAAACAGGTATACAATGGATCTTTTCTTTTGTCTGAATTATATATGTAAAAAGTGGTTATTAAGTGTAATTTTGTAAAATGATTTATACCATGCTTAGCTGTAAAGCTAAATCTGCTGATTAATGGCCACTGCTGTTTATTCATCAGAATAAATAGTGAAATAGGCAGTTGGGGATTTAATGACACCCTTCCTTTCCAGAGAACCATGCTGAATAGTTGATAAACAGACAAACACACATACACACAGAGTAATGGTGACTTACAAGCTACACAGTATGTGCATGCGCATGAGTAATTGGTACGTGCTTCTCTTATTCTTTTCCATGCATGGTTGTAGCCTACACGCTAGTCTTCCATTTTAAGCTATGGGGACAGTGATGTGGATGTAAACGGTGCTATAATGGAAGGTGTCTCTCCATGTGTGTTTTTCTGGTGTCCGCCTTCCCCTCCCCGCATTTCAAGTTACAACACACACACAAAAGTTCACAACAGATGCCCACTTTAACATCTGTGCTATTACAAGCTTATTTTGGATTACTAGATTTTTTTCTTTAAAGATAACTAGGCAAACATTATCTATAGACCAGATTTATTCAGTTCCTCTAGACTTCAATGCTAGACACTTGACATGCTCAATTTTAGCATGTCAAATTTCCCCAGTTGAACACATATTATTATAGGCTAATGTCTTCTTAGTGAAAATAATTCCAAACAATGCTTAGTTTCTCTGCCTTTTATATGGGGAATGATCCATGCTGTTTGATGTTTGCTGTCTTTGAATAGTTGCCATAATCATGCTGGGTGTGCTTAAAGGATGAAAATGAAATTGAGCATGATCCAAGGACTCGTCATTAGGTTTCTAATTTAGCCTAATCATGCTTTTAACCACATAGCTGTGTTTGGACAAAAATGCTTTTGATTAGCTGTTAACACCCCATGTGTAACTGTAACCGGATAATCCACTGTCCATAGATCAAAAATTTTATCTTCATAATCCAACACCCATTTTATCTTTATAATCCAATACCCACAGATCAAAAATTTTATCTTCATTTAATTCAGATCAGTTGGAAGTATTGCTTCATATATATATATATATATATATATATATATATATATATATATATACCCATAGATCAAAATGTATATATATATATATATATATATATATATATATATATATATATATATATATATATATATACTGTGCAAAAGTCTTAGGCACCCTTTTTTTTTTGTACAAACTTTGTTATAGATTTTTATTTTATGACTTCTACATTATTGATTCAGTACAAAAACATTTAGATTTCCAAACATTAGTTTTCCAGCACAAAATTAAATGAAAAATGTTTGTATGTCAGTAAAGAAAGCAGCATATTACATAAGAGACACATTTCAGACAAAAAACATAATAAAGGCTGCTGGGTTTTGCTGCAAAAATAAGAAGCAAGTGTGACAGTCAAAGTCTCCAAAAGAACTGTGGCTGGTTCTACAAGATGCTCAGTAACACATACAGCTAATTTCCTTATAAAACTGCACAAATTGTACCTGAGACTACTCTTTTTTTTAAAGCGAAGGATTGTCACACCAAATATTGACTTCGTTTCATTTATTACTGTTTAGTGCACTAAATAAACTAAAAGGACAGGTTATAACTATTAAACACTAAAGAACTGGTTAAATATTTTTGTTCTGTTTTTTTATATGCAAAATATAATTAAAACATTGCCTTAGATTGATTTTATACTGAGTTTTAGATGTTTTGATTGATAGACAGTGGTTTTTATGCCTCTGCCACTGAATGGTGGAGGCATTTTTTTTTTGGCTTATCTGTCTGTCTGTCTGTCCATCTGTGATTGTCATTAGAGCATTGTTGTTGTTTTGTTGTCCTTGTCTAATGTCACTTTTCTGTTTTTGGTCATACTGGTCTCACTGAAAGTGATGTATTTTCCACATAATAAAACTTACTGAATTACTGAAATGTATGTTTCACAGTCTTGCAACTACCCAGTAAAAGTGAAGTTACATTAAAGTACAGTGAGTTCATGCATTATAGGCTGAAGGCCTGAAGATAAATTTTACAAGAGATCTTTTTTTCAAGCTCATGTCTGCAAATTTAAGGAAGGACATGTAGAGTTGTGGAACGTTGCTATAACCTTGGGGCTAAAAAACCTCCACTAGCACTTCTGGAACTGGATGTTTGTGTAAATTTATGGGAACCTGCCCTAATTTTACAAAAAGCACTTCAAATTAAATTTTGTAAATTGACTTAAAAATCATGTTAATGTACTGTATGTAATGGTCTGTTTAATTGATGGAGATTGAGTCTGTAAAATAACAGAAACAAATCCAGGTAATAAACTGTGAGTAAATGTTCTGTAATTGTATGGATTTTCTTGTTACAGTGTAGGCTCCTAATCCGTAATGACCCTGACCAAGATAAAGTGGTTACTGAAGATGAATGAATGATTATCTTTGAAATCAGTATTAGACTGTATGTATTATACAATTATATAAAGTAACTTCAGATATAGTGAAGTATAGCATAGTATAATATGTACGTCTCTACTATGACCAAATGTTACTGAACCTGAGCTATGATAATGCTTAGTGATAATGTTTATTATGGTTTTACATTATGTCTTTCAAGAAATTAAATGAAAAGTTAAAAGTTGAACTGCCTTAACACTTGCTGTATTTTTACACAAAATAATACCCACAACTTTGTGCCATACACCTACCTAGAAGTTTATACAGGGTAAAAGGAAACATTACCAATAGATCATGCTAATGAATTCGTGGTAAACAGCATGAGACAGCGAGAGAGGTCAATCCAGTGTGTCTAGACCCTTGAGGACTGTCTGACTGTGACTAAAATCTAGCAGTATGCATCAATAGCACAACTGTATCATCACTTCAGCTTTCTGATGAGGATAACATATACAAGTGCCAGTGTGCTTAAATATTATCTCTCTTAATGCTGAATCAAAGGTTTCGAGATATAAGAGAAAATCTACTGTTAGATGCATATCATATTTAATGGGAATTTATTCCCATTGACCTCTCTCGCTGTCTCATGCTGTTTACCACGAATTCATTAGCATGATCTATTGGTAATGTTTCCTTTTACCCTGTATAAACTTCTAGGTATCTATATAGTGTGGTATAGTATCAGGAGTATGCAATTAAAAATAGGCAAATAATCTCATTGTTCCAATACTAACTCCACTCAGAAATGCTCTCACATCTAGAAGCTAAGCTACTATCGCAAATCTACATCTCTGAAGTCTGACTGTGGCTTGCTTTGTCACGCACACACTCTTAAAATGAAAAGGACAGGAAGGTGACACAGTTGAGGACATTGCTGAATTACAGAGATAAATGCAACCTAAAATGACTCGACCCTGATCCACAGAGTAATGGCCTCTATTTCACACTACGTGGTTTGCTGGACACTGAGACACAGGCATGGAACCCTCCTTGGGCTAGGTTCCTCCTTGGGCTCCTTTTTATCTGGCTCTGATATAGGAATTGACCTTTGGATTCATGGTGTAGTTCACCTAGGACATGTAGTTTTCCCAGCTTGCTTTCTGGCACAGTTGGAATTCTGGGGTCGGGGGGGTCACCATTACAATACACCTTCTGAATCATTTTCAAGTTATTCTTAGGAAGATAAATAATATAAATGAAATAAGTAATCAGTGGTAAACATGCTCACGATCTTCACAACCATGATTTTTCTGAATGTGGTGATTTTGCAACATAAAGTGACGTGTGTCAAAAACATATGTGTTCCAGTTTTCTTAATATATGTATTCAAGAGGTGATTGAAAAAACACACAACATAACATTTTATGACAGATTGCATGAATTTAAATAAAATTGTGGCCAAAGCCTTAGCAGCACCATCAAAAGTCACCGTGGATGAATTATAATTATAATTTGACCAAAATGTAATTTTTCCAAAATGTAATTATAATTTGACCAAAATGTAATTTTTCTGCCAATAATATACTTTGGCATCTCTACTTTATGAAAACAAATGCCATAAGTGACAAAGACTGATGTGCATTATGCTGACAATCAAAGTGGTAACTTGTATTTCTTTAAATTTGTCAGCAATGCTGTTTTTCCGTAAGTAGATTATGTTATACATAGTAATGTGAGACAGGACTTCTTTCAGTGGAATTGGATTTGGATTTTTAGTTTTCACTTTTGTAGGTAAACAGATTTTAAAATGCTATAATTTTACTTGTAGTCAAATTAAGAGATACAAGCAAAAGAGAAACATGTCAGTTTAGGAAAACTGTTTACAGTATGAAATGTCTAAATTTGATCATGTGAAGGCCTTTCCCACGCTGTTACACAAATGAGAGTGATGTGGTTGGCTTTCATTCAATTTCATACAGATGAAGTGATAATGAAAGGTACAAACAATAACCCTGCCCCAACCCTAACCTTTACCTTCTTAACTTTTCACACAAACTGTTGCAAATCCGCAAGTGTAAGATCATGTTAGCTCAAAGATATAGCATCAGTGGTGAGAATTCTAAAGCTTTACTACCTTTCCTTAGCCATAAATCTATTTCATGCATCTAAAAGCATGATCAATAGATCTTATAGATCAATAGCTCTATGTTTATTTAAAATGTTCTGAGCAATGTGCCCCTAATATGCTGCTTTTAAGCTATTTTCTGATGATTAGGCTACATTGTAAAGGTAGCCAGTGGTACTTACTGTATAATATTCCAGTTTAAAGGTTTAGAAGGTAGGAAAACCTCCTAAATGTTTCATAGGTGCATTGCTTTATGGGAGTTATGGAGGCTGGGATAATGATTCTAGGAATTTTACAACCTCTTAATGTTTAGTATGTAATGCTTAATGCTCTGTAACAGTGCTACCTCCTGCAACATTAAATGATATTAAAGGCTGATATGACAGAAATAAGATTTCTCAGGTTTTAGGTTTCACACTTCCAGGCAAGGGTTCTCTGCTGGGAGGTCATCAAAATGTAACATTAACAGCTAAAGATGCAAGTGTTATTTATCTTCTGGTGCTCACTATGCAGGGATATGATGAAAATAAATAAAGAAAAAAATCTATGGGGTGTTATATTCAGGAAGAAGATCAGGGTTGAAATTACTATTGATTAACAATTCAGCCCAATGCCATCTTTGTCTGGGAGAACAACATTATTTTCAAGCACTTGCCTGTTGTGTTCTCTAGGAACTGTATCAGCTGTTCAGGTGTATTTGCCTATGAATCTCACAAAATCTTGACAAGTCTTGCTAGTTAGAAAAGTTCTTCTAGGAAACATTGTTTCATTTAAAAAATGTGTAGAAATGGTTGTAAAGCCTAAAATTAACACAACCCATTAATTCAATTTCAATAGGAGAAACTATTTACTTTTGGTCTAAACATTCTAAACATTCTAAACATTCTCATAAGAGCAAATTATTTAAATACAATTATTTTCTCTCAGAATTGTGTGCAAAAATTACTGAATATTTTAAATACATGCAAAGAAACTGACATCCTTAAAAATGATACAGTGGATATAAAAAGTCACACACCCCTGTTAAAATTGCAGGGAGGTTTTTATGAAATGAAACCAAGAAAAATCATGTCAGATCTTTTTCCACCTTTAATGTGATATAGCAACCAACAAAATTCAAGTGAAAAAACAATAGCAGCATTTTCAGGGGGAAAAACAGATAAAGAACAAACAACAATAACATGGTTGCACTATGTATACAAGTGTGTATAATGGGGCATGTGACTGTGCTCAGAATTAACCAATTACATTCAAACTCATGTTCAAAAGTAATTATCATAGACCTGTCATCAGTGAAGTGATTCTGATTAAACCCCAAATAAAGATCAGCTGTTTCTGTGGGATTTTCTTGACCTCTTCTTGGTTTCATCCAAAAGCTTAGAAAGTACAGTATGTTCTTGATTTCATTGTTGTAAGGCATCAATCAAGAAAGGGGTACAAAAGAATTTCACCAACGTTAGATGTACCACGGAACACCATAAAGGCCATCATCAACATCATCCACCATCACCAAGTGGAGAAAACAGGGCACCATAGTGACATTACCAAGAACAGGATATCCCTCCAAAATTGACAAAAGGCCAAGAAGACAACTTAGAAGACAGCTGCCAAGAGACCTACGGCAACATTAAAGGAGCTGTAGGGAATAACTGGCAAGTACTGGTTACTGCCTGCATGTGACAGCAATCTCTCTTATTCTTCAGGTCTGGGCTATGGGGTAGGGTGGCTAGATGGACCCCTTCTCATGTCAAAAAAAAAAAAAAAAAAAAACACCCCCAGGCCCCCGAAATCACCCAAACCACGTGGCAAAATGTGTTATGGTCTGATGAGACATAGATAGAACTTTTTAGGCATAATTCTAAAAGATATATTTTGTGCAAAAACAAGACAGTTTGCCACCCAATGAACACCATACCCATGGTGAAGCATGATGGTGGCAGCATTATGCTGTGGGGCTACTTCTCTCCCACTGGGAGTAGGGCTCTAGTCAAGATAGAGAGAATACTGGAAAGCTCCAAATACCTATCCATTTTGGCACAAAACCTACAAGCCTCTGTTAGACAGCTGAAGAAAAATTTCACCTTCCAGCACAACAACCCAAAGCACAAATCACAACCTAAAGCACAAAGTCAACAAAGGAATATCAAAGTTTTAGAATGGCTCTGTGAGGGCCCAGATATAAATCATATTGAAAACTTGTGGAATGACTTGAAGAGGGCTGTGCACATGAGATCCCCTCGCAGTTGAATAGAACTGGCATGTTTTAGTCATATATATATATACACAGGGAACTATGTATGCCAGCACCACTTCTTTGTCAGTGGATGTTTGTGGACACTTCCAGCAACACTTCCAGCCTTTCTGAATTTGTGTGTGATGTGCTTGCCATGTTTCTTGTTAAAGTCCATTGCAACCTTTTGACAGCTTCCTGATCCAGCCATGAGAATAATTTCAATACTTTCTTCCTTTATGAAAAATTATATATATATATATATACATATATATATATATATATATATATATATATATTCTTCCTAATTTCTGAGTTCCCATTCCTGAGGTCCCATTGCTAAGCTGCATTTCCTCTTGGCAGCTTTGTGAAGGGCAAATTAAAACCAGAATGAATGGAAACATGACAGGTGAGAGTGATGGCTCAGTCTGGTCATTCAAAGCTTTCCTCTATCCTCCACAGAGAGCTCATCTGCTGTCATTTAATCAGCACAAGCGTGGCTGTACAATCCACACACACACACACACACACACTCACATACACATGCATACACACACACACACACACACACACATGCACACACACACACACACACACGATCACGCACATTCCAATGAGATCAGAGCCTCGAGCTTTTGAAGGTGGTTATGGTTTCATATTTATCAATCATTCATGAGGTCTTGGCGATAACACCAAGGTCAGTGTATCTCCAGGTCTGAGGATCTCCTGTGATACTCCCAGACTACTTCACTCTCTTATGTTCATTTCATCCCAAATCCTATTTAGCATAGCAGTGCGTGCTACTTGCTATGCATGGAAGCTAATCTACAGCTATCACACTATGAATGGACTTCCCATTGAATGCGCAGACGATTTAGCTGATTATTGTAAAATACTGTTTAGCAGTTTAAGCTGTCTAAGGTCTAAGGCATAGTTCTTGCTAACATGGCTAAATTTGAATATGCAGCGTTCCTAATCTCTTTTGCCATTCCATCCACACTAAAACACCATTTCCCACCACCGACAAAGCATCTTTTCAAATCCACTCACCAAAATACATACATAGTGTGGATAAGATATGACATAGGATTGCATTGTCATGTGATCCGGAAGGTGTTGTGATGTTGTTCTCAGTATCATATTTTAATTTCATGTTTCAACCGCTTTGTATAGTGTGCAAGCAATGCAGATACAAAGTTCATGGGTCAGACACTCCATGTGCATGCACTTCCACTCAATTTGGATGTTATTTTTTCGACTTAAAATGTTAGGGTGGCTGTTTTTCCAAGTTCTTTAGAGCAGAGCCAGGTGGCAGTCATGAATTAAAATGCTGGACTTAATAGGATATAATTCTGTTAATCCAGTGCTATCCTGGGCGTTAAATTTGCTGTGACCCAGCTGCATTTCATTGCTAATAGTCTTCTAGATTTCACCATGAACAGCAAAAAAAGCAATTTTGTGTGATATCAGTTGACACAATTTCCAAAAGTCACACAAACATGGATTTTACACATATTTAGACATTATGTTACACACGTTTTCACACATGGACTCTTCAGAAATAACGTGTATTTTTATTGTTCACATATGTTTTTCCCATATGATTCATTTATTTCCACATGTAAACTTTTCACATGTAGGCTACATGCTTTTACTTTTCACATGTGATCACATATTACTGATATTATCATGTATTAAAAGCCAGTAATCACATGTGATTTTTTCCATAACGTATATTAATGTTGCACATGTGATCAAATAGAGTTAGATGACTGGATAAAGTGCCTACAAAGAACAACACTATGCTCGGTATTAAATTCAGTCAGATGATATGCTGTACTGCTCTGATATCTTGTCTTTGAGAAATCAAAGTTAAGCGATAAAATATAAATGATATGAAGTTTTGAAGGCTGAAACAGCTGAATTTTATATCGGTTGTTTTCTAAATCCCAGTGTTGCCTGAGGTATTCATTGCCGCTCCTGCTAAAGTGCGCAGAGAGAAAAAAACCTACTTTCCATGGCAGAATATGTATGAAACCTCTAAGTTTCAAAGACTTCATGAAAAAAACTTCAGCACAGGGGGAATCCTAGTAAAAGCCTAATTTATTTCAGTGATTTGCTATAGGTCCCTCCAGCAGTATTTTGACTTGGGTTCTATTCCCCTGTCACTGAAAAACTTTTAGAAAGCGAAGAGGATTGTATCATTTCTAGCACTCTCAGCTTATAATATGCAAGAGAGTCTTTTACAGAGGGATAGCACAAAAGTTTGTGCTCTGAGTATTTATATGTATAATGTCCTCATCTCATAAAACCGTGACTCCCCTAACTAGTAAAATGTCTCAGTACAAAGTTTCAGTATTAGTACAAGCCATTCTTTAAAACATAATCTAACTGTTGTTTGTTTTTCTTTTTTTTTTTGATACCATGAAGAATTGTCCAAAAACCCTTCTACAAGTGTCTCCAAGGCAATTCAGGTGGGTCTACACTTGTGTGTTTGCGCATTGGTGTACATGTGAGGCGGTCACATACATGTCTGCCATCACACTTTCATGCAACGCAAATGTATCCACTAGGTGGGAGAAAATGAAAAACTAAATGAAAGTCTGTGGTATTAGGTATGGTTTGGGATTTTTCTCATTTCCTCCATAGAAAAAGATTAAACCTCTACTTATTTTTTACTAACAAACTTGCTGACTACTACTGGAACTAAAAACAAGCTAACACTTGGAACCAAAGCACAATTATTTATATAGTTGTAGTTATGATGGAGTGGCAACTTGCATCACTTCTCTCTCTCTTCTCTTGCAGAACACCAGCACATTCTGAATATTTCAGGATGCTTTGTGCTCTTTATAGCACTGCTATAAAGCAATGTCTCATCACAATGTTTCAAGGTATGCGAGTGGACACGTCACCTGTCTCAACCAATCAGTGTTTGCCTGAAGGCTGGTTGAAGCATGGCATTGTAGATACACATAACACACAGTTAGGATATTGGAGATGTTCATGTAATTCAACACAGACATATAAAGCAGTCATTAGACATTACATTAAGGACCTCTGTGTATTATTTCTTTCCAGGAGAGGTTTCCTAAAATATAAATGGTATGCTAATATAATTTTGAAAAAAAAAAAGGGGGGGGGGGGGGGGAATGCATGTTTTTAACATTGCTGTTTTAGAAAATGTCTTCTATCAATATCTCTACATGTTTAAACTGGGATTAAAATATTATATGTGTTATTCATTTTATATATTAATTTTGGCTCATTTTGTTACAAAAAAGTTGACTTAAATTTTATAGATAGAAAGCTCAGTCTATCAGTTTATTCAAATGCCAATATTAGTTTATTAGTTTTAAAACTTTTGAGGGCTCTGCTTTGTCAGTCAGTGATTTTGACTTTAATGCAAGATTTATTATTAGATTTATTAAATGGAAAATACATGCTATGGTGACTATAGACAGTGAAATGAATCACTGTGTTCTTACTGTGTAACACATTGGATAATGATAAAATAGCAATATTCTTGAGGGGCAAAGTACTAGCGAGTTAGCATTAAGTAAAGTAATAGACTGATCTATCGAGGCAGAAAATTTGTTTTTGTTCACAGACTCATAGTCAGTCACCCTGGAACAGATGACACACTGTGGGAATAATAGACTGAGGTAAGGGCATTCCACAGGCCACCAGGCTAGTGCAATAAAAAAGGGGACAGTTGGCCAAAGACCCAGTTTGACAGCTTCTAACCTCATTTGACAAGAGTAATCACATTGACCTCTTAGCAGACAACGCAAGCAGAAACAGAAGGCAATTGGCACTCTAGCACATGTGAGCACATGTGAATTATGCAATTTTTTTTCTGCATGAACCTTAGGAGAACATGCAGAAAGCCAGATGGGCAATGAATTAAACAGATTTGGTGACTGGTGTGGGAAGCAGAGGTGCAGGACTTGTGTCAATCTTGAATTGGGTTCATTTGTGCAGGGACAGTCAGACAGCTAGCAAGCTCATGCATCAAATTGGTGACCAGTGCATCAGTCCTAAAGAAGCAGAATATGTCACTTCAATCACATGTGTGTTCAGATGTGCTGTAGACAGCAGTTGTAGAATAAATAACTCTGGTAGACACATACTTGCCACTATTTACCTATGTGTTATTTAGGAAGGAAATAAGGGCAGTGTTTCTGCCTCACAGCTCCAGGGTCCGTGGTTCGATCCTGTGCTCGAGTTACTGTCTGTGTGGCGTTCACGTCGTCTCACAATTTTCTCGTGGATTTCCTTCAGGTTCTCCAGTTTCCTTCTCCCTCCTAAAATCCTGTTGGTAGGTGGACTGGCTACTCTAAATTACCCTTAGGTGTGAATAAATGTGTGAATGTGTGTGCATGGTGCCCTGTGATTGACTTTCATCCCATCCCAGACATATTCCCGACTTTGTTCTGGGATAGGCTCCAGACCGACCGTGACCCTGACCAGGATAAAGCAGATACTGAAGATGAATGAATGAATAAAGGAAATAGCATTTAGTAGCCTTCCTTACAGAACATTAACACTATAATGTACAAACTGTCTAGAAAGAAGATAATTGTGCTTGGTTTTAAATTGCTCTCACTTTGGTCTTAATATTGTGCCTAAAATTATATTCTCTTTTGAATTTTAATTTAGTGCCATTTATGGTAATATCAGTTTTTGGTTAATATACTAAAGGCACTAATGTCATTTTCACACTTAGGCCACAACATGGAACTACTCATATGTACTGCAAATTTATTTGATATGTGATAATCAATGTAATTGTACCCCAAAGTCATAGAAATTAAAAGAAGTTGTAGCAATAGGTTGGTGGAGTTTATGCCAGTTCCTGGAAACCCAATCTTACCAGGTCATTACCTTCCATACATGCTGGCTTGTGTGACTTTTGTAATCTATTCCCTGGACATATATAGGTCTATCTTTTCCATGATTATTCGAAACACAGAGCCTTTGTGTAGTAAATATAAGCAACCGCTGCTAACATACACAGCTCTGCTATGTGCTTTCTACGATAAGAACACAGACTTAAAATCATCCTGAGACTCCAACTGACAAATCTAATAATTGAACCTCTAACTTTACTGGGCCTCTTTGGTGCTGCACCAGAGGGCCTTTCCTTATCAAAGTACATGAGACATCATTACCTATACCTCTCTTCAGGCCAGGTATTTAATCCTCCTGAAAAGGAAAAGAAATTGGTCCAGAACCTTTGGCTGGTGGATTCATAACAAGAAAAAGTATAGTATGTGAGAGTTCACTGACAATTTTTTTCCACAGTTTGGGGTCATTTCCTATCAAGTGCCATTGATACTACACTTATATTGATCTGAAAATATAGCTTCTCATATAGTGTCTATGTTTTATATCATATGTAATGCATAATCAACTTTTCTGTTTACTTTTCATATTTACCTACATCCTAGCAACAGAATTGTTCAGCATATCATAGAAGCTTCCATTTCTTTTGTCCTTATTTCCCCTTTATTATTTTTTCTTCCCATTTTTCTTATGCAAATTACCAATAAAAGAAAATTGAAGTGAATATACTACTGCAGTAGAATGTTATTTGAGTAAGTCACATTTCAGTATATTTAGTAATGGGACCACATATACAATATACAAACATTAAATGTACTATATTATTGTGCTCCTTGAAGGCTCTATAATTATCTGACATGCTCAGTAGTTCCCCAGAACTGTAATCCAAAGCCCATTTTTAGCTTTTAAAGAGCTAGAGTTGAGAGCAAAATGGAGGCTGGACAGAAAGGGAAGGCATGAAAGTTATCAGAGAATACTCATATCACATTTGGTAAGGGAAATAAAAACTATATAATTTTTGTCAGTGTTAGTATTTTAACATACGCTAATTACCCACTTTCATAACTTCAACAATGAAGGAATATTTGTGAAAAGGCAAATGTGTTGTTCTTATAAGTAACACTTCTTTATCTTCTTGATTTTGTCTTAATTTGTGAAAACTTTTGCCCTTGAATGTAAAGAAGGTATGTCAAACTCTTTCACATTCCCTATTCACCTTTATTGAAAACTTTCCCTGAAGTTTCACATACAAAACTTTATGCTCAGCTTATCACTTTATAAACTTCCCAGATGTCTTCATTTAAAATGAACACAAGTCTATTAATACCAAACTTGGGTCACTTTGAAATTACAATTATAATGAGCTTGTTATTCAGAAAGTCTGTTCAACTATTAATTAGTGTATTAGACGCAAACTTTTACTATAACTACAGCTGTTATATATAATCTATTAAGACCAAGTAAGGGAAGGTATTTAATGTACTGAATGTATAAAACAGTATCTGAAAGTGAGTTATCAGCAGATCATGGTGAATATGAGTGAAACAAGAGTGTTGGTCAGTGCCATTTTGCATTTCTCTTTATAGCTTTGGGTCTTGTCCAAGAGCTCCAGTCCACACTGACACTTCTTCTCAGGCTGTCAATCAAGTGGTCATATAATAGCACTGATTCTATCAGCTTGGGCTGTGACAGACTGATCCAGGGGGTCTTGCATGGGGCTAAGGTTAGATTTCTGTCATTGGGTTTACACCGCAATATCATCTGCCAGAGAAGGGGCACAGTTTCCCTTTATTATCAAGACTATAGAGCATCTTTTGAGGTTAAATTACTTTCTTCATACTTCCTACACATTCACCCTCAATACAAGAGGCACAGAGACACAAGTAAGAATGTTTTCAGAAAATGTATTTACTCTGTGCACCATAGTTATACATTTAACATATAAAACTTTGCAATATTATGTTGCATTCAACTTACCTCGCAAGTGGAAAGTCGGAGGTTGGGATGACATCAGTTTGAAGCTCAGTGCATTCAAGGTACAAAGTGGGGAAAAACATGGATGCCTCCATGTTCATCTTCTTAGAAACAAGAGCCAGTTAACTCTGTCTGTATCTTGATTGATCTAAAGCAAATGCTTGCATATAAAGTATAACGTATGTAAAGGAAAGAAGTGATACTTCGCGCTCAGCCACATTGACGTCACTCCCTGAACTCGGAGGAACTCTTCATTAAGTAGGAATTTCGAGTTGAGGGAGCGTTTTCTTTGACTTTTCCTGGTCAGAAGACAGAAATCACAAGTTATAACCTCAAGTCGAACACAAGATGACACAAAAAAATTCACAAAATATGTAAAGCAATCACAAATTGTAAAACTAAAAAATATTTTTCCTCGGTCATTAATGTAAATTTGTGAGAATTACAAAATCCAAAACAAAATCCAATAGTCACACAGAATTAGCCAGCCAAAAAGGGCAAATCCAAAGGGCTGCCATAAACACGGCAAGGGTCAAATACAGAAATAACAAGCAAGGAATATCTGGCAAAGAACTTCCACAGACAGAGTAGTTGGCAAGACTGTGATTGCTGAAAATTTGAGTGTATGTTGTGTAGTCTGTAAACAGGAAGTTGGGTTATGAGTAGAAGTGGTTAATGTTCAGGAGAAGGTGACCTCTGCAGGTGTGGAGGTATAATGTCCTCGGTGAATGTGGCAGTAAAGAACTAACTGACTATTTATAAAAACACATTCATGTAAGAAAATATTTCTTGCATTCACTGAATCAGATGGTTGCTGAAGATCCAAGCAGCATCCAAATCAATATATTTCATAAGAACAAAAATGGCGACTATAAAAAGTAATTGCAAGAATAGGTGTTTTTATTTGCCCTGCTTTTGAATATACAACAGATCTGGTATCTATAACCTTACACCAAAACTGCTTTTAACTGCTTTCCGCACCCTTAATGATGAAGTACTAAAATAAATCCGCATCCTGAAGCCTTCTCATAATTCAGAAGATCGTAGTCAGCCCAGATAGCAATAAAGTCACAAGCTCCTAAAATGTGAATTAATCTGTATCATTCTAAGTGGCTTTCACTGGCATTAGCAATGCAGATACTGAACACTTTAATAAATGTGCTTATCTCATCAAGAGTAGAATATGTGATATGTGAAATACTAATTACAATATTATGAAGATGACTAAGCCCCAGAATGACATTTTATCTGGAGACTGAATGTTAATATGGATCCATTTCAGAGACGGAAGCTTTATGTCGGGAATAATGGCTCATTTTTGGCTAGCAGTTAAATGTGAAAAGTGTATTTTTTTATAAATACCAAGCCAAGACTTTTGTCTCCCTAAAGTCAGACTTACCCAGTAAGACGAGAGAAATCGTGGCATCCCGCTACTCCTGACACTGCATGACTCTTGTGTGATGGTGAAAATTTCAACACAAAGACGCTCACACTGTATGATACCTTTGCAATTGACAAATTTAAATGCCAAAGATGCCACTACGTTCTTCAGTCTGAAGATGTTGGCAAGCAAGCAGCGCTCAATTTGCTGAAACATTTTTCATTTGCTGGAAAAAAAGAAGAGGCCAAAGTATATGGACATGGAACATGCCACTGGCATTGTTCAGTTTATGGCACTTCCATTACCCAGGTGTTTTTTTTTTTTAAAGATTTTTTTCTCTGTGCCAACCTTCTTTGCTGTTTGATTCAAACTTGTGATATAAGACAGTCACTCACCACAAGCAGCCTTCAGTGCATAAAGACTTAGTACATATTACTGTTTAGCTTTATAGTATACAGTTGTAGAAGAGTAATGATTATAGTCCCACTTTCTGGTGTGACCTAGAAGAGGATGGGTTCATTTTTGATTCTGGTTCTTCTCAAGGTTTCTTCCTCATGTCACCTCAGCAAGTTTTCTCTATGTCACTGTTGCCTCTAGCTTGCTCATTAGGGATCTAACTCTATATTTTTTCTATATCTAACTCTTCTATTTTTGCAAAGCTGCTTTGTGACAATGTCTATTGTTAAAAGTTAAACTATATATACTGGATTGAATACCAAGCAACCACACTCATAGTGGTGATTCAGCAAAACTCACTATACCCATGGTCCATCACCTCTACCACTTTGACAGTGGGAAGACAACTACAGTATATGCTTGTCTGAACAGGTAGGTCTTTAGTGTATACTTAGACTGAGAGAGTGTGGCTCATTCCCAAACACTATTCCAACATAAACTAGTTTTGGCATGTATTGTGTCCTAGGAAAAAGAGCTATGCGGTACTGTAGTGTTTATTATGATTCGCATTGATAAGAGACTCACATTTTGAGGCAAATTAGATGATAGGAGACTACATACATACAGGGGTCTAAACCACTTAGAACTTTGTATAGTGAAAATAAATTCTGTACTTGAAAAAAATTGTAGATTAGATAAGATGGGCCTATCTAGTTTTTGTAGGGTCCCTGGCTCCTGTGATGGATATGCCTGGATGTTCACCTGATAGTGAATTTCATTCATTTAATCTGAAGGTTATCAGTGCATGCATCGTTTATAGAAAGCATGTATCTTATGTTGGCAATATTCCAAAGACAGAATATGGATGTTGAGTGTGACTGTGCAGCTGTCAAGGCATGCTTAAATAAAATTATTATTCTATGTAATTCAGTTCACTTCCATATTTGTTTTACTCAAACCTTTCAACCTCAACCTTTAGCTCAGTTTCTTAGTGTCGCCCTATTTAGTATTGAGATTATCATCTGACAATTGCTTTAATGGGACGCTGACCAGATTATGGTGGTTTGGAATCACTTCACATAGTGGTAAAATTGATATGTTATTAATATCAGTTCTGAGAGGCAAAAGAGATATGAGAATAACTATTTATTGTAGTGGGGTACTGAGGGACATGACTGCTGCTTTTGGTTGGAATGGTGGGTCAGTGGGTAGTGTTGCTGCCTCACACTTCCAGGGTCCACTTCCTGGTATGATCCTGAGCTCAGGTTATTGTCTGTGTAGACTTTTGCATATAGCCCATGTGTTTTTTCTCCGGCTTTCTCACACCTCCCAAAATATACATCATTGGATGCAATGGCTATTCCAAAACACCCCTTGGTGTGAATATGTGTGTGAATATGAGTGTGCTTGGTGTCCTATGATGGACTGGCATCCCATCCAGGATGTATTCCCCTCTCACGACCTTTGTTGCCATGATAGGCTCCGATTACCCAGTAAGCCTGACCCTAAAGCGGTTAATGAAGATGAATGAATTATTAATATTAATTATCAACGTAAGAGTCTAGTCACCTTTAAAAATCTATGGATCATGAAACTAAAATGTGCAGCTCAATAAAGAAATACAGAAAACCTGTTCTTATGTGATATTATTATTATTATTATTATTATTATTATTAATAATAATAATAATAATAATAATAATAATAATAATAATAAAATAGCCCAATTCTTTGGATGACCCCATTAGGACCTAGTTTGTGCCTTGTAACATCTACTATGAATTCGTCATGAGATCAGGTTTGCCTTTTAATTAAAATAAGTACAAGCACTTGGCATTTCACGGGTTTTAGAAATGTTATGTTGGTCACAGACTTTCCTTGGTTCAAATAACGATTCCCACTTCATCTTGATTGTCCCTCAAGTGGCTTGGCCTTAGCTACTCCATCCTCTCCCAGAAGCACTCATAGTTCTCCCAGCTGCTCTGTATCTAGTATTGACCCCATGGATATCTTTTAGATGGTACAATTCTTCAGTCTGGTCTTCTCACAGGCCTGTTAAACTAATACAGTTACACCTCAGGCACTGCCACACCTCTGCTGAAAACCCTCTCAAATTGAATTATGCCTCCAACATGATATCTCTATCCTGTTCTTCCAGATTGTTTGTTTATGTTCCACTGAAACATTGTCATAGGAGCTCTATGAGAACATCTGAGTGCTGAGCTTTTTGAATTGTCAGGTGATTGACACAGATGTAGGAGATGCCTCCTTGCCCTGAAAAAAAATTAGAAAAAAAGTACATTGACCCCACTTTTGAATTCGCAAATGGACAGCCATGTGAAAATCCCTTTGGATATCGCAGTAGCTTAGGTTGTGTCCTTGTGTCGAAAAAACTATGACTAGTGGAATTTTTCCATTATGTCCTTAGTGGAACAATTTAATAACTGACCTCAGTTTACTGTTCACTTCCTCATTTCACAGTATATAAAATCCCAGTTTTCAGTATGTCATTGCGAAGTCTTGCCAATTGCATAGCTGTGTAAGTTCTGAGCCTTGTTTTTTTCAGTTTAGATACACTACCTGTGTACCTGACTAGTTTTTGGATCAACCTTGTGGTTATGGTGTTTTATGTCTGTTTGGGGATTGACCCTTGCCTGCTCTACCATTTTGGATTTTGGGCTGTATTTTGGTATTGTTAATAAAGCCTTCCTGCACATGGATCTTAAATAGCCTCCTGAGTCTGGTATGTTACACTGCCCTTAATTTTGACCAGTGGCTGTTGAGTGATTAGGACTCTGTCCTCATGACCTGAAGGTAATGAGTTCAAATTTCAGGTCTGATCAAAAGCCACCTTTGGACCTTTGAGTATAACCCTTAAACCTTATTGCTTTTTCATCAAGTCACTTAGGAGGTTTGAATAAATGCACTCATTTTGCCCCATGTTATAGGTATCAGTGACCAGGTGTCAGAATTTTAATCTTCTTCACTGTAGAGTGCAGGTGTTTCACTATGACCTATGCTGACACACTAATGACACGTACAAGATAGTATGCAAATTCTGATTAGCACTAATGATTAAAAATATGCAACACAGCAGAATTGCACTCAGGGTTGTATTGAAATGAGACACATGAAGGTGACTTACAGTGGTCGATGGACACAGTGGAACACAGATACAGTAATGTCTTTTCCTTTGTGAAGACATAATGACAGTTTATATTCCCTTTCTTTTCTGTACTGTGATAATACAGAGCTGTTGAGATTCATTATGGAAGTTGTTCAGACCTTTATTTACAGTATGTTGACTTTATTTCAAGCATATGGCTTAGCTGCTATCAATATAAACAGTTAAACGTATTATCAAGCTTTTAAATAGACAGTCCATAGATGCTTGACCACCAGCCAAGATCTGCAAGACATCTATTTAAATGACAACATTATAAAATGATGGCTATAACTTTTAGGTGTATGTTAAAAGCCTTGAGCCAACACTTTTTTTTTTAAGCGCTACGAAGACAAGCCTATCGATTTCAGCTGAAACATGCTTCTTTTCTCTCCTCTTCTGTTCTCTCTGCTTCCCACCCTAATGTAGTTGACTCTTCACTCTAATAGTTTTGGAAGGATTTGCTCAGGCGTATGTGAATATAATACCCAGTTGTGTTACCAACACTTCGACAGCAGGTGTTGAGTTGCGACCTTGGATAGCAACATAGACTAACAAATTTTCTTCTCTGTTCTGGAAGTCTTACATACAGTAAGTTCTCATGTTAAAAAAAATTCAAGACAGGAAAATAAATCAATGCAACTGTGTTTGGATTAAAATTTTTAAAAATTAATAGCCTACCAGCTCTGAGTGTAGATGTATTTGGATTAATTTCTACTTGATTTTTCAATTATAGAAAAAAGATCTGTGAAAAAAGGCTACACTTCAACAGGTTCCAGTAGTTTATTGAACTCACTGTGCTCTTTACATCACAGTAAGATTAGCACCATAGCTGGGATGTACTAATACATGAGAAATCATTTTTACTCAGTAATGATTAAAGTTACAGACAAACCATGTTGCACCTCTTCTGCTCTGCAAATGTCAGAATACAGTTCACTGACAAGCAAGTTATGGTATATATTAATGATAACTGGGAATTTTATCGTCACACTTCCCACCTCAGAGCATTCGTGCAACTGGAGAGGATGATGGATGCTTACAGCAACCTAGAGCTTGTTCGGCTTCTGTGTGGACATAAAAAGCTCTTAAAAAGCTATTAAAATGCCCAAGAAGAATCGTTTCCTAGTGATTCATTTATTTAAAAAAGTAGCTGTAGTTTACTTCACTGTTAATAGCAATGACAAATATAACTACTCCATCCAGTAATCAGTAATCAGAAAACAAAGAAACAAAACAAATTATTCTTTCAGTCATCAACTATCCTCTTGCATTAAGCATTAATTTATTCATCTTGTGAAACTGCTTTACCCTGTTCAGAGCTGCAGTGGACCCAGAGCCCATCCCAAGAACCTCATCATGGGCACCACCATGTTAAAGTGATGTCCCAGAATGTTTATGTGAGGCATTTCACAATTGCACATAAAATTGTGCACATTTCACAGTTCTTTTATTGTTATTTTTGTAATTTAGACAGACATCTGCATAGACATAAATTACTCTGGGGATGCCTGGGTTGTGCCCCCATCACTATTTGAAAGTGTAGTCCATTAAAAATCTTTTAGAAAAGCTTATCCAAATGATCTCTAAAAAAAAAAACACTACCACTTAATGTATAACAAAGATCATTTATTTGTTTATAAAAATTAAATCAGGATATTGTGATACATGTGAATATTAAGTGAGGCTTTATACCAACCGTAGCTGTCGTTCTAAGCAATATAGCAATTGTAATCATCCAGTGAGGTCGTGCCCTTTGGTTTACTTTCTTTTCTCATTTAATTGTTCTCAGTATGTAGGTGAGATAAACCATATCACATTTACAAAGCATCTATCATTCTGTGATTGAGGGAAGTGTTTAAAAAGCTGATGTGGATTTAAACACTGGTTATGGAAGTGTATACCTGAGATGTGATTGATATAAACTGAAAACACTTTAGAAACTACTCCAGTCTTGATTTGTCATTATTCATGCAATTATTTTTTAAAAATTATTTTTGGCCTTCATCATTCTTTTCCGTAGCACTTTTCAAAACAAAGTGATGCCTTTGGACATATAGGTTAATAACTAACTAAATAAAACTATGGAAACACAATTGTAAAAGGCTGTGGCATGACTGTGTAAGGGGAAAGACCTACAACAAAAGGCTATGACTAAAACCGAGTGGTAAATGTGTGTATAATAATAATAAATTATATTATAGCCTACACAGACATACTGTTGTCTCAGATAATATTTATTTATATCTACCCCCTGTTCTGTCCTAACTTGGTATTATATACTGTATCTCTTTACAAATATATAACAAATAATTTGCTTATGTTTTTTTTTTTCATGTTAGAAATAGCTCATTCATTTAAGGATAATTATTAAAATGAAGTGCTGTCTGTTCAATCATGGTAAATCCTGTCAAGCCGAAGTGAGAAATTACTGCTTTTACTGCATTCATTCCAATTATATGTCAGAAGATGCTAAAGCTAATTTGCTTTGGTTGTATTTACATTCCTAAAACTATGATTAAAAATCCCAAAATGCTTATTTTGTTATAAGTTATTCTCAGAGCTTAAGGATTGGTGTTGGTATTTTTTAAGCAGTGGATTTAGAAGAGAAGAGAATAGGGAGTTGGTTTGCTGTGATAAATGTGTTTCCCTGTTTCCCCTTGAATGACCTGCTGGACTACTGTTTAAATGGTTCCAGTCACTCCTGATAACCAAGCGCTGCCTTCAGATAACCCTTTCATACTAATCCAGACTTCCCAGGAGTGTTATACAGATGAATAAAACACACAACACCTCCTCAGTTCTCTGGCCAAAGCTGTTTGTTTTGCGCCTGAATATTCAGTGTATTCTCTGTGGATTATATATTGTATTTTTTGGAAATTATATTTGGTTAGAGAGGGAATGATTGACAGCTGAGAGCCATTAGGGGCACCTGGCTTCCAAACAGTGCATACAATTGGATCGTGTGAAGTCTTGTAATATTCTTCCCTACAATGCTCTTTTGATTTCTGCATTCTTTATTTGTCGGCTTTCTAACACTGCCTGAATTGCCTTAAGACAACCACAAGCTGCTGGTTCCTATTAGCTTATACACACCTGATGTAGGATGACATTATCAGTCAGCACTTAAGGTCAGCACATGTAATATGTTTGCAAATGTTTTTCCTTGTACTCAGGTATGCCATGCTAATGGCTTGCTACGGTTAGCCTATAATTATTGTAGCATTTGCTAGTTTAAGTGGTTATGTTCACACAGCATTTCTTCATCAAGGTATACCTTATCTCCATACTTTACAGCTTCTTGTGTGTATGGAAATCATCAAACTGAAATAATATGTCCATTTGCATATTCAAATCTAGATGGACTAAAGAGAAAAAGTTCTTGCACCCTTTGCTTTATATCTGTGCTAATATACTTTAGCACAACAATGTGATGTGAACTTTCAAAATACTTTGGAGCTTCAATTAATGTTCATATCAAACATCAGAATAGGGGGAAAAAAATTGATCTCAGTGACTTTGATCATGGCATGGTTGTCGATGTCAGACAGACTTTCAGAAACTGCTGATCTCCTGGGAGTTTGACACGCAACAGTCTCTAGAGTTTACACAGAATGGTGTGAAAAACAACTAACATCAAGTAAGCAGTAGTTCTGTGGGTGGAAACACCTTGTTGACGAAAGAGATCAGAGGAGAATGGCCAGATTGCTTTGACCTAATAGTAAGGCTAGGGTAACTCAAATCGCCACTCTTTACAAGCACGGCGAGCAGAAAAGCATGTCAGAATGCACAATACATCAAACCTGGAGCTGCATGAGCTACAACAGCAGAAGACCACATTGGGTCCTACTCCTGTCAACCAAGAAAAGGAATCTGAGCCTCCATAGGCACCAAACAGGACAGTTGAAGACTGGAAAAAGACCATGCAATTTTAGCAAGCTCGTTTTATTTTTTTAATTTTATTTACTTACTCCAAATGTCGAAATCTGACACCCCATAGAAAGAAATCTATAACTACATGCAACAGTATAACAGTACAAATAGAATAGTATACAGGATATACTATTATGTTTCAAATACATTTCTATCAAACATTTAAAAAAAGATTTCAATTCTGTTTTAAACAAATATCATTTTAACATGATTTTACTCTGCAGCTCATCTGCCAACACATGAAAAAAATAACTTGACTCAATAAACTAACCAGTGATAGACAGTATATATATATATATATATCGATATATAATATATATCAATTAACCGTTAAAGCTATTAAAGCTGCTCTCAGAAAAATCTCATGTCTATTTTTTCTCATTCTATTTCTCCTAAGGAGAAACATTTTTGACAACATTGATACCTAAATGAAACACAACTGAGAATTAAATTCTCTGTGTTATAAAAGAGAAACTTTCATATAATAGATAATCTCTATCTCTCTCCTCTCACTTTACGATATTATTGATCAACTAAAGCCTACTACTTCCCCTCAAGATATCATTCGCACCCGTTTTCTTACACAGATTGTAGATACTGTTGGACCTAGACTACTTTCTAGCATAAACAAATGCTTTACTACAAGAACTGTACCTGACCACCTGAAACATGCCACAGTTGTGGCCTATCTCGAAAACCCAAATTTTGACCACTCTGTCTTTTAATTTTAGACCTATATCGAATCTGCCTTTTATCTCAAAAATTTTGGAAAAAGCTGGTTTTTTTATGGATCTGCAAGCATTTTTGAGTACCAAATCTATTTTTGAAACATTTCAGTTCAGTTTTAGAGCCTGTCTCTGAACAATCTAGCACCATCATACCTTATGGAGCTTCTATTCTAGATAGTTTTATATTTGTTATAAGATTGTTATTTTTTTATTTTAGTTTTTGTTTTTATTGTTGTAAAACACTTTGCACAACCTATGTTATTTGTAATGGTACTATAAATAAATAAATTTGACATTGACAGTGACATAATTATAGGAATACATTTTTGCAAGTTTCTGTAATGTCAAAGAGACCACATTAAAGAAACAAGGTATTGTACCTCAATATGAAAGGCTGCCTGCATGCTACACTCTGAAATGAAGTGAAATAAGTGAAGAATAACACCACTGAGTCATGTGCATTATAATTTGCCTAGTGCAAGGCAAGAACTTTGCCTAGTGCCAGGCAAGAACAACCCACATTCATTTAGATAAGCCTTTATAAAGTGTCAGAATGATCTGTGCTTGCCTGTATGGTAAGATACAAACTCATTTCATCTAGACTTCCGTGAATATGGGAAATGGCAGCATTAATGTAAGGGTAATAAAACCCAAATGCAAGCCAGAGTGATGAAGTAAGAACATGAAGACACTAGTAAGTGGTACACAGAGTGTTTTTAGTATCTCTTTCTTCTTCCTGAGTACACAAGGGGTTATTAGTTATAAAAAAAAAGAGTTACATATTGCTCCAAGACATTCTCTATGTTATATGCAGATGGTCTCTGTAAAGTGAGAGAGACAAGTTCGCCCCATCAATCACAGTAACACCTTCAGTTAATCGCACAGGAGCACTCAGACGTTTGACTAAAACGTTGTACCATGTCTCAACTGGGTGTCTAAACAGTGCAATCAGCCTCGGTTCCTGCTATTTCCATAATTTTGTATGAAAGAAAAGCCCTTTACATGGAAGAATGTCAACATCATTTCCATTTCTGTATTGGTTTTGGAGACTCTCCACCCAGGTCTGCTTTCAGGCCTTCTGGGAAGGCACTCCAAACCCCCGCAACCTGACTCCGGAGGACTCTGGACCTGTGGTGAGAGAAAATAAACAAAATAGAAAAGTCATCTATTGGCAGGTTTAGCGAATCAGTAGGTGGTCTCAAGGACAGTGCAATCTGAGCCACAGACACTGGCCAAATACATTCGAATAGTGGCTTGCTTTGTGCATTACTGCATTGTGGGAGTGCTGCCATTTTTTTTACTGTCTAGCCAAAACAACTCCCAACAAAAGCATTTGTAGGCTGAGTAGTCACAATCTGTGTCTGGGTGTTCAGCTTTCCATTATCTATAAAGGGACACATACATACACATACATATTTACTTTCATTGAATGAATAGTTTAATTTAAAAACTAAATATATCCATTTTTAGAAATGATGGGAATTAAAGATTTTTATTTTGTAATATACAGAATAGTCAACAATATCAAATGCGTCAGAATACCAACAGGGCATTAGCTTTATACACCAATCAGCCGTAACATGAAAACCACTGACAGGTGAAGTGAATAACATTGATTATCTCATTACAGTGGCACTTGTCAAGGGGTGGGATATATTAGCCAGCAAGTGAACAGTCAGTTCTCAAAGTTGATGTGTTGGAAGCAGGATCTGAGTGACTTTGACAAAGGCCAAATTGTGATGGCTAGAGAACTGGGTCAGAGCATCTCCAAAACGGTAGGTCTTGTGGGGTGTTCTGGACAAACAAGTCTGATCCATGGAGGCCCCACCTCGCGATTTACAGGACTTAAAGGATCTGCTGCTAATGTCTTGGTGACAGATACCACAGCACACCTTCATAGGTCTTGTGGAGTCCATGCCTCGACAGGTCAGAGCTGTTTTGGCAACACAAGGGGGACCTACACAATATTAGGCAGGTGGTTTTAACATTATGGCTGATGGGTGTAGTAATCTTAGACGCTCACCTATTTGTACAAGCATGCGGATACATTTTGGATGAAGACTATAAAGCACTTCTGTAAGTCGTGCTGCATGAGGGCGTCTGCAAATACTGTAAATGGTGTGACACATTAATAAATGTATTTACTAATGAATGATACATGTTTTTATCCATTTATAGTTACATTTAATGCTGTGGAACATCCAGGAGACAAGTTAGATCACTTGTGTTACAGCAGCTGTAAACAGTTGTTCCCTCATCAGGTTCTTGTCATGTTCGAGAGAAACTGGAAAGCACAAAGTTCCCTGTCCTGAAGACTTTCTTGTGTCAGGAAATTTACAGATTTTTACAAAGCACTGACAGTTTAGAACCCTTCTATAAATGCTATATAAGCATCTCCTTACAAAAAATCTAAAGAGCTTAGAAATATTAAAGAGCAACACATCTTTTGCTCCATTTATTATTAGACTTAGATTATTGTGGAGCATCCATGACAAGTCCATGTGATTGAGCTGTTACATATTAATGTAAGGTATTACATTAAGATATTACATTAACGTATTTTAACTTAGTAGAATGAGTGCATTAATATAAACCTGTATTTTGAATTATAGCTGGTTCATAAAATTAATCAACACCTTCTGGCCACAATATTTGAGAATGCAACTGTGGACAGTAATGTTTTTAGAACAATTCTTTATGCATCCTTAAAGCAATACTTCTTGTTGCTAACAAAGAACAAAAGCTTATAGGTGTCAGGTTTTTTGAAGTATTTTAAAATGTCTCCTGTTGACTCATTTCAAATATTTTGTAAGACCTCTCATTAAACCTTCATTTGACTGAAGCTCTTTTACACCTTCTTGCTGGTCTCCAAAAAAGAAATAGAGAAAGGAAAGGTGGAAACTTGTTCTGTTTGCTTCTCTCCCAATTACACCTCAAATTGAACTCTGGGGGCACCACTCTCTTGTTTTCCTTGAGTCTGGATGTGCTATTTTCCTTCCACAGATGTGCACATTGCTTGTGTCTCCCGAGCACAGACAGACTCATATTATCCCAGCTGTTGTGTTGGTTAGCCCTGGACAAGCCGTCTCCTGGGTCCTGTTTTTTCAGCTGCCTCGGTCCTCTCCTCTCCCCTTCCTCCCCCAATCCATCTCTCAGTCCTCCGTCAAATGCATGATAGCCAGCAGGCTAGCCAGCAATGCCTGACCCCCAGCAATGAGCTCTCAACCTCTGGGCCTGCTGTGTTTTTAAATGAGACTAAAGGGGGATTTGTTTGTATTTTTCTTGCCTGTTTTACAGGTGTACCAGTCCTTTACTTGAATTCAATGACATTCTAATATGGGATGTTGTGTTAAACGATCTCCCGTACAATTGACCCACTCGATCTCTAAGCTTTGCTGTTGGCTTGAATGTTTTCTTTTTGCTGTGTGTTTCTGATTGGGTGTGCCCTAGAGATTGCACTATGGGATCTGATTAGTCATGATTAGAAAAGCAATCATGCTCTTCTCAGCAGGCAATTGGCATGGATATTCCCATAGAGATGCCTTTTGCCAAACCTGCTATTAAGAAAATAAATGACTGTTCATGCTTTAACAGAAGGCTGTATCAATTAGCCTGTTTCAAAACAAGCCAGGACAACATTAGCTAGAATAGATATCTGCTTGCATTATTATAGAGTCGTCGTAAGCCATGCTACAACCAGGAAGGTTGTGTGAAATTCGTTTACTCAGAGAAATATAAAAATACATCTTCTATGTAAAGCAGATTATTTACTTTATGGCTGAATCCAGCAGAAAATCGTGCCTCATTTGGATCACCCACAGGCGTGAACCCTCACTTTTTCAGACTTTCACCTTAAGCATAGAGATAGTACGAATGGAATTCTTTCCGCCAGAAAAATACAGGAAAGCAAACAGACCTGACAGTTATCTGCTGAATGACTCGAACACTTAAGGGTAGATCACCAGATACTGATTATATCATTTTGAGGACTAAACTCACTACAAATGCGATGGAATTTTACTGACAGAATTTAAAGATGTCTGATGGGCAATACTTGTCCCAAAAAATTAGCCCTTGGAAATATGAAGTAGAATTACATGAATATATGAAGTAGAATTAGTGAGTGACAGGATTATGGAGTGCTTATTATTAGTGCAGATCATTCTGAGCACCCAGAAGAACGAAATGTACTCCTTCAACTTTGTGTATTGAAGTTATTTGATTGGTTTATGTTTTTTCCATAAACCAATGTTGAGAATTTCTGAAAGATAAATGTCAAAACTTGTAAGAGTGACACGAGAAGCTTTAAGTACTATCAATTTACATGAAAAAGATGAGAACTCCCAATTTTTATTATTGCACTTTAAGAAATAAAGGTACCAAACTGAACTTTTCCTTGTTACTGGTATGATACCATCATGGGTACATCTTTTGTCGCTTTAGTATGTATTTTTATATCCCAAAAAATATTTAAGTTACATATTTGAACCTTTAAGGCCAAAAGTTGGATATAAAATAATACAGTAAATACTAAAGATGGGTTACAGTTTGTAAAGTACAGTTTGGGATGTTGTTTGATACCTTGTGTGTACTAACAGCACATTCATGACTCTTTGAGATATCTTCTATAAAGTATCCATTCCATTCCCATTCATTCACATGACAATAAATAAATAAAGTTTATGAGTGATTCATAACAATGTTCTAAAATCAGAATTGCACCAGATATGCATTTCTTCAACTTTTGTATATGGAAGCTATTTGATTATTTTGTGCTTTTAAAGATCTGAAGTGTGATTTGAGCCCTTTTCCAGCACTTGGAAGTATTTACTATGCTTTTTGATATTTGAATCCACTAGTAGTAACAGTTGGTAATAAAATCTTTATTTTAGATAACAGTTTCCCACACAACGGCTTATTTTATTCAGCTTTATCTCTCTTTCCTCAGTTACATTCTGCTCTTTCGAGTCAATTACTAATGTGTCAGTTAACAGATTTTCTCAAACAATGCCTTTGGCTAGAAACATGAACGAGATATATCGTTTCAGTTGCATTGCTGACGGAACATTCACAGGGAACCCTATCTGTGTGATAATTAAGTGTAAATGTATTCTTCAGCCATGGCTCATAAGACTATTACTGTTATTTTGAGCTTGGTTATATGTGGAGAAAAAAAAGATAATATTTTGAGCTCCTCTCCTAGGATGATGCATGACGATGCAATATGTGTGATCTACAGGAGAAAGTGCAAGTGCTGTTGCAGCTAAAAGAGGCTGTTGCTTCAGTCAGCAACCTCATCAGGGCTTTGGAGGCTTGTTCACTCTGCTTTTTGTTCATCGCTTTCTGGTCGCTGGCAGTCAGATAGCGCGTCCTTGACCTTGAGGGTCATTTGAAGGGAAAGAGACATCAATCAAAGGATCAGTCATTTAAGAAGCAGTCAGTCCTGTCCTGCTATCTCAGTACTAAATCACTCTGCCCTTTTTCAGACTAAGGTGTACGTGCATGGGCGAGTGGTCTGCAGTGTGTGAAAGACTTTCATAAACCGGTTAAAAGTAAATATTTTGAAGGAGAGGTCAGCACTGATTACATTGGAGGTTGGTGCTATGTGATATGGAGGAAAGTGCCATGCTATTACTCATGAGCAACACGCATAATGCCGTTTACATTCAGTCCCCACAAAAGGCCTGAGGAGAGCACAGTATATCTTTTCGAGCATGTCAGCCTGCATAGCCTACAAGATTTGCTGCAGTTGTCACTCTCAGGTTGTTTTCCAGATGGAGGATTTCGTTTTTGTCTGATCTCTCTGGCAGCAGTGCCTGAAATGGAGCGCTTTAGGTTGCATCATGGGTCTTTCTCCTCCTCAGTGCCAGCCAAAGACAGCATGCTGTAGCCTTTTCTCTTTCTATAGCTGCCTCTGTAGCTCCTTTTCATGACACTGAATAATGCAATATGTTGATGTTTCAATCGCTTTCAATTTGTGCTTTCACACTTTTTACAGCTTCCTTCAGTGGCACTTTTCCCAATGAACAGTCTCTCTGTGAAAGTACTAAATGACAAAATACATTGACCCTGAATAAAATAATCCCTCTTTTTCCACTGTTTCATAAAATATATACTTTAAATAAATATAAGTATAAATATATACTTTTTTTGTAACCCTTTTTTTTTTAAATGATACCTACACTGGGCTTCGGGATTTCATAACACATTTATAAACACTGCATTTATCTTTCATAAACCAGAGCTGGCTCATTCACTAAAGGCTAATGCCAAAACTTTTGGGGTGATTTGAGAGGCTTTATGGAGCATCACTTTGTCTTTACACAGATTTTCATTATACTACTGTTCAACACTATTACTGTACATATTTTATTCTTATACTGCAAGTTTTTGTCTTTGCTAACGGCACTTTCATGAAGCTGAGACATTATCTATGAAGTTTCCACTCCATTCCCCTTCATTTACTTGACATATGGGCTTCTTAAATAAATTAAGCTGTAGGAGGTATACATTAGTGGTTCAACAGTTATAACTGCAAATTAGATTTCCAATTTAATTTAAGAGCATTAAAATCATTCATTCAGCTCACACATGGGCTTAACTAAGTGAAGTTGTAGAAGCCATGTTTTGTGCTTTCATAACACATTTATCTTTTATAAAGCAGTCTACCAGAGGATTTATAAAAGGTATACGTAAAAGACTTAAGGTAACATTAAAGTTGTATGTAGTATGTTAGATAAGAAGCCTTTAAATTTAATTATGGGTAGAATGCACAAGGCTGTAGCAAGGGTGTTGTGGAATTTTAGTATGCATTTTATAAGGTTGTCTTGTGATTTAAAGCTTATTCATGAAGCTTTGAGAAATCTTTCAAGTATCCACTTGACACTATACTTCTTAGTAAGAGTATTTATGTACTTCATATAGGTGCAATCAAATTAGATATTCCCCAGCTGGTCATCTATTTGCATTAAAAAGGTATAAATATGCACCATTCTATTGTAATACACTGTTTTTACAACTGTGCTTATTTAAAGGAAACATCACCCTGAAAATATTAAATACTATACATTTATATTGAAATTTAGGCATTTTGGTGCCAATTTGTTGGTGGATACTGTATTTCTGTTATTCCAGTGAGAAGTTAGCTCCATTGGTCTCAGTGGCACATTATAATTGCTAGCACATTTACAGTGACATTTAATCAAAGATGAGGGATGAATGTCAATGAAGTTTTCACTGTTTGCTGCTAAGTTGTAAAATGTAATGTAGTGTAGTTCTGAGTTACTGTATAGAGTCAGTTTGGCTAGTTAGCAATCTAAAAGCATGACAGTGTTGATGATGATGGTGTTAAGAATAAATGGGTGAAGCTTTGGAAGCTGATCGGTTTGAACAGAGTGTACAGATGAGGAGGTGAGAGAGCTGGATAAATTAAAGGATTAAAGCGCTGCTGCATCATCCTTTTTAGGGAGGGGGCTAAATCTCACTGACAGGTAGTAAAATGGCATTCTGGGTAATATAGGAAAATGGATGAAAGAAGTTAAAAAAAATAGTTAATTCAGAATTTCATTACAAAATAAATCTTGGACACCATTGAAGATCACATATTCATTATAAAGATTAATATGCATGTCATTTAGGGTGGATATTTCATTTTAGAAGAGCCAAACTAGTGGTAATCAATTTTACATTTATAACATTGTTATGAAGCATTAATGAATACCTTCTAAAACTTTACCCATTTTTAGAAGACCATGACAGTGCTATTAGTAAGAACAAACTAATATCCTGCAAGATAAGGATTCAAACCTCTACTCATAATCATAAGAGAGCGTTCTTTACTCATCTCTCTTTTATATAAAGCTTCAGGTGACCCCCAAGTTTTGACTTAAGCCTTATACCCTCACAGCCTCATAATCCCTCCAGCACTGCTTTATAAATGATTTAAGCAATGATTATGAAAGTCAATGATTATGAAGACCCAGTGGAGTTTCCCAACCTAGGTTGTACCACCACTTCATTTGAAGAGCATTCCTTTTTTATATGAAGCAGACACATAAATGTACAATTAACGCTTCTCAAAGGGTAAGATGGGGTGTAGGTACTTATTAGAAGATTTCTCAAAACTTCAAGAATGTTATGTTAGTGAAGACAGGGATTAAAACTACATTAAACCCGTGACAGTCTTTCATGAATCCTCAAGTATTTCTTTATTAAGAACAATTCAATACTTATGAATGACTTATAAGGGTGTCAAAAAAGCGTTACCATAAGTAACCATCTTCATCAGTTTTCTGCCATTCTGTGCATGAAAACAATGCAGCATAAAGCAACACTTCAACATTTTATCATCTAAAGCCGTGGAAATCCAGACCTCAACCTTAATCTCATCACCTTGGGCTTTTCACGGTACAGTTTGCTTGCCAGGCACATTTCAGGCAGCCTTAAACTAAATTACACATCATAGCAGAGTAACAGTGATGCAAAGTGATAGTGACTGATCTGTATGATGCACTCTCCATATCTAATGTCCTGCTTGGCTAATCCTCAGCTGCAAAACTGAAGTGCTAATTGGCTTTTTTTTTTCCTAGTGGTGTGTGCACACAGGTGTGATTGTGTATGTGTGTGGATACATGTCTAGGATGTTTACGTAGCTTGCGAGTGTATGTGCTTGCCAGTGTTGCTCTAGTACCTTATCTCTATCTTATCATCTTTAATGAGAAAATCTCGATGAAAATCTCAAGAGAATGTCTATATATAGCAATATTTGTTTCGGTCAGTATGTTTAGGCAAATGTAATCTTGGTTCTGTGTTGTAGGACAGCTTTACTCTAGCACCTGATTTGTCACTAGAATCTTTTTTTTTTTGAGCTTCATTGGTTCCTAACACTTTTGTGCTGGTCACTTTTCTCTCACTGAGATTTTAACTGTGCCCACGTCCAGTGATGAAATCAAATTGTGGAGAAAAAATATACACATAGGACCAGAGTTCCACAGCAAGCCTGTTATTCCACCCACATATGCCCAGAGCACTGCACCACTAAAAGCTATAACAAAATCAGAAATTGTGTTTAATATCCCAAATATCCACTCACTGATAATTGACTTCACATTTTGAAAAGAACGATATAACTTGGATGACATTTATTTAGTAATGTTTTTCTATAATATCCCTGGATGCAAAGTTAATGCAAATTGCTTTGTGGTCCTTTCTCTGGCTGTTATGTTAATAATGGCAGGAAAAGCAAGAGGAGATGGAAGTCCAATTTGTGTGTCTAAATGAGTTGCCTAAATAAATTAGCATGCATGGCATAACCACAGAAGGTAGCGGGAATTTTCTGACTAACTGCTGATGTTTCTTTATGCTACATAACAAATTACATAAAGTTATCAGACTCAAAGATGGGTGCCAGAATTTGGGTGTTTCAGAATTCAAGGTCTTCTACTACTTTTGCCTTTTATCGAAGTGGTCCTTAAAACAAAAATGTAATGTGTATTTCTAGTGAAGGTTATTGGTTGGTACTCTGTAAAAAAATGCTGTAAATTTGCAGTATTTATTTTACAGCAAAGTACTGTTTTATTATTTTATAGGATTGGACTGTAAATGACTTGGCAATTAGAGCCAATACAGAAAAATACCAGAAAATGCAATGCATGTTGGGATAGCTAACATTTTGGCAGGGGTCAGAACGGTAAAAATTTTAACTTGCAAAATTTACAGTATTTTATTGGAAAATTACAGCAATACATTGTAAAAATAACTAATAAATAATAAATAATTATTTTAAAATACTTTACTGGCAACTCTGCTACCAGTAAATTATACAATAAATGTTTTACAGTGTAACTATATATCCAGTTTGCATAATAGTAACAATATTTAACAGGTCATAGTAGCTTATAAAGTCATCTGATGGCCCTCTTACCTGAATTTTATGAGGCAGTTCTTGGGTAACTCCATCTGCTAAGGTACAGTTCCCACCGAGCTACACTGCTGAGTTCTAACTGGCTGATTCCCAGAGATGCTACTGCCATATATGACATTACGTGGGTGACAGCTCTAAAAAAGGTGGCTGGCTTCACATGCTTCAGATAATGGCATGTTAGCCCACACTCTCCCAGACTGGTAGTGCTGTGCAGTAAGAGGGAGATATTCATGGTTGTGAATAGGCTACGACAAAGACTGACTAGGGCTCAGCTCCTTGAAAGACAAGTATGTAATTTATCTAGAAAAATGTCTGTATGTAGGACTAGCCTGCAGTAATCAGATACATTTTAAATTGATAAAGTAAGATATAAAACATGACAGGGCATGCTGTTATAGAAAATAATCAGTGATCAATGCAATGCTGATGAGACAAGTTAGTTCATGTTATCATGTACATTATAGCAGCTATAAACAGTCATTCCCTTGCCAGCTGTTCTTTCTCTTGAAATTAATAAAACAAAAACAAAAAAACACAGCTTGTCATGTTAGCGGGTAACTAGAAAAAGCCAAGTCCTCTGTCCTGAAGACTTCCCATAGCATAAATCTTACTGCCAGTTGTTACACCTGAAACTCCTTCCATAAACGTTTAATAAATGTCACCTTAGAGATAACCTCACCACATCAACAATTTAATATAAATTTATTATTAGTTTCATATTTTGTGGAGCATCTGCCATAAAAGTGTTTGTGAATGATTTATTATATAGAAATGATATAGAAATGATAACGTTTTAGAACAAACACATTACTAATAACCTGTTATTTCACTTACAGCCAGCACTAGTCATAGTCTATGCTATTATAGAAAATGAATCAACACCTTCTGACCATTCACATTCAAGAATTCAACAGCATTGTGGTATAAATATATACCTACTATATAAATATATATACCTATATATAAATATATACTTAAATATATACGCTACTTCGCAAATGCTAATGTTAACAAATTTTATTTAACCGGGTAAACACTCGGAATAAACAGGTACAGGAAGTAAAAGCTTGCCTGTCATCATGCACATAATTATTGTCTATGACACTGTTTCCATGCTGTCTATGGCTGAAGAATCTGACTCTGTATGGTAAAATAACCA
Organism: Pangasianodon hypophthalmus; assembly: GCF_027358585.1. NCBI lineage: Eukaryota > Metazoa > Chordata > Actinopteri > Siluriformes > Pangasiidae > Pangasianodon > Pangasianodon hypophthalmus. Next base: position 14,938,417 of record NC_069723.1, on the reverse strand, counting down.
TGGAAACACAAACCACACTTTTAGAAAAGGTTCTTCATAAGAACCTTGGTTGTAGGATTCTACATAAAACCTTAGGGGTTCCACCAGGAGGACAACTGAAAGAGTGCAGCTTTTTAAATGGATCCCTGAACTGGCATCAGTATTGCAATGTATATAGTAGAATTATTTAGTGTGGTTATAATACGCGGTGTTTTTTTCGATGTTAGTTGAGTTATTTCCTTACATAAGGCATTGATATTGTACATGTTGAACCATTTGCTTGTTGCTTGTTCACTCTGCTTTAAGAATCACTGTTGGTTAATCAAACCATTTTTCCACAGTTGAAGGACCTCTTGTTCCCTCTTTGTCACCTTGGAGCTGTGGAGCTCTGTAGGTATGAACTTGCTGGGGAAAAAAAAAAAAACAGCAGTTGGCCCTGAAGCGGAATAATTCTCTCATTAGCACTGTAGAAGGTGCTTGCCTGTAGTTTCTGTGCATTAATGAAGTAAAGCTTGAAGCAAAACCGTCGCCACAGAGCAAGTGTCGGTATCTGCAGAGACCCTCACTTAGGCTTCACTAATGACTTCCTACACTAAACTAAAAAATAAATCACTTGCTTTACCTCAGAATCTTTCCACTGACACAGTATGAAAAATATTGCATTCAAAATATTCAATATGATCAAACTAGAATAACACTAGATTCTATTTCCTCAGACTTGCAATGATGAAATGACAACAGTTTCATATTAAAGAAAGGAGAAGAGAATCTGTTTTCTCTGAATAATTAGAAATCTCTCCAAGGAACATGTTGCATCTTTTTTCCTCCACTCTGTATACCCTCACTGCCTCAAAGTGACACACTGTGAATTTTCACTTGAGATTTTTTTCTTCATTTCTGTCAGGCTGTGTGTGTGTGTGTGTGTGGTTGCGACCTATAGAAGCTCTTCATACACATCCAAAACCCTGAGGTTTATTACGCTTGCCATTCTGAGTGGATTATTCGTTGTGATTGACCACTGACATTTTGTGGTGCTCCTCTGCATTGTGGATTTTTCCCAGGGGGGTTTGCAGGAAAGGGCAGCATTATCAAAGTCCTCACGGCAGCATCTCACCAAGGTGATGCAGCCGGTGCCAGGCTGGCACGGGAGGGGGGAACTGCACCGAAGGGTGACATTTTAGCACAGCTGACCCCTTAGATGTCAGTGTGGGTGAATGCGGTGCCTTCTCCTCTCCATGCATATGCGTTTTCACCCCCCCCCCCCCCCCCCCCCCCCCCCCCCACACACACACACACACACACACACACACAACACACACACACACACACAACACACACACACACACACAACAGCAGTCTGGACTGAGGGCTTTAATAATGAGCTATACAGCATGACAGTGTGGTCATGTTCAGCCTTCCAGCTCACAACTTAATCTATCTGTTTACTGATACAATTAGCACTTTCTCCTCAAGCGAATTCAATCGGACCCAAATAACTTAAATCCACCAAGCAGAAAATATTTGTTTTTGATACAACAAGGTAATTTAGAAACAGCAAAGCTGCTAGTCTTTTGGTCTGAGCTTTTTATATACAGCAGCAATCGTCTGGGGTTATTTTCCTCCTGGATGCTTTTGATTCAGTCTTGTTACATCCACTCCCTCACACACACACACACACACACACACACACACACACATACAGACATGTACTCTCCCTCTCTCTCTCTGTCTCTCTCTCTCACACACACACACACACACACACACAAACACCCCCCCCCCCCCCCCCCTCTCTCTCTCTCTCTCTCTCTCTCTCTTTAACTCTCTTTCAAACACATGCACAATCCTTTCAGTGTGAGCTATAATGTAAGTGTGTTATTTTATGTGTTTTGCTCATGGTAATGCACTTATATGCCTTCACAGGCAAAGCATTTACAATCTAGGCTTAAATACCAAAGTAAATGTATTTGGAATGTTTTAACACTTCACTCTGAAAAGATTAGGAATCTAAAGCTTGCCCTAGGTAAGGAATTGTTTCACATGACTTCTGTAAAACAGTAAAAGACACTAATCCAATTTCCACAGAGAACCTTAATGTTGCTTTAATGTTCATCTCTTTAATGCAACCTATTTGTATTTGAGTATTTACTGTAATTGTTAATGTATGATCTAAAACTTAAAATACACAGAGTGATCTTAGTATTATAATGTTCTATCTGGGTGAAGAGCTGTTTTAAGTTTTGACAGCTAGCAGCTAGCAACACTCTCAAATCCTGAAATTTACAGTTACAGCTCAACAGCTAAACGTACTACAATTTACATTATTGAAATTATTTGAAAGTATTTTTTAATCCTGGCTGTATCCAGATAGAACTTTATTAATCTGTAAAAATAAATACTGTTCGTTCAGTCAATATTTGATTTTGAATCATAACGGTAATCTCTTGAAATAACTAATAAATATAATAAACCCAGCCAAGAAATAAATATCAATGTGAAACATTTAACATTATTAAAATATGATAAAAGATCATACATGTCTTTCCAAACACACAAATGCATCTTGCAGTAATTCTGCATTCGACTTTGTACATTGAAGTGGAAAAAAACACATGAATGCCTCCATGTTCATTACAGTTTTTCTGAATTGCTAAAACACGTTTCTTGAAACCATCACTCATTTTCTCAAAACCTTAAACACAAATCCAAATACTCAAACTAAATTCACAAAACCTCTGACTCTTCTGGCAAAATCAAACAATTGCTTCAAAACCATTTCACCAGCACTCAAAATCAAACAATGTTTTCAGATCATACACACATGAGTCAATAATATACACACTGCAGATCATTCATTAGACACTACATCAAAAAATGGAGAACACAGCATCCAGGGCATGTAGTTACCAAAAAAAAGTTTATCGTATATAGTAAAAAACACAAAAAACAAAAGAAATCACACCTAAGTATGGTAAATTTACTAAAGAAGTAGAAGAAGAAGAAGAAAAAACACAACAGAAAGATTATTCTGCCTCAGGATAACGTCTTTGAGCTAGGCACGGCCAGAGGACTTCATCTACGTCGCAGGCAATGTTGTCTCTTGCCAGGCAACGGGCAAAAAACCCTCTGGTGTGGCGAATCCAGCCTTGACAAGACTGTAGGTCTATGTCACCACAGGTCAGTTCCATTGCCTGTAAGAGATTTTCCCTGGTATATGGGTTTCGGTCATAGACTTTCCACCGCCATGCAGAGAAAACTCATCTATTGGGTTGAGGAAAGGGCTGTATGGTGGAAGGAACACATTTAAAAATTGCTGGTTGTTGTTGAACCACTCACGTATTCGGACACCACGGTGAAAGCTGACATTGTCCCAAACCACGACATAGACAGGTTGCACTTCCTGCTGATGATCCTGTTGCTCTCGCTCAAACAAAACATTTCTTAGACCATCCAGAAATGTGAGAAGATGTTCAGTATTGTATGGCCCCAGGGTTGCATGTGCATGGAGAACTCCATGATTGCTTATGGCTGCACAAAGGGTGACATTGCCACCACGCTGACCAGGGACTTCCATTATTGCACGTTGGTCAATTACGTTTCTCCCTCTCCTTCTTCTCTTCATAAGATTGAATCCTGCTTACAATAGTGTCTTTGTATGCAGTCCTGATTTACATACACAACAACATAGTGCATTTTACAGTAACTGCAGGCTAGAAGCTCAGAAGTGTACTATAAGCATCAGCACTGAAAATGTCTGAGTGTTTACTTACTTGCACATACTGATGTCGTAGATCTTTGACCCTTTCGGAGTTGCGCTCAAAGGGTACTCTGTATACTTGCTTCATGCATATGCGGTTACGTCGGAGGACACGGTCAATGGTAGAAAGGCTTACGCTGTTGATTCCTTCAAAATTTAAATTGTCCTCAATAACTCTTTGCTGAATTTCACGGAGTCGGATGGCATTGTTTTGACAAACCATATCAACAATGAGAACTTGGTCAAGAACAAGAACACAAGAACATGGTCTATCACAGTAGCTCAAATTTCATCTGAAATTACTGTTCTTGGTCTTACTCTTCCTCGTCCTCTTCGTCCACCACCTCGTATACGCACTCTTCCTCTACCTCTCATATTGTTATCCATAGTTGATGGATGTACCCATGCCATCTGTGCACTGGCTTATATTTTGTACCTTCTCATCACATAATTAGAAACAAGTGTGAACAATTTTGAGTCCTGGTGTGTAAACGATGACAACTGTGCTTTAGTTGCGTTTAAGTTTTGCTGTCCTGTGTTTAGTGTTTTGCAACACAAGTTCATCACAGTGTAAATTGTGTTTTAGTGAGTGAGAATGTGTTTAAAGTTTAGCAAAAAGAGTGCATGAGATTTGCAAACAGTGTCTAACTGCCTGAACTTGTTTAAGGTTTTGCAGAAAGAGTGATTTATTCGACAAATTGGTTTAGGCTATTGAGAATTTGGTTCAGAGAATGGGGTTTATTGTCTTAGCAATTGTGAAAAACTGTAATTGTTAGCAACAAGCTAGCCAGCTAACTGTGATGGGTGATGTATTTTCCTCCTCAATCAGCAAAATGCATAGTCACTGTTTTCGATTTAAGCGAATACGTCTGTTTGTTGACTGATCTAAAGCAAATAATTGTATCCATCCTTCCATTTTCTGTACCGCTTTTCCTACACAGGGTCACGGGGAGCCCGGATCCTATCCCTGGGGACTTGGGGCACAAGGTGGGGGATACCCTGGATGGGGTGCCAACCCATCGCAGGGCACAATCGTACACACACACATTCACACACTACAGACAATTTAGAGATGCCAACTAGCCTACAATGCATGTCTTTGGGCTGGGGGAGGAAACTGGAGTACCCAGAAGAAACCCCCGAGGCACAGGGAGAACATGCAAAATCCATGCGCACTGGCTGAAAGAAGGAGCAAATAATTGTATATACAGCATAACTCATTTAAATGTAAGAAGTGCTACTTCGTTTACTTCTGATGCTGTGCACATCCATGTTGATTTAATGTCACTCCCTAAAAGGGGAAGGAACTCCTTGTTGAGAAGACTACCCCAAGTTGACGAGCAGGAATTTGAAGTTGAGGGGGCTTTTCTTTGGCTTTTCCTGGTGGGAAGTTTGGAATTACAAGTTGCACACCTTGAGCTGAACACAGCATAAGGCTGCTGCTAACCTCCTGGAAACTTCAGTTTATTATGCGTATGGAATGTAGCTAGCTAATGTCCGTGTTATGTAATACTAATGTTCTCTAATTTTTGCCACAATATTGGCTTCTGCACAATACTGAAGACTTTCTAATGTGCCAGAATATTTACATTGTAAAGCTAGTGATTTGAATAGATCTGCACTAGTAGTACACTTACTTTTTATTATTCTCATGGAGCATATGTAATTCATCTACAGCTAAAAGTTACCATACTGAGGCTTCAAGTCTGTTCTTTTCTCTCAGAGTGTAAATAGAATATGGATGTTGATTGGTCAAGGCCACCTATGATACCTTTATCCTATGATCATCCTGGATGATGATTGGTTGGCAGATAGAATTTTATAAAGCCATGTTTATCTGTGAGTTTGGAAATAGAACTTGGAGAATAAAGAACGTGGAGAATAAAGTATCCACCAATTATGTAGTTTATGCGATATTTTCAAAATGTAAGATAGAACCTTGTAATATTGACGTTATGACATGATATAAACACCAATTTAACCAACAACAATTAACAATTATTAGAAATTATATTTGTGGAACAGAAACAGAAGCTGCACCACAGATTCAGCAAATGTAGTTCATCACCCAGTTTTTTTTTATTATTTCTCAATATTTTTCTGTGTAAACATATCACATATATGTTTGTATAGTACGCTAGAGTTTTGAGACACATCTAAAGTCTGTAAACTAGAACCTGATGTGTGAGATTAAAGCAGCAGCTAAATTTGGAGGCCAGATGCACAGGAACAAATGTTCAACACCATGATCAATGTAATGCAAACACTTCCAAGACTAGTAATTGGAAGATGACTCAAATGACTTTGATTTTTTCTTTAATTTGTGTTTTACCCATGAAAACACATAAAGCAATTAATGTAGTTAGATAACTGTTGTTTATCCTGAGCAAGCCAGTTGGGCATGTATTCAATAAAAGACAGATGGAAGAATCGGCAGAAGAAAACAGGTTTGTTTAACCAAGCAGAATGTAGAGGTGGAACTTGTGAACTTATTATACTGAGCAGTAACTAAAGGAGGGAGAGAAATGAATCTGTATTGCCAAGAGCTGCAATCATAGAAACCTTTCCTGGCTGCTCATTGATGCAGAGTTATTTGTCAAAGTAGGAGAAGGAGAGATGGAGAGAGGAAGAGGGAGGGGAAGAGAAAGATAGCAGAGAGAGCAAGCAAAGAGAGATAGAGAGTAGAAGAAAGCCTGTGTGTGTGTGAGAGAGAGAGAGAGAGAGAGAGAGAGAGAAAGAGAGAGAGATAGCCCTCACACAGATGTTGCTGGGTCACTGACGTTGTCATAGAGACAGTGATGCAAGTGTGGCTGAGAACGGTTGTAACAAGAATAGCACCTTATTGATTCTCACACTCGCCAACTCTGTTAATTGGGTCTTTGCTGTAAATATGTGCTAAGTCTAATCCAAGTATATATACATATAGCTTTATTTCTATATAGCACTCTGCAATGTAAATTGTTAATTACACAATGCAAAATAAATGTAAATATGTACACTGCCAGTCAATGGTTTTTGAACATGTGGAGGAGAATATTGGTTTCCTGTGGTGGCTTGTAAGTGCAAAACACATTAATAAGCGAAAAATTGCAACAGAAAATCAGAAAACACAACAACAAAAACAAAATCAGCAGCCAAATTGGAGCCAAAAAACACAATACCAATTAAAAACAGGTCCTTACTGAACATCACATGCTCATTGCTGATTGGACACTGCATTTGACTCTCACAAGGAAGAAATTGCATTTATTCAGCCTGTTATCTTGTTAGTCTAGCAAAAGTGATTTAATGCAATTTTATTTATGTTATTACAGTGAGAAGTAATTCTTTCTTTGGTATAATCCTGCTTCCTTTAGGCAGGACTTTTTGTGTACTCACATATTCATATTAATGCTGTGCAAAGTTGATAGCATATCTAAAATAATGTCATATAATGCCTTTAATTAAAAAAAAAGCAAGAATAAAATCATCAGTAGATTCGTTTAGTCTCATATTTCCTCTTATTGTAAACTTCCTCCAGCTCTTCGTTTTCTGTGGGCTCTCAGACTAACATGTGATGTAACCAATCAGCAATGAGTACAGTATGATGTCCAGTAAGGACCTCCCCTTTCTGTTTTAAATTAATGTTAATGTGTTTCTGATTTTGTTCACGTTTGTTGTGGTGCCTTTGGTTTTGTTGTTGTGTTTTTAGTGTTGTGTTTTCTGATTTGCTGTTGCATTTTTTACTTTACACTTATAGGCCACCGTAGATTCCTCTTTCCTGCTCATCGAGATCATACAAGTGTATGTTGCTCATCGGGATCATAATTCTTTGATTGATAAGCAATGATGAATCCTAATTTTGTTGCTCCACTGCATTCTCACATGAGCATAAGCGGATTATTTGGTGTAAGTCAGACACACTTATGTGCACATGGCCAGGGCTTGGTTTTAATATTTATGCCTATGCTTGCCCTACTCATTGCCCTTGTCAAAATCTTAACTCCACTAGCACATCAGTGACTCCTCTAGTCCTCCAGGGAAAGCCTCGTTTGGCATCATCTTTGGAGATTTTGACAAGTTTACATGGATTGCTGGCAGGCTCGTGTGGTCTTGTTACGGAAATCAGCTGCGTCCATGGCTGAACACACTCTCACTACTTCTAAAGTTGCATTTGCTTAATGTAAACACATTCTTCAAAATGACACGAGCACAGCTTTGATCTGAAAAGAACAGATATAACCTGAAAATGTTTAAGGGAAATAGGCATGGAATTATTTGTGCACTTTTAGGTTTTTTTAGGGTCTGTAATAATACAAAAGATATACAATACAGTAAATGATAATGTGCATACAGTTTAAATATAACATGATTGCTCAGTGGTTATGGCTTTGAGCTATAGATCAGAAGGTTGTGAGTTCAAATCCCAGCAATTGCCCAGCTAATTGCAGCTAACAGGGTATGAGTGACCCTGAAGATTAGGATCGGCAGCAGTGTTTTGGCTGCGTTTAAACAGCTACACCTCAGCAGAACTGCCAGCTCTGTCAAGGGTGATTGTAATTTCACTGAACATGTGTTCGAACAAGGGCAACAGTCACTGTAAAGCAGTGTGTGGCATATTGAAAAATGAAATCTAATATCAGTGTTTACAATGTATTACAAAACACCCAGTGAATGCCATAATGATGATATAAATCCTTGTGAATTCTACTTACACGAATACAATTCATAGTCTTGCCCATGAAATGACATGCTTTTAACTGGATATTGATTAATGTCTTATTATATGCATCAATCACTGTAGCTGTTGATGATCTTTTTATTCATTCAACTAAGGTAACAGGAAAATACTTAAACATTAATATTATTTCCCTTGATATACTGCTGTGTAGGTTTTGAAATAAAAGTGTATGTTGCTCATCGGGACCTTCTTCCCACATGATAACATCAGTATCACATCTTATGGTAACTATTTATTCAGAAAGTGTCAAGGAAGGCAAGCATTTTAATTTAATGGAAATTTCTTTCACTGTAATTAACGTTAAATTAATGTGAAGTTAATGACAGAAACCAAAATTAGCAATGACCCTTTTTAGTCTACTTGCTTTTCATACCCACTCACTCTCACAAACTGTACTCCACAGATTCAATTACACAGACACATGCACACAAACACTGAGCTAAGGAAGCACCATGTCAAATAAATACATTTCTATCTATCTCAGAACAACCGTCAAAGGTGTGTTCAAGATAACACGCATGCAAAATATATAATATAAAATATACAGTGTACTATACTAGTATATACTATTGTAGTATGTAGTATACAGTATATAATATACTATAGTCATGTGATGCAGTTACCTCAGAATTATCTTAAACTGTTAAGACTTTTGGTGGTTAAAGCCAAGATGTTTCAATGAGATGTTGGAGAAAGGTTCAAATCCAATTTATTCTTAAACATACAAGTGACAAAAATGGCTCACTTGTTTTCTGCATCAAGTAAGCGGTCATAGCTAGGTAAAAATGAAAGAGCTTTTGAGGAAGAACTTTAAATATTAAATGTATTCATTTATTATTCCACAGCAATGCTGAATACTTGAATCTGATTGGTCAGAAGGTGTTGATTAATTTTCTACAACAGCAGCTGTGGCAGTAGTTCCAGCTGCAACGCAATTTGAATAAACCAGTTCGGCATGTGCTGTTATAGGAAAATAACGAACTTTAGTTTTAGAACAGCAACTCTGCTCTTCATCGGCTGCATCACTCACCCCGCAATGTTTATCTTTTTCCTGTACCAGTATGCTCAGTGGTGTTTTATTCCTTACTTAACTGGCATAGCCAAAAATACAAATGAAAAAACTATGGCTAATATACAGTATGTCAGCTACCATTAGCTTGTTCACACAGACAATAAATTAGCTAAGGTGCATTTTTCCATTATCAGCTATACTTAGTTGAAAAATACATCAGTATAGGTGTTGTTGTTCTTGCTGTTGTTCCACTCTCCACCATAGTTTTCTGGGTTTTATTTAAAAAATGACTTGGTTGTGATGAAATAAATTGCAGTACACCATGAATAGTTCTGACTACATACTTAGTAGCCTACATCAGTTGGACATCTTTGTCAAACTGGAAATAGTTATGTTACAAACTACATACTGCTTTAGGGTGAGGTCTTAGTATGAGAAGTATGCATACTACACTGTTTCAAACGCAGCCATTGTCATCCTTATGAGCTTCTTGATGTACTTTTTAAAGCCTGTTACAATAACTGAAGCTATTCCAGCACCATGGAAAGTATCTCTTGCTGTCATGTCTTGTACTGAAGAGAGTAGCTCCTCACCCTGGAGAGCTCTTCAGAGACAATCAGTGATGCTAATTCACACAGAGCAGTAATGGCTGTACAGCAGCATCTCGTCAACCATGTTCTTTTCATTTGGAATGAGGTGGAGTGCCTGAGTCGAGAGCTTCAGTCACGCTAACATGCCAGTCTGGTCAGCATGACTCTAACCTTTACTGTCCATGAATAGAGTCTACTGTGTCTTAGAGATATGCCTTGCTTATTATATGTTGGCTGATATGTGTGAAATATCCCTCATGCATTTACTTCTAAACGAAAATGACTCACAGCTGTATTGGTTTATAGTGTATGGCCACATTAGCACATAATTTAAGGTGCATACTGTATGTGTTTATGAATGATTATACATTTTATTGACTGCTCACATTTTTTACAGTGTACCTCTGAATCATAAAGCCTGTTTTATAAAGCAAACAAGTTGCTTAGGAATTATTGATGGATATTGTACCTGTGTCTTCAAGCTTATAATTGAATTGAAATTTGATGCCTGTCAAAGTAAAGCTCTCAGTTGTGCCTGTTTCTGAAGTCCCATTAAGGTAGAAGACCATAACTCATTTCTGGCCACAGAACCAGCTGGGGTCTAGCAATCATCTGTGGCCCTTGTCAAGTCCTCTGAGTCCAAAACCTGTAAACCAGAATTAATGATGATCCGCTCATCTTTTGCCTGACGGCTCTGTTCCACCCTGCAGCCATTTACAAGGCAACTGTCCCCTATCTTGCCCGACTGGTGGTCATCAATCTGGTAGTGAAAACGAACACTGTTAAGAGTGAATGGCAATTACTGAGGTTTTTACCAAGATTCACATTTTGTGTGATCTTAACATGCCAGTACTAGATTACACCCATTATCACAGCAGGAAATTTTGAGAGAAGTGTTCATAATGTAGCTGCTTGCTAGGAGATGGTGTGGCTTTAGTACTCCATTTTATTCCAAATTTCTTAGTTAATGGTTACTGTGTGGAAAAAAATAATTCTCAAGCACATATGTTACCAGAGGTGACTGATCAGTTATGGTTTGGTTATAGTCATAGTGAACAGTCTCTTGATTAATAACTAATTTGGGCACTTGCCAGACCCAAAGCTGATCAAGTCATCTTTAGCATGATGAGGTGAGATAACCATTTGAATCAAGTCTTAATCACTGTGAATAGAATAGTGTCTTTACGTACATGCCAGTGTATCAATTTCCTCAATTTGGAGAGGGGTTTGTGAAAAATAAGTGCCTCCCAGGCTTACGTCCACATTATCTTCCCGCATAAATAGTCTGAAGATTATAATATCTCAACAAAGCGTGTGATAGTTCCTTTTTATTTTCAATCGATGGATGGTGATATAAGTGATATAAATAATAATTGGCATATAAACACCCATGAAAAAAGTATAGCCACAAGAAGCAATCATCAGGATTCAAGAACTCCTTGGTCTTGAGTATGAAATCACTGCCAGATGGGTGGATGTTTATGCTTTGTAACAACATACTAATTTTCATGAGAACTGAATGAAAGATCTCGGATGAGCATCATTATCATGTCTTATTTACTATTAACACTAAGACACTGTATAAACAAGATATATCTCTTTTAGACTATATTGGCCTAAAATTTAATTGGAACAGACAAACTGTTTGTCTTTTTTGTGTTCATGTCATCCTTCAAAAGAAACCCTTTCAGAAAAGCACAAAGATGCAGAATGCAAAATATCACCTTGAGCAAGTGGATGCTGAAGAATAGTAATTTAAATGGTATTGTGTACCCTAGCTATCACAATTTAGGGGGTTGTCCTCGGGGTGTCCTGACGGCTAAAAAGTGGACATTGTGCTTACAAGATATACGATACAGTAGGTCACTCTTTGAGTCCGTTTTGCTTGAAGCAGCCAATATGGTTTGGCCTATTAAAATTCTCTCAATAACTTTTTGCCCACATGGTCTCCTTTATCTTCAAATGAGTTCCATTCTCTACCCCACTACAGACCTATTTCCCTTCTTCAATACCTGTCCGAGAACCTCGACCATGATGTTTTCACACATCTTCAATGGCTAGATACCAACTAGTTCAGATTCAAGTCATCCTGACTTGAGGAGCTGCATTTCTGATATCTCTTTCTGGAGATCCCATCATCTGAAACAAAGTTCTCTTATGTCAATCCCCTATTGAGGTTAGTTCATTGGTTTCCACTGGCTACAAGGACCAAATGAAAAACTCTTTAAGCCCTAGGAGTCCTTGCATTCCAGGTCTCATGGAGTTTTGAAGCTTTGCATCACATTATCTCTGTACCTTGGTTCAGAACACACCCGTTTGTCTTTTGGCACCTCACATGTCCTTCTGTAAGATCTGAGCATGCTTGTAGTGAGATCTCACTGCTTCAGTGTCTTGGCTTCTCAGTGGTAGAATTATCTTTCTTCTACTGTCCAACCAGTTCTTTCTGCATTAGTCTAAATACATACCTCGTCAGACCATATCTATCATAACACTTAGTGTGAGACTTTTTTTTTTATTTATATTTATTGTTTATGCACTTATTTAGGTTTAGTCTTATGTACTTATGTCACTTCCTGGCTAGATCACTGTAGCACTTGCATAAACCAGCATTAGTTCAGACTTGTTTTTAACATCCTTTTTGAGTGATGCAAACACAAGCGGACAGCCAAGTGGAGGCACTTGTGATCACATTTTTTCAGTAGCAGGGTTGCCAAATCTACCAACCTGCTGCTTCAATAACAGATACCCAACATTCCAACATTCTAGCCAATACCAAATGAAAATTCATACAAATTGTTTACATATTTCCACTGGATGTCATTTTCTAAATAAATCGCCAGGTCCTCAGATCAGGTGAAAGCCACAATTTTATATATATGTATATAAAACACAATTTTGTGAAAATTCATAAAAATTTTCACACACACATAAGGGAATGTATGTTGTGTGTACATTTGTATGTACATTTGTATACATATTATTCTTTGTATACATATTATTCTATCTCATAATGGTCAGCATGGGCATGATTCAGGGAATAGTTGGTTAGGGTAGAGGGGCTGTGTTAAATGTGATTTGTATAAAAAAAACATTTAAAAAAAACTGTTATCCGGCTGTGTGTGGCATTTTGTGCAGCCTTTGCTTATCTTATCATGTTTTCTGTTCTTTCAAAAATCACATACCGGAAAGAGAGGGAAGTAAAAACCAAAACAAAATGTGAGTTGCATATATAATTTTAGTTAGTCTGTAGAGTACATTCTGTCAGAGTTTGGAAATTAAAAAAAAAAAAAAATCAGTCCCTCAGAAACACACAGCTCTAATGAACTTGACCACAGTACACATGGGTATTAACTCAAATATATGATCAAATGTTACTATATATTAAGTGTTCCCATTTTTTTTTTTTTTGTCTTTCAACTGATTGCAGTTTCACGCTCTTTTATAAAGACTTATTTGTGTGATTTCTGACTACTTGTACACTTGACTTTAATATATCAAATACTATCCACCTTACAATAATGTTTCATTTTCCAGTGTCACAACACACCTAAATATATACTGACAAATTCCAAATCTGCCACTTTCAAATACTAAGCACTATTTTAAAGCCCAGCATCAAGATCATCATTGCTATAAATGAATTATAATATTCAAAGTATGTCATATTAAAAATAATGTCATTATTAAAAGTGCACAATTTCCTTAAATAGGCTAGTTATTTCACCAAGGTGCTAAAACTGTCTTGTATTATTAAATATATTGTCATAAATGCAATTAGAAAAAAAGTAGATTTTGTATATAAAATATAAGAAAATCTAATATGGCATAAGTTTATTTATTTATTTATTTATTTATTTATTGCCTTAAGACAAGGAATCTAGGATTTTAAAAAATTACCAGTAATACTCATATTAAGTCGATATATAATAGGAAAATGGACTTTAGGATTTGCCTGAGTATGGAGGGTGATATCTTTCTGCCAAATTTGAGGCTTCTAGGTTTGGAGAGTTTTCTGTCCCATCATTTTTAGGATATAATCAGAAAAATAATAAGTAGAAAAAAAATCATAATAGAAATTACTGCATTCCAATGTGCTTGGACCCCTGTGTTTAATTACTTTATTCTTAATATGGCTGAGGATACATGAATAGCAAACAATTCCCTAACAAGTAATAAGTATAATTAAATTAGAATATCTCAAAGCTCAGTTCATCCTAACCCCTTATCACACCCTATCCACAACAGCAACCTTACACCAGCTCACTTGGTGAATCAGACACAATAGCATGATTCTATTTAAACAGTAGTGTGAGTCTTATGTGTGTGTCTTTGCATGTGTCACATACGTGAGGTGCACTATTCTTGCCCTGTGGGGCTACATAAAAATTAATGTTAGCGATGCTAAGCTGATTTGAAAGCTGACTTTATACAGTTCAGGAGCGATGCTTTAGCCAAAGGCTGGTGACACCACTTGTCATCTTGTGTTAAAAGGATGGGGTGTTGAGTGTTGTCACTTCATCATGACAGACAAGAGGTTGTTATCTCCGGTGCCTCCTAACAGTGAGCAGCAGCTCAGGTCAAGCACATGGGAACCTTTAAAAGGCATCTTCACTAGCAAATTTAAGACTTTGTTCTTTCTCAAGTAACAGCGGGAATGGTTATCTAATCTTGTAATCATGTAATTGACTAATCTCATTTACTAATCATGTAATCATGCAAGTACAGCTTCTACTTGCTTATTCAAGTTAAATTATACAAGTAAAAATGAACAAACTCTTAAATTCACTTGAAGTATGAAAGTTAAACACAATCCTTTTTCTGAACCAAGGTATACACACAAACACAAACGCACACACACACACATATATATATATATATATATATATATATATATATATATATATATATATATATATACATATATATATATATATATATATATATATATATATATATATATGTATATGATCCAGCCATAAGAATGATTTCAATATAAACTAAGTATTTTGGAAGACATTTAGCTAAAAAAAATGTTAATTTCCCCTACATATATATCTGTGTGGGTGGATGTGTGAGTGTGTGTAGGTATAGGTGTAATAATGATAATAATTAGCTGTAACAATACAAACTAGAATTTAACTAAGTACAGCTAAGTACGTGGCTCAGATGAACATATTTATGCCAAATATTTGGTGAGAGAATTAATTACAGGTCTATATAGTATCCAAATATTCTTCTACCTCACACAAAGCACATGTGAAGCAGAAGAACCTTTTGTTAGCATATAAAGCCAATCTTTTTAAATAAAAGTGTAGTAGCTCGAAAGTTGAGAGGTTTCTTGTTAAATGTGTTTAGTAAACATCACACATCCAAATGGAAGAAAAACTCATGTAAAATACAAATCTTTGAAAACTGCATTTTTCTCCTTCCCATCTCTGGTTTACACATTTCTTGTACAAGATCTTATCCAGCACTTGATAAGCCGAAGAGTGAAAATAGGTTTCCTTAATTTCCCTGACCATATTTTCTGGAGTTGAAGTAATTTTTATGAAATAATTTGTTAGCAATTGGATTAAGAAGTGTGCAGTATATAAATGAATAAATCACAGTAAGCACCATTTTGAATTATATTCTTGATCAATTTTATGAAGCTCAATTTTGTTGCTTACAGTCTATTGTGTTTAAACAGGATTGCTTCTGAAGTACAAATAAAAAGGTATCATGTCTGTTTCACACAGGAGGTGCAGTGCATTGTATTCCTGTCAAACTTATTATGCATGAGATCTCCGTTTTCGTTCTGCTAATCAACATGTGAAGTGACAAAACAAGTAAAGCTTTATTAAACTGTCTCATCAACTTCCCTGTAACATCTCACTTGATCAAGTACTACAGCAAAAGCTCAATTGTACTTTGATAAAAATAAGACAATTTACAGATAGTCAGGTGATTTCTTAACACCTTAAAATATTTTAATCATCAAATAAGCCATATATAGCACCCATTCTGTGTGATGCTAGAAAAACCCTGGGTTAATGACTTTAATCAGAATTACAAGTATGTTGTATTTAAAATGATGTACAAGATCATAACTATATCAGAGAGGGTGCATTTAGAAATGATCAAAACCATGTTTTTTAATCAGGGGAAAGATTGTTTTTAATTGATTTAGTTGTCTTCTTCTTTACAACAGTTAGTTCCAGTGTGAGTCCCTGGAGGATTAGTGGTTAGGCTCACAGCACTCTCATCACCACAGCCCAGGTTCGATTCCTGGCCAGGGAACCAACCCCAGCCACTGGGATTGTGTGCAGTGGCGTGCTCTCGGTTTCGGTCCCAAGCCCGGATAAAAATTGGGGAGGATTGTGGCAAGAAGGGCATCCAGCATAAAAACTGTGTCAAAATCAAATATATGAACAGGAGCAGCTGAAAAAGGAACAACAACATACACAACAACAATTAGTTCTGGTCCACTAATTTGATTGGTTGAGCAGTGTTCCATGAGTGCTTCCACTCGTTTGTGTTTGCCATGTAAAATTTCGCTTCCTAGTTTGAAATGGTTACTACAGTAATGTTAGCGACATCATCAGTCGATATGGCAAATTATATTTTTGACTTAAAATGAAAGTTCATCAGATGAAGATGAAAAGGAAGAAGGGATGCCATTTTTGCTAGAAGCACCTTTAACGGGAATGTACAAACAACGTGAGCTAGCTAGCCAGCTAGCCGAAATGCTATAAAGTGTGGCTTGAGTGTGGCTTCTTTGGGATCTCTTTCCACTAGCAGAGCAAAAATAAACAGAACATTTGGCCATATTTTGTCTGAAATGTCACTTGATATTAATTGTTTGTTTATAGAACTGTTGTATAAAAGCAATATCACACTCACAATTGTGCGGTTATACTGAATATTGTGCCAAGTTGTAACCTCTTTTCAACCCCTAACCTAAACTGTTAGGGGTTAACTTTAAGTAACTAACTTTTAGGAGTTATCTCTGCACTCATGACACTTAACAGTCATTTTATTGCCAGTACCTTGACCTTTTTTAATATTCACTAAATTTGCCTTATAAATTTAGACCTTTCTTGAGATTGACAGCTCTTCCCAACGCTGATTATGACCAATCCTGCATCTAACTTGTAGGTTATTTTAGTATGTCCACCTTCAATTTCTGCTAGTCCCCATCCTTTGTGCAGTTACAAAGAAATGCACTTTAGGTGGCATCTGAAAAGGCAGTATGTGATGACTGTAGAGGAGTGGGTGAGAGGCAGATCACTGTTAATATATCAGCTGATGTCCTGAAATAGCACAGATAACTTTTTTAAGTAATTGAGAGTGAGTAAATCTCCCTCTAAGTGAATCTTGAGACAGGTGGTGATTATCTGAAAATGGGCTTTGTCCATAGATTTCACTGGGAAAGTCAAACATGTGTCCTTTAACTGCAATGTTCAGTGTCTTATTCTCAAACTGCTCATGAGGTTAAAATATGACATCGGTGTAACCTAATGCTAGCATGGCTGTTAAAATAGCTGGAAACTGAACCAAAGGCTGAATACTAAATGGCCTAATACTAATGATACTACCTAGACTGTGGAAGCCAGTATTCTTTAACAACAAAAAATTCTATAACAAAATAACAAAAATAATGTTGCATAACACAATTCAGTTATAGAAATAAATACACTCATAAAATTGAGAAATGTTTGATACAATATCTTGTCTGATGGAATTGATCTAA
Source organism: Pangasianodon hypophthalmus (assembly GCF_027358585.1). NCBI lineage: Eukaryota > Metazoa > Chordata > Actinopteri > Siluriformes > Pangasiidae > Pangasianodon > Pangasianodon hypophthalmus. Next base: position 14,920,630 of record NC_069723.1, on the reverse strand, counting down.
ACTTTCAGAGAAAAGCACCTGGTACAAATGCTTAAGCTGGCAATGTTGGTGTGTTCTCTTGCTTTCCGACAAGCCTGTGTTGAATCAGTGAGGAGAAATATAGGGTCTGGAAGTGGTTACTACCCCAAACAGCACAAGACTTAACCATGATGCTGTAGTTATACATCTAAACTAATCTGGTAAAACTAAATTGCAACAACTGCAAAACTAAAAACTATTGCATTTACAAATTGAATTTTGAATTAAGAAAAATATCATGTTAGCTGGCATGGGGGCTTAGTGGTTAGAATATCTGCCTCGCACCTCCAGGGCTAGGGGTTCGATTCCTGCCGCCTCTCTGTGTGCACGGAGTTTGCATGGTCTCCCCATGCTTCGGGAGTTTCCTCCAGGTACTCCAGTTTCCTCCCCCAGTCCAAAGACTTGTGTTGTAGGCTGATTGGCATATCTAAATTGTCTGTAGTGTGTGTGTGATTGTACCCTCTGATGGGTTGGCACCCCGTTCAGGGTATCCCCCACCTTGTGCCCCGAGTCCCCTGGGATAGGCTCCAGACTCCCTGTGACCCTGTGTAGGATAAGTGGTACAGAGTTTGGATGGATGGATTGTGCTACATGGCTAACATTAACTAGCTGTCTAATGCTATATTGATATTAACACTCAAGGGCAAAATCTCACAAACTTGGACAATATATTGAACACTAACTTATGTAAACTACCATTATATATGTAAATGAAGAGATAAAATGCAGGTAAATAAAAAGTGTTAGAATAGCAGCTTTATCTTTACAAATTGTCCATAATGAGCTGTACTGCTTCTACATTTGGGGTCAGTAACAGCTGAAAGGGTGCCACCCACTGTGTATGTAAGAGATGTGAAAGAGGGGCAAATCCTCACTTTTCAGCATGAATTGGGATGGAAATGCAAGTTCAGCTATTGTTTAAAGATGTTTACATTTTTTTAACTAATCCCTTGAATTAACAGGATAAACGGTAACATTCACATGAATATGTTTACAGTTCAAATTATACTGGGTTGCTATACCCTTTAACTTCCTAAACTCCCAGTACACATCAGCAAATCCAGTGGAATCCGCACTCTTGTAACTAAATATCTTTTCTATTAGTTTCACTGTTGTTGCTGAATAATTTATAGCAGTTCCTAATTACTATCCTTTAGATAAGATAAATATCTGAATATTAAGTTGGAAGTTTAATGGCTTAGTGTTTCTGCTGTGTTGCATCAGAACCCATTCACATAGTGGAAACGCCAACCCCAGCAGAGCAGCTTGATACTGAATCCTGGTAGAACACTAAAAGTGCCGTCAGTCTCAACAATCCTTTTAATCTCTCATCAATCATGTGGAAGTGGTGCAGGGGCCCCTGATGCTATTACCGTCTCGGAGAAAATTGCTATTCGTGTGAGGAGACAAGCCTGCAATTGGCAGTGAAAAGTAGCCATGGTTCAGTAGGGGAAATGACAAGCTTGAGTGAGCAATCACAGAAACAAATCACTCAGCAAGTGAAACACAAGCCCTGTAAGTAAACAAATGAGAAAATTATGCTGTCTCACTAATTACCAGATGTGGTTAGGGCTATCTAATGGATGTGTCTATGCATGACTTGAGATTCATGAGTGCTTTTGCCATTTTGGGGCATCTCTGTCTCAGTTATCCAGATGTGAGATGCTGGATGGCTTTGGTTTGACTAATTGTGTGAATGTATGTGAAATTTCTCCTCTTCAAGTCTTCAAAAAGATGCAGTCAACATTCAAAAGATAGAGTTCAACATTCAGGAGCATGCTATAATTTAATTTTTGCTAATTTATGTGGACTGTATATTTAGTATATTTAGTCAACTGAACTTTGTTTAGTTTATTTAGTTAACATTTGTCTGTGGATTAAACCATGATTCATTATTTGTTAATAGTCATGAAGTAAATAATATTAGAAAAAAGATCTTTACGAGTGAATATAAAATCTGAACAGGTTGCACATTCACTAATCCCTAGTGAAAAAAAGTATACTTTATTGTATTTGTAATATATTTCCTGATTCAACAGTACATTGCAAATATACTAACAAAAAATTGTACTAACTTTAAATATATAAAACGTGTATTACCACCATGCATTTACCTATTCTTACCATATAACTTTTAACACACTTTAAAATAATTGTAATTTAGTATATTTTCTAAAAATATATTTTACAAAAATATACTTGAATTGACAGTTTTGGTTTTTTTTTTTTAAAGTGTATTTATTTGCACTTTATTTAAATATATTTTAGTATTATTTTTAACAGTGTGCTGAAAATGACCATTGTAACAATGCATTGAAAGTATACTTTCAAAGTAAATTATTAAATAACCTGAAGTTGTAGTATACATTAAGTTTTGGAGTAATTTTTAAGTGGACTTCTTCATGCTTGCAATTCACTTCATTACTGCTTTCAGAAAGTACTAAAACATACGATAAATGCGTTGAAAGCCCATTTAAAACATTTTTAAATAAAGTGTATGCACTGCACAAAAGGCTACTCTTGTAATTGTGATTTAAGTATTTTAATAAATTTATACAATGTCACAGAGAGGTCCAATGTATAAACATCAATCCATGACTAATTTTATACCAAATTAGCATTAGCCGATGCTATTTTGCTTAGCTTGCTATCAGTGCTGTGGCTGAAGCTTACAGAGTGCTAACAGTTAGCCTACTAGCTAATCCGATAGACTTAATATTGTTTGAGGAACTTAGTTGGCTGGATATTGCTAACTTCATAGAGCTAGCTATTTATAAAGGCAGCGTTGGAGTTTACAGACTTGGTAGTTGATGTTTAACTGTTTGTGCTCTTGTCTGAGGGGATTTGTTCATTTTTTAAAGTTGCTATTCACACTTCTAGTTTTTGACAGCGAGACCGCGAATTAGCCATCATCTCAGTCTCCAGTTAGCTTATCCTGTTAGCTAGCTAGCTAGTCGTGTGAGTGAGAGAGAGAGAGAGAGAGAGAGAGAAAGACATTGCTAAAGTTCGGTGCTGTGCCTCGAGACCCCCGCGATGTTGGAAAAGGGTACGACGGAGATTTCAGGGAAGAAAAGAGGCAGAGACTCAGTGAACAACCCGACAAAAAGTCTTACTTCCAACGGCAACAGTAACAATTCTAACAATCCAGTGGTGACGAGCACGGTAAGTGACGGGTGGTAGCAGGCCCGGATTGGCTAATCATCGGGGGAAAAAATTTGCATATTTTTCACTCAAAAATAATATATTTATGGTATATTGCTTGTGTGTTTTGAAGACACTCTTAATTAATTTGTAATGTACTTGTAATACAAAAAAGTACACTGTAATATCACTAATCAAGCATGCAATTATCTTACACAGGCATATACTTAAAGTGTACTAAGTATACTTGAAGTTGTTCCAATTTAGCACATAAAAGTACACTAAATACACTTAAAGTTATGCTTTACTACAATTTAATTGCAACTAAAATATACTTAGCACAAAATTAGTTGTTCCAGAATAGCACACTTCAAGTTAACTAATCATTAACACACTTAAAGTATACTGACAGTTAGTCTGGCTGCAAGTATACATAGCATAGTTTTTTTTCACTAGGGATATCTTATTTAAAATAAGGACAAATCAGTGTTTGGAGCATATAAAATCCTTCCTTCACTCAAATCTTAGTCAAAGTGAAGACATTGTAATAATAATAATAATAATAATAATAATAATAATAATTTCAGACTTAGACACATTGGATCTAGATAAAATGAGAATGTGAGTTCCTTTGTATGTCATTTTGTCTTATGTTGTAATGAAGTGCACTATGAGCACTGAATGTATTTGGTTTTGGAGGACATTTATATGTGTTGAGACAATCATATCATCCTACACATAAAGACCCATTGTATCCCTCACTCTACTCATTAGGTTTGCAATTAAAATTGGATATTAAAGATTAATCTTGGCTCAGTAAAAGTTTCCGGTGAAATCTATTTTGTACTGGTGGAAAATGTCCCCCTTTTCCCAATGAGTTTTACAATGATTAAGTTTGATTATCTCATTAATGAAAAGAGTGAGGGAGAGACAATACGGGCAAGCCAACACTAATTAAGTGTTTTATGGTGCATGTAATGTAGGTCTCTTAACGCACCTTGTCTAAAAATAAGATACATCAGGCCCATATTCAGCAGAAAGTCAATGAAACATCAAGTAGCCCAAAACAAATGACTGAAAATGTAAGTAATGATGCAATGATCTTTCTTTAGGAGACATGTATTGGTGTATTATTAATTTAGTAATGAAATATAAATAACCACACTGTTGTGTTTTTAAAAAATGTGCAGTAAGTTCCATCATGAGTGATTTTGTGTAAATGATTCCTGGTCAAATTATAAATCGTAGGAAATCTGGGCACAAAGTGGGAATACGTCGTGATTGGGATGCCAGTCCATCCCAGGACACCATGCACACATACATTCACACCTATGGGCAATTCAGAGTGGCCAGTCCACCTATGGGAATGTTTTTGGGAGGTGGGAGGAAACCAGAGAACCTGGATGAAACTCTTGTGGAGATGCGGAGAACATTCAGAACTCTGCACAAACAGGAGCCTGAGTTTAGGGTTGAACTAGGAACCCTGGAGCTGTTAGATGGCAACACCCACTGTGCCACCATACAACCCTCAAATTCTAAAATAAAATAAATTCATGAAAAAGTTCATTTTTATACTATTATGAAAGCAATACATCACATCAGTGAAATGATAAAATATCTGGTGGTATAGAGAAAGAACATCAGAGAATATAACCTTCAGTCGGTGCGGAAAATCATTCAAATTTGAGTTATATCCCTGTGGGTCTAATATGATATATTCATTTTACTCACCTCAGAAGCAACAAAGAGTGGCTCAGCATAAAGCCCAGATTTTGGATGAACTGGAGTGGCTTGTTTAAAACAATTACTGTATCTCGTTTGAGCAGTACTTTCCTAATCTGGTTGTGTAAGTGAATACTGGGTTTCCATGGGGATGCTGTTTCAATGCAGTTAAGAAGACTGATACAGTGCAACTGTTATTACTTCACTCTGCTGCAAACCTTTCTCACAGGCCCAATCACAAAAACACGATCACAGATGAGCGCCACAGCAGGGTGTCCTCAGTAGGACATTCAGATCCTGCCTTATACTGACCAGGCAGTTTCGCTGCTGTCTGTCTGTCTGTCCACCAGAACCTTAATCTCGGGTATTTAAAAAAAAAAAAAAAAACCTTTGATATTGATGTGTATGTGTTTAGATCTGGACTGATCCAAGTGAAGTTAAGGCTTCCTGACAGCTTCATGTGGAGTAAAGAGCAGGATACATGTTAGGCACTGTTCTACTTGGTGTCTACATGACTATCAAAACTGGATCGATACTGCTCTAAAGTTAAAGATGAGTATGTCGGAATGGATAAGGATGAAAACTGTCTATTGTACAACTTTATGAAAGTCGCATTCCTTGTGAATCAAAAGTGGTCAAAAATATTTTTAATGGTTTCTGCTGAGTTGATCAATAATAGGTGATTGCAGAATGACAGAGAAGCTTTCCCACTTGCACTCTTTGCACTTCAAACTGCCAGCATTACTTTTTTCAAAATACAAGTAAACTCGGTCAGACAGTAGAACTGCTGCTGTAGAACACCCAGTTATTGAAAATGATGGTACTGATTTCCAAGCATTATATAAGCTTGAGGAAGCAGAGAAGTTTACTGTTTAGTGATCTTTCAGGACTTGTTATGTCGATATAGATATTTTCAGTGTACAAAAATTCAAAGTCTGAAATGTTTTACCCAGTTAAAATATAGCTTTATGTCCATTCAGAGATGGAAAAATCAGTATTCTGGAAGATTATGTGTCAGTGTAATTGTTTTTTATTCATATTTGCCCAGCAGGAAAGATATAATTGGCTGCTGATTGACCAGAAAGAAAATAAAATCCTACTCCCTTTTGTAAAGCTTTTTTTTCCACTTTATATGTATGTTTAAATCCAATCATTTCACTCCTAAGATAAAACAAGTCTATACTGATAGGAGAGGTCTCTTTCCCTCCACTGTGCATGACCTCACCGACTGTTTTTTTGAGGATTGAAAATATATAAACCATATGCACCAGAGATCAATACATATGGGAGATTTTGGAGCAAGGTGTTAGACAGCGTTCTCTACCTCCATCAACAAAACATCAGTTAAGTGAATATACTGTATTTTAGAAGTGCGGTATGCATCTTTCCAGGTCCAGAAACTAGTATAATTTGTACAACCTGCATTGACGCACTTTGAATGCATGAACACATTACTTTATAATATGTTCATGCATGTTTGCCAAACACCTGACCTCATACTTGTCTATCATTTGGAGTATTGCCCAGCCATTTAGTTTTGTTTGCCTAGGTGGTTTTTAGTGAAAGCTATAACCTTCACCTGCATCCGTCTGTCCACCTTATTAACAGCTGGGTAAAGTTTGATCCCTATGCACGTTCCGAGCCTGTATTACCATACTAAACCTGCTTACTAGCTTGTCACACTTAAGTGTGTATTGTTAAATTACAATACACACTGGCAAAACACTACAGATGAATAGGGTCATTTTTTTTAAAAATAAATATTGCAGTCAATCTTTGTCAATGGCTTGCTGATGTTTTTTGTATTGGAACTTTTTAAAATTGCATTAATGCAAAATGAGGCTTAATGAGGCTTCATCTAATTAAATAAGCATATATCTGAATACTTAATAGAACCAATAATCTAGTCTTTTGATAATGTTTGAATTAAAATGTTCACACTCTTGAGAAAGACTTTTACAGAACAGCTTGTTGAAATATAATTTATTTATACATTTATCAAGAAAATACCATGCTTTGTTATAAAAATTGTTTCAATGCCATTTTCAATACAAAATCTAACGCAACTTCAACAATTATGAAGGCTTTGAGAAATTCCTCTGCAAAAAGCTTCTAAATGTGGATAGGAATGCACATGTAATTCTGAGCAAAAAAAGAAAAACTGATTTAGAGAAAAACTAGTTTAAAAATAGATGTGATTTAAAGTAAATGCAATTTATAAGGTTTATAAAAGAAACTGACATATACTGTATGTCATGATAATGTGTAATCTGATATTTTTAGCAGGAAACAAGCTTTTTAGGGAGATACAGCATGACATGATTGTGCCAAGTGAGTGGATTTAATGCTTTCTTCAAAGTAGCTTCAAATGTTCAGATAATGTGGTGGTTGTTAGTGGACAAAACCAGTGAAATAAACTGCTGAGTTTTGAAATTACTATTACAATGATTTTCTGTGATTTAAGAGTTATGTTATAATTACAATTTACCCCAAAATCTGAAAATTTTATTAATTATTTCCACCTGTAGCGTCTTGCTTTATGCCTTCAGACAACTAGAACAGGTGATTGGGTGGCACATTGGAGCTTTTAATTGTATTTAGGCTATATTGTTCACCCATATCATCATAGCGTTGTCACTACAAATATCAGTTGATATCAAAATCATACTGCACTAGGCAATATAACATATAACCACTGATATGGTCTAAAGCGTAACTTGGATTTCACTAAGCCAGACTGCATGCATATGGTAAGCCTATATGATGCCACATTACACAAAGGAGATCTTCGACTGTATTTCTTTCATTACAAGTCCTGGCTGTGTGCATCATTCATTACAGTGGGAAGGCTAAAGTAAATTTGCAGTGCATTTCTCTCCCATTCACTCTTTCACACTGCCTGGTTTTATTAATCACAGATAGTCAGGCTTCCCAGGCTCTCCTGTGCGCTAGGGTGTGTAGGCGCACATGTGGGTGTCCTGATAATGAGCCTGAACTCGTCTTCCTGTTGCCTCTGTCAACCGAGGGGCTCCAAATCCCATGGCGACACCATCACAATCCCAGTTCAGCCCGACTGTTTTCCATTTGAAAGAATATTTAACTTTTCACTCATCTATTCACAGCCACTGAGAACCCTAAGCCTCGCCCAGATTAGCTGCCTGTGGATAATACAGCGAATTGAAGGCACACACATACCACCTCCTGGCCTCTGCCTTGTTCTCAGGGTAACCAAACACACTTGGTGGGATAGGGATCCTTGAACATTCTTTATGCCTTGTGGACAAGTGAGGAAAGGGAGAAAGCGCTTGACACAGGCATGAATTTCGGGGCAGACCTCATTTAAATGCTGTGACCCCGACAAAGAAAATGTTAGGTGGGACAACATGAAGGTTCTGTCTCTGCCTAATCTTCAAAACCCTGGTGTCAGAGGTTTCAGCAGGGGTTGCAGAAAATCACAACCTGAAATTTCCTCTGTAAACTCAGTCAAGTATAATGCCTAGATGATGATCTCAAATGGAGATTTTTAAAATGCACTTAATGTGAGGGAGAGATTAAGCAATTCAGATGCGTGCCAAACTAAACTACTCAGCCAAATACAGCCAGAGTAAGGTCTTTATTAACAGTTCTTCAAAATGGTGCTGTATTTCTGAAAGGTTATCTAGCAATGTGACTAATGGACATAAAAATTTAATTTTTTTATCCATAAATGGATAAAACATAGAATGTGTTGTTCTGTAATTAATTAAATGTAATCATTGGCAAATAGCTGTGGTTTAAGAGAAATGGAAGGTGGTAATGGTCCTGCATTTGAAGTTGGGCCAAATCACACCAAGCATCATTGATTATTTTCTTATAACATCATTCCCTTAGATACTAGCTTCCTTACTTAACAAGCTGAAGCTGCTTTTCTCTTTCAGGTCAGAGCAGTGGAGTATTTTTTGGTATGGAATCAATGTTTAGGGACTAAGATTAATTTGTAACTTCACAGCTAGCTACATTTCAAGTTTAAGTTGTAAGAGGGGACAAGTTGGAGGAAAGTCAGCCAAACATTCTACTTTAATTGAGCTCTGAGTTCAATTAAAGTTCAAAAGGCTCAAATCATGCTTTCAAATATATGTACAATACTGTGCAACAGTTTTTTTAGTACAAACTTTCTTATAGATTTTTATTTTATGACTTCTACAATATCAGGTCAGTACAAAAACATTTTAGAATTCCAAACATTAGTTTTCCAGCACAAAATTAATTGTTACAGAAAAATGTTTGCATGTCAGTAAAGAAAGCAGCATATTAAGTAAGAGACCACTTTTCAGACAAAAAACATAATGAAGGCTGTTGGATTTGTATGCAAAAAATAACAAGCAAGTGCAACAATCAAAGTCTCCAGAAGAACTGTGGCTGGTTCTGCAAGATGCTCAGCTTACAGCTAATTCCCTCATAAAACTGCACACATTGTACCTGAGACTATAATTTTTTTTTTTTAAAGCAAGGGGTCATCACATCAAATATTCAAATATTGACTTTGTTTCATTTATTACTGTTTACTGCTCTTTCTAGTATACAACATTCAGCCATAATATTAAAACCACTGACAGGTTAGGCAAATAACATAGACTCTCTTCTACCATTTTTAGGTTAGCAAAAGCATAGGAACAGTATAGGATAGCCTTAAAGTAAATTAAAGTAAATAATATTTGGCTGCATATCCCTTGCTTGCAATAACTGCATCAAACTGGTGACTGACATCACCAAACTGTTGCATTCTTCTTTTGTGCTGCTTTTCCAGGCTTATACCACAGCTTCTTTCAGTTGTTGTTTGTTTTGTTGGGTTTCTCCCTTCAGTCTTCTCTTCAGGAGGTGAAATGCATGCTCAGTTGGGTTAATGTCTGGTGATTGACTTGGCCAGGCTAAAACTTTCCTACTTTTTTCCCCTGATGAAGTCCTTTGTTGTGTTGGCGGTGTGTTTTGGATCATTGTCTTGCTGCATGATGAAGTTCCTCCCAATTAGATTGGATGCATTTCTCTGTAAAATGGCAGACAGAATGTTTCTGTAGACTCATCAATAACGATTAGTGGGCCCTTTCCAGAAGTAGCTATGCAAGCCCAAGCCATAACACTACCTACACTTTGCATAACCAGTGGGCTTGTATGTTTTGGATCATGAGCAGATCCTTTCTTTCTCCACACTTTTGCCTTTCCATCACTTTAGTAGAGGTTAATCTTGGCTCCAGAACTTTTGTGGCTCATCTCTCTGTTTCTTTGCAAATTCAAATCTGGCCTTCTGATTCGTACTGCTGAGGAGTGGTTTGCATCTTGTGGTATGGCCTCCGTATTTCTGCTCTCAAAGTCTTCTTCAAACAGTGGACTGTGATATCATCACCCCTGCCCTGTGGAGGTTGTTGCTGAGGTCACTGACTGTTGTTTTTGGGTTTTTCTTCACAGCTCTCACAATGTTTCTGTCATCAGCTGCTGTTTTCCTTGGCCAACCTGTTCGGTGTCTTGTCAGTACACCGGTGGTTTCTTTCTTAGTTTCTTTCTCATTCAGAGCAATCACTATAACAGAGCACACTTGGGCAAAATCTGTACTGCATACAGTCCCCTCTGTATTTATATATATATATATATATATATATATGTATATTTGATGCAGTTATTGGAGGTGAGAATAACATTGATTATCTTGTCACAAAGGCACCTGTCAAGGGGTGGAGTATATTAGGCAGCAAGTGAACAGTCAGTTCTCGAAGTCGATGAGCTGGAAGCAGGAAAATGGACAAGCATAAGGATCTGAGCGACTTTGACAAGGGCCAAATTGTGACAGCTAGAGGACTGGGTCAGGGCATCTCCAAAACAGCAGGTCTTGTGGGGTGTTCCCGGTATGCAGTGGTTAGTACATACCAGTAGTGGTCCAAGAAAGGACAACTGGTGAACGGGCATCAGGTTCATGCAAACCAAGTATGCCCCTTCATGGCAATGATATTCCCTAATGGTAGTGACCCCTATCAGCAGGATAATGTGCACTGCAAAAATTGTTCAGGAATGGTTTGAGGAACATGACAAACTGTTCACGATGTTTTGACTTGGCCCCCAAATTCCCCAGATCTTAATCCCATCGAGCATCTGTGGGATGTGCTTTACAAACAAGTCTGATCCATGGAGGCCCCACCTCACAACTTACAGGACTTTAAGGATCTGCTGCTAACGTTTTGGTGCCAGATACCACAGCATACCTTTAGAGGTCTTGTGGAGTCCATGCCTCGACAGGCCAGATCTGTTTTGGCGGCACAAGAGGGACCTACACTATATTAGGCAGGCGGTTTTAATGTTATGGCTGATCAGTGTATATGAGGCTACAGCAAAAATGGCCATATTCTCAACTCTGTTGAAGCACTGCATCATTTTATTTGAACAAACAACCATATAACATGTGCTTTCAGATATGCCTTGCTCTTTACTACTGACTCTCTTGTTTGATGGACAGATAAGATCCTCTTACTGTTCTGAAAGACTATGAAACCTTGGGGCTTTCCGATGTTTGTTTTGTTTGGAAGTACAATGAGTGCTGAAAAGCTAGCTAGCAGAAAAACATTGTTGCTCTAGCATTATTGTGTGATAATATTGCTATTATAATGAAGGTGCTACTAGGCCTGGAGGCTGCCTGTATTTTAAGGCAGGTCATTTGGCTAAGATCAGAAAAGATATAAAAAGTAGAATATACAAAAAAAAAAATACTTGTAGTGTGCAGGACATTTACAGTACATGTGAAAGAGGAAGTTAAATCACTGTCAGTGGACAGTGGAAAGGTTCAACAAAACAGACTTCATGTGAAAACTGCAATGAATTTCCTGGTTACACAATTGTACTATTTGTCCATATAGTACACAATTATAGAAGGAATTTATTTATAATTGCACCATCCGTTGTCACCCAGATGAGGATGGGTTCCCTTTTGAGCCTGGTTCCTCTCAAGGTTTCTTCCTCATGTCATCTCAGGGAGTTTTTCCTTGCCTCTGGGTTGCTCATTAGGGATAAACTCATACATTTACAATTTAAATCCTGAATGTGTTTATTTCTGTAAAGCTGCTTTGTGTCAAACTGGTAGGTCATCTTTATTTATACACAATTCTTTAGTTTTAATTATAATATTTCACGTGAATTTCAACACAACTTACGCATGGCTTCTACTCACACTATAGCTTAATAGAGTCTGTCTTGACATATCTTAAATTAAGGTAGCACATATAGCTCTGTACATTATCTTAATGTAGTTAACATGGGGCATGAAGCCAGAATACATCATGCATGAGCCTCCAGTCCATCTTAGGGCACCATCCACACACACACACATTCACACCTAGGGGCAATTTAGAGTAGTCAATCTACATACCAGCATGTTTTTTGGGAGGTGGGTGGAAACTGGAGAACCCAGTGGAAATCCAGACAGACACAATGAGAACGTGTGAAACTCCACACAGACGGTAACCCAAGCTCAGGATCAAACTGGTGACCCTGGGGCTGTGAGCCGGCAACACTACCCACTGCTCCACCATACTTACAACAGTGTTTAATACTTTTATTGCATTACAACATATCAGAGAAAAGCCTTGGGAATTATCCCATCAGAATTTATTAAACTTGTACTGTAATGAATAGCTATGAATTATGTAGCCTATATGAAATAATATGAGTGTTGGTTGTACGAGGCTCTAAGCTGGATGTCATTTAGGGTCATGGTTCTCAAAGAGGGAACCGTGAAGCATTGCCAAGTGGTCCAGGGTTTTCTAATTTTGTTACAGTAGTGGAAATCACAATCTACTACTACCCGTCCTGCTTATCCTACACAGGGTTGTGGGGAGACTGGGTGCCAATCCATCGCAGGGCACAATTGCACACACACTCATACACCCATTCACACACTACGGACAATTTAGAGATGCCAATCAACCTACAACACAGGTCTTTGGACTGGGGGAGGAAACCTGGAGGAAACCCCTGAAGCACAGGGAGAACATGCAAAGGTTTTGCAAGCGAACGCAAAGCATGCACAGGGCAGAGATGGAAATCTACGGAGCCCCTAAAGGGACATGGTGATGGAAAAAATATGAGATGGGAGGAAAATTTATATTTCAGTGCTTTTGCGTTCGCTCGCAAAACTTTTGTATTCCCCGAGAAACTTTATGTTCTCTTGCAAAGATATTTGCGTTCTCTCACAAAGATATTTGCGTTCTCTTGCAAACACAAATATCTTTGCAAGAGAACGCAAAGTTTCTCAGGGGAACGCAAAAGCATCAAAATATAAATTCTCCTCCTATCTCATATTTGTTTCCATCATCATATCCACTTGGTGGCTCTGTGGGAATTGAGCCCCCAATCTCAGGCAACAGTGCTGCCTGCTAGGCCAGTGTACCCCTCATCCTACTATCATCAAAGTTATAAATTTAAAGAACTATAAATAATGTCAGTGATAATTTTCATAAAAATGGCTTATATGGGTGGAATAAATAGCTAAAATATTAATATACACCTTTAAATATTTAAAATTATTTTTTTTTTTTACAGTTGAGCCCTGACTGTTGGAAAGTTTGAAAACTTTACATCTTCGGGCCTGAATTGTTGTTAGATTTAGGACGCAGTCAAAATGCATAGTCTTCGTGTTGTGTTGCTTGTATTACCGTTAGACGCGATACTGAATGTTATAGTGTTGGTTGGTGTGGCTACATTTTGACTACATCCTAAACCGCACGGATGAACGGTGTGTTACAATAGTACGCCGGCTATGCTTTGGTTGAAGCGTAGGCGCGTATATCTACTAATAAAAGCAGTGAAGCCGAGGCTTTTTTCAGCCTCGCGCACGACACGACACGACACGCACCCCCCCACACGCTCTCCCACATGGTACGCGCCAGCTCCGGCTTGCACGGTGCCGCTGTGTAGTCGCTTTTCGGCTTTTCCCCGCTGCCTCTCTACCTCTCTGTATTCTGCACGCGCGGATAACGCAGCAGTAGCTGCACGTCACTCTTTCACCTCTTTCTCTAAAGGCTTCTTTTATTTTTTATTTTTATTATTATCATTATTTTTACATTGTTGTCGGTTGGTTACAGCGTTCCACTGCTGTATGCTACTGCGGGTCCGTTCCGCGCGCGCCGTCCATCCCCTCTGGACACTCTCTCACTCTCTCTCTCTCTCTCTCTCTCTCACTCTCTCTCTCCGAAATGATGCCGCTGCGCACTGGACGTTTCACCTCGAGTTAATTCTCTCATGGGAGACGACGTGCGAGTGATAAGTCCAACGCACCCTGCACTTCTTACTTCATCTGCCCAGAAAAAAGAGAGCTAGAGAGATAGAAGGAGAGAGGGAGAGAGGGATTTCGACAGCGCTACGGCTTAAACACGGATCTGCCTTCAGAATGGTGAGCTCCCATTTTCTTTCACTGAAAGTGCATGATGCTGCAAATGCACATGAAGCAAAGAAGCCTTACGCACCAGCCTGGGTTTATTCTTCGGCTTTTATTCTGCTTATTCCTAGGCCATGAATTCATGAATCTAGCCTAGGAAAGTTGGTAGCTCTAGGAGAACACACCTTGAGAAAAGGGTTTAGTGCACTCACAGTGCAGCACGTCTAAAGATCACGTTAGAATTGAGATGGTTATGGGCTGCAGCTCGATCTGAACACAATCTGATGGATAAAAGTTGCTTCCTCAGCTTGATTTCTCATCATTATACTGGGTGATTATTGGAGCTGTACGGTTAGCCCAAAGGGCCACGCTGGGATGTGCTTAGGGTTGCGGGTTTACCGCCTACACGGCAGTTTAAACGAGGCTCACAGACAATAATCAATCACCTTCCTCTGCGTAAAAGCGCGTCCGGTTTAAAAAGCGTCTTAGCGAGTGATCGCGGGGCTCATTTTTAAAGCGCAGAGCTCATTAGTCATTTCTCATTTCTCATTTCATAGCCAGTGCCTTAGTGTGAAACCGCTGCAATGTGCTGCTCACATCATGTGCTTTCTCTCTGTGCACTACCTACGCCAATGGATAAGTCAATGCAAACAAGATTCTCATAAAAGCATATCATCTTTACGCATCTGACATGTGAATTCTACAGCACGATGGTATTTTTGGTAGTTTTAGTCCATCCATCTGTCCATCCATCCATTTTCTGTACAGCTTATCCTACACGGGGAGCCTGGAGCATTTCCCAGGGAGCTCAGGGCACAAGGCAGGGGACACACTGGCCGGGGTGCCAAGCCATCACAGGGCACAATCGCACACACTCACACACTATGGACAATTTGGAAATGCCAGTCAGCCTACAGTGCATGTCTTTGGACTGGAAGAGGAAACCGGAGAACCCGGAGGAGACCCCCATAGCACAGGGAGAACATGCAAACTCCGTGCACACAGGGCGGAGGCGGGATTCAAACCCCCAACCTCGGAGGTGCTAACCCCTACGCCACCGTGCCCCCCGGTAGCTTTGGTTTACTTGGGAAATTCAGATTGTGTGTGGGTGTGTGTGGTTTGTTGTTAGTGGTAATGAGTGCCAATAGGAAAGTTTGCAATGAAATTAAATAACATCATGTTTATTATTGAGTATGGGAAACAAAAATATGGGGATGGTGTGATGGAAAAAAAAGAGGTTGTGCAAAGCTTTAGAGTAAAAACCTGCAAGATCCCATGTTTGCACTGCATGCATTACTCTTTCTGTCAGCCATGGTTAAGCCTGAAGCTGAACACCATTGGGCCTGAAAACACAAAGTCAGTTCTACAATGCCACAAGCTGCATGCATAAGAAAACTTTTCTTCGGCTACTATTCCCTAAACGGACACTTGTGTGGAATGCTAATCAGCCTCCTCTGGCTGTTCAGGATGGAGTGCTGGGGCGCTCCGAAAATCACAAGTAGCTCCCGCTGGCCATAGTGGGGCCCAAATGCTTGAATGGCTGGATTGAGGTCTGAGGGAATGCGCACTCTGTAGTGTCGTGTGAAGCACTTGGTTAATAGCAATAAATGAGTCTGAAGTTGGTGGGTCCATGTAGAGGCTGACCTTTGTAGGGCAGTCTCGTATTCTCCTGCTTGTTGTTGGTCTAAGTTGATGAGCACACAGGAACAACGAAAACCTGGCTGCTAGGCATGAAAAGGAAACAAAGCAAAGACAGAGCCCCCTTTGTTATCTCTCACTCTCTGCCTCAGTCTTTCTCCATAAGTTTTTTTTTTTTTTTTTTTTTTTGCATTAAGCATATTGGCTTCTCATCTTTCTGCAACTAATTTACCCATGACAAAAGATAGCGTATAGAGGTATATTATATTGGTGTATCATTAGTAACAGACACACATCCATGTGCTTGTGAAAGCTGCTTCCAAAACTGTGTAAGATTTGACCTGAAGAGAAGTGCGTCAAATTGCTGTGACCAGACTGACCAAATTGCCTTCCTCATGTTGTTTTGATGTTCAGTTTTGACATCTCATAAACTCCTGTCTTGTTTGAGGCCTTTGGAGACTTTGTCAGTAAAAACGAAACAGCGATGGAAGCAGTATGGTGAACTACCTCAGCTCTCTGGTGAGGCTTTCAGTGGGGACTCACAGTCTCTCATGCAATAATTGCAAAGACTTTACAGTTACTGAGCAAAGAAGGAGGCTTCACTGGAAAGTGGACAGCTAGAGTATGGGGAAGTGTGGCTCATTGTCCTTTTGTTGCTTCTCCCTCCTATTAAAGCGGTTGACAATTGCACCCCTGCTGGGTCTTTCATCCCTGCAGTGCCACAACCATTTGATCACTGCTTTTTTGCGACCGGCTGTTTGGAGGTGGTTTTGCTGGTAGAACACTTCACTGAAACCTAGTGTGATAGAGCTGAAGTGAGATCCCCACTGTTTTCCTTTGCTTTTTTTCCTCATTCAAATCTTTCACACATCTTCCAAGTGGAACATGATTTAATCCTTAGGCATCCATGTTTTTTTTTTTTTTTTTTTTTTTTAAATCACTCACGCATTTATTATCAAGCTTGACCTAAACTTCACAGTTGTTAGTTGTACACTTTTTACCCATTAATATAGCACCATTGGAGAACAGCCTGCTTTCTGATGAAGTATCCTACAGGACACATGTTGCTTTAGCCCACCATATGCACCGGAACAAATTTTCAGGAACAAAGCAGCGGGATCTTTCATCAGCTTGTAAAGAAAGTAATCAGAACTCTCATCAGCTTCCTCATTTTGGTGAAGGCAAATCCTTTTGACCTTCAACACTGCCCGGTCTTGCATGAGGAAAGTTGGATAGAGAAGCAAAGGCAAGTGATTTTATCGGTTGAAGCGGATGTGGCTTGTAGTTATAAAGCAGAGTATACATGCAAAGCCAGATCAATGAAGTGCATTACAGCCATGACCTCCTGTGCACTCACAACCCGATGGCAGATCAATGGGAAAATTGGTGTGACCCTTGGTGTTTGGATTTTCTGCTAAGGTAATTAAGCTTTTATTGTAAGTGAGTTTACAGTGCTATAAATACCAGCCTGACATGTGATTACCATGATTTAAAACAATGCCCAACTGCTCCGTAAAATCACAGCTGTTCATAATGGACAATGCTACACAGCAGTTTGCCACCAGTTTCTCATTCAACCATTTAGTGTTATTTGTTTGTGCATACTGCCTAAAAGCTTTCAGAAAACATCTTCAAAGTACAATCTGAATTATCTTATAAATGTTACATATGTAATCTGTAATCATAGAACACTTAACAGCAGCAGGTATATGATCTTGCACAGACTTAATGATAGTGATGGTTTATGAGCTGGGAAAATGCCTCTTTTCTTCAGAGGTCAGGGCAACTATGCACGTTTGGCTGCTTCTCATTCTGCCGTCTCATGTCCAGAATGAAATGGAAGAAGGAACGAATGAGAAAGAAAGACTTTTCTGTAAGATGTCTGCTTAAGATGTCGGCTAGTTATTTTAATGTGCATCATTATTATAAATACACTTTCCCTTAAATAACATTTCCAGTGGAATTTTGCCAGAGGAAAAAAAAAAGAAACACCCAACAGCTTAGATTGTTAATTATCAAATAAGGTCTTGTTTAATTGCGGTAATTAGGTCTTGCTAATTGTAGTCCTACGATAGCTCAGTCAAAACAATACATCACTGTTGGCCTCCTTTATTTTTGCAGTCTGTGTCAAGCACTAATGATAGGAAGAAAAGGAGCGACTGAACGGCTCTAAATGTAATTTAGCCTCTTTAACAACGCTTCATTTGCTCCTCGTTTTATTTAGGGAAATTAAGCCATGCCTACACATTGGGGCAACTTATAACATGTGTGTCTGATCAGACATGACATACATCATTGTCACACTTTTCCATTAATGCATTAAGCGAGGCTTAAAACTCAGCCGACCCTTTCGCTCTCTTTATCCATAGACTTGTGAGATGTAAGAGGGGAGAGGGCGCTGTATTCACTTGCCTGGAGCATTATACTTAGTCGAAACTGCAGTCTGTCACACAGTGATTTATCGCACATAGGACTAATGGCATCCTATCGAGATAACATTTTATTGTACTCAAGAGCTGGGAGCTAAGAACAAAAAACAGTAGCCATCTTCATTTTCAGAATCACTGAACGGTAACTGGTCACCGGAACACTGAAGTGTCAGAGATCTGCTCAGAGAAGGATATTCCTCACTTTTTTTACTCTTTCTGTCTTTCTGTCAAATGAAACTTGGTTAATCTCAGGAAAATTTTCATTCAGGGAGACACATTCTTAGTGGAGTTATGCAGCTGTCAGAGCTTTGCACCATTCTCTTCTAAATGCGGCTGTTGGGCAAAATGCAATTCAGGCCTTGTATGCGAGCGCCTCATTTTTTCCCCCCAGCCAGTTGGTGGAGAAGAAAAGCTTGTCCCTCACTTAGACTTGGACTTAGGACTTAGACATTGTGCATTCTGAAAGCAGGGATCAGGATCAGCAGCTGCCACATTTACATCCAAATGACCTTGGAGAGGGCCTGTTTCAGAGCGTGCCCACCTCCTATACACTTCCAGCCAGGTAGACCCTCGGCTCATCTAACACATGCCTACCGATTCGTACACAGCACACAACGACATTCCCAGGGATCATTTGTCCTTATTTCTGTGGATATGGAGGACACACTTGGCTTGTTTTAACGTAATATGGATTACAGTTTTTGTTTGTCGTTGCTCATCATTTGAATAGAAGGCTTTGATAAATGTAGATGACTGAAGGTGTGAAATTGAAGTCGAAGCGGTTTGTTTAGTTTAGTTTAATCAATCAGGGATGGCGGGTGATGCGTGGAATACATAAAAGCCTGGGAAGAGTTATTGCTTGCAGTTGCTTGACAGCTGAAAGCAGTAGATCCTTTAAACGGAATAATTAATCAATTAACTTCTATTTGCCGTTAGCAGTGATAACACTCCAGGCCAAAGAGGGGTCAGTGCTGAGTTCTCACTTTATCCTTCTCCCGCATTGTCTGCTTTGTTTAAACATGCTAATGCACCACATGGCCTGCAAACGACCTTATTCCTATCGTGCGTGGAACGGGTTTAAATAGAATTTGATTGAGGTGGGTTTTCAACACGGTGGGACACTATACACAATGGAAAGATGATGAATGCTCTTCATGTTCTTGCGTTTTAATGAGTAGGCAGCACTTAGCTTTCAGCCCTCTGACTCTATTGTGGTACACCTAAAGCATGAGCCCTGAAGCATGTGCCCTTCCTGATCCCAAGAGTTTACTGCCCTCTGGACCCTCTCACATCAGTCACACAATCCTCGGTGTCGAATTAACACCGTAAGTCCAGCTCCGTAAGTCCAGGGCACAAGCAAACACTGTATTTAAGCCTCGGCTGGTATGAAAGTTTTTAATACTAGTGCCAGAATACTTGAAGTATTTTGGTATGGAGTTTCTTAGTATTAGCATTATTAAGAAATGGGGAATGGATTGTCCAACTAACCTTGATTTTTGTCTCGACAGCAGAACCTTTGGCAGATAATAATGTTGAAAACAAACAAACAAAAACCCTTAAGTCTAGAATCCTAAAGGGTTTTGTCTGGTATGGTCTAGGGGAACCTTTTAATGACACACGTAGTATCCTACAACACATGGTTTTGCAAGGAATCCTTAACTTAATTCCTTCCTTTAGGAAGTGAAGAACTCTTGTCTTGTTCCAAAGAACTTTATTTTATGAGACTACACATGTTATTTGCATGCATTATGAACGTGAAATAAACAGGCATACCGACAATTTGTAAACTAAACATAATTAAATGCTTTAAATATAGCAAGCATAACTTCATGTTTTAATTCAACACAGGAAATTTAGCCGTTTTGGATTTATGAAGCGTTTTGTTTCAGATGCACAGGCTGGAGTTTAATAAGCATCTTTGAATCATATTGATTCTTTTCTTTCCCCTCTGCTGGAGATGTGGGGTGACCTACGCTATGAATGGGGCCTTTTACTCCATCCTGCTCATTGGCAATACGAGGCAGAATCAGCCACCGAAGTAGCTTCAGGAAAGGGAGGGGGGACGACAATACATACTCGAGCCACTTTCAAGAGAGCAAGAGGGCTCATGTTTCCCCTCCTGAGCGGTCACTAACAGAATGTCCATTGTGTCCTCCATTTCACACTACACATGTAGCAATTTCTGTGATGATTCGCATAAGCCACGGGAAGCTAATCATGATCTCGGGGCGCAAGACTCGGATTTCAGCTTTTGTCACCGCAGCTTAATTTACTGTCACAAACTTTAACACGCCTCATATATATCCAGTCGAGTGTACGAGTGTGGAATAACGCTTCGCACCTAGACAGACGGGCCGTCGGGTTCGCTTATGGCTGTTGTAGATCTGCTGGAGTAATGTCCGTACCAGTGCATTATTACATAGCCATTACGATTACAATTATCTGTGTAGTCTGGACTAATGGAGGAAATGCGCTAGCAGTTATAAAACTGCTGTGGCTTTACTGGTCTAACGCCCTCTCTTCTGTAGCCAAGTGCTGTCAATTAGGAACCATAAGAGAAGATTTATAACAGAGCCTTTAGTGTCTGAGATGCAGACATTCGTAATGTGCTGTCTGTGGAGGAATATTATAATCATTATAATTATGATACATGGATTCAGTTGCTAAAACGGTGAATTAAAGAAATGTATACATGTACACTATCAGTCAAAAGTTTGGACATGCTTAGTCATTTTGAGTATTTTCTACCTTTTAGAATAAAAGTAAAGACAACAAAATGATAAAATAACTCATGGAATTATGCTGTGACAAGAAAAGGGTTCCAGTCCCGTGTTTTGGTTGACCAGAAACCTAACTGACCAGGCTAAAAAGTCGTAGCTAACATAACATAATAGCGCATGCTCAGCTAGGTAGTTAAGTGCAGTAATACAGACTAAGGGACATGAACTTAATTTGGTGACTTAAGAGGATGACTTGAGGGGATGACTCCATGTAGCCATATCATGTCTAATACAGCCACATTTTTTTGTCCTCATAAAAGGCAGCAAATTGTTGGGCAACAACAGCATTTGAGCTATGTGACGTGGTGTTCTCTCTCAGCATAACACTTAAAAGATATTGTTTGAGTCTGTCAAGCGTAATTTTTTTCTTGGTGTGGTTAAATGTTTAAGGTGGCATATTGCGGTAGCAGGAGAGTTTTATGACACATTTGAGCTGCATTTTTCTCGGATTTGTCAGTGTTTCCACATACCTGCATCTCCCTCATCATCTGTCGTCCATTCATTTTAAATGGCACACAAAAAAAGAAGGACAAAAGACAGTTAGAAAAACATTGTCTGGCCTTCAGCTGTCCAGTTCCGATGAGCCTGTGCCCACTGTAGCCTCAGAGTGTTGTTCTTTCCTGACAGGAGTGGAACCTGATGTGGTCTTCTGCTGGTGTAGTCAATCTGCCTCAAGGTTTGACACGCTGTTCGTTCTGAGATGCTTTTCTGCTCACCGTGGTTGTAAAGCGTGGTTATTTGAGTTACTGTAGTCTTCCTGTCATCTCAAATCATTCTCCTCTGACTTCTTTCATAAACAAGGCGTTTCCACCTGCAGAACTGATGCTTACTGAATTTTTTTTTTTGATCGTTTGTTTTTTGCAAGATTCTCTGTACTGTTGTGTGTGAAAATTCCAGGAAAACAGCAGTTACTGAAATACTCAAACCAGAAAAGCAGAAACCAGAATAGCATCTCAGAATGAACAGCGTGTCAAACCTTGAGGCAGATTGACTGTCTGGCACCAAAAACCATGCCATGGTTAAAGTCACAGAGATCACATTTTTTCCCAATTCTGATGTTTGATGTGAACATTAACTGAAGCTCTTTTCCTGTATCTGCATGATTTTATGCATTGTGCTGCTGCCACGTGATTGGCTGTTTGGATAATTTCATGAATGAGCAGGTGTACAGGTGTTCCTATTAAAGTGGCCTGTGAGTATAGATACTTAATGAAAAAAATTTGTTATGTAGAAGTAAATAAAAAGCTTCAAAAGAGTAAGTATAACCTGGGATGCTTCTCCAGCAGTCTTGAAGTATTTCCCACGTTTTCTCAGTGCTAGCTGGCTGCGTTTGCATCACTCTCCTGTATAGTTTAAAACACGATTTAATCACATCTGTCTAGACCTTTGACTGTCCGGTTGTGTCATTTGTGAAGAAGAACTATGTTAAGTATAGAAACCTACTGTAAATGTAGATGTAGATGTTAATATTATTACTTGACTTGATTTGTGCAGATACATGCTGACAGGAGAAAGGACCTTTAGACTGCCCTCACATTGAAAATTTGAAGTTGCATCACGGGATGAACAGATGAATATTCTTCAGTGGCTGTTATTTGGAGAGACTCGCCAGAGCTCCAGTGGCCATGCTGCAACAACAGCTCTGAGATAGAGAGAGAACGAGCGAAAGAAAGAAAGAGAAAGCTTGAGTAGCTGATGAAACTCACTCTGTCCTGTGACAAAGAGAGGACTCTAGGGACAGAAAAGTAGTCAGAGTAGAAGAGAGAGAGAGAGATATGGAGAGAGCGAAAGAGGGAGAAATAGAGTAAGAAATGTGAAGGCATATAATGAAAGTAGGGGAAATGGGGATGGGCATGCATAGAGAATGCTAAATAAAATGAAAGGGAAGGAAGGGAGTGAGAAAGAGAGTTGAGGAACTTAGAGCCCAGCCCTCTGGAGTACGGTTTAGAGAACAATAATAAGACACACTTATTTTGTTTGAAGGCTCCATTTCCAGGTCTGTTAGCGTCATCAGACTATTAGACTGATTCCACATTTTCACAGTATGTACGGGTCGCTCAACTCTGAACCGCCTCCCCCGTGGCGTTTCATCATGTGGCCCGTAATCTTATGCAAGATGGTGAAATGGCAGATAATTTGCAGGTAATTAGGCCCTAGTGATTTGCAGGTGAAAGGATGCTGGAAGTGAGGGTTGTGTTTGAATGTCACCGAGGCGGTCGCACCTGTGCAGTAGGAAATGTTTTTTTTTTTTTAAATGAGATAATTGTGTAATGTTAGACTTGTATATGAATATAGACTTAATAATATAGTGGTACAGCGATAGTACAGAAGATAATGGTTTTAAAGCAGAGTAGATATGGAAAAGATTGAAGCTCTCACTTGTTATGTTTTGCGATACATTGAAAGAGAAAATATCTTTTGACTCAGGCTATGCGATGTTCCAATCTAAAACTTTCTCAAGTTCGATTGTCAATCTTAAGTCACACAATGGACACATTTTTATCAAGATGAAAAAGTATCAGCGTGAAACAACCACTGTCTTTTGTAACGTCTGTGTGTTTCTAAATGCCAGAGAACTGTGTCCTGTTTTAAACCGAGTTTCTCTTTGTTTTATTCGAGAACATACTGGTTGTCCAATTGATTGCTTTGTTTGCAGCACTTTCCACTCATCTTGCTCACAAAGAGACCCAAGGGGGGAAGAGAGCCCAAGCTTTTACAGGATGAGTGAGTGAAAAAGAGATGTGTGGGGGGGATAGAAAGAGCGAATGAGTCTTTTGTATCTTGACGTCATCAGTGTTTTTCCTGCTGCAGATCTCCCACCGTAGCTCTCCTCCTCCACAGACTGTCTACTCATTTGTGCGTATCAAAGGCAAAGCGCTTCAAGAGGCAAAACGGACTCTGAAATGAAAGACCTGCTAAGCCCTCTAATACAACAGCAATTAAGGTCCCACAATTAAAGCGCTTACTCTGGAATTTGGCCTCCATGCAAGGGCACCGTCCAATAAAGTGGGTGCGCTCAGCTAGAGAGGCTGTGCAGGGCTTGCAGATAATTACAGGTGGTCGTTTCACAGAAAATTGAATTAGGTTGGAGATTGAGGAATGAAAATGAAAAGTGGGGATGTATAGACAAAGCCTGTGGAGTGAGTAAACAGTCTCAGGCGTCATCAGGTTCGGCTGAAGTAGTTGAGTAAAATCCAAAAAAGTAGCCTACAGTCTGAAAGGAGCTAAGTGATGCAGCTGGAAGTAAATGATCCCAATGCTCTAAATCCAGATGTATTAGGAAGATTTTGTCAGTGCCAGAACTGACAAAACTCATTACACTGATTGAGGATAGAGGTGATTTAGGTGGATAAAGAAAGATCAGATGTAAGTCCAGCACTGCTATTTGGTAAAATTCATTAGAAAATTTCAAAACATTGCCAAACATTATAATGATTGGTAAAGCTTTACATTAAGCTTTCATTAACGGACATTGTTTAGCATAGTGGTTCTCAAAGTGGGGTCTGCGAAGCACAGTCAGGGGTCTGCAGTTTTTTTTAATTAAGTTATGGTGTTGGAAATTACAACCTAGCATTATCAAAGTTATTATATTTATTAATGAGTTCTTAGAGTGATTTGCTTCTTTGACCGGTCACCTTAATTAAATTGATTTAAACCTCAGTAACGCAACAACTGGTAGGGCTGTAAATAATATCGCCTTGGACCTAATGGACAGAACGTCAGTGGAAAGGTCCGGAATAGAAAGCTCTGTGGCTCCAATAAACAGACAAATTATCATTTTATACATTTAACGGTGCATTGGGTAAGATTTGTGAAAAAATGTCTCTAAATGGTTAAATGGGTAGAGTTGAATTAGGGAATAAGGTTTGAATGATTTTTTTTTTACTGATTGAGCCTTCCCCCATTTCCGCCCATCTACACAAAGCTCCACCCTCAAAACTTATGGTGGTTCAACAAGAGTTAGCATCCTGACTAGAGTTACCATTAGTAAAGACTGTCCAGTCCAAATACTAACAAACATTCTGGATAATGCATTTGTTCTGAGACAATGGCTAAAAATCCTTTCTACATAATTTTCAAAATTATTAGTACTAGTAAGAAAAATAAAAAAATATTGACTATTGACTATTAAGGAAATCTGTTTATTAAAACAAATATTTTACAGTTAAAATTTTTGAGAATCCCCAATTTAACACATTAGTTAACGTGAACAAACCATACAACATTAATGCGTGATAAGTACCATTTTTAAATAATGAACAGAATAAGCCAAATATTCAACACCTGCCTTAACCAATGTTCATACCATCACTGAGTAAAATTACGCCCACAGTGACCAATATAAAACAACACCTTAATGTATATTTCTGGTTGTTTACTGGCAAAAGCAAGTTTTAATACTTACACCTGGAGCCCAGAGTTCAGTAAATTATAAACCTTCAGGAAAATGGTGTAATTTAATTTGTAGCTAATTTATGTGGATTTATTTTCAGCCATGGATTGACTCAACAGTCACTGCAGGAGTATTTATAGGTATAGTAATATTTAAACGAACATCAGTTAATGTGTTAATTTACTTTGTTACTTTCTTGATATTGCATGTGATTTATTAAAGTTGAAGTTTATTGCTGGTTCATGTTAATTAATGCAGTAAATATTATCAGATAAGAGGACCATAATTTAAAACTGTACCTAATCATTTTAAGTTTACTAGCATTTGAAGGAGTAGTGTGTTTTTGCAACTTTTCTCTGAATATTTTTAAAAGTAATTCATTGACACATGCTGTGGTCTTGCAAATCTATAAAAGAAATACAGGAGCAGTGATGACATTTTAAAGTGTGTTCATTATCGCAATATGTAATATTATAGATTATATTGTAGTACATGTATAGTTAGCTAAACTTATATCAAAGGTAATCTTTCCTTTGATATTTCTATTATTTCAGTTGTACTGGAATGAATTGTGGTTCTGGGTTATAACATGACTGAAGTAAAATAGTGTATCGTACTATTTTTATCAAGGCTGCAAAAATAAATGTTCAAATATTATTCCATTATTCAGTGTGTTATTATTGTGGGTGTGAGATCTGCAGAATCAAAGGTGTGAAAAGTAAAGGTGTCTTGCAAATCACTAGGATCTAATTTTAAGTCTTAGATTATGTAGTGTTATAGAATTTAGCACACTTTACAGTGTAGCTTGTGCACTCGTTTTGGCATTCACAGGACTGCTTTTCCTCCTTGTAATGTGACCAGTGGAATATATTACCACTTACCTGTTTGATATGCAATAGAATGTGAATAAAATTTGTCCACCAGAAAAGCCAGTTCACTGAAGGGGAAGAGATGCGGGATATGAAAGCCGCACATTTACTTCTTTCTGTCCATGCCGATTTTATGTAGGTGAGCTTTGATCTGTGAATTTCCACGTTTTGGTCTTGTGAGCCAAAAGAAAGCAAGAAGATGTGACCATGGTCTCTTGCTTCATTAAAAAATGGAGGAGCTGCTTATTGCAATATTGCTTATTGCTACTGCATGACAGTCCTTGCTAATGGTAACTCTAGTTAGCGTGCTAACTCTTACTGTTTTCTTACCGTTGCTTTGTGTACATCTGAAAAAACAACTGCCGTCTCGTCCACTTGTATACTCTACAATTTTGTAGAGTTTTTTATTCCTCTTATTCCATACTGTTTTACAAACAATTACAATTTTTAATGTATTAATGAATAACGCACCATGATTTTTAACTGTTTATAGTTACGTTTAATATTGTAGAACATTCCAAAGACAATATTTTCCTCACCAGCCTATCTTTTATTCTCTCTCTTGAAGTTGCTATAATGCCAAAAAAAAAAACAGCTTGTTACAGAGAAACCAGAAATTGCAAAATCCTCTGTCCTGATGACTTTACAATGACAGAAACCTGACTGACTGTTACAAAGTGCTAACACCAGAGACTCCACAAATGCTGACGAAATGTCTCTTTATTGAAAACTCAAAAACAATTCAACATATCAGCAATTATATGTTTATATGTTTTGTTAGATAACAACACAGTTTTAAACCAGTGTATTACTAGCCTTAGGGTGTGTGAGTTACTGTGAATTAGTAAATACTGTGGAAACAATGATGCGTTCGAATGAGTGTATAAATATATCTAAAATGATTATTTAAGTTACAGCTGGAACTACAGTCAGAGCTGTGCTGTAATAGAAAGTTAAACAACTCCTTCAGATTCAGAAATTCAACAGCACAGTGGTATAATGGCTAGTAATGGTTCATATAATCTGTATAAAATGAAAACATACTCTTTCTCTGGCCATTAATTAGCCTTGATCTTGACATCTTGTCTTCTCACTGGAAGTGAACTTTTAATGTGTCAAGAATTAGAATTTGTAATGCACTTTTAAGCAGGCTGTTTGCGTGTAGTTTGCTACAGTGTAAAAAAGGCTCCAGCTGTGGTATAGCGATCTCTCTGTGCAGATACTCTGATCTTTTCTAATCTGCTTAACCAGGAATGCCCAACTCCTGAAGATCTTCCTGCTGAATTTCATTCCAGTCCTAATCTAAGACACACACACATACACACACGCACACACACGCACACTTCAGTTAATTAAGTCCTTAAGCAGCATCTGAATATTAGGACCAGGTGTGTTTTGAACTAAACACTGCAGGGTAGCAGATTTCTGGGAATGAGGTTACGTACTAAGCCCCCAGCACCACACACACACACACACACACACACACACACACACACTCACTCACTCACACTTTGTTCCCCTTTCACACTTACTAGCTGTCCTCCCAGTGCCAAACTCTGTTTACCCACAAATAAAACACAGGCCTTCTTCTCTAACGGTTCTCAGAGCTACACTCAGGCGTTATATAACACACCTTTATCTTAATTGAGGTGTTACTAATAGTTGAGTGCCGGTGATTTCCCCCCGTCCCACCAAGGAGTTAACAGCCGTTTATGTTCTTTGGACCTTTGCTAGCTTGTTTGTCTCGCTAGCACTTATTGTCTGGCTCTCATTAAACGGATCACAAAGAGCCATTTATTCATGTGTTCAGATCCGGGCTGGCCATTGCAAATCTGTGATCTGAAAGAGTTTATGAGCGACGGAGGAAGCATTTTAATTAGATGTGTTTGATTTGATTTCTATATGAAATGGCCTGCGCATAGATGTTAAGTTTTTATTTTTTTTATTTATTTTTTTTTATAATTTTGATTGAAAATTGTGTGGGTAAATATTAGTTATACATAATGCAACATGGAATCAGAGGAAAGAAGTTTCTTGTTTTGAATGGAAAATTTCATCAAGTTCAAGTAAAAAACTTTTGAACAGTGAGCAGTGTGACATTTACAAATCCACTATGGATTGTTTACTGAGGTTCAAAAAGTAAGAACAAATGTCATTCCAACTTCGCTTTGCCTGGCTGTTGAACCAAGCCCATTGTGAGTTGCAAAAAATTTATTGTATTCAAAGCAGAAATCTCATTAGACGATGAAGTAGAAGGGATTGTTAAATCAGCCAGCCGGTGGCATACACACTCAGCTCTTTGTTTCCCCACCAAAGCGGCCTCTATTCAAACCAAGCCGAGCGCAAGTGTGCGCTTGGCTCCAAAGGCATGCGGGCCTGTGGCGGAGAGAGCTGCGAGAGACTTGTCAATATATTTTGTGAGCATTAGGCAGCAAAGTGGAGTGATAGCTCTCAAGGGGGCTGCCCTTAAGCTGTTCTTCTATAAATATTAATAAGGCCCACCAGCTTGCCTGGAAGGTAGCTCGGCACATTTGGCCCGTGTCGCCGGCTGTAGTTCAGCATGTCAAGCTGTGATGGGGGAGAGGACGAGTTGACATTTAGCGACACGTCTCATTTCCAGCCCAATTTCATGATTCCCTTCTGAAATGGCACCCCGAGCTGCTGACCTAAAAAAGGAAAAGGAAGAGTCGGGGATGTATAGCCTTTTTTCCTCAACACTCCGAAAGGGTCCTACCAACAAGTGCGGTGTGCTTCCCCCTGACCTTTTCATATGAAGCACTGCAAGGACAGAAACTTTGTGCTATCCCAGAATCGAAATGCACCCACTACCTGGATTTATATAACATAACACACTAATACTAATAAATTTGTTATTCTACATTAAGTTTTTAATGTGTCAGTCTTATTATGGCCGCTCATCCACTGACGTAATATGGAGAAGACGTTAAACACTTACGGACTATACACATAACTTATTCAAGTGCTGTTGATTAGCTAATGAGCAGCATAGCAATGTTTAGCTAAGCATCTTAAATCGCTCTCATTTACAAATGCATGACATGCATAAGTCTCACACACAGATGTATTGGACTGCATAATTATCTTTCACTAGCAAAGAATGGACTATTAAAAACCCAGCTATACATAATGCATCCGTGACTGTCACTAGTGTTTATCTTCTCACAGGGTGGAGGAATAACCTTTAAAAGAAGAGTGCTCTACTGTTTTGGTGCTTCATTTTTCTTTGCAAAATAATGTCAGGCCCTCTAAGTGCCTTTGAACTGACCAGGAAAATGCAGTGTGCGCATTCGGCTCTGGGTGTGAGTACTGAGGCGTTTAATGGCCGCCGCCAGCTCGGGCATTCAGTTGCTTTAACTACTTGCCTTTTGTTCCCATTTGGTTCAGCCTTATTTTGTCAATGCATGACTCTTGGGAATTGAGTGTGTGAGCCTTTGTTGGGTTTCACTTCATGCGTGTGTCATTTCCTGTAGTAAACTATTAACTACAAAAAGAAGTTAAGAGCGGAAACAGGCAATATGACGTTATGATATTAATATTATATTGTTGTACATTGCGTCAAAATCAGCTTTTCTGACTGTATGATGTATATCCTCAGTACTGTATGGTAGTGTCAATCATTTTTATTTATTTTATTATATTAATTATCATAGTGTTAATAGTAATAACAGTAATAAATAACGACAACGACGACAACAACAATAAGAAGAAGAAGAACAACAACAATAATACCAATAATTGTTGTTGCTCTTCTTTTGGCTGCTCCTTTAAGGGGTCGCCACAGCGGATCATTGGCATATTTGATTTGGCACAGTTTTTATGCCGGATGCCCTTCCTGACACAACCCTCCCCAACTTTATCCGGGCTTGGGACTGGCACTGGGAGTGCACTGGCATGTGCAACCCCAGTGGCTGGAGTTGGTTCTCTGGCCAAGAATCAAACCCAGGCCGGGTTTAATATAACAACAATGGATTGTTGTTTATTAATTATTTGTAATTATAAATGATAAATTATTATTGATTATTAGCATTAATGTATATGGAGTTGATGGCATCGCAGTGTTTTTTCTTGCATAAATGTTACAAAAATACTTGTACTGACTGTACTGTTTAATGTGGATTAAAAATAATTACAAAAAAATGACCACTTCATTTCTCAACAAATCTGGACATCACCGTGCAGTTGTCCTGTTGTGATTTAATAAAGAGTGGAAGATAAAATAAGTGTGAATGGTCTGTTAGAAGCATAAAGTGGATACAGAACAAGCAGCTAACCTGGCATGACAAAACCTGCCCCAACGTGTGTAGATGAGTTTGCTGGATTGTTTTGACCCTTTCTGATGGATTAAGATGAAATACTGGTACTTTTCCAGCACAGTAGACTTACAGTTGTCACAGAGTAAAGTAAAAGATTAAATATATTTCTTAGCCTAAAGATAAATGAAACTTTCCAGACCATGCATAAGTATGTAATGAGTGCATCTGAAGGCAGGACGATGAATGCTGTATGACAAGGTGCAAAATCGCACCTCATTGATGTTTCGGAGTTTGCTCAAGATTCAAGATTAGGGTGTTAATTAATTGATAAATGATGTAGTTTGAACTTATTTTTATCTTTCATAACCTTTACGTTTGCAATATTTGAGTCCAAAGAAAAGCAGCACTACTCATATTAACATAGAGTTAAGACACATTTTGTCTTTTCTATTGTGTAGAATGCTTACTGTTGCTTAGTACATCCTTTTTGTAAGAAAATACAAATACATACCCAATTCATCAAATATTACAGAGTTTTTTGTTTTGTTCTTTGTTTTGTTTATGTATCTTATTAAGCATTAAGACGAATCACACTGTTTTGCTCAAAATATGTGCATTCCTCCAGTACTTCTCATTGAGTTTGTGTAAATATAAGTTATAAAGAGTTAGAATGTGCAGACTGTCCTTGTGGTTAAACAGAAACCGGAGCATTTTCCCCTTCCTTTGTTCAGCATAAAACGAGAGTGTAGACAAATCATGTCATCATGTAGCAACTATCTGTTAGTGCAGTCGTTTTGTCCTACCTTGGACAAAGTATGAAGGACAGACGTAACATAAATCGTGTCTGGCTTTAACTGCTGTTTTAGCAGGAACCACGAGCCAACGTTAGCAAAAGTCAGCCCCAAGCGCTGTGGCTCAATCGTGTGCATCGAGCGCTCCAATGACTTCAGCCGAATCAGAAGCTCAGACAGAAGCAACCTTTATTTCATTTTCAGTGCTAGAAAATGCAGCACAGTCCTCTACGCATGTCCCATGTACTAGGATCAAAGGTTAAGCAAGGTTAATACCATTGATTATGTATGCATTAATTTCCATCAATATACTATTGAATTTTGTTTGAACCAAACTAATAGAAAAGTTTCAGAAAGTGGGCATTTACTTTGATTAATTCAGGACATGCATGACTTTCTAGAAAGCAACATCCAGTAGATATTTTTGTATTTGAGACGAATAGCTGATTTTATGGTATTTTGAGTGGTTATTTGAGTCGCCGTAGCCTTCCTGTCAGCTCAAACCAGTCTGTCCGTTCTCCTCTGACCTCTCTCATCAACAGGGTGTTGTTTTTCTTACACGCCATTCTGTGTAAACTCTGTGCTTGAAAATGCCAGGAGAGCAGCAGTTTCTGAAATACTCAGACTAGTCTGTCTGGCACAAAAAAACACATCACAGTCAAAGTCAATGAGATTACATTTTTCCCTATGTTTGATGTGAACATTAATTGAAGCTCGTGATCTGTATCTACATGAGCATATTATGCATTGTGCTGCTACATGATTGGCTGATTGGATAATTACATGAACGTGTAGGTATACAGTTGATTCTATTAAAATGGCTGGTGAGTCTCTGTCTAAAAGTATATTTACTACATTTGCATCATTATTCATTCTGTTAGATCCAAAAGTAAATCAATAACTGCTCACGTCTATTTGAACAAATACAAGACTAGAATTTTAGGTTTGTACTAAGCAGAATCATAACAACTTGACTGAAGCACTACTTTTATCCACCATTGCAGTGTGTCATATAATGATGAAGGTGTGAAGGTGAGTGATAATAAATGTATTACATCTCTGTGACCCATTTCTCATTTGTTAGCTCATTTTTTCCCCCTGACACCCACACCAGGGTCATGTAAGGAATTGAGAAATGACAATATGCACCAGTGTGACTAGATTTGTGTCAAAATCCATTTCCATGAAATTTTCTAAAATTGACTAATAAAAATGCCAGACACTAAATGAGTTTAGTAATGGGCTTATTAATATTAATTCGAATCCACTGCTTTATTTCGGCATGCTAAAAATATATACCAGGATGAGAAAATTCATTCGAGATACTTCAAGGAAAATGTTCAGCTATATGTAAATTGCACACACTTGCATAATAAACCCTAATTGAAAGTAGAACTAGTTTAAGGGACGTCACGTTGTGTCATATTGGAATTTGATGGGATAATGTTGATGTGCGTACAACCAGTGATTACGTCTGGCAGGGAAAAAAAGAGAAAAATGTCAGGTTTCTCGACTGGATTGGCAAAGTGGATTGCTTGGTTGCTTCACACTTGAAATAATGATTTGTTCTTTGAAGGCTTGCAAGTTGAGTCCTTGCAAACTGCCTTAGTCCTTGAGTCTTATTTGTCTAATAAATAAAATGCATCTACGGTATTATATAAGGCAGAAGCAGGCTTATGAATAGCTGTTTCATTCCTTTGTCATTCCCGCTACCTCCATTTTGCTACATAACCAGTAATTTGATTTGATTGAACATACTGATGATATTGATGGACTGTAGTGCTTTTGCAGTTCCCGACTGTGCTTGTGAGCATTGTACAATCCCAGTTTTGCCTAAAAGTGCTGCTTAGATGCTACAGCACATTATCTGCAACCCTGAAGCGTATTTCTGCACACTAATTCATGTTTGAAATTAAATATTAAGGATGTGGTCATTGGGGAAGAGAGATAAATCACAGTAATATGGCTGACTTGAGGAAGAGATTAATCTCGCCCCCGGTGTATTTGTGTTTGTTTTGGTCATGCGGTTGCCTTTCAAATCCCACGAAGCACAAGTCAGAATTGGGATGAATCTAATAATGTAATAAATGGCACTAGAACATTTGCAACTAGTTAACGTCTATATTCAGTGTCGTACCCGGAGACCAAAAACGTTGTGTAATAAATAGAAAAAGTGCTCCTTGTTGAATAAATAATAGAAGCACTCAGTCTAGACGAGGCGAGAGATTGAGTAGGGGGAATTCTCACGTAACCAAAGCCATCTATTTGTATTAACCCCTTATCAGCCGTTACTGGCTATGTAACATCTGTAATTAAAACCTGAGTGCATTTATGTACAAATTGCTGAAACAAATTAAGATGCAGCAGTCAAATGTATGTGTGTTTTGGCCTGGTTTGATTTCTAATCTGTCATTTTTTACATTCTCACAAACCAGCTTGTGTAAAAAACTAAATATTCATTTTTCCATCAAGTGTAGGATCTGTGCCAAATATTTTTTGTAATAAACCCAACAAAGTCATTCTTACTTTTTAGAATTCCTATTACTTTTGCACCAAATGGGGCTAAATACAGCGTAACACACTGTCTGTATCTTGTTAATGCTCCAAATATTCATATCTGTATCTGTGTTCAGATTTAAACCAGATGTGGGCATGGCCTAAACCAGAATTTTTTAAATTATTATTATTTTTAATGAATCCCACCACTACACCTCTGGAAGCACTGGAAAACACTGGAAAAAACATAGAGGTAAAATGACAAATACGAATTTAGTTCCATTTTCCAAAATATAAGCAACTGGTAGGCTAATTTTAAACCACTGTGACCCTGACCAGGCAGCTACTAAGGATGAATGAATGAACAACAAATGTTCATGTTAATAAACACAATCTTTCTTTGTCTCACCAGCTTTATATCTAACCACTCACTCTTGCCCACATGAATGTAAAAACCTCGGCTAGCTCAACTGTTTCGTTACATGTCTTTTATTATATCTGTGTATCAGACCAGAAAAGGTCAGATAGAGATGATTAAAAATTAGACAAAACCGCCATCATTGTTTCTTGACTACATTAACCCTCTACCAAAACATCTATACATTTCAACTTGATATGATTCAGGTGATTATGTAGTAACAGCGGAAATGGAATAATGCATTGTGAGCCAGCGTGATGAGCCCCGCAGCAGCAGATGCATGCTCTCAGAAGCCGAGACTGAAATGGTTTCCCATTCCGGGAGCTCAGGCTGAAATATCTCCATGCTGAACTGGATCATCATCCTGTAGTCATGATAAAAGAGAGCATGCCTCTTCTAATCCATGTCTCTGTCTCTGGCCGCTCCACCCACCTTCTGTGAAATGATTCAGACTCGCATGGTACTGCAGCAATCCAGAACAATGTCAGTGACAGAATTCAGAGAACAATTAGGATTAACATGATTAGAAAGGGCAAAAAGAATCAACTTTGTAATTAGAGTAAATTTACAGTGAATGATTTTTCTTCTTATCTGACACCATTTCAGTTTTTTAAAATCTCCATCAGATCTGAGATACAAGCAGAGGTGCATCTACAGTTTAGCTGTGGCATTTAGAGTTTTTCAGATATAGATAGAATGCCAGATGTGAATGATTGTTGAATTGTTTCTGCAATCAGTTATTTTTCATTTCAGATCAAATTTATCTAGGTAAAATTTGACCTAAAAAGTCTTGTGAGCCAAAAGACAAGAAGAAGGTAGGATTTGCTTGTTGTTAAGTAGTGGTCACACCTGACTTTTGCCTCGTTGTTTTTTACTTCAGCTTGGCTCACTTTTAGGAAAAAAACGTTACCCCTAAATACTCTACAAAATCATACCAACTTCCCAACTAGTCTGAAAAGTCTGGCTGGATCTGAGTGGGTGAAAGGGAAATGGGTTAACTGTATGTAAAATGGTGGAATATTCAAATGATTTTATAAAAAAAAAAAACCCTGTATTTTGCATTTCTGTATCAAAGGATACAGGTTTAATCATTTATGCTACTCGCATGGATCAGTCTCAGCCACAGACATACTCTAGGGTTTTTTTCTGGTAAAATACTGTTTTTTTTCCCTTTCTGCCTGCTGGGATTTTCTTGTTAGCAATGTTGGCATTTCTGTATAATAATGGAAGTTGACGAAATCTTGCACAAAACCTGAGATCCTTGATTCCTTGGTTGTTTTCCTTTTCGTATTCTTTTGTATTCAATCCAAGGTTGTTTAACTAATTAATATTTCAGCTGGAACAAGCATTTGAGTAAGAATTATTCTTGTGCAGAAACTAGGATGAATGTCAGAAATGGGAACAGTATGTATGACTGATAATAATGAGTGAAACACTAAACTAGTTTACTTTGCCCATAGTCTGTTTTCATTAATTTATTAATGTATGCTAAAAATTATAGATGCAAACAAGGCATCCTGCAAAAAGCATAATATTTTCCCATCTGTTTTAGGGTTTGAAATCTATCAGCCTGTCAACAGTTCTTGAATGGACATATATAATACACACTAATACAACAAATACTTTAATAATTCAAATATAATGAAACCAGTTTGCGTTTAGTAGAACCATACAAAAGGTCTAGAAATCTAATTACCTCTGCTAAGTTTATTTGAAATTATAGGCCAAGATCTCAATATGGATAAAATATGGATTCAATATGGATAAAACACATTCTGATCATGTGACTGTGTAAAGAAGATAATGTAAGCCATTTTTGCCTTTTGAGTCTAAAGGGTTTGAAATAATGAGTAATGGCCATGAGAATCTTAAAGGTCTTGAGTAATCAAAGATGCAGTATTTTTCTTTAAATACACATCTTTTAGGTTTATTGCTGTGCTTGATTGAATTTGGTAATAACATTTTAGTGCTATTTAAGCACATGTAAAGTATAAGATATTAGATGCCTGTAGTTCATGGTGGAGGTCAGAAGTTGGGAAAAGGGTAATCAGTGAGGAAAAAGGGCACCTTCTGTGCATGGCACACTTGGTGCGTTTTTTCATTTGTGTCTCAGCAAGACTCCATCTTCTGTTGACTCAATATTGTAATCAGAAACCCAGGGAGCCAAGATGGATACAGCAGGTCATGTATGCCGTAATTAGTGGAGAGAATAGAAAGTCGATGTCTTAACATCCTGCTAACATCGTTATTGACCCTGCCAGGGTTTAGCCACATGTAAAAAAAAAAAAAAAGGGAAAATATATCTCTGACCTTGTGCTGTCATACTAAATTCTCTAAATAAAATCATTGCCACATTTCTGTTTCTAATACCCTGCAGCAAGAAAAGGTTATTTATTTTTAACTTAACCACTATGTAAAAGCGCATTCATGAAAACTCCAGCCAGCTGATGGATATGAATTCATTTTCTGTAGCTAAGCAGTCCAATATTCCACGTGGTAAAATCATTCCACATGCACATCAATATTCATATACTTCCACTCATTAAAATGAGAATTTGTTATTGGTCGTGTATGCCCTCTGGCCTGTGCAGTTTTATGCATAAGAAGGCCACACATTCAGAAATGAATGTAGGATATGAGAGACGATGCTTACTCAGCAGTCTGTTTTGGATGAAGGAACATGCTGACTTTTGGCATTCTTTGCCAAATTAACACTACATTATCATTTGGATACCTAAGGGAACATATATTGACTGCAGTTTATACATAGCAGTAGGAAACAGAGCATTTGTTGTTAATTCTATTTTGAAAAAGCACTGAATTTAAAAAAGATGTTAATATAATTACACAAAAAGAGATGAAATGTTCACAAGTTTAAAATGATGGAAACATGACTATTTGCTACTAATGGAGATGCATGGGTGGACAAATTTATTAGCTAGCCCACCCAGCAAGTGGAAGCTCCAGTGTGGGGCCCAGTCTGATGTTTTGGTTGCTCAGAAACCTTATCAGATGGGCTAATGGGTAACTGGTTAGATAGCTAAGCACATATATGAATCCCCATGAAGGGGATGATTGTAGTCATAGTCCTCTTTATGATTACTGATAAAGTTTTTGATTTAGCCAAAAAAAAAAAGCCCCCAAGGCACTGGCAGATGTTTTGGCTGAGCTGTGATGTTCTCTCCTTGCTGGCATCTTGTGATATGTTTAACTGCATGGTGAAGGAAAGTTATATGACAGCTTTGTGCTGCAATTTACTTTGCTCAGTTTTGTCGGTGTTTATACACTATACACTATATGGCCAACACTTTGTGGACACCTGACCATCACACCCAGATGTTTTTTTTTTGAATATCCCATTCCAGATTTAATCCTCCCTTTTCTTTTTTTTATAATAACCTCCAATCTCTGGGGAAGGTTTTCCACTAGACTTTAGAGCATGGGTTTGGAGAATTTGGCCATTGAGCCACAAGAGCATCAGTGAGGTCAGGCACGGATGGCGTGCTGTCAGCATTCCAATTCATCCCAAAAGTGCTCAGTGAGGTTGAGGTCAGATCTCTGTGCAGGCCACTCAAGTTCTTCCACTCCAACTTTGGCAAACCATGGACCTCGTTTTGACTTCATGGACCTCGTTTTGTTCACAGGGGCATTGTCATGCTGGAACATGTTTGGGTCTCTTAGTTCCAGAGAAGGGAAATTGTAACACTATAGCGTACAGCGATCATCATATGGGTGTGATGGTCATGTGTTCACAAACCTGTGTATTTCTGATTATGAAAAGCTTATCTGTCATCCATGCACACTTACTAATCTGGCTAGTAAAAAAGGAATTCTGCCATCAAGCAGATCAACACCCTGGCTGATGTGTGTAGTGCAGCAGGTGGTGGGATTCAGAACTGTTCATACCACTGCTAAGTGCATTAAATTAATGAATGAAAATGTCATTAGGAAAAGTCAATAGGAGGTTAGGTTTATTTGTTCACCAGGCAACTACAAATAGTCCGAACATAAAATCTACTTGTCCTGGGCACAGACTGGGAGCAGTCTAGCAATTTGTCCACCCCTGGGAATAACTATATGAAATAATTCAGCAGGCTGTAGTTGGTAATAGGATTTCAAAGCATTGCTGTTAAGAAAGCTACGGTAATTAAATAAGTTTACCAACAGGCTGTCAAGCTCCAGTCTTAATCCCTGATGACATGAGAAATTGTTTGCCTGTATAGATAATGATATGTCCCATGGATCAGTTTGGAGGTCTGACCCTTTTGCCTTGTTGTAAGCGTATCTGAAGTATGAATGATGGAGATAACATTATTCATGTTGAGTGATGATGCAGGAATCTTTAGAATGGTCATAGCCGTCACTCTGTCTGGTGCTGTGTGCCGCTCCACAAACTTTCACTGTGCTCTCCAGCTTGGATTCCCTCCATCTGCAAAGTATCATGTTCCTCATACCCTTAGGTAGAGAGAAGAGATATTAAACACAGATTTTCTTTAACAGCAGTGAATGACTTTGTGTATTCTGGCATTAGTGGGATATTTTAGCTCTGTGAAGAACAGAAATCAGGATAGAAATGTAAAGATTGTACCACGGCGCTTTTGAATTCTTGAATCTAATTGATCAGAAGATCATCCAATTTCATGACTATGACAGTAGTGCCAGCTGTAATTCATAATACAGCTTTATGTTAATTATTTTAATACATTATCGTTTCTATAGTAACATCTTACACAGGGACTGGTATGGCGAACTCTCCGCATAATCCGCATGATTGACTTCATAATGAATAGATTTCAGAAAGGTGTTTTTATTTAACAAAGAAAACATATAATTATTGGTATGTTGAAGTTTTCTGTAAGGAGACGTTTATTTAACAATTATGGAAGGAGTCTTGGGTGTCTGCACATTGGAACAATTAAGTTTTCCACCAAGGGAGAGTCTTCAGGACAAAGGACGTTTTGCTCTTTCATGTTTCTCAGTAACATGACAGGTTTAGTTGTTGGTGTTAACCTGAAGAGAGAGAAACAAAGAGTGAGGGAACAACAGCTTATAGCTGTTACAACTATAAATGGATAAAAAGTATGACGTATCATTCTTTATTAAATTGAGAATTGTAACCATTGGCAAATTGCTGCTCGTTTTGGAAAATAATCACCATTGCAGGCTTTGTACTGGCCTTCATCACATCACCTTTTTGTTGATTATTTTCCTATAACAGCACACCCAGTTATGTTTTATTCCTTACATAAGCAGCTTTATAGGAATTCTGGTGATTTTGTTGTACTCCAGTCATATCTCATGTCATCAGGGCATCAGACTGGAGCTTGATAGCCTGCTGGTAAACATATTTAATTACCACAGCTTTTTAAAAAACAACCTCATTATTCTCAAGGGAAACTGGCATTTTCATTAGTGTCAAATATTCACATTTCCATCAAATCTCCACATTTCAAACCCTCAACCCACGGAACGTGATCATTTAATATTTTTTAGTGTAATTACACTACCCAAACCTACCCCTACCATACACCTTAATCATGTAATCAACTTTTCATATATATATTATTTCGTGTGAACCCAATATTGTGTTTGTAATGACACTTCATAGTCTAACACATGAATTGTTATCACAAGAATTACTGTTTACCAGATTTTAGTAAAATGAATTTTTTTTCATCTCTTTAAACAACTTCAAAAGTCTGCACAGATTGTGAATGGTGACTCAGTTTTGCTGCTGCCATGTGATTGATGAATGTCACTTCAGGGATTAAATAACATCCTCTCATTTCTGTGTAATGGCATCTCTTTGCCCTAATGTCTGTCTGTCTGTGTGACAGTTTGCGTTTTAGCAGACAGTATTAGTGTTGTCACGATTACAAATTTTGACTCGTGACACAATACCTTTAAGCTGTCATGATAAAAAAAAATCCCAATTGCTCAACCATGTGGCTTTGGGGAAGTGTCCTGTTACCTAGAACAAGCACCGAGATTAACAAAAATTGCTTTCTTCTCACATGAGAACTTTTTTTTTCCTTTCTTCTGAAATAGTACCCAGTTCATCATGTCCTTGGATGGTTGTAATTATATGACATTTTGTAATTAGAAGGGTAATTGCTCAAAATTCAGAGTAAACTCCACACGCTCTTGTGAGGATCCGTGAGCAGAAGGTCAGAAAGAAAGGACAGAAAATAGGACGGGACTTTGTTCTGAAGGTTTAGATGTGAATGTTTACTTTCCTTTCATGAAAAGGAGGTAGCAATTACTTTCATGGTCACTTATTAGCTGTATTTTAGAGTTCTTTAGTCCCCATTTGTTGCTTTCCAGCTGCATTTTCTTTTGTTTTTAGGGGTAGTAAAGATCAACTGTTTTTTAAAGCACACCTAGACTGTGAAGGGCGTCGAAGAAGTGCCAGTTTAGATCCTGGTCGCTTGTTAAAGGTGACTTTGCTTCATTAAACAACATAATTGCAAACATTTTGCTTGTGCTTAAGGCTTTATGGGATATTAAGCATCGTCATTAGTGAAATGTTTGTGGCACTGTCATGTGTAGTAGTTCCAGTGTATAAGCCAGCAGTTCCGCTCATATCTAAATAATACACATATAGCACCAGATGCAGAGCTACTCACTGAGTTGGAATGCTCATGCTGTCTAAAAGTGCTGGAAAATCTGGATTTAATTGTGTTTTTATAGTGATTAGAAGGGTAATTGCTCAAATTGTCTAGAAATGAACTAATAATGTGTTACATTTCACTATATGAAGGCATTTTATAGCACTTCTTCACCTTTCCACAAGACACTTGGCAATGAGTCCAAACCCAGGACTATCTGTGTCCTGGCCAAGGGAGTGGATCTGTTTCACATCGCATAACACTTCCTGTGAGTGGATCTACAGGAGCTTCTCTGGAGGTTGTCTGCCATGGGTAAAATACTACTTGAAATTGCAAAAAAGGGTGCTTGAAATAAAACTAAGCGTAGTGCAATTCATGTTAAAATGAGCACAAGAGCTTTTGTTTGATTTAATGGCAGCATGCAGCCAAACACGCCAAGTGTGCCAAGACTTTAATCCTTAGGGAAAACTCTACCAGGTAATGTAAAAATATGAGAGAAAAACAAAGGAAAACCAAAAGGATACACAATAATAGTTAGAAAGGAAACCCAAAGGATGCAAAATAAATGTTGTAAAGATTTTTGAGAACAACTTTTCCATAAAATCTCTTACACTCAGTATTTATCACATTGTTGTTATACACTGAAAGAGAGAGTGGCTGTGAGGACAAGGCAGTGAGCCAAAAAACAAACAAACCCAAAAAATCTAACTAGCATGTTAGTGTGAGGTGCTTCTTAGCCAAATCCTTGTTTTGTTTAGTTACGGTCAGCAATGCCATGTTCGTCTGTGCTTTTGATAGCTGATGTGTATGATCAAGTTAGGAACATGCTAAGAGTGGCAGCAGAGGTTGCAGTGTAACATGTTTACAACAGTAGTGGATTACACAGCCAAAGGGCTTTCTGTGCTTTTTTTTTTTTTTTTTAACATCCCCTACACGAATAAATGGTGGTCACTGTAGAATGATTTCTGGAAAGTCCAACGGGAGTGAGTTGTAATTTTTTGGGAG
Organism: Pangasianodon hypophthalmus; assembly: GCF_027358585.1. Lineage (NCBI taxonomy): Eukaryota > Metazoa > Chordata > Actinopteri > Siluriformes > Pangasiidae > Pangasianodon > Pangasianodon hypophthalmus. The sequence continues at coordinate 14,878,654 of NC_069723.1, read as the reverse complement.
TCGCAGCTGGACATGAAAGGGAAGAAAACCATTAAATTAAGGAACTTGATTGGGGGAAAAAAAGTCAGTAATAGACGGAAATACGTAGGAATTGGTATTTTAGAAAAGTCAGTCAATCGTCTGATCATACACTGTGACTAATTGTGACACTGTAACAACCCTAGTGGTGTTTTATAGTATCATGAAATTCCACAGCAAGTTTGAATCTTTAGCACGTTTAGGTATTAAGTAAAATGCTGTGGTGCAGTGAATAATGTAGAACCTCTCATTCATTCAGAGTGAAGATTAGCACAGAATTTAAGTAACTTGTTCTCCCAGGCAAGTTTGACACTTCAATTGATGTGGGATCCCACCAAAGCTTCTTGTTTCTTAACATTTCTTTATAATGCAGCACTGAAAAACAGAAAGATTTGAACTTATCTGCTGGTCTCATGTGTCCAGAACCCACTGCCATGTGATCCGTTCATTAGTTGCTACAGTTGACTAGCGAGATTGTGTGTTGACTGAATAGGCACACCTTCTGTTCCCTTTCATCCACTGAAAGAACACCATCGTAGTGTGGAGAGATGTTAACCCGCAGTATGTCTGTTAACAACGTGTCTTGCGTTAACTAACACCATTTCGCTGCTGAGCTTGACATGACACGTCCCGCAGTAAGTGAGTGAGTCGGGCGCTGGGTGGCAGCGATGCCCATGCTGGTCCTCATTCCAGATCAGAGCCTCCAGGGAGCTCTCGGCTTACGGCTGTCGCATCCTGCCGCATTAACAAGGCACGGTGAAATAACACGCTGCCATCTGGAACGCAGCCTCTCGATCACACTCACCTCAATTAAGAGCTGTTTCTTCAATCCAGACTTGTTCCTCTTTTTTTTTTTTCAACAAATGACTGCATCTTTTTAAAAATCTTTTACTGTACTTTAAGTCTTTGAAGTCTCTGATGCAGGAAAGTGGTGCTTTTTTTGTTGTTGTTGTTGTCTGTTTTAATGCTCAGGGACTGCAATTTGATATTTTAAAAGCATGTGCGAAGCAGGTGTGGAAAAGTAGCGTGTGAAATCTGGGAGGATGAATCTGGGCTTTGTGGTGTTGAGAGGTGTGCTCGCTTGGGTGAAAGCACTTTAAGGCTGAAGGCTCGGCCTCCATGCTCAACACGACCCTCTTGTGACCCCACTTTAACCGACAATGAACACCCTTGAAAGGTTTTATTGTTCTTCATCACCTCACACTCTTAGTTTCTGTCCCTCAATAAGAAGGTTTGTTACCTTGCAGGGTTTCTTTTAGTATATCTAACTATGTACTCTTAAGGTGTGGTGGCACAATGATCTGAGTCTCGTTTACCTAAAACATCATGTCTGTTCTGCTTGTGTTTCCTGCTACTCCTTCATGCTGTACCAAAAGCCGTTTACACTGGAATCCCCCAGGCGCATGTTTATTCCAAGCCTCTACCCTGAAGAGGAAAACCTCTATCCTGAAATGCATTAAATATGTTTATATTGAAATATTCATGATGTATTTACTGATTCCGGTGCTAAATTTTTGTGATTTCTATTAGAAATTTGCGGTTCTGTCCATGCTGAAGTCACAGGGGACATTGCTAGCACAGTTATGTGTTTAATAGGAGAAATAATTTCACAACATAAATAATAAGCTCAAACAATCTCAGAATAATTTCAAACATAAGGGATAATGATCAGAGACTTGGCTAGGCTAATTAACGATCTAGAAGGTGAAAAGCACAGTGGTGTTGATGACGGTTGAAGCTTTGGTACCTGATCTGTTTGCGCAGAATGTACAGATAAGGAGGTGAGAGAGCTGAACAGACTAAAGGACTAAAGTGCTGCTGCATCAGTCTCTTTAGGTCAAACGGCTTTTTCTGTAATGCTGAAAATCGTCAACCAAAACAATGAAAATAGATCAACTTGACCAACAAAGAAGTTTAAACTAAAAAAGGTCAACTCAGAATTTACAAAATAAATCTCGGATGCCGTTGAAGATTTCTCGTTAACTAATGCCCTGTAACTTTTTTCTTTATGCTACTTATACTTGGTTGTGTGTCAGAATTCTACTTTTAAGTGCTAGAGTTTTAACGACTTGTGATCTTTCAAACCATAAAAGCGCCTAAAGATCACGCCGAGGCCGGAAAGACTTCAAGGGTTGTGAGGAACGAACTAATTAATGCAAAGTACAGCTGTGGGATTCAAGCTCATAACTGGTTTCTCCTGCACCAGCAGTAATCAGTCGACTTGCACAGATGTACATAGAGAACAGACCCATAGGAGCGACTCTGGACCCCCCTGTGCTTCATAATCCAGCATGCCTAGAATAAAATACTGTGTATAAATGAATCTCCAAACCTGCACCCTGCATGCTTATCCATGGATTGAGTTAAAGTACAGCTGCCTGAATTAATTCTGCTCAGTTAATTTTAATTTCACAACCACATGCTTCTCCAGATTTCCAAATATATGAAAAAACGAACCCCTGCTTACCTAAAAACAGGGTGATGACATGTTTTGGAACACTTCATTTATCACACACAGTTTGGCATACTATCGTGATGCTCCAGCTTCCTCGTAAAACTAGAGAACCAAATTGTATAAATAATGCAATGTGTCTGCATTAAAGAGTGACTCTGGATTGATAGGCAGCTTGAATTCTCCCTCGCTCTTTGACGTTGACTTGATAGACAGGTGCTTTATTCAGGGTATTTTTGGCTGTGAGTCAACGGTGATGTGCCTTTAAGTGTGAAAGTCATTTGCACAGCTTCTCAGGTGTCACCAGGTCAGGTGTGATCTTCTCCTTGAAAAGAAAAGAGAAAAAAAAAAAGTTGAAAGAATGAACTGCTTTGACCGTCACACCATAGAAACATGATCGGTTTTGGTTAGAGTGTACGGTTCAAGCCTATGCTTCAAAAACAAAGAGAAAGAGAAAAAAATATCTAAAGAATGAAGTGGTGTAAACATTACAGTGCGGATCCGTGGCTGGGCGCCAGCAGTTTTGCAGTTAGGAAAAAAAAGCCTTCAGGCCTCCCTGCGAAAAAAAGCTTCATAACAAATTTGCCTGTTATTTCTTCGTATTATAAATTAAACCGGATTATTTAAATTTATAGCTAGACATTTTCATGAATTTCAAGCTTGCAATTGTCTTTTTCTATTGGTGGATAATTTTGAATTAGGAACAATATCTAGAAGTAGGTTTAATAATTTTAGATGTATTTTCATATTAATATCAAAATGAAAAATAGTAGAAAAATTGGTCTATATATGAGATTTTTTTCAAGGCTCTGCATCCAAATGACTGCTGATGTTTTCCCCCTTTATTTTAGAGCTCGGTTAGTGTTTGTTTACGTCTGGAGGGAACGAGGCACATTAATGCACGCATTGTGGTTCATTTCTTCCTCCTGGAAAGATTGAAAGCTGCATTTTGGGAGCTCTAGCTCAGACTCATCTGTGGTTTCATGGCCTAACGGAGCAAAAAAACTGGTTGTGGCACTTAAGCGTGCCGTGCTGTTAGCTTATCTGAGCATGCAGGTTGGCTGCCCGAGATGCCAGCGAGATATGCGCCGCTACAGGAGTGCCATCTGAACCTGGCACTTAGCATCTCTTACGCTATCAGTTACAACAATCTGTAAGCGAGAAGGGTTTTTCAGGGCCACGAAGACGAGCTTTTAAAGCTCTGAATTCTCACCAGCAATCACGTAGTGCTGAAGGACATTCGAGGCAATGGCTCTTGAATGAGCACGGTGGGCGGATCACTTAGGAAAAAAAAAAAATTAACTTGGCAGCAGTCACCTGGATGCCACACCTCACACTGAGCAAGGGCTGCTGATTTACGACCAGACCATTTCAGTTTCACAGAGTTTACCACGCTATTAAATTTACATGCACGCAAATAGGCATGTACTGTATACAAGCTTAACAGCAAAATGGCAAACTCAGCACCACCACTCACGTCCAGCTTTTTCAGCCGAGGGCCAAACTCCAAATCCCGCTTGTGTAACCATTTATCCCTGCCTCCATTTGGTTAATAGATCCATTAGGCAGCAGAGAGAGAGAGCACAGTGAGTGTATGCGTGTGTGTGTGTGTGTGTGTGTGTGTGATACGAGCCGAGTGTGTGACATGTTAATTCAGCGTAATTTATGACCAGGAGCGTTGCAGGAGAAGCCTTCCTGTGTGAGTTGTATCTCTCAGGATCTCCTCAACCTCTCATGCTCTCTCTCCATCAGCAGGCTAAGAGCACCCTCTCGCTCACATCCGCCTGATGAGAGCACAAATGCACGCTGCCTTGCTAGAGACACACAATAGCTGAGGAAAGGCTTAACGTAGCGTGCTAGCAGCCCACTAAGGTGGGGGGCTAAAAGCACACCTGCAGAGAGAGTGGAGGCTAATCGGATTTCCCTCTCACCGTTATGGCCGCTCGCAGCTTCTCATATGGTTTATATTTATGGAGGGCTGTTGCTCGAGCGAACACTTTGTCCCCCCTTTCCACCTCCTCCGTCTGTCTGATTAGATCCTCGATGATGGCTGCGGCCCAGAGCTGTGGTGATCAATCCTAATTTACTGGGTGAATTAGATTAACATATAAAAAATGCAGCGCGTCGACCTGAATGGTTGAAAGGATGTATCCCTGTCATGCAGCTCTAACGCTACGAGACACCCAAAGGAAGCGGTCTTTCTTGTTGTTTTTGGAAAATGCTTTTGAGTAGGGCTACTTTGAAACAGGGACGTTCCAAGAATCACACTGTAGTAGTTAGTCAACCAAGAATATGCTGACCTGCCACTCACTCCGCAGACCATCTGTTTATTTTGGACCGTGCTGATGTGTGTGATATTCACATGGCTCGCTCTGGTACTTTCTCACTTTCTCACATTGTAATTGTTTCATTTCTGGAGAAAAATCTGAAACTCTGCCTCTTTTTTTTTATACCTGTCTGTTATAATACACAAAGTCAGCCCATAGTGTATTTCAATTATTTGCCTTGCTACTCAGCATGTTTTGAAAATCACAGATGAATCCTCTTTTCCTTCATAAAGCTCTATTATGAAATCCAATTCAGCAAGCTGAGCAAATTTACAGCAGCAAGGTATAGCCTATAGAAGAGCCTGGGTGTTTATGACTATTATTCTCCACACAGTGCAATGAGCATGGAAGGATGTATATGTGACTTGCAGGAGCGACTCGCATTTTCTGAGCAATCATGCGTTTTGATTCCCATGTGCTCTTTTTATTACTGAGCTTTTCACTCAGCAGAGGACTTTTAAAAGCTGCTGGAGGGTCCCTATCTCCCAGCCTAAGCAAATATTCATGAATTGGGGCCTATCAAAGCCACATTTTACATTGTGCAATAAATCCAGACAGCATGGATTGTGCTGTTGACAGGAAAATGTATTAGCATGCACCGTCTCTGAAGCTGAAACTCGACAACAATCCAGCAAAGTCTTGTTTTCTTTGCCATTATCTTATCTTAGCAATTTCATGGAGGCCTTTTTATATAACAACCTACACACCCTTTTTTGAAGCAAGCACAGCAAGCTAACCATCCCCATTAAAGTAAGTAATAGGTCTAACTCCAAGTGATTCATTGGTTGACTGCTGCTTTAGTGACTTTGGGAAATATGCTGATTCATTATTTATTTAGCATTAGTTAAACTGATGCATCATCCCTTCACCGTATGTAGTGCGTGACTCATACAAAGTATAAGTCAAAAAGTCAGGAGTGCAAAAGCCATTACAGTTTAAAAACACTGTTCACTGAAGCGTGGTAGTGATGTATTGTGTTTAAGCTTTTCAAACTTTTTGTTTGGAAACAATGTTAAAGTACATTGGAGAACAAATTTAGCTGAAGAAAAATGCTATCCAGTTTTACCTTTTTTTTTTTTTTTTTTTTAAATGGACCTAACAATTCAATTAGATATTGATTCATTTTAATTGCCACAATGGAATCTGAAATCTAATTTTTATACCTTAAAAATCTATATTTTTAAGAATTAAAAATTTATATCTAAATGTATATCTTTTTATTCTATATATTATTTTATTATATATTATATATATATATATATATATATATATATATATATATATATATATATATATATATATATATATAATTTTGTTCTACTTTTCCACTTGCTGCTTTTATAATGTAGAGGAGAGCCAGTACAAATGGGTTATTATGCATATTTATTGCTTCTTTTATCAACTGCAACTGCATGCCATCAGCGAGTACTGTACATTTTCACTGAAACCAAAATAAATCTCTTGTTATGGGTGTTGAGATTTTACCACAGGTCATGCCCATGATTTCTCACTTTCTTGCAAACTGAAGCAGCATGCGCAAACTCTGAAAACTATACTAACAGTTAGTATGGAGATAAGTGTTCATGACAGCACAGGAAAAATAATATTAGAAAAGTACTTCTGTTTTTTTTTCTTTATTCTTCAACTAATCTCCAGCAAGAGTGGACAAATCTTGTTGTTTTTTTGAACATGGAGAAGTAATGTACTTGTATAGGCATATTGATAAGGCATAGTTCTACACATTTACAGAAAGCAAGTGTGTTACAATTGTGCGGTGTTACCGTGGTGTCATGTTACAATGATGTATTACGAAGGGTAACGTATTTATATTATGGCTGTCATAATGAATCTTACTTTTTGTTCAAAGGCAAAAAAAAATCCTTATTTGAATGTTAAAAATCCAGATATTTCACATTTAGTTATGTAACATAACCTAGGAATCAATGTTAATTCCCATCATGCTTTTCTGTAGATGAAGAAACAATGTAAGGCCAGACTAAATATAAGTGGGTGTATAACTAAAAACTAATCTAGAACAAATTTTTAAAAACAAAAGAAAAAGGTATGATATCGTGCTATTGTGCTACTGTGTTTGTGGGAGTATAAAATTACAGGATCATTAATATTCAAATGCAGTTTTAAAGGAATTATCCCTAGCCTATGATGTTTATTTTTCATCAGAGAAGTTTGGTACTGTTGATATTCTTATTCTTATTATTCATAAAACTCTGATTATGAGATTTTCTGCATTGATGCAGGATTGTTCAGGAAAGAATCGCAGTGCATTGAAGAATTGATTACTTTTTCCATTCGTACTATTTTCATCTAATTTGTTTATGTTCCAGGTTTATGAAGGTTGCTCTTACATTTTTCTAATAATGTAAACCTCCACTCCCCACACTCGAAGCGAAAACAGCTTCTAATGTAGCACTCTGGGTTTGATGAAGACCTTACTTAGTGAGTGAGAGTATGTCAGGAGAGAACGGCAGGACACCTGTGTAGACTCAATGTTCAGCTCACCTATTTTTCTTTCCTTACTGAGTAGTTTATTAGGCTGTCAGGGAGAGGCTTCTTTTTGCCTGTCTACTTTCAGAGCACATGTAGCTGTGCGAAATCTGGAGCACAGCTTTTGCCCTCCATTTTTATGGCCGTGATAAAAGAGAGAGCAGGCTGGAATTGACGGCACACCATTGTCTGGGACTGCTCCGAACGAGCATCATCGGAGGCAATCAGAGCCCACGCTGTCACCACAGAGCTGTTAGAACATGAGTCCCTGCCCTGTTCGGCACAGTTTTCTCCTCAGACAACTCGTCCACACTGCTCTGGAGTTTTTAGCCCTTTGGCATAGTGGAACTGTAATTGGTTCCCTGTTACAGTTATACCACTAGTTTCCCAGTGAGGTATATCCCGAAAGCATGTAGATGAGACTTGAGTTTCTTGATGTGCAGTGTTGTAGGCAGGGTTAAGATTTATTCAGCAACTGACGAGCAGATTTGATTTTCAACTCAAATTGAATAGAAACTCATCGAGGCGAGTATTTATGAAGAGCTTTTGTCAGTCAGGCGTCAGCCTGTGACTTGATGTTCTACTGTTATGTGGAGAGAATATGATCTCATCTAGTTAAATCAGTTTTTAATGCCATCCATCCGCACATACAGTACATATTCAGTACATTGAGAATAAATGTGTACTGACCTGGAAAACCCCTTTTGACATTTCCTACTGTATATTGTCCTGAAAATTATATCTCAACCAGAAGTGAAGTTATAACATGTTAAAGTCTGGTTTCCAACAAAAGTGAAAAGGGAGAAAAATCACATTTAAAGGTTCCATTCCGAATATGACAATTTATGACAGAAAACAAGTAATCACTTTAATCTTATGCATCATTCACATCAGCCTCTCTAGTCTCATCCCCTGAGGTAAATATCAGTCATGACATTTAATGAACAGGAGGCTCATCATCATCACTTCACTCGACTGATCTCTGTACGTTTTTGCATCAGTGCTGAAACAATCTCTGATTAATTCAGTCTGTTTTGATCTGGCTAAATTTACCTTTCTTTTGTTTAGCATTACAGCTTTGCCTGCTGCTATCTCTACAGTGTAAACAATGGTGCATGTGCATCACGCTCTAATATGACGGCTGCTAGCATAGCATATATCCAAGAAAAACCTGATCGAAGCATATCATTCACTGCTATAGACTGCACATTTAAGGTTTTCCCAGACTGCTTCACAGATATTATGCCTCCAAAATGCAGTGGCTGTGGACATGAATACATAAAATGTGACTATTGCAACATGTATAGATATACACAAACCTACACTATCTCAGTAGAGACAGTTACAGTATATATTTTAGATTTCAGTCAGTGATCAAAGTACAGCCAGTCATCAGCATACAGCTGGGAGCTTCAGAAATACTTAACCTTGCCAACTGTAGGTGATGGAAGATTGGCAGCTCTGAGATCCAGCAGCACTGAAGCGAAAGAAGTGCTCAGTAAAGATTATCCAGAAAAACAAACTACAGGTCATTTTATACATGGCCTCATTCCAGTTACCTTTCCTTATGAAGCCTCACGATAACTGGATAATAAGCTGATTAAAAAGACTGGATTTTTGACTGATTATTTTAAAATTATGTTCATGTTGGTTATACTGGAAAAGTGTATCAAAGTCGAGTTTGAGTGTGATCTTGTTTTATTCTAGTGCTGCTGTACATTTCCTCTTATTGATGCTGCTTGAAAATCAGGGCACATTTTCAAATTAATCAAAGATGTCTCTGACGCAGTATCCAGCAGTTACTTTTTCTCATTTGGCCCAAATTTTTTTGTCTTTCCTGATTCGTCCCTCTGTTCTGCTGATGTAACTCTTGAAAAATGAAGAAATGTTATTTTAAAATGTACTTTAGGTTTAGAAGTCCCACATGTACCTTCCATTTTCAATTACATCGAGATATGTGTGAGTACAGCAGTTCAGAAAAGCAGTGATAGATTAGCTAGTGTATGATGGGCTTTGTGAGTGTTTTTGACTGCCTGGAAATGTACTGTGCTATTATTAGCAACATGCTATATCTTCTGACTGAGAAAATTATTTAGCACTGACGTGAAGTCTTGCTTATATTTATGGCCTTGTCACAGGCACGGTATAAATTATATATATGAGATCTTTAATTAAGTAGGGCCTAATATTAGACCTTTTATGCAAGTGTGTTCCATGATGCTGTGAGTGGAGAAATATTTGAAATTACTAATAGTGAACAGCATGGCATTATTATTATTTTTTTTTTAACCTACCATTGTCCAGTAATGGACCGTTTTTAGTACAGCAGTGAACCTGAATATAGCTGCTAGGTTGAAAACCAAAAATATCCAGCCAACAGCAGTGCAGTGGTCAGACAATAATGAAGGGCTAGAAGATGATTAACACACAGCAGTGTGACCTGGCAAAGTATTCCAGCGGATCAGACTGAACACACAGAAAAATACTATATCAGAGCTGATAAATGTATATATATATAAAAAAAAACCTGGCTGTAGTTCAGCGACATGAACCATCATAGCTACTGTAGCAGATCCTCCACTGAGGTTCGTTGCAGCCAATCACATGTGTTTGTACCTGAAGGCAGCACATAGAGAAAGTTTTCATAGACTTTCCATTTCCTGTGTCTGGTCTGATTAATGAAGTGACAACATGGATTGTTAAAAAAGCTGACAATGAAAGCAATGTTTAAAGAGGATTGGAAGAAAAGAGTTTATGAGGCTAATCAAAAGGCACCACTTCAATAGTCATATTTGTAGTCATAACCAATCATTAATTGCTAAGCAATAGTAACTAAGTGTACACCTGTAAAGTACCAGTGCTACACACACTACCATGTCAGTACCATGTCAGTGATGTAAGTTACTGCAATATCAGTGTCATATTGTCACATCGCCCAGCCATACCCCTAATCCTCAGCTGCTCAGCTATATTGTCAGATGGTATCCTGTCTCTATTCAATTATTGTGCTTTGGATAAAAGCATCTTGCAAATGAGTGATTTAAATGTAAAATGTATAGCAATGGGTCTAATGTGCTTTGTTTAAATGAAGGATGCATAGGTTGCAAACATCTAGCATAATGCTCAGACAAACAGAGAGCCGTGAAAAACACATGATGCCATACTGCTGAAAAATAGCGTGTGGCATGGGAATAGGCCTCGGCACTCAGCCTTGACGCGCACACACACACACACACACACACACACACACACACACATATACACAGTGCCCAGGGATAAGATGCTTTTTTGAAGGCACCATCTCTGCTAGCACATTGCTAGTGTATTTTTAAACCGCTGCAGTGTGTAAAGCCGAAATGCTACATGCACTCTGCACTGGTACTGAAAACCTATATGAGACTCACAGCACTGATCTTCTTGTGTGTAAGCGCAGGACCATGCCTTAGAGGTAGGAGAAAAGGAGATGGAGAGGTGTGAGCAGTTCTATGCTTCAGCAATCTCATTGCCAGTCAAGGAGCTCAGGGATTGGGCACTAGAGCTTGTGCCTTCTCCTCTCTGGCTCCAGTCAGGAGCATGTTTTTTGGAGTTTGAGTAGCCGGTCATGCTGGGCTGGCCTCCAGTGCTGGTGGGATTACACACCGTTGATTATTGCTTAGCTGGTTTTAGGACCGCTCTCACCCTCAACCGTGGCTGTAAATCAGAGGCCAGCCCAGTCAGGGCAGTGTAATAAGCAGTAATTGCTCTCTAATGAGCCATGATGGCATGAAAACACACACCAGTTCCCTAGCCACGAGCACCCACTGCTTTTTTGCCATGAGGACCCACACATTCTTTTTTGCCTCTTTCTGTCTCACTCATGCTGTCTCTCTTATTTATTTCTTCCCTCTTTTGTGCTTTGGCTCATTTTCTCTCCAAGGATTAAGAGGGCAGCTGAAGTCAAGATTGTTTATTTCCTCCTGTTCCAGGCGTGATCTGTGATATTTGAGCATCTCACACGTTAATGCATGCTTGCTCCCCTCTAAACACACACCGGCGAGCGCAATCCCCTCTGACATCTCCTCCCACCTGTGCTAGCATGGCATAGGCCTCTCTTGAAAGCAATTTATGCCTCCTTTTGGTGGTGTTAATGAATAACCTGACATTTTTTGCTGAACAGCGTGCTGTTAACGTTTCATGGCTTCAGCCAAGGTCAGGGATGTACATCACTGTGGAAAGTGAATAAATGTACCTCGTACACCCTCCCTATTCACCAGTGCCACCCCTTCCGTTATTTACTGGGATGGATTGAAAGCATTACGCCAGCTGTAGGCCTACTCCCGTGCTCTCTTGCTCTGTCGCTCTCTTGCTCTCTCTCTCTCTCTCTCTCTCTCTCACACACACACACACACACTCTATCTCTCTCTCTCTCTCTCTGCCTTACATTGTCAGGGACATGATTAGTTGGAGGGAGAGAATAGCAGCAGCAGGTCTCGGCTACTTTTTGTTTACGTTAAGGCTTTTACCAATTCTTTTTTTATGTGCTGCCAGACTTTCCTGTTTGATCCTGGAAGCGGGAAGGCTCTGAATAACACAACCCCTCTCGTGTACACACACACACACTCAAATGCAAACCCCCACCAGACACACTGCTATGCCTCCTCTTTCTTGCTCAAGATTGCTGAATTGAATTTGCCTCCTCTCCCCATTCTCATCTTTTAAAAACACACCTTTCTCAGTGCCGAGCAGGCATGTGAAAGGACCTCTGCAAAGGAAGTGAGTGATGCTTTCAGGCCACTCTTAGATCTGTATGGACATAATCCCATTTGGTTTCCTCAGTTCTGTTATGACTCGGGGTGACTAGGTTTATCTTAAGGCAGTGGCTCCCACCCTATAATTGTTTTTCCTGATGTAATACACCTGATTCAAGTAGTCAGCTAATTAACAGCTCCTTTGTGAGTTGATGTTGGTGTGTTTGAGCAGAGAAGAGGGCAGGGCAGAGAATACTACTGTAACTACTTTCATAATGGATATTTTCACACAAAGGTTTGCAATTTTAAGCACACACCGATCAGCCATAACATTAAAACAAGTCACAGGTGGTTACAATGGCACCTGTCAAGGAGTGGGGTATATTAGGCAGCAAGTGAACAGTCAGTTCTCAAAGCTGATGTGTTAGAAGCAGGAAAAATGGGCAAGCATAAGGAACTGAGTAACTTTGAAAAGGGCCAAATTGTGATGGCTAGATGACTGGGTCAGAGCATCTCCAAAACGGCAGGTCTTGTGGGGTGTTCCTGGTATCCAGTGGTTAGTACCTACTAAAAGTGGTCCAAGGAATGACAATCGGTGAAATATTATTATTTTATTATTAATATAATACTCCTGTGTTTTGACAAAGTAATCTCAATCCACTATGTCTAAAGTGTATGGACGATTACCATGGAAAAATTATTGTAAGTATGTTTTGAGTAATTCAGTATAGGAAAATGTATGATACAGATGTAAGGAAATGTGTGATACAGTCATAGGAGACACTGGAGCACACACTACCTACCTACTACTCATTTATTCCATTAAACCTGGTTTCAGTCACAATTTATTACTTTATTAGTCTACTAGTTATATTTTTGTTATGTACATATATATATATATATATATATATATATATATATATATATATATATATATATATATATACATATATTACATATTACATATATACATATTTTTTTTTTTTATTGGATATTTACAAGATTTTAGTATAGGCATAAGATTTACTTCGGAATCGGAGGGACACATCAGCACAACACTCTTGTAACTACATATCCGTTTCTATTAGTTTCACTGTCATTACTGAATAATTCCTGGGAGTTACAGAAGAATTGTGAGATGAATGAATAAAAAATATCTGGTTTAAGGGGTTAAAATGTGAAGGTGGATGGAAACCTCAAATACAGACTACATGGAGTTATCTGAAGTTTCTTCATAAGGAAGAGGTTTTGCACAGCTCTTTTTAATACAGAAAATGTCTTTTAAAGCTTGTCTCCTGGCTCAAATAACTTACAGTTTTATTATGCAAAGGGTATAAGTGTTATTTATGCATCTAGTCTACTCCTGCTTAGTCCAAGGTTTAAAAAAAGTCAATAACACTAGGAAAACTAGTGCTATCAGCTATCAGCTCATCTAGCTAGCTATCAGATTGGCAGTGAATATGAATATAAATATTTATAAATGACTTAAAATTCCTCTCAGAAATCCTGTCAAGTTATTTTGCTTTAGCTAGCTATGTAGCATTGATAGAGAATATGAGCATTTATAAATATGACTTAATGTTCCCTTCAGAAGTCCTGTAAAAGTAGCTTATGTTAACTAGCTGACTAGCATTCAGCACTATTAACATGCACAGTAAAAACACACATTTCTTTGTGCACCTCCTAACCATATTGTATTCTCTTGTAGTGTCCTTTTAGGTCAAAGTTGTGGGATCATACATACTAGTTGATTTGTAGCAGTGGAAATTTGAGAGTGAATTGTTTAAGCATGAGAGCTAGCATTATTAGGTATATATATACATGTGACCAGAGCCATATGTTTATTGACCTCCTGGAGGCAGGTGATTCCATGTAAGCTTCTTAGGTTTTAAGCTCAACATATTGCATCCATTTTCATTATGTTTGCCCGAGGTAGAATTTCACAAGCATGCTGATGGGTCACGCATGAGAGTGCCCAGTGCTGGTAAACTTACCCTTACTGAGCAAAACGTTCCCTTTTCCGTGGCTTACAGTCTCATATGGTCAAGTCTGCATTTCCCCCGACAATTGTTGTTGTACTTTAACAAATTCTATTCATCAGTGTAATCATCTCCAGAAGTTTATCATAATCGGAACCATCAGTTGAGCACCACACACTTGTTTCCATCGCTTAAGGGAAAGGAATGATATTATTCTGTATGCCAAACCACAAAATGGCTCTGATGGCAGATAATAGTGCTAGAGCTTTGTGTCTGCATTGGAGGACTGAATAATTCCACTTAGCTCAGATTGCTGAATGAATAGACCTGCTGAATGAAGATGAGCTGGCTTTTACTAATTACATTTTTTACATTTTTGAGATATAATTACAGCTTTGGATTTTAAAGCTTTGCCTTTTTACAGTTCCGGTTTGCTTTTTACAAGTTCCATATGATTTTATAATAAATGAAGTCTAATGGAGTTTCACTGACTCCATTCATTAAAACATCTGAAACTGTGTCATAGGTTAAAACAAATAGTATGGAAGTAGTGGGCTTTATAACTTTCATAGTGCATATATGAGCATCAATAAGGACATACTGACTAATCACTAATCCTATATTTACATGTCATATTCATATTCCACACCCTAATTTACCATCATATGTCCTTACCAAATATGTGTATGGGTGAGCCAATGAGATGGAAGAACAATGATATTTTAGAGGGAAAAAAGAATTATTACCACGAATAAAGGTGATAAAATTGTAATTTTCAAGAGAGAAAGAAAATCTCATAATAATCAAAATGTCAGAGATGTGTGTATCTGTGCAAATAGTAAAATTCAGCCTGCTGTGGTTCAAAATGAAAAATTCTACAGATTTTGGTGGAGATTATTATTATTATTATTATTATTATTATTATTGTTACTATTATTATTATTATTATTATTATTATTATTATTATTATTATGGATGATGAAATAACCACAAATCATGGTTGTTCCACTGTCTGGGAAATTTTTATATATTTGATTGTACCGTATACTGTACTTTATCAATCTTATTGTATACTGCCAATTATACCCACTTTTTGAGACTGTTTAGCCACTGGAATGTGACAGATTGGTGCTATCACTGCGGGTTCTGGCACACAGGATGTGTTTTACAATGAAACTTGTATCAGTCATCCCTCTTGCTTTCTCTGCTGTAATAACTGTGTTGGTTAATGGCATTCACATTGTTAGGTTGGGGGTGCAGAAAGTGCATCATTTCTAACCCTGTCCCAACATCGAGCAGCCGCTCAGGCATGAGTAGGTTTTCTCCCTATGGAGCTCAGCAACGTTTGTGTTTGTTCGTGCAGAGGAGAGGGAGTTTGTAGAAGTGTTTTTCAGAAGACAACTCGATCATAATTTTATTTTAAGGAAAAGGAAACACGAATAGTGTGTCATTATATAAACTATATTTAATAGTCTGATATTATATATCTATATATATAGCATTTTATATATGTGTGTGTGTGTGTGTGTGTGTGTGTGTGTGTAATTTATATGTATACATATATAGCATTACAGGGGCAGAAAATATGAACAAAAACCCTAGGGACAAAAAAGCAAACTGCAAAATATTAAAAACCTTTTAGACAACATTTTAGTGCCCTCTATTGTGGACAGCCAAAGGTATGACCGTAAACTCAACAGGTGGGATAATGAGGTGTAATTGGCCTCCAGGGATAACAGTAAGTTAAGAAAAGTAGGCATACAGTTTATCACTTTCTTATAACTACATTGCATCACATTTAAAAACATTTTTTGAACGACAGAGTAAAGGAGAAATAACAGTGAATGTGATATTAATGCAGCAAACTATTTTCATATTTTTGACATGTTACAAATTGCTGAAGATAGGTTACCTTTCCTTTACATTTCTTATGTCAGTCATATTCTGTTATTTTACACAGCTTGTACAACAGGGCATAAATCCAAGACTTTCAGATTCTTGGCATCCTGTTTTTAGCTGCCGCTGAACTCCAGGGATTAGATGAAAACAGATGCATCTCCTTTTTTCCCCTCCGGTTTATTCATACCTCCAAATGTTCTATCAAAGAAAAACAAAAGTGAGAATGTTCTCTTAGTTTTTCAGCTAACCTGAGCTTAAATTCTTAGCAGCAACATGCCAGTCAGTCACAGCACTGCTTTCAAATACATGTATTTGCACTAGGCACCAGCTGTCATAGTGTTTGTGATGCCAGTTGCTTTATTGAAAAGAGTGGATCGCTTTCCCATGGCCTTAAGGGTACAACCTTACACATACCAGCCGTCCAACAACAACACGAAGGCGTATGCGCAAGGGCATGGAGGATGTTTCTCTGAGGCCAACTCTCCTGGAATTAAAACAGTGCATGTAAACATCCTCCAAACTTCAACATAAGGCCTTAAATGCATTAGCATAGGCCCGAGAACCTTCGTTAAATGCTAAAAAATTAGTAACCCAGAAGCAAAAGTCTCTGCAATGCAAAATCGGCAGCTGAAGGGCTCCCTTGGGTCTTTAAGAGAAAGGCTGTTTTTGTCAATGACTGAGGTCCATGCTCCGAGGTCTCCCAGCCATTAATCACAACCATCTTTTTAGCTGTCAGTCCATACAAAAGGTGACCCCTCCGCCACAATGGGCTTGACAATAAAGAGCCTATAGAAGGAGGGGGTTAAGTCTAGTTTACTGTGGACTGCAAGTCTAACTCAATACATTTATAGTATACTAGCTTTAAAGAGCTTTATATTTCACTACCTGTATGTTGTGAATTGAGATCAGAAAATACTTAGTGGAAGTTTTTTTTTTTTTTTTTTTCTATACAAGCAGATTTACACTTCTTAATTTTGTGGACGTTTAACCAGGACTCATAAACCGTACTGCTGCTCTGAGTTATGATACTGTTGATCATCACCAGTTGCAAAGCTGCAATCCATATAAAACTCATAAGACAGTGAATCAGTTTACTACCCATTTAAGGCAGCATCCTCCAGCCCATAGAACGAGTGACTCTCGGCTGAATCCAGATAATTCACCCCTGTGGTGCATGACACACTTGATTTGGAGGCCAGAATTTGCAGAGAGCTTGACTGAAACAAATTAAATGAATCAAGTGGGGAAATCTCTCCATTTTAAGCAAGCCCCAGAGAAAACAATGACCCAGCCTCTAATCAACTTTATCAATCCACAGCGACATGCTCTAAGCCTGTTCATGGTCACACAATACCATGTGATTACCTGCTGGGGGAGAACAGGGAGCCCTATAAATTGCTGTCCACACCCATAAGCTCACCAAGGCACCATTTCATTGCTGAAGCCAAGCAATTCATCTCAGAGCCACTGCCATTTTGTTTTCACTTGCGCCTCCAGCTACTTTATATTGCGCAATTACATTAGCATGCAAACTGTTGCATAGCAAGCTTCCATTACAACACGCCTGACATCTTTTCAATGTTGCAGTTTGGTTAAGGTTCTTCATCCAGAGGTTTATCAGGTATTTTTTTCACTTGTTTCACCTCATAGGACAGGGTGTTCTTTCCCTATGAAATGCAATGATTTTCTAGATAAAAATATACAAAAGATTACATATTACAAACAGTGAATACATGGGGCTGTGGAAATGCTGATGCTATCAGCATGAATATTTTTTCCACATATGTTTGTAATTATTTTAATTCTCTTCCATATTTTATGGATTTTATGGATTTTATAGTTATGTCTTGTCAGTGACCACCACTCTGGGTTTTATGTTTCTGATTGGAGTTGATGGGCTGCCGTATTCCTCTCAACCATGGAAGGACACCTGCCACTTGAAAAGCAGCTGGAAGTGTACCATTTCTCTCCGACGCTCATAAAAGGGAGAGAAAAAGGGAGTGGGTGGGGTGGGGGGTGTTTGTGACGGGAATCAAGCCATAAAGTTTATGGCCACAAGATTTCTTGCGCTGTATTTTATCAAAATGAATCCCACTGACTGCCCGCACTGGGTGCTTCTGTGTTTTTATCAACGCCACGGAAATGCTGCAGTGGAGGTTTGGGCTGGAAAAGGAATAAACGCCAAGCTGAGGATCATCCAAAGCAAGGCATTGTTTGATTTTGCTTACTCTCATCACATACAGACTTATCAGTGGCATGAAATGGCACAAAAATATATCTGAGTGTATGCCTGAGTGTGTTTGTCTGAATTTGCTTTTGGCCGAAGGTACTGAAAAAAAAAAAAATTTAAACTTCTTTTTATTTTCTACATGATGCTCTTGCCATGCATAGGATATTACCTTCACCAGACACGTAAATATGATGGGAGCATTAGAAGAAATAACAACGCAACTACCAGTATTACTACTGCTAATATTACTACTACTAGTGTTTTGACTACTACTACTGCTGCTACTACAAGTGTTATTACTGCTACTAATACTACTACTACTGTTGCCACAAGTGTTTTTACTACTACTACTACTACTGCTGCTACAAGTGTTACTACTACACTTACTACTACTTGTACTATTGCTACTACTGCTAATATTACTGCTACTAGTGTTTTAATACTACTACTGCTGCTGCTACAAGTGTTATTACTACTACTAATACTACTGCTACATGTGTTGCTACTACTACTACTGCTAATATTACTGCTACAAGTGTTACTACTACTACTACTACTACTACTGCTGCTGCTGCTACTACTACTACTACTAACTAACTAAATAACTAATGTTATTACTGCTACTCTTAGTGCTGTTAGTGCTACTGTGGGGGAAGTACTGGCTCCATGGCTTAGGCACTTCTGATCAGAAGGTCATAAGTTCAAGGCTCGGCACTGTTAGACCCTTCAGCAAGGCCCTTCACCCTCTCTGCTCAAGGGGTGTTGCTAACATGGTTGACCTGTTGTCTAGGATGCACTGCGAGATTGCAAAAGGAAAGAAAGATGCATATGAAAGAATTTTATAGTACTTGTGTATGTGACAATAAAGGTTATTTTCTTCTACTATCATTCCCATTACTCCTATTACTACTGTTACTACTAGTGCTACTACTAAAACCCATATTGTTTCCTCTTTTAGTATTAATACTAATAGTACTTACTAATTATTACTATACTGTTAATGCTACTACTACTATTCTGCAATTACTACTACAGCTACTACTACTACTACTAATAATAATAATAGTAATGATAATAATACATTTAGTATTCTGTAAAAAAACTAATGTACACATCTTTCCAAAGACCAAGGCATAAAATATTGGTAGCAATGTAATGTTTTTTTTAACCGTCATCAGTAAATATTTAATATATTAAATATTTTTACAATTTTTACATTATATTTTGACACTGAACCAAAGTGAAAAGGTTCACATTGTATCTGAGATTGCCTCACTGAAACCCTTTTGCTCACTTTGAAATGCATGCTACTGGGCCACATGAGTCATCTGAATTACATGCAGATGCAAAGCATCATCACAGCATGTCTAAAGAATAAAAGCACCCCCATAACTCCATATCATTTCCTGTTTTAGAATTGCAGGGGCTAAACCAGCTCTATTCCCTTTGATGTGGAGAATCAAGAAGAGCTCATGATGGAAGTGAAGGAACGCAGACCGTACCGCTCTCTGACGGCACGGCGGGACACAGAGCGCCGCTACACCAGCTCTTCGGCCGACAGTGAGGACGGCAAACTCAAGCCCAAATCCTACAGCTCCAGCGAAACCCTCAAAGCCTTTGAGCAAGACTCCAGAGTGGCCTACGGCACACGCGTCAAAGATGTAGTGCACCATGAAGTGGATGAGTTCAGCAGGCAAGGTAGGGGCTGAAGAGAAGATCCTGAGGCTTAAACCAATTACAGTACTCCAAGCTGGTTGGACTGCCTCAAAGTAAACCTTAGCATAAAAAAATTGATTTTAAAGAGAAAAGTACATATACTGCTATACTGCAGCATATAATGATAGCATGTAATGGGCAATAATGTGATCTCATTCAGAGGTTGTTTACAATTAGCAGGAGTAGATGAAAATAATGAAGGTGCTGGCATATATCCATACAATCTGGTTTAACGTCTACAATCTAATTAATTCACAATTGCCAGGCCATACTCGTTAGATCTCTCTGATGAGTGTCAAGATGAACCTGTGTATCATTTATACATCCATATCCTTTTGATGAAATTTTAATAGCAGAGTCACCTTGGTTTTCAGATCATTCTTCTCTTTTTTTTCTACCTCACGCTGAAGTAGATATCGGTTACATTCAGCTGTTGACATGAAAAGCTCTATAAGTATCAGCAGGTTTTCCGAGATAGGCACTGCATCCCTGAGATATGCTTTACAAAGGGATCACATTCAAGCAATTAGGGGAGAAAATGCTGTGAAGATTTGGTTTGCTGTTAATTAGATTCACTTTCAGTCATTAAAAAAATGCAGCATCTAAACATAAATAGATAAAAGGCTGTATTGCAGCCCTGCCATTAGCCCAGCAGGAGTTTAAAGAGAGAGGCTGGGGTGAATGCCAGTGCCAAGCCACGGATGTTTTTTATGACCTTCTAATGCAAGCGTGTCAGACTTCAGTAGTAGCCCATTTAACACACCTATTTCAGCTCATCTGCGAATTACCAAAGCCTGCATAAGCTGAATTTGGTTTTAGAAAACAGAGTTCTCTCCAGAATCGAGTTGGACATCTTTAAAAAATTCTGATTGGTCAGAAGATTAATTTTCTATAATAGCAACTCAGTAGCTCTGGCTCAAAGGAAAACACATATTTTTATGAATGCACTCGTTCTAATTCATTATTGTTTTTATAGTAACAGCTTAAACATGGACTTTTATGGCTAATGTTTCACATTAACACAATTAATTTTTTGCTGATCTTGTGAAGTTTTCCATAAGGAGGCATTTATTTAGTATTTTACAAAGGAGTCTACACTGTCAGTGCTCTGTAACAATCAGAGGTAAAGCAGGAGCTTTAAGTTTCCGACACAGGAAAGTCTTCAGGTCAGAGGACAAGCTGTGCTTTTTTTTTTTCGTTTGTTTGTTCGTTTGCTTGTTTGTTTGTTTTTTAACTTAAAGTTGTTCAGCTGTTTATAGCTATTATAATATAAGTGATAACAGGAAATAACTTGTTTCATGGACGTGTCACATTAAATGTAACGACTGTATGTAGAGATAAAATGTACAATGTGTCATTCTTACACTGGCAAATTGCTGTGGTGTAAGAGGAATAAAACCCTTTGGGAAGTGCTGTTATTGAAAAAGTAACCAACTTTTGGGTGGAAACAGAAAATCACCGTGATATCACATATTACTGACATATTATTGACATATTATTTTCCTATTAGAGCACACCCTGTCATGCTTAATCAGAGCTGACTCTGGCATCATGTACTTCATCCCACATGTAGTCAGTTTTGGTGCAAATATACTGCAGAACTTTATAGTTTAATCTAATTACTGTTATGGTTACTAGAGATATACCACAAATTAATAATTTTCTATTGTGCTACTCATTCTGTATTGCCTGTCTAATACAGAGAGCTGGTTCTGGGAATGGTTTGCTAAAACAAGGTGACATAAGAACTGTCAAGCTTATGATTAATTGTTATATATATAATTGCAGTTAACAGTTTAATTAGTTTCTGTTGATTTTATTTGATTTTATGCCATTTTTATAATATAAGAATAACAGTAGTGTAATAATACACATATTAATCAATATCGATCTCAATATGATCAATTATAAATATTGTTAAGTGATTAAGTGAGTTAGATATCCTTCTGCTTTTTAGCTCAACATAGGGAAGATATGACAAGAGTAATGATTGGCATATAAATGATAAATGAATTTGTGTAATCTAGCAAAAACTATGAAAATACATATGGTACTATTCTATACTAATGAAATAAATCTTGTAGTAAATGTACTATCTTGTGCCTGTTACTGTTGAATCCCATCAGCATGGTTGAGTGGTTAATGTATCTACTCTTATTGCACAGTGTACTGTATAGTATAATGTCATGTGCTCCAGTTATTATTAATATTCTTTTGTTGCAGAGTTGGTTTTTCTTTTCTTTTCTTTTTTTTTTTGCCAGAGTGAAGTGCAGGTGTTCTAAAGTGCTTCTGTATAAATGAGAACTTTTTTAAATTAGTCAGGATTTAAATCACTCCCTGTTTAGCACTTGGACGCTACAGTTCAAGTGGATATTAAGTACCCATATAGCATGGTAGAAATAAAACATGTTGAAAATGGTGGAAAGTGAATGCTAATTAGACATCGTTTTTCAAAGTTGGCAAAGTTCAAGTGCTCCACATTGTAGTGCCTGTAGATGCCGTTGCCATGTGCATGAAATGTCAGAAGTCAAAGCTACAGTATTTTCATTTTTCTATTTTCAGTGGGGTTCCAGGGTGTCTCCATGAATTTGTTCACTTTACTGCTGAATTTTAGATCTTAAACTCCAAGTTTATTCAGTTCTTCATCTTAAATGTATGCTATTCAGTAACTAATATGACTTGTTTAGTAACAACAGAGAAACTAATAGGAAAGGCATATACAGTAGGTAGAGAGTGAGGAATGTAATTCTGGACCTACTGATGGATCCTGGGATTTCATGGGGCTAAATTGTATACCCATAGTCTTTGACATTTGCTTCTTCATGAATTTGGTTTTAGGAGCAGATTTTTCTCTGCGAGATCTGGGCTTTGGTGAGCCCATGGCCCCTCGCATGGTGGCGTACCGCTCAGACATGGCAATGCCACACCGTGACTACTCACTCAGCGTAGGCTCAGACGCAGACACCGAGACAGACGGAATTGTGTCCCCAGAGCACGCCGTCCGCCTGTGGGGACGAGGAAACACGAAGTCAGGCCGCAGCTCATGTCTGTCCAGCAGAGCCAACTCCAACCTGACTCTGACGGACACAGAGCATGAAAACACAGAGAACGGTGAGTGTTCAGCCTCCTCCTCTTTCTACATGCGGGATGCTCTGTGTTCCACAGTAATGAGCTTTTAAGAAGCCAATTTGGCTCCATTGTAATTTTCCCTTTAGAACTGGTGGCGCTTTGAACCTGGAGCTCTTATGGAAATGAAGAGACGTGTAAAATAATTCAGCTTGGCTCTTGGTTATAACAAGCATTCATAAATGCACCTTTTTATGCCAGTTGTGGTGCGATCATAATTTTTCCTCCCACTTTGCATTTTGATTGAAAAATCTTATAGTAGGAATAAACAAAACCTTTAGAC
The DNA here is from genome assembly GCF_027358585.1 of Pangasianodon hypophthalmus. Classification (NCBI taxonomy): domain Eukaryota; kingdom Metazoa; phylum Chordata; class Actinopteri; order Siluriformes; family Pangasiidae; genus Pangasianodon; species Pangasianodon hypophthalmus. The sequence continues at coordinate 14,855,392 of NC_069723.1, read as the reverse complement.
TATTTTGTACAAGATGAATCTGGTTGACCAAGGTTTATATCATGTTCACTGATGATATATTTTTAATTTCAACTTGAAACTTTGCCCTGAATGTATTTTAGGGCTGTTTGGATAGTTCTGCATTGTGTATTCGATCATCTGTGTGTGTTTTCATTGTGCTGGCAGTTACCCCGAGTCACGTGGTTGTGGGTTTATCCACTCTGGAGCTTCACAGGCTGTGGCAACTATGAAACAAATTGGACAAGGGGGATGAATCAGCCCCCTCTGCTCTCATAATTGTTTTTGGATATTTCTACGCAGGCCATCCAGCCATGCGAAATGACCTGGTGCCAAATTTTTATCACGATGCAGAAGTTAGCCTGAGGCTCGTGGCTTACTGGAAAGAACACATTTCTACCTTTAAATCCCCCTCTCACCCAAGGCTGAAAGAATTTGTGAATTCAGCTGTCCTGTTTAAGTCACTGTGATTTTCTTGTTGTTTTTGTTGTTTGTAAATATCATCCCATCTTAGTGATTGGCAGTAATGATTTTGGCTGTGTGTATGCTAGGATGCAGCAAAGCTAACAGGTGGCAGGTGCCCCAGATAGCCTAGGCAGCCATGATGGATCTGTCGTGCAGAGGCTCGGCGCTTCTAAATTACCCTCGAGGGCCCAATGAGTCTTTTTGCTTGCATGGAAGGTCACCGTGCAGAGAGAACGTGTCTCCATGAAACATGTCAAGTGCGGATCCTGATTAGGCTTGGGGCGGACAGATGAGCACAGGGAGACACATGCAATCTGGAAGAAAAGTTGCCTGATATGGAGTCGATCAGAAAAGCTCGATTTCTAATGGGTGGGGGTTGCTCATCTTCAGGTGGATACACGTGATTACGATAAGTAACGCAGCGTCAGTACGGGGAGTGATTTGAAATGATAATGGTGGTTGTTATATATGACCTCATCATGCAAGACAATTTGAGTATTGAAGGACGAGTGCTGAATCTAGAATCAGGTGTTCTATCCTAATGAGTACAATTATATGGACAGGATAGACATCTTGCTGTGAAATGCTTTATAAACATTGTCTGTTTTCCTAGTTACAGGTTTGAATTAAATTCAAAATATCATAGAGCATGCAGTGTAATAGGACTCTTGCACTGACACTTATTTCAACTGTCAGGTTATATAATAATATAAAATGCAGCTATATAAAATGTGCATTGTTTGTGCACAAAACCTGCTGTATATATTTATGTATAAGACAATATATAAGTATATAAAATATACAAAATGCAACTCATTTTTTTTCTGGCTGATCTTCAGTCATGTCATGTGAAGGGCCTGGCAGAAAAATGATTTCAGGCACTACTGCTGGATATATCGCTGTAAGAACATGCCAGAAATTTAATTATTTAATATTCAAAAAAATTCTTACTATAAACACTTCAATAAACTTTAAATTACTGTTATATTTTGGACAAGCTTGTTGCTCTATCAGTTCTCTTGTAAAAGGAGTTTTTGACATCATATCTGAGAGGATACAAGCAGTGTTCCTGCCCAACTGTGTAGAGTTGTGGACAACCTAATCATTAAACATTTTTCAGGTCATCACTCCTTTCTGCAGGGATTGTCAGTCCTAAACGCTGACTATATGAACTGTTTTGTTACAAAAGAAAATTGGTTGCATACTTTACCAGTAGTTCTGAATGTAACAAAAATAACACTACCATGGGAATACTGTTTTTGAGAAACTCATTATTGTGAGATACTAAGTGTAACAAGGCATAAACTGAAGCATAGTGAGGATTCAAGTGCAACAAGGTTTATTTCAGATCTTGGCAAACAGTGTGAAATCGCAATCCAAGTTCCAAAACAGTAAGCCAGACAAGGGTCAAAACACGATCACAATACAACAAGGACAAAGGGTAATTCAACAAGAAATTCAAAAACAGAGCAAGGGTTTAATACATGATAAAGCAATAACAAGGCTCATAACGTACTTGGATTCATGGAGTGGCAAGACTTCACAATGAATAGCTAAACATGAGCTGCACAAATGCTCTAAAAATGTTTTTATTGTGACAGGCTTTTTTTTAATGGTGGAAACAGGTTTGCATTTGGTCTGATGATTAGATAATTATGGTGACTGTATAATAAATAAACTAGATTTTATTTGCCCCATTGCCAGGAGATCACAAGATTAAATCCCAACAATTGCACAGCCATACGTGGCCAGGAGCTACGAGAGCAAAATTGGACACGCTCTCTGGGTGGGAGCATCCATTTGCAGTATCAGTCAAAGCAACACTAGCCAGTCGGAGGCATCTGTGAGCTCATGTATGTGAAAGATGGTAGATAGCGCTTTCATCCGAATGTGTAAGGCTGCCTTCTGAGCAGCGGTTCAAAAAGATGTGCTTGACTGGCTTCACGTGTCTCAAAGGAAGCGCATGTTAGTCTTCATCCTCCCCGGTTGGTAGATGTTGCATGATACGGCAGAGCTGACTGGAAATTGGAAAGAAAATGGTGGAGGGGGGGAATGGTCGTTCTCTTTTATGTTGTGATACAGATTGAATATTGCCTTTTACATACTAATAAATAAATGAGACCTTAATAAGATGAGTGTTAGGTTCAGCAATGAGTGTGTGGTTTTTTTAAACCCGCCACATAGCAAATCAGTGTTCCCAGGTTACACCTCTCTCTCTCTCTGCTTACAGCTGTTTGAATCTTGCAAAGCAGACTGTCCAGTATATTTCTTATTCCACTCGTCCAAGCAGAAGATCTCTTGCTGTCACAGTTTAATCAGATGGTGCTTAATAACATACATTTTCTATACGGCAGGTTAATTAAAATCTAATGAGCTGCTCAGCTTACTTGTTCCTTAATCACTGTACACCAGCAAGTCCTTAACCATTTACTTAGTTACTGCAGCCACAGGATTCTTTCATTCTTTAATCTCAGGTATAATATATATATATATATATATATATATACATATATATACATATAATGCATTGCTTGTTATAATTTAAACATAAGCTGTGATTACTTTTGAAAACTGCTATAACAGGGCTGATCTCAGTTTGCATTTTAAAAATGAATTGGTTCATGCAAGCATGTAAATTATGTACAAATATTTTCAGAAGTACATGCATTGTTATTTAGCAATTAGCATCCAATTTCCACAGTACACACCGAACACAGTGTTTACCGCAAGTGCGATTTAATGCACCACTCAATCAATTAGTTAACATACTCCGTTTGTGTAGGAGAGATGGGTGCACGCGCACGTGTGTGTGTTTGTGTGTGTTTGTATGTATGTATGTGTGCATATATGTAGGGGGTGTGTGTATGTTTATGGAGATAGATTCATGACAATGCTCATGTCATGGCCTTAGTATTTTGAGGTTCTATTTGGGTGAAGTTTTTATATACATACTTTTGTAAATCACCATTTCCAAATATGTGGCGTGAGACTGGTCTGGTTATTATTGGCTGGTTGATTCAATCAGTGGTTTTTTATTTGCTCCACAAGATTATGGGCAGAAGTATTGAAGAAATTTACAGAGATAATGCTGATAATATGACAATAATGTAGTAAGACAATTTGTGGCGATTTCAAACTTAGCTTATTATCTGTTTCAGCTCTGAAGTCTAACCTCGTTCAGACATGAAACAAAAACGTTTCAGAAGATTGCATTGTAATCGCATTCATAATTCCGTGTGAATTCTTAAATTATTATTGGTTTTATAAAAGTGTGAGTTGGTGAGGTTTTTTTTTAGAAATTGATTGGAAAATGGTTTGGATTTATATATGTTAAAATACATTATCTGATATTAGCAGTTATCAGAATTGTCTTGTAATTTATGTGTAATAATTACCTTGTAATTCATATTGTAATTTTTATTGTGAAAATCAATCAATTAATTAATTAACTGAAATCTCATTCATGGATAACTGACTGTGATTGGCCAGGCAATCAACATACAGCATAACTCGCAAAATAGTTTGCATATCATTTTAACTAGAAAGCTACACTGTACTAGATAACGTGGTGCAATTTACACATACTATTCAGTACACTAGTGTGCAATTTGGGACGATACACACAGCTCTCTACTCAGCACGAGCGGTAACATGAACTTAAACTGACGAGTGAAAAGAACCAGGAGAAACAAGCCATTGTTGTTACAAAGCAGTAAATAAATGCCTTAATTTGTTCCTCAAATGCAAATATGTCACCTGCTTGTATTGAAATGCAAAATCGTTCTCTCTTTGTTGAGAATGCTATTAGCAAGCTAATAAGTAATAATGACTATTGGAGGTCTGCTAGATAACACTGTTAGGGAAAGCAGGTTTTATGGTAGAGAGGCAGAAAAGGCACTCTACAATAATTTATTAAACATATATACTATATAGGCATAAATTTCTAAGATATAGGATTTTTAAAATTGGTATTAATATCAGTGATCAAAACTGACATTTTGGTCTGGCCCAGTGTGGAGTTCATTTTGTAATTGTAATTTTCATAACTGTAATTGTTTCTGCAGTCATAACCATCTGTAAACATGAAGCACTATTTGTTGTGTAAATCACTATTTGTGAATGTAAATATTTTGCGAATGAAAATGAAAAACTGCAAAATGCCATCTGGGCATCTGGTCCTGTGACTTTTGGCAGCCATCTTTGCGTCCTCACTGACCAAACTTGCAATCGTGTTGGTAAGAATTTGCAAAAGAAGAAATCTAGGACACAAAATAGTGCTGCCAAAACCAAAAATCACGTGACCACATGTTTCCTGGTGGGTGTTTGCAGATTTTCTGGTTCATGTGCAAGACATTCTGTACACATTTGCAAATAGCGATGTACAACTACACACGTTTTATAGACTGAAAGTTACAATCACAACAAGTATTAATCGCTAGTAGTGACTTTCAGCCTGGGTCACTCTCTGAGTCTCTGTGATCCTATAAGCTCGAGTGCTTTATCCTCCAGCCATGTTCCAGAAGACAGGGCTGCTCGAGGCGATACGCAGTCAGACTGGAACCAGCAGCAGTATACACAGCAGTTTCAGTCACTAATCCCCAACTCCATGACTAAACTCAAAAACTGCACATTACTCTCCCAGTTCACACGTATACCTGTTTTGCTATCATAGTTAAGCTCAACCATATCCAATGGAATCTTTTTTAAAACCGAAAAAAAAAACAAGTTAATTATTTATTTTAGCGTATTTGTTGTATTTCTTTGGAGCAACTGAGTGAGCTGAGTGATGTCTGTTCAAATGGAACCGTCTTCACACTGTAAACACTTTGTAATCAATGTAATCTTCGACTGTGGACCGTTTCCATTTCACTCAGTCAGCTGGGAAATCTGAGGTTGCATTGAGCGGCCTGGTACTTTCAGCAAGGGCTTACACCAGAGAGCTACATCAGGAGTGATGGTTGACCTATTGGGGGATGAATCAAGCATGAATTAAAAGGCTTTTACAAGAACTAAATCATTCCAGATGGTTGCACTTGAGTTGTTTAGAGCGAGTTGGTCTGTTGAGCTTGCATGCATTTTACCTGGATGAATTTAGAAGTCATTCATGATTTGGTGCCATTCAGCCCTTGAAATTAAAAATTAAACTTGAATTATTTTTTCAAATCATTTTTCAACATATAATTCAAGAAAACATGCATTTACCCATTAAAAATGTTAAAAATTAAAATAAAAAAACCACCTCAGGTAACAAAATAGTTTTTTTATAAGGTTTCCTGGCTGCATTTCTTAAATAAGTAAAAGGGTTGTGTTTTAACATAGAATTAGCAAATACACATACTTTTGTTAACTAGCACTGATAGTAATGGAGTGAGTATATTAAGGATATTCTAATGATTTACTTAAATTGTATTTTTTTTTTTTGCTTTCAATCTATAATTGTCACAATGTCATTGAAAATATAGAAAAGAGAATGAGAGAAGTTGCTCTTCTTCTTCCTGTACTCTTAAGGAAATTCAGATAATGGAACTTGTTGATCATGTGACTTCTGGAATGTTCCACATATTTCATAAGGGTGAATTGACAGGGTTGTGTGAATGTTGTGGGACACTAAAATGTAAATTTTTTATAACCTGAATGGTGTTTCGAGCACAAGATGGATTTAGCATGTTAAATGGATTCACACATTAATGCAAAACGATTTTTGAAGTATCGTAGTGATTATATTTCAAGCTAAAGTGTAGGTATAGCAGACTTGGACATACAAATGGTGTTTTTTTCTAAATGCTGTAGATTTTATTAATGTTTTAATAAAACGTTACATATGTCTTTTACCTTTTCATATGTATTCGTAAATGGAATATTGTACACCAAAGGCACAGCAATCATGGAATCACCCATAAATCATTCTTTATTAAATGCATATTTTTAAAAACACGCACATTTTTCTTTTCCTTATATACCACCTTTTCTCGCCTTTATAATTCTCCCAGATTTCCTATTACAGTCAAAGGTCTAATTCTAGGTTCTCATCCTATTTCTGAATCCACGCTGTGAGAAAATGATTTACGAGCACATGAAATCGAGTGTGAGGTGAAAATTAGCGAGGCTTGGGTCTTCTTAAGGGTCGCCTGCATTATTGCAGCATGATTTAGCCTGCACTGTCCATTAGCATGTTTTCCACTTACAGGCATGCCTCTGATAATGTGCCGATGTAATCACACTTTAATGCACACACTACAGGGAAGCGAGTACCGGCGCCTAGAACTGATCGACAACAGAAAGCTGTTGATTAGCAGCTCTGCTCGTATCTATCGGTACACGCCGTTTGTGGCTGTCTGTGCAAATTGACAGTAACACCACAGTTGCAGGCGTTCAGCGATGGCTTCCGTATCTCATGAAGGGTGAGAAAGCTAGAAAGATTAGAGAAACATTTTTGATGTCTGTACGCAACGTGCCTAACAGAAAGCACCTTACTTTTTTGTTTTCTTTTTTTTTGAACAAGAACACTAAAGTAGGTTAATTTTAGTGAAAGTGCCTGTGCCGTACAGTGGCTGTGTCAGGTGTCACAGCTGAGGCTCAGAACCTGCAGGAGGCTCTGAGCCGCTGATAGATTGAGGTTAAGAAGAAAGGCTCAGGGAAAGTGATGAGTGTTTTGCTATGATCATGGGATGTTCGGAATAAATGCAGATGTGCTTACAGTAATTTCCACCTTAATGGAGGAATAGCAGCTTAGAAGGGATTCACAGTAATTCATTTTACTCTATTTATTTAACCATGTAAAATAGAGAACCGTATTTAATTTTTTTAAGACCAGGCAAAGAGTCTGTGCCCCTTGCAGCCTCAGCTTCCTGTGAGGAACCTGATGTGGTCTTCGGCGCTTGTACCCCATCTGCCTCAATGTTTGGCGTTCTGAGATGCTTTTCTGCTCACCGTGGTTGTAAAGAGTTACTGTAGCCTTCCTGTCAGCTCAAACCAGTGTGGCCATTCTCCTCTCTCTCATCAACAAAGCATTTTTGCCTGCAGAATTGCTGCTCACTGGATGTTTTTTTTTTTTCATTCTGTATAAACTCTATAAACTCTTGACTGTGACAATCCCAGAAGCTCAGAAGTTTCTGAAAGACTCAAACCAGCTGTCTGGCACCAGCAGCCATGTCATGGTGAAAGTCACTGAGATCACATTTTCCCTGTTCTGATGTCTGATGTGAACTTCATGCATGACTTTATGCATTGCACTGCTGTCACATGAAAGGCTGATTGGAAAAATTACATGAATGAGCAGGTGTGTCAGTGTTCTTATTAAAGTGTCCAGTGAGTGTATGTCTTCAGATTACGTCGTTTTATTTGACTTCTTGTGTTGGTTTCTTTTAAAACAAATTCCCTGTCGGGTTTGCCTTACTTTTTGATGGTTGTCTTGTTGCAGCATGCATCCACATTTCATTTTTTACTTCACTACACACCTGCACTTTAAAATTCCACCATTACCTTATGAGTGCTTGTATTATGCACTCAGAGACAATGCTATTGTGCTGCTATGAGTCACTTTTTACAACCGATCTTGCTGCTGCGCCTCTCCATCTGTTTTTTTCCACCCAAATTGCATGAGATTGTACAGTCTACAGACCAGTTTGCACTGGTTTCTTCCCTTTGGCATTGTTCTGTTGTTCTGTTTAGTAAGCATACGTTCTCCTTTGTGTAGTCCTGCATACTACGCTACTATATTGTGTGTCACTCCATTGTCCTGCAGAAACGTTTCTTTTCAGTGTATACAAGTTATATGGATGAATGACAATAAAACCCGCTTGACTTAACAACACCTGTAACCAATTAGTAATTACTTTGCATATTGTGAGGAAAGACCCTTGATAATGGAAGATAAGAACATTTCTGTTGTTTAAGAAATTTTTGGAAAGGCTTGTTTGTCATGAGAACTCGTTATTCCTCCTTGGCATCCACACCCACCTGAAGCGTTTGATATTTCGAGTGATGCTTTTGAAGCTCGCTCCATATTTAGAAAGTTGCATTCCCCCCGTCGCTCGCTCCTCATCCTTTGAACTGGTTCCCCTGAGCCTTGCGACTATTAGGAGTCCATGGCGTGAAGTTAGAGGAGTAGATTCAGCGTGCCGTGTTGTACAGCTGCACAGAGGGATGAGGTTACAGGAACTGACCTTGGAGCAGCAAAGAGACGAGATGGAAGGAACGACCATTTTGCATAGATGATTTTTTTTCCCTCAAACTCTCTGATTGAGGAAATTGATTTCTGCAGATCTCATGGAGGACCGTGGGTGCTTGTGCCAATTCTCAATCTGCATGAAATGAGTTGTGCGACCTTCTTTCCGAATGTGAGCGATGAAAAACCGAGCTGGCCATGTTTCCAGCATGATAGTGAAACAGGAGATGCTGCTTCAATGCATATTTCTTTATTATTTTGCCAAAGAAAATAGGAAAAGATTTATTCCTTACATGTGTGCTTCATATCATATACTGTGGTAGTTACCTTTTATTTTTTCCATTCACCAAACTAAATTTAGCTGATAGATGTGAAATATGATCAGAGACTAAATGAAGCCATGGCCATTGCTTCGATTAGCAGATTAGGTTGTATTGTGGGTAACATGAGGCCTTTAATGTTTCCTCTCTAAACGTAGCTTGTTTTATTTTTGGAATATAAGAAGTAATTGTGTTTTTTAGAAGGATGTTATTTACATCAGTTTCCCTGTGGACACACGTTGTGTTATGGTGGGCTACACAGTACTACATTTCAGCTTTTGTCACAAACAGCTCTGAGACAAGGTTTCCCTTGTTTAATTATAGACATGACTTTATTATATGCAAATCTTAAGTGGTATTTGTCTGAGAAATTAGATATCTTAAAGCCTTTCTTTTATTCTAAACAAAAATATAGTATATTTGTGCATTCCTAAATTGTATTATAAGAATGTTAAGTACATTTATATCACACAGTTGTTGAATCCTCAGAGGTTTATATTAATGTGCTTGTTCTTATACATTATTGTTGCTATAGTAACAGCTCGTTCATAAGCACTTGTATGGCGGATGCTCATCTAAGGCTAGTAATAAGTGGTTTACAGAAATGTGTTATTTAACAAGGATATATAATTTTTGATATGGTGAAGCTTTCTATGAGGAGACATTTATTTGTTTATGTAAGGAGTCTTGGGTGCCGGTGCTTTGTACCAGAAAACAGAAAGTTTTCTGTCACAGGAACGTATTCAGGACAGAGGACTTTGCACTTTCTGGATTCTTGGTAACACTGATATGAAGATCAAGTTAAAAAAGAGAGGCTGGGGAGAAAACAACTGTTTCTACTGTTGATGTTATAGCATAGGTGATAACAGGAACAAATTTATGAACTAACTTGTTTTTTTGGACATTATACAACATTAAATACAACTATAAATGGTTAAAAAGCACAATGTGTTAATTAATAAATTAGAAATTACAGGATAAAGCAGTTACTGAATATGAGTGAATGTATGAATGAGTGAACAAATGAATGTTGAATAAAAATGTATTGTAAGTAGATTAAAAGCTAATACACAATGTAAGATGGACCTGATATACTGTAAGTAGACCAATGTATTTAGTTTAATCAGAAATATATTATATATAAAGGTAGTATATCTAAAGGTAAACTAATAGCTTACTAATAGGCATCTGTTGTGCTTAAGTATACTTAGAAATTTATATTGAATAAAACGAGTCAAATTTCTTTACACTTAGGGTACTTCATTAGCGTATTGGTAGTAAACAAGGACAAACTAGTAGTATGATTTTTGAAGAAAACGTTTCTCGGTAGCTCCCATCTTCATACCCCTTTATTAAAACACTGTTAGAACATTTAAGCCAAGTTAGTCAGTCAAGTTCAAAACTGATTCCTCACTTAGCTCTTGGGGAGTGAAAAAATAGAAAGGGGGGGAAAAAATAAGAAAAACTAGTCACGCTTGCACCCCAGGCCTGGGCATTACTTCTGTGCAGCCACCAGAGAACTGCTGACTTTGGTTTCTATTAATCACGCTTATGTTCTGCCTTTTTTTTTTGTACCCGACATGTTTTTATTTATTTGCTTACTGGTCTTTGGCTGAGGCCGTTCCTCAGATGGAGGATTAGCCGAGTTAGCTCAGGCTCATTTGAAAGCTCATTATTATGGATTTGAAGGCTCCTTTGAACAATGCAGGTCTGCTATAGCGGCTACGCTCCAAAACCACCCTTCTGGGCCAGAATGTGTGCCACCACCACGCACACACACACACACACACACACACACAGTAAAACCACACTGGACCACACTACAGCCACCACCATTAGCCACAAAGAATAACAGCCTACTGAGCAATGAACCTAAAATATCACTTTGTCTATTATTAGTCTATTGGCAGTCTGTTGCTAGGTGCGAAGCAGTCTTGACTCTGCATACGTACTTATAATATCTATGTAATTAAGAAGAGTACAATAAGGAGACTTGCATGATTTCCCGTTAAACACATTTGATTTTGCTCTTCATAGATTTACTTTTTAGTTTGAAATTTGAATTGAAATTTGCAAGGATGATGATGACAAGGTCCTTTTTTAGCTTCAAAAAACACATCTGTATTCTGGATATTATTAGCTAAAAAAAATTGTTGTCCGTCATCCGAATAATGCATTCCTACATATCAAAATGATGGACATGCATCGATTTCAAAATTACTGTAATTACATTTTATTGGGCTAAAATCAAAATCTTTGTCATCCAGCTTTGAGCATGTGGCATTATGCATGACAAATACAGTCTTTCACTACTCAATAGTAGATATGAAACATGAAGTGGGCTGCAGAATCAAATATCAGAAATGGCGCAATATTTGGAACTAAGATGAATTAAGCATTAGAGTGAATGGATCATGCTTTTACAGCAGATCCCACACAGAAGTCCTCTTTGCTTCTGCTGTCATTAAATTGCCTTGGCTTAAAGCAGCTCTTTGCCTTTGGCTATAGAATATAGCTCTACTTTCATTATAGCATAATTGCTACAGGTAGCATAAACAAATAAAAATGTGAGGCTTTTTCTTCCCTTTGTTTCATGCTACTCTGTGCCATCTAAACCTGCTGTCACCTCCGCCTGCTTGTATTCACTTTGTGAACCCCAGAGCGACTCATGTGGTTTTGACTGATGGAGACTGTAAATGCAGAAACAAGGATTTTGCAGTTGCTAACATCAAGTAATCTGACACAACACTTTGTGTGTAGTAAAAATCATTCTATTTGCAAGTTACACAGCTTAATTTTCATAAATGTACAGATCTCAAGGTTCCCTGAACTTCTTTTGATTAACTTTGAGTGGAAATGTATGCAAATACAAGCCCACCAAGTGAAAAAAGATAACATTAGAATAAGAAAAGTATGATAATTAATTGCAAATCAAAAGAGAAGTGAGCTTTATTAGTCCTCTCTCTTGCACATTTCCATCTCCCAGGATGATTGTTAGTAGCTCTTTTCAGAAAAAAAAAGCAGTAATGATAAGGACTGCATTCTACCTCTACAAATGAAAGGAACAGGTTTGAGAGGAACCATGATTAATGTGTTACCTCAGCTCAGAAATAATCACTGAATGCTGATAGCATTGTCAATGATGCTAATCCCTATCCGTGCTACTTGTGTGGTAGGCTAATTATGCAGACATTATAGTCGAGTAAACAGCGGCCATTTTGTTTCATAGACAATGAACAATTAAAACTAGTACTAGTGTGTGATATTTAGAGTTTATTTTCAGTTTTACATGTTTTTAGATTCACATTTTTATATAAATGTCACCATTTCGTTACTTTCAGATTTCATTTATATTTTTAGTTTACATAGTTTTCATTTCAGTTTTAGTGCAGTTACTAACTAGCATAGAATAGCTTGGATTAGCATGGAGCACTAGAATGCTGGTCAGAGCTTTTTTCCCCCCTGTTATCTCCTTTTTTTGTTTTAGGCACTTGTATTAGGCAATTTGTACCAACAAATCATCATGAAGTTCATGAAAAAGTTCCAACCTTGTGTTCTTTGTCCATTTTTGAAAGCCAGACAAGTGTAACTCAAGCTTTCAACATATCAGAGAAAATGGCTGTATATTCCCTCTTATTTTTCTCCATTCTCCTCCAGAGAACAAAACGTAGCACCATTGCCTTGTGGAAAGTAGCCTCATCTCTCAGCTGTATGGATTGCTCAGTTTTTACAGGTTATACATGAGCTATGCCAGCAGCCTGTCCTAAGTGAAGGAAGCTGCGAAAAAGCTTCACAGCGAGTGAGCGAGCGCAGCCTCTGCCTCTTTTCCATTATCACTCAGAGACACGGCAGCTTTTGTGCTGACTAGTAAAGATGGCTTTGCCCAAGACTCATCAACAAACGCCTGATAAGGAATAAACGAGCTGGCAGAACTATCTGTAATGAGTCAGCGCAGTAGCTCTCATTAGCAGGTCCAGGAGCGAACCCAATGCAAATTGCTTATAAATCAAAGGCAAGCCTTTAGACAAGGGGCGTTGGGTGAGATTACAGATTCTGTTTCTGCCATGAATCCTGTTATCTTTTTTTTTTTTTTTCTGTTCCTGTCTGAAGACCATGACACAGAATGTGTCACTTCCCAAATGTTGTGAATTTTGATATTTGTACTAGAGCTTTACATCCATCCAAAGAGCTCAGAGATAACTGTAGTTTCTTGCGGTCATGTTTGAGACAAAAGCTGTACAATAGGGAGGTCCTTATTACCTCCTTTCACTGATAGTAAACCTTTATCAGTTGCTTATGTAGTTAAACTGACCTCATTTTTCTCATTGAGTAATACTGATAATATAGATTGAAGTGTTATTGTTGTAATTTGTTGGCACAAAGCAATGTGAAAGGGTTTTTCGTTGCTTTTGTGATAGACTCTGCCCAAATATACAATGGCTAGATCAATAGCCTCTCCCTGGTGGTGGCTTAACCAGCTGCAGCAGGCTGAGATTGGTCTTGTTATCAGATGTTCAGAGCCGAAACGCAGATGCTTAGAAAACAAAGCATGCCTGTGATACATGTGTAGCATTTAATTCCACCCTTACACATCCCCTTGTGCTGAGGAGGTAAATGCACAGCATGATTCAATTAGGTTTTACTAGCACATGGTTTATACATAGAAAACTTTTCTCTTCTATACACAGCAAGGTAGTCGCCTATGTGCCTTTGATGAGAAGTGTGCATCTGTCTGCAGGGTGTGTTTTAGCATTTGATTAAGCCAAGGATACTGGGATGGTGCCATCCTCACTCAGCGCTGCCCCAGGCTAACCACATTCAGCTCCTGTTGTGCCGCTTCACTTCAGTTCCTCCCAAATACTTCAAGTTTATTTTTTACCTTGTCTCTTTACTCATTTTAACCTCAGAAAAGCCGAGCATTTCTTTACTCGGGCTTTTGTGTTGATTCAGAGCAAAGTCGCATGTGGCGTGCAAGCGGCCGAGGAGCAATGGAAGACACATTGGGAGGGAAAAAGTCGATAATTATGCGCTATTTGCATTATTGTGATCTCTGGGGTTCGGATCTCTGCTCCTGTGGCAGCTGACAGCAGAGGAAGGAAGGATGCGTGTTTTGAACTGATTAACGCGGCCCGGCCCCTGTGTTGTAGAGAGTTGCGCGGAGTGGGCGTGAAGGCGATTAGAGGCTTGTTTTTAGGGCACTCGCCGAGAGAGAAGAGACACTCTTTCAACACGAGGGGGAGGAGAAGTACTCCCACACGGAAAAGAGCCAGTGCTAAGACTCTGCTTTCGTACACAGAGGAGACAGAGACACAAAACAAAGAGAATAGGGCTGGAACAGTGTGAAAAATTCACCACATGATAATGACACAAGCTAATGTCATGGTTTGTGGTGTATCACGGAATGAGCTTACAGCTTCAAAGAGATGATATATTGAATGATCTAAACATACACATACTAAACTTTGTATCATGTGTATTGTATTGTCAGTAACACAGTAACAGGTATCTGATTGGATGTTAAAATGTATTCTTATATGGTTTTCTTGATTTTTCTATTGTGAAACCAAAAAACTTGGAGCCTTAAATATTGTGAAAGGACATATGATTTTGTGACAATCTACAACTATTTTTAGATGTTCTTACATTTTTTTAATTGTACCATTATACAGATTATATTATATTATATTATATTATATTATATTACATAATATGCCAATTTATGTAATATGCCATAATAACCCTAACCCTAACCCTAACCCATTTCGGCACATTTTAAGAACAAATAATAGATAAATTAAAGAAGAAGCCCATACAAAAATAAAGAATGAAACAAATGGTTGAAAAAAAATTCAATCTAGCACTTGTTACAGTGAGTAATAATGGAGGTGGTCAGTGTTATAAAAGCATTGGCACCTGCGCATTGCAATGTGATGTTCCACTATTAATATCTTATTGCCATAATGCCCAGTCCTTTGATATAATGTCTTACCTTTGAGCAAGAGAAAAAGAGAGAGAGAGAGAGAGAGGGAGAGAGAGGGAGAGGGAAAATGGGAGATATGATGTGCTCTTCTGATCCTAGAACAAAGAGAGCTCCTGAACCTGATGTTTGAATGGACTATCTCAGAAGGGATTTTTGCCTGTGTCAGCCTGGTCCTGTCAGGCGAGCTGAGTGTAAACATGAATAGATGACATGGAGAAAGATCAGACGAATACACAGTTTGATTTAAAGCTTGACAGTGAGGGGCTTTATCACTGTAGATGGCACAACTGAACTGGAGCGCTCTGTGTACCGAATATCACACTGTGATATTTGCGTATGCATAATATTATAATTTGTATTGGTTTATCATTCTACACTGCAACATGTTAACCATCCTTTGATTTCTTTCTTTTTTAAAAAAATAATAATTTCCTGTGAGTTTCACAGGTTTGGAGTCTTGTACTGTACAGATTATTATTGAATAACCTTTTCACGATTTCCCAAAAGGTTTAGTCATATTTTCATTTGCAGTCGTTCTATGTGTTGGAATTGTTGTCTCATCTCTTTGTCTCATCTCTTGTCTCTTCGTACAGTGTTAGTTCCAAATCACACAGCATTTGGCAGATTTGTGCCCTGGTTTTTTAGCACCCTGGCATTAAAAAAAAAGCCCTAATTCGGCACTCTTTTGATTTCAGTCAGGACTTCCAAAAAAGAGTCACCACTGTTAGTCCAAGCAGATGGAGCCTTTCAGCTCAATGCTGCACTGATGACATGCAGAAAAATAGGACTGACAGAAGGAGGGATGAGGAAGAGATTGAGGAAAGGCTACAGAAGACTGACAGGGAAAGCCTGTTATATCAGTTTGCTTACTCTCAGTGAGTCTAGTAGTGTGAGTCCATTACTACAAACTGTCTGGATTTCAGCGGTTGTTCTATTTCTCAACAGATATTCTGTTATTTATCAGTAGACCAGGAAAACTGAGTTTAACTAGACTGCAGTCAGCTGAACAAACATTCAAGAATGTCATGTACATTGCTGTAGAAATGTTAAAAAGTATTGTGTCAAAACATAGATTCTTTTCCTGGAGATCTGTCTCTGTTTTTCTCAGCCTGGCTTCTAAATCCCAGTGCTTGGAAGTAGGAACTAGCACAAGGGGCAGGATATGTCAGAATATGGGTTGAGGAAAAACAACTGCTACTTCTCCTTTCTTTAATTGCACTTCTTCATTTTCTTTCCTTGCTTCCGTTCATCACCTCTTAGCTCCTCCGTCTGAGCAAGGAAAGAGTGTAAGGAAAGAGAACAGACAGGAGGATTCAAGAGCAAACATATTTGCCAAATGAAAAATCCTCGCTCACTGAAGCATCACTTGGATTATGCTGACTGTATAATGGATCTTCATCTGCATAACACTAATTAAACACTGAATTAACCTTCATCATTATTGCACATGTATATCACATGTTGATGATGTCTGAACAACATTTTATTTCTCATACGACTTTTAAAGCAAGGCATATTTAAATTGACTTTTAGTGAATGGTTTTATTTGTATCCATTGTTTATTTAATTCAGATTACTAAATTTGTGGCTCTTATCATTATACCATTTATTGGAATTTGTTCTTTTTTGGTGGGGTTGGGGGTGAGATCTGGACGGATAGGTGGAGCATTTATATTGTGTGCTCAGATCATTACAATAAAGAAGATTTCTGTGTAGGACACACCAGCGTATCGTCAATCTAGAAACCTCCTACTCACCTATTGCTTGATTTCTCCGAGTGCATTTAAAGAATTGATGCCTACATAACGACGGCAGACTTTAATTGATTTCCTGGTTATAGGTTGAAGGACATAGGCTCAAGGAGTCATCGCTTAGAGATTTGGGATGCCCCTAATGCAAAGCTAATCACCGCTCTTCTTCTCAGAGATTATTGATTAGTCGCCACGTAGTCACTGGTGTCCTGAGCAACTCTTATACACGTGGGTTTTAACAGTGGGGTATCAGTAAGCAAAACTTCTTAAACTAAAAAAAGTTCATTGCTATTTACAGAAAGCAGTAGCAATGATAACATGTTCAAGACCATTCAAATGACATACACACTTTCATGACTATTTAAAAAATTATTTGAACTAATGTCACTAGTATGATTTGTAATCTTTATTGCAATTGATTATGTAATAAATGAATGACAGTTGAAAATCAGTATAACTGTGCTATTTTATCTATATTGTGCAGCTCTTGACTGAACAGAATATTCAGATAAATTTCAAAAAGTTTATCTGTCTCAGTTTTAAATAATTCATTCTTCTTCATTTTCAATTCATCCTGGTCAGGATATGGTGGATCTGGGCCAATCCCAGGAACGCTGGGCATGAGACATTAGTCCATCACAGGTTTTAAATAATATATTATTGAATAATTAGTTCAGTTCAGTTTTGTATTAGCTTTAGATAACTGATGTAATAAGTTTTTGGTAATGGGTTAAATGGAGTTTTAGACCCTAAAGTATCAACACTGTTCAGTACTTTCACACAGCTTCTGATCACTCAGAGTGACTAGCTGTATTAAAGGTATATTGCAGACGTTTCCTCAGCCAGCGCACAAGTGTGATTTTGATGAGTACTCCTTGTTGAGTAATCAGTATAATTTCATGACTAACTATCAAACTACACATGTCAAAATGCATTTTCAATTACTGCGGAATTACCATTGCATTTTTACCTCCATTATTTATTAAATACAACGATCACCAGTTTCAGCTGCCTTCACTTGCAGAAAATATGAGAAATTACAGTACTAATCAATTCACTTGCTAGAAAAGTTCTTTGCTAAATGTATGCTAGGTAGTTCATACTGTATTAGTGGTCTTTGTAACATTTCTTTTGTGCTCGACTGTGCGAGCTATGCAGTTGGCCAGTCTCAAACTAAGCTTTTACCTTTATGGATGTTAAATGATATATCATTATAGAGGGATCACAGTTTGAATTTTTTCCTACATTGATGTCTATAAAAGCCAGTCTTTGAGTACTCGCCATTTGTTCTCGACTTTCTCATACATTATACTTCCACTCGAATATTGCAATATTGATTGCTTGCTGTTAGATGGCTTTGTCAGGGAAAATTTATGACTTTTCCAATGATGTTCCATTTGGAAAGCCATTTTCAAACTTCCTTCTAATATGTGTGTGGTCTCTGGTCTTGACATACAGGCCATGAGGGAGCGAACAGAGAAGCTTGGACTAGAAATGAGAATAAGGTGCTTCGTTGTTTAGAGTCTGGTCGAGATACATGGAGGTGATTAGCCTTGACGTTTCAGTCTAGCAGATTTAAGGCCAGCATTAAAAAGTAATGCAGTGTGTATTGACGCAAAGAGGCACATTATTTGCTAAACATAATGGTATGATATTACTGATTCATGCAGAAACTTTTGAGCAAAAGCCACACAGGAACACTGTGAATGGGATCTATAAGGAAAATGTGTTTTATAGTGTAGTTTTCTCTTATGAGCCAAGCACAGCCTGGGTACGGCGTACTGTTCAGAGTCTGCTGTGAGAGACAGATGTTGTTGTCACGCAGGACATTTTAGCACTTTCATGGCATGACCCTGTGAGAGTAAATCCAAGCCAGAGGAGCTGCTGGGGTTGGGCTATGCCACCTTTAATCTCACACAGGACTGCTGCTAAGCAAGTTTAGCGGAAAAAAGCAGGCTTGACAGCTCTGAAAATTTGGAAAAGAGTTTCAGGGCCTTGACACAGTGGGCCAACTACTAAACTTCAGTAAACTTGAATATGTTCACAGCACAGATCGTTTGATGGTGGAGGCTTCTGGTGTACTTGGGCCTTCATATTAAATTTGACTCACAGAAACTTTATTCTTCATAAGTAGGTTTCATTTTAGTAGAATGTCTGAGTTTGTAACGATTTATTCACATGTACAGTATATCATTTGGATAGATTTGTGACTGAAAATTATCCAGACATTGATAATTGCATGGAACAGCAGGTCATTTAGCATACTGCCCCATTGTATCACCACACCACACATTGCATTAACTTGTGTGAATGTACACAGTCACTGCTGAATGAATGCAGGATATGCACAGCAACCGTCTATGCATGTGTAGGAATAGATAAAAGTAAGTATAACCACAGCCTTAAGTATATAATAACCGCTACCCATAAATCCATTTTTCAGGATGCTAGCAGCCCTTGAAACTTGTGTGATGTTAGTAAGTTATGGGAGGCTGGTATAAATGGCCATTAAAGGTGGTGCTGCCTCTGACATGGTTGAACAAAAAGCGGGGGAACAAAAAAAAAAAAATTGTACCAAATCTCATAAAAAGCCGACAAAAATTTGTAGCTACATTAGAGTAGCTACTGAATTATTTGTAGATGCCTTCACACACATTTCTTTATCACACAAGTGTCTTCATTCCATCCAGTTATCAGTTTAAAAACAGGCTTCTTGTTCACCAGCTTCTCATTCTGATTGTTTGTTTCCACTTTCTGCCCAATTCCTATACCATTATCTCCTTATTATGACAGTGTCTCAAAAAAGATGCATTTTCACATATATAAATATATGAGGAAAAAAAATTATATACATACATACACACACATATATATATATATATATATATATATATATATATATGAAATATAATTGTAAAATGCTAAATATGAAGAATTTGAAACCATTGTGAGGCCAATAAATGTGAAACCATTTCATATGAAAATAAGTGTAATGTATTATTATAATAATGACATAATGGCATAGGAATTAGGCAGAAAGTGCAATTTGCCTACATCCAATATTCTCAAATGCCATGTTCACAGGCCCATTATTATTTAAAAATCCTACAGTTAAATTTCTTCATACTGATTATTTCTACATTACACTTATTTTCATTTGAAATGGTCAGATTTTTGGGGACGTTTTAAGAATGAGGAGATAATGGTGTAGGAAATTGTATGTGATATTAGAGCACTTGTGGCTAACTTGCAGAGCACCTCCCACTCCAAAATCAGTTGACCAGTGGAGATTTAAGATGAATGCCTTCTTTGTAGACCCACCAGATATTTGTACCAAATATCAGAAGCAAAAAAAAAAGATTGAAGAAGCAAAAGAAAGATTCCAAAAGCAAAAAAAAAAAAACCTGCATCAGAAAAATCTACAAATACAAAAAAAAAAAGAAAAGCAAAATGAGAGTGTGAATCAGAAGTAATCTTTTTGAGAAATTAAATTTGATTTGATTCTCATTGCTTGTATTTGAAATATATATATTTTTTTACATTTCGATAATGACTATTTTGCTTGTGGATTTTATTATTTTTAATTGAAAGTTTGGCACAAAATTAACTCTATAAAACTAAAAGTGAATAGACTGGACATACTTTGTCCAATCAAAGATGAAACCCAAAAGGACAGATGACAGAAACATAAATGTTGTGTTATTTATTTATTTATTTATTTAATGAATGAATTAATTAATGAAAGGGTTACAGCTTTCTGTTTAGCATGTTTGGTATTAGGAGGAAACAGCTTGAACCCAGTAGGGCATGGCATACATAAAGAAATAAAAATAAGAAATGATGACTGCAGCTGCCTATCTGCCTTTAAGTGGGAGGAATAATTTGCCCCACATCATTTATATTATGTCACTGATGAAACCCCATGATATAATGCATTGCTCAACACTAACGTGTTCATTGTTGAGCTTTTGATAGATATTAAATTTTAGTCCTCCCTTCTAATATCACAGTTAGCCTGTAATCACTGTAGGAAGTGATTACAGTATGCAACCCAAGCAATCTATGAATGGATAGTGAAAAACTCATGCATTTCACTGTTAATGAGTGCAATGTTAATCTCTGGGCAGACGCTAGTGATAACAGTGGTGTTTATGTGGGAATTTGACAATTCGTTGCTTTGTTATTTCCTTTATCTTGTTAGAAATGTTTTAAGCCATCATGGCATGATTGTGGGTGATGCTGAATTTTCATATATTCAACAGTTTAAAGCTGCAGCTGTTTAGTTATTTGGCCTCTCATGCTCATCCAT
Organism: Pangasianodon hypophthalmus; assembly: GCF_027358585.1. Classification (NCBI taxonomy): domain Eukaryota; kingdom Metazoa; phylum Chordata; class Actinopteri; order Siluriformes; family Pangasiidae; genus Pangasianodon; species Pangasianodon hypophthalmus. The sequence goes on along the minus strand of NC_069723.1, from coordinate 14,834,403 downwards.
ATTGACTTTCTATTTTCCACTTGTGAGTATAGATGGCTAGGTCTGGTGTAAAAGCTACGTAACATTACAGACTGAAGTCCCAATCTGAATGACTCACATAAGCTTCTGAGGTTGTGTTCACCCAGCCTCTGGTGAAGCGAGCTTTGCTAGGCCTTGGTTTTACAACTTTTGATGTTCTGAAGGCAATAACAGAGCTTGAAGGCAGTTGGAGAGCAGATCTATCATAACACACAGTGGTTGTGAGTCTGTGTAGTTGTTATTTATCTGTACCGCTTCTGTGTTTTACATCCAGTGTCCTTGCCAACTTTAAGGTGAGATGCTGAGATATTTGTGTTTTTTCCCCCGCTTTGCTTGTCTGCTGCAAAAGTGCCATTTTTAGAACACTCCCTGGGCTTAAACATCCTTAAACAAACTGATAATGCTCCTCTTCAGTAGGAAATCACATATCTATGCTGCCTCATACCTGTGCGTGCCTTTGTAAAAATGTACAGAGGTATATTTTACAGATGGCTCTGAAATCTAAGGCCAGATAAACACCTGTCTTTTGTTTATAGAGACTATAGGACAACGAGTAGAGCACATCAGGGACTTTTATATTCTGTGCAGAACTCAGCAGAGCTGGGAGTGAGAGAGAGTAATGATGCAGTTAGCCATGACGGCAATGCCAGACTTACTGTATTCAGACATTTCACATGCAACTTAAGGAGGGTTTAATTATTCATAGTAATAAAGCGCATACCAGTTTCAGGGTTTAGGTGCTGGAGAATAAATCTGTATGCCAACCAGCTTTAATCAAGCAGATTTTCTTTGTGCCAGAGCCATTTTGGTCCACAAGGTGGACAGAATATATTTAGCTGTTAAAATGCAGCACTGAGCTCAGTTTTCATGCATATGCAACATGCATTCTTTAGAAAGCCTGCTGAGGCTGAGCTGTGGAGCATCCAGGCTGCAAACCTGCCAGTGAAAAATGCTTTTTTTTTTTTTGAATTATTATGTGACTCCTGGTTTACTCAATAGCTCATTTTTGTTGCTAAAAACACTTTGTGCGCACATACCAGATCATTTTCACTCCTTTGTAGTAATTAGGGACCAATTGCGATGGCTCCAAGACACCCTACTGTGATTTTATTTTCGTATTAGGGGGCCAAGCACCATAGGTGCGTAGGCACCCTATTGTAAATGTATGTTTTCTTCTTCTTCTTCTTCTATTATTATTATTATTATTGTAATACTTCTACATGGGAGTCTATGGCAGCCCATACAACACTTTTTATATTTTTTTTTTAAATTTGGCACAGTGATAGAAGACAGTCTCAGCTAACTTCACAGCAATTTTGATGTACATAACCCAAACAAATTCTGATTGTTTTTCTGTTGAGTGTTCTTGATATAACGCATTTGTGATTTACCAAACAGGATGTCGGACATCTTGAGTTTTAACAAAAACTGTTTCTTTTTTTTTTTGCGTTTTCTCCTGCGAATTTTGTCCAATTTGGATCACGGCATCGTGAAACCAATTTGTAACTGTTGGTTACATTGGAAATGAGGCTATTTCTCAGCAGCACGTTTATGTATTGACACCAAAATTGGCACATCTGTTTGGCAACATTATATAATGTTAAGTAGCAACCGTTGAGTTCATTTGTAACTAGGGAGGGCTACTGAAAACATGAAGTGAGGCAATGGGAACATGCACCGATGGTCCCAGTGGCTTCTGGTCTCCCCCTGTTGCTAAGGCGTGGAGCCAGAATGTGCTTAATTGTTGCTAGCACCTATACTTCAGGATTGAAATTGTTTGTGCATATGGGCATATCTTTGAAAGCTATCAGTGTGCCAGGGCTATTATCAACAGTTCTATACTCTGCATTTGCATTTTGGGGGTAATATCAAGATTACTGTTTTTTCTTGACATCATTTGCAGACTCCTGAGCCAGGCCTTACAGTATTACTGCTCAGAATAATAGATTGAGAAACTATTTACCATGCCATGATCTGGTGCTTGTCTCCTTATCCATCATGGATAATTTGAAGGCCATCATGGATAAAATTCAAGGCTTCTCTTTACTTGCCAGTGAGGTAGGTGCCTGTCTGAAGGTCCACATGGCTAAATTTTGTAATATAAGCACATACAGAGAAAGCGAAAGAGCAGGCCGGCCCCTGCTGTTTGTACCAATCGCCTTGGCATTTGACTCCACGTATTTGGCCCAGCTTCATGAGGAAAAGGCAGGTTACAGTGAGGTTGCCATGGCAAATGCAGCACCTCAGCCTACTTGAAAATTAGTGGCTCCTGTTTCTTCACCTTCTCGCATAATTAGGTGATTTCTGAGCAGAAACTGCTTCTTCGCTAACGTGGGTGGCCTGCTGCTGAGTTCAGAATCCGTGGAGCATTGCTGTCGCAACCAGGCTGAAAGGCCATGTCCCAGGAGAGAGACCGTCTGGAGTCTGGAGAGGATGCAAGAGCACACATTGTGTGTGTGTGCGTGTGTGTGTGTATGAGTAACAACAGTGTGCTGATGCTGCGGTCCGAACCAGTCCAGCTTTGACTCTAAACAACAAGTAAAGGGCAAAACAGTCAACTTCAATCAAACAAAAAGAAGTTTTCTATTCAGATTTATCCAAGCCGTGAGTTTTCTGTTTACTGAGCCCACTCTATGGCTCAGTGCCTGTGTAAGTGCAACGGATGAGAATGAATTACGGCAGCCTGGCTTAATTAAGCACAGTCAGCCACAGGCCGACCTTTCCCTGTAAGACAAACGCACTCTCTTTGCATAGCTGTGCATAGGTATGGAAATGTGGAACGGTCTCTGCTACGTGTGACTTTCAGTACTTTTTTAGAGGACGTCGATGTGCAGTTCTGAGCTGAGGAACAATGTGTTCATTACTTAAAGCAGTTAAAAAAGAGTTTTGCACAGTTGAGCACAAGGTGAAACATAATGAATGAATGATGAATTTAATTGTGAGGAAAAAGGTTGGTTTCTTGCCTGTTGTAATTATGTCAGGATTTTTGGCATAAATTTGGCTCTGTTTGTGAACATCTTATTTTGATTTGTTCGTTGAACGTGATTATGACCCATAAGACCTTGCAAAATATGTGATGAAAGGAAGCATTGTAGCGATGAAATGGCTGGTTGGATGTTTTTCTCAGTGTCTAAAGTTAATTTTAATTATTTCCTCAATTGTCTTAATTGTCAGTGATCTGTATATCAACACGTGATTGTTAAGTAAATTTCCCTTTTTAGCTCTATTTTAAAGTGGCTAGACGAGGCATGGCTGATGAGACTAGACTGATAGGCTGAGCTCGTTGCAGTAATGTTGCTTAAGTGCTCATTTTTCAGCATGTGGGAGAACAACATCGACTGTTAATCACACTTTATTGGGGCCACTGCCGGGATTCAACTCCCCATGACAAAACGAAGTGAAAAGACAATGAGTCTTAAATGTGGAAATTGAAAGCTCATGTAAGAAGCCAAGGACTGTTGTTCTGTATGAGCACAAGCAATAGGCCCTTGTAAAGTAGACCACATCAGGTGTTCCCCTCTGTGTAAAGGATTTTAGCTGTATGCTGGTTTTTCTCTTATTTTAGGATCCATTATATTGCAAATGACATTTTATTTTTGTCTTTGTGCTGTGTTGCATGAAAGAATGGTGGTGGTGTTGTTTGTGTAATCATGCTGCATGTGAACATTAAACAAGCAGACTAATGAGCTAAACTTCTTCTGAGTCAATGTTTGAGCTTGGAGGAACTTTACCTACTGTATTTGATTTAGACTGCATAGGAATTAAAAAGTAAGATTTAGATTTAGAACTGAATTACTGAAATGAGATGAAGTAACACTGATAAGTCTCATGATGCTTAATGGATAAATACAACTGAAGATCCTAAAAGGGTCCTAAAATAATTAGACGTAAATGTCGGTATAGCTCCTTGGACTCATTTGTTCAGTAAAGAAAAAAAATATTTAATAATCACATTTTATAGTAAGTTAGTACATAGATTTTATTTATAAAACACATTTAAACAAAAGTCTATTGGCAAACAAACATCTAAGTGCTGTGCAAAGTGCTATATTTAAACCTTTTTTGACCAGTTACTGCTCTCAATTACTGCAAAGAATAAGAATTAAGTTAAAACCAAAGTGGATATTGTTACAGTATTGCCTTGGTAATTAATGGTTAAAATGTTAGTATCAAGCCGTCATGTTAGGGATAGGCTATATGACCAAAATATCATATCACAACACGTAAAGACATTTCTATGATACTCGATATGTGTCAAATTCAAATTCAAATTTTATTTGTCACACACTCTACCATACACAGCACAACGTATAGCGAAATGCTTTAGAAGCAGTCGTGACGGCAGCCGACCTCACCGGCGCCATCTTTGGATCGTGTCACGATATATATAGGTTTGCTAACAACTTGCCAGGTAAACAAAAAACAAATAAAATAGAATTAACCTTTAAATGAGTCTGATGATACTTTTATGTAATGTCTTTAGAAAAATGTTTTTTTTTTACCCATGATATCTCAGAAAAGTGTATTGAGACATAATTTATCACAATATCGATATTTTATCGTGTTATTGCCTAGCCCTGCTTCATGTTGTGTTTTTCTCATGTAATATATGTACACTGTGTGTTCCTACTACATTTCTGTCCACTATTAATCATATTCACTACTCATTTCTAAATGTTTCCTCATAAAGTTTGCATCACCAAAGTCTCTCTGTCTTGTGAAGTGACTAAAACGGAAACACCCCTCCCTGATTGCCGTTTCTTTTCAAAACGACTGGATGTGTTTCCAGCTGTGAGCCCCAGCACTCATTTCAATCCTGCCTCTCAGATGACGGCTTCAGGGACGGGACAGACAGATTTTATTTACGCATCAGAGCATTTGCATGCTTTTTTTTTGTGATGTAATGTTACATATGTATTTTATTTTAAGTTCTCTCTGGTGTGTTTGTGTATGTGTGTGTTGTTGTTGTGTGTGTGTGTGTGTGATTCTCAGGTCCTCCTCTGCATTGCTCCTCTGGCTCCTCCTCCCCTGTCGCCTCCCCCTACCCGCCCCCTGCCCACGCAGCCAGTGAGAGCCAGGGAAGGTTGCTAGGTAACAGCGGGCCTCGGGCCGACCCCGACTCTGAGTCGGAGGATGAGTTTGGCCCTGCTTCTTCGTTCTTAGTTAAGACCGGCTCAGGGAACGTGAGCGTGTGCGCCCCTGGCTCTGCGGCCGCCGACGGTGAGTGCTTCACACACATGCTCTGGCAGTACCTGCGACTTTTTTAGTACTAGTCCTAGTTTTCTGCATTGCTCTTATCTACACTTGTTGTATTGTATTGTTTGCTACACCACAGTCCTGCGGGCACAATATTTAGTCCTGTATACATGTATTTGGATGGGACGACAATAGACATTGACTCAACTTGGCACTCTGTAGCTCAAGACGCTCACCTCAGGCGAATACACTTTGCTGTTTTAAGCTGTAGTTTAAGATGAGTCAAGTGTCAATGGGAGATTTTTTTTTTTTTTTTTGCCTGGGGTTTTTGCTAAGGCCCACAGGGGAGTGTAGTCCATATTTTAAGAGACTACACAACTTTAGCGGAGGATATTCACCACAAAGAGATGTCAAACACTTTAAGCTTACAGAAAGAAGTACCTGTTACTCATGGGCTCTATGAATACGATTGGACGTCTGAAAACATTTCTTGGCTCCACAAATTCCTGAGTTCCTTTTTTTTCATCCTCAATCCAAGGCATTTAATTTCTCCAATATAAATTTCCATTACAATGGTCACCCTTTGTTTTAAAAAATATTAGCGCTTCAGAGAAGGTAACACTGCCATTGTCACACCAATTACTGTAATTCATTGTATTTCATCATCCATGTGGTTACTAGTGCTTTTTTTTGCACAGCAGCATATTAAATCTCATTTTGAGAACTTGAATAATTTGAAATGTCTTGCAAATTTTTTTTTCAACAAACAGCTTATTTCTCCAATTGTTCCTGACATGCCAAAATGCATGACTTCTATTGTTGGAACTCTCCTGTTTAGCGCAGACCTCAGCAGGTCTTGCTTCATTGCCCTTGTCATGGTAGATTTCATCCTGTGTCGTGAGTGCTGGCGTGGTCCACAACAGCTTCACGGTTGAAAGGTCTAGCAATTTGCAGGCGCCTTGAAGTTCAGATATCTTTAGTAGCGGTTTCTAGAGGTTTGTTTTTTTTTATACCTAGTTAATAATTGAGAGATGTAAAGAACTATGAAGGAATAATTAATTGATAACATGTCTAAAGCAAGAGGCCGACTGTAACTTGTAAAACGAACATGAAGGAAGGAGGGAATATGGCAAAGATGGTTATAGTATTATAGTGGATGTCTGCTTCTTTGAGATGTGATGTCATGCTAATTGGCAATGACAGCTTTCTTTCATTGCCTCATTAGCGTTAAATATTTGTACTACCCCTTCAAGAGTTGTGAAATTCCTTCTTGGCTCCTTAACTACTAAATTATGACTAAATTATATTAAGCATCATCAATAATAAAATAAAATGTTCCACAGCTGTAAGTCAGGCCTCAACAGTTTTGAAAGTTGAATAGTGAAAATTCAAAAATGAGCACCAGAGTTGAAAATAACTCAAAAAAGTTCGATAGAAATTCATTCAAGACAGATCAGGAAATCAGAAGCTGCTACATTGCAGTTAGCACATTCCCTATCATTTCTTTTCTTTTTATCAAATGTCAAATCCTTTTTGGTGATATTAAGTACTATTTTAGATTCAAGCAACTGATGCACATTGAAGCAACACATAGTGTTGTAATCTGATTGCTCTAATTATCAGTTTGACGTGTGACTCTGCACTAATGAGCTGTTAATCAGAAGCAAGGTCCTGAATGGTAAATGAGGTGTCAGTTGATATTATGGTTGTACTGATTTAGTTTCTGAAGTCTTTTAAAGAGTCTTGCAAAAGTGTACAGTTTCACTTATATGTTCTTGGTCTGAAATTAAAAAAAAAAAAAAAAATGAATAGTTCTTCGATTATTTGAAATTCTATATTTCTGAAACTTGTGTTTATTGCTGATAAGGTTGTAAACCATTAGGTCAAGGCCAGCTAAGACGCCTATAACTCTTGCATCTGGATAGCTTTAGGTATGGCTTTGGAACGGTGTTCTGAAATGATTGTAGACATGTCGAGAAGAGGATTGTCCTCCGCAAAAAAAAAGTGCATCAGATGTCAGTTTAAGCCATGTTCAGTGCAAAAGCTCCTCATATTCCTGGAGAAAAAGCCTTTTGCTTTGCCGCCATCACGCGATATAATCTCTGATATTTTTGTGACAGTCCTCTTCTCGCCTTTCTGCAATCATTTCAGAATACGGTTCCAAAGCCATATCTAAAGCTAGCTAAAAGCAAGAGTCACAGACGTATTGGCTGGCCTAATGATTCACAGCTCTATTAGTAACAAACAATTTTCAGAAAACAGACCCTTCTTCTGCTTTAGTTCATTCATGATTTTATTTTCGATTTTGGAAGAAGTGAAAGAAACACAATTTACTTTGAAATTTTCAGTCTGCTTTTTCTGATAAAAAAAAGGCTTTTCTTTAGGTTCTCTTGCTGGATTTTGAAACAACAATAGAAGAACCATTCATGTTTTATTTTTTAGTGTTTTTGTTACTAACACAAAAATAGAATGATCAAAAAGTACACATTACTGTTCTCTTTACTTTCATTTCTTTTCTTTTCTTTTTTTTACTGAGGTTTATGGACAAAAAGTAAAAAAGTGATGCTCATTTTGGATGTAATACCTGTATCAGAGGTCTAGGTATCATACAATAACTGATAGTGATTGTGAGTGACTCTTCGTAAGTTTCATTTGCCAAGTTATATGAAACATGAGAGATGTTGTGATGGTGGATTGAACACAAGTTGTGTCTTGAGTTGATATGCAACATCATAGAATCAGAAATCAGAAAATATGTCAAATATGATCCAGAGTTTTAAGCCACTATTGGTATTGGACTTCATTGTTAATTCACAAACTAAAACTTTGTGTATATACTGTATGTGTTAAAATTTGAACAGTGGCTTTTTTGATTAGACTGGCACTGAGAGCATGCACAGTTATGAGTGGACATGAGAGCGTGAATGATTGTAAGCGCTTGCTCTCTCCCAAAGGCCCTTTGATGCGGCATAACAAAAAATGCTCTAAATAATAGATCAACTTTACCAGTTAACTACCCAACGGCTTGCACTTGCATCAAGCTCTGGAGTATTCCAGCCATCTGTCGGCACATTAGATGCCTATGTGTGGTTTCTGCTTTCTCCACAAACAACCCCTGGTCATCTAGCAAACAACTGTGATGAAGTGACTCGCCAGTTTTAAAGTCGGGATTCGTCTCTTTGACACACGGCTGTGATTTGCATCAGTTATATAGGTTACCCTGAGGCTGACAGTGAGGGGTAGCACAAACACCAAGGAATGGGCCTCTTTGCCTCCGAGCTATGTGAAGCATCATGCGGCTCTGTTTGACTGAAACAAAAGGGCATGCAATAGCAGCTTTACCATGCTGAAAGTAAGTGTAACGTAATGGAAGACTTCTTGTCAAGGATCAGTTGTGTTGCATTGCTCTGTTGTTGATATAGTAGCAGGTCTGAAGCTGCTTTGTGAGATTTCCCTTGACAATTCAGTCATCAGCAGTCTCTCCTACTTCTTATTACCTGCAAATAAATGACAAACAATAAATGAGAGATATTCTTCAGAGAGGACTTTGTCATTTTTTCATTGCTTGGCTGCTGTTATTGGCAAATCTGTGACAGGACAATAATCCAATTACACTATAAAAGGTATGCCACTGTTTATTCACTTACACCACCTAATGAGCCGCTGAAGCCAAATTCACTCATAATACCCGCTTACAGAGTGGCATTAAAAATCACATATGGATTTTTTGTACTCATACCGCAGACCTGCCTCGTCCCCCTGTAAGTTAATTTCCCTTATTTTAATGAACAGGTGTCATCACATTCATTTTGAACTGCCATTACGAGCATTAATCATAGCTCAAGATAGCACGCTGAGTTAATTAGCTGAGTTAATATAGAAACTCTGGCCATATGTTTCTAACCCCTTCTAATACACCATCCCTCTTTCTCTCACCTTGTCACCATGTCAGGAAATGAAACAAGTACATTAGACCACATTAGCACGGTTGACTGTTTTGACTGGTCTCCCTATGTAGGGTAACAGAGCAATATGATGAAACAAAAAAAAAAGACTGAGAATGAGTGCAAAGGGAACAGTGTGCGTGTGACATGTGCAAGTCCACATTCTCACGTCTCATGTAAAATGATAAGGGAGGACAGAGCCAAAACTGAGTTGCTCGACAATGATATGATTTCGTGTCCATCTTTTGAAATCAGCCCTATTATGTAGTTTCAGAAATGTGATCTTGTGCTGAGATGTGAGCTAAAAAGGCTTAGCTCAGGCTTTCAGAGTGTGTTATTTTCTGAGGTATTTGTTATTCCTCTCAGGTGGATGAGAGAGAATTATACACGAGGACATGGCAAAGATAATTTTGGGATCTTAGTAAAGCATCAAGTCTAACTGGTGTAAAAACGAGGCATCAAATTATTCAGCCTCGTATATAACTGAAATGGAACAAACAGCTCAGTTTAGAAACGGAGAAATTAAACCATACTGCTGCAGGGGCTGGTGTACATGTCTAATTCACTGGTATTTTAACATCCATCAGGCTGAATGTGGTGGTCTAACTTCCTGCCTGTAATAAGCCATGATGCATGAAATGAAAGTACTGGTTGCACTTTTTAGGTGCACTTCCTGCTTCATTTTGTTCATCTACATTAACTCTTGGAGATATCCTGTGCACAGAAACAGAAAAAAAAAAGAAAGAAAGGAAAAAATCCCATTCTTAATGCTTGCTAACCTACGTTAAGGCCAATGAGGTGAACTCACTGAAGCTTGAGCTTCTTTATTGAGCATGTGTTGGACGGTGGCCCCTAGGTTTGTGTCCGGGCCTGCATCCTGGAGAGAGTGTTAAAGCCGGGTGTGGACTCCCTGCTGGGCTGCTGTTCTCCAGATCTAGGGCTCTGCTTTCAACCCCACCATACTGTTGTTTGCATCTTTTAGTATGAGGCAGCATGGGGTTTGGCCACAGTGGGCTGCTAATTGAGTATGGTTCTCCTCTGTAAAGGCCAATTCAACATGCCTTTGCAGCTGACTGGACAGGAATGAACGGCAGGGAACCAAGCCGCCAGGCCGTCCTTCATGCCTGCATTTAGATGAGCCGAGCTTCGTTTGGAACTCACTTTATCACAGGCCTCTTCCCTGCTGCCAGCGCGAAGGGACCAAATGGGGTTTAAAGAGGTCACCGTGGAACGAGTTTTCCGCAGGAGATACTTTGATATTAAAATATGGATGAAGAAATGGTGAGTTAATGAGCAGCACATGGCAAAGGAGGAATCTGTGTGAATTTGGAAAAGAGTCTTACTAGTTGGTATTCCATTGATGGTGGCCTTTTCCTGAGACTTCTCTCTCTTAGAAGATTCATGGCTATTCTGAAGTGCATTGCGGCCAGCCAACAGGACTGTAACGGTAGACCGTGCATCTGATAGCATTTCAGCAGCTGCTGGCCTAAATAAGCATACTTTGACTAGGTTTTAAATGTAGTCAGTCCTTTTTGAAGTTACCATGGAGATAACAAAAGAGGCAATCAAAGCCATCTGTGCATTTCGCCATCAAATCCATCTTCAGGACCTTTAAGGATTCATGAGCTATGTCATGCATGTTAATCAGGGTTGAGATTTTCAGATGACAGTGTTGTGAGAGGTTTTTTAAATTAAATTAAGAATAAGAAAGAATACCGTTTTAGCAATTTATTTTCAATTTCTTTTTTACAATATAAATACAGACACCTGTCTCACTATTCCTCCTGATATGACAGCTTTCATCTGCTGATATCAAATTTGAGAGTGGCATAGATCCTTTGCTCTGTTCCCAAGCATGCTTGCCTTCAGACACAGCCCTGTGAAGACAGCTTCTTTTCCCCTGTGTCCTTCCTTCTCTGTCTCCCCTAATGGTGAGAAACAGTAGTTTGACTGGTGAGCAGAACTGAGAACAGTAGTGTTGAAACCAGAATTCCCCAAGCTTTGAATTAAGCTCAGGGGAGACATTTTTGCTTGTGCGCTTCTCTGTATCTAACATCTGGTAGCCGAAAAAATGTGTTCATAGAAGAGCCACCTCCATCAATGCTGTATTTGAGTAGACAAACACTATTAAGTTGGGGTTTGATGCTCCTGTGCTTAGCTGTAGGGGCTGCAGCAGTGGATTGCTTTTAATGATCTGGCTGGCTGGTGATGTCTTTTGATTAATTCCCGAATCAAATCTCTTGATCTCTTGATCGAGTGTTTGGGGGCATGTCGTGCCTTGTCAGGTGTGACCATCGTTGGTGTGGGTTGTTATTTTTGAGCTTCAGGTCGATACACACTGCTCATGGAGGGGAATTTGTGTTCCTTCTTGCCTCTATATTAACAGTGGGAAAGTTGCGATGTACAGATACGACACTGAAAATTGCTGTCAAACTTTTATACCAGTGAAGTATGAGCTTAAATAATCAAGCACAGAAGATATATCTGAATGCTTGACCTCACTGCTAATCAATTATTTATATCCACAAATCAATTCTGCATAAGGTTTGATGGTTTTGTATCAGCTGATGGTTAACTAACGCTGCCGACTGAAGCAACCTGATTTTCCTTAGAGAGTGATTTCAGACCAGTTTAATGGGTCTTTGTCGCCTGCAAATATTGAACACGAAATAGGAGTCTCTTATTTATTTATTTATTTATTTATTTCCCACAGAATATACACAGATCTAAGAAAAGTTTGGCGACACTACTATAAAGGCTATATGTATAGTGACCTATGAATACATTCCTGATGTTATAATGCATTATACATTGAAATCGCACATGCATTACACTTTATAGTACTGTTTGAAATGAATAAATGAATGAATAATAACGTTTACTGCTGATTCTTTTAAACAAGTAATTCAGTCGATAGACTTTTCATTTATGAGAGTAGATTAAGTTCTGCCAGAAGTTGAAAAGTTTGAAAATTTTTATGCATAGCATAAGTGCTTATGGACAGTCAATTTAAGGCAATTTTGAGGAAAATATAAAATCTAAATCACCTTCAAATCACTTAAGAACATTGATTTCTGTTGCTCTCTAAGCTATTTACTATTCTCAGTGTTTTTGGTGTATCTTTACAAACCTTGTGCACAAAATGCACAACTTAGCTTTGTAATATTAAGTTTTGTTATTATTACTGAATGAAGATGTTTTACCCTCTAAATCAGCTATATCATGCAACAGTCTTTAGCTATCCAAATACATAATGATATTCCTACACGTGAACTGTTTAATTAAATGAAAATTCCTATGACATGCAATTTGGATAGGGATATGTTTTTAAATTATTTACACATGAAAGGGTTAAAATATGATTTTCTGCTTACATCATTAATAATAATAATAATAATAATAAATTGTAACCTAATCTGGTTTAATTCAAATATTATTGGGAAAAAAGGCAGGTCTCATAATGTACCATATAAAATAGGGCTGAGTGGAGTGAAGTCCTTAAAATGCATTGTTCATAAAGCATAATATTGAAACTGTAAAATGTAATGCATTTTCATATTCATCATAATTTTATTTGTAGTGCCTTAAATATGCATTATAACATGAAATGGCTGATCATTATAGTTCATTACAGTTCATTATATGATGACCTTCACAGAGAGTGTTAGCAGATGTGTGGCAGCATGGCAGAACCCATCAGACATCGTTGTATATTCTGCCTATAACGTACTTGACACTGCTACATTAAGAAAAAAATCCTTTTACCAGAATGATGTAGAAATGTTTTTATTTGCTCCCTAACCTTGCCTTGGCTTTCCGAATACATCACTTTGGGTAAATAAGGAGCCAGTTTAACAAACAAACAGTTTAACTTCTTCTTCCTAAAGAAGACGTTTTAATTGCTAGTGTGCTTTCCTCATGCAGTGAATATCATCTGTCAAAGCGGAATCCATGGATATGATCACTCACGTCATAGTGAAATGGATGTAGTCACTTGTAAACAGTATAAAATACCAGCAGTCAAATTATCTACGATGTACATGCATCGTCGCTTACACTGTAGGCATGGCAAAGGAATCAGTTCTAGTCAAAATAATTAGAAATTATGTCAGCAGAACAAATCTCACTGAATTAATTAGTGATTATTTCAACACTGATGTAAGAGCAAACAGTAATCATTTGAGTCAAGAGAGACGACGAGCCCCCTGTTCAGAAAATGTACTGTTCTGATATTTACCTCAAGAGAAGAGACTAGAGACGCCGATGTAGATAACCAGATTTGAACATGCTATAGCTTTAGTTGTGGATGAGGTACATATGCCATACAAGAGAAACATATTTCAGCATATGTCACCGTGTAGAGGGTTTTTCTAGGCCGCTCCACAAATATTTCTCTTGATAGCCTCTCATTAACATGGTTTCCATTTTTAACTAATTTAACTGGTTATGAATCCTTGATGTGCCATTTTTCTCAGAGTTGCTTCTCTCCTTCCACAACAGCTGCATGACACATTTGTTGTTTCGTAATTATGAAACACTTTGATATCCTACAAACTGTCAGCTTGGATAATTAGGTGGAAATTGCATTACATCTCAAGAGATTTTTTTCTCCACCTTTATTCCTCTAGGCACAGGGGTTTTAGCAAACAAGAGGGACTGGAGGAAATATGCTGAAGCTTTTTTTGGGATCTATTTTGAAGTTTGAAGCTGGGTCTATCTCATTTTGGTTTTCTGTGCAGTTGCCTGGTTTGTCTAAATATTGATCAGTCCTTCCACACTGTTTTAAGCGATTTTGGAATGCGGCTGATTTATTTTTGCTGAATCATTGCTTCTTTTGTTGTGATTCTTATTGTCTCAAGGACTCGAATGTGCCTCAGCATTTGTGCTTTTCAATGAAAATAAAGCTCTTACTCTTGAACGCTGCATCAGCTATTCTCATTTGCCATCAGCTATTTTAAGAGACCCAAAGGCCAGCTCAAGAGCAAACACATTGTGAAAGCCTGACCAATGTTTAATGGCGGAAAGGTTTACTCATAATTGAATCATGTTTATTTATTGGTATAAACATCCTGAGGACAGATTTGAAATGTGTGGCCTTAAGCTTTAATATTCAGTGCTTTATCTTTTTGGTAATTAAAACTAGATTGATTACAGTATTGGTATTATTAAGCAGATTTGGTTATGATTTGGAGATTATGACAAATATTTTCTCTGTACGTCATAACATATGCTGCAGACATTTGGGCTTTTTTAAGTGATAGATATTTAGGTGATACGCTTGCCCTTGCTCAAGCATATGTGTTCATTTAATCGCCGGCAGACTTAATAATATCTGAATTGATAGTGAATATCTCAATGTATTAGGCATTTATACCTTAAAAGCAAGTGAAAACAACCAGCCTTCTGGTGCAGGAGGAAGTAGCAGCCACTTTCCTTCATCGCTTTCATTCTGTTTTGGTGCCGGTTTCATCAGGGTCATCGTCAGCTTGGCTCGGAGAGGCATCAGGCTCTGAGTAATCGGGAGCGTAGGATTGTGCGAACGTGAGTCTTTATGGATCCATCTGTCACTGCTCTCTGACAAACGATCCAAGTCTGCGCCTGAAATGAAGGGGAATAAAAAAGCAACTGGGTTTCTGTCGGTGACATATCCCATAATGATTCTAGACAAAAAAATGTGCTCACCACATGCCATAAAGCATACACTTCCTCATTTCAGGAAGGTGATTTATCATAACATTAATTAATTAAAGCTGAGGTCATATTCTTGTAATATTTGATATTCTCCTCACAATCAGGCAGCTTCTATAAAATATCTGCTCAGAGGGAAAACTCCAGAAACCTCCAGAGGTCGGTAAATGAAAAAAAAAACACAAATGTGGACCACTGATATCCATCTACGCAAGACCAAGAGGTGTCTTTACTTCCCTGTCAATCTTGTTACCTGTCAAATCAGCAAGCTCTACATCTTGTACTAGCATTTAAGCAATTTGTTCTAGACAGTGCATGTGTTTTGAAGCTGTGTATTAATATTGGAACATCAACTAACTTCCACCAAATTTGCTATGCCTTTTGTATTCCCTCTCTCTGTTGCCAGTGTGTATGAAAAAATATATTTGAGACTTTTTTTTGGGAGATTTTGCCAATGGCAGTACTGTTTGCGAATGCAAAGGGATTTAACACCCTGAACAAACTTTAACAGTTTTCTGATGCACCATTTAGTGGAACAGGGAGCTCAAAAATCAATCGGATGAACTTTTTCTAGGCGTGCACAATACATCAACCTTCCATTGGCAACATTTTACAGTCACTTTAGACTTTTTGGTTGTAGACGGCACTTTTGTTAATAGCTGTACTCAGGCTAGATAGATGGCTCAGTCATAAAAATACAGATGTGGAATTTTTATAAAAAGCCATACATTCTGTTAGGATGTTTTGTGATGATTAGGTTTTTGACTATTTCGTATGTGTAAAACTAACCACCTTTAATTTTAATACAGTCAAGCTTCTCAGTGGTGTGCTATAGATACATAGATACATGGCCACATTGAATAACAGGTTAGCACATATGAAACTGGATGCAAACTTTGCTTTTTTATCACTGATTGGGCTTGGACTTTAATATGCCATAAAGAACTGATAGCTTCCATCCTGGTCTACACTATCTAATACACTATCTCAAGCCCCGTGATATGTAGCGACAGCAGGGTACAAAACAAAAGTTGCAATTCTGACAAGCCTCCTGATGGCAGACTGTGACCTGTCGGACAGCACTTCATAATGGAAGCACACTGGCTGACTCGGGTAATTCAGCATACTCGATAATGACAGCTTGTCAGCAGTGCAGGTAGCTAATGCTGGATGGGAGGTTCCAGCTGCCAGCTGAGATGTGATGGTGGGAAGTCAAGCAGGCATAATGCTGCTCACATAGTTTTAGTGATGCATGCATATAACACTGGCTGGGAATCTGATGCCATGCTATAACATGCCTCAAATTTTACTCCAATATTTTGTTTAGCAAATCCCATAATATGCAGTAGAATCGCTTTAGGTTTCCTTAACATGAGCCACAATGTGAGGCAACATAGCATACTTTGGGGAATTGTTTAACCAGATTAAACAAATATTCTCAGCCTCAAATTCTCCTACCATGGAACATGTGTTATCTTTTGTACACTTTCTGGCCCCAAGCTTCAGGATTTTGAAGGTTGAAATCTGATTGGTTCTCCACACTTCTGTGTATACGCTCATCTGTGTGCTGGTTTATAATGTGACACAAGCAAATTTTTGCAACAAGATAGTTCACTGGATTAAAAAAACATCTAAAAGAAAATTATTTTTTTTATTTTGACGTTTTGTTTGAACTAGCGGTTAGCGGTGAGTAAACAAGATAATCTTGCATGTTTGGGCTGTAGGAAAAGGTTTGTTGCTTTCTGACAAAAAAATGACAGTTTTTGGCTACCTTTACTGACAAAACGCACCAGACAGTCAACAGCATAGCTTGTGAGACTCTGTCTACAGTCAGTAACTGAATAAATATTCTGACTTGTATATAAGAAAAATAAATAAGAATATTAAAAAATGCACTACCATTAAAACCATAAGTGAATTGTGCACACTGTGCCAACATCGCTGTTGATGTTGATGATGTTTGTAGGAAAAAAGTTTTATGCAGTCAGTGTGTTATGGATCAATTTTAGAATTTTGTAGATGCGATTTCCCCACTGGAGACAAAACAAAAGTACATCCACCTACACACGTTCCATCTAGCACCCTAAACTGTTCTTTGTTTTTGCCTCTGGTATAACCCATAAACGTTGTACAACAGAGGGTTTCCCTTTCAAAAAAAAAAAGTTCCAAGTGGAAACCCTTGAGGAAGCTAAAGCCCCTGAGAATATATTTTTTACTAAGAGTGTACAGATTTTTGTGCGATGCTTGCAGGTTATAATGCATTAATTTAACCTTACTCCTCCTCTCATTCCCTTTCTCTCCATCTCTCCTTTCCTCCTCCTCAGAGGGCTGTTACCAGAATCATTCGCGCCTGAGGACGCCTCCACTCCCACTCTCCCACTCGCACTCTCCCAGTCAGCACCATGGCACGTCTGTGGGCTCGCTGAGCCGGAGTAACTACACACCGCGCAGTAACGTCAGTCCAGCGCCCACAGACAGCACGGCGGCACCCGAGGGACCCTCCAGTGCCCCAGACTCTGGAAGTGCCCAAGACAACTGGCTCCTCAACAGCAACATCCCCCTGGAGACCAGGTAGGACCATGGATATGGCTTTTTCTGGAAACGGCTAATGTTAGAATAAAATAATGGAAAGGTAATTCACCAAATGAGCTCTGTGATGCATTCTAAGCCTGCATGTTATGAACTTTGGCCTGAGTTCAACTTCCTATAGTGTAGGTGATTATCTGAATCAGTTTTTGTCATTTAGATTTTAATGAGTATAATTATACAGATGGAAGTATGAAAGACAGCATTTTCTGTAATCATAATTATAAGTTAACTACAGTATAATTATAGTTTGTGTACTTTTAAAGAAAGTTGTTCATGTGTTGTAAGGCCTATAAGCAGCAGTACAGTTTAGACAGTGAGGCAATGCACAATGTCAATCACACTAAAGGTTGTTTGGTGCACTTTTCCCTAATGAGGTCCGGGTGGAACAGTGTCTCATCAGGTCATCTATAAAATGGCCTGAACTTAGGTCAGTGCTGCGAAAGGCCACAATTAATCTGTATCCTGTGCATTCCACAATGCCTTGAATGTCATGAGAAACAAGGGACAAGCCCATTGGCCTACCGCAGGCTCATCAGACTTGCCATATTACAGCACAGAGACGATGTTGGCTCCGTGTGCCAGAGGTGTTGTGTGGCAGTTATGACAACAGGCAAATGCTGATAAGGTTCACAGTTGTCATTGTTCCTGTTATTGTATATTTTGTATTACCAGTCCATGTGTGAGTCTTGCATCTGTGAGTCAGTTTGTATGGGACTGAGGACATGAGTCTAGATAAACATAAGCTACCTCTGCTTTTAGAGCCGAGAGGTCAGTTTCACAGTTGAATAATGTTTATGCTTATACATAATAATGCATAATGTTTGCTTGGTAGAATGTCCAGGCTTGGCAGAGTGCTGTGTAGGTGTTTAGCACTGCGTAAGTGTATGGGTCAAAAATACTAAAAAAAAAAAAAAAATAATTGTTTAAAACCTACTGTAATGCAGATCATTATACTAAATTACATGTTTCTTTGCATATCCATGCTTTATTTAATGCACATTGGTGTACAGCTCTAGTGCATCTGCATTGTTTGTTGCTCCAGCAGAGTGACCTTCAGTAAACTCCTGTTCAGATGGCTGTCATTGACAGGGCAGCGAGCCACCATGCATCCAAACCATGCCACAAAAGAAAAGCACTGTTTTCCCCTCCGCTTTACAGAGCTTGATGTTCTTAAGCATAATATATAGGTTAGTGGGTAATGGATAGGTAATTGCACTCAGGCACCTGTAGGGCAGTTGTTGCTCTCCCCTACTAGAGCCCTGGGTCCTTGTTTATTTCCGATCAGCCTTTTCTCATGCTGCTTCAGGAGGGTCTTATATGAAACCGATCAGTCAAGTGCATTGAATGCTGCTGACTGTCTACATCATTCTGGCTGCTCCAAATGCATGGAAAATATCAGAGCTGTCAGGTTACGACTGAAGAGAGCTGGCGTTCACATTACCCTCTCACACACTAGAGAGCCCATTGCTTCCTAGAAGCAGCTTTGATCCATTTAAGCTGTGTGAGCCGTATACAGAGTTGGTCACTAAGTCCAAAAGTCGCATCAATATTTACGTGGGGAAAGTAAAACTATACAATTATAAAATAATGACAGTGTTTTTTTAATTCATTGCACTCTTGTCTAAAGAAAATGTGTCCATGCTTTGAAAGATAAGCTGACCAAGCATTCATCTACTATGCTTATAGCTCACGTTAAGTTAATTCATAACTTTATCCATAACAAATCAGTCACCCAGATTAGCAAAGTCTCCTATTAAGTTGCTGTCTCCTCGGATGCCCACCATTCAAGAAACCCTGAACCCCAAGGAATTATTCTATTAATTAATTAATAGTGTCATATTTATGTATTTAATAGTGATCTTGAATGACATTATACATTATTATACATTATACATTGTGGTTATATCAAACTGTCAGAATGTGGCAGTGGATTTAATACTGCTCTCCTCCTCACCCAATATCACACATGAATAACGCGCTTGAGTTCAGGTTCTTGTGGAACCCAGAATAAGTCTGTAGTTATGTTTGAGGTCTAAATACTGATGTGTGCAGTTTTGATATTAATTCAACTCTTAATACGGCCCCATGCAAATAGTCCCAGAAGAACTTCTTAACAGTATATTCCATGAGTTCAATGCCAGTTCTTATGATGTACTTATACCACAGTGTTTTTGAGTGCTTGAATGTGTTTGGTCAGAAGGTGTGCATTATTTCTGTATAACAGCACAGTTCAAATGTTCTTCTGGCTGTAGCATGAACGATAGGTTTATATTAATGTGTCTGTTCTAATACGTTATTGTTTCTATAATAACAGCTCATACACAGGGACTTGTACGGCAGACACTTCACATAATCTAAGACTAATAAATGGATTTAAAAACATGTTGCTCAAAAAGTAAAACTGTATATAAGCGTCGATGTGGTGACATTTTTGTTAAGAGTTTTTTTATTTAACATTTATGGAAGGAGTCTCGACTGTAAGCGCTTTGTAACAGTCACTGTGCTTTGCAAAGTTTATCAGCACAGGAAAGTCTTCAGAACAGAGGAGTTTACGCTTTCCAGTTTGTTGGTAAAATGATGAGCTGCATTTTTTTTGAGAGAGAGAGAGAGAAAGAGACTGAGAGGGAGCTTTTTTTCAATCACAGTTTTTATTGCAGCCATAACATAGGTGAGAACAGGAACTAACTTGTCTCTCGGACTTTCTGTAACATTAAATCTAACAATAAACTGTTAAAATGCACAACGTTACGCACATTAATAAATTAATCATTATAATCGTAGGCAAATCGCTGTGGTTTAAGTGGAATAACACACTCCAGACCATGCTGTTATATGAAAATAATGCACTTCGTGGGGTAGCGTTACTGCTCTTGCACATTGGGCCTTATCACACCACCCCAGCGTAGATTATTTTCAGATAACAGCATGATCTGTCACGTGTTATTCCGTACATGTGACCTAACTGGCTTCTAATATGTACAATCTTTCAGGTTTAGTTTTTGACTTTCTTTACAATATTTCCCTTAATATTTTATTCTCACTACAATCAAATTTCTTTTGACAAGCACATATGCTATGGATCTGTTTGCCTGCAGATCACTATTTTCACTCTTCTCCATCTCTACATGATCGCTGCTGTGGCGGTCTACTCAACAGGAAAATGAGTGTTAATTTCAGTTTGCGGAGGGACACTTAACGACATAATGACTGATTAGGCGCTACGGATTTTCCCAAAGTTTAATCTGTAGCAGGTATTCCCAGAAGAGAAGGGAACAGATGGTCACGCCAGCCAGCATGCGGGAGAAAAGGAGGTGTTGGAAAAGTGAATAAATCAGCATTATCAACCCCTCCCTTATCCAATCCGTTAGTTATATAAAGTCTTCTGACAGAAAATAGAGCCATTAGGAAAAGTTCACAGGGACTGGGAAACATGGGGCTTTAGTTATTGGCCTGAAAATGGTGCTTTCTCTTAGTTGAAAGGGATGAATGGAGATAGAGACTCCCACAATGTTGTGGCTTAGCTTGGTCTTCCTTGGCTCCTTTTTTCTATTCTTCCTGTCCACCTACACTGGATTTTGCCGAACCGCTTCCTAGCTTGACTCCTTTTCATTAAAAGTTTAACGCTTCTCTCGCTGGCTGAACAAATAAGCAATAAACAATGAGAAGAGAGCGAGTAGCCTGTAACAGGAAGTAAACAGGAGGGAAACAAGTCTTTTCTCTTGTTGAACTGAAGGTGTGGAGTCTGTGCTCTGCATGCTTGATGGTTCATTCTTCCATTGCATTACCTCAGCATTCCCTTATGGAACAGCGGGCTGATGCAGACGTGATCTGGCATTCCTCAGACAAGAGAAAGCTATTTTCTCCTGACTGTTAATATCTATTTTGTTCTTGAAAATATTTACCATTTTAAAATATAGTGTAGAATTGCCTACAAACCATAATGTGTGATTTTCTGACTTTTAAATTTACTTTTAAAAGGTACAAAATGTATAATGGTAACGTAACGCCTTGTTCTCTTTTAACCCCAACCACAAAGGAACCAGAATACTCTAATGTTTATCAGAGAGGAGCAGGACTCTTGCAGAGAGGGGCAAGGGTCATACAATACAAGGTACATGTTTATGTGGGGAAAACACTGTTTAGTACAGGAAATGGGGAGGCTTTACACCAAACAACAAACTCCTAGTTTAGTTCCATAAGGGCTTTAGTTTTGATTTCTCCGTTTGTCTCTGTCAGTTTTTCCATCTTTACTTCTGAAGTCACAGGATAATCACATCTGTGTTTCCTTCTTGCATGCATGTCCCTCACTCTCACTGCATCTATCCATCTCTCTACCTGTGTGTAGAAACATAGCAAAGCAGACAATCCTAGAGAGTTTACAGGACAACCTTATAGAGATGGACATACTGGCTACGGCTCGCCGCGACAATGCTTACAGTGACGGGTATGTTGCATGCTCCGACCGCGGCCGCCGTAACTAGTAGGATCTGCTTTGCCATGCTTCCTGGCAGTACATGCGTGCATTGATCTTGTCTTTCCAATCTATTCTTTTATTTAAATGTGAAACTGCGCCTTCCAGCAAGAAATATTTTTTGCATGCACAGAGCTAACCATGATCAATGATAGCAAGTAAAATTGCAATTGATTTTTTTAGCACATTAGACTGATCAAGGTTGCATATGATTCATATGTAATTCATCTCTGAGTATCTCTTACTCAGTCAGTAAAGCGGTCTCAATTGTCTCAAAAATCTCTTATTGTCTTTAAAGGCCAATGAGAAACCAAAGCACTTAATCGGACCTGAGCATCCTTTAACAAGAGTGTGTCGTGATCTTCAAGGGCAAATGAGCTGCCCTTACCATTTGTGCCCTGCTATATATATCCAGCAGCCTCTTGGCACTCCGGAGACACACCCTCTGGAGGTGAATTAGAAGTCACCGCACGGGTCCATATTAACGAGGATCCTTCGTGGTCACTCGGGCTGTAAATTAAATTACATATCGATTCACAATTTCAGTGCAGCAAACCCTGGTGGCAGGAAAGTTTTTAACCCCACACAGGTCTAAAAGTGGCCAAAGCAACTGAAAAGTGTAAGTGACAGCTTCACTGACTGTGTAGAGGTGCTCATTACTGTCTAACACAGAGGGGGAGAACACTTAACAAAGGCTGGCCTGAATCATTTGAATACTCCAGTGTTCGTTCATTACTTTGGTTCCGTCTTTACCATCTAACTCCGTGTATAAGTGCAGCACGTAAGCACTGAAATAATGGTTTCTCCACCATACATACATATGTCCAAATTGGGAGCCATTTGGGATTCACCAAAACATGAACATGACACATGTCATGTCAAACACCAAAACATCAAAGACAATGGCAGATATATCAGTGAATGATAGTCAATCTCTTACAAAAAAAGATCTTGTATAAAATATTTCTTAAAAAATAGCTGTTAGTGGGCAAAACAGTAAACACAAATGTAATGTTAAAGGACTGAAGCTAGATGCACAAAGTTAACACCTGTAACCCTTATTTATAATTTGTACCTTCTTTAGCTGTTGCCGTTGTTACACATCTGCTGAAAGGGGTACGATTCCCAAAAGTTTTTATTTCGTCTTTTGGAGCATATATAGCACAGTCAGAAGAAGTACCTTGTCTTGTTATTTGTTTACGCTCATGTTATTGCTTGAATAATTTCATTTCATTTCACAATATACACAACTAATACATCAATGTCGCCTATTGGACATATTTAGAACATACTTAAAATTATGTTTAATTGCTGAAAGGCGGAAACACCAACGAGTATTCAAAGTCTGTAAATGCTGTTCGGGCCAGCCCTGAATATAACACGTCAACACGCTTCTAGGCCTTTTTTTTTGAACTTGTGCAATACAGTCTTACTGCGCTCTTTTAGACACTTTCTGTTCAAGCCTGGTGGGAGCTCACCGCTGTACTGCACAACGTCGCCCGCTTACCCTCTGACCTCCAGCACAGTGTACTCGCCTCCGCCGCGACCCTTGCCTCGCAGCACATTCACCCGACCGGCCTTCAGCCTCAAGAAGCCCTACAAGCACTGCAACTGGAAATGCGCCGCCCTCAGTGCCATCCTCATCTCCATCACACTGGTGTTCCTGTTGGCGTACTTCATCGGTAAGTTCATACCCTTCTTATATTCAGCTTTTTATCCTAGAGCCTAGAAATATGCGCCAGTCTATTAATGAGGACTGTTCCAACTTGAGAAGCACACTTCCTTTAAATATTTTAATACACAGGCATACCAGAGAACATTAGGCTGAATGTATTTCATCTTATTAAAGCAGGGATTTTTATTTTTTTCCAGTCAGTTAAAATTTTATGATCTCCCAAGAACTTTTTCAGTCAGACGTTTCAAATGCAGTCTAGACCCTACCCTAATTAAGATTTTCTTTTTAATAAATAACACCTTTCCATGAAACTAATAAGCTTTGTGTATGCTGAAAAGACTATGCTTTTGAACTCTCTAGTCCTAGTCCCTCGGTGTCTTATCACAAATCTGTCATGCAGTAGTGAAATGTTTTGCACACGCTCCCTTGTGGTCCTTTAAGAACCTGGCTGTTACATTCCATGCGTGTGAAAAGAAATAAGATGCCTTATTTCCAATCACACCACAAATGCAGATTTTTGCCATCCATCAAACTGAGGGTATGTTTTACATTCCGAGCTCTGACAAAAGGACTTCATCATATGGCTCACATTAACATGTGTATCTATTTAGCATATAAATTATTTCATTGTTAAATGCAATCTTAGGAGAGGGGATCTGAAATAAGATTTTATGAAAAAGAAAAAATGGAGAGCGCAAGCACAAGGGCACATCAGTACGGCGACGGTGGAATATCTTTCAGAACAATTTCCCATCATCAGAGAGAAAATAGCTTCTGCTACTTCATCACTGAGAATAAATATGCATCGTAGCAGAATGATGATTAAAAAAAACATAATTTCTACTTCCCTCCTCTGGCTAAATGATAGTAAATCATGATTATCTATTTCTTTTTTGCTGTGAAAATTTGCATAAATAATTTTTTTTTATGATGGCAATTTGCCACTGTATTTTGAAACCCGAATGCAAATGTAAAATCTGCTGTTAATAGCAGATGTACTGCATAAAATATAAATCCAATAAGCAGTAACAGGCTAAAGCTGAGCATGAAAGTTGTGTGTCTGTGGCCGACTTCGGCTTTGACCTCGCCAGGAGCTCTGAGGAGCCCAACAGGCTGATGGGTCCTAATTACTTCATGTAATTACTCAACCCAAAAAATCAAGACCATCTCCCCATGCACCCTTGAGTAAACATGTAGGGAACCTTAGCTCGCCCTGAGAATCGAGAAATTCCAATCAAGAACAAGGGGCCACGTTTAATTAAAAGCTGATGAGAAAATATAGTTAATTTCAAGTGCAATTAATTATGGAGGTCTGTAATTGGAAACCCTAACTGTGTTGTCTAATGAACCCAATTAAATCTTCTGACAGATGTTTAGAGTCATGTGTGTTTGTGTGTGTGTGTGTGTGTGTGTGGTGTTTATGTGGGTGTTTTTTCCCTTGTATTTTTTATTGTAGTTCACATAAAACTATTTGTTTAAAAGGTGGAGTGTGTGGTTTAAAAAGTCGGGAGGCGTGTGCCATTTTCTCAGCGGTGCCATTAAGAAGGTCATTATGTTCGCCGCATCTGAAGGTCATCAGCTTCCCTCTGTGTTCATTTCTGCTCACGCTGGGCTCTCTTTCTCTCTTAATGTTGAAACTGGCTCAGTTTGAACTCCCACACACTCAAATTCTTATTTCAGCTGTGTCTTTATTTTCTGCTTCTAGTCACTTCACATCAGTCTTTATTTACTTGGCTGTTTTTTTGTTTTATTTGTTTGTATTACTAGTTGAAATACTAATTAACTGTTTGACAGATATAAGCCGATGTTCAGATATCCATTTAATCGCCATTCTAGATGTTACGTAATCGTTGGACAGCTTGCTCAGCACCCCATTTAGCTCAGTAGCGTTATTATTGCACCTACTGGTCAAAAATGGGAACTACAACAAGCGCTAACAGAGGCCCATTGGGGTACGAATCACTGTGCTTCATAGCCACTCTATGAATGTTTTGTTTATGAATTTTGTTTATGGAAAGGGGCAGCAGACAGGACAGTCAGTGATTCTGCCTCTTCTGTGTTCGTCTTGTATACCTTGACAGTGGTGATGGGAAACACCTGCTTTATCAAACACAGCTTGTTTTCTTTTTAAAAAATCCACCTGAACGCAAGTTATCAAGTTATCTTTTTAGTTTGTAGTTTTCAGTAAAGCCATAAAAAAATTGGTCATCTGAAAGATTGACAGGCTAAATTACATTACAAATGAGGCAAATTTAACAATGAGGTTGAAGAGTTATGTCAGAAATGTTCTTTTTTTTTTCGAAGGCTATTCGTCTGTGCTGAGAGGCTGGCTTTTATACCAGACTACATCTTTCTGTTCTCTTGTTGAAAAATTGGGGTGCATAGTTAGTTTGTTCAGGTTCATCCAAGTCTTGTCTTCTCTCAACTGCCTATTACAGGGTTGCTCTAACAATTTACTAAATATTAGCCTATAGCATAAGTCAACTGTGATAGCCTCTTGACTTAATTTTGTTTGAGGCTGTATCATTGTTAACGTTGTCCTGCCTCACCAAAAACAAAACGGTCATGAGACGCTCCTGAGATTAAATCAGGCTTAAAATTCTGTCAAGATTTGATGCACAGAAACATGGCCATTTAATTAAAGAATAAATTGAGATTGCACTTGCTAGACACCAACATTCACAGTCAGAGAAAAGAAAAGAAAGATGACTCCAGAGAAGTGATTCAGTCTTTTCTTCAGACTTAGAGAATTGTTCAAGACCTTCTGAAGTAGTGGCATGTATGCAGGCAAAAAAACCTAATCAAGGACACAGTGTACAGGATTTTGCCTCCCCTGCAGAGGCAATGACCAACAGCCACTGTCACATCTCTTACTGACTCTATCAGGTTTTGTGCCTGTCATTGCATGTGTGACACAGACCCCCCACAAATCTCATCATCATTAGTAATCAATGAATTAATGAGAGGGAAAAAAAATCTTCTGCTTCCCCCCAGTCAGTGGATTTAATTACCTCTAGATAATTACCTCTATCCTTGGAAGTGTGTTCCAGTAATCTTGCCTCTCTTCTCTTGTACATCGTTTCACCTTTTATTTTTGTCAGCTGCCAGTATCTTAATGGCAGTCTGGTCCAATAGGGCAAGGCTTCACAGAAAAGTGGCACAGGCTTTGCACACTCTCCTCCCCTTCACGAAAGGTATCAGAGTCATTATGACGCTAATGAGAGGACAGAGAACTACCTGCATTTGGCACATCATCAATTCTGGTGTCTAAGAGGAGTTAACAAACCTTATGCTTGCTAGTGCACACTGTCCATTGTATGGAGGACGAGTGATCTTCTCGTTCCAAGTCAGATCCTACCCCAATGGCACACCTTATGCTTTTTCGTATTTCATGCGTGGTGTTGTTTTTGGTCTTGTGCTTTTCTGGAGAACCTGTTGATTCTGCTTATACTAATTCCCTTTAGTGCAAGAGCTGCTGCACTGATGGCACTAACAACCTGTTAATGGGCCTTGCTTCTTCCACCGGACCTTGGGAGTAGTTTGCACTGGTGTTCTGCATCCTAATTAGCTGCTCTGCCCATGTGCCATGCCAAAAAAGGAGAAAAAAGCAGTGCACGGGTCCAGACCAAAGCTTAAATGTGAATGCCATGTAGCCCTTGCAACCACCTGTCCTTGCAACAGGCGTGCAGATTTTGGATGCCAGTCTTCTTCCATTAGAGCTAGCCAAGAATCCGGACTATGCCAAAGTTTGGATGAACAAAGGGACATATTTCTTTCATAATCCACTTTTCTGGATTCTGACCAAGCGCTCTGCATCATGCAGATACCAGGAATTGCCTGAGGTAAATAATAATAGTGTAGGGGTATGCTTAGGAGGTTTGTTCTGGCAAGTCATTTTCCATTAACAGTGAAGAGACTGACAGTGGATGAGTGACAGACCCTACACTGGAGTGATTGCTTGGATGTTTGGCATGACCCACGGGCTCCTGATGCTGTTTGATGTGCTTGTCCAGGACAGTCCTCAAGCACTGACTCAGAGAAGGAAATTGGAATGGAGAGGAAGAGACGAAAATGGACAGAAAAAGAAAGGAGGAGGCATGCATGCACCACCCAAACTTGACAAATGGTGCCATCTGTCTCAGTGTGCTCACACCCGCCTCTGCCGTAGTCAATTCCAGCCAATGCAGAGGGACCTGATTGTTTGCATTTATATTGTCTCACAAGATATTTTTTGTGCTCATCCGTGTTTACTTCAACACAAAAAAAGCACAGAAATCTGGGCTTGTCGGCAGGAATGCCGAGATGTGGTGGAATACAATCAGTAAAAGGCACTCAGCAATTTTCCAAATAGCTATTGATTCAGTAAACCAGAGCCGAGAGACTTTCCAGCCTCTATGGCAAGCTCTATCAAAGGCCTCATTATTTTTGGAGACCAGATTTTCTTGCAGCTTGTAAATGGGAAGATGTAAAGCAGGATGTAGAAGACTAATATGACTGTAATTAATGGATGAGAGGAACTGGGGAGCAAAGCTGTGCTTTTTTTCTCATTTATCACCAAAATTTTGATCTGTACACTGTCAGCTCAGTGTTGGGGCCTTGTAACCTGCTAGTTTGAAGCTATTTCTAAAGCCAAGGCAAGCAGGATCATTGATTTTACAGCATCTACAGGGGGGCCAGTAGGTGTCATACCACTGACCTGATGAGCTGAGATACATATATATTTTTTAGGAGTCAAAGAAGTCTTTGGTAAAGTTCTTTATGGGTAGCCAGTGCTATCACCACATAGTAACACATCTTTCATTTGGATTAATTGCTGATGACATTTTGCTAATACTGATTAACTTCTGCCTTCTGCCCATTAATGGATAAAGATTCCACAACATGCACAAGATTCTGGTCACTTTGCAGTTATTATTAGTGTGGTTATACAATAAATTATTCATTATTATGTTATGACCTCGAGTACAAGCACTGGTCAATTACATACTGTAGGTGTATAATTTAGAATAATGGCCACTCTAAAATAGGGTCAAATCAAAATGTTCTTGCATTTGCTTTGTTGTGAAAAACAACAACAAATATCTTGATAAATAGCCTGAAATAATAATAATGTGTACAGAATACCTTGCAATTATACACTTTAACTGTTGCTTTTTCAGCAAAGCCCTTAGTCAGAAGCATGTACGCCTTACACTGTTGTTTTCTTTCCTTGTACTCTTATATGATTGGAACTGCAGAATACAAATTAAGATTGAGTTCAGTATTTTAAGAATTACACCAGCTAAGCTTTTTCCCCCCAACTGCTGTGACATGAAAATAAATCAATTTGTTTAGACCCCCTTTCACTTTTTTCGAGATAAGATCTTTGCTGTCGAGTGAAACCAATACTTGCTCTTTATTCTCAAAGATGTTAAGTGAAATGGAAAGCTATTTTTGCTGCTGCTCATTGTTGAGAGTGAGAGGGTACAGTTCAGGAATGTGCTTGGGCACCTTGTAGTCTTGTACCAATTATGTGCTGATGAATGAAATCGGATTTTGAAATTTAAGTGTTAAGAAAGAATGTACTAGACCTTATATTGGTTCAATAACCAAGCCATACTCCAAGTTGTATTTATAAATCTTCTTGGAATGAACTGGCTTGGTTATGTATACCAAACCTAGGAAGTTATGTATATCAAACCTGATGGTTGATTGTTCTTGTTTGTTTTGACCAAATGTTGCTGACCAAAATGTTCGGGGGTGTGATATTTCCCAGTAAAGCTGGTCACTTCTTTGCTCTTTCGGGTAATCCATCATGGTGCGTCACTCTTCCAAAGTCTTCGGCTCCATGGCTGTTCATCCCAGAGGTCGCTCCTTTTGTTGATACCAGGCTTCTCTGTTCTCTTCCTGCTGACTTGATCATTTCCTTGTCTCTCCTGCCCTGGGGAGTGTGTGAAGTGGGGGTGTTATTAGTAAGGTAATTGGGATGAAAAGAATAGTGTTACCCCAGGGACCCTGTGCTGGTAGTTACAACACTCTTTTTGCCCCGAAGGGTTAGATGGTTGTGGGGGTTTACAGCTCTTTTGGCTTTTACCCGTGCTTTGCAAGCAAGAAAACTCTATTACCCATTCACCCTCTTTTTAGTGATTCGGCAAGAATTCATCCTTCACAAAAAGTATTTCCTCATAATGAAAGAGAATCGCTTGCCAAAGCACCACATTAAGAAAAGCCCATTTGTTGTGTTATGTTATACCGAACAATATGTCAATATATCATCACTCTGTACTGTAAACACTTTTTATTGCAAAGTATGTAACTGAACAAGGTTGTAGTCTTTGCACTAAAGAGATATTCAAACAACTATTCTAGCAAACAGAAATGCAGATTCTAATAATGGCAAATTAGAACCTGGCTGTAGCTTTCATTTATTATCAGCCTCAGCACTGTTTGAAAACTCTCTTAGAACCCTGATGCTAATTTCTGACACGTGTTGTTGCCTTGCAGCCATGCATCTGTTTGGTTTGAACTGGCACTTACAGCCCATGCAAGGGCAGTTATACCGGCTGGCAGAAGACAACACCAGCAGCCTGTCCATACCTACAGACCTGGGCCTGCCTCCCCTCGGCAATACAGGGCTGGAGCTCCCAGACCGCAGGGGTAGAGAAGATGGTATGTACAAAAAATATGGACAGATGAAATAGAAAATTCTTGATCCTTAATCATAATTAACCTATGGACAATTATTAGCGGTCTCACAAATTTTATGTGCATATTTTGCTGAACATTCCAATTTTTCAATGAATTTCTGATGATTAAATGCATACAAGCAGTACTAAGTAGTAAGTTTTGCAGATGCTCTCACAATGACTTGCAGGTAAGCGTAGTTGAAGTAATAAAAAGTACGTAGAGATTCTGGGAGGATTTGTAACTTTAACAACAATAGTCTTGTCATAGCCTCATTGAGTGCAGAAGTAACTCAAAGCAAATGAACAATTCAAGGTGCAGTTGAGCATAGTTCTTTTAGAAATTAGGTTTTTGACAAAAGCATTTATGTGCTGGTGTGTGTGCTACTAGGTTGTGGAATTAATCTTTTACTCATTTAGTTGTTTGCATTCCTGAATAAGCTGGTGGTATCAGGTGAGTAATTATTAGTTTGTATTTTGTATGGCTTAAAGCAGGAATGTTGGACCCTCAGGGGTCCATGATGCATAGTCAAGGGAAATCACAACCCACTATTATCAAATTTATTATATTTATTATTGAGTTCTAACAGTTATTGGTCTATTTGACTGATCACTCAAATCAGATCCTGAAAAACTCAAAACAAGAATAGTATAGACTTAGTAATTTGTTCTGTTAGTGGAACATTCAGCAATAACATATTCTTTGGCTCCAATAAAGAGCCAAATTATTACTGTACACATTTAAATAGTGGTTGTCTGGTTGGATTATGTTCATAAAACTGTACTGAGGAGGTCCATGGAACGAAACATGTTTGGGAATCACTTCTCCAAAGCTTGAAGAACTACTTTCGTT
This sequence comes from Pangasianodon hypophthalmus, assembly GCF_027358585.1. Taxonomy (NCBI): domain Eukaryota; kingdom Metazoa; phylum Chordata; class Actinopteri; order Siluriformes; family Pangasiidae; genus Pangasianodon; species Pangasianodon hypophthalmus. The sequence continues at coordinate 14,803,307 of NC_069723.1, read as the reverse complement.
AGTCTGACCATACTTGACCCCTCCAAAACTTTCTTCACAGCCAGCTTTACTAGTGTCCTTCAGCCGGCACAAATCCAGTCACGCATTCCAAAATATCCAGCTAATTTCCTAGAGGATCCCCACTGATGCAGCTCATCACTGGCCAACATTATAACGTCTTAGTTTTGATTTTTCAAAGACTTCATCAGATCCAGGATTATTTGTCATCCAGCTCCATGCTGTGACCAGTTTTGGCAGCTTTCTACGAGATCTGCATTGTAATCCGGTGAATGTTCCCAGACAAGTTTAAGGGTATTATTTATTCCTGGAGGAAGTGATGGCACCGCTTTGGGGGAGCAGGTACCCAGGGGCTTGAGTGGGATTAGAACTTGTATTCCGTCCAAAGAAGGCATGCCTTCCCTTCATTGGGTAAACTAGATTTCAGTTTTCTTGGCAGCTGAAGAAAGTGCGTGCTAACCCCCGTGGTATGCCGATGAGCTGCACAGTAGGGAAAGTTTTACTTTTTCTCTGCTCTCAAAACAGAACAGAGCCCAGATTTAGCTGTTTGATTTGCTGAAAGGTGGAGATCACAGCCATTACCATATAGATGAGTCACAGAGTCATCCTTTTTCATTTAGCAGACAGTGTAGAGAGAGAGAGCAACACGCACCAGGCCACTGCAAGCCTGTCTCTATGTGAGTGACGGCTGTAGCTGAAGGGAAATCAATAGGCAGGGGTTTGTAATTCTGCCTTACAGAGCACAGTTGTCACCAGAAACACACCCAATCAGTCCAGTGTCATCCCAATGCTATGCACACTTATTTTCTGATTCCGTCTCAGTGTTGCTGATGTAAAAGTACAAGATGTAAATGCCTGCTGCATCCAGATTTTCTATTATTCAAATAATAAGATGTTTGGGAGGAAGAAATAAAAATGAGAAATGCCACAGAAATATACCAGAAATGCAGTAAAGGGAATTTATATTGTGACATTGGAGCTACTACAATTTTAAAATGGAATAGTAAAGTATTATATAATGTAGAGTTGGCATTGATGTGTTCACATATGATCCATGGCAGTAAATTCCAAGGCAGGAGAGCGTACCTTGTCTCTCCGGATCGAACACGTTGCAAATGATGGTGTTTTTTGAGGGGCTGCCATCTGGTGTGGCGTGTGGAGTCGTCTGTGGAGCTGACTGCCTCAGAGTCCTCCGGGTTCAGTTTGCAGGCATGTCTGGTTTTGGTGCCATCATTGCGGAAATTGGCCCATGTACATGACCAAGCAGATGTTGCCATTTTCCACCGAGTCCCATAAAGAAAGGTGTGGTATGGCAAGCATGCTTTGCTCCCTCATAGAATAGCCATTACGTGTGAATGAGACTGGGCTGTCAGTAGGATTATCAGTGATCAGTGACACTCTGGTCATTCTGTTGGTTCCCTTGACTACCTCCTTTTTAGAAATGTATTATCTAAATCACAGTGGAGGCATTTTGTTGCTTTGTATCACAGGCAAAATGGATGGCTTGTTCCCAGATGACAGCTTCATAGACATGGGCGAGATAGATGTGGGCCGTAAGGTCACACAGCAGATACCGCCCGGGATCTTCTGGAGGTCTCAGGTCTTCATTGACCACCCCATGTACCTCAAGTTCAACGTGTCCCTTAGTAAAGATGCCTTGGTAGGGATTTATGGAAGAAGAGGCCTTCCTCCTTCACACACACAGGTGGGTTTTTCAAACAAGGCACTTATTTGCAGTAATGATCAGTATGAATCCCCTCTCTGAGAATGCTAAATTTGTATAAATGTCAGAGATTTTTGTCTTTCTAATGAACGTGTAGATCAATGCTTGTTTATTGTACAATTGCTTAGTGCTAAAAGGTTACACTTGCAGCATATGCGCACCGGATGTATGTTCATTTTGTAAGTTTGTGTTGTAAACTGCAGTCCACACACAAAGATTGTAAAATCAAACAGACATCTAATTTTGGTATCGAACACCAACCATGTTGAACTGGCTTTATTGATTTGTATCATAGTTCCAGTGTTATTATATTACTGGAAATTATTCTAAGGCCTAAATTGATTTTTCAAACAATTGGATAAGGGGAATATATACACAATTTACATTTAACTTTGTGTGCTTAGTAATTGGTAGTGAATAAGAGCAATAAGGTAATAACATCTGATCTTTTTAGCTTATTGTTCAGATCCTTTTTCCCCATCAGCACACTGTTTCCTTTTACAGACATCTTCAGAGTAAAGAGCAGGCAGCAAACCTCCTCACAAGCACATATCTCACCAAGACTGTCAAATAAGCAGCAGTCAATTTTGTGTCAGTCCTTTGTTCGCTCCACAGTATTTGTGTGTGTGCGTGTGTGTGTCTGTGTGTGTGTGTGTGCGGGAGCTTGTGTGTCATCCTAATACTTGTCTGCGGTCTGCTTGTCTCCGTCTCTGTCTCCAGTTCGACTTTGTGGAGCTTTTGGATGGACGGCGGCTCCTGGCTCAGGGGGTTCAAAGCCTGGACGGACCGCCGGCTCTGACTCAGTCACGAAGCCTGGTGCCCCTTGGCAGCCATGACACCGGTTTCATCCAGTACATGGACTCAGGCATCTGGCACCTGGCAGTGTATAATGATGGCAAGGAGACAGAGCAGGTGTCTTTCCTTACCACGGCTATAGGTGAGTAACACGAGAATGTTTATGGAGGATGGTTTGATTGATTGCTCCTAAAACAGAAATCCTACTTGCTTTGTGGCTGAGTAAATGAATTCACAGTTGAGTAAACCTGCTGTCAAGTTGATGCTTAATTTCTCTGTGTGGTCCGTTGTGCCAGGTTTGAATATGTGAAAGGCTAACTCAGCTAATTCAAGCTAGTATGGCTAAAATAAACAGAAACTAAAATTCTCTAGTCAGCCTGATGTCTATGTTTCTTGCTTGGATCATTACATATATCTTTATCGATTGGGTAGATTTTTTTTTTATCCAGTGCAGCATACATTTGAGATGGATACAATCCAAGTTGAGAGTTAAGGGCCTTGCTCATTGGTTTCCTGTCAGTCTTGGGATTTGTACTCACAATCCTGCGGTCACTAACCCAGAACCTCTAAGATAACATTAGTATTTCTTACTGTATAATATTATAACATATAATCTTTAGATTTTCTTTAATATCATGTGACATCATTTGACCGGTTTGACTAACTCTGTGTTTTACTACAGAGAACCCAGTGGATGTGACTGTGCTCGAATGTTAATCACAGTTTAATAACTCCAAAATCATCATTTCATTTTAGTGGAAATCATGCAACCTTGGAGCCTAGCTGTATAGACTGAGTAGTTCATCTTGTAAGAGATGCATTGATGACAAGAGAGAGTTCAGAGCTTTTAAATCTGATGTGGATGAGAATCATTAGCTCACACATTCATTTGATGGTCACGATTCTCATCTTACTCCATTTCTTCATTCACAGTTAGCAAAGACACTTTCCCATTCATAATCCTCAAATATTAAAATTCCCCCGTCAGATAAAGCAGCTAGAGAAATTTACAGGAGCACCCCACTACTTATTTAACCGATCTACCGCTCTTCAGCTCTGATCAGCATGATCTCAAGCGGACTGAGCCTCTACACAGCAATCAAGGTGGATAACAAAGACAGAGAGCTCCACATCACCCTGCTTCTCCTTCAAATGATGGCTCCTGAGGCTTCCATTAGTGCTCAAGTGTCTTCACCAAGGCTGGTTTTGCTTTTTTGCACAACCCATTTGAATACAATGCTGCCCAGATTCAAAGCGTCTGATTGCTCAGCCCCTCTTCTGCCCCCTGCCTGAGCCATTATTGCTCGTTATAACTTCTAGTTTGCATTCACGTCTTGTTGCTGAAAGAATAACTCTCTCTTTTTAATACTCCTTTTGGTGTTCATGCATGGCACAGTGACCATGCAGCCCAGCTGCCGACATCTGGCCTCCTCCGGTGTAGGCCGTTTGTTCATTTTGTCCTCTGTCTTGTGTTCGCTAAAGGCGTCTTTGATTGGCGTGAGCAGAGAGGTGGGGTGGGGGGAGCATGAGGTGTCGGCTTTCGCTAAGGTGGCAGCTGGGAGCTGTTCTCACATGCTCTTTAATTAAAAGCTCCTGGGCCATGGTCCATCTGTGACAGGCGAGGGGTGGTGCAGTGGGGTGATTAGAGGGAGGAGCACAGCAGATCGATGGAAGAAGCATGTCCTCAGTCGAAGAGGCACAGCAGACGTGACCCGCCCGGAGACAGACGTCAGCACAGTCTCGCACTGGGCGTAGATATTTGATACCGTGAGGAGGGTTGATCTGATGATGGTGGAGGGGGAGAAGGGTTGTCGGAGTGAAATGCTCTCTGCTCCCGGGAGGGAAAATGTCTGAAGGGAGGGCGTCTGATAAACCACCTGAGGTCTAGGGCGCAATCTCGAAGGACTGGAGAGAATATATAGAGCAGGGGGTATTGGGTAGGATTTGATTTGAAGTCAAAGTTGATCAGACTTTTTTTTGAGAGAGTGCTAGAGAGGGAAGTAGTGATAAAGTGGGTCAGCTGATGATGTCCTTCAGAATGAAGCTAGCTGTTCTATTTTTTTTTTTTTTTTTTTTTTTTTCAGTAGAAAAGGTCTTAGATGATCCTCAAGCATTTCGGGATTAGAAGGTCTTTCACATTTACTAATTTAGGAGATGGTCCTGTTGAAGTCATGATGAGGTCATGATGAAGTCATGAAGGACATGTGACTTAAAAGGCATAACCTAAATAGACGAATTATGATCACGAAATGTTACAATGAAGAGGGTTTTGTTAAAGATAAACTAGACATTCTTTTATTGTTTGAGCTTTTCAGCAGCAGATATTTATATTTTATATTTTGTACCCTAAATGCAGTGGTGCTTCATGTACTATAGTGTGGCTTCAGTGATTCTGTGAATCACATCGGAATGAAAATAAATGAACATCACTGCTGGAACAGCTCATATTCTGTTTTCATAAATAGTTATTTCTATACTCATCCACAGTGGTTTATCAAAATAACTGATGGAGCCCATTTCCCTCTCTTTCTCTTTCATCCTCATTGCTCTTCATTCATTACTAGGCTGAGATGCTCGATCCTTTCTGCTTTCCACCAGAACACACTCTCATTTGTCTGTCCTTGGACTGTATTCTCTCACACCCTTACCTGAAGAAATAAAGTGTTTGGTTTCCTAACACAGTCTGTCTAAATCCATGCCCATCCATTGTTAATGGCTAGAACATGCCGTGTTAAGGCCAGACATGTAATATGTTGTTCATGGGTCTGTAATTCTGGGTTTATTTGATGGATTACACCACTTAAGTCACTGGCTCAGCCTTAGACACTGGCTACAAGCATTGTAGACTACAATCTCACTGACTATCCACATCTGCATGTGTATGCAATTTAGTGGATCAATTTCTGACGTGAAAACATTTTTTTAATCCAATGACACAACAAGCTTCTTGGACAGTCCACAATGCTGATTTCCCATCATTATATGTTATTAAAAATTTTAGAACTACCAAGAAAATGTAATGCCATAACATGTTTTCCATTGAGCTATGAGAAAAGTTTGACGCGTCAAGCCAATGGCTTCTTGTGCCATATTTATTGACAAAAATGTACCAGGTAATTAGAAGTCTGGCATGTGAGGTAGGTTTAGCTTCAGACACACTCACTGCAGATTGTCTGATGTGTATTGCACTCTACTGGTCACAACTGTTAGAATACTTACAGTTATATCACCATCTCTTTAACTCTTCACACCTTCATGTGTACTCATTTCTGTGCACCAGTATTTATCAGTCAAGACCTTTGAAAGCAGTGATACTAATGAGTTTTCTTAAAGCAAAATTCTGTACTGGGTTTAATAAAAGTGGTTTGCAAGATTGTGACTTGTATGCAGACAAGCTGTGAAAAACACTAGCACCATTTTCACAGAATGTCAGTAACAGAGGTCTGTGATTGGTCGTTTGTAGTGTCCATCAAATAACTGCTTCCTAGGAAAGCAATCGTGGTCATGTTAAGTGAAGTAAACTACCAACTCAACAGCAATAGCAAGCCGTCTGGCTTTTAAGACTGTTAGGGAGCCTGAGAACCATTCAGGAAAACCATTCAGTGTACTTATTTATTCTGAATAAAACATGAAGGCACTACATTGTTTCAGATGTTAGAGTTTTAAGGAGATGAACTTAGCTGGGTGGGTAAGTGGAGTATGCAGTACATGATTGCTTAAAAATATATATCTGTCTTGATGCAGCTTGGTGTTGGCAGATTGGCAACCAAAGCCTATCCCCCAACACCTTTCTACTGAATACAGATCGAGACAAGACTCGCCTGAGGAGTCAAATGTGCATAATTGTATTTCTTGGATACATTTCAAATGGCAACGCTGTGAAGCTTTGCATCTCTGTATGCATCTTATTACACACTCACAAACACTAAACTCCCTGGTGTCACAGGTCTCTGAAATCATCCAGTGCCTTCAAGTGAGAACTCAGTCGTGGAGACCATCAAACAGTGCACCAAAGTTTTGATGGGACACACCGGGGGATAGGCAACCTTATCACCTCTTCTTCTTGCATCATTCCACTGAAACTGTGGCTGATGAATGTATAAAATGCACTCCTTTAACTCACTTTGGAGTTGCCCACTTTCTCTTTTCTCCAGACACAGCTCTTTATCTCCTCCTGCTGCATCCTTCATGGTGACTGACTCTCCTGAGGAAGGATAGGGGACTGTGAGGAGGTTCACGTATCCCCTCCTTTGTTCAGCAAAAAAAGCAGTTGTTCAGGTCGATTATGGCTCAAGGAGTGCCAGCAGTCCTGGGGGCCTGAAGAGAGGACATACTATTCCTTGCCATTTTTGTGCTTAATTCACTGCCTTGTCTGATTTTGAATTCCAGCCACTACTGGAATTGCGAAGTGCCCTGTTCTGTAGAACATTAACGCAATGTGGAGAATATATAGCATAACCTCCAGATCGCAGGGGATGTGTGGAGATGGCAAGCATTTGTGCATGAATAGTTGTGTGTTTATCACAAAACATTGCTGGTGTTTATGCTGAATTCACACTGCAGCCCTTTTTCCAGCAGACTGTCACTCCATCCCAGACCTTACAAGTATTAGAGGCACTTGTAATGTTTTTTTGGACAGATGGGTCTGTGTAGAACTATTACTATAACAAAAAAATAGATATAGGTGAAAATTCAAATATTCAAATTCCAGCCTTTTCAACATGCTTATTATGGGCTTTATTCATTAATAATAAATGCCTTATATTCTTGTCAGGTTAACATGCAATTTATGTTCCCTTAAATTTTATACTCTACGTATGGGAAAAACAGATGTTGATATATTTTTAAAATATATTCACACTGTGAATTGAACCCTTTTTTATATAGAGAAAATGAAATCATTATATATAGTTTATCAATATACACAAATAAGAAGTGCCACTGCTTTAATTTGCAAAAAGAAATTTGATAACCGAAAAAAAGAAATTTGATTTAATTTGATTTAAATTTGATTTAAAGCAACGACATTTAAAGACATTTCGTGACATACATGGTCAACTACTATATGTTCGGGTATTAAAAGAAAATTTATATTGATGATTTTTAAAATAGTACTACATTTTCCATTCAGAAATCCATGGGGGTTTGAAACTTTACTTTACCCTGTACCTTATATGTTACATGTATTTGGCTTGTATCTACGTATATACACATATAATTACCCTCTGTATGGATTAAAAAAAAAAAAAGCTACAGACCCTTCTAAATTTAAAGCATGGTTTTGCTACACCTTTGCTTAGGAGAATGAAAACTACATCTAATCTGTTTGAGTTTGTTCAAGAAGAATCTGTTTTAGTTTGAGGCTAAACTAGGCATTGCAATAGAAAAAAAGCCTCTCTGCAGACAGAAATGGATTTATAAAAAAGATTATTGATGGATGTTGTGAGGTGCTCTGACAGACACTGTTGTGTGTGATTTGGTTTTAGACTCAATAGATGACTGTCCCAGTAACTGTTTTGGTAATGGAGACTGCATCGCTGGAACCTGCCACTGTTTCTTGGGCTTCAGAGGACCAGACTGCAGCAGGGGTAAGAACTCACCGCCCCCCCCTCTCTCTCTCTCTCTCTCTCTCTCTCTCGTTCTCTCGCTCTTGCTCTTTCTGTCTTTGCCTCTACTTCTCACTTTTTTCGCTCTGTTACCTGCAAGCTCTTGGCTTGTATATCTGTCTGCCTCTGCTATGTCTCGTTTAATATTTGCACAACCCACCTATATTAACCAGTAAATACCTTTCTCACACTGTGTAGATTTTCTGAGCACTGCAGAAGGTGGTATAGTACCTGCTTTCATAGAGAGATTTTGTTTCTATTTTCATTCAAATAAAAAAATTAAGTCAACATCAAATAATCTCCAATGTGATATAACAGCATATTTACTGGTACAAGCTGTTGTAGTTTTTTGCTTTATAGAATATACTAGAAAGCTGGCTTTAAAAATCCTTGACGAAGCCTTGAACAATATTCTTGTAATATTAGGAAATTAAACCATAATATTCTGTTTTCAAATATAGATTGTTGTTTAGACAGAAAATGATTTTGCATACTGTAGTCACTGGTGGCAATTAAATTAATAAATGAAACGTTTTTGTGTTTGCTTTCTTGGCAGCGTCCTGTCCAGTTCTTTGCAGTGGAAATGGTCAGTACCTGAAAGGCCGCTGCATGTGCCACAGTGGTTGGAAAGGGCCGGAGTGTGACGTTCCCACCAACCAGTGCATCGACGTGACCTGCAGCGGACATGGGACATGCATAGTGGGGACCTGCATTTGTAATCCAGGCTACAAAGGAGAGAACTGTGAGGAAGGTAAGAGCATACTGATGATCAGTATAATCTACTTTCATCTTTCATGGTCAATATTTCTTCTTTTCCTGTGCCTGGGCTCTAAATATCTGCTGCGCTCCTGCAAAAACACTAAAGAAGATCAGGTTCAGCTTAGGACCATATTGAAAAGGGATTTCAGTAGCGAATTGCTGTGGAAGGTATCCTTTAGTTTCATGTCATTCACTTGTTAGTTCTCAGGAGAATTCACCCCCTCACAGCACCCAGCATGAGGCCTACCTGATTGCAGCAGCCTGCTGAGCAACACACTATAGTTAGGCAAAGTGTTTCTCTCTTTCCACTAGTCAAATGCAACATTTGTCCAGTGCCAAGCACAAAGCTATAATTTAGAGAAAGCCTCTGGCCTCGGGTACGCTTATGGAGTTTTTTCAGGACCAGCCCGCACCCTGTTCCTGAATATTTTAGACCCTGCACTTTTTGGAGTCAAGCCCAGTAGTGATCTTTTTCTGATAAGCTGGTGAAGCTTCTCTGGCCTCATTTCTCTTTCATATATTATGGATGTTTTGGAGGGCTTCATGACATTCCATTAAGCAGCAAAACAATCCCTTTTCTTTTGTGAAATCCAATAAGTTTTGCACAGAGGCAAATTGTGACTTTAATCCTTTAATGGTGTCCCAAATGGCCCGGCAGAGGGGCCCAGAGCAAGGTGCTGAGAGATAAGATTGAGCTTGCCCATTGTGCTTGGCACCTTTTGACGGCTCTCATTTCAAGATGAAAAATAGAGCAGTTGATTTTGATAAATGCGGGGTTTGACACCTCTGATCCCCACCGCACATTCTATTTTGGGTCGCACAGTCTGCAGGCAGAGGGAGTGAATAGGGCTGCTGGCCCTTTAAGGGTCCTACCTTTCTTCCTTGCGACCTTCAGGCAGCGATGATTAATTGCCAGGAGAGTAGCTTCTGTCAGTTAGCCTATGATCTCAGCTTTGCACCCAAGCCATCTGCTAAGAGGCCATAGCTCCTGTTTGTCTATAAAGGCCTTCCTCGTCCTTTTATGTTGGGAAAGAGCGAAGCCGCCATGCTGCAGGCCTCTCCACCGGCCCCCAATGGGTTCCCCTACATTGTACATTCTCCATCTGTGAGATCCCATTTCTTGTTGTTGTTATTATTTTCTAATTGAGTTTTTTTTTTCCTCTCACGGTTCTTGTCCCCTCGTTAACCGAGGCCACATTCGCCAGCTTTCTCGAGGTCTCTTGTATTCATTAAACAACCATTAGCCATCATTAGCATGCGACTGAACAGACTTTCTGCCTTTTTTTCCTTTTTTGCCAGAGGTTGAGGGATGGAAGGATTAAGCGTCATGAGTCAGGCAGGGGAATATAGCCGAATAAAGAGCAGCGAATGTGTGAGGATGGGAGTGTGGTTTTCTTCTTTTTTTGCCCACCAGGCTTGAGCCATGCGACAGACACCTTGTTTGCATTCCATCCTGCTTTTGGTTTTCTGGGTTCAGCAGCCGGCAAGAGGGGGAGCATGTCCTGTGCCACTTTTCAATTTATCGCAGCATGCATTGGCTGCAGCCTCCCTCCTTGGCAATGGGAGGAAATCTCATTACCGAGAGAAAGAGAGAGAGATCTACTCCACCTGGTGGTATGAGGAATGGCTATGGAGGTGGCTGTTTTATTCTCTAGTTTTAAAATCTCTTTCCTGTCCAGATGCAAGAAATATTTGCTGGGAATATGGAGAGGTCCTTATGCAAGTGGTTCCCAGAGGAAAAGCTTGGAAAAATCTACCAAATACATTATTCCAAAAGCATAGAAAATGTAATTTTAAGAATTAAATTCATATTTGTCAAGGACAAATAGTAACTCTAGCTCTCTTTTTTCTCTTTTGAGCTTTCTCCCCTGTTTCTGAGTTCCTGTTCCACACTGAGAAGTGTGTTTATTTTAGCTTGGGCAGCGTTTTCTGACTCAAACCATTGTTTATTATTCTTCACAGTGGACTGTCTGGACCCCACATGCTCAGGCCGTGGTGTGTGTGTGCGCGGCGAGTGCCACTGCTTTGTGGGTTGGGGAGGCTCTGGGTGTGAGAGTCCACGGGCATCCTGCATGGACCAGTGCTCAGGTCACGGAGCCTTCCTGGCAGAGACAGGCACCTGCAACTGTGACCCCAACTGGACCGGGCACGATTGCTCAACAGGTCAGTACTGTTACAGATGAGCGAAAAAAAACCTCAGGCTACTTCATTCATCTGAAGCAGTGGCAGTGTTAATCACAGCTGGGGACCAGAATGTTGATGGAGTTAACTGATGTGATCCATTAGAATCCAGGCCAGTTCAGAGTTTCTGAAGCAATGAGTACACTTCTGTTGTAACCATTGCTTAAGCTACACCATGTTTTAAGCTCTTTAGCAATCATGGAATATTGGACATTTTTACAAGTCTTTTAAAATTTTGTTGCTATGGTTTACATCACCTCTTTGTCCTTACTCTGAGCCTGTAAGAAGAAAAAAGAAAGTAAACCAAAGAGCATGATAGTGCAACCTGATTAAATTGCCCATTTTACTGACAGCTACAGCATGTATAGAGCCTAACTTTATATTCCTAACCGCCACAATGTCATGATTATAGTTTTATTTAATGATACATAAATGTGATCATATCTCCATGTGTGACGCAAACATGAAACCCAGGAAAGATGTGAGATATCCAGATGTGAGAGTTTTATCATGGAGGAGAAATTAGTACAGATGCCACCTTGAGAACCTGTTACTTATAGAAAGCATTTTTTAAATTTCTGTCTCAAGCGGTTATATAAAAGATTTTTAATGGACTACACTTTCAGTCAAGTGGAATTGGATGTCTTCTTGCTTAGTTAAAAACAAAAGATTTTCAGCCACACTGGCCATTTATGGATAAAATGTTCTACCCTAATCTAAAGCCACTTTTTTTTCCACATGCTATGATTCAGACCTATGATCCAGATCTGGTACCATTTCCAATGACCATTGAACTAGCGCTAATTTATTTCATATTATACTTTTTTAATCAGATTCTACAGATACTACTGTAAATTGTTCAGAACCACTGTGACCTACATTACGGATTCTTTAATAAATAATAAAAAGGCTCATTTCTGTGTTTGTAAGTGAGTCTGAGAGTGAAAATGCAGCCAGTGATGAATAGCTCATGCTGTTAATACTAATCTTGTAAACACTGAGATATCTGTGCTGCCCTTTGAGGTGTGCATTTTAACACTGCATTTCATCTGCTGTCCATGTTCATGTGCACATACTGTACATTAAGGTACAACTTGCATTAGCGAAACAAAACTCAGCAGGCTGTCCCTAATCTTACCCGATTACTTGTTGCCATGGGAGCAGTCACTTCCTCTCTTCCTAGGGGTGTTGGAGTATAATTGCACACTAAAGGTAATTTGTCTTGCAGTTCACCATTCGCATTATTCCGAGAAATCTCAAAAGCAACTTTAAGGCCGGTTGTTTTTCAGAAATGATTGCTTCTGTGTTTTAAGGAAGGCCTTTTTGCTAAGACTCTCAGATGCATATGATTATGTCTCCAGATCTCAGAGACATAATGATTCATTTGTTAGCTATTTTATAAAGAATCACATTTTTAATGCTTTATTTTGATGGTGCAGACCACTTTGATTATTTTTGTTGCTTCTTTCAGGGTTTTTTTTTTTCTTTCTTTTAGTTAAAATTTCTACTCCATGCTTTGCTAGGCTGCTGTAACATGGCCATTTCTCTTGCAGGTCCAATAAATTATCCGGTTGTCTACCTGGAACTGGAGTGCAGGCTTTCTCTGCTATGTTGAGCCATTTTTTTCTCCGTATTGTTATGTTCAGTGTGGTAAAGTGTCTGTCAGTAGTAGGGGAGGCTATAGTAGACTTTGATACAATATATATTTGGCTCGCTGCCTCATCCATGTGGTGAAGATGCTGGAACAGAGTTGGGTTCTGTGCACTCGTCCTCCTGAGACTGCGCCACTTCAACTTCCTTCTGTAGATACTCTAGTAAGAGTTCCTCTCTGCAAGCAATACTTACTGCCGGCAAGAGAGTGCAAACTGACTCAACTCTTTCAGAGGTTTGGTCTAGAGACTATAACCACCCAAAGCTTTTGTTTGTTTATGTTTTATTTATTTATCGTGCTCTGAAATGATTTCATGACATAATCAAAATCTCAGCAATTTAGGCATGAAAGGCCTATTTCATCTTACCTATGGTTTTTTTTTTAGAAATCCAATTTATTTTGGACCTTGGCTTTCAATAAAACGCTTCTCCACCGGGCTTAAAGAGAAGATACAAGTAAAAATCAGTCTTCTTTTCCAAAGTGTCGAAACACAACGATCTGTGACTGTGAATTTCCCCCATTAATGCCAAGCTGACAGGCTGACCTATTAGGTAATCCAGGGGATTTGCTGGAAAATAGGCATTTTAAAGGCTGGCTTCTCAAGCAGAAGGGCTGGTGCCGTAAATTATGATTAGCTTGCAGTTTCTGGCTCCTGGCCCTGCTTGCTTTCAGAGCTCATGAAGCGCGCCAGAATTAAAATGGAGGAGTGTCTGCTCATGAGAATGTGTACCTCAGGCCAGAGAACTCAGGCACAAATCCAAGTCATTGTATAAAGCCAAAGTGCATTTTACTTGTGTTAGCAGTTGAGGAGAGACGTTTAATTATCTAAGTGTCATGAAATCACAGATGTGATGGATGAAAATGCATTTTAGAAAAAAAGCATGATAATCTAAACAAACAGGCAGTTATGATGAGCGCAGCTAAAGGGTAGGCGATGTGCAAACACACTAATTCTAGGCAAATCCAAAGAGCAAAGCATTAAAAAAAAAACATCAAAACCAGAACAGCCCAATAGAAAGTAACAAGGCTGAGTAAAGTCACAGACAATAAACCTGGAGCCAGACTTTGCAGATGGCCCTGTTCATGTGGTTTATATAGGTGAGTTCTCAATGAGTTGCAGATGTGGGTGATCAGAAGTCAAGTGACCTTGAACATGGATATTTAGAAGCAGAAGCAGCAGCAGAAGAAGAAGAGAGAGATTTAGAGAGAGTGCTTGTTTTTCCATCATATGGCACTAAATTAGAGTAATGAGAATTATTTTTGGCTGAGGTCATTTTTCTTAATTGATAGTTATCTTGTCCATTTCACATACATGATAAGGATCCAGGAACATTGTCAACCTGAGATATATGCAGTATCATGATTAGGAATGCTAATCTATGTATTGTTTTATCAAACGCTACAGGCAGTAGTTGAAAGTGTGCTGAAGAGGACATTATACCTCATACCCTTGATTATTTACAGAATTTATTTAGAATTTACAAAGGAGTATTAAAAGAACATACACATAACATAACATAAAACACCAAACACACTTAAAACACATAACACACTAATTTATGTGAGCATTATGAACATGCTATATATGTAACTAAACATCATGTTGGCACTCCTGATTTTCAAGCAACTATAATTTTTTTTAAAAAAATGGTTCAAATCTCTTAAATAAGCAGGAGGTGAATTTTGTTCATGTGAAAAGAAAATCAAAAGCCCTCTTCCTTTAATGGTATTACACAATCACCTCCTGTAACAGCCCTGTTTGACCTATTTGTGATTTTACATACAAATTGTCCAAGTACTGGAGGAGCAAGTCCATTTAAAAATACAACATTTGAGAATCTCATTACATTTTCCCAGCTCAAAACTCCATAGCTGAAAACTAAAATGGTATGAAAATGATGACGATAAGCTAGAGATGTGTTTCTTTTGTGATATGTGCGGTGCTGTATAGTTAATGACATTATTAGAAAGATGAGGATCTGCGTCAGTTAGATGTCCTCCATTATTACAGAAACATCTCTCCAGAAATAATAAAATGACTTATTTCTGTGCATGAGAGCAGGCTAGAAATAGAGAGAGTAAGAGACCTGAAAAACAAGGCAGGAAGAGATGAATGTTTTTATGCAGGATGGAACAGTATCCAGCCCTTTATTTGTGTTTGCTGTGGGTATGTGGTTGTTAGGCAGGAAGCAGGACGGTGTCTCCTAGACAACTCTGAGCGGCTTGGAATAAATGCTGTTACGACACCTCTAATTGAAAAGTAACACATAAAATTAAGGTCATTTACATAATTTAACAAAGACTCGATTCTGTAAAGAGTTTTTTTTTCTCCATTAAGGTTTTACGTCTTGTAATGTTGTATTATGGTCTCTGGCTGAAAAACCTGACTTGACTCACATATGGATTAAACAATGGCCCTGCAGAGGATATACAGTATCTGTCTCATTAATACAAAGCATTTACCTTGTTTCCGGTACCCTGTGGCAAATGGTGAATGACGTTGACTAATCAGACAGAAATACATGGTTATTACTACTCCCTGTGTGCGTCAACACTTTCGCATGCAAGAACACCTTTTTTTTATTACACACAATTTAATTCACGGTATGACTTCATTCTCATTTTCAATTGCTTAGCAATTTTTCCACCTGTTCTTCCTGAAACCTAGCTGACTGTGAAAAATAACCTTGGCTAGCAGAGTTTGGAGAAAGATTATCAACTCAGTGGTGGTGCCGCTGAAGTGTTACACTTCTGTATTGCCTTGTCTCTGTCGCTTTAACCCACCTGGCTGCCTCGGTGTCCCCTGAGCTCCAGGAGGCAGAAGAGGGCATTTGATTTGTAAACACTCAGATGGCAGATTTTTTAAAATGCAGGTTCTGTTAGAGCGTGTTGAACATTCCCCATCTGGCCGTGCTCTCCTCCACTGACTCATTGACTCGCCTGCAGTGCAGGGTTTTTTTTTTTCTTCTTTTTTTCCCTTTTTTTCCCTACTATGGAGATACACTGTCTTGTGTCACCTCAGAAGCCACAGTCAGCCTCCTAGCTTTCATATCATGGCAAAGCAGGATTTAATGAAAGCTGACGTGTTGCCATTTCCATAGAAAGTCAAAATTGGATTCTCACTTTTTCTGTTTTGCTACAAAGGGGCTCATTTAAAAAAAAAAAGTTGGAGGGGCAGTGGGAAACTCTGACCAAGTTCCCGCCTCCCTCCTTCCTTTTGAGACAGACTTATTAGATTTGTATTGTCCAAAGGGGATCCTCTCATCTCTTATGAGGCGCGAGAATTCCTTTTCAAGAGCCATCAAACAAGCTAGTCGAGCATGGCCATCTGATCTGTGACAATAACTTCTGGATTTGTCTTCTGTCACCCCCCCTCTGCCCTGTGTCTTTCCTGTGCCCTTCCCTTTCTCACTCCCTCCCCTATTCACTCCAATAGAGCTTTGTGCGTCGGACTGTGGCGGCCACGGCATCTGCGTAGCGGGCGGCTGCCGCTGTGAGGAGGGTTGGATGGGTGCCGTGTGCGATCAGAGGGCATGCCACCCGCGCTGCAGCGAACATGGCACCTGCAAGGACGGCAAGTGTGAATGCAGCCCAGGCTGGAATGGAGAGCACTGCACTATCGGTAGGGTGAAAGGGGTGTGGTTGTGCTAGTGTGTATTTCTGAATGTGTGTGTATGAGAGAGAGAGAGAGAGAGAGAGAGAGAGAGAGAGAGAGGGTTGGGTCATGTATGGGGGGGTGGCACTAGAAAGGGAGAAGCATGCGTAATTGAATTTGTGTAACTCGGCATAGCATGAAGAGGTTTGCTCAAGGATCTGAAGCTTGACTTCATGCATTTTAATGTGAAAATGCTAAGGTGTCTTTTCATTTCCGCTCATCCTTTGCCTCATCCCTCTTTTTTATCCGCCTACATTGCCGTCGCTTTTTGATTTGGTGATGCGAAATACAAACATTTGCATCGTCTCCAGCAGCACAGTCACTGGAAAGACACTCTTTTTTAGTGGGGCGCTTGACCGAGAAAAAAAATCAGATGGAAAGCTTTTATTTACTCAGAAAAGCTCTGGAATTCAAAATACCTATTTCACTCCAAACCTTATATTAACTAAATTTAGAATTTGATTAAAACTGCCAGAGAATTAATCAGCTGAGGACACAACTCTTTTCCTTCACTCTTTGAGCTTCTTGTTTTTTCTTTACCTCAGCGTTGACTCATAAGGAAGACACCAGGAGAGAAACTTTGCCACTACATCTGGCTTCCCTTAACCCAATACAGTTGAAATGCTTCCAGTCATTTCAAGTCTGGTAAAAAAAAAAGACTTGAAGACTGTCTGTTTCTCCATATGCCGGGTTTATGGGAAGCCTGCGATCTTTCTTGACGCCAGTTTAGATTTTAGTTTAGATTTCTACCAAACACTGCTAACATTGCTAATAGTTAAAACTAACATTGGCAGTTTTTGACGTCATTCTCATTGTCTTCTCAGACTTCGTGTTAGACAACAGCATTGTTTGGTGGAACTATCTTTTTTACCAGTTTCCCACAGCGCATAGCAAAGCTTCCAAAGTGGCAAGTTCATGACAGGAAGGGAATAAACAATAAGGTCAATCTGTTTTGTGTCCAGTTCCACATTACTATTTAGATATTGCTTTTTGAGGATGCATTGTTCCTCAGGCACTAATAACAGTGACGCTAGCATGATCTTTATTTACAGTCTAGAAGCAAGACTTAAATCCTTAACATTTTTACTTGGAATAAACACGGTTGTAAATTATTTTCTCACTGTTCCTCACTGACCCCTTTCAGAACTGTAGTGAACTGAAAAGATGATCTCAAACTCTTCTGGAGATCCAGTAACTCTTCAGATTATATGTATAGATTAAATTAAAATGAAGGCCCTGTTGTTGCTCTTTAGTTAAATAAAGTCCTTGAGGCTTTTAATTAGTGCGTATATACAATATGTATGAGCGTTTGGTTCCACTGATGAATACACGAAGTGAGAATTTGGCGTACGATACATTTTGGAAGTGTTCCAGTTTTGAATTTAATGTGATTTCAATGCTTTTAACTCATCTTAGATAATGCAATACAGATAAACCCATAGTAATGATTATAAAAGCAGCAGATGGCAATTTCCTCCAAGCATAATTAAGAGTAATGGCCCTTAGGTAGAAATGTACAATATTTATGTGACTATATAAGTGAGAATAGTAAATGTTAGTGTTTTTCTCTCTTGGCCCTGTCTGGGGTCTGCTCAGTTTGCATTTGCTGAGCGGATTCTCATTGTCCCCGTTGACCTTAAAGATCCTGAATGGGCCAGTGGACTGAGCCGTTCTGGGAGACTGCCTTTCCCAATGTGCCTGTCTAAACACTATTGTGCCTCGTCCCCTGTCTCATCTGTTTACTCTCTCTCTGTCTCTCTCTCTATCTTTTTTCTTATTCTGAGAAGTGTCCCTGCCACCTCTGCTCACTAGAAATGGGTGACACAGTTCTTTGCTGCTGTCATTGCGCTTTCCAGACCCTGATTTTTGTCTGTTTGTCAGTCAATGGCCCCAGAAAAGAAATGGGCCATAAACAGAACTCGACAATTCACACAGCGGGGAAGGAAATCAAAATAAGCCGAGTGATGTTTTGACTATATTTAGTTTTAGGCATTCTGAAGTTATACAAGGCAAATTGGCATCTCAGTATGCAGGGAGAGCTGCACGGTTTTCTCCAGGCTTTGAGTGCAAGTATTCAATGTTTAATATTGTCGCAATGAAATATTAATATGCCTTTTATACATGCCATGGTGAGATGCATCATTCGCGAAACACAGAGAATCATAGTATTACATAAGGAGCTTAACTATAATAGAAATGCTCAGGGAAAAATCATTCGGTTATTTGTAGTAAATATGAATCATCTTTCAGTCAGAATCAGCCTGTTATACCGTACAGGATAAGTAGAATTTATTTCTATGTAGCTGTATTTAATATCATAAAATAATTATAATTAGGATTCTATATGCATTAGGTTTAAACACATTAGTTTAATATCCCTCTTTTCTTTGTTTTCTTTTATTGGATTAATAATAATAATATAGTATATGTGTACTTTTATACAAACAGTCATGATAGCATTGATGAGCAGTCAAGATAGATGCTTCTTTGCCATAATAATGCTTATCCATGCCAGAGCTGGGTGGACAGGAACTGCTTCTTAAGAGCTTTATCTCCATCTCTCTCTCTCTCTCTCTCTCTCTCTCTCTCTCGCTGTGTTCCTGATCTTGTGTCTGAGCCTGTGCTATATGTGTGTGTGTGTGTGCGCGTGTGTGTGTGTTTGTATGTGTGTGCAGCTCTTAATGCATGCTGTCGGTTCCTGTCACTAAAGGCACGCACACCTGCTCTAGCTCTTGCTGTCCGTGTCTCATTCTGGAAGCAGCACTGTTCAGATCCTCCCCTTACATGTCCTTGTCTTTTATCTCCCAAGCTCACTATCTGGATAAGGTAGTGAAAGGTATGGCATTCCTACTTTCCTTTCTTCCCTCATTTCTCCTGTCCTTCCCTCCATCTCATCCCAGTATCCCTTCTTTCATCCAGCAGATTCACAGCTCACAGTTCATTTCAGCATTCAGACAAGCCTCCTTTCTCCTCTTCTTGCCCCTCTGCTCCCTCCTCGCGCTCACTCCTCTTTTTTTTTGTTCTTTTGTATGTCCATCCTCTTCGTCAGTCTTTTCGTACGCCTTATAGATGGCATCTCAGATTGCTCACTAACCATGATGATATATATATATAGTTATTAAAATTAATATTATAGTGATAGTGATTTTAAAAAATTAATATTATTATAATGATTTATAAAAAAAAATTGTGAACCCTTTGATGGTAGATGAATTTCTGCCAGTATGGTGCATGAATTGTAATCTCATCTGTATCAAAGTCAGTGGTTCTCAGCTCATTTTACCACAGGAGCATTTGCCCTTTATTATTAAGTCCCAAATGCTGTATAACTTTCTATCATTTCATATTTATTTTACAAAATGAATCATGCAGAAATAGGCCATGAATTGATAAATGGAACTTCAACAAAGGATAAGCTGAAGGATTTATCATCTTGATCCTCCATAATAATAATAATAATAATAATAATAATAATAATAGCTCAAGGGTCACCAATTCAATCCTGAGCTCAAGTTCCTGTCTGTGTGGAGATGGTCTCCACATATTCTTTGTTTGTGTCAGTTTCCAGGTTCTTCTGGTTTCCTCTCACCTCCCAAAAACTGGCTATTCTAAATTGCCCCTAGATGTGACTGAGTATGTAAATGTGTGTGCATGGTGCCCTGCAATGGACTGTTATCAGATCCAGGGGATATTCCTGCCTCACACCCAGTGTTCCTGGGATAGGCTCCAGATCCACCATGACCCTGACAAAGATAAAGCTGTTTACTGAAGATGAATTCATGAACAAAATATAGCTGCAAGCAGCGATTATGGGGATCCAAGCACCATCCCATCCAGTAGCTATTACAGATATAGTCAGTGGCTAATTTGAAATGCCTGAATAACTCAGAATTTGAAAAATGATCCATGCTTTAATCCACTTGAACTTAAAGCAGTGAACATTACAATTCTAGGTAAGTGAAGGGTTTTTTTTTATCATGTTGTTGATCAAGAACATGTGGTTAAAATTGGAAACATTTGAGTTGTTAGTCAGATCTTCTGTACAATTAGGGGAACGCATACTAGCAAATTTGTCTTTTTTTTTTTTTTTCTTTTTTTTTATACGTTTTGGTTGTTAGACTTTGCATCCCATGATATTGGACTTTGTTATATGGTGAGCTAAAATAGAAAGAAATGGTCAGATTTACAGTACAGTCTAGAGGAAAAAACATACTGGCTGTGTTGACCAATCCAGAGGGATTTCATACGAGGTATTGCCGGACTTATAGAAGCGTACGCTACAGTTATGGAAAATTACATAATAAATGTTTCATATTTTTATTTGCTAATAATTTAGCAAAACAAAGCACATTGTGGCCCTATTTTCTGTCCTCAATGTAAACACTTTAATATGTATATATAAAGTATGTTTCATATATTTAATATGTGACAGATTCTGAATGGTTTGTGGTTTTTATTAGGCTGTTTTAATTTTGACTGTAGGCATCATTGTAGCAAGGTGTACATGTATAATACCAGAAGATGTAATACCTTTGAACTGACAGAAATAAAAATAAAAATTAATCTTTTTGATGGACAAGAACAACACGCTTGTGATCCACCAGTTGAGAACCACTGATTAGGTCATGTTAATAAATATAGAGTCTATTTAACTAACAGCACAATTTTACACTGCTGTGTCTATCTTTATTGAACAAACACACCTAATGCAGAACTTCAGGGTGTACAAATTTTGTCTAAAACTGTAACATCCTGTGTGAGTGTGAGGAGATGAGGTGCTGACGAAGCTACATTACAGCGTAGCTAATTAAAGAACGCTCGACATCATGGGTGGTGGAACGGAGGTTGAAACTGATGAAGCTACTTTACAGTCTCACTAATTAAAGAGGACCTGGAATTGAGAAGGAGATTGAGGTGTAGCTTCTTTCCTGTTCCTATTCCCTCACTTTTTCTCTCTGTCTCTGTCTGTCTCAAACTAGGTTTCTCTCTCTCTCTCTCTCTCTCTTTACTGATCCTTTGTCTTTTATTATTTCTGTCCTCTGCCATTCTTCCACTTTCTCCAGACCACCTGCATAGCTAGCAGGAGTTGGCCAGGCCATTTTTCAGGCCCGCTCAACTCCAATGCCACTTCATTCTGACTAGCTAACATTCCGCAGGGGCTTGTCTCTGAAAGGCCTGCCAATTAAACTGACCCAGTGCCAGCAGAGAGCCGATCTTTATTTATTTATCCCTATAATAAGCTTTCAGAAGTGACTAATCTGCCACCTTCTCTGTGCAGTCTACATACTACATAGTTCGTCTTCTGGGATGGCAGAAATGGAAGCTCTCGCAGAAATAGCTGTCTAAAAGAAGTTGTTTGGCCAAAAATGATATTTATGAGATTTTTCTTTTAGCCAAAAAAAAAAAAATTATCTAAGACATGTTTTGCCTTTGTAGTTTTACACTCAAGATACAAGGCTAATATTGGATGGAGTATTGGAAGTCATCCACAATTTTTTTTTTTTTTTGCACTGTTATGTCTCTACTAACAAAAACATTTACAATTTGCTAAGCTGCTTTCCAATGTGAAAGTTATTATTAGACTGCAGGAAAAAAATAAAAAGCAGAGGTTCTTGTTAGATATATTCACCTCATAGATACAGTGCAAGACTAAAGAAGAAAATTTCAGACACCAATGTCTTAATCTACACATTTTTTCCCCGACCCCAAATCTGAACTGTCAGCTCAAGACACATCGGCTGTCTGAAGAGTACTTCTTTAGTTTTACACATGAGCTAACAAGCAGTGGAGGTCTATTTGGAAAGAAGACCTAAAGCAGAAAAAAATTATTCAGAGTTTTGCTTTCCATCTTCAGCTGAAGGCTACCAATGACAAAGCAGCTCATGGAAATATGAATGCTATTGTTAGAGGAGACATAGTCTCATGAGTCAGACTTGTAGCTCTCTCTAGATAGTCTGGTACTTTTTTATCAATAAACAAGGCCATGAACCACCTATTTTCTCAAAAAGAGGACATTTGACTGACATTAAAAATCGACAACCATGTTTACTCACGTCTGTTTCAAAAGAACTCTCTAATAACTTCTAAGGATGTGATGCCAACAACTTTTTTCAGTCCAGTGACTATATCTTGCTCTGAAAAGCTCATTTCATCATTGTATTTGAAAGTTTGTTTTCCTCTTGTAAAGAAGCACTTAGCTTGCACAGCTGTTGAAGGACATTTAGAAACTTGTACTAGGCTCAACTTTTACTATATCCAAAAGTTGAGAAAAGCAGTGAAAACTGAGCAGTGAAAACTGAGCATTGAACTTTTAAGATTCTGAAGCTTGTGGCCAGAAAAGTTTAAGATATTTGGCTTACAGAGCATCTGAGGCTGAGTCATTGGTGACATTGACTTCTGCTACTTCTAGTCTAAAACTACAGGAGCAAATGTTGGACAAAAAACTTGTCCTAGCTGTCTACAGTTTGTGCAGGCTAAAGGCAAAACCGTTTATTTTAGGCCAAACTGTAATACAACAAAATCCTAATATATCTGGTACGTCATCTGTGACAAAGTAGTTCATATTTTTGAGCTTTTAAATGTAAACGTTATTGTTAGCATTTTGGAGAAGATGGAAAGCAAAGCTTCTAATCATGTTTTTTCACACGCAGGATTTTCTTGATACATCTGTGCACATCATACTGCGCATCATAATTTATAATTCAGAAAGGCCTTCATACACAGCACCGCCTTATCACAAGAGCGACTGCACAAAGCTCAGATGATCGCATTCCATGCTTCTCAGCATGCAGCCATTTCCTTTTAAAAAGCACCAAAGCATCTAATTTTTCTCCTTATCAGGCAACATCCACCTTCCTTCTTCTCTTCTAAACCCACAATCATGCTCTCTCTTTTTTGCTCACTGCCTGTGTTGTGAGGTTGTTGCACTGATGGCTGTCGCCAGCAAAACAGGCCAAGATATACAGAATTTCTGTAGCGGATATTTGTTTGAGAGCTGCGTCGGTCTTCCTTAAAGCATGTCAGGATGCAGCATTTTCTAGCATCCGGCATTTCATCAGCATTTACATCAGAAAGTAAAGGAGATCAGCAGTAGTTAAGTGTGGAAGGGAAGCAACAGGGCAGTGATAGACTCTTTCTTTTCATCTCCAACTCCATACGCCCACTCAACGTTCCACATCTCTGTATGCTGAAGCCATCCCCACTAATACTAGCATATTATGAACAGGATATGGACACAAGGACAGAATATATCCATTTTAGTTTAGATGAATGTTATCAGAATGTATTTTTGATAGACTTCAAAGCACTGTTGTAAGTCGCTCTGGATAAGGGCGTCTGCCAAATGCCATAAATGTAAATGTAAATGTAAATCTGATCATTAAGGTTCTAGGTACTTTTGGTTCGCAGAGCGTCAGGTTTTCAGGGTGTTCTGAGAATGTTCCTACGCAGCATTTATAGTTGTTCTCGCAATATTGCTGTAATGTTTTTTAGGAGCATTAACATTTCTGTAAATGTTTTTTTTGTGAAGGAGTAATATTCTAATGACACTTCAAAGCAAACCATTGTTAGATTAGATGTTTAGAATGTTACAGCCTAAACTTTTTAGAACAGCTTGAGAGCTTCACTGAACTTCGCTGAATGATCTAACAACGTTATCTGTTAGCTAGGACTGTACATGTTATAAAAATAAAGCAATAAGCCATGAGAACATGTGCTTTATGGTGATTTTATCGTAGATCTCAGGCATGAAAAAAGCAATAGGAAAAAACAGTGTTCAGTAAATTATTAAATTTATTATTATATCATTTGCAATTCTTCCATTCTGTTAACAGTAAAGTTCTGTTGCTAAGCAACATAAGGAACAGATCATCAGTTTTATTGGTTTAAATCATGGCACATGAATACAGAATTCAATTACTGTGATGCTGTCACAGGTTTGTATATTGAGGATTATACAAGAGCTTCAAACGTAGGCCAGCCAATCAAATTTTAGAACAGAAACTGTACATTTCATAATGCATGATTAAAAATGTTTATCCCCTGATTTCAGTAATTATGTAGGACGTTTTTAGTACCTCAGATCACAGCAGGCTTTGGAGTAACAAAATTCATATCAAAACTTTTTAAAATTATGGATTTAAGATCGACTGCTGCATAGCACATTGTTCTCCATTACCTGTTCTCTCTTTATCTCTTTTCCTAACAGTAGAGTGCTAGATCCTTTCTGCAGCACTAATGAGAGTATATTGATTTGGAGAAACTCTGCTTCAAAAGGGATATGAGGAGGTTAACAAATGGTGTATCAAAATGAATCACTCAAAGTCAAAGGCAGTTATTTCCGACTCAGTATTCAACCTGCTTCTGTCCAAAGCAGTTTAAACATGAGATAGAATCTTATGTAGATTATCAGTTCTGTTTGCTGCGTAACTCTAAACTTCACCCCTTTTTAATCTCTCTCTCTTTAGTATATGTTTTGGAATCATGTATGGCTAATGAGTTTGTTTTCAGTCTGGATTTTCCACCATTAACATGGTCATTGTGCTTGTGTGTGCACAGAGGGTTGCCCGGGTCTGTGTAACGGCAACGGCAGGTGCACGCTGGGTAATAACGGCTGGTATTGCGTCTGCCAGCTGGGCTGGAGAGGAACAGGCTGTGACACCTCCATGGAGACGTCCTGCAGTGACGCCAAAGACAATGACGGAGGTAAACAAATACAAGACTGCAATAGTCCGTCAGCCTATCTAAGCTTTTTTATCTTTTCAATTTATCTTGACTTGTTCATCTCTGCTATCTAAATCTCCTGAAATAGAACTGTTTTTAACCTGTCATCCTGGTTTTGTCTTCTACTTAAGTCTGTGCACCTGCACTATCCACTAATCAGGTAGCTCTTTAAATAACCACAGATGTGTACGAACCTGCCTTTGGATGCATTCAGTGTAAGAGAGTGAAGCCATGTCGAGTGAGAATTAGATGCTCAGAGCTCCTTAAGCTGAGATCGCGAGCATACAAAACCCCACAGAGCCCGTGCCTTCCAATCCCAGCATGCACTAGCTTCAGGGTAGGCTTCCCACAAAGCTCAGAAATAAGCCGCAGCCTGCGCCTCTGACAAAATCCTCCAAGACCTGAGAATACACAGGCTCCAGGGATATACGCCGCCGCCGGAGAACACTCCTGGCCGTGATCTGCAAACCCACTGCCCCACCACTGACTACTGTGCTTTATGCAACCGTATACCTCCTTTTAGTTTGTTTTTCTGGTTTTGACAATTCCTCAGCATTCAGACTCGAGGCTGAACATATGTTGTCGGAGGATGATCTGTGCTGAAGCAACACAGAATCCAAGCTAATGTGCAAATTACACTCTCCCTCATTTACCATACTGTTCAATATAAGGCCAAAGCACTTGGCACATTAAGGCATTCAGATTTACATAAGTGTCTACTCAGCAGCAAAAGCACTCTCAAATGTGCGCAGTAAGAAGTTATGAATTGGTTAGTCTGTGACAGCAGAGGCAGGCGTTAAAGAGGCAACAGTGTGATGTCTGCCAGGAGACGTGTTATTTTTGTCTCTCTGTCCATCTGGCCAGAGTGCTTCCTGAGAGCTAAGAACAAGAAAAAAAAAGAGAGAGCGAGGGAGCCATGACCCATTTCAGAGCTCCAAAGTGTCCCTCTCCTGGTCAGGAGTCTTGAATTATTCGAGCTGAATTACAGGAAGGAGGAATACGGCCAGAGGAGGTGTAGAAAGACGTGTTAAAGCATTAAAAGGAACAATTGAGAAGGGGCAGGAGAAATTGGGCCTATTAAAAGGTGTCTTTAAGTGGCTATGTTCAGTTATAGAGTAGAAAACAGATGAAAAGTCATTTCTAAGAGTGTAAATCCATTCCAGATCCACAATGCTCTATGTTTTGCCATCCTTAAAGGTCATTTGTATAAAAGACCTTGATTGAGTTTTTTTTATCCTGGTATTAAGGCCAGCTCCCTTACCCAAATAAGCATATTTTTTGGAAGTACACAACAATACAACCATTTTCTTGTACTGATTTTTAAAATTGTATTAAAATATACAAATAAGGAAATAGATCATTAAATATGCACTAAATATCCATTTATTAATAAATGGGTTGAACTTAGGGGTGTTTTGTATTATTTCTTTATTTTATTTTTATCATGACAACATGTCCAAACACTTTAAAAAATTCTGTTCAGTGAACCTTTAGTTCAGCGAATGTTGAAACATCATTAAGACTACTGGAAACAAATTCCAGGAGGCTGCCCTATGAAGGAAATTATTATTTTTTTAAAATCTGAAATATACTATCATTTCTTATACCACATTTTAGCTACTGGACAATCTCATCCGTTCTCAGTACAGAAGAATTTGTCTAACACTAGTACTCTAAATGCTGCGCACTTCACGAACTGAAATCCTGTTTGTTGAACACTTGACGGATTTATCTGGTTTCTTCAGACGGCCTGCTAGACTGCATGGACCCGGACTGCTGCGTGCAAACGTCGTGTCACATCACATCTCTGTGTGTGGGTTCTCCGGATCCGTTGGACATCATCCAGGAGACACAGATGTCTTCTGGCCCAAGCAACCTGCACTCCTTCTACCAGCGTGTGCGCTTCCTGGTGGGCCGAGACAGCACACATGTCGTTCCTGGGCCCAACCCCTTTGAGGCTAGGTGAGTCGAGTAATGCTTTTACAGTGGGTCTTAATACAGATTTGCTCTTTAGAGGCCTGGAACATTGATCTTCTCTCATTTATTAGCAATATCAACAATAAAGAAGTGAAGCACTTTGTTAAATGTTAAAAATGGAAAAAAAAAAAAACTTTACTCAAGCAGAACACAATTTACTTGAAGAAAATCATCACTAAAACGCCCACAGTGATGGGCTGATTCTATTTTGGGGAGATTCTTTAGAGTGACTGTTTCATATCTCCCTTGGCTTGTTGTATTTTTCCCTCTGAAGATGTTGGTGTGTACGCAATGTGTGTTATTTTTATACTATTTGGCTGAGGAATTGCAGATCAGATCACAGGAGTACAGCAACAACACAGGCTGCACACACTGGCAAGTTTTGAGAGTTGTGGCATGTGAAAATGCCTTTGAGTGGTTCTCCCATAAGCAACCAGGGCACAGGATCCCATCTACACTGCTTCAGATTGGAGAGAGGGGGAAAAACCGCTGTCACTGTGTCCCATGTGGCTTCTCAGAGTCTCACTGCCTTTGTCTTGTTCCCTTTACATTTTTAAACTCTAGTGGGTTTCTTTGGCAATGTGTTTGCATCTGTCATGCTTGCAAATCTCTCGGCACCCTCCCTCTCCTCATGCTTTTCCTAAGCTCATTTAAGACCAACACAATAGGCAGAGACACAAGGAAGAAAAGAAATGCAGCCACTCTGAGAACTCATAGACCACCCTCTCACTTATCATTTATCAAACTGCAGAAGAAACATCAATACTGGAAGTGTGGAAAAAAGGAAAACTTAAAAAAGAGCATCTAAAGAGCATCTTTGGAGGATCGCTCCTTGCAACACAATGATGTTTTGATTCTGTCTTCTTGAGGC
Source organism: Pangasianodon hypophthalmus (assembly GCF_027358585.1). NCBI lineage: Eukaryota > Metazoa > Chordata > Actinopteri > Siluriformes > Pangasiidae > Pangasianodon > Pangasianodon hypophthalmus. The sequence continues at coordinate 14,775,371 of NC_069723.1, read as the reverse complement.
TTTGGTTTAATATGCCAAGGATTCATATTTTAGCCTCCTGAAGTGTATATGTGATGTTTTGAGAAGCTTTCAATCATTTGGCCTAAATGCCATCATTTGCCATACAGAGCATTGCAACTTTGCAGCAAGACTTAAAGCCAAATTGCTTCTGCTTTGTACATCATCGTCTCCAGTTTGGCCAATCTCCCTCATTTCTGATCCAATTCTAATGGTGCTTTGATCACTTCAAAGTCAAGGCCACTAGACTAATTCCCTCCTCTGCTCCCACTCTGACTTCCTCAGGCTTTCCTCAGCTAAACCCCACAAAACTTTACCAAGTCATCGCACACTCAGTCCGCTAACATTGAGACGCCTGGTGCGTATAAGCTTCCTCGAACTGGAGCTCATAACAAAAGATGGCAAGAAGGCAGTGTCTGATAGCGGCTTTTGTGGACATGTCAGTGCATACTCATGGACTGCTCTCCGAATACGAGCTGACATTTTCCAGAAGTGACATTCAGTAAGGATTTTGTAGTGGTTCACCTCGTTATTCTGAGAAAGAAGTCCTCTATTTTATCAACAAAAAAGAGGGAGAATGAATAACTAAAGCAGCTATGAATCACAGCTCTGAATCCTAAGCTTTGTCTCCTCTCACCCAAAATACCAGCTGTTATATATTATTTAACACAGTTCATTCTGCTGACAGATCTGAGAAGGCTTGGCAGAGGCTCTCGAGCTCGGATGGGACACTCCGACACGGGATGTGCCAGCAGGAAACATTCCCCTGGTCGTCACCTGATCAGCCCCTCTGTATTGATCCTCTCCCCCTTTTTCCATGTCAGAGTCCTCTTTCCTGATGCGTCCTGCTACTAAAAAGCTTCTGAGGCGCCGCACGCAAAAGCCACCGAGCTTTTAATGGGACACTTAATACACCAGGCTACATCATTTGAGAGCGTGTGGCTGAACAGGCAACAGTGCAACACATTGTTTTTTTCTTCCGGTATTTCCAGTATTTTATGTTGTTTCATATGTATGCACATGCAGACAAACATGACACGGGATCTACGGCAATGCTGCATCAACTGAAACCAGAGGTTTTCGCTCCAGTTAGGAAGACATATGTGTTCTTTTTGATATTGGAGATGAGGGAGATACAGAATGCTCTTTATTTCATTCCTCTCCATTTAGCTGATTTAGAAAGCTGGCATATAGCCTCGCAAAAGAGAATCTCTTATGCATGTTAATACACTTCTAATGAGGGCTGGAGCATGCTTTATGTGTTTGTTTTCCTGTGCTTTAAAAGTAATTGGTTGGTGTAATGATGAGGCAGCTTCTTTCGGAAAGATGCTGCAGTTGTAAAATCTGCTTGGTCCATACACACGCAGTGGAAAACAGTCTATAGCTGCAGTCATCAACTGGAGGACCGTTGTCCTGAAGCAAACCCAGAAAACTTTTCAGTGGCTTGAACTGTAAAAAAAATACTCTAAAAAAAACCTGAAAAAAACAAAAGTACCTGAAAAAAAATATGTCTATTGACTCTAGTTTTTAAAACATGAACCATTGTAGAAGATTTTCTGTTGTGGTTTATCCAATCACATGCATTTATGTAAATTAAATAATATTAAAAATCTATGAAGGTCTGCGAAAACTCTTTCTGACTTAATGTCTCTAGCCCTCCAGCACCAGACCAGAGGAGTTTTCACAGATCTTCATAGATTTTTAATTTTATTTACTGACTCTGATCTGATTATAGAACTGACAACATAGCCTGGTTTAAAGAAAAAGTTAACGATGATAACAGAAGGCAAATGGACAAAGACGTACGCAAATTTAAAACAGATGTGCCTCCATAGTCCTTGGCACTTTAAATGCTAACCGTTGTCGCCTTTCGGTCATGTTAGTAGTTAGTATCTGGAACTAACATGACTGAAGGGCGACAACAGTTAGCTTTTAAAGCTTAACCATTAATGGTTAGATTATGGCTATAATTAAAGACAATTTGAAGTGTTTTTGTCTTGTAGTGGCACTTCATGTTACCAATTTTGACTAGTGCCAAGGACTATGGAGGCTTTTCCTTGTAAACAAGGAGATTTATGGAACAGAACCTTTACAAATGTTAGTCCAGTGCCCTTGGTCTATAGCTTCAAGCTATTGTGTTTTAGTTTAAAACAGTAAACACTGGTGAACAAATGGCACCTGTTAACACACCATATTTCTTAAAACATGAATTTAACAAAGGGAGACTTGATAATACCTCTTTTGGCAACAGTCTACGTCTGAGATCAAGGCAGATCTAGCATGCAGTTTATTTCCTTTTGAAATAATGAGACTGTCAGCACAACTCCCCATGTGTTGTTTTACTGCACTTCAACTCCGGTTGAAATGTGTTATTATTTTGCCCATTAGTGCCAGTGAAAAGTCCAACTGCTTTCAGTTTTCCTGCAGAGCACAGCAGAGATAGAGCCACACTAGATCTGTTGTTGTGACGTGTCCTTTTGAACCGGTAAACCTCCCCATAAATAAACCCTCCAGTTCCCTGCAGTTCAGGAAGTTCGCTGAGGGTTTTTGTACTTTTGAATTCTGCTGTGATCACTTACATCTTCCTTTCCATCTCTCTCTCTCTCTTACTCTTTCTCCCTCTTTTCTCTGTGTCTCTGTTTAATATCAATATTGAAATCATTCATTATTACCAGTATCAGTTCTACATGCATCCTTCTCAGCCATGCCCTGCCAGGCGTAAAGATAGTTCCACTTCTGTTGAACTCCGTAATAAAAGTCCACTAAAACATGAATAATTGACTGTGACACAATTGTACCCCCTTCCTTTCGTTTTTCTCATTATCGCACCGCAAGTCTTTCATGGGCTTTGGTTTGGACTGCATGTGGTAATATTGTTTATAAAGAAGCAAAGCTCAATCAAGGACTGTTGAAGGAGAAAAGCGGCCTAAATTAGCATAAAGCCGTGCTCCATGGGACCAGGATATTGTTAGGTGAATGATTTTGCCTGCAGTAAGGACACAACGAGGGCAGCCTCTTACACACCAGTGTTAATTGTTTCCGCTATGTGGCAAATATTTAAGAGCTAACTCTTCTTCAGTCTGATAGGGCCTGATATTTTTACTTGTGCTTTATCAAGCTTCTTAAATTACACCAGTGAGAACCGCTGGATATAATACAGGCATAAAAGCCTTCTTGATGTACAGTGTGTTTACTTCCTAAATATCTTATGAAGTCTCCCTTAAGCTCTGCTTCATGTGACATTGAACTTTATAACACTTGTATCCTGCAGTTAAGCCTCTTGCTGCGAGTTCAGAACTATTAGAAGTGTTTGATTGATTTTTAATATTGATTTGTAAGCCTCGTCTCGGGCCAAGGTGACAGATAACATCTTTCGACTGCAAGATCATTTCCAACCCAAGTAGAGTGGCTGGAAACAGCAATTCTGTTGTCCTCTCTCCTCTAAGCAAACCCTGTTTTAATGAGGATGAAAGTATAAAGCATTCTCTATGAACACCCTTTTCCTCTTCTCATTATCTCTTTTTCCTTCAAGGCAGGGAACCCCACTGTGGTCTCCTCTGAGCTGTCGGCTGGGTTGAATTCATTATTTACGCAATTAGAAATGGGGTAACATGAAGTGCACAGTGCCACTATGTGTCTGCATGTTTGAGTGATATTAAATGGCAGAATTTTGGATTGACTCTCTGGCGTTTTTTGCTCACGTCTCTGTGCAGTCACGCCTGCGTCATCCGAGGGCAAGTGGTGACGTCCGATGGAACTCCACTGGTGGGAGTGAACATCAGCTTTATCAACAACCCTGCCTATGGCTACACCATCACCAGGCAGGATGGCAGGTAGGATGCTCTTTGTAAAGGTTCACAAAATATTTATCCCCAGTGTGCTGTTAATCCCTTATTGAGGTGACCTAGATCAGCCCTTTTTTTATTTTAAAGCAATACAATTGTATCTTGTAGAATATCCAATATATCATGTTATCATTATAGTTATTATCAGTGGAAATAGATATAAAACCTTTTTATGTGCTTGGCAATCCTCCTGATACCATACGTGTGTGTGCAAGTAAAAGATTATTTTTTTGAAATCATGGGAAGGGGTTAAGATCATCTTTTTCTTTTATATTTTCATGACTAGTCTGTTTTTACCCCTTCATTATGTCTGTGCCACAAGGTGGAGGAGGCATTATGTTTTTGGGTTAACTGTCTGACCCACCGTGTGTCCATCCATCTGTGCATCTGTCCGTCCGTGTGTGTGTCCGTCCAGGATTCTCGCTAATGTGGTAGTGGTTGAATGTTTGCAGGATTCATATGGTAAATCCTACAAACGTTCAGCAGATGGTTAGATTTAGGAATTGATCCAAACAGGGTCTAGGTCACAGCAAGGTCAAATGTCGGAAATAGTTTTTCTTCAGTATCTTCCATCCTGCTGGAAGCATATTTTAAAGGTACTTTTATTTTGAGACATACAAATTAGTAACAAGAAGGACTAGACTGGTTGGCGGAGGAGGCATCTCCACTGGCGTCAAGTTCTACTTGTTTACTTGTTTCATTCTTCCCCACCAGTAAACCCATGAACGACTAGAGCAACGAATATACTCTTAATATATTTAAAGAATTAACATATATTAACTAGCGATTTTTAGATTGACATTGTTCATATCTTAATAGTCGTTGCTTAATTCATTGGATTTCTCCGTGCTTGTGTCTACCTTCTTCATTTTAAAACACAAATAAAAACCCATCTATTCCACTTGCTTTCTCACCCACCCAATAACTCTTTTGCATTCTGTCTTCTTGTGCTTTCTACATGTTAGTTTGCAATCTCATAGTTACATAAACATGCATTTTCCTCATCTTTTTTTTTAAAAGTTTTATTAATTTGCCTGTATTTAAACTACAGTTTATTTTTTTTTTTTTCATAAGATAACCACTATTACATGGTTTTCTGTTCTTTAATGTATCTATACAGTGTCCTTGGATACCCTGAAAGGCGCTTATAAATAAAATGCTATTATTTAAATATGATATTAGAACAATTTTTGCAATATTTGATGAACTCTCCTGACATTATGGCAGCTTCAGTAAACATTAAGGTATAACTTCAGTCTCTGTGAAGCTTCAGGTTCTGTAAACAGGAGTAAAAATAAACGATGTGTAGCTCCATCACCCAAACCAATCAGGGCAAGGAGGCATTTCTACCTACCTGCTAATCCTCTCTCACACTAGCATTCAGGTGTTCTAGCCAAGGCACTGCGCATAAATGTATTCCAGGGCTGTGTGGTGTTAGAGGGAACACAGAGGGCTAGGCTGAATTTTTCAAAACAGCTACATTTAGGTAAAATCCATCAAAATCACGTTAGCTCAGTTTATATTCTGTCTGTCTTGATATTAGATGTTTTATTTACTGAGGTATATAACACAGTGTGTCAGAAGGCCACCTTGTCTTTTTTGAAACTTTCCGAGTAATGTTTGATTTTCAGCACCCCCAAACACACCTCATAGCTGTGTAGGAGGTATTTGAAGAGGAGTGAGGCAGTGATGTCTGTAATGAAGTGCTCTGTCCAGTCACTGACCTGAACCTAAGTGAGTTTCTCTGGAAGGTGTTGGATCAAAGGGTTAGAGAGAGAGACATGTCCAAAAGGTTCTACAAACCGACCCGAAATGTCCTGCATGAGACACGTTGGAGCATCTCTGAGGAATGTCTGGAAAATACTGTGTACAGATGTTAGAGCTGCTTTTCCTCAAAGCACCGAGTTAGCTTTTAAAGGTATAATCAGTGATTTTGATGGAAACTAGCTGTTTAGGAACTTTAAATACAAACAATACAGCCTCTCTCTTCAGTGTTCCCTCCGAAGCTATGCCCTGAACAGATGGATATGTACTGTCCAGCCTAGAATTACTTCATTACTGCACAAGGTATTGAGCTTTCTGAATTGGCTTTATTGACAGGAAAGTAGCGACCCCTCCTTGTCCTGATTGGTTGGAGGGTGGTGGTCCAAATCATTTTTTTTTTCCTGTTAATAGAACCTGTTTGTAGAAAAGTTTTACCTCAGAGTGGATATTTTATTGACAGCTGCCATAATAATACCAAATATTACAAACAAAAAGTGTACAAAAAATCACTGATTGCATCTTTAAGTTATACTGAAAGGAAAATTATTTATTAAAATTAATTCATGAATTTTTCGTTGTACAGTAGCCTATATAAAATTTAATTAGCGCACCAATGCACATATACACACACACAGACACACACACAAAATCTTGAACCGTATCCAACACCCCACACTGAAACACACCTTTTAATCCCAGCATCCCTCCCTCTTTCTATCTTTCCTGTTTCATTCAGCACCACTCTACTCTGATCTGTTTCTTTATCCTCTTTCAAGCCATTCTTTACTCTCAGTTGAGATGTCGTCCTCCTGCTCTCTAAATCTCTACATCCTCTCCTTACCGCCTTCAGCTGATAATTTTCTCCCTGCTACTGTTATTGCTTTCCCTACATCCCACACATTTACTCTCTTCCCTCCTCTACTCTGTCTTACTCTTTCTCTCTCTTTCACACTCTATCTTTACTCTGCATCTCCTTTCCCCATCACTTTCTGACTGTAAACTCTCGCTCTCTCTCTCTCGTGTAAATACTGCCTCTCTCCCACTGCTCTGTAGTCAAGCCTAGCGAAACATGCTCAGCACGGCGTGAAATCACAAATGCACCTGTTCAGCCACTTAGAAATGGAGGAAGGCTGCCTTCACTCATTTTTATGATGTGTTCTTCATTCTCTAAGCACTTCTACTTTCTCCCGGTCTCCTCCTTCTAAACCTCTACTGAAAGATTTCCTCTGACTCAAGCAAGACTCACACTGACCAAAGCAATTCATTCATTATGATTAATCTCTCATGTGTCACTGGTGAGAGCAGTGACAAAAAAAGCCAAACTGGCTTACACTCAACCTTAAAAAAATCAATCTCCTTCATATTTCCGGTGTAACACTGATCTGCTCTTGCCTGAAGTCATAGATATTGCCCACTGGCGGAAATCACGCATGTGGTTAGCTCTTGAACATGGTCTTATGTGACAGATTGAAATAAATTTTTAAAAATAGTTTCCCCATTAAAAAAAAAGGAAACATAATCTGCTTATAGTAGTATAAAAGAAAGTTAGAAATGAAGATAGCTAGCATCGCGCTGAGGGGTTGTCACTGAAATAGCAACACAAAAGCAGCTAAATAACTAGCTGGCTTGTTAACGCTTTAAAAATAAGATATTATCCTAGCTGTTGCTACACTGACAGACCACCAGAACAGAAGGCACACATTACCTACATAAACTAAATAGCTAGCTAGCTCAGAACAGTACCTTGGAATGGAGTTCTCAATAGGGCCTTTCGCACCGCTTTAGTTGCAGAACTAAATTTTACAGTACTAAAGTACAGGGCGATTTTGCGTGAACTATTTCCCAGTACCATTTAAAGGGTTGCATTCGCACCGACAGTGGGCACTAGGAAGTGACGTAGGCCGGTCGACAGCGACGTCATTTGTGCGCGGCGTTCAACAACGGAAACAAAGAACAACAACGTAAACAACCGGAGGATGGAGGACGCTGTGATCGGAGCTGTGTTTTTGTTGTGTCTCACGGGTTTCACAATAATGGACATGGAATGTCGACGTATACGTAAAGCGAAATAAGTAGACACTGCAGTATGTTTACACGGCGTTTTAAATCATGGCGGGTGAGGGCGTTTTCGTACGCGTTTGGCCAATCAACGTCTACTTACGTCACAGATCGTACCAGTTGTGCTGGTTAGACCCTGCTCCGGAGTAGGAGGCGGTCTGGTACTAAAATCGCACCCAGGTCCGGAGGGTGAAACGCCAAAAAGTGGGTAGTTCCACAATTAGTTCAGGTACTATGAAAAGGTTCCCGCTGTGCGAAGGGCCCTATGGTTACAGAGAGCTTGTGAACTACCCACTTTTTGGCGTTTTCGCACCTCCGGAACTGGGTGCGATTTTAGTACCGGACTGCCTTTTTCGAGAACCAAATTAGCTCCTACTCCGGAGCAGGTATGGAGAACAGCGATAAATGGACGCGAGACACAACAAAAACACAGCTCCGATCACAGCGTCCTCCATCCTCCGGTTGTTTACGTTGTTAAACGCCGCGCACAAATGACGTCGCTGTCGATCGGCTTACGTCACTTCCTAGTGCCCACTGTCGGTGCGAATGCAACCCTTTAAATGGTACTGGGAAATAGTTCACGCAAAATTGCCCAGTACTTTAGTACTGTAAATTTAGTTCCGGAACTAAAGCGGTGCGAAAGGCCCTAATGTAGTAGTAGAAAAACCTGACAGCATTAGAACATTTTTTACATTAGGGACTTACATGCTGACTACAGCTGAAACAAAGGTTGCATTAGCAAATGTACAGAATAGTAAAAGTTAGGCTACAGTTTAGTATATGTACATACACATACTCAATTAATAATTAGTTTAATTCTAAATTAACAGCATTTGTGCATTTCATGCTTTAGACTGAAAAGGATGTACGTTTTGTCCGATTAACTTTATTCATGTTATGTTATGCACTTTCAAGCAGCTCATCAGTTACAATATTTCACTATTCATACAGAGAAAACACTACCACACATACATCTGCCAATAATGTTACAAAATTTCATTAAAAAAAAGAGGTAAATTATGTTTCAGCCTGTATGATATTTGATCCTCGGTGCCTTTGCTCCTCCCAAATAATGACACCAATTAGCATGTAGCAATATTACCAATATTATTTGCAAGCAATATTATTCACAACTAGGTACATTGTGTATATATAAGCAGTGAACAATCTTTGTATTTTTATGATTTTTTTGGTTTTACTGACAAACTAAAAGGCAACACAGGTCATCCAGTTGTTTTACCAGAGAAGCTCTTGACTATGACTAAGTGTTAATGATGTTAAAAATCCATGAGGTGGCTCAACATCCTTATTCCTATTGCACTATAGAATCCATGCATATAACCCAGAAGTATAAAAAGGGCCTAATTGTGATCAGTGCCTCTTGTGTAGCTTTAGGGATGTTCTGCAGGGTGTTAGAAAGCCTTTGATTTTTGAAGTACATGGAGTCATGTGTATTCCCTGAAGGAGACATGAAAGCAATCAGTCACTCATTGCATCAACGAGCAGACTGCAGGCAGTGTAGCCGGACCGAGCCATGCCAATTATTCATGTTAGAGGTCTAATCCAGTTAACCCCTTTGGGTTCACTCGCTTCCCAGATGAAATCCTAAACAGAGAGAGTGATGCTGTGGAGAATTATAGTGTATGTCACTTCTTCAGCCTGAGGTGCTTCTCGTGATTAATAACAGGCCTCATTGATCGGCACGGCAGCCCGTAGGTGTGCGATTTATGTGCATGCGTCCGGCTGGGCTTTGTGTGTGTGACCGGCTGTGACTGCAGATCGCCACAGGCTTTGAGGCAGCATGAAAGCACGCATGTGACCATTCTGTCACACACACACACACACACATGCAGAGTCCAGACACAGAGTCCCATTTTAGCAAGGGCACCATGGCAAGGGCAGAGCAGACCTTTGTTTACAGACTCAGCCAATGAACACTATGTATCAGAAGACAGTCTGTAGGGATATGTAGGTGAATTAATGCCCAGGCAGCGTGAGGGTTTAGCTGCACATTCACTCTCTAAATTGGAGGCCTGGAGATTCACGGCCACACAGTCCCAGCGCACTCCCCAGGGTCTCCACATCACCTTCTGCTAATGGCTTATTAAGAGCAGCAGTGTGCAATGCAGGTGTTCAGTAGGTGCTTTGGAATAATGTGCATTTCCTATTGTGTGTGTGTGTGTGTGTGTGTTTATGTGCGGTTTTTGCTTATCTATTAGGAAAATGAGTGAATTTATTACTTTACTTGTGTTTATTTTTTAGTCATCTTGAACCTCTATGTTCTTTATATTGTATTTCCTTATATTTCTAATCATTTAGATTTTTTCTTCCCCAAAATGTGTGCTTTTATGTTTTAGAACTCTTATTTCACATTAAAGTGGACGGATGTCTTTTCTCATGAAGAAAACCTTGTTCTTCATGATCATAGTTTGTGTTGTAGCTGAGCTGACTGGATAACTCCAAGGCTAATTTCACAAAGAGCTGATTTTTTCCTTTTCTCCAGAACACCTTGAAGGTTTTGCTTTAAAGTGCAGAACATGTCATAAATCTGGCCTGTGGAGAGACCTATTGCCTGGGGATTCTTTCCTGTATATGTCTTTTGTGATCTTTTTTTTTTTTTCATTACTAATCCATAGACCAGGGCATGTGAATTAGTATTTCACCAGACCAGACTGCATACTTGATTAAAAAAAAAAAACACTGTAGCTGAGCCAATAAACATGGGGGAAAACTAACTAACGCGACTCCAGTTTTCTAAACATGAACTAACTCGGCTTGGCTAGCAGATCCTCTGTTTCAGCTTAACCAATTCCATGCATTCATGTAAATTATTTCAAGATATTAGCTTCATAGAAGCTAACTTTCATAGATTTTTCATTTTATTTACCCTCTTGGTTCTAACTAGTGAACTGATGACATGGCTTGATTACAAAAAAAGGTTCATGACAAAGTTTCTTTAAAGACAATTAGACAGAGAAGTATGTGTTTATTCTTTGCATCAAATCAGAAATTAGTCAAAATTGGTAATCTGAAGCACCATTACAAAACAAAATATAACCACTTCAGATTGTCTTATTCATAGCCATAAACTAATAATTAATGTTTGAGCATTAAAAGGTAATTGTTGTCACTATTCAATCATGACAGATCTTTTTCAATCATTTCCAGACTTTTATAAGCAAGGAATTTTATGTACCTAGATTTTTGCATATTTTGGTTGAATACTTTGTTGTTTTCTTTTATCTCCTGTTGTTTCATGGAAGAGTCATTGTCATTGACTTTTAGATGCTGCTCACCAGATCCAAGTCTGGAGGGTGATAGTGGTGAACAGTTTAGAGTTTCCCTTCCCCTCTTTCAAGATTAGAATGATCTCTGAGTGTATCTGTGATAATTTCTCTTAAATTGCTGAAATTAAAAACTGATTTAGAAACTGAATGCAGAAACTTCATTGCTCTGTGGCTTTTCTGCACAATGCGGTAACTATTATATGCTGCAGCAGTGGCAGGGCCGTTTTTATTTCCCCATAAAAATAATAGTTTTCAGCACCACCCTTTCAAATGATTATATTAATTTAGATTTAAAAAGCTCAATCTTTCAAAGAGCATGAAGCTTATTGGTTTTACGGCATACTGTGAAGCCAGTAGATTAAAAAACACCCTCCCTAAATAGCTGAAGCTGAGTTCTTTTCAGCAATAATTAATGCATAATTAATTACAATCACAATTAAAACCCCGTAGGGTGCCTAAGATAGAGTCAGAATATGTTGTTTATAAAAAGCATAGTGTCGCTGCGTTAGAAAAAATGATTTGAGTTATTGTAATGCAATTGCATGGTGAGTCATTGCATTAGCATGTAATGTAACATTTTGTTTTTTTAATTAATGGGGTGAACATTGAATATGAAATATTCTTAATAACACTGCATCTATTGCCCTAGTGTTGTATTGAAAATGGTGCATGTACTGAGTGGATTGTATTGTGAAAAGAAGCATGTCAAAATCCACAAGAGATAAAAACCACTGCAGATCCCTACATGCAATAAAGAAAGAAATGATTGCTGTGACAAAGTGAGTGAACATTGTCTTTTTGTTCATCTGGTGTGATGGAAGCGATCCAGGCTCTCAGTGGTATGGCAGAGTGACAGTTTCACTAAAGCACAGTAATCTTCTGGCTCTGTTTCAGTTTTGACCTGCTCTCCAGTGGGGGCGTGGCCGTAGCACTGCGCTTCGAGCGCGCTCCATTCATCATGCAGGAGCACACGCTGTGGTTGCCGTGGTCGCGCTTCTTTGTCATGGACACCGTGGTCATGCGGCATGAAGTGAACGACATCCCCAGCTGTGACCTCAGCAGTTTCACACGCCCGAGTCCCATAGTACTGCCCGCTCCTCTCACTGCCTTCGCCTCGGCCTGTCAGGACAGAGGCATCGTAGTACCTGAGATCCAGGTGAGTGTTCACGAAGAGCCTGAAAAGGCTGAATTGACATGTTAAATCATATCGAGACCATCGATATAAGAAACCTAGATGCTATTATTAACTACGTCAGCTTTCCCATCACAATAAGATAAAGAATCACTTGTTAAACCAGTGTAAGTCTTTAGAAACAGTACCCTAAATAAATTCAGCTCACTTTATGTTCAACTGATATTCACAAAGTTTGTTTGATTACCGATGTCATACATTTCTGCATATCGCAGGTGTTGTAAATAAAAATAGACCTGTAGTGTCAATATTCTGATTAAATTAACTGTGTTCTCTTCTGATAGCTGATTCCTTGTTCTGTTGCTTTGAGGTGTCAGTGATTCTTACATCCAAATACTACACAGTGTGCCAGCATTTTCACAAAAACATCATCAAAGCTTATGTTTTGTTGGGTGACTTCTGTAGAACATAAGAATAAAAAATGTGATAAAACTCCGACATCTGCTTGTCTGTGAATTAACAAGAGAGTTTCTAGCAGGTTTATCTTCCTATAAATTCCTTATGACAGCATCACACATAGAGAAATGATCACGTTATTGGATTGTGAATGTATTTATAGAAAACTACAATTCTGTATAATGGCATATGTGAATATAATACCAGTATTATAACGTCTGTAACGTTCGTGATGAAGTATTTCATCAGCCTGTGGGATTCTGCTTTTTCTTTTTACTGACTTTCTTTTTGCTGTTAGTCAAGACAGGAAGTCACACAACTCGGAGAAGCTCAACTTTTTAAGAGACTCTCTCAAAGCATCTATATCCAGAATGTGTTTGAATGCTTCAAAGACATATCAGACAACCCATGGGTTCAGCAAAAACTGTAGGTATTCTGGGCAGGAATTCTCACAGGGGTAGAATATAAATAAAACCACCTAGTAGCACCTGGAAAGGATCAAATTACACCAGATTGCCATTATATGTATGCCATACATATAAGCTGTTATTAACTGCTTCGTTTCACAACCAGGAAGCAGCTTCTTTACTTTTATTTGGAGTCCTCTTTATCATCTATCTATTATCATCTTTATCATCTTTACATTTAATGTTTGTTATTTCTTAAGTATAGAGTGAATTCTCTAGTACTTCACATGCAGAAAGGCTTATATTCAGAAGTCAGTGCATTTGAAAGCATATGTGTGTGGCACTCTGGGAAAACCCTTCTCTAGGTGACATTTTCTGCTATATATAGTCTACAACAGGCTTTCTTGAAATATGTTTCTCTTTTGCTTATATCGCAAGCACAAGTAAAGTTCTAGCATTTTGAAAAAGTGAAAGGAGAGAAAACTGCATTTAAAGATTCTATTCCAATTGCACTGATTGTATAAAATCAGCTGCTCTTTATTGATTTAAATTGGAGTTAATCTAATATATAATAAATAAAATATAAAAATAAATAAATATCACAAAACCGTCAAAAGCCACCTTTATTGACAGTCTTCACCTGGATTTATCAAACTGGCTCCTTATTTATAGAATCTGAACTTTACAGAAAGTGTAGGAAGGTTTAAAAAGTAAATAAAACATTTCTACAGGGCTCCTGAGTGGCGCATTGGCCCTAACTTCAAGAGATCACAAGTTCACGTTCTGGTGATGCTGTAGCCATTCATGGTTATGAGTCCCAGGGAGGAAAATTGCCCTTGGGAGGGATGGCATTCTCTCTCTCTCTCTCTTCTGTCAATCACAGCACCACTAGCCAATCATGGACATCTTTGTGCTCATGTATGTGGAAGAGGGCGGAGAGCGCTTTCTAACAAATGTGTTCATTTGAAGTGTGATGCAGCATGAGCATCAGTTAGGAAAGATGCACTGGCTAGCTTCATGTGTCTCGGAGGAAGTACTGTACATTGTTAGCTGTCACGTGAGTTGGTAAATTTAAAATTAGACAAATAGTTGCTATTTGCTTTAACTAGTCGCATTTGCCTGGCTGGCTATAAATCTCATTGGCTGTTTCATTTCAAAATCATATTCGACATTGCGGACAGTGTTGCTCTTTATCCTCTACTGTTTTGCATTTACCGTTCATTAGCATCCATATAGATTCTCATTGGGAGAGCTTTAATTAGATGAACAGTTGCTATTAGCTTTTAACAGACGGAACAAAACACATCTGGCCCTTTAGTGCTCTCTGTAAATGGATTGTATGCCCTCTATTGCACTGCGTGTGTGATTCATTCCATGCCAGCTGTTGTCACTGATAGAGGACCCTATGCCCTCATATACAGAGGAAGCAGATTGGAAAGAGCATATATCAAGTTGGAATGGAGGAGTGACTCTTGCTAGTGGCAACACTTTCATCAGGGCTTTGTAATTGGTTGGAGATGCACAGTGTAATTTACAGCGCAAGCTTTTTGCAGAGCAAGGATAATTACGTTTAGCAGAAAGCAGACACTTATTGAATTTCTGTATCCAGAGTTTGCAGTCACTAGTGAAAAGCTGCATGTTTTCCCTTGAAGATAATTATTTTTTTTGTCAGAGGGCAACAAGGGCTTAGGAGCAGGTGGTTAAATTGTTTGTGAATGTGACAGTGAAATGATGTTTGTGGATGCAGATATGTCTGTATGCTCGGTGATACATTTATGAATGACAATTCCTAATGTGCTGTGTGTTTTTCTGACTATTCCTGCATGTATTTTTCCATGAGTGTGTATCTTCGTCCATGTGTTTCCTTCTAATTATTTTGTCTCCCCCTTTGCTATACAAGATTAATGGCTCTGTGCAACATGCACTGCTGTCTGGCCTATTAATATCAGACACCGTCTTTCCCATCCTTCTTCTCAGTGGCCTGGAGACATACACACGTACACACACACACTCACAGATTACTGTGATCTTTTACACATTTTTTTTTACACCATTCTGCGTTTTTTTACAGTCTGTGGTCTTTGGTACTGTCATTATTAGGATTTACAAACGAGCACAATTTAGCAGACACACTTCTTTTTCTTTGTCGCCCTCTTTATCTGTGCATTTGTGAAGGAGTCACTGACTGTGTTAATTGCTCAGGTCTTGTCTGAGAAGCAAAGTGCTACATGTGGTGACTTAATGAGAGCACTGCAGTGTGCGTCAAAAGGATTGTAAGGAGAAAACTAACGAACCAATCAATTCTGTGCACTAGGCCTTTGTGGGAGATCCAGGACTGCTCTTCCACTGCTTATCCTTTATGCAGATGTCTATCTGTGATTTCATTTCACATGCATTCATAGCAGAATATTTTTTTATTATGCCACTGCATACAAATAAAATGAGTTTATTCATGTCTTGTTATCGGGTCCTATTTGCATTCCAGCTGTGAGCATCTGCTTTAGTGCCAAATGAAGTCTCAGAAGGTTGCCCACTTGGAGTTTGTCCATTCTTGCACCTTTTGTCAGAGCTTTAATAACTTTTTGGACTGGATAAAGCTGTCATCTTCTCTTGTGCAGGCTCTTCAAGAGGAAGTGCATATTCCCGGGACAGATCTGCGCCTGGGATATCTGAGCAGCCGCACGGCCGGTTATAAGTCCGTGCTGAGGGTCACACTGACCCACGCGGTCATCCCTTTCAGCCTGATGAAGGTGCATCTCATGGTGGCCGTGGAGGGCCGCCTTTTCAGGAAGTGGTTCTCAGCAGCGCCCAGCCTCTCGTATGATTTTGTTTGGGACAAGACTGATGTCTACAGTCAGAAGGTGTACGGCCTGTCTGAGGCTTTTGGTGAGTGGGTCATCATGTGGTTAGTTAAAAGAAAAAAAAATTGATTTGGCCACATTCAGTTTATTTCTCAATGTGTAAGGTTATCTGAATTGCCATTTTCTTTGTTTGTAATTTTTTAAGTACTTTGCTACTTGTGAGGTGAATTGCAATTAAGAATTCCCTTTCTCCTCAACCCACCCCATCCCAATATTTCAATATTTAGGAAATTAAGTAGGTCTCATAATTACCTAGGAAAATGAGGGGAAATATTTGAACTAATATCTGGTCCAGAAAAAGAATAAAGCCTGTAATGAAGAAACCAGCCAGATCCATTGCATCTTAATATTACAAATCTATCTTTCTGAGATCTCTTTGGCATTGCATAATTGTTAAAGGTCTGTATATAGTACTGTGCAAAAGTCTTAGGCACATGCAATGAAATAATGTAGAGCAAAGAAGCTTGATATTTTTTTGTATAGAAATCCTACAGCCTTCATTATGTTTTTTGTTGGAAAAGTGGTCTCTTACGTAATATGCTCCTTTCTTTACTGACGTACAAACATTTTTGTGTAACATTTAAATTTGTGCTGGAAAACTAATGTTTGGAAATCTAAAATGCTTTTGTACCGACTTGATAATGTAGAAGTCATAAAATAAAAAACTATAAAACAAAGTTTTTTCTAAAAAATAGGGTGCCTAAGACTTTTGCACAGTACTGTACGTAAAGTGACAAAGTGCACCGTTAGCGTCACTTTAATTTAATTAAATTATTTCTTCTGATCATTAAATGTGTATAAGGTTAAAATATAATACTCTTTGTAAAATGTCTCATCATGGTCAGTTAGAACACCGTGGCGATGTGTGTTCGGGTTTGTAGGTTTGTAGTGCGAATGCTCACTCTAGTGTGCTGTGCTTGAACAGTGTCTGTGGGCTTTGAGTATGAGTCATGTCCTGATATGATCCTGTGGGAGAAGAGGACAGCAGTCTTGCAGGGCTACGAGAGCACAGCATCCAACCTGGGGGGCTGGAGCATAGACAAACACCATGCGCTTAACATTCAGAGCGGTGAGCTCACGCACACACACACACACACACACACACACACACACCCACACACACACAATCCCTGGTTTTCTCTTTTACACAAGAATTGAGAAAGGGTTAAGTGTCAACATAAACCAGAATCAAAATCTCGGGAGGATTGACATGGTAACCAACTGGGAAACGACAAAGTACAAATCCTGAATTTATGCTGGGGATGATGCATGACACCTTTCCTGGAATTTTTCCGAGGGGCTGATGCATGACACCTTTTGAAGCAAATGATTTAAATCACTAGCAAAGTGAAGCAAAAACAGAATACAAGCCCAAAAGTCAGTGAAGAAAAAGAAGAATGTTAGAAATGTCTGGAAATTGGAGTTATTCAGAAATGAAGGAGCTGTCAAGGACAACATTTTTCATCAAGTAAATGGCAGAGTGGCCTGTGTAATGAGGCTGTTAATGCACAAATCATCAGTCAGTGTAAAGTCAATTCAAGTCAAGTGGGTTTTTTTTTTGTCATTCCTCCATTCTACTTGTATTTATTGTTTATATTGTATAAGCCTTTTATGCAGTATATTGGATATGGCAAAAAAATTTGGGGACATTGCCGTGATACATAACAGAACAGCAGATAGAAGATATGGGTGATAAGCAGTTAAGGGTTTAAAATGTAAATATATTTTACATCTATTTGTTATAAGTTACATCTAGTGAAATGGAAAACATAAATGTTTGCGTCTTGGTCAATCTGGAAATTTATCAAATAAAATAAGCCTACACATCGGTGTGCACAGAAACTATAAATACAGATTTTGTCCCATACAGATTATTAATGCTACAGTTCTCCAGCCTCCACAGACTGTTATTTCAGCACCATGGACTTCACTGACATTCTGACATGAAGAGGCCATTTTGTCCACTCTGTTTCTTTTTATTGTCTTTTTTATGCCTTTTTGGTGGGAGGTCAGTTTTCATCCTTCTGCCGAATTGGTTTTGAAAGACGGGAGCCATGCGCACTCGCCATTTTCTATCAGGAGCAAGTTCTCTCGCCAGCGTCCACACACACTCATCACAGGAAATGAGGCGTACTTACAGGAGCATGTGGAACGCAGGTGGCACTTCGATCTGTCACTGATAGCAAATCCAGTCGGCGGGAGAACAAACTGCTCCGACAGAGGACTTCCTCTGAAGTTGATTCTGGCTCACCATCAGATATCTCATTCATTCATGCATCCTCTCTCTCTCTCTCTCTCTCTCTCTCACTCATCCCTCACTCACCATATACTGTATATTCCATTTGTATGTCATTTGTATGTATGGAATACACAATGCTCAGCGAGAGAGTTGGCAAAGTTGTCAGATTTTATTATTCACAAATAAGCTGACTGGAATGAATTTTTACATTTGCACCATTTGGAGCCACACTGGCTAAAGTTCTGTTTAGAGCTGAGTAGTTTTTGTTGAACTGTACATGTACTGTGCATTCATATACACTGTACTTTTCCGGTCATTTTACTACCTTCATATTTTAGCTTACAGTTCATTTGTTTGTTTTACATATTCCATTAATTTTTAGTTTTATTGCTTTATTTTTACTGTATTTCCTCATTTTCATTGGCCAGTCATGATGACAGGAATTTATATGCCAATATTCATTATAGCTCAGCAGTGGATATATTGATCAACTCAGAAATGTGTTTGGATTTATAATCATGCTTAGCTTTTCTTTGGAGTTGATTATTGGTTTTCGGCTACCTTTTTTATGACAGTCTATCAAGTTTCATAATGATTTTAAAAATGTGCACATCTGGGTTAAATGATAAAAAATAATTTATATATTAAAAAAAATAAATCTCGGTTTGAGCTCCTCATAGAGCATAAGCAATGATGGAATGATGAGTGATAGATAGAGTAGACATTATTTTAGGTAAACCCAACACAAACACGTGATGAATGGAATGAAAAGACTCAAGCCAGTAAATATGAGTTACCCTTGATCTGCTTCTGTTCTGCTCTGGTAATAATATGAAATTCCTTCTCATGGAGAAGCACAAATCCTGTTGCTCCATGACAGGAGGATACCTTTATAAATAAAGCTGAATTGAATTGAATCAGCAGTAAAACCCCATGACTTCTCTTACTGCACTCTTTCCTTACACCAGAAAGAAGATGAAATAAAACAAGAGAATGCTAAACACCCAGTTAAAACACCCAGTGTATTATTGTTAAAAGCTTTTTGGTATCTTTTATGCTTATTTCACATTAACGTATTCTGTCATCAGTTACGCAATAACCAGCTTAACATCTTCTGTCATCTCCTACAGGCATCCTGCACAAAGGCAATGGGGAGAATGTATTCATTTCCCAGCAGCCCCCAGTCATCGGGAGCATCATGGGTAATGGGCGGCGGCGCAGCATCTCCTGTCCAAGCTGCAATGGTCTGGCTGATGGGAATAAGCTTCTAGCTCCAGTAGCTTTGGCCTGTGGCTCAGATGGCAGCTTATTTGTGGGTGACTTCAACTATGTCCGTCGAATCTTCACCACTGGGAATGTCACCAGTGTTCTGGAGCTTAGGTACATCATGTCTGCTACAGTACATACTCCCACTCACATACACAGTTATTGATTATTTTTGAGACTTCTAAGATAAGCTTTCTGACAGATAGTGGTTATCACCAACGCTTCAAATCTAGAGAGCTGTACTCAGAGTTAAATGGGATAGACTCGTGTGTGGAGCAACCAGAAGATGGAGCAATACATGAAACTATATATATATATATATATATATGTATATATATATATATATATATATATATATATATATATATATATATATATATATAGTGGTGTGCATATACTTAATAGCTGTGTAATCTCTCTCACACTGTAATATTAACCCCTTAAAATCCTATCATGGTTATTCATCTTAAAGCATATAATATAGTGACTCTTATGAACTATTTAATAACTACAGTAAAACTAATGACTAAAGTTGTAATTGTGGAATCAGTGATTTATCCTAGGAGTTTAAGGGGCTAAAATATTTGTATATTATTCTACTTTTGGAATGGATAATATGATAATTGATTTATCATATTCATTTTGTATTTTTGATATCTTTCCTGCATGCGCTGAATACTAACACTCTTCTAACTCGCTAATCCTAACCTCTGCTAATGCTTTGGTTATCTTCCTTCTCTTTTCCTGCTGTTCTTATCAAACGAAACAGAAATAAAGATTTCAGACACAGGTAAGAGATTTCTGAAAGGATTACTTCTTCTTTCAAGCATCACCCATTTCATAATAATATCTCATGTCATACAAGGCTCTTTAGACTGCAAGGATTTGCCAAAAATCATGCCATATGGGCGAGATCTGTGCTGCCAGCCTGTGTGTTGAGTGAACATTCTGACACCGCTACCCACACAGTGCATCAAAAAGATTCAGATCTCCCACAGTGGTGAAAAGGGCAATGTGATGACAGTCCATTGGATATGCTGATGGGCATGGACAGAAGTTAGTTTGATGCACACATTTTCACCCCTCCCTGAATTGTGGTCACACAGTAAAGCAAACATTTGCAGAGAGAGATATGTCAGTGTATCAGAGAGAGCCAGACTCCCAGGACCATTATTTGAAATGTCAGACAGGTAGATGGAGCAGCCATGTCAAGTCATGGACTTAGCATAAGCCCTGTTTCAGTGCTTTAAATATTTTTCACCCTCAGGGGACATGGCTCCCATAACGACAGTATCCACCACTAGGAGCGGGGAGGAAAAAGCTGACTGCCTTATATATAACCTAATTTGACATTTTGGTCAGAGAAAAATTACACACTTAACCGCTTTTAGCGCCATCCAAATGTGCAGTTCATTAATGAAGTTTGGTGTCACGAACTGTAGTTCATCATTCAAAATGCTCTAGACTTCAAATTGAATGTCTGAAGTTAAAAACCATTGCAAGATGTGCATTTGTGAGCATTACTTCTCTTCATAGAGGACATTAGTGTTTCATGAGCAGGTGTCTGGCATGACAGTGAGCAACAGTGCTCAGGTTTGACTGACAGGACGTGAGTGATGTTCCAGACTGGGCAGAAGTAGCCTGGCAAATACCAGCTGCTTGCAGTCTTCACAGAAAAGCTGTCTAGCATGAAGTGCTATTGATTGATCTTCACGCGGGCAGGTCACGGCTCCCGTGGTGAGCGTTTCAGTTCTAGGCAGGAAAGGGGAAGGCTTGGCACATTCTGTCAGTCTCCATATGAGCAGAATTGCACAATATGGCTAAGTATAGCTCTACATTCACCATCCACTTTATTAGGAACACCTGTACATTCATGCGGTTATCTAATCAGCCAGTCATGTGCAGTGAAAAGAATCATGCAGATACAGGTCAAGAATGAAGAAAAGGTGTCATCTCTGTGACTTTGATCGTGGCATGGATGTTGGTACCAGAAGGACTGGTTTTAGTATTTCAGAAACTCCTTCAGATCTCCTGGTAATTTCACACACAGCAGTCTCTAGAGTTTACAGTTTAAGATTAGAAAAAAAATAACCTGGTCTTTTTCCAGTTTTCAACTGTCCAGTTTCGGTGAGTCTGTGTCCATGATAGCCTCAGATTCTTGTTCTTGGCTGACAGGAGTGGAACCTGATGTGGTTTTCTGCTGTTGTAGCCCATCTACCTCAAGCTTTGATGTGTTGTGCATTCTGAGATGCTTTTCAGCTCACCGCAGTTGTAAAGAGTGTTTATTTGAGTTACTATAGACTTCCTGTTAGCTCAAACCAATCTGGTCATTCTCCTCTGATCTCTCTCATAAACAAGGGGTTTCAGCCTGCAGTCCTCCGCACACAGGATGTTTTTTGTTTTTTGCACCATTCTCTGTAAACTCTAGAGACTGTTGTGTGTGAAAATCCCAGGAGATCAGCAGTTTCTGAAATACTCGAATCAGCCCATCTGGTACCAACAACCATGCCATGGTTAAAATCACAGGGATCATATTTTTCTCCATTCTGATGTTTGATGTGAAGATTAACTGAAGCTCTTGACCTGTATCTGCATGATTTTATGCATTGTGCTGCTGCCACATGGCTGATTAGATAACTGCATGAATGTGCAGGTGTACAGGTGTTCCTATAAAGTGGACGGTGAGTGTAGGTTTAAACCTTTTAGGTGCTAACCCTAATCTACAGCAAGAATCCATGCCATTTTATTTTCCTATACATGGTAGGGGCTCTCCCATCACTCTGCGTTCCCATTTTGGCCAAACAAATATACATAGTTATTCTTGAAAGCTGTACCAAAGCTCAGTAGGAGAGTACAACGGGGTGCCCCATTCCATTCCTGGTGGACCGGAGTCTGGAGCCTGTGATGAACGTTTCAGTTCTAGGCAGGAAATCCAAAGGATTGACATGTTCCGTCTGTCTCCTTATGAGCAGAATTGCAGCATATGGCTAAGTATAGCTATAGACTTAATCCTTTTATGTCCTACCCCTGGTCTACAGCAAGGATCCATGCCATTTGGGTGGGAAATAAAAGGTTCCCTTGGGATTCTTTTGATGGTTAACCATTCCAGCTTTCCAGTGAGATTTTTCTTGAAGCCATTTCAGAAAGGGAGTCCTTTCGATTTAAGGTTCTACCAAGAACCATTTAATTAATCAATTAATGAAACTTTCTGGTTCAAACTCCGTTTTTTTTAGAATGTTATTTGAAAGACTGTTACAGGGGCTATAGTTATTGTTAAACTGGGAGAATGTAGAAATGTGAGCTGTGGCAATTGTTGTTCATAGGTTAATGTGTATGTGAGGCTGAGTGTGTGAGAGTGTGACTTTTTGTGTGTTACACCTCATTGCCATGTGCTGTGACCATCAATAAGGTGTCCCTTCTCTGCCCGAACGACTCTTAGCGAGGGAATAGCAAGGGCTGTAGCAAGGGAATTTAGGATTTAGGAGTCCACAAATTTAGGATGTAGTCCTCACATAAAAGAGCATGAAGAGAAGACCATGTGCAGTTCACCAACCAGTGATATACCATTTGAACTTAAGGGAACTGAGATAACAGAGTCAGCTTGCCAAATGTGCCTCACTTCCCTGCTGATCCTTGACAAACCAAGGCCAAATCTTTTTGGGACAAACCCTATTTGCCTCTATTCCAAATGGAGGTCATCAGTCAGTGTGGTCATTGGAGACAGAGATGACTGTCTGCCCTCAGGTCAGCTGGAGCAGCCTGTTTCCAAGCATGCAGCAGAAGGTCAGTTGTCATTCCACATAACAGATTGGAGTTGGCAAAAGGACAGATCCGCTTCTCCCATTCCTCCACATTCCTTTGAGGTCTTGAGCTTTGGCAAGGCTACCTACACCCTAAGAAATATTCAGCGATTGTGAAGAATCAATCTAGAGCTCTGCTTCTTAGACAGATAAGTTATTATCATTAATGATGTGTAGCAGGACAGCACTGTCTTGAAGCCCTATAACCTAAGCTATATTTAGGTTGCCATCCCCTGCTTCATCAGGACAGACACTAGAAAAGAGCAAATCTTTTCTCAGAATTGTGATCTTTTCTGACTCTTGACCTTTATAACTCTCTTAAAGCATTTCTTTCATCTTGACCTTTCATGCTGTGTTCATGTGGAGATAAGCGCTTGTGTCAAGACCCACCATAGGACAAAGAACACTAAAACAGATCAAGTCACTATGAGCCAAATATCAAGTGCAGACCATCACTTTAACTGATCTTGGGGAGTTATTGTGGACCTGAATTTGGTGGCTGCTGGAAAGTAGTAGTAGTAGATGAGGAGGTGGTGATTCTGAAAACTGGGAATAAATGGGAGAAACTATGTAAAACCAAGTTAACTAGAAAGGAAGTAGAGTTATAAGTATGGTCTTTCTTTCAATCTTTAGTTACTTCATAACTCCACTGTGTTTTCTCATGCTGCCTCCCCATTTTGACCAACCAAAAATGTACGTATTTTTCTTGAAAGCTCTACTGAACCTCAATGAAAGGGTACAATTGGGTGCATTCGTTACATTCCTGGAAGACTGGAAGTCGGCTCTAAAACCTTGCCTGGTAATCTTGTGTCTTCTAGCAAGGAAAGTGGCCAAATTGTGCTGAACTCCAGCCCTTCAGGCCTAGCATTAAGCACCCCTGAGGTAGGGTGAAAGACTGCATTAGTCACTTTTGGTATCTGAGTCCACATCAGTTGAAGTGCCCAGCAGCACACCACAATTAGCCAACATGTGATTTCCTGAAACTTTAAATTGCAGTGCAGGTGCCTTGCCTTTTTTGTTTGATTAGCTTGCAGAGGGGAGGGCCAGCAGCAAATGCCCGAGTAAAGTTTGTGTTCCAGCAGGTAGCTGGCTTTCTCACTCCAACTTGATTGGAGCTATTTTGTCAGGCATTGATGTTGGCGATCCCCTGTGTGGATGTGAGAGATGGCTGTGTCAGCTTGACTCTGTTGTATAATGGGCTATTTGTTGAGCAGTGTGCCATTTCTGTTTGAAAATGTATAATGTTTTAGATACCAGACCTCAAACCACATACATCTCTATAAGAAAGCTTTCCTCACATGGGAAATTGGCAGACCACCTACCTGTATGCACTGACAACACATTAACCACCTGGAGGTTTTACCCTGCATGGGAAAAGCCTAAATTTGATTGTTTAACAGAGGTGCACATATTGAATATGAATTCAATAAACATCGCACAGATGTCTGTGGCAGCTGAAATGGTGGTATATAATTGGATTAGGATTTTGACGGCACGTATGCACTGCACTTCCCCATCATGGGTTTTACATACAATGTGACCAATGCTTACCATGACAGGTCTGAACATGACTGTGATCACACCTACAGCGATCAGTTCTGCTGTTAGGAGGGTGTGGAGAACATGCTACAAATACTACATCTTATTGTGTAGAGATTTCTCTCCACAGTCATGTCACATGCATTCATATGACACAAATGCAAATTATGTGTGCCAACATTTCTTTCTGGCTTTTTTTTGTATGTAGTAACAGTCCAGCTCACAAGTACTATCTGGCCACGAGTCCGGTGTCAGGAGCTCTGTACCTGTCAGACACCAGCAGTAGGAAGGTGTTCAAGGTGAAGTCTTTGAACATGGTGAAGGATGTGGCTAAGAACCTGGAGCTGGTGGCGGGGACAGGGGACCAGTGTCTCCCCTACGACGAGACACGCTGTGGGGACGGAGGCAAGGCTGTGGAGGCGACTCTAACTAACCCCAGAGGTAAGAGCCTGAATCATTTCACCATACTATTTCACCACAGAGACGTCAGCAAACATTTACATTTAAAAAATATATCAAAAAGTCAACAGAACAATGCTAACAACAAACAAAAGTTGACCAGTTAGAAAGATGCTTACTTACTGTTAGCCACATTGTTTAGCAATAAAATGCTGTAGGCTACAGCTTGTTGCTCTTATATGTTTTGCGTGTTTGCTGCTTACTCTAAGAAGAAAGGTTGTTCAACTGTGGCTGTGTTTTAGATCTCTAAAAGGGATTTAATTGGAATCTTTTCTGAAAGGGAAAAGTGTTGATCCTTTAAGGGTTTACCCAGAGGACAAACCAAAGAACCCATTCAGTGTAGCTGCGGCATCTTCCTGTCAGCTATGATGTCTCACACACACACACACACACACACACACACACACATACATAATTTTTACCTATATATATATAATGTTCTTTCATTATTTTAGTAGTCTACAAGACTTTATTTTTTCAGACTGTTTTTCGCTAAAAATATCTAAAATCTTATTGAAAAATTTAGATTTAATGTTATTCCTTGCCTTCAGACTAAAGAAAATCTTTCCTGCTTAGACCAGATATGCCAAGAAAACATACTTAACCTGCTGGTCTGAACATAGCTTAAGCTGCTGACAGATTTTCTGTAATGGCATTATGTAAAATCTTGATTATGGCTCTTGGAGATGCCCTTCTGCACTGTTTAGTTACAGATCTCTGAAAATGCTTGCTCTAAAGCACACTAAATAAGAAATATTCATGATTTCATAAATATTTTAGCATATTTACATAGAAGTATAGTCATTGATATCTGTAGCATTTTAGTCATCTTCGACACGCTGTGTTACTCTGTGTTTATCACAGATACTCAAAATCCTCCTCTGTATTGAAGTTACCCATTATATGAGATGCAGATTAGAAACTGTCTGGACTGCATAATATCACCTTCCAGCATTCAGCCTGAAATTGTTAGTAAAACCTGCAGTGCAAGGCCAAATTATACAGCCATCATCCATCACATGCTGGAAATGGAGGGTCGGCCAGCAGTGAGTGGTGGATGTTTAGTGCTTTGAGTTGTTCATTGGAGTTGTGGGGCTCTTTAGGATGGGAGAGGTAGTGCAGGCATCTTGAAAGAGCTTTCGTTTTACAGCCCAGATCAATGCTTCCCTCCATTTCCAGAAATATAGGTATAATGATATTTTCTCTCTCAAGATTTCAGATCGATGGTGCATGGGCAGTGTGTTGTGTGGTGTTCATAAAAAAAAGAGCTTTCTCTACAAAAGCTGCTGATTACAGACTCAGGGTGTTATAGCTGGGCCACACCTATTTCTGACTGTTATATGATTGATTAGTCACCCGATCACGGGATTTCTTATACCTTCGTGATCATACTTCATCTCTCTCTTTCTGGCTCACTCTCTCTTTTTCAATATATATATATATATATATATATATATATATATATATATATATATATATATATGTGTGTGTGTGTGTGATTGTGTGTGTGTGTGTGTGTTAAACTCACTACTCTCTGTGTACACTGAATGAATAACCTGATCTTGCTCTTTGAACTACTACTTCGTTTCATTTCATTCATCTTAACATAGGATCAATTTATAATTGCACCTAAACAGTATGATTAGCTTTTGGAATTTGGATTGGTCTCCCTTTTTTTGTCAAAGGCTGAGTGTTTCCAAAATAGAAGGCAACTGAACTGATGTCTTGCTGCCTATGTTGTATCATAAAGGCCAGTACTTTGACAGCTACAAAGCTGTAAGGCAGTAGAAGGCAGCATATGTCATGACTTCGCTAAGATTCTGACATACACTAATAGGCTCTAACCACCAGTACCTTAGAAGCCCATTAGCCTAGATGAGGAAAACTTAAAAATGTTAAGTGACTACACCAGTTATTTCTTGTCAGAAATAAAATATTGAGTCAAAACAAATAGAGATAACATATAGTTATATTTGAATTGTATCCAACTGTGCTAGGGAATTCTAATGGATTGGTTTGATTTGATTTGGTTTGGGTTTAGTTTGGTTTGGGTTGGGTTTAGCTTGGTTTAGTTTGATGTGATTTGGTTTGGGTTGGGTTTACTTTGGTTTGTTTTGGTTTGGTTTGGGTTTAGTTTAATTTGGTTTGGTTTGGGTTTATTTTGGTTTGTTTTGGTTTGCTTTGGATTTAGTTTATTTTGGTTTGATGTGGTTTGGTTTGGTTTTCTCAGACTGGTCAGCACTGGTGAGCAAGAGTACAGAATTATGGGATAATTAGGACAGCCCAGGATACCTTTATTCTGCCTTCAGAAATCTTCACAAGTCAGCAGGGATTTCAGAAGGCAACATTCTATGCAAACATACATTTTGAAGATGCCTTAATTCCTAGGCAGCACTTTACATTTTGGACACATCATTTGTGTTGAAGAGTGTTGGAGATGCATTCCCCCCTTTTTCATCCTTTACTCTAGGCATTACTGTGGACAAATATGGCACCATCTTCTTCGTGGACGGTACCATGATCCGCCGAATTGATCAGAACGGAATCATCTCCACGCTGCTGGGCTTCAACGACCTGACCTCAGCAAGACCCTTGAGCTGTGACTCTGTGATGGACATCTCACAGGTATACTCCTCCGCTTCCCAAATCCTCATCCTGCAGCGTGGCCCCGTCACAGGACAAAATAAACATGTTGCCTGGTCGCTGTCTGAGCGTTCGTGACATATATAGCAGCATGAGCACCCAGCAGACTGCCACCCACACTAAATGCTAACAGTCACCCCAGGCAAGGACACGGCGCTCTCTAGAGGCATAGTGGCTTCCATTAGGGAGATGATAGGATACAGGGTCTGGCACCAGAGAAAAAAAAAACAGAAAGCTGAAAGCTGTGCTTAACTGTCTGAAGTTGCAATTAGTACAGTTAATAACAAGCTGCATGTTGCAAGGGATATAAACAAAATGTAAATCATTCCAGTTTGAAGTAGATTTTGCTGTCCAGGAGATACAGGAATGTAAGCAGGAGTAAGTTTTACATAAATTAAATCCAAATGGCAATTAATTTTATTACTGCTTATCATGAAAGGCAGAGAGATTTCAAATTGTAAAACAGGGAAAATCAGGTTGGGGAGGGAGAAACATATTTTTCCTATGTGGAAGAGATTTATTTATTATTCTGAATTTATTCACAACTGTTTATTGAACATTTTCACATTTTTAACATTTTTTTGGAAGCTGGTTAATGAGACGCTTCACTGAATTGACAAAAAAATCAATCAGATTTATAGCTGAGTCTGTACTGAGGAAAATGACTCCATGTGGGTAGCAGAATTAAAAAAAATTCCATTCCTGAGAATTTTAAAGGGTTAATAGTGGTTTAGACCACTGTTAATTTAGAATTAGAATTTAATTTAGAATTTACATCAAACTAAACTTTTTATTGTGTGGCTAATTGAGCATATAATTTAAAAAAGATTCAATATTTAAATGTGGTCTTAGGCCTGTAGGAAATGCTCAGCCAATGTATGAATTAATTGTGCTACTAGTGGAATACAGTATCAACTCTCTAACCTTAGTACCAAGAGTTTCCTTCTTCAACAGTTTTGACCCAAATAGACATATTTTGTTAAGAAAGGCATGGACTTGTTGATGAGAATAATATTTATTAATTCGAATAAAGCTTTAAAAGCTTTAATTGGTCTACATATAAACCCCTGAGGAACTCCACTGCTTATAAAAATAGTAAAAATAAAAACATTTAAAAAAAAATAGACTTCTCACATAACACAAGCCAAATAAGATCTGGTAGGTAGGTTGGATAAAAACATAGGTATGGTTCCCCAGTTTAAGAAAAAACCCACCCTTAACCTCAGAGTTACAGGACTCAAGGCACTTACTGTGATTTGCGGAAACATGGAAGATTCTTCCAAAAACTTTCCATTGATGAAGTGTCCAAGCTGTGATGTTTTATTTCTAAAATCTTTGGGTCATTTCTATTTCAGCCTCTTCACCACAAATTTTAGGGCTTTGTCTGTGCTAATGAAATTAAAAAAAAAAAAAAAAAAAAAGACCCGGAAGAAACTCATCTTAATTCAGAGTCTACTGCATGTGGGCACATTTTTACAAGACCCCCGTTAGAATCTAATTTGTATAATGCCATACTACAGTTAGCGAGCAGACAGGACAGTCTCAGTTATATTAAGCCTGATCCTTGTGCAGTATAGCGTGTTCAGATGTCAACTCTGCTTTTTTCCTCCTGGTTCCCCTTGTGTGTGTGTGTGTGTGTGTGTGTGTGTGTGTGCGCATGCATATGTGTGTCCTAGTTACCATCAATAAGCCTCACTTGCCAGGATAAGAGGAGCTTTCTTTTGCAGAAAAGATGCAGAATGTTGTGTAGACGAACTACAGCTGCCCACCTCTGTTCCTCTGAGACACTGCACTCTCCTGACACATACATACACACACACACAGATGTCCTGACGCATACACATGGATACATGCAGTCACCCTACCACATCTTGACATATCACACACATGCACACCATCTCTTTTTTCTCCCTCTCACTCGCCAATTCCATCCCTTTGGCAAACACATAATTGAACACACACACACAACCAGACATGTAGACACTCACAAGCACTTACTCACACCAATATGCTGAAACTTCTGAAAACCCTCAGCAGTGATGACAAATCACACTCATTCCTGCCACAGACACTCAGACAGTAAAAAGCATCCATTATAAAAATTCATGGGCAGCTCGCTGCTCTCTGCTTCCTGTACTCCCTGCTGCAACACTTTTCCAGGCTAATTTTTATCCTCTTCTCTTACCAAATTTTGTCAAAAATATGTTTTTTTCTGATTTTCTAGACTATGCCTATTCATTAATAGGCAATA
The DNA here is from genome assembly GCF_027358585.1 of Pangasianodon hypophthalmus. Taxonomy (NCBI): domain Eukaryota; kingdom Metazoa; phylum Chordata; class Actinopteri; order Siluriformes; family Pangasiidae; genus Pangasianodon; species Pangasianodon hypophthalmus. Next base: position 14,745,367 of record NC_069723.1, on the reverse strand, counting down.
TTTTTGTATCTTTTGTACTCTGGCTCTCAGCAGACAGATTATCTGTGATCTTTTGCATGTTATGTCCATCCTGTATTCTAAAACCAGCATGTTTCCTGGTAGCTCTGATGTCTTATATGAGAACTAAGTGGACTGATTGTCACCAGAATTGCTCATTTATATTCTGTTCTTTGCTACTGAAATGTCTTCATGATGATTTCATCTGAACATGAATCTTCTTCTCAGCTCTCTCATCCCTGTTGTACCCAAAATGATGAGGAAAAAATGGAAAAAAAAAAGAAAAGATATTTTGCAGGCAAGGCTACACAAGCTTGCATTTTATCAATCAAGTGGACTAAACAGTTAGCTGTTTGGTGAGAGATATTGAGAGCAGCATTCTCTTTGATCCTTAACAAAGTTTTAGATGGTTAACGTAGATAATTCTTGCTTTATTTTGGATATGTGAGTCCAATACATCCCTGTTTGAAGATGTGAGCTAGCCTGTAGACATAAATATAGATTTGTGCTTTCAGACAAGGTCAAAAGCATTTTCCCAGCCATTTTCCTTTTAGGACACCTGTCATGTATTCTGCATTTTATTATATGTGGCTTAAAGAGTGTGAGTGTGTCAATATACAGTGTACACTATAAGGCTAAAAGTATGTGGACACCATGGCCATAACACCCATATGAGGGTTGCCCCGAAACTGTTGCCACGAAGTTGCAAGCATACAATTGTACTGAATATCTTTGTATGCTGTAGTTTTAAGATTTCTTTTCACTGGAACTAAGGGGCCCAAACCTTGAGTGGCCAGCAGAGAGCCCTGACTTCTACCTCGCTGAACACCTTTGTAATGAAATTAAATTCTGATTGCACACCAGACCCTGTCACCCAAGTTCATTGCCCAACCTCTAGCACTCTTGTGGCTGAATTGGCACAAATCCCCACAGCCACACTCCAAAATCTAGTGGAAAGCCTTCCCATGAAGAGTGTAGCATGTTATAGCAAAGGGGAACAGCTAAATATTAATACCCATAGTTTTAGAATGGGATGTTTAATACTCAGATGTCCACATACCTTTGACCACTTTTAGTGTATGTTTGTATGTGTGTGTTAGTCCCTGGCATCAGCACACAAAGCCATCCAGGCTTTTGTACTGAATTGCCACCCGCACACTTACCCTCATGAAATATTTAGCCAGGTCTGTTGACAAGGAATAGATTTTAAGAAAAAGCCCCTGTCTTCATTGCGTAGTAGTGCAGCTGCTAATAGAAATAGGAGATTCTTTCCCCATGCTAGCTGTCCACATGGGCCACATACCTGAAATGGGTCTTACTACATAAACCCCACTGCTTCAATAACTGATTCACAGACACTATGCAGATGTGAAGTGATACATGGAGAGGGTTATTTATTTGTGTATTGTGTGTTGAGGGGGGTTGAGGGGGAATTTAGATCCTGATATAAGCAGAGCCTTATGTTATGTTATTTAAACTACTGAGATCGGAGTGGCAGAAAAGTAACGGTTTTGGCCACTCTGAGCAAAACACAACCTATAACATCTGTGAAAGTGAATATTTTTACGCCGCAGAGCAAGTTCTATATTAAGGACTTGAAATTCATGTGTACGTTACATAGTATATCATCACAGAACCAACAAGAGTCCCTCCTGAGAGATTCAGTTTCAGAGAGTGGCAGTTGTACAATCTAGCATAGACAAAATAAGACTGATTTGTCACTCTAGGTGACAGTTCAGTAAGGAATAAATGGATGTGCTTTATAGGAAAATAATCAACTTCAGGGTGACAACTGTAATTCAGCTTCTCATCAGATTGCATCACACCACATTGTCATTGATTTTACCACAGCAATTTGCGTAATTAATTTTATTAATTTAGGAATGGCATATTTTTTTATCCATTTATGGTTAAGGTTGTGGACCATTCAGGAAACAGTTAGGTCCTGTTACCATTTACGTTATAGCAGTTATAATCAGTCAAGTGAGTTAAGTGAGACAAAAAAACTTAGCTTGTCATGTTACTGGGAAAGCACAAAGTCCTTAGTACTGAATAGTCTCCCGTGGCGGAAAACTTACTGACCATTACAAAGCACTGACACTGGAGACTCCTTCCAGAAATGTTAAATAAACAGCTCCTTACAGAAAGCTTTAACAAAAGTACTTTGGTGATGGAAGGAAATCCACACAAAAAACAACAGATTTTGTTCAGCTAGAGGATTCAGGTTATATTCAGGTATTCAGGTTGCCTTTAAAAAAATCATTATTGGATTTTATTTGTTTTGTGAGGTTTTGTTGGTTTTGTTGTTTTGTTTTTTTTTTTTATTTTGTTTTGCCAGATGCTGTGCAATGCTTATCTTGACATTTCTCTTTAGTCTGTGAAAAATGGATTTGTCCTATTTGATGCATCCAAATCAATTGGCTGCTTTTAAGGTCTTCTTTTAATAGACTACACAGCATGGTGGCTTGTTTTTGTTTTTTTTCTCCCAGTACATTAAAACATCTTTTAATCAAGCAACCTTGTTACCATGCCAAGACCACTACTGAAATAAGAACTTTCATATTGTACCCTTACCAGAACACTCACTGTTTGGTTTCTTTCTACTGTTCATAATCATGCTCTATTGCTCCTTCCCACATTGGAACTGAAAAAACATTAACATTTATTTTTTTGGTGTCCTGATCAGGACCTGAGTCCCCACTGGCTGAGTTGAAATCATTTCCGAACTTAATTTAGCTACTTTCCGTTGTAACTGACCTGCAGTCGATATTCCTGTGTGAATGCTAGGAAAAACGGTTCTTCGTTAAGTTAAAAAAAAAATTGCAGACTAACTATGTCTGCTTTCGTGTCTTCTCACAGGTACGTCTGGAATGGCCCACTGACCTAGCTGTGAGTCCAATGGACAACTCACTCTATGTCTTGGATAATAACGTGGTGCTGCAGATCTCAGAGAACCACCAGGTCAGGATCGTAGCTGGTCGGCCCATGCACTGCCAGGTGCCCGGCCTTGACCACTTCCTGGTGAGCAAAGTCGCCATCCACGCCACGCTGGAATCCGCTAATGCATTGGCTGTGTCCCACAATGGCATCCTCTACATCTCAGAATCTGATGACAAGAAGATCAATCGAGTGAGACAAGTTTCCACCAATGGTGAGATCTCTCTGGTTGCTGGTGCCCCAAGTGGCTGCGACTGTAAGAATGATCCCAACTGTGACTGTTACTCAGGAGATGATGGCTACGCCAAGCATGCAAAGCTTAACTCACCATCATCGCTGGCAGTTTCGCCTGATGGAGAGCTCTTCATCGCTGATCTGGGCAATATCCGGATCCGTTATGTACGACAGAACAAACCTTACCTCAATCCACTCAACATGTATGAGGTGTCATCACCCATGGATGATGAACTCTACTTGTTTGACACCAACGGCAGTCACATCTACACCCAGAGCCTAACCACAGGCGACTATCTGTACAACTTGACTTATTCAGGAGCAGGAGACCTGAGCACCATCACAGACAAGAACAAGAACAAGGTGACCATTCGCAGAGACACTACAGGACTGCCTGTCTGGCTCATGACTCCAGATGGGCAAACATTTTGGTTCACCATTGGGACTAATAATGCCCTCAAGAGCATCGGCGCCCAGGGCCATGAGTTAGCCATGATGACCTACCATGGGAACTCAGGACTGCTGGCCACGAAGAGCAATGAAAATGGGTGGACTACTTTCTATGAGTAAGTAATATACAGTCTTTTATACATTTCAGAGTGGCAATATTTTGTAGGGCTACAGCAACATCAGTTACACTGATATACTGTAAATATAAACTATGTAAAATAATGAGTTTAAGAGAGAGAGAAGATTTGAAAATATGTAAAGGAGAGCTGTTGAAAGTAGTGTGCAAAGGAAATCTGCTAAAGTACAGGAGCTAATGTGAAATTTTCTAGAAGGACCTCTGAAGAAAAAAATAAGCTGTCTTACATGGCGCAGGAGCCCAACATCGGTCCACATGAAGCTATATGAAAAGAAAATAACTGAAAATTTTTATTGATACATGTTTCATAAGCTGTTGAAAACCACTAAGTAGTGCCCTGTAGCTTTGTAATACTTAAAAAAAAGTACACAGTTTGAAATAGTACTGAAAAGAGCCAAGGGTTTGTACCTTGGACTTCTATAGTGATATTGATTTTCAGACCAGTTTTATCAAATGTATCAACTTTTTTGAAAGGTTGTTGTAACACAGTGTAGATGGTTCAGACATCTCCAGAATTTCTACTGCTTTGTGTCTAGAGCATATAAGGGTGCTTTTACATCTATTAGTCCACTTGCAGAGTCCGAACCAGGGAGTAAATTGATACTGGTTCCTTTCCTACTTAGTTTGGTTTAGTTTCACACTATACATAGTTAAATGGAAAAAAAGCACAATAACACTGGCTAAGGGGTATGTGGGCTGAAAACATCCTTGTAAAAAAGGTAGACAAACCTTTACTAATAACAAATAGAAAATACAAAAATCACATATGGAGAACAGGGAGCTGGCGCTCAATAAAATACTAGGTAAGAGACTGATTGTAAGCAGAGAGAGAACATTTTTCAAAGACTGTCTCAGACCGCTTGTATTGGTCTGCACCCTAGTGCGATCGCGTTGTTCTCACCTGTCTAAATGAACCACTTCAAAGAAGAAAAGCCACCAGGGTTAGATTCAGATGTACTACATGCTGCATATGTGAAAGCCCCCTAAATTTCTGTGTTCTGCTGTGACAGTACAACTCCACAGGTCCTCACAAATTTTGCAGAAAAGTCACTTAGTAAGCAAGAAAATCCTTGACATTGATGGAAGAATGCTGAGCAGGTGGAAAGGTTTACAGTTTTCATATGATTCATAGGACAAATCATATTTTGGTAATAGATATGCATGTTGATAATAACACATAATATTGAAGAGAAACCCTTTAACTGAAACCTCAAAAAGATGATTAATTATTAATGAAAGCAGTCAGTGATTATCAAAGAAGTCATTACTTGCAGCCCTGCCACTTCGTGACCCTGGACTGGTGGATACGTGATTATACGTCAAAGCCCATTGGTATCTGGACAGTGCAGTGAGTCAGATTGTGCAGCCAGACCACACTTTGGCAAGAGATTTGGCTCTGGCTCAAGTTGCCATGGCTACACTAACAGATCAAAGCTGAAATTGGGACATGGTCAAATAAATATGGTCAATTAAATCTGCCTCTGTGCAGGGAACGTATTGGGTTTCACAGCTAATTTAGATGAGGCCAAATAGCTCCAGTATGTTTTATATTCTGGAGTTTAATGTGTTCCTGTGCATTAGGTTTTTGTTTATTTTTTTAAACATCTGCACTCATGGGTGAATATTAAAATGCTAACTTGTGCTTTCATTTGTAGACCGAAAGAAGAATATTTTCCATTTGCATGGAGCCATTTTCCCTTTTTTTTTCTATTTTTCCTTTTATACAGTTATGAAAATAACAACTTTGCCCAAGTGCCATCATGTCTCCTGATGCAAATATTTTTAATTTTTAGCATTTTGTTTGCATTAATAATTAGTTATGCATCTTAAGCAGTAATGAACATTTCGTGTACACATTTGTACAATTGTTCATACAGAGCACATTCACATTCTTACTATGCTGTGTTACTAGATCTTAGTGCCACAGGGTAAAATCAATGTATAAGCCAAAACACATACCGTTGTGCATCATTTATGCATTTTACATCAGACTTGATTGCTCATGCTTTGATACACTTACCCCTACCTGCCAATAGAGATCCCTGTAAAGCCACATCCACCACATCCACAGCACTTCCAGTCTGATATACTCTTCGAAACATCTTGTTTTTTCCTTCAAGGTCTGGTTGAAAGAAGATATCTGTCACATGCTCTTCCCTTTCCATGCTTTCCTGCCTTGATTTTTTTTTTTTGCAAAATAGCCTCGGCTGTTGCTTGTCCTTGTTCTTCTCAACAGTGTACTCAGATTCGTTCTTTGTGCACATGGTAAAAACATGTTTAGTAAGAAGCTGAAAATCACTGCTTGACAGCTAGAATAAGTCTGCAGTATTTTTTCCTGGAACATGTGTCATTTTCTTGTTCATATAAATTGAAAATAGTCTAATGGCAATTACACATTTCCCCTCCTCACTATATCTTTATTAAAAACTCATGCTGTCATATGATTTCTTTGAATAAATGACTTACAAAACACATTAGCTCTGTAATTGCTATTAGAAGAGGGGGGAAAAAAACAATAATTAACATTAGGAATGGTTCACTCTGTGCGCTTTTCTAAACAATTTAATTTTACTCAGACATTCTCCTCCTCAGGCAGCATGAAGTGGTGTTTTTAATACATAGAGCTTTTTTTGTATAATTAGTTTTGAAGGTTATAATGCTGCCTAAAGAGTCGCAGGAATAATACACCAAAGGTGGAACAGATCTCAGTATTTATCTATGCACTCTATCCTGCACACAGTGCAGGCCCTTTGAGTTTATCATAGCCACCACCTGAATTCATTAAGGTCTTTTCAAGTCCGTTAGCCTGAGGACACATGCTAGCTATGTCAGCCAGGATTTGTGCCAAGACTGTATGCAAAGCCGCAGAGGCAAACACAACAAAGGCATCTGCTGAGCTGTCCCCTCTATTAAGCTTTATTGGAATCTCTCTCTACTGTCGAGGCTGCAGATGGGTTTTTGTCACTATAATAGAGTTTTGAGTCTTTGTTGCAAATACGCAAGCTAATTTTTAGTTTTAAGACCTCGATTGAAACTCTTGTCAGCATGTACTGGGTAGTAAGTGAGTAACAGACAAACTGTGAAGCAATGAAGCAGAGGGAGAGATCAGGTCATTCGTATGAGGGTGGTGGAAAAGAGTTCAAGTGGAAATGTGTGGGTTTTTGTTTTTGTTTTTTTCAGAAGAAGCGCAGCTGCTTTGGAGATACTAATAAGCATCACAGTAGGAAGATAGGAAGAAGTTCTAGCCCTTTTCAGAGGGCTTAAGGGGTCAGTGATCACAGGAAAATGTGGGTCATTGAAGAAATCTTTATAGTCTTTTTAAAAATGTACCTTTCTCAGGATATGGGTGTTTACCTTATTTTACCTTCCCAGTAAGTTACTGTTTTAGGCATTCATACTGACAAACTGAAATACTGGAAAAGAGGCAATGGTCAAATGATCAGGCAAACAGAGCAGTACAGGACAAAACAGGATCAAAACACAGAGAACAAAAGCAAAGGGTCTAAACCAGAGAAGGAAATAGAGTTGCACACGGAAAAGATGGCAAAACTTTCAAACAATGTACATGATTGAGCTGTTTAAGTAGACAGTGTCACTGAGGAAAAACAGGCTGGATTTGGAAATGGGGACGAGGAGCGGTAGCTCCTGGATCAGCAGTGGATCCAGATGGGACAATCCTCCTGAGTGGCGCAACAGAAAAACAGTTTCAAATCCTAATGATGTCACAGCCATCTGTGGTTGGGTGTCCAACAGAGCAAAATTGGCCCTGGGTGCGAGGGATGGTGTCTTCGGCTCTTTCCTTTGTCAGTCAGAGCAGCACTAACCAATCGTGGGTGTCTGTGAGCTAATGTATGCAGAAGAGTGTAGATAGTGCTTTCCTCAGCAAGTGTTCAGCTGCCCTGTGACCTGAGCACCATGAGCAGCATTTAGAAAAGATGCCGTGGCTGGCGTCACTTAGAGCTAGCTAGTGAGTGGGAGCTGGCAAAATGACCAAACTGTGTGAAATTGTAAAATTGGAAATGCAAAAAAAAGAAGATAAACTGATTCTTTCTCATGCAAATAAATGTTGCATTTCAATTAAACATTTTTTTTAAGGCCAGGCTTGTGTGATTGCTGATGGGGCTCTAGAGGAACAGATCATTATCTGTATCATGTTAGTGCCTTATGGAATGGCAACTGGCTCATTTGTCTTATCCTTCTAGGGAATTGGGACAAAATATAGACCGCAACTCAGTCTAATAACTTCCAGAATATTAACATCCTGACACTCGGGTCACATAACTGGAGTAAGGCTAAATGGAGCTGAATTGCCTGAGAGCTAGTATATGTATTTAATAGCATGAAAAAATAAAATATGTGATACCTCACCTCATTCCCAGCACTTTTTCTTGATCAGTGTAGAAAAGTAGTGCTGAGGTCTAGTATTTTATCTCCCATTACTTCTTTTCATGAAAATAAAAGAAGACAAGTCCATTCTGTGCTTAATACCATGCTGTGTGTTTCTCTCAAACACTCCTCGCATACCTCCGAAGTCTTTACCCTGCAAATCAGATCAAATTTACGTCAGTATCAGCTCTGCATCTTCTGTCTTTCATTTTGGCCCAATGAGACTATACAGGAGGGGGGTGCTGCAGACCAGCTGCAGCCATCACTTCCGCTTTGAATGTTATTAGAGAAGTAAGACGTTTCTAAGCTCCCCACAGGCTTCAATCGCACGTCTGATAAAAGTCTTGCAGAAGATGTGCTTGCTCATAATTTTAGGGGATGGGTGGTGTTTAAAGAGAGCCGACTTCATGGTGGTGCTCTGGGATGTGACAGAGGGTTTTGTTTAGCTGTGTGTTGCTCTTTATTGCGTTTTTATTGTGTTAGAGTTGGCATGAAGGCAGTTATATAGGTACTATCATAAACTAAGCTCACCTTCAGAACTCAAACTCTAAAGTGAGCTGTAGCCAATATTCAATGCAGCACTCCATGATTTAAATTTGAGTGGAGTGAAGAATAGCTCCACTTCTAATATTCCGCTTGCTTTTTTGAGTTTTCCCACAACAATGCACTGACCTCTAACCCTCTTCTGTGTGTCTCTGTTTCTCTCCCTCTGGCGCTTTGTGTCTCTCTGCCTCCTCAGGTATGACAGTTACGGGCGGTTGACGAATGTGACCTCCCCTACAGGCAGGGTGAGCAGCTACCGCACTGATTCTGACGGTGCCGTGCGGGTGCAGGCTGAAGGCTCCAACAAAGAGGACATCATTGTCACAACCAACCTCTCAGCCTCTGGAACCTTTTACACACTCATGCAAGGTCAGTTGCCCACCCTGTGTGTAAGGTTATGCATGAAATATCCCCAAAATATTACAAGGTTTCATACCAAATCTGACACTGGTATATTTTGACTGTGTGTATATATGTGTTTGAGCTGTATCGACCAGTGTGTCAGGAGACTGCCAGCTTTCACATCTATTATCTTCTATCTTTCTTATTTCACTGTTGTGACTATTTTAATTAGCTAGCACTAAGCGCTAGACGGCAATGTGTGAGAATGAGATTGATTCATTTGGTTGCTTGAGCTGCTATTCACTTCCAGCACCTGCAACAGTACCACGCCCTCAGAATGCAGTGCTTTTTTTGTGGTAACCCTGAATATATATGTGGAAAACAGTGTTTTCTGCTGACAGCCAGGTCTGTTTGCCTTCACATATAGATTCATGAATAAAAGAATGAATGAATGTGCTTTGGTGTAGTGCTGGGCGATTGTCGCGATTAATTTGGTTAATTCGAATTAATGTTTTAACATGATTTTCAAAATGTTCTAATCAAGATTGTATATGTTTATATATATGCGTATTTAAATTTTTAATTAAAACATCCATAAATGCTAGTTGAAAATTGAAACCAATATGAAGGAGAAACACAGCCTTCTTAACCTGATAAATGCCTCCTACAGTCTGCACTACTCCCAAACTCTGTGCGCTTAGATTTAAATAAATAAATAAAAAGCCAAGATAAACGGGCAAGACTTCGCCAAGGACTGAGCTCATAGCAAAGAAAGGTTCAAACATTACTTCAGAGATTTGGAATTGATACAAGTGATGATTTGATGATGATTTGACGTCACCAAGTAACTCCGAAATTCCCAGAGCACACATCACATAGAAAGATAAAAGCAGCCATAGATTTCCCATCCTTCCACTTCACACGTGGAGGGTCTGCTGTCTGCTGTAGGAAACCCAATCTTAATCACTCTGCTTTCAGGACAAAGGAACATGTCAGAGGTCGTGGGTTGTGAGCGTAAGCTTGTAATTTTTCTTGCATACTTTGGCATTTTGATATCCTGCTTTGCAGCTGACCAAGCACTCCATCGATTTCCAATAATCGCCTTTGAACTCACCATTCCCCTGGTCTTCATAGTCAAAAGTTGTAATGATTTTGCCGTTCTCCCACAGGCACTTGATTTGAAAGCCCATCTTTTCCCAGGTTTTAAATTAGGCCCGGTACAACAGCATCTGAGAGATAAAGTTACCTGCTTTTCCACTAACAGTGTCTGTGCTGGTTCAGCAAATGTTTTTATAGAACTGCACCACATTTCCATTGGATTAAGAACCAGCCCATTACAGGTTTCATAACTGATAAAATATGACAGTTTTGAAAATATTATAATACAAAATAATACCAACCATAAATGATTTTAGAGGTTTTACTTCTGGCTTTAAGGACATCTGTTCTCATCCAAAGTCTCCCTCTCCCTCTCTCTCTCTCTCTCTCTCGCTGTATATATATATATATATATATATATATATATATATATATATATACACACACACACACACACACACACACTATATTTATAGGAGCCTATCCATGTATCTATTTCTGTATAAACAATAACAGTTGAGTGTGCGTGTGTGTAGTAATACTCATCCCTGTATACATGCCCATTAGTGTTGCTGCTCAAAGGAAGGCTTGTTTCAACAATACATTTACATTTACAGCATTTAGCAGACCCTCTTATCCAGACTTACCGAAGTGTACTGAAGTCTCTATTGTAGAACATATCCTTACACTAGTACAAGTAGGCTATGGTTTAGAAATGGAATAGAGTTAGTGTGAGAGTTAGTATTGTGAGAGTTTTTTCTGTAGATATAGTGCTCAATAATATTAGAAACCTCTGTTCAAGTGTTTTTAATAGGGGTCATGGTGATGAAATGATACTACCCCCAATCTCCGACATCACCAGTTCTTTGTTCCAGACCAGCAGCAATTCTCTGCTGGAATTAAACCACATAGCTCTTTGGTGGTGGAACAGCACAGAATTGTCCCATATTAGTTAAAACACTATGAATATGTGAGAGGATTGTTTAATTCAGAAGTAGAGATTATACAGGTGGATCCATTGGTCATTGCGGAATGATGACCTTGTGCTAGGAATCTGCTTTCCAGAGAGAGGAGAGAGGGGGTACGAGTGCAGAGCCAGTTGCTTTGCTGCTAATTAATTCGCTCTTGTCTGCTTTGTAACTGGAAACCATTTTGGCTGTGCTCATACTGTACACTGAATCAATTGGATATAGGCATCTCTCAAAGGCACTGTGGTATTTATTAGCACTGCACTCAAGTGCATGTTTGTGTGTGTTCAGGAGGGCTGTCTATATATTTGTACTTAATTCTATCATCATTTCTTGTTATTCATATTTCCTGAAGGTTATTCTTAAGTACACTACAATTATGTGCAGGCATTAAAGGTGGACATGTTTTTTTTCTGTTCTGATTATGAAGAAGTGTATTTTGATTTACCTCACTACTTTCCCTGCTCTACCTGTCTGAATTATACTTACAGCTCAAAGGCGTACAGCATGCAGGATTACTAGACCTTTATAACCATTATATTAGTGCACGTGGATAACTTGTGCAATGATTAATTTTTAATATGCGATCATTTAAATTGCTTAACTGTCACTTTTAGTTTACGTTACATGTGAACCACATGTTTTCACAAGGGAGGATTAAGCCGGCTGCACATTTCTGTTTAGGCTGAGAGCACTGCAGCGTAATGAGTGCAGCTCTCATAAGCTCATTAATTCGCGGTGGCCAGTAATGAGCATTTTATTCATGGTGGGCCTTGTGAAAGTGCTGACTGACACTCTCACGTGTGTGCTACATTAGTGTCATTGTTGCACCATTCCTTTCCTGCATTATTTATGTCCTTTTTTAGGCTTTTAGTATTTTCTTTTTCTCTCTTTCCTTTGTGTTTCTTCACTTATCAGTCTATTTACACCTCTACCCCACTGAAATTTGTCTCTCTGATAGAGCACCTGGTAACAGAGAGAGCCAGCTGCATCCACATATCTCCATGGTTGCTGATACACAAGTTTACTCCTACACGCCTCCCTGCATACACACACATACACCTCTCCCTCTGTCTGTTATTAGACTATTCACACAGGGAGGTTTTTTCCCAAACTTCAAACTCAGTTATTGTGTTTCAATACCAAGGTATTGAATACCATAATACCAATACCAAGAACGCATTGTTCTGTCTGAACTTATTGTTCTTTCTACATTCAGTCAAAATTAGGTATGTTAGCTGTGTTTAGCTGTGTTAGCTAAAACATAACCATACTTTGTCTATTTAACTGGCTATAACACATCCATACATTCAAACCTATTGTAACTTTTTCTTCATACTGTAATTTCTCCACAGATCAAGTCAAGAACAGTTACTACATTGGGCTGGATGGCTCGCTACGGCTGGTTTTGGCTAATGGCATGGAAGTGTCGCTGAACACAGAACGACACCTCCTCTCAGGTACTGTGAACCCAACAGTCAGCAGGAGGAACGTCACCCTTCCCATAGATAATGGCCTCAACTTAGTGGAGTGGAGACAGCGGAAAGAGCAAGCACGGGGACAAGTCACAGTTTATGGACGCAGGCTGAGGGTGAGAATCGATCTCTGTCTCACACATGCGCACACACACACACACACTCACACACAGACACAGAGTCCATTCTGAAGTGATCATCAGTAAGAGCTCTGAAGGGTTCCTGGCTGCAGGGGTCAAAGTAACATACTTCAATATAATTTTTTTTTAACGCTGAAGCCTTCAACTCACACAATCTCTGACACTTGTGAACAAGAATTTAATGATGAACAAACCAACTAAGCAGTGAAGCCTTTCCCATGCTGTCACCAAATTACAGTTACAGTTCACTAATTTACAAACAACAAAAAAAAAAACAAATCCAAATGCATATATAAAAAATACATAAAAAGTAGTAGTGATGAAAACATATAACTTACACCAGACACTTTACTTGCTACAACAGTTTGGACTCCTGAATTTCCTGATTTATAATTAATATTAGAAAATGTAACATTAATGTTGAGTCCTTGAACTTGACCTACATTTTTAGGTGAACACACCAAAGTCCATAATTTGGTCCCATCAATAATGACCATTTTCTTATATTAATTCAGTTTGAGTGTGGGGGTTATATGGGGGGTACCCAAAAATTCCCGGAATTCGAATGTGGCATACACACTCTGCATGTGCACCTAAACGATTTTGAAGTGCTTTGGTGTCTAAAAAGTATCAGAAAAAAAAAGTCTGAAGAAGTGGTGCACCGAGAACTGGATCTTGCGCCACGACAATGCACCTGCACACACTGCGTTGGCAACCAAGGAGTTTTTAACCAGAAACAACAGGTTATTGCTTCACAATCACCGTATTCACCAGATCTCGCTCCTTGCAGCTTTTTTTGTTGCCGAAATTAAAAATGAGACTGAAGGGGAAAAGATTCACCTCCGTGGAAGAAATGCAGATAAAAACGCAGGAGGCTCTAGACATGATGACAAAAGATAACTATAGGAAATGGTTCCAGGAATGGGAGAAACACTGGGACAAGTGTATCACAGCACAAGGAGAGTACTTTGAATATATAATAATCTAATCATATGCATCTGTTTATAGAATGTGGCATAGGCATAGACTTTCTTCCCATCTGAGAAACTGGTGTGAGGAATATACACAAACAAAATAACTTTTTACTCTTCGTTGCCCACTGGCTCAAAAGACATACAGACCTTGTTTCTATTCACCTACTCTCTCACAGATTATGAATCTCTGTGGCATGGCACATGCCCACGCACTACCTCTAGCACATATAGAAAAGTGCCCAGTGTGGCCTGACAGATACAGAATCACAAACACACCTCCCACAAAGTCAGTCTGGCAGCGAAGCCCGCACAGTCAGAAATAATTCTACATGGACGACCATGTTGCCCCGGCGTTGGCTGGATTAATTTTGTACGGCTCTGACACTGTTCCTCAGATGCATACTGACTCATCTATGTGCCGAAGATTCTGTTCTAGCCATAATTGCATCTTAATTACAATCTCTCTCGCACTCAGACATTGTTGACGACCACACCTGTCTTTTTGAATGATGACCATTTTTACGATGGCACCGTTACGCTCTGACCCAGCCTCGACAGGCATGAAGCTGCTTGCCAAGGTCACAGAGTGTGGGTGAGCTCTCAGTGTCTCTCAGCAGTCAATCCATCATTGTGTAGCATCCCACTTTCTGACCCTGAGGACTGGGTCAACAGCTAGGGCAGCGATGAATCCCCTGTTGCTAGAAACCCAGAGGCTTTCCTCACTGTACCACACTGACGCCTCCATCCATCTCCTCAGTGCATCTCAGCTCTAGTTGTGCAGAAATCGCCTTAGAAAGTAAGAGTTGCCACAGACCTTTTTTCAGCTACAGACAAGGTTTTGCTCATGGGAAAAAGGACAAGTCATGTCACTTCAGCTTTGGATGGTGCCTTCCAACCTCCAGGGAAGTAATAACCGAATCAAAGTGTGCGACCCAGTTACCGGCACGCTTTGACCTGCACTCGTCTGCCAGTGCAGTAATAACAGACGTGATAATGGGAAAACCACTTTGGCCGCTACCCAGCACAGCCTTCAACACAAGACGACCCATTTGTGATTTGAACCATAGCATAGCAGCAAGTCAAGGACATTGGATCTGGATGTATTCACCATGAATTGCTACACCGTGTTTCCAGCGTGTCTGCTTTCTGTTTGTGTAAGCAAACTTTATGCAGGGGCTGCAGGCAGGGTGGTTTGTAAGCTCAGGCAGCATAGCAGACAGCTGGTCACAAGGTGCCATTCAGTTGGTGGATAGCGGCTGGTTTAATAGCCCTGTGTTGTGTCTCGAGGGAATAAGGAAAATGTATAGAATAGGCTGAAACCCTTCAGGTGGTGTGTGTGAGTTTGTGTGTGTGCAAGTATGCATTTAGATATGGTTAGATGGTGGGGAACAAAGGGGTGGACTTTGCTGGAATCAAGATATATTGTGTTAGATTACATGGGTGACTAGGTAAGAGTGCGTGTGTGTGTGTTTATGTGTGGTTTCTCTGAAGATGTATAAGTAGAATAGAGGATGTGTGTATGCATTTGCAAGAGTAAAACAAGGGGCTTTAAAACCATGTGCAGTTACAGTTAAGGTAAAAAAAAAAAGAGATTTAGCTTGCGTTGGTGTGTGAGCATGCCTCCTGTGTTTGTCTTGTTGTCTTCTGTTGGATGCACCCACCCATCTCTGCACACACACCCACACACACACACACACACACACACACACCTCCTGCCCTCTTTCCCAGAGCTTGTTCTACTACGAAGCCAGTCATCGGAAACCTCAGTCATGTCTCTGTATCATGCGTGCCATGTGCCCATCACCGTGACAACCTGTGCCACTGGGAAAGCTCATGGCTTCTGCTGCTAGGACTTTACAATTTTGCTTCTCTCCATGGCAACATGGCCATCTATCTACCCCCAGGCTTTGGGAGTGTAATGGAGGAAATTCTCCATCTACTGTGAAGTTAAATTACACAAAACCATAAAGCCATCCTTGAAACCTTAGTAACAAAACATGCACACATAGTCTGTTGGATATTTCAGGATGCGTTTATTAGAACGGTGTCGTACCACCTCCAAACAGACACAGTAAACATGCAGGCACACTTGTTTGCTCGAGGAAGCGAAAAAACGCACTGAACAAATAAGATTAGAGTTCTTATCAGAGAAATACCCAGGACATGTTTAGAACGGAAAGCACAGGCAAATATTGGAACTGCAAAACAAAAACTTGAATTTAATGAGAACACCAAAGACAGTCGTTTGCAAATTTGTGTGAATGTTGAGTGTTGAGAAGTTTCATTATCAATGTTGATTGATTGAACAAAGCATATCCTTCATCAAGACAATCCATCAAGGTTTATTTGTTTGTTTGTTTTTTTTCATTCAATTTCCTACTTTTTTCATTCTTGAAGTTTAGTGCAGAGGTAGCCATTTTAGAGTGAATATCTACATCACACCTGTCTTACATCAAATGTCTTAATACCCTTTATATTTAATACCCTTTATATCTGTCTTTCTAAGCTAAGCCCTTTTAGCCCATTTTCAGTCCATTTTAAAACATTGAAACCTTTGAGTGGATTCTCTAGAGGCTTGTTTTTTTTTTATTTTTCTGGGGGGTTTTTTTCAGTCTGTGACTCTGTTCAACTAGAGCCTCATCCCCACCTCATCCCATTTCCAAAGTTCTGTTCTCACTGTTATATGCTAGTCCATCAGTACAGTCGTGTGTGGTTTTGAGCATAACATGATGCAAATATTTTATACCCATTTTCCCAAGGCCCAGTGATTGTCTTGTTGTTGTATGATGCTCAGCTAATTAAAGAGAGGATAAGGAACTGCAGGACACTGGCTTATTCACATCAATATTGGTGGGAGGCATCAGACAAGATTTGTCTCTTCTTCATTCTGTATGTCTTGCTGGGAATTCATAAGTTCCTTACTTTAAGTGTAAAGTAATCCTCTCAATTAGGCATTAGTGACATTAATTGGCCCTGGTGTAATTGGCCCTTTACAGACAAGGGCTCCCAGCACGCTAGCGATACGTGATAACACTTTCACACTCTTCTTCCTCTAGTGGCACTGGACAGCAGCCAACAACGAGAAAAGCTGCTTTAAGACTTTGCTAAGACATGCAGTGTGTCATGCCAAGATGGGTGCTTGTGTAACTGGAGTGATCAGCTTTAATCATACTTTAATCAAGATGGGTCAGGGGGAGTTGATGCTGTTTTTTGAGGATTAATCCAGGCACCTACAACAGAGCAGATAAGGCGTTTGACAATTACGTGGTTAAATATGTCTTGATATAATTACCCTACCTATTATTATATGAGTATTCAAGTAGTATTCAACTAGACTTTAAGGTGATCAAGTGGATATTGTTTCCATCTCACAGCTCCAGTGTCCCTGGCTTGATCATGTGTTCAGGTTACTGTCTGTGTGGAGTTTCAAATGTTCTCTCTGTGTGGGTTTCATCGTAATGCCCAAAGATTTGCCGTCTACTTTGAATTCGCCCTAGTTGTGAATCAAATGTGTACATGGTGCCCTGCAGTGGACTGGCGTCCAATCAAGGGTGTATTCTCGCCTCGTGGCCAGTGTTGCCAGGATAGACTAGGGATCCACTGTGAACCTGAGGAGGATTAAACAGTTACTGAAGATGGATGAAAAAAGCATTGAAGTAAAACATTAATAACAGCTCACATTAATCCAAATCAGACATCACAAAAAAGGACTAGAAAAATGATTAAAATTCTAAATAAAGTTGCAAAATGGAAAGAAGTTGCTGCTTACTAGTATAATATGATGCCAGAGCAGACCTCAACTGCGTGTAGTTGGATGGCATTAGCAGACAAAGCCTGACTGTGAGTCATTTTCTTCCTCGCTCTGTCCTTCTGCATTGACCCACATGTGTCCTACGGATTAGCACCTGCATATGAGTGACTCTTTTCTCTAATCTCAGCACGCGCTTGAGGCAGAAGGCCCTTGCCCATTAGAAAGGGCTTTTGCTCAGCGTGACATGCCATTTGAGTCCTATAGTGAAGCTTTTGACTATATCTACCTTCCAAGAGCACCACTGACTTTCCCCTGAAGTTTTCTTTTCCAGGGTAATTATTTTCTTAAAGGCATTGTCAGTGATTATTAATTATCAATGCACTTCTCTCATTCCTCTTGTCCTGACAGGAGGAGACCCAACAATTCTCTGTAGTTCACCATGCAAGAAAAAAAAAATGGAAATGGCATCGCTTTAATAATGTCTGTCCTCCAAAAATAGGACTATAATTTAAAACACAATGGCAGTTTTGAGTTCTCAGATGGTCAGATAACTATATGTCGATTTAAAGTATTTTCTTTTACCTTCAGCCATTTTTGGAATTATATCTCTGGGTTTTTCTTTGGCAGGTTCATAACAGAAATCTGTTGTCCATGGATTTTGATCGCATCACCCGAACAGAGAAAGTGTATGATGACCACAGGAAATTTACTCTGAGAATCCACTACGACCATGCAGGCAGACCTACCCTGTGGGCACCAAGCAACCGGCTGAATGGAGTCAACGTTACATACTCCCCTGGTGGGCATGTGGCTGGCATTCAAAGAGGCACAATGTCTATCCGAATGGAATATGACCAAAATGGAAGAATCACTTCACAGATATTTGCAGATGGCAAGTCATGGAGCTATACTTACCTTGAGAAGGTAAACAGCTTTGGACTCTTTGTAGTGATAAATATAATAATTATCATGCTTGATTAGAGAGTGAGTAAAATTGCTCAAGACCCTTTTACCCCATCTCTGTTCTTTGGCACTGTGTGGTATTATCGAGCTTTAACTTAGTAGTTAAACTGTCTGATGCACTCTGCTCACATTATGCATTGTTACTGCTGACAGCTTGACAGTGTAGTTATGCCCAAAATAGTACCTTTTTAGAAGGTAAATGTCTCTGTCTTGCTAATTAGAGAGCAGGTCTTGCAAATCTAGGAATAGGAAGGAATGCAAATCTGAGTTTTATGTTTGATTTTAAAAGTGGCTACTATTAAACCTTTTAACAGCCTTGAAAGGCTGAGAGTCCCATTTTGGTTGAATTTTTTTGGCTGAATTTGCCTTTCAGCAAGGTCAAACTCTGGCATGTGCTGCTTCATTAGAAAGCTTAAGGTAAAAAAAATACACTCTAGAAAATTATCTCCTTGACCTCCATATTAGATAATATTATTTGCACTCTTATTGTGCAGGGGTTTCAGGGGCTGATTGTTCTGTTGCCATCTAATGAGAATTTGCCCTGCAACATTTTTCAGCCTGTGTTGCAGCGGGCTATCAAGCTATTTGTAATCTGTATACCCCCTGAAGCCAATGTGTGACACCCCACAGTTTGTTGCGCAGTTAATCACATAGCAAAATGTGACTCCTGGGCTCATAATGACCTTCACTTCCATTGGACAAAGAATTTAACATTTAAGGCGTTAACATTTTCAGGCAGTTTTCACAAATGTGCTGCAAATTACCATGCTTCATTGACTCAAACACACTGTCACTTTATTTTTCCCTTGGCAGTCCATGGTGCTATTGCTGTACAGCCAACGACAGTACATCTTCGAGTTTGACAAAAATGATCGTCTCTCATCTGTCACCATGCCCAACGTGGCCCGGCATACGCTAGAGACCACCCGCTCTATTGGTTACTATAGAAACACATACAGGCCCCCTGAGGGCAATGCCACTGTGCTGCATGATTACAGTGAAGATGGTCTGCTTTTGCAAACCAGTTACCAAGGCACAGGACGTAGGGTCATCTATAAATATGGCAAGCTCTCCCGTCTGCTTGAGATTCTGTATGATACTACACGTGTTGCCTTCTCATACGATGAGGCAGCGGGCATGCTAAAGACAGTGAGCTTACAAAGCGAGGGATTCACCTGCACCATCCGTAACCGGCAGATCGGCCCACTGATTGACAGGCAGATCTTTCGTTTCAGTGAGGAGGGTATGGTCAATGCTCGATTTGACTACAACTATGACAACAGCTTCCGGGTCACAAGTATGCAGGCTGTCATCAATGAAACACCACTGCCTATTGATCTGTATCGCTATGATGATGTATCTGGTAAAACAGAGCAGTTTGGCAAGTTTGGGGTCATATATTATGACATCAATCAGATTATTACCACCGCTGTAATGACCCACACAAAGCACTTTGATGCCTATGGACGAGTCAAGGAGGTGCAATATGAGATCTTCCGTTCACTGATGTACTGGATAATGGTGCAGTATGATAACATGGGCCGTGTGGTAGCCAAGGAGCTAAAAGTAGGCCCTTATGCCAACACCACGCGGTACACGTATGAATATGATGCCGATGGCCAGATCCAGGTGGTGTCGATAAATGACAAGCCTTTGTGGCGCTACAGTTATGACCTGAATGGCAACCTGCACCTTCTGAGTCCAGGAAACAGTGCCCGTCTTACACCGCTACGCTATGACATAAGGGACCGCATCACACGATTGGGAGATGTCCAATACAGGTTGGATGAAGATGGGTTTCTAAAGCAAAGAGGCAATGACTTCTTTGAATACAACTCAGCTGGCTTGCTAATAAGAGCTTACAGCAAGGTTGGCGGATGGAGCATAAAGTATCGTTATGATGGTCTGGGCCGCAGGGTGTCTAGCAGGAGCAGTCAAGGACACCACCTGCAGTTTTTCTACGCTGATCTGTCCAGCCCCACCAGAGTTACCCACATGTATAATCACTCCAGCTCAGAGATCACATCACTCTACTATGATCTCCAGGGCCACCTCTTTGCCATGGAGCTAAGCAGTGGTGATGAGTTCTATGTGGCCTGTGACAACATTGGCACACCACTGGCTGTATTCAGTGGCTCAGGCCTTATGATTAAGCAGATCCTCTATACGGCCTTTGGGGAGGTCTACCTCGACTCAAACCCCAGCTTTCAGCTCGTAGTAGGATACCAGGGTGGCTTGTATGAACCCCTCACAAAGCTGGTGCACATGGGTCGCCGGGATTACGATGTCCTAGCTGGTCGCTGGACCACACCTGACCATGACATCTGGAAGCAACTTAACAGCAACAACATAGTGCCCTTCAACCTCTACATGTTCAAGAACAACAACCCCCTGAGCAACACCCAAGAGACTAAGTGCTACATGACTGGTAAGTGCATAATCATTTAAGCTTCAAATACTGTGTAATATTTTGGTTCTATTTGATCATTTACTAATTTAATGGAAGATTATACAATGTATGAGCTCAGTGCCTTTTAAAGTGTCCTTCCTGCAGCAGTGAGTATTTTTTAGACTGTGCTCCAGGGCTCAGGCTGGGGTATTTTTCTGGCCTTTTCTGGCTCCCCAGGTAACATGACAGTGCACTGGCTTCCTCTGTCTGTTTTGTGTTCAGCTCTCTTCCCAAAATATCTCATCAGTCTTTGTTGCCTCAGAGCATGAGTAAGGTAAATAGCAGCGAATGCTCCCCAGCCAGAGAACACAATGGGGCTTTACAAATCAGAGCCAGTGGCTGTTGTATCAGCTTCTCCCTGCTTGGAAAGCAAACAACTATTTTATTGGAAGAGGACAAAATATTATACGCCTGTTTGTAGTACGTGCCAGTGCCTTTAAACAGCCAGTTATAGGCCAAAATCAAAGCCTTAGTTAATGCCAGTACTGCCAAGACAAAATTAATCATTGAGAATAGTGACTATTAGCTGTACTCATTATTTTGGATCAAAGCCTCTGGTTTTAGTTTCCCCTTGTGTATTTGATTCAACTGAACAGTAAGAGACTGGAACATATGGAAGATACGTTAATATGTTTATAGGCACTGCCCTTCACTACATGGCATTTGTATGCTAATAGTGTTGTACACTACTATGCTACAATTAACTTAACATTTAAAAATTAACAATGAGCACTCAGCCAGAGATGGTCGTTAAGCTTCAAACTATATCATTAATACTATCTTTGGAGGAGGAATCACTAAACACACTCTTGAGATGTTTATATGCTAGAGTAAATTCTAGTGTTCAGTTTAATTGATGTTGACATTTCCATTGCATACCTGGAATTATTCAATTCATTGTCCTATAGCATGTTTCTGTTTAAAAGAGCCCTATTAGGTAATACAGGCAGAAATATACAAGGAGCTCCCAAAGTGCACTTCACGGTTAAAGCAGCGATAGTGGTGTAACCATGAAGAGCACTTTGGAAATGTAGCAGTGTAGTTGAAAGAAGTTAATGTTATATGGTTGATTCACTTTCTGTCATACAATGTGAAAGCTATACAACATTTGTAAACAAATTCAATGCGCATTTTCTGATCTTAGAAAGGGTGAAACCTTTGGTTCACGAGAAAGCAGAAAATGTGGAATGCAATCAAGCACAGACTCTGAGCCGAACCCACAATGTCACTCAACTTCGTGAGATGCTTGACGTTTTATCAGTGTAGTGTGCCACACTGAAGTGCTTTGAATTATCATCGTTTTCTTGAGATGCAGTAATCTCTGGAGTATTCATCATATTTAGCCTACCGTCACACTCTAATCAATTTTTCATTGTAATGAGTGTAAGGAGAGCTTATTTCGTGAAAGGAAATCACTTGACCTACGTCCTTATTCTTAATGAAAAATTATTTTGCAGTGCAGAATATCAGTGTGTCAGACATGTGGAGTGTTGGCGATCAGTATGAGAGCTTGAATTCTTAAATTATTGTCAACACTGTTCATTGCAGATGTGAATAGCTGGTTAGTGACATTCGGTTTCCAGCTGTACAATGTTATCCCTGGCTATCACAAACCTGTCACTGATGCCATGGAACCATCTTATGAGCTCATTCACGCCCAGATGAAGACACAGGAGTGGGATAGCACCAAGGTAAGCAGACACATAGCTATATTATAACACAGTATATTGTAACAACAGTAAATACAAGTGTATGCACTCACGGTCTTATCTCCAAACATACACACATTTGAATCTGTGACATTTCTGGACATAAGATTAGATGTAATATATACTATATTATACTATATATACTGTAGGTATGTATGTGAATACCTACATGTAATAATAATTTTCTATATCTAATCCTAATCTAACCTTAACCGTAACTTCAGTAACCATGTAACCACAAAGAAATGGTTATACCCTTTCAGTTTATATATTTCAGTTTATTTATTTTGCTAAAGAAACATGTCATTTATATTAAAAAAAAAAAAAAAAAAAAGGCACTTTATATTGTCAGAACTACCTTGCTGGTCTTGAAAAGGTAGTTTACCACTGTTTTCCATCATAGGATATTTTTGTACATTTTGGTCTTCTGGGTTCTATTTTATTTTTTTTTTGTTGTTGTTGGGGGGTGGGGGGGGGTTTCTGTGAGTGAATGTGTGTGGGGGACATTGTGGGGACATTTTTGGCTGGTCGCCACAAGGAAAACTGCTTTTTTCTTTCTTTCTTTTTTTTTTTTTTATTAAGAAACCCCCAAATTTCCTTTAGCGTGGCCCTTTTCCAAAGGTTTACTAAGGTTAAGGTTTGGTTTAGGCGTGGCATTCATTAGCTGGAATAATATTTATGTCAATGGAAGGTCTTGAGAAGGAGAGTAAGACACACATTCAGCTTCAACCTGTATTCTTGGCAACCTGACCCTTTAGTTTGTAGCCTCCTGATGGATCCCTGAGTAATCAGTTCAAATCAGTGGCTAGTGCCCGCCCTCTGTTCCCGCTTCTCAAACTGAGGGAACAGGGTCAAAATAAAGAGTGCTTGTAATAGTCCTGCCATTAGGGAAATTCATTCCACATTTCCTCCACCACTGCCCATTGATTTCAGCTCAGCTTTACACACCTTTCATCTGCCTTTTCTTTCGTCTTTCACTTTCCACTTCACCTGGCCAGATTCTTAGACTTATCAAACCCTTGTGTCTTCTTTAATTCACCTGAATAATTTAGAAGCTGTTTGTTGTGGGGGTCAGGTTACTCCCTGAGAGTGGCACACATTAGGTGTGCATTGACGGCTGTGTTTTTCTTAACACCCAAAGACACCTTGTTCCCTTGATACAGCACTATAGGCTTTCAAGGCAGTCTGATTCATAATAGAAAAAGGGCCATGCTAATGTAAATGTCTACTTGGCTTGTTGAAGTTGAGACGTGGATGAAGTGTACAAGTCACTCGTACTTTCAGCTGATAAGGGTTTCTGTTCAGTCAGTCAAGCATTTGACGAGGCCACAAGTCATCAGTATAGTCTGAATTGCAAATGGATGCACCATAATAGACAGACATTTGAAGGTATGAGGCATCCGAGGTTTCAGATGTCTGAGATATGAGATTTTAAATGTGAAGCGATGGATCCATTTGAAGCAATCAGCCTGACAAGGTTCACATGGATCTCACATACACTCCAGGAGAATGAGCGAGCAAGCTAAATATACAAAAAGGGCTTCAAAAATATAACAAATGTTCTTTGGAACCATCAGAGATATTGTTTTATATTCTGTATAGTATGTCCTTTTCAGTGCTTTGATGGCTGTACCTAAGTGCACAACACATTAACAAACCAAAAGCGCTGCAGCAAAACATAACACATCAACATTATCTCTCAGCAGAAAGGGAAGGTCCTTATAACATCCCATGCATTAGGCTGAGAGACCATGAAAAACAGAAAGCTGGAGGATTTTTAAATAAGAGGAAATATGAGCCAAAATGAATCTATTGATAATTTTATTCAGGCCTAATTTTATCAAGGGCATTCATATGATATTATGTTAGATATGCTGTCAGCTTTGCACAGCATTAGTATGATCATACAAATGCTGAAAAGGAAGCCAGGTTATTAATATACTCACTATAATAACACATGTAACTTTTCATTAAATCGTTTTCAGTAGACTAATTAGATAATAAACTGAAGTAGTGCAATTCTTTTTCCTTGTGATAGTCATATGCCATGTCCAATCAGCAACGAGCATGTGATGTTAAGTAAGGATCTAGCCTTTCCAATTTGTCCTTTCCAATTTTCCAGTTTCTGAATTTGCTTTTGTGATTTAGGTTTTGTTAATCTGTTTTGCACATACAGGCCACCAGATTTACGGGATATTTTGAAGGCCACACAGACGGAAGCCATTTTTCTTTTAAATTTGCTCTGAGTGCTTCAAATCCAACTTAATGAAATCCCTTTTAAAAAAAGTCATTACAGTATAATCACACACACACAGTCTTGTCCCAGACTGGATATGTTCAGCTGTTTGTTTTGCCAGCATGCACAGTTATAAGTCCAATTTGTTATTTGATTAAATGTTCTAAGCTTGTCATGAAAGCATTAGATGACAGAAAACCCTGCTGGCTAGACTAATTTCTGTGTGCACTTTAATTATCACTAACTTGACCACATGATAAGACTCTTTAAAAGTTGAAAGCAAAGCAATTTTCCAGACTTGTTAGATCTTTCCGTTCCATTCCTCTATAAACAGCCAGGGCAGAGTTTAAGTCACCCCAGGATACTTGGCAAAGATAGAGCATCAGTCTCCTTTGGGTCCAGTCTCAGCCCACATAGAGCAGCTCTATACCCTTACACAACTAGCAGACTTCATCTCTAGAGGAACTAAGATGTTGGACTTCTAATCGGAGGGTTGAGAGTTCAAATCCCAGCACCGCCTAGCTGCCACTGCTGGGCCATTGAGCAAGACCCTCAACCCTCAACTACTCAGTTGTATAAATGAGATAATTGTAAGTCGCTCTGGATAAGGGCGTCTGCCAAATGCCATAAATGTAAATGTATATTTCAGCTGGAATTTTACATAATCTGAAGTTTTCGTTTTCTTTCTGTACTGTTCCAAAATGCATCATTGTTACTCTGGAAATAAGACACATCAAGAATAGATTAATTCCTGACTCATTAGTATAGGTGTAGCTACTTTATTACTCATAAATCAGCCCAACCCCACTTACAGACATTATTTTCCTTTTTATTGGGAGGAAGTAAATGATTCTAATTGCTGACCAAATTGCTTTTTGGAAATATAATTATGGGGTCATTTATGAGCTTTTAAAGAAGCTGCATTAAAAAAAACCACTAATGGCCTCTGCAAAAGTAGTGCTGCTCCTAGGAGGGTTTAAAGTAGGCTGTTTGCTCCATAATGCCCATATTTCATTTAAAGTATTCACAGAGATAGAGGGGAAGGAGGAAAGAGCCACTCATTATACATGTGACAATAGCTCTTCCATTTACTCCAGCAAAATGGTATGCTCTTACAGTAGCCTCAAAATACTTCAACTTAAGTCTCATAAAGAAAAAGCATAAAGCAGGGTAGTTGTTTATCAAAAAAAAAATTGCTGTAGTGGTACAATAATTGGGTTCCATTATTGCACATATGAATAAGCATTTTATCAAGATTACAAGAATTACTGCTAGAAGGTTTCTTCACCTTGTTTTGCAGAAATGAGCATTCACATGTGGTAGAAAAGAGATAAAGAAGAGGAAGAGTAGTGGGATGACTAAGATCAGGCTCAAGGTAGAAGTATTTTGCTCCTAAAACTTCAAATCAATTGAGAGCAATTAGTGATTTGAGATTATGCTAGGGAAGAAAAAAAATTCTCTAGCACTTCTTTTATTGTATATTGATCTTATGATTACTCACACAAAAAGGATCGTCCACCTCTTTAGTAGAAGGTGAAGAATGCTTGTTGAATAATTAATGTCCTACTCTGGCCACATAAACATTCTGCCTCCTATAACTAGTTTTGAAGTGTTTGATGCATATCTGCCCAGTCTGGCCAGCCTCATTCTCACACTGACATGACTGCAATAGCTGTGGAGTAGTGCAGAAATACAGCATACGGCTTGATTTTTACTATATTGGCATTTCCTATAAAAGCCAGCCTCCTGTAATTAAATTGTCGTTGCTTTGAAGTGTGAGTTTGGCTGCCTCTTAAACTGATCGTGATGGATGTCGCATGCTGGAAATTTTCATAAAACGGCAGAGAAGTGAGAGCTCGCTTTTAATCTATCACCCTTTCAGTGCTACTTACACAAGACCCACATGCCATGAAGAGCTGCAGGGTTCAAAAATGACAGGAGTATGTGGCCTGATAGTCCTGGTGGCATCCACTATTAGCTTCTGACTTTGATCAGTGCCCTAGGCCGCAGGTACTCTGACCACCATACGCTACTTGAATGATACATCTCTTTTAGAGCTGAGACATCATGGTGGTAGAGCACAGGACAGGCATTGTCATCCCCACACCCCACACATCCGTTCTGTGACTAAGGTCAGAGAGTTGGCGTTCTACAAATTGGGGTGGTGAGGTGTGAAATGTATTTCAGACAGTGTGTCCTGCCAGAGATACCTAACAGCTGAACCCATCCAACTTAGCCTTGCTCTCACACCCTTTCTTGCCATACAGTGAGGCAGATTGGGTGTGTGTGGGGTCCCAGCAGAAAGAAAGAGAAAGACATAGTAGGACATAGGGAGGGTCGAAAAGACACAGGCTTTTCCTTGTCTCTCCTTCCAGCCAGGAGCCTCTTCTTCCTAGGGTTTCTCAGCAGAAGCTACTTATAGCCAGCATCCAGCCCTCGCTATCTCATCCCTCTACATATGTGTAGAGACTGTCATTGGTCACATTAATATTAGCCTCTGAAATGGAATTTTATGATTTTGCTTTAATGAAATCACTGAAGAAGAGTGGAAACAGACATTACTGATTATTTTGTAGCAGAACCAAGTGGTTCTTGCTGAAGAATTACACTATTGTCACCAGTGACAACTGTAAAAAACAAAAAGTCAGTGCTTATGTTCATACACATCACCACAATACGGAAATTATTATACTGAATAGCCAGAACACAAAAATGAAAGGTGTTTTGAAGTGGTAATGAAGCAGACTGAGAACTGGACTGAGAGAGATGAGTAGCTGAGCATGGGGAGAAAAAAGACAGCTTCCTGCTGAGATCACCCACCCTGCGCCAGCCAGCAGTTACTCCTGGGAGTTAGTTACTCCTGAGAGACGGGTGGTGCAATCAAGCCTGCCGCTACAGGGCAGACAGGGGGTGAAAAAACAAATGCAGATATTTTTGTATGCATATGAGTCGTGTCTAGTCTGGGTTAAATATTAACGTGTTTCATTTGTATAGAGCCTGTACAAGGCCAAATTACCAAATGCAGATTATCAAATGTATCATAGAGCGAAGGGCTACAGTGAGTGTTGATAAGACAAAATATTTAAGCTGGGCTTCAGTGGAGGCGAGAGAAGAGCAAGATGATTTACATTTCAATCAGAATTGCATGAGATATAGTCATGGCAGGAGTAGTAACAATTATGTATTTATGTCTAGTGGCTTATAATGAAATATTCAATTATAATGAAATATTTAAAGAAATATACTTAGAATGAATGGATGAATGGATGGAACACATGACTGAACTTAAGCAAGACCCTTAACTTCAACTGTATCCTCTCTCACTTGTAAATTGCTTTGGATAAAAGCACAAGGGAAATGTAAAGTGTCTCTAGATGAAAGCACACATGCATATTTTCCATGGAGGGTAGAATTGTTTCAGATGATATTAATTTCTGCTAGCATTCTCTTCTCTGTCACTGCCTCCAATGAATCATGAGTCAGCTGCATCAACAGTCAACAACAGTCCAGCAAAGTAGTCAAATATGAAGCAGTATATAATTTGAAGTTGGGTTGGCGAGTTACTATTTGTGTCTAAAACTGCACAGAGTTCAACTGAATAATGCATCTTAAGAGTGCCATAAATACAACCCACTCCACTTACTATCCGCTGATACCATCTTGATAGTACACCTACTAGTATATCCCACTTTTCTGTTTCTCAGAGTTGATTTGTCTTAATTTGTCTGCTTTTGTGTGTCTGTGTGTGCAGTCTGTGCTTGGAGTGCAGTGCGAGGTCCAGAGACAACTTAAGTCCTTTGTCAAGTTGGAACGTTTCGACCAGATCTACAGAGCAAGTGGTGCTGGTTGCCCACAATCCCCTTTCAGCACATTTTTTGCCTCAGGGGCTTCAATCTTCGGCAAGGGCGTGAAGCTAGCCATCCGAGAGGGTCAGGTGAGTGCCGACATCATCAGTCTGGCCAGTGAGGATGGCAGGCGGCTAGCTGCTGTTCTGGACCAGGCCGTCTACCTTCAAGATCTTCACTTTACAATTGACGGCATGGACATGCACTATTTTGTGAAAGCGTCTTCGGCAGAGGGTGACTTGGCACTCCTGGGTATGACAGTGGGACGGCGAATGTTAGAGACAGGAACTAATGTGACAGTGCAGCAGGTGAACACTGTGCTGGGTGGCCGAGCTCGGCGTATTACCGACGTGCAGCTGCAGCATGGTGCACTGAGCCTGAATGTGCGCTATGGCAGCAGTCTGGAAGAAGAAAAGGCTCGGGTGCTGGAGTTGACTCGCCAGAGAGTTGTGGCAGCTGCCTGGCACCGCGAGCGACACCGACTACGCCAGGGAGAGGACGGTTCACGCGCCTGGACGGACACTGAGCGGCAGCAGCTGTTCAGCTCGGGCCGGGTGCAAGGCTATGATGGCTACTACGTGGTGCCCGTGGACCAGTTCCCTGAGCTGGCCGACAGCATCAGCAACATTCATTTTCTGCGCCAGAGCGAGATGGGCCGCAGGTGACACGAACACAAGGGAAGCCCCGCTCATGCTCAGCGTCCAGGACTTTTTGCCAAAGACATGTTGCTTGTGTGACCACTTTGTTAAATCTTTTTTTACTTTTATTTTGTTTTCTGTGTTTTTTTTAGACTGCCTTACTTAAGACTGGGTTGCAGGCAGTTGCACTGCATTGACATTCGAATGCTTTTCTTTCCCTTTTTTTTTTTTTGGAATTGCGTAACAGTTTTTGGCTGCCAAATGAGGCTGCTAGAGGAATGACATATGGCAACATTGGTTATTTAGTTCTGACTCCTTTTCTACAGATCAGCTCAAAGGGATCCTGGAAGATGGCTGGTAATGCATTTTGATCACTGGCAAGTGAGCAGATTGGCATTCAGCTTCACTCCACCCTGCCTTTTCTCACCCCATAGCCAAGGAGAGCCTTTTTTAAAATCACTTCTTTTTATACTTGAAAGCCTGCCACACTTAAACAAGGACTTCAGTGTCTGTTGTTCAGGCTCCTGATCCCCCTCCCCTTATCATCATTGACTCTTGAATTGGTGTCATGTGCCATTTCAAGACTGCTTGACTGCCTAGTATTTCTTAAATATCTGAATTTGACCAATGGATAAAAAATGAAAAGGGAAACCATAGAGGGCATGCTCACAGTCTGAAAACATAATGTGAAACGTCTTACTGAATAAGAGTTATCCAAAAAGGGAAAAAGTTGCAAAACAGAAAATAGATCCCAGTGGTCTTTAAAGATGGTTTTAAAAATATATAAATGACATTGTTGGAAAATATAATAAAACTTCTGTATGAAAATGAATATTTTACTAAAATACATAAAATCACCTAAAATCTATTTCATAGCTACATGTATGAAAAAGAACAGTATATCTAATGTGAATACATTACCAAAATGTGAACTGTTGTCCCATTTCTTTGCAAATTGTTGTACTTGAACGATGCCTAGTGTTCCAACACATGGAATATATGTGTATATATATATTATGTTTGGGAATGTCAATCCATTAAATTAATTTGTTTGGTTTTTATTGTTGAAGCAAATAAGATTTTAATATGCTTAACCATTCCTTTAAGGATAACAGTATTTATTTTAGTAATGTGCTTTTTAAACCAATGTTGCTCCTCATGTGCTCTGTCTGTGCAAGAGACATGAATGCTTATATACATATTAAAAAAAAGAAAGAAAAGAAAAACAAAATAGCACATTACTAGAACATGCCCTCAGACATTCCTCAGGCTTTCCCTTCCTTCAACATGTTGAGCTGTGGAGTGCTAGCACTGGACACTGGGCTAAGGACAGATTTAAACCCCAGTGGGACGCCTGAGGGTCAGAGTCTTATGTGCCCAGGATATGAAAGACAAGACTCCACTGAGTCCCACAGCTGCCTGAGATGCATTACAGCCTGCAGGCGTGTAGTTCCTGTCTACAAGCAGAGGGGTTGAAATGCATGCCAATCTGGCAACCCGCCATGCGGATGTAACTTCTTGCTTTTTGTGTGTCCTATAGCTTGACTACCTACTGAACTTCAAAGAACATCCAGTGTAGCCTCTCTCTGGTTTTTTAAAAGTGTCTGAGATGGAACAAAATGGTGTTAATGTGTTGGACATGGTGTCATGGTGTAACGCACACCTCTCGTGTAAGCGTGCAGTAGCTGAATCTGTTATTACAGTTTGTGTGACTGGGGACGAGGTGTGGAGAGTATATCAGTAATCGCAACCTGTATAATACTGTCAAGCATATTTTTTTATTTGGATGTCAGTTGGATGTTGGATACAGCCATAATTATTTGCTGTATAAAAAAAAAAAAAAAAAAAAAGTTTGAATGAAGAAAAAAATGCATTGTGGTGACTTCACTGAGAACTGCGTCGTGAGGCTGTAATTACTTTCTAAAGTTTTGGACTAATTTAATTTTTTATTTTGTGTTCTTTTTTTGGTTGTTTGTTCTCAACACTGTGTTTCTAACGCTTCTCTTTGGATCTGTAAATACGAGGACGAGAAATGAGCTGTAAATAAAATGCCAATGTAGATACCTTTTAGAGCTACAGCAGTGAATCTGTGTAGTCTTTAGGTAAAGAGGGGAAAAAATAAAGAATATTTTGTGTTTACATTTATGTAATGTCACTATTTTGTCATGTTTTGACTAGTCGTGTTACTGAGTACGTAAGGAAAACAGCCAAAATGATGAAAAAATAGGTTTTGACCCAATTATTTCTGCTAATTTATTCGAATTTAAGAACACATAAATATTTTACCAAAATGACATAGATATCTTTGTAACCTTGTCTTGGCTGCCTACCTGCAAAGATCACTTCAGGTAATGGGCCAGTTTAAAAATAGTGGTAAATGCAGTCCGTCTATCAGAACTTCCGATCTTATCTAGCTAGCTATAAGTACACTGTAGATTTTTGAACGCACATGTTGATTTTTTTCTTTCTCTTTTTTGTATTAATGTATCATGATAGTTAATTGAGCCAATTATAGATGAACTCCAGCTGGTATAGCTACATACAAAAATATGGACATTAGGCCTTTTTTTTTTATGAATGTCTACCCGACATCTATGCAGGGTGGAAAAAAAGACATCCACTTATAAATTAGGTAGGACTTAGGAATTATTTTTCATATATCTTCAATAAGAATTTAAAATGCCAGTATTTTACTTGTGGTTGTGACCATACAACAGAAACATACTTCAGTTAAGTAAAACCTTTAGTTTCCAGAACCATCCATAGTAGAAGTTGTCAAGATTTGACCATGTAAAGGGTTTCCCATATTTTTCACACTAGAAGTATGCTAGGTCATGCCATCACATACTATAATCGAAGGGAAAATAACCTCCATTACACACAATGTAGTTGATTCAGTTTTCAGTGTAACATAGCCTACTGCGTCTGTTTGTCTCATTATATCTCAAGTATTCCTCAGCAGCTGCTTCAGCCTGCAACCTCACAGCGGTGTTTATTTTTATCTTCCTAAATTGGTTTGGTGAGACTAGTGTTCCTTTTCTTAAATAAATGAACAAAATAGCCGTAGTGTACATACCAATTCAGGCCAACCATAATAATGATCATTTCAATTTTGCTGATATTGATGTATATGAGTGTATTTGTGTGAAGGTTTCTCAGTGGGAGCCATCGTACTAAATCAGTAAAGCCAGCCTTCATTTACTGCAGAGAAGTTTCTGCTTTTTCGGCTCATGGCCACTGTTCGTCAGCACTACTGAAGGTTTCCCAGTGGACACACCTGGAAAAGTTAAGCTCCAAACTGTCTATGCAAATGTAAGTGCATGCCTGAACTTGTGTGTGTGTGTGTGTGTGTGTGCACGCTCCCACAGGCAAAGGCGAGTCTTCTTCCTGTTGCACTAATGCAGCTAATACCGGGCAGGTGTTTCGAGTGACCTGTTTCTATTCTGCCTCATTGTAAGGCTAACCCCAAAAACTTATAAACAACATGGTGTATAGAGAACGTTAACCTGCCTTATTTCATTTCATGTCATTTTCCTGCCAATGAATAACTGCAAACTAATTACTGTAATTAAATAAATTTTGCACAACAGTTGGCAGATCTTTACATTTTGGTCATTAAAAAAAACAATGTCTGTGGTCAATACACCTTGTAAAAAAATAATAATCTTGTAAAAATCTGTATTAAGCTACAAAATCATGACTATCACTGCCAGTTGGAATTATTAAGATACAATTTGGATGCAAAAGATACAAATTTAAATTCATAGTATTAAAACTATACAGTTTCTCTAAACATCTATATTAAATATTAGATCATAAACAAAGAATATCATAAGAATAGTTAGTTCAATGATGCACAACAAGCACATTCAAAGAATAGAATTACTAATATTTTTATTCCATATGCATTTACTGTAGTTGTAATATGTTAGAATATTTCTACTAATGCACTTCTAATTCACTTCTACTTGCAAAGCATTTATATTTAACAGATGAGTGACAAGTAATTTATATTTATAATTTATATTTACACAGATGAGTGACAAATACAAGGAAAAAGTAACATAACGTGGGTTAGTAATGTGTCAGGCCACCGTGAACCACCAGAATAGCTTCAGTGCACATTGACATAGATTCTACAAGTCTCTGGAGGGATGAACACCATTTCCTTCAGTTGATGTTTTGATGATGGCGGTAGAGAGAGCTGTCCAACCAACTGGGTTCAACTGGGTTGAGATCTGGTGACTGTGAAGGCCACAGCATATGATTTCCATCATTTTCATCCTCATCCTGGAGAAGGGTGGAAGAAATCTGGCAGAAAATAGTCCCATCAGAGGAGAAAAGTTTCATCATAAAATTAATCAGTTGGAAAAACGTTATATTGATTTGCTGTGACTCTTCCCTCTAAGAGTACAAATGGACCCAAAAAATGACAAAATAAATAAATAAATAAATAAATGCTCCCCACAGCATTGCAGAGCCACTGTTTTTTTCCTTTGATTTGTCATCCATCAGTACCGTACAAAAGGTTTAGGCAACCCTACATTCTAAATATAATTTGTCTTTAATGTTTGTCTTCAGCATTACTGTATCAGTACAAAAGGCAACTCAGGATTGAATTGGAGACCCTGGAGCTGTGCGGCAGGCATTATAATAAATGTTACAGAAAGGATATATTAGTAACACATTATCTAACCATTTTTCAGATAAAAGCATAGTGGAGGCTGAATGGTTTACCTGCAAAAGCAAGTGAGACAGCCAAAGTCTCCAGGTAAACTGTAGCAAGTTGTCCATGTTCTCCGAGGTAAAGGAAAAACACACCAGCAAATTTTCTTATAAAACTGCATGGCAGTGTACCTGAGAGAAGGGTGGTCATTCCCGCCTAGAGCTCTCTAAACTGTAGAGACTGTTGTGTGTGAAAATCACAGGCGATCAGCAGTTTCTGAAATACTCAAACCAGCCCATCTTGTAACAACATCAATGAAAGATCACAGTTTTTCTTCATCTGATGTTACCTGAAGCTCTTGACCTGTATCTTTATGATTTTTTTGCATTGTGCTGCTGCCACGTGATTGGCTGATTAGATGAATGTCCAGGTGTATAGGTGTTCCTATTAAAGTGGCTGGCGAGTGTATATAAGGAATAGTAAAATAAAAATAGATAATAGTAAAATAATCATGAGATTGTTATTCATGAGAATTCAAACTATTTAAATATCTCTTCAGTGCCTATGCTCAGTAATAGTGATGAACTCTCTGATATTTACAGTTCGGTTATCTTTAAACCTTGCACTCCTCCAACCTGCTACCAAAACTCATGATTAGAAGTCAGACCCAGAACCCAGATTCCTCCTAGGCAAAATTTTCAGGCTGACTTTCAGTCTTCTGACAAGCGTTCTGAGTTTTTAGAGTTACATGGGAGAAACACTGACAAAAATGAGTGTTGTTAAAATCAGCAAGGGCCATATGCCTGCTGAGTCTAATGTTTTATACAGTCATTCATTCACATGGGGTGCTAGCAATGTTTTCGAAGTCCATAAACATAGAAATGACTCATAATCAGACACCTGGTCTGTCCTCCCAGTCTCACACTGACATTTGGAGGCTGTGAATTTACAATGAATCAATACAAAACCAGTGCGAACAACAGCTTGAGCTCAGACAATAGCGATGATGCTCTGATGGGACTCGTAAATGTGTCTTTGTTTTCCAAAACATTACTTTGTGTATGATGTGTGGCCACATTTGCTGTGACAAGCCAGATTCTTCATTTCTTAAATGCATTCAGTTCCCTAAATGCAATGAGTATAACAAAGGAAATGTACAAGACAGGGCATTAAAATGCGTCTTTTGTTTTTATGTCAGTCTCATCTACCAAATGCATGGAAGTAGGGATGCACAGAGGGAGAGAGAGAGAAAGAGAGAGAGAGAGAGAGAGAATATCTCATAAGGTCAAATGAGTGTGCTAAATTAACAGGTCTTGTTAACTTCATTATACAAAGGCTCAATGTGCAACATGAACACAATTATTATTTTTTTTTATGCTAGGCTGTTAAGCTATGGTTAAGAGCAGTGAATTTTAAAACACTATAGGATGCTTCTGCTTCTGGCTGCTGATTAAACACTCAATCATTTTTCTATGTTGAAATTGTTATTTAACCTGCCTGCATACCCGGCTGTTGGTAGACTTGCGGATATAAATTGTATTCGCTTACGTTGATAAGCTTTAGAAGCACCTGTACTGTGCTGTTTACTCTCCTGCTGGCTATTCATCACAAGTCAACAATCGAATACTGGCAGAAAGTGACGGATAAGGCTTCTTTAAAATTCAGATGCTCTTGAAGGCGAGAATGCTAATTTCCGTGAGATTGAGGTGATCTCAGCAGACGCACTGTCGTACGGAGGGTCTCAGCTGTGTCGCGACGCCCGGCTCCATTTTTTTTTTGACAGGTGTGAACAATGGTAGAGCCCAGAGAAATGTCAACATGGCGATTAGTAGGAAGAGCAGACACAGTCCGACATTCACCAGTCAGACTGCCTTTATACATTCATTCTTATTGACAGCACAGCTAATGCTTTTATTAGAGAAACTACCCCAGGGGGATATCTGATCCCAAAAGGCTTGACACAGTGGGGAAAACAAGACAATACCTATACTGCCACCCACATGTGACATATTTATACCCATACCACTGGCTGGGGTAAAAATAGATCAGCCTATGTAAGAGTAATATATTTATGTAAGCTTTAACTCCCCATGTCCTTGTGAGCCAATTTCTCTACAGGGCACAAATCCACAAATTATCTCCAAGCATAAATTATCTCCAAGGATATAAGAGATTTACAGTCTAACCCTATATGATAAACCCCAGAATGTACATCTGGGGTAGATTTAACTAACCCTGTAAAGTGGAATTCCGGTATTGCCCTATTCTTTGGCAACCCCATGTTTACTCTCTACTTCTTTCAAGGACCAGATCTCTACATAACTGATTACTCATGTATTATGTTGACATCAGCAGTGAAAAATACTTGAGTAGCTGTACTTCATTATTGTATTTAAGTACTATTATGGTAGATTTGTACTTTATTCAAGTAATATTGAAAATGACTACTTATACTCATGTAAATTTACAGGAGAAAAAACTATTTTACTTTTCATTTTGACCTTCAAAGTACTCATTAAAAATCTCAATTGCAATGATTTTTTTTTTCTATGTCAGACATAAGGGACAAACACATGTGCAGGTATTCAAAAGCTTTATTAAAAAGCTTGCAACAATTTCTAAATGTTGAACAAAAATCAGGTACTGGAAAGAGGCAATGGTCAGGCAATCAGCAAACAGCATCAACAAGGCAAGAATCAAAAACCAGAAGGGGGATCAAAACTAGAATAGCAAAATACAAAGACTCGGTCTCAACTGGTAACAAAGGCACCAAGCATATACTTCACAATGAAGTGGCGGTGAGAAAGTCTTTAATAGTGTGATGGTGAGTGAACACGGGTGCAGGTGATCAGTATGATGGTGACTGTGAACATGACAGAGTTTGGGAATGAAAAATGCTACATACAGGGCTCAGCAAAGTATATATTCTTGAGATTGCTAATGCTTTAAGACATAATTTAGGACATTTAATACATATAAATAAGATTTTTAACACTAGACCTCTGAGAATGCAACATGACAATATCTTGTGCAAAATAATTTGTGCCAAGTAATATTTATTAGTTAAAAGTCTGCTAAATCATTTTTGATGATCTAGTTAGAAAATAAATCTACAACATAAAGAACATTAAGAACCAATAATTAGATTTTTTTTCATTCTCAAAAACAAAGTAAGTCCAGACAAGAAGTAAAAATTAAATACAAATAAGCACCTTTAATTTACTGAAATTGGTTTAGATCAAGGGCAGAAACGTCTTTTGTTTTCCCACATTGTTGTGGGCAATGTTAATGACCAATCTTGCTTAGTTAATATTAGCTGGCTGTTTTTTTTTTTCTATTGCAGATGATATAATCAATTTACTTCAACGATGTGTAGCCATTCCACCTGTTAACATGCTACAGAATGAGACAGTAATGTTTTCCACTGCACCCTAACCCAATATGTATGATTTTAAAACATCTAATCAGCTAATTTTTTTCTTAATGAACCAAGTTAGAGGAGGTTAGATGTGTTAATTACTATTTTGCCTCAGATTAAAACATAACACAATATATTGTTTAAGAGGTTCTTCCAATTAAGTTAGAGTATTGTTTACTGCAGCTGTCCACCTACATGGGTTGAAGGGCCCACTTAAAATGTCTAACTATTTGCCTTTTACCTGTTTTACATCTCCAGGTTCCTCCAGGTACTCGATTTTCTTCCACCTTCTAAAAACATGCTGGTATTAATCGATTAGCGACTCTGAATTGGCCCTAGGTGTGAATGAGTGAATTCCAGGGAGCATTCTTGCTTACAATAAGATCTGGATTCACTGTGCAGGATAAAGTGGTTACTGAAGATAGATGAGTGAATGAATGAGTGAATGAATGAATGAATGAATGCATGAATGAATGAATGAACTACTATCATCTACTCCGACTATTGCATCTGTCAGCAATATCCAGACCAACCTACTAATTCTTGAACCCAACAAAAGTTGTTTTCCTTTTTATAAAAACATCCAGCATGAAGAATGCTCCTCTGGTCAGATGTACCTAATGGAGTATTCCTTGAGTCCTTCCCATCACCAGCATTTATATCCATTTTTCCAAATTCTCATTTTCTTTCTTTGTACTGCAATTTAACATTCAGTCGCTCTACATTTTGCTGATCTATACAGTTCTGTGTAAACATGTTTACTGTCTCTAGCTGATTCATGCAGGTACTCTGCCCCACTCAGCTGTTTAGTCTTCTCTGTTAAGCAGACCCAACTGCTCAGTTGCCATAGTACCAACTTCCTCTGCGGTTCCCACTGCACCAAGATGTTGTGCTTCCTGACAAAGTATCCTTGCTGCACCTCTCTGTTCTTTAATGGTAGCTTTTCTTCTCTGCCTCCTTAACTTGATTCTGCAAAGGATCTCAGATGATACACCAGCTCCCTTTCCTCAGAGGGGTGACAAACTCCTGGACCCAGTCCACACATTAATGATCACAGATTCAATGATGTAACTTACAGTGCTGCTGGTGCACCATACAATGAACCAGGTGATAATACAAGTCATCAGTAAGCTCTGCACCTGCATCCTCAACACATTCAAGGTACATTGTAAGGGGTTGATCTCTTTAAAGTAAAATACATAATGATTTTTTAATCCTTCTTGGAATAAACCACTGACCTGTGTTACCTAACCTTCTATGGATCACATTATGAAAAAACTCTCCAAAACACATACACATATACATATAACACATACACATATAACAAGTGTTAAATGTAACACACTGGCCTAGTGAAATGTCATTTATACATAACAATGGACCATAATAGGTAACATTTGTCTTTATATAGGGCATTTTTAAGGCCTGTTTCTTATATGAAAATGTAAAAAATACACTACAACACTCCACGTTAGTCATTCTGTTTATTTTTAACACTTAAATTGAGAATAAAAATATACTTGTCATTTGATTCATTTATCAATAGTAAGACATAAAAAAGTTGCCTTTGAAAGAACACTGAACACTTATTTCATCATGAGAATTAACAGGCAATTTAACAAAAACCTAGGGTAATGGGTAGCACTGCCACCTCACAGCTCCAGGGTCCCTGGTTTAGATTCAGAGCTTGGGGTACTGTTTATGTTGTGGTTTGCATGTTCTTCCCATTCTCCCGTCCATGTGGGTTTTCAAAAACATTGTGGATTAGCTATGCTAAGTTATCCCTGTCACATCCACCATAGACAGTTCACCACCAAGCCGCTAGTGGGCATCCTCACACATATTTTTGAACTTCTTCATTTATCCCACTCATTTCCTGTGTTTGTGCACACCTTTTTTCACTTTCTCCGTCGATTAATCCCTCTCTACAGTTCTGTGTTTTTTCCTCTTCATTGCTGTCTGTTGTTGCTGTTGCCTGTCTAATGTTTCCTTTTCCCTTCTTGTCTTGACCTTGGTTAGTTTTCTCTTTTTTTTGTGCTTTTGTTTATTAAAGAAAAGCCTGTACCTGCATCCATCTCCAATACATGACACCCCTAGGCGTGAATGAGTTTATGAATGCCACCATCTTGCCACACCTTTCCTCCTTCTATAAACCTAAAAATACATAGATCAATCATGTTCACTGTAACCAAGATTACACTAAAATGCATGTCATGTATATTTTGTAATTGTCATTTATGCATGACACAGGGTGTTTATTTGATTTGAAAGCCAA
This sequence comes from Pangasianodon hypophthalmus, assembly GCF_027358585.1. Lineage (NCBI taxonomy): Eukaryota > Metazoa > Chordata > Actinopteri > Siluriformes > Pangasiidae > Pangasianodon > Pangasianodon hypophthalmus. The sequence continues at coordinate 14,705,737 of NC_069723.1, read as the reverse complement.
AGTCTGAAACATTATACTTATTCCACATGTAGTGCATTTTATCAATCTTAAACATCTTAAAGAAGCAGAAATTATTTTCATATTAACATTATGGTATTTAAGTATATGCTTTGACCCTGCATCCAAATAAACTAGCACTTCTTATAGAGATTATCATGGTAATCAAAGAGTTTTCTTGGCAAAAAAAAAGTTGGATGGGATAAAAGAGAGTTTGTGTGACTTTATGAAAGTGAAAAGCAATTGGTGGGCTGTTTTTAAGTGACATTACACCTGCTTTTCTTTGTGTCATTTATAAATGACACACGTCCATAAAGGCTAAGCATTTAGGTCAGCCCATCCAAATAAAGTTGCATCTTTGTGTCTAAAGAATAGCATTAGCACTGTGTGTATGATTGTACTCTTCAGCTTTTTTGTCATTTTGTCACTTTAGATCTGACTGTGCAATTTCTGAGATATTGCAATAGTGTAAATAACCTTAATCAAGCTATTGCATGTTTGGGTCAGGAGTCAGAATGCAGCTTCCATTTAGCTCATTTGCCGTTATGAAAGCCATTTCTCACCTGCAGTTGAATGGCATCAGTGCATGGCTCAGGTCGGCAATCTAATTGTGCTACCGCTGGTTCAATAACGTAAATGCAGCAAACAGAACTGATGCCAGAAAACCAACCATTTATCATGACTTGAAAATCTCCTTAAGAAATGGATTGGCATGAATGGATGAATGAATGGATTGGTGTGTATGGAGACGCAAGTGAATGCACATGAAATTTTTTTTAAATGTACAATAGAATTTTCCAGACCGGAAATATACTTAGAGGACCAGGAACGCCAGTGTGTCTCCATGCATGATACATTGTGGTGGAAGGTCTTAGGGATCTTTGAACAACCACTAAAAGGTCAAATTTGTCCAGATATGTCAGGAATAAAACAAAACACATGCATTTTTATAAGTGCAGACTACTTAGCAGCTGGCCATACTGCTTTTTCATAAAAGAAATATCTTCTATATGAATTAATATTGTCAATCATTATTTTTGACATCTCCTTATAGTTTTCATGAGTGGTCCCATTGTTTAAGATCAAGAGAACATTATATCAAAGCTGAAGGACTCTATGTGGGACATATTGCAATGTTTTAATTTTAAGGAACAGTGTGTCCTACTTACTGCAGTGTTTAAACACAATAGCTGGATATTTCTAAAGTTCAGCACATCAGTTCAATTTTATTACAGTACAGTAAAAGCAGATAGCATTTTCATATTTGGTTCAGAAGCAGAAGCACACTATCAGGCTTCGTTAATTTCAGATTTTATGAGGATGAGAATGCATGAAGAAATCTGAGGTATTATTTTTATTTCACCATCACTGTAGTAAGCAGCACATGAGAGGGCCGTTTCATGCGTGTCTGAATCGAATAGAATCGTTCCAGAAACGGCAAAATGACCTTGCATATTAACAGAGCATATTTAGCATATGTGTGGTATATCATTACCCATAAAATGTACATTTTTATGTCATTACCCATAAAATGTATGTTTTTATATGTTGTGCTACTAAAATGAAAAGAATGAGAGGAGCTGATCTGATTCAGTTTAGCTCAGAAATTCTTATGCAAACAATCACTCTGGCTGTGGAGTGCATGTCCCTTTGGTCATTTAGCTCAGATTCCTACCCAGTACATTTTGTATTTTCCAAAAGTGAATAGTCAGAAGGTGTTGATTAATTTTCTATACAAAAAGAAACGTTAGAATCATTTTGGTAGGATGTTTCCAGCGTCAGGGCTTTGTAACTATGTTTTCTGTCACAGGAAAGTATTCAGGACAGGGGATGCGTCTTAAGTGTTCTGGTTTCTCAGTAATATTACATGCTGAGTTTTGTTTTGTCATATTAACATCAAGAGAGAGAAGAGAAAGAGAAAGACTTAGGAGAAAGACTTAGGCTGGTTAGGGAACGACTGTTAATAGCTGCTATAGCGTAAGTGACAAGGAACTAAACTGTCTTGCGGACATTCCACGACATTAAATGTAGCTTTAAATGGTTAAACATATGATGTGTTGTTCATTAATAAATTAAAAATTGTAGTTGTTGACAAATTCTTGTGTTATAAGAGGAATAAAACACTTTGGGACATGCTGTTAAAGGAAAACAATAACGTTTGGGGTTGTACAGTAACTCTAGTTTGTCTCAGGCTGCATCACGCCACCCTGTCACTGATTATCTTCCTATAACAGCATCCTGCTTTATTTATTACTTTTCACATACTGTACTAAGTTATATGAAGAAAAGTTCAGCTGAGGTGAAACATGCTGAATCGTGAAGACTGAATCATTTTCCTCTCTAGCTAGATGTCCCTGACTGAATTCCCTTTGTGCAATTTATGCTTTGTTTGTTTGTTTTATCCACTGCTAATGCTTAGATATAAAGAGACATCTTTTGAATAAGCCTAAGAGGGAGTAAGGTCACAAACATATGTAGGCTTGTAGGTGGGTTTAATCTCAGGAAAAGTTGATTGTTATTTGAGTGTATATGGTTCTGGTATGTACACTGATGATTACAAAAGCCAGAGAATGTGTTGAACGAAACAGTAATTATACTCCCATCCACATGAAAACAGCTGACAGGTCCGATGAAGCCTTTTCCAAACAAAGACACTCACAAACAAGGGTTATTATAATCACGCCTATGTTTGTGAATAGATTGTTTTAATTTAGATAATAATAATGATAAGAACGCTTTTGTAAAGCTTTTCTATAGTAGCACAGCAATAGTTGAAAACAATTATTTTGCATATATTTTTGCTACACAGGTCTTCTAAAGCATCTCTGTCAAATTCCTATTCATAAAAAAAAAAACAATGGCTTTATGACCATTGTTTCACATAATGGAAAAGACAGAAGTGGCATGTGGAAAGCTGTTAACAAGCCCCCATTACAGTTTCACCACCTTCAGGCTTTGCTTAACACATATGTGTAAGGAGTATAGTTCTCAGAATAAGTCCTTGTGGAGGTCCCTCAGAAGCACTGTAATTTATAGTAATGCTAATTAGTGAGTAGTGGGTCTTGTCTCCGTAAACAGAGGTAATTACTCATGAATTTGTGGGGAAATGTCTGCTGAGAGAGCATCTGTTAAATATCTCTTGATGAGTTCGCCTCTGTGCAATGTAAACCGAAACTCCATTTGGGTTTAGCATGTGTCCATCTACCGCCATCAAGCACCGAGCATCTGAGTCTGTTTTCTAGAGCATTATTACAGTGCTCACTGTACTATCTATCTCTATCTATCTACATGCTGCTCATTTTCCTAAACACGATGTGTTTCACTTATAATAATAAATTCTCCTCAGCTGTTTTTGGACAAACCATGCCTTTGTTTATCTAGAGGCTGCAGGCTGTCTCATTATCACCTTCACAGCCAAGATTCTCACTGCCAAGGGACCAATCTCATGTATGTTAATCAAGGTTTAAGCAGAAGGCTGCAGTAGTTTGTGGGCATAATGTTGGCACAAGAACTGTACTATGCCTCGGTGTGACCGTGCTTTGGAAAACACACAGCTCATCAGTACTTATGTACTCATATTCCATCTATGGAAAAAGAAAGTGATTGCTATTTGCTAATATTTTAGGATAATTTTTTATTCTTATCCCTTCTCACATCTCAGTGGCATTAATTCAGGTGAAATTAGTACGTGTTGTTATGCAGTATGTTACACTGCCACTACCAAATGGTAAAGACATTTGGACAGCTTCACCCTGTGGACATAAATTCATTGGGAGGTGTTTGTAACTTTACTATGTACCTTGACACTGACTGGAAAGGTGAATGCAGGCTAACTCATAATTAGACTTTAAGGACCACTGTTGCACCATAAACGAGTTTTAAATGTGCAATACATTTAGTTTCCCGTGTGAAAGATCTTTACTAAATGGTACATTCATCACTCAGTTTTAGGGTAAAGAGTATACTTACCTCAGTAACCCCTCTGAATATTGCTCAGATGATAATTTACTTTTTGACTAGCTTTGTATAATTTAATTCTTTTATTTACATCATAAGAATGAAATTTATCTGGAGTTATTTTCCTCATGGAGACCAGCCAAATGTCCTCATAAGGTCAAACTGGTCCCTACCAAGATCCTACCAAGAAAATAAATCCAGAAACACACACAAACACACATACAGTCTTTCACACCAAGGAGCAATTTAGGATAACTAATCCACCTACAACATTTCTTTTTGTAACCATGGAAATTGCAGAATCCACATGGACATGGAGAGAACATGTGAAACACAGACAGTACCTGAGCTCAGGATAGAACATATTCTGTTCCAAATCACCTGGTTTGGTAACATGTATTTGAATTCTGCATCATAACTACATTGTAAACATTAATTAATTCATCTTCAATAACAGCTTTATCCTGGTCATGGTTGCACAGCCTATTAGCGGGAACACTGGGTGTGAGGCAAGAATACACCCTGTATGGGATACCAGCCCATCAGAGTACACCATGCATACACACATTCACACCTAGGCGCAATTTTGTAGTAGGCACTCCAACCCTCTGGCATGTTTCTGGATAGTGGGCAGAACCTGCACTGAACCCAGGGTAAAAACACACATGGACACAAGGAGAAAATTAAAACACAAACAGTAACTCAAGCTCAGGATTGATACCATTTTACCTGAACCCTGTATCAGCACAATGTTATAAAAATATCATAGAAAATGTTATATACTGTTATTAGTTTTCATGACAATTTATGTCCAGTGTCGTTACCGTGACAAACAGTTGTTCAAAAAAACTGTCATATTTGATTCCATTACAGCTAAAGTCACTTCCTAATAAGTGTACTCTAGTTAGCATATGCTTTATGGCAGATGTTGTGATACTTTATAGAAACTGTCATAACAATTTTGGTACATCTCTAAGATATGTAAGTCAGTGCTCTTCATAATATAACTATGTTGGAGTGTAACCATGACAATGAGTATAAAGGTTTAAATGCCACTAATGAATTTAAAAAGGAACAACATGAATTCAGACAGAAAGAAATTATAAATGACAACATGTGGATTTTTTTTTCATAAAAAGCATCAAGCACTGAGGGAGATAATACATCTGACACATAACTATAGCAACAATTATATAATGTTAGCTTAGTGATCTATGTGGGGGGGGGGGGACTAAAAATGTAAAAGAAAATGATTTGCTATTTTAGGAAGCAAAATGTACAAAGCCTAGTAAGTAGCCACGGTTTAATCAAGATAACCTTTATCAAAGCATGTCAGCTTCAGAAAATAACGGGATGGATTGTTTACGTTATATATTCACTACTCAGAACTCAGAAGTAGTGGTAAGCCCCTTTATAATGATGCTATAGACATCACTGTAACATAACACAATAGAACTTATATACTTTTATGAGAAACTTTGTACCATGTGACACTTCTTATGAGATGTAACACTTTTGTCATGTGTCATAACAGCTGTAATAAAGTATACATGTTATAAAATCTATGCTAACTAAAGAAAACTTACAACCATTAGCATGTGACATAAGCTGTCAAGACCGTTATTACTGATATGCAGCTGAACATAAACTGTTATGATAACTCAGGATGGTGTATGACATCTGCCATGACACAGTTATGATGTGGTTATATCAATCTTATGATGCATGAATCTGAATCATGAATAAATAAATAAATAAATAAAAAAGAGAGAAGAAGAAGAAGAAGAAGAAGAAGAAGCTTGCTTTCTGTGATAATGGAAACCCTTTAGGATAAAGTATGGCACATCTCAAAGGGAAGTAAGTGTAGTCAGTGGGCTGAAGTCCTGCTTTCTCTCATCGGAGAATTCAGTCTTCCACAAACAAAGGCTGGAATTGATATGTGGGTTCTTAAGTACTGCTGCTCAAGATATTGGCTGGCTCCTGAAGGATTTGTGTAGCTAAGCTCATGAATCTTTAAGCAATGACAATTCCATAAGATCAATAGTGAGAACAAATCCTGATACCTTTGCCCAGTTCTTCGTTTCTCCTCACCACTCGTGATTCAAATGTGAAATGTTTATTCCAGTCTCTCAATAGATGTCTACTATTTTTTACTTGAAAGTCTTCATATCTACAGTCTGGTACTGTGGTTCACAGCCACCGTAAGTAGACATTCAGTCAAATAGAACATCATAATAGCCAATAACAACAAAATTAGCAACAACAACAACAAAAAAAATTCCCGTTGTGGGATTAACTGTTTGCTAACATGACAGGATAGCTTGCTAGTTTAACCAGCTATTTTGGTGCAAGTTTACAACAGAACATGGATCTACAGTGAAAAATATAAAAATAGTTTTGAAAAATATTTTAAAAAATATGACTTCAAACTGTTAGCTAGGCTATATTAGATAATTATACAACAGTTAGTTCCAGTCTACTAATTTGATTAAACAAGCAGCATTCCAAGAGTGCTGACATTTAGTATAACAGCACTGGGACATTTCACTGTTTGTATCACTCCACTTGTCTGTGTTTGCCACAGAAATTCCAATTCTAGCAATAGTCCATTACATTGAAACCATTACTACAGTAGAGTTAGTGACATCATCAGCGTACATGGCAAACGATACATTTTTCATGAACATAAATTTTGATTTAAAATATGAAATATTCATAAGATGAAGATGAAAAGGAAGAAGGGAAGCCAGTTTCACCGAGTGCACCTTTAACTGGAATGTACAAATCAATGTGGGTCTGACGAACAGCAAGCTAGCCAGCTAGCTAATGGGCTGTCAGCAAGTCTGTGCATTGCATGGCAACATGCTACACTCTCTCCATCTATGGCTTCTTTGGGAACTGTTGTATGAATGAAATATTGCAATAGTAATCGTGCTGTTGTAGTGAATATCAATACGGCTGTGATTACCTACGGCACTCGTGCCTTCAGCCGAATTACAGTCGTGCTGATATTCACTCACGCCAGTGCAATATTGTTTAATAAGCTATAACAATTCATAGTTTCTGTTGCTATCTCATGATTACATATGGGTTCATGGGATCCTTGCATACTTTAATACACAGATTTTTATATTTATGCTCTCCTGGTATAAAAAAAAAGTGCAGGGAAGAAGAATTACATTTTAATAAAGCTTTGGAAGATACTCTTCTCTCTCTCTCTCTCTCTCTCTCTCACTCTGTGTGTGTGTGTGTGTGTGTGTGTGTGTGTGGGCATGTTTTTATATCTTGATGCAGACTAAATGTCCCCATTAGGATAGAAATATACATTATGACAGTTTTGACTGCCTGGGGACATCTGGCTGGCCTGCACAAGGAATCTAAAAAAGAAGAAAGAAAAAAAAAGAGAGACAGAGAGAGAGAGAGAGAGAGAGAGAGAGAGAGTGCATGAGCTCATCCCATTGTGAGCCAAGAGGTCATTTACCAGCTGAGTTGCATAGAGCAGTCTTTACAATTAGCTGTTTACATTATAATAAGAAAGTATTCAATAAGCTATCTTAAGTGATGTGTGCATATCATGTATTATAATGCATGCATCATTGCATCATTGAACTGTCCTTTAGAATTCACAGTGATAAAAGCTGTTTTCATCTGCATATTCAAATGCTACGACAGCACAAACGTATTTGGTCTGACAGATCAAAAGCTGAAAGGTGTGATTTTTTTTTTCCATGCTAGTCAGTACTGTGTTAGAGCAAAAAAATGTGCAGAGTACTGGATGTTCTCAGCTACTGCCTCACTTAGACACCATACTTTCAGTATGCATTAAATTACCTTTGCTTAAAATAGAAACGGAGGAAAAGTCATCATTGCCTCACCATAAAGCTGCTCATTCATTCTGTACATAGCAGGAGGCCTGGAACTTATTAAAAGGGCTTTATAAGGAGGATACCCTGAAGTCAGATTCCACATGGAGTGTTTCATTCAGTGTCGCCTGGTTTTAGACTTGGGTTTGAGCTCCACGGACTCATCTCCTGAAATTACACCACTTTATTGGCCTCATCAGAGCTAAACGAAGCGTGCTGGCCAAAATCGATGCTCCTCCTGAGACTGCAGAGGGATTGATGATAGTCCCCATGAATAAAGAGTCAATACAGTGTGTATCGCTGGACAGGCAGAAGGTGAGGACCATCCTGCCCTTAGAGAAAGGCTTTGGAAGCCTACATCTTTTAAAACAAGATCCTTGTTGGTGTTGGCTAATCACCTATTGACTCAGGATGAAGATACAGAAGCAAATAAGGATGACCAAAGCTTCTGCCAATCCAAACGAATTCATGCAGAGCCAAAGGGTGGCGAGCTGTATGTCCTTATCTCTGTCTAAGGCAAATCTGGTCATCTGAGCATCATTTGGGACATTTGGGACCAGCATTTGGGACTTTTTCCACAAAGCAGTCCTGTACAAAGCATACATTATCTATTTAGAAACAGAAGATTAGATGTTACATAATTGTGCAATAAAAGTAATATCTAATTTATACATCACTGCTTTGTTAAAAATTCATTTTAATTTTGAACTAATGTTGGTCAACCCAGAGTAATTTGCCACTCAAAACAGCGAACGTTGCTGTAATTAATGAACACTGAAAGCATATTAGAACCACATGACACCACGCTCCACTAACTTTAGACACAATAGTATTTTAGATGGCATACCGTTTTTAAAAAAAAATGGAACATGGACTAGGTCTATGCTATATACATGCTGTTAAAATGCCAGTTGGTCTTGCCATGGTCCATTAAAAACAAACATTCCTGATGCAGTATTTCGGTGATCTGCTAATGAAACAAAGCAAGATTGCTGGAAAGATCAGGACTGGCATTGAAAGTGGTAAGATCAGGCCTGTGGAGAGACTGTACATACATTAATAAAACATTGATAAAAGATGCTGAGTTGATAAATAAGTCATTAAATAGATGTGTCCGAAGGTTGATGCAGTGTGGGAAATGATGTAGCTCGCGTGGAGCTACTGTGCCACCATGTGGCCCTAAATGCATTTCCTGATTACCACAGTGTGTTTCAAAAACATGGGTTTAAAGTAGATTTCAGGTGGCAGATATGCGGGGATGAATAGTCATAGAAATGCTTATTCTGTCCGAACAGTGCTTCCATCTGATTGTAGCCAAATAATCTGCTTCACAATCTGCGGAAAGCAGTGTGTTTTTTATGTCATAAACACTGGCTAATGCTGCATTCATCAAATTCACCCTTCAACCTATAATGATGTGATAAACACAGCCAGGGCATTGTGCTGACTCCAGTAATGCTGTAAGGCCTGAACAAATATCAGCAAGTTAAAATGGCCACAGGGACAAAAAAACAAGACTGGTGTGCTGGGAAAATTAAAAGTGCCAGAAAAGGTTTTTAGAGAATGCAATAGAGAAAAAAAGGTTTGTTGCCCAAATAACCTTTTATGGTTCTTTATACCATGATGCTGTTGAATTCTCAAATATGATTGGTCAGAAGATGTTGATTAATTTGCTATAACAGCAGCTCTGACATTTAAATTTATTAATATGCTATTTAAGTTTATTAATGTGCTTGGTCTACTCCATTCTATAGTAGCCACTCATTTACTCCATACTTACTGTATGGCGGACAAGCTACATAATCTAAAGCTAATGATAAACACGTTAAAAAGTGTTATTAACAAAGCTTTCTGTAAGGAGATGTTTATTTGTTTGTTTGTTTGTTTATGGAAAGCATCTCAGTGCTTTGTAGTGGTGAAAGAACGTATGTTTATAGCTGCTATAGTGTAAGTGATAACAGGAACTATTTTGTCTCTTAGATGTTAAAAATACAATGTAGTGTTAATTCCATCCATCCTTTTTCTGTACCACTTATCCTACACAGGGAACCCTGGAACCTATCCCAGGGGACTCGGGGCACACCCTGAATGGGGTGCCAACCCATCACAGGGCACAATCACACACACAGACACTACAAACAATGTGGAAATGCCAACCAGCCTGTACTGTGGGAGGAAACCCCTGAAGGACAGGGAGAACATGCAAACTCCGTGCACACAGGACAGAGGTGGGATTCAAACTTCCCACCCCGGAGGCGCGAGGCAAACATGCTAACCACTAAGCCACCTTGCCCCTTGTAGTGTGAATGATTATAATTGTAATAATTGGCTTTTAATTGTAATCAATTGCTGTACTTCAGGGCATGCTTTTATTGGAAAATAATACACTAGGTAACAGTGGTAACCCCCCACCACCCTGTTGTTATTTTCTTACACCAGCACACCCCCCAAATGTGCACTTTATTCCTTACTAAACTTTTTGTTGGTGCCAAAATAACTAATCTTCACCATCAATAAACCTCCATATATTTAAACATTTACACGCACCATCCACTTTAATAGGAACACCTGTACACCTGCACATGCATGCTATTTTCCAATCATCTGATCATGAGACAGCAGCACAATGCCTAAAATCCTGTAGATACAGGTCAAGAGCTTCGATTAACGTTCACATTATACATCAGAACAGGAGTATATGTGATCTTGGTAACTGTGGCATGGTTGGTGGTGCCAGATGAGCTGGTTTGAGTGTTTCAGAAACTACTGATGTCCCGGGTTTTTAGCGCACAACAATCTATAGACTTGTTTATACAGAATGGTTCAGAAAGCAGAACAAACAAACAAAAAACCTTCAGTGAGCGGCACTTCTGTGGGCAGAATCACCTTACTGATGAGAGAGCTCAGAGGAGAATGGCCAGACTGGTTCGAGCTGACAGTTCTGTTCATCGCTGTGCATAAGGACATCTGCTATATGATGTACATTTAAATGTATGATGGCAGTGGGCACTGAAACTGGACGGTTAAAGATTGGAAAAATGTTGCCTGGTCTTCAACTGTCTAGTTATGGTGAGTCTGTGTCCACTGTAGTAGTACGCTCTTGGAGCTGTATGCTCCTCTCACCTCTCTCATCAGCCAGATGTTTCCACCCACAGAACTGCTGCTCACTGGAGGTGTATGTGTGTGTGTGTGTGTGTTTTTCTGCACTATTCTGTGTAAAGACTGTTGTGTGTGGAAATCCCAGGAGATCATCAGTTTCTGAAATACTTAAACCAGCCCATCTGGAACCAACAACATGCCATATTCAAAGTCACTGAGCTCACATTTCTTCCCCATTCTGATGTTTAATGTGAACATTAACTGAAGCTGAACATTAACTGTGTTGTGCTGCTGCCACATGATTGGCTGATTGCATTATTGCATGAATGAGCAGAGGTACAGGTGTTCCTATTAAAGTGCCCTCTGTGTGTGTGTGTGTGTGTGTGTATGTGTATGTGTGTGTGGGGGGGTGGGCGATTGTCAGAAAGGCACTATATAAACTAAATATAAACTATAGATAGAGAGTTATATTTTAAGAAGGGGATCATAGTTTAATTTTGATGCAAGTAAAGGTTTACTTTTCTGTTATTTACATAACGAAATGAATAAACTAGAGCTTATACTGTTCGTAAACATTTCTTGTACCATCTCCATTCAATTTGACTTCCAGGCTAGTGAAAGAACATGTGTGTGCAATTAACTACATTTCCCAGCATCTTTAGCTCTCTGTGATTGGCTAATCTAAATCACGTGGCTGCATCCAACCAATAGAATGGCGCCTGACCGGGAAGTTGATTAGACACCCGGAAGTGCGTTTGGAGCAACGTGAATGTCATAACATTCAGGAGAGATTTCAGGAAATTTTTTTGCATGTACAGATTTGAGTTCTGTTGATTGTATTGTTATGAAAAGAGTGATTTTATGTACATCTTTAACTGTTACTGTATACTGTATAAATGAGGTGAATAACAAGAGCCGTGTTTAAAGTGTAAAGAAGAAGCGCAAACTCCGCCCCTGTGCTTCTCTGCTGCAGTGATGGCAGTTACAGTAACTTTACTGGGGAGATCACTGGTCACATCACGGCTCTGTGGTTGTGTCAGTTTGAGTAAACGGCTTTACTGCAGCTCAGCAAAGAGAATTAGGGTACGTGATGCCCTCACCAGCCTGGAAACAGGCTCAACCTTCAGAATCCAGGTATGGTCTGCTGGATGTGTTGATCATGCTGATCAGGCTTGTCAAACTTTTTGCATGAGGGACCCCTTTAACTGTAAAATAATTATCACGGACCCCTTACTGCAGTTTATTTTATGATTAGAATCCAGATATTCAAATATTCAATGTGTGTACAAATGTGTGCAATAGTATTTTATCTTAAAGATGAATCAGAATGAGAAGCAAGCTTTTTATTCCCCAAATTTTGGTCCAGGTTGCCATTATTTATAGATCTAACTGTTACAGAGTTGAGGATTGGGTTAAATGCATTTGATTGTAATCAGTCCAACATGCTAATAACTATACGACCGTAATAATGACTAAGTATTAATAACTTCGATAATGGCGAGCCCTCCAGAGCCCTGTGGATCCCTGAACCCCACTTTGAGAACCACTGATCTTGATTATTGCTAAGTCGATCATTATTCTGATAATAACCTGCCCTGGGTAATGTGATTCCTCAGGGTTGGGTACGCTCTGTCCGATCACAGAAGCACAATCTCTTTCTGCATGTGAGCGATGGAAGTTCTTTGCAACCTCTGCAAGTGGTAGCCAGTTCAGACCTCAACACCAGGTGATGTTTCTACCTCAATATCTCATGAAATATTTTTTGGTGTTGTCTGATCTGTCTAATTACTTTTCCTTAAAGGAAAACTTCGTTAAATGTGTTTGTTTCTTTCCACATTAAGAGACCTCACCTTTGGCTGTGCTGTCGATATTACTGGAAGCTTGGAAAAGAGTCCTAGCAATAAACAGAATGTGGAATTGCAAGCCAGTCGCATTGAAGTGGTTGGAGAATGTAATCCTGTGGTAATTTTTTTTCTTTTTTTTTTTTAAATTTTGAAATACTTAGGATGCATGTAACTTTGGTTATTGAACTAGCAAGACAGCACTTAATGCAGCAAATAACACCTCTCTTTTTATTTCTCAGGACTTTCCATTTAAGATCAAGGGCCACCACTCCTTGGAGTACATCAGACAGTTTCCTCACCTGAGATGCCGAACAAATGCCTTCAGTTCGTTGCTCAGAATACGCAGCCAAGCCACTGCTGCCATTCATTCTTATTTCAGGGTAAGCTTTCATTTGTCTCATCACTGTAATGCATTTCATAACATTGGCATTTCATCTTATGTCTATACTGAAAGTATCTGATAAGTGCAAATCATTGCAGGATAACAACTTTTTGCAAATTCACACCCCAGTGATTACATCAAATGACTGTGAAGGAGCAGGAGAACTCTTTCAGGTGGAAGTAAGTCTCATAATGCGTTTGATGCAAGTTGATGTTTGGTGTTTATTTCCTTCATTTATCAATTATTAATTGCATATCTCTCCACTCCACAGTGTCTACAACAAAGCTTAAGTCATTAGACCTGCAAATAGCCTTACATATGCAGGAGAAAAAACATGAACAAACATTTAGAAGGGAGTGGATGTTATAACTTTAGGTTCTGTGAACAGTATGACTTATCAACAGCTTCACAACAAATTGTGAACGCAATTAAATAATGCAGAGAAATTGTACAGGTAATTGGCTGATAATTGACAGGTGATGCCCAGCAGTGAAATGTCAATCCTTTAAAAATAAAAGGAGAAAAAAAAAAAAACGGGACACACCAGGAAGGAGTAATAATGGCACAAAGGAGAAAATGACTCAATATGGTTTAGTTAATGATGTTCAAACTATGGCAAGAAAGTTTTCCGGTTTGAATCCCAGGTGCCGCAATCTCATAAAGTCCAATAATCTCCCGATCTCCTTATCTCTTCCCTCTTTGAAATGCTAATTATCTTTATTATAAAGGCTATTAATTCATCATGCTTTGGAGAGGAATGTTGAATCAGTTGCTGTAATGAAGGAATGATGGAAACATTAAACATTAGATGTTCATGTTGTGCACTGGTGCTAAGCAAATTTTTGGGCAAAAAAAAAAAAAACACTATATTACCAAAAGTATTCGGTCACCCATCCAAATGATCAGAATCAGGTGTCCTAATCACTTGGCCTGGCCACAGGTGTATAAAATCAAGCACTTAGGCATGCAGACTGTTTTTACAAACATTTGTGAAAGAATGGGCCACTCTCAGGAGCTCAGTGAATTCCAGCGTGGAACTGTCATAGGATGCCACCTGTGCAACAAATCCAGTCGTGAAATTTCCTCACTCCTAAATATTCCACAGTCAACTGTCAGCTTTATCATAACAAAATGGAAGAGTTTGGGAACAACAGCAACTCAGCCACGAAGTGGTAGGCCACGTAAACTGACGGAGAGGGGTCAGCGGATGCTGAAGCGCATAGTGCAAAGAGGTCATCGACTTTCTTCACAGTCAATTGCTACAGAGCTCCAAACTTCATGTGATTTTCAGATTAGCCCAAGTACAGTACGCAGAGAGCTTCATGGAATGGGTTTCCATGGCCGAGCAGCTGCATCCAAGCCACACATCACCAAGTGCAATGCAAAGCGTCGGATGCAGTGGTGTAAAGCACGCCGCCACTGGACTCTAGAGCAGTGGAGACGCGTTCTCTGGAGTGATGAATCACGCTTTTCCATTTGGCAATCTGATGGACGAGTCTGGGTTTGGAGGTTGCCAGGAGAACGGTACATTTCGGACTGCATTGTGCCGAGTGTGAAATTTGGTGGAGGAGGAATTATGGTGTGGTGTTGTTTTTCAGGAGTTGGGCTTGGCCCCTTAGTTCCAGTGAAAGGAACTTTGAATGCTTCAGGATACCAAAACATTTTGGACAATTCCATGCTCCCAACCTTGTGGGAACAGTTTGGAGCGGGCCCCTTCCTCTTCCAACATGACTGTGCACCAGTGCACAAAGCAAGGTCCATAAAGACATGGATGACAGAGTCTGGTGTGGATGAACTTGACTGACCTGCACAGAGTCCTGACCTGAACCCGATAGAACACCTTTGGGATGAATTAGAGCAGAGACTGAGAGCCAGGCCTTCTCGACCAACATCAGTGTGTGACCTCACCAATGCGCTTTTGGAAGAATGGTCAAAAATTCCTATAAACACACTCCTCAACCTTGTGGACAGCCTTCCCAGAAGAGTTGAAGCTCTAATAGCTGCAAAAGGTGGACCGACATCATATTGAACCCTATGGGTTAGGAATGGGATGGCACTTAAGTTCATATGTGAGTCAAGGCAGGTGACCGAATACTTTTGGTAATATAGTGTATATTAGTAGTGGTAGCTCAGATTGGACTTCTGATCGGAAGGTCATAAGTTCAAATGCCAGCACCACCAAGCTTCCACTGCTGGGCCCTTGAGCAAGGCCCTCAACTGCTCAGTTGTATAAATAAGATCAATGAAAGTCACTTTGGATAATTGCATCTGCCAAATGCTGTGACTGTAAATATGTTTCTACCAGAAATGTACAGGCTAGGAGTTGCATGACTTCAAATTTTTACTAGTTGACCAGTAGTTTAAAATAAAGTAGTTGGCTAGTCGTCTTTTCCATAGTTAAAGCAAAAAACTTTTCAGGACATTGCTATTTTTAGGCTGTTTTCTTTGTGCAGCAAAGAACGCACCAAACTGCACTTCCGGTAACAGCCACACACACGCTACAAATTACATTTCCAGCTGCAGTGCTACACCGTTAATGATGAAAATAAATGAACTGGTGCATTAAATGTCAGCAGCGGCTCATGACCATAAATTTCGATGGGGCAGGACGACATTAATAACAACATAGCCTCAAACAAAATTAACCCGAGAGGCTATCACACTTGACTTATGCTACAGGCTGCTACCTAGTGAATTTTTAGAGTATCCCAGTAAAGGGGTCGACAACAAAAGTCGACAACAGCTCATTTTGAATGGTTGTAAGTGTACCTTTATTAACTCTGTTTGAGGTAGTATCATTAATCAGGATTTACAGCTTTCAGCAAAATTTACAGGCCAAAAATCACAAATCACACAAAAGAACTGAAACTAGCCCAAAAAATTCAGGAATTGGAAAAGGGAGACATTTTTCTTCCTTTTCTCATTCTTTGTGTGGACAAACAAGTATGTCACACATATTTTTGTTGTAAGAACATTATCCACTCATTAATCCTCCTCTCTCTTGCTCAGTCTTTGCAATGTATCTTGCAATAATAATGGGACTGTACATGTTAGAAACATGGCCTGCACTTACATTTTAACTTTTTTTTTTTTTGGTGGAAATTCATTCGAATTAATTCTAATTATTTGCTGGAAAACAAGATCGTGGTGGCTGCAGAATAGTTTAAAACAGGCCAATCTGGCAACTCTGTGATTAACTGTTTAACTGTGTCTGTTGCTCCTTCCCAGTGAAACAGAGCGAGCATGAAGCAGAGCACTTGCTGCCCCTGTGGGCCTTTAATACTGCTGTTGCAGTTCTTATTTTTGACCACTAGGTAGTAGTGCAGTAATAACTAATTGGGATCTAAGTGGGACAGTGAGCTATGAGTAACAAACTCCTCTGTGAACTGAATGATTATATAATCTGCTGTTTACTCGCTTGTGTGAATGCAGAGCAGCCGGCATAACAAAATGCTACAAGCAGAAAGATTTGTAAAATCTTCATTTATTTACACAGCAGTATTCAAACATGTAGCAAAAAGTACTTAAAAACAAAGATTGTCACAGAAATTAAATGACAATGTAAAGGTAGCAATCAAGTAGAAATATTTTAATTCTTTACTGTAATTATTACAGGAAGCCTGAAACACCATATTTTTCTCTGCGCAATGTTTTGGTTTCTACAACCACTAAAATGCACACAGTCCCATCTTGGCCCAATTTATGTAACCATGTGTTTAATAAAGTAATAAATTAAATTTGATATTTGTGGCATAGTTGGAAAGTGTGTGTAAGCAGAACCAGTTTTGCTGATTTGAATTTAAACCGATGCAAGACAGAATCTGGGCATTTGATCAAAAGAAGAAAGCAAGATGATCTGTCTGTCTGAAGATCATCTGAAGGTCATGGTAAATAACAGAGAAATCTGATCAGCTCTCAGCTTCTATATGAATTAAAGCCCTGGATGGCTTTTTCTTTTGCTCCATCTGTCCAACAAAACAATGAACCTGTCCTTCTTGATGAATGGTCCAATTTCCTTCAAGAAACGATTCAAAATGTGAAGGGCTGCCTTAAAGGCCTAAGGTTGCTATGAGGACAAAATACAGCCCATTTACTGGTAGATATATTTGTTCCTTATACAAGCTATAACTTTAGCGTTCCCATACTCATTGTTGAATTTTTCTCTCCTGAAAGCCTGCAGGTAACGAATGGAACTCGGATAAAGAAAATCCCCATTTTTTCTCCGTGCCTGCATACCTAACTGTCTCAGGACAGCTGCATCTGGAAGTGATGGCAGGGTAAGAAATATTAGACCTTAAACTTTCCTTTATTTTGTGGAAACTTTGTTTCACCCAGAGAAGGAGACTTTTATAATATAATTGATGGTTCATGGTTGTGTGATAAAAGCTGTTATTTATATGTGTGTATATATATATATATATATATATATATATATATATATATATATATATATATATATATATATATATATATATATATATATACACACACACACACATACACACATACAGATGTGGACAAATATGTTGATACCATTAAAGCGCATTGAAACAATGCTTCATTCCTCCTGAAAAGTGGTGAAATTAAAAGCAATTATCTCATGTACACCTGCATGCCTTTGGTATGTCATAGAGTAAAGCAAAGAAAGTGTGAAAAGAGATCATTTTTTGCTTATTCCATGAAGATATTCTAAAATGGCCTGGAAAGATTTGTTGGTACCCCTAGAAAAGACTATAAATATTCAGATTATAGTCATATTTCAAGCTGTTTTCTTTAATTAGTATCACACATGCCTTCAATCTTGTAATCAGTCATTCAGCCTATTTAAATGGAGAAAAGTAGTAACTCTGCTGTTTGGTATCATCGTGTGTACCACATTGAACATGGACCAGAGAAAGCAAAGGAGACTGTTGTCTGAAAGAAAACTATAGATAAGCATGTTAAAGGTATAGACTATATAAGACCATCTACAAGCAGCTTGATGTTCCTGTGGCTACAGTTACAAATATTATTAAGAAGTGTAAGGTCCGTGGGACTGTAGCCAGTCTCCCTGGGCGTGGCTGCAAGAGGAAAATCATCCCCAGATTGAACAGAAGGATAGTGCAAAAGGTAGACAAAGAGCCAAGGAAAACTTCCAAAGAGATACAAGCTAAACTCCAAGGTCAAGGTACATCAGTGTCTGATCACGCCATCCGTCACTTTTTGAGCGACAATGGGCTCAATGTTGACAGAAAAACATGAAAAAGCCAGACTGGAATTTTATTTTGACAAGCCACAATGCTTCTGGGAGAATGTCCTCTGGACAGATGAGACAAAACTGGAGCTTTTTGGCAAGTCACATCAGCTCTTGAATCTGTGCAGGGCACAATGAAATTTCAAGACTGTCAAGGCATTCTGGAGTGAAACTTTCTGCCCAGTGTCAGAAAGCTCTGTCTCAGTCACAGGTCATGGGTCCTCCAACAGGATAAAGACCCAAAACCCACAACTAAAAGCATCCAAGAATGGCTAAGAACAAAACAATGGACTATTCTGAAGTGGCCTTCTATGAGCCCTGATCTGAATCCTATCGAACATCTATGGAATCTATGGAGCTGAAACATGCAGTCTGGAGAAGGCACACTTTAAAGCTGAGACAGCTGGAGCAGGTTGCTCAGGAAGAGTGGCACAAACTATCTGCTGTAAAATATTAGGTTAAGGGTCCCATCATATTTGTCCACGTCTGGTCTGTGTGTATATATATATATATATATATAATGTGTGTGTGCGCATGTGTGCGTGTGTATATATATATTGATTGCGGCTCTTATGCTAATGTGACCTGAGCAAAATTTGACACCCCTGGTTTAGACTAAGTAGATATGAATATATAAGTAAAGTTTATTTTATACCTGGAAATGTGCTATATAAATCCAGCAATTACACAGACATTTTATGCAAAAACAACATTTTATTATCTTAATTGTCAGTTATTCTGACACAATAACATTCCGTGAGAAAGTTTTTAAGTCACTCAAGATGAAAAAATGTCTTTATACTGGATGTTTTATTAAAAAATGTGAATGGATGTTGAGCTATGTTTATTAACAAGGCATGAGTGGTTTAAAATGTTTCCTGTCTTCCTCGTTTTTGTTCACTTTACTCTGTTGCCTTATGTAGGGCTTTTCCTGCTGTTTACACATTTGGCCCAACATTTCGAGCAGAGAATTCCCAGACCAGGAGACACTTGGCTGAGTTTTACATGGTGGAGGCAGAAATAGCTTTCACTGAGTCACTGAAAGACCTCATGAAGGTCAGCTACTGAGTCTTACTGACCTACTGAATAAACTACACCATTACACAACATGGCTGAATGTCTGTAACACTAGTTAGCATCTTATTTAGCAGGGCTTTTATTTGCAGTTTTTGCATTTGGGTTACAGTGTTCTTCTGCTACTGCTTTTATGGGGTCTAAGTGATTGTTTTCCTTACATTTCCTTACATGAGTTTCCTGCAAATGCAGAATGATCATGTGTAATTTGAGTTTGTCATTATCCAGCTTAAACATACAGTCCTGTGTAGTATATGTGTTGTGTGTTTAAATATTACTTCTGTTTCTCAGATTATGGAGGGTCTGTTCAAGACAACCACAGAGAATCTGCTCTCTCACTGTGCAGAGGATATGGAATTATTTCACAAATACGTCTCGCCAGGATATATGGTTAGATTTAAGACTAATTCATTCCACCCATGTACATATTTTGAAATATGAGCTCAACAAAGCCACCATGATATTCGTGTGCCAGAAACGTTTGTCTTGTTTTCAGGAGCAAGTGGACCTCATGATGAAAAGAAACTTTAATGTGTATGTATACTCTTTTCTAGTCATATTTGAAGTCATTTTTGGTGTTATGAGCTAATATTGACACTCAGAAAGCCATGACCAATTTTTTTGTATTGAAGTTTGTATTGAGTTTGTATTGAAGCAGAGTTTCCAGAATTCTCCTACAACTAAATTCCAGACATCACCAAAATGAAAAAGCTTTATAATTTGAATCTACTGCATAAAGCAGGAAGAAAGCACTTCAATGTGCAAATATGCTGTGGTTGCCTCAGAGGCCTATAAGATTATTCATGGGTCCGTAAGCAGAACTAACAGCTGTAGATGCTTACTTCAGTATAGTAACACATAGTATGTCATTGTGTATCCTTTCTAGTCAGGGTCACTAGGGGTATGATGTATAAACATTGCTTATGCTTAAAAATGAGCTCTAAAAATGTGATCGCCATTTTCCCATGCAATCCCTTATCAGGATTTATAAAATAAAAAAAAATTAAAAAAAAGAACTGTGTGCATCATCACACAGACTCTTGAGCGTGTGCAAGGACGTAGATAGTGGGGGTGCTGAGTGTGCTGCAGTGAGAGGCTGATGAGGGAACAACTGTTTATAACTGCTATAATTCTTTGTAATATAACAACATGTTTTTAATGTGTTTATTATTAACCTTAGATTCTGTGGAGCGGCCATCTTACAGGTCCCTGTGAATGAGCTGTTATTGGAACAATAACCCTATCATTAATATAAACCTATCATTTATATTACAGTCATAAATACTCTGATCCGTGCTGTTACTATTACAGAACTGTGCCGTGGTATTAATATTGTAAACAACACACAGTCTCTGTTAAAAGCCACATGTATGCTGTTTAAAATTGTAAAATGCCTTCCTGCATCCTTGAGTGAGTGCGCATGATTTTTGGCCATTTCAGTTGAAAAGTAATGAACAGAAACACTTCAGATCTGTGATTTTAATTGAATTCCCCACAATTGAGGCTAAAGTAAGTTTTAAGGTGTATATGTCATTTCACAGTTCAATCAGTTTTACTGCATTCGTCTACTGGGTGTAATTCAGCTGGAGGTGCCCTGTTTTGATGGTTCAGTTTCTGTTCTAAACAATTTCACAAGTTTGCTATGGGACTGAAGCTTGGTTATTTTTCAGGCTAGTCATAGTGTCTCAGTCATGCTGGCTGAACAAGTCACACACAGATTTGGCCCTGTGTACCCTATAGTCATCATCCTGGAACGTGGGAGTGTAAATGTTGTGTTTAGATTGGACAAAAGGCAACTGATGATCTGCTTTTACACTAAGTTATATTCATTCAGGTGTGCAACCAATTGGCATTGCACAATAAAGAGCTGCTATAGGTGGGTGCGACTCTAGTGTTTGGCTAGGGAACATTTATGAAAAGACTCAAGCACCCAATTAACTCACATGCGGGTACAGTACACTGTTTTGGAGCATAGTACTGCCAATAGCAGGCAGAAGAAGGAGCATGTTTTTAAGGAATACAAGGATTTTTCGCCTTTATTCATGACTAAATTACAAGCTGTTTTTGATTCCAGGGAGTTATCTTCCTGGATTTAACTTTGATTTAACTTTGGACAGATGTATATGTATTTTATTAATGTATGCCATATATGAGATGGTGTTAAAACTATCAGTTCACAAAAATGATTACAGTGTTATTTTTCATTGAAAATGTAATTAATCTTCAAAAATTTGCATTGTGTTTTGTAGCATTTCCTATACAGAAGCGATTGACATTCTAAAGCACAGTTCAGAGCAATTTGCCTTCAAACCAGAGGCAAGTAAATTTACACCAACTCATAAACCTGTATGCTTATATTTTCCCAGTATTCCTGATGTGATATAGGGCATATTTGTTTCCCTCTTTCTCTCACCTCACCAATAGTGGGGCTGTGATCTTCAAACAGAGCATGAGAAGTACATAGTGCAGCATTGTGGGAACGTCCCAGTCTTTGTGACGGATTATCCGTATGAGCTAAAACCTTTCTACGCCAGAGACAATCAAGACCAGCCTCAGCACACAGTAAGAATAACCACAGAGCTTGTGTATTCATGTTGGGCAACATAAGTAGAGCACGAGTAGACTCTGATTAAAGTCTCAAGAATGCACACACACACACACACACACAATCTCTCACACAGTTTTTACAGGAGTTTTTTTTAATCATAGAAAGCATAACATGCAGTTAATTTTGACAGAACCAAAAGAAGATTGTTTTAAGACCAGAGACTGATCATAACATTTCCAGAAATGTCTCAGTTCCAGCTGTCTTGAGTTCAGTGATATTTGTATCTGGCATAGTTTCACTGATTGGACTGATGTAAATCTCATTCTTGGCATTCGCTGTAATGCAGGATTGGCCATAGTGAAACGTACAGTCAGAGCCAGAATTATAAGAATTATATCTTCTGGATTTTCATTTTAAATCTTCTGGTATGTCCTGATGCCATGTATCTTAACAAGGTTCCTAGGGCCTTTGGAGAAAAAACAGCCCAACAACACATCCTCCACTATACCATAACAGTGGGAATTAGGTTCTTTTCTGTACACCAGTCCTTCCTTTTATGCAAATCTTTATCTTATCTGACCAAGAACCTGGTTCCAGTCAAAGACTCTAGCACTCCTGGCACTGACGTTTGAGGTTATATAAAAGAAAAGGTTTTCTTCCGGCACCTTCCAAATAGTTTGTTGACCTGGAGGTGGCATCTAATTGTAGATTTGGAGACTTGCTGCTATCTTCTGTAAATCTCACATCATAATCCTTGGAGAGGTGTTTGACTCTCGTACCATCTTGCTGACTATGCTGTGATTGCTCCCAAACACTCAGGCGAACTTAAAAAGTTCAATAAAAATGGGAACTCGCTTCAGTAACATTTTGTACCTAAGAATTTCTAGGAGTGCCAATATTCTGACATGTGGTTTTGTTAAATAAATCTATATTTCATTATATTTTCATCAATATTTTCATTCTTGATAAAGTTAATAAATTTACTTTAATTAAGTGTTAGATTTCTGTCATATTTTTATTGTAAGATTAAGCTAATTATCTACAAAGCATTTTTACATAGCCTTTTTTTCTTCCCAACCCATCTTTACCATCTATGCCAATAATTCTGGAGCTGACTGTATATTGCCTTTGTGATGCATCACAAACATAATAAATAAATTTGTATATTAAAAGTGCTCTTCGTCCTATAAAATGATCTGATTCCATTCCAGTGGTAATGGAGGCTATGCACTGAATGATCCCCCTCAGACTCTCAGAACAGATCTTTATTTATTTTTCCCCTCACAGTGTGTGATCCTCTTCATTTTGTTTGACATCACTTTTTCATTTACTGAATTGCTGATGATTTTGTTTTTGCCAGGCAGCTGCAGTGGACCTCTTGGTGCCCGGTGTGGGGGAGCTGTGTGGTGGTTCTCTCAGAGAGGAAAGACTAGAGCTTCTAAGGACTCGGCTAGCACAGTAAGAGAAGTGTATTCTCACTGTAGTACCACTGCTTACAGCTTGAAACAGATTGTACTTAGTGTGTTTAACTTGATGTTCATCGGATCAACTCCATAATTATTGGCGCCCTTAATGAAATTGAGCACAAGTGAACTGATAAAACACATGTAATTGGGGATATTTTGCAAATGTCCTGTAAAACACTGCTTTCAAAAAGATTGCCAACCCCACAATTACTATTTGACGAAGCATCACGTACAGATTTATGTCTGACAAGGTTGGAGACACTCATTCTGGATGTTGGGACTTTTTAAACTCTGTCATAGTCTGTTTATTCAACTATTTTTGTATTGGTTTGGATGTTTAAGGTCAGACTTTTATGGCCCTGATTGTGCTCTTAGTGGTATTAACCTGGAATTGGTCCAAGATAAACCATAGAGTTTATGAGGCATTTTTTTTAAAGCTGGACATTTGTGTTTATTTAAAATGCAGTTTAGGGGTGGCAGTAATTTTGTAACATTTGTTTTTGAGAAAGATACAATACACTCAGAGGTAAGTAATTTGAGTGGACAATTTGACCTGTGTAATATTTTTAACTAATCCCTCCTAGCTCTTCATTGTTTGCCATTTTCTTATCTATGTGTGAGTTATTACAGTGTAATCTTTATTCCTTGTTTCTTTAGGGCTGGATTGGAAGACACATATGCATGGTAGGGTCATGATTATTTTCAAATCACATTTTAGAGCTCAGTGGTTCCCAGCTGAATAAAAGGTATATCCACTCACTCTGTCTCCTCCTTTTTACAGGTATCTTCAGCTGAGAGAGTTCGGGTCAGTGCCTCATGGTGGTTTTGGGATGGGCTTCGAGAGGTACCTGCAGTGTGTTTTAGGAATCGACAACATCAAGGACACTATTCCGTTCGCAAGGTTTTCACACTCCTGTGTTCTATGAAGCAGTCTGGTATAATATTATAATAAACTGATGGAAAGGACGTGGCATTGTTCCGTATGTTTTAGCAGCGTGACTGCATTTGCAGAACGGTAGTGGCAAATCACTCCTTAATGCACAGAAACAGATGGCAAGAGACAGTAAATTATTCCAGATTACATTAAGATTTGTGGTCCTTTATTTTAATGAGAACTACTTGACAAATGCTTCCTCCATACCATAAATACCTTCTGCTGTAAAATGAATTCTGTCATGAAAAATAGAAAGTAGAAAACATGGGAAAGTGAGTGAGTTAAGATCTTGAACCCAGAGCCTCTTTCGTAACTCAGCAGTGTGCAATTGACATGCAAAGCACTTGCAAATGTGTACAGATCATCTCGCTTTGCCAAGCTTGAGCCGCAATGATTTGTAAGTGCTGTAGCTAAAAGGCTTTTTGACAGTTCATTTGACTTGGGAGTCAAGCCCATACTTTTTCTGTTTAGTTTTGAACATATTTATTGTAGTTACATTTTAATGTATTGATTCTTTCTTGCTGCTATTTTAGTGCAGGCTTTTTTGTAATGGTATTGGATTTATAAGAGGGCATATCAGTTTTATTAAAGGAAAGAGTGTAACAACATGACAAAATTCATTCGCAGCATTCTGTTTATTTTGTGATCAGAAATTACTTAGCATAGTATAGTCAGTTTCAGTTCAAGTATTTTTTTTAAATACTAAACTATAATAGCATATAGTATATGAAAAATCCAGATTAACTTCAATTTGTGATGATTATTTACACTTACAGTGTACTAAGTATATAGTCTGTATATAGCTGATTTACACTTGATGACCACTAGATGGCAGCTCTTTCTAATCAACAGCTGTGTTTACTGTTGATTTAGAGACTGTTTATTAGTATTTACTAATAAATATTCATTGGCCATTTTTTTTAAAGGTAAACTTACCAAATAGGTGCATTTTATAGGTACATTTACTGTCTGTAGTCCATCTGTTGTTTAAACCCATCCCTCTTAGCACATATTATTCTGTTTTTTTTTTTGTTTTTTTTTTTTTTGTTTTGTTTTGTTTTTAAATTAAAACCACTGTGTATTCTTACTGTCCACTTAATTAGACACACCTACGCTGTTAGTCCAGTGCCTAACATACATCCCAAGACTGTTCAGTTTCAGTGCTATGTCTAGGAGGCTCCACTACCCAAATGATGGCCTATGGTCTTGTGCTGGTCCCTTTCCATTAATGGAGAGTGTAGAAGGGGCTGACACAATGTGCATAGCCACAGATGTACGCCAGAGTACTGGATACTCTGTATACCTACAAAGTACGCCAAAGTACTGGATGGCTAGTGAATGTATTTCCCTTGATTTTGTAAAAATATATGTGCTATAAATTGCGGCCTACTCTTTTAATAGTACTAATTTCTTTGGCGTTGTGACAATACCATGTTATTCATTCTGAAATGGCATGTTTTGTTTAAAATGTTCAATTTTATAGTAGCCTATGAATAAATATTTTGTGACAATGTTCCAGAAGTTTCGACCTGCTGAAAAGTTCAGCTTGGTCTCACAGCTACCAGCCGCAAAACACGTGCTGAGCTGGTCAAACTGGTATACCATCTTTGTTCGCTGGTGAGTTGTTCTTCAGCGGCCTTATTAACTGATTCGACTGATAAATAATTGCCTTAAAGTTGTGTTATTTTCTTAAATATCACTTTGTCTATGATGCAGCAGTTACAGCAGTAATTGTTAATATTGTTAGTAAGCAGTAACAGTGCTTAGTAACAGGGAAAGATGGTCTACCATTTAGAGGAGTTCAGTCTGTTTTTTTTCTAGATTTTTGTTTTTGGTAGATTATTCTTCATTTTCTTCATTTTTCGAAAGTAGTTATTTTTTCTAACCAAAAGAACCAAGCAAACATACACACAAACATATCTAGCTTTGTACCATTAATTGATATTGATTTTAACTGAATTGGTAAAAACAAGCTGTAAAACTATAGAGAAAAAATATAACCTTTCATAAGGCTTTATGGTTATGAGCAAAAGTTACTTGGAAATAAAATAAATACAGTGGGTTCTGGTTGCCATAGTTACACGCGCATGACTGTCAGCAGTAAGCTCCGCCCCCTTCCGAGGACCGTTTACAAAATCCTAGTTTGAATCCCCGCCTCGAATTTTTTCCGGCCACGCCTCTTTGTGGCTGTGATTCGCCAGAAAACAATAATCAACTGGCTGGGAGAAAGAGTGATTTCACAGCAAGGCGTGTGTTTGTAGTCGGGACCCGGAGGCTGAGTGTTGCTACACTACACCCACAGACGCTCGGTTGTGTTGAGCGGGCGTGGTGTGGACGATAAAGACTCTCCGCGCGAGAATACTTCCTACACCGGGGTACAAGCCTGACTCTTCCTCCTCCTCCTCCTCCTCCTCCTCGCTCAGAGACAGGGTCCACAGCTGGTCCAGTTTACGCCGTGGTCCGTGTCGGGACGGCGCGCGTCTCCGAGCTCTCCGGACAAACTGCGCGCGCTCTCGCGTCACTAAATGGGCCGGCGGAGTGCGTCGGTGTGCGCGCGCTTCTGCATTCTCCCTAAATGGACCTGCATCATCATCATCTGATCATACGAGCGTGTGTGTGAGTGTGTGAGAGTGAGTGCTGTTGTGATCAGGCTTATTTGGGAGAGAGAGAGAAAAAAAAAACATGAGCGGCGGAGAAATCATCTGCCAGGGCTGGCTGAGAAAATCCCCACCGGAGAAAAAACTTCGAAGATACGTAAGTAAGAGAAAGAGAGAGAGTATGTGTGTGTGTTTAAACTCTGTGCTGTGTAAGACTGTAAGAGAGATTAAGACTTGTGTCATGTTGAACTGTATGGTTATTAATGCACATGAAGTTATTAAGCAGCTTTATTATGATGCATTAGAGCCAGTGGATGTGTGTGGTTGCTTCCCAGCTCTAGCAGGTGCGCCCTTCTGGCTGCCAGAATCATCATCCCATTCCCTCTGACTCCAGGAAAAAAATAATAAACATAAATAAAACAGATGCTTCCCACTTTATGAGTATAAAACAACCACTAGCTGCACATTCTGGTGCTCACAGACTGGGTTATAATCAGGATGTTATCTGTATTTGATTGGAACACTTATCCAAACTGTGTGCACAATAGGCATTAAAGATACCATGGAGCCACCGTCTGTCTACTAATTCTGTTTGGGACAGCTGTCCATACAACTGTTCCTGTTGAGAAAGCAGTCTGCCTCTCATCTGATAATGTTACAGTAATGCTTCACATGAGTCATTTGTTGTTGTGTATTAGAAAGACGCAGTCCACCGCCTTGCATCCCATTCCGTCTTGGTGTCTGGACACTGGGGACTAATGGCTCCCACGTTGTCAGAGCAGATAATGGATCTAAAAAAAAAAAAAAAAGCAGAAGCTCCAGCTCTTCTAAATACAGCTGGCCTATGTTTATCTACAGGATTGCATTACAGAACCTCTCTATACTCCTACCTAACTTTGCCATGATGTCATTTCATTTTCTCTTCCTCCTTTCCTTCAGTCCTTTTCTTAGTTTCATCGAAGAGCGAACTCATTTCTTGACATCTTCATATGAAGATGTACTAGGTCATTTCCTCCTTTCCATATAAAGATTGTGTCTTGTATGCAACTACACAGGAACTGCTGATGTCAAAACAAACAGAGCAGCTGCAGTCGAGAGGAAAAGCCTAGTGTAATGCCATATAACTAAATGCCAGCATTCATTGATTTTTTTTAACAGTTTCTCAAAACAGCAAGCAGTAGTAAAGGAAGACAATCGGAAAAAAAATAAAACACAAAATAGTCCATCCACTTAGCAAAAGACAAGACAAGACGAGAATGGTGTGCTGTCAGTTGGCTGCTTCAAGAGAACTAATTGTCCAATCTCAAAATTCCATTTAGCAGACAAGATTGCTGTCATCTGACATTGCTGACATCCTAATGTACCAAGATATTTTAAGCAGCTATGGACTTCAGTGTTCTGACAATAAAGTGTTTGTGTGACAGCTCAGACGTCCTCTTAGTAGGCCAAAAGGTATCACCTGAACCTCAGTTGTGTGTTGCAAATCATATGCAAATACGCAGCACAAACAATTCTGTCAGTTAGTGCCCTGTGGCAACAATTAGAAAATAGAGGTGTCTGTTGTCTTGACTAGCATGGCTGCTCGTTCACATTGTCCAAACTGGGACGAGGAAAAGAATGAGCAAATAATATGAGCAAAAGTAATCAAAATGTACCAAATCAACATGAGCTTATTTACATAATGGTCCTACTCGTGTGTGTTTAATTTTAGACCTGCTACAAATGCTGCTTCCTTGTAGTGAAAATCGTGAGTGGAAAAATGTTTTTTGTAAAAGAGAAAAAAAAAAACTTGAAAATGTTCTCCTACAGCCACAAGCATAGAATTACTCAGTAGAATATCACTCCCTCTGGTTATAATGTGACTTATTAACAAGTATTTTCACTGAAAATCTTAGCATGAAGCTGTTACTTATTACTTCGTTGGCCAGCATCAGTAGAATTGTTTATGGAGGTGAGTTCACTAGTGGTCTGCCAATCACGAGCTGGAAAATAATATTATAAAAGCAATCACTGTCTCATTCAATGCCCTGTAGGAACCAGATCGTACTTTACAAGTAAAACAAAGTACATTATGTGTTCGTGGTGTTCTTGTGTTTGTCTAATATTTTATAGCGTGATAGATAGGGAAGGGAAAATGTTGAGCGTTGAAAAGATAGGCCACATTTTACACTCATTCTAACATCAGTGATGTGTGGAAACCTGAAAATAGTTGAGTAATCCTGTGGTATTGCTCACCTCTGCTTATCACAGTGCTGCGGCCAGGTGCCTATTAGACAGAACATGAACTAAATGTTACTAAAAAACCCCATAGATCATGGTGTTGAATTCACAGAGAACATTTTACCTTAAAGCTTTTTAAAAAATTATATCAGATGTAGTCTTGCATCTAATAAAGCCTGACTTGGATCACATTTATTAGCTAATGGAGTCACATCAGCAAATCACAATTCCAGATATAAGTGAATTAAATCTATTATGATCATTCTACATATTTGTTACATTATGAATGCAAATCAGTTATTCATCATTTTATTCAAAAGCCTATATGTGTAATGTCTAATATTACACCCTTGTAAACCACTTGACTAAAGGTCAGTCACATCTTTCAAAATCCCTGATTTAAAACCACATTCATGAATCAGTGAGAACATTACACAAGCCAATTTTAGATCTAATCTCACAATTCCAGAAAGTAGAAAAACAAATTCAATCCAGTCATTTCATGCTGTTGCCAGGCAGGCTTGTTACATTATTAATCATCATTAAGCATGCATAACTGCAAAGCATCTCTGTGATAAAACATGGCATGTAGATAATGAACACAGCTGTTACCTTACTGATGCTGTTCTGAAACAGTATCTGGCGCTTAGAATTGTTTTCTGTGACACCGTGCCACAGGCAGAGCCACTACCACAATGCCTATAATAAAGCTAGTGATCGGAAGTGGAGGGACAGTTCTGGCATTTCCCACAACAACAGCTCTCCATTTCCTCTTCCTACCACCATTGTCACTTTAACACCCTGCCCTGTGCAGTGTGAAATTGGTTTTCCCTTTTTGTATAAAAGCCTATAAAAAAAACTGCACCCTGAAACATATATTTGAAAATATTTGTGATGTGCTTAGCAGTTCTGGTGCTACTTTGTCAGATGGTGCTGTCTTCTTGTTACTCTTATGAGAAGTTAGCGGTTGTGTGCCACTCTTACATCACAGGGTTAGGGTTAGGGTTATACTCTAGATTTCGCTGTTAAATCCAGTGTAGAATAGTGGAGACAGTAAATGCTGGATTCAAAGTTTCAGAATACAATGCAGCTATACAATGCAAGGTGTGCTGAGTTATGGCAGAGACCCGGCTCAGCTGGTTAGTGAACTATGAGATGACAAGAACAATGGCCTCAATGGTGATATTAGCATGAAAGTTAAAGATCTGGAAGCTGATCTGTTTGAGCAGAGTGTACAGATGAAGACGTGAGGAAGCTGGACAGACTAAAGGACTAAAGCCCTGCTGCACCTCTCTCACTTTAGGTAGAGATGAAGCAAGGGCTAAATCCCACTGGCTCTATCAGCAGGTAGTTGAATGGGATTGTGGGTAATGTAGGAAACGGTTAACCAAAGTGAAAATAGTCCAAATTGTTGATGAAAGAGCTACAAAACGTAATCTTGATACAACACAGAATAGAGTAGCAGCTCAGGACTACATAAAAAGTGCAAATACATGACAATAATAAATAATAAATACACAGGACAGTGCACTCTAAATGGACAGGTCAACAGAACAATATTGGATGGATTATGTGGCATGGTTGGAGAAGAGCTGGGCTGAACTGCGCTAAGCTGAAAATAGTATTTAAGATAAAATTCCAACATTTAAGATAAATCTCCAGCATGTTTTGTGTAGTAACAGGCAGTGAGAGTGTGTGTAACTAGAGTAGCCTGCAGCAATAGTGTTAGTTGGTGCCACCCACTCTCCTGGCTGTTTTCTCTGACATCACTTCACAAACACCTCTGTTTGCATAATCCATCCCAGGATTCCAGACTGATCATATCGAACTAAAGTGAGTGCAAAATATCTTCATTCCTTCATGTTTTCCAACAGTCAGAAGGTCTGCATGTGTGCGCATACCTTTGTGCAGTCATGTATATCTGGGATTGTGAGAGTTGCAGGTATGTTCTTATCCAGAGTTAGAATGTGTGTGTGTGTGTGTGTGTGTGTGTGTGTCTGGGTCTGGGTGGAGGTCAGCGAGTTTGCCCAGACCCAGCACTCTTGTTTTGAAGAGGGTCTCTGGGAAGGTCTCACCCCTGCAGGTCAACACTGAAAACACCTCCCAGTTCCTGCTTTGACAGACAACATTGCGCCTCAGAGATGTTTTCCTTAGTCAGTTTCATCAGACAGGCTAAGGATTTGCTGTGGTTCCTGAGACAAAACACAGACACAGCGCTGTATCTGAAGGTGCCAGATGAAAACCAGAAAGCATAGATTCCCTTTACATCTCTCCTGAAGATACTCAAGTTATCTACACTCCAGTTTCTAGGAATATGAATAGTCGACTACAAGATGTGTCAAAAAATGATGCCTTTGTGCTTTATTCAATTACATTTAATTTATTGGGCTATAAGGAAATAAACTTCCTTAAATAGGGTCTCTGACTTGACCCAGTTTCCCTGACCACTCTTGAGTCAGGATGTGACAGTAGACGTGTTTGATCTTTATATAGCATGTGGCCTGTCCTTCAGCGCGTCCTGGGGTCGTACCTGTTTGTGTGGCTGCTGAAAGCTAAACTGCAGCGGTAGCAGGCTCCAGACTTCCTCTGGATGGCACCTACAGGAAACACTGTGCCTCAGCTCTCAGGATGGAGGGTAGCAAGCAAAATCTTGCAGTGTGCTTTTATTTATGCCATTCTAAGTCATCCATTTTGCGCCTTTTTGATTAGTTCCCACTGATGATTGCTTTAGAAATTTTGGAACAGAGCTGTTAGATCTGGTCTGTTTTGGAGTTACATCATCAAATGTGGATCCATTAAGAGGATGGAAACTTGCATTTAGGATATTCAGGCCCTGTCAACACACAGATGGATATTTTTGACCTCCTGTCCATGCGGAAACAGTGTTTTGGCTCATTGAAGATGAAACCTTTTAAAAAGGTAGAGAATTTTTTTAATTGTGTTTTTGCTGTTTTCATGTGGACGGGAAAAAAACGTATGTATGCTCTGTGCATGCCAGTTGAGGTTTTGTATGTGTTATGCATGTGCTCTGTTGATCATATCTGAACAGAGATGTTGGATAAAACCTGGCCAAACACTTTACATACACATGTAACCTGCAGTAGTTTCACCTCATGGTCAGTCCACACGTATGAATCCTTGTATTGGTTTTTTGTTTTAGAACCTCTGACCATGATAGTTTCAAAAGAGCTGTTTGTGTAGGCGGGAATTTTTTTTTTTAACAGAGAGGTAAAAGCTCCATTTTCAAAATATATTATTAATATATTAATATTAATTCATCACATAGGCAAGTTTCCAGTCTTCTACTTCCTGATTATGCTGACTAATCATGGGTTGACTGAGCTATAATAAGCATCCTAGGAATTTGAGTATAAAAGTCACAAACCTGTACCAGGCTGTTACTAAAATTAGTTGTTCCACCCTGCTGCTATAAATGACCAAACACTCATTTAATTATTCAGAGCACATGGTTGTTTGTTACATGTTTCACTATGCTAAGCTCATGACACTCATCTAAATTGGGTCACGACCTCAGGTGCCCTTAACTCTTTGCACAGTCTGTCAGAATCTATCAGGAAGATGGTTAAGGGGATACCTGCTAAACCCCCCCCCCCCCCCCCCCCCCCAATCTTTAAATCTGTTTTAAAACATTACTGATGTTATATCGCAGCAGTATCAAGCCAGTAGCTAAACAAATCCTTCATCAAATTCAAGAAGGATCTGAACTGATGCTTCCATGGAAAATTTTCAAATTAGTAGTAGAGGCACAAAGTTACTTGGAAGTAGTTATGTCGAAATTATGTAGGTATTTTGTAAGTTTTTCTCCTCCATATCTAGTCATGCGCTTACTGATTCCTTGGAATTGTTTGTCTTAAAAATAATTCTAGGAAAATGCAGTGTGTGAAATGGTGTCAAAATATCTCATCCATGCTTTCAGATTTGAAATGACTTGTACATGAGAAAGTATTGATGATATTAAAGATGAGCGCAAGAGCTTTCTGCTTGTTTTGACAGCTGACGACTTTATTACAGGTGATGTCATCCTGCGTCATGGTACTGCAGGCCCAGATGTGTGTGTATACTGGTGCTTGTGTGTGTGTGTGTGTGTGTGTGAGAGAGAGAGAGAGAGAGCACATATGTGTGTATGTGTGTGACATATGACTAGGGTCACATGGTGGACAGATTGTTAAGCAGGAGGTTCTTGATTAAAAGTGCTCCATGCGGCTCGTTCATGATGAGAGGGAGAGTTGTTCGCGTAGCTCCAATGTTCGTCGAGCCTCATGTCCAAGACAAAGCCCTGTCTTCCTGCAGGCAGTTGTCACAGGCTGGTGTGAAATATTGCCTTCCCAAGCAAATGACTTCAGCTCAATGAGAGCTTTAAAAGGGTGTGAACAATCTAGGGAATGGATTGCATTTCGAGTATAGTTATCATAACCAGTCTCTCAGCAATGGAGCAAAACAGATTAAACCAACACTATCAAGACATGTATAAATATCATTATTTCTAGCATTATTAAGAACGTAATCTTTTTCCAGGTTTGGAGTATTCTCATGTACAGTGCCATGATTCATACCTGTTACCCTGTTACATATATATATATATATATATATATATATATATATAAAACAAAAGAAATCTACAAATGTGTTATTCCATAATATATGTCCCACAACTGCACTTGCATGCTTATTGAGCTGTTTATAATGTCAGTACACCTTGAAAGAAATCCCAAACTGCAGTAAAAAGAGCATGCTGTATTGTTTATCAGTTCACTTAAGGCTTATTGAGGTTCCTTTAAGCCCTTCTAACTCTTAAAAAAAAAACTTTATTTTTTTATCATTTTTCTACGTTGATCTAAGAAAATGTGCATTTACCCATTCACCAAATGTAAGACAACAATATCTCATTTCACAAGGTTTTGCAGACAGTGGCTGCATGTTGCACTTAAATGAGTAACAAGGTTGAAAGTAACAGGGTTTAGTTTTGTAGAATTAGCAAATACACTATACTACTAGTTCTCCTTCACCTGTCCTATAATGTTTTAAAATGTGGACATCCTCTAGTGCGCATATGTACACATGCTGCGACCTTTCGCACAGTCATGCAATGACTATGATGTAGTAATTACTATAAGTACGCTACGCACCATCACTTTGGTTTTTGCACCTACTCACTGAGTGTATACTGGGTCTGTTTTTCCAGTGACAGGGTTCCCTTGTGGTTATACAGCGTGCATAGCACCAGTTACATACATAACTAGTGTTAACCAGCATCTGTGCTAATGGCATACCTGTGTTTAAAATGTCTTTTAGCTTTACTTTACATACACGTTTGTATATTTAATCTCACAAATCACAGAGAAGTCTTGGAAATCTGTTAGATTTGTGGTTATCGTGGTTAATTCACTAGAATAATCTGAGGGTTTATTAAAGGTTACATCCTTTTTTAAAGTTAGATCACTTTTGTAATACTTGAAGAAGTTCTTCTCATGTCCTTGGAGCTTCAGTAAAATATATGTTCAGATGAAATATTCAGGTCTCTGTGGGACTATAGGCTCTATAAATAGGAGAACAAACAAATTATGTGGATCATCCAACCAATCAGCACCATATCTCAACCCCAGTGCACCAGTATTCAGGGGTTCCAGCCTTGGCAGCATGTGTATATATTTACATTTGCTCAATTGGTTGACACTTTTATTCAAAACAACTTACATTTGAGACAGGGTACAATTGAGCAGATGAGGCTTAAGGGTTTTGTTCAAAAACCCAACAGTTGCAACTTGACAGTACTGGGATTTGAACTCATGACCTTCTGATCAGTCGCTGAATGCCTTAACCACCAAGCTACTACTTTCCCGTATGAGTTGGTGACGTGGTACTGGGAGGGCACCCTGGTGGTAAAGGCTTTTAATTCGGCGCGTTGCCTAATCTGCTGCTTACAAATACTTCTCTTTTCCAGCTCCCACGTCAGAACAGAGGTTTTGTAAAATTTCCAACATCAGTCCTTCTAAACTTCTGCATTGTGTAAAACTCAGGCTATTTGTCATCTAGCAATGACCTGCTTACAGATGTGTTTCTAAATCTTACTGTGTGTGTAGTCTATTTAACTGTGACACTAATAATAGTATCGATATATTCTTAATTGTGATATACCCACCAGAATATGTGACTTTTAAATGCATGGAATATTGAAAGTCATAATACAGAGTTAACATTTTGCAGTAAAAAAGCTACTTTAATAAGCAGCAGTGCTTGTTCATATAAGGTCTAGAATTCTCGAATAAGAAAGTCAAGTGGCTGGTCTGTGTAATGTGTGCAAATGTTAAAGCACTTCTGTTATGTTCTTCATGTTAGCTGTGTATCGCTAACATGATATAAGATGGAAAGTTAGTGGAGATGTGTTAGCATTAAGCATGTAAATGGCCTGACAAGTGGTAGCTTGTATTGAATATGTTAGCCATAATAACATGAAGGTGTGCGCTCTAATAGGAAATTATCAACGACAGCCCAACACAAAGTGGTGTCATTGTTACCAACCTGAAGTTGATTGTTTTTCTATAACAGCATGCCTAAAGTGTTTTATTCATCTTATATCACAGCAATTTGCAAACATTTGAAAATCTTCTTTATTAAAGAGATACATGTCATATACCTTATCCCTTTATAGTTACATTCTCTGTTGATATTCAGTGTAACAGCACTCTTGCTTGTGCGATATTGCTTAAGTAACATAAGAACTAATGTTATAACAACAACTACCTTGTTCCAGTACAACTTGAAGTTACTCAGTTACTCTTGAAGTTAATCAGACAAAAATAAGAACCAAGAAACTGCAAGTGCAATATCCTCTGTCGTGAACACTTTTACCTGGCAGAAAACTTAAAGGAACAGCTTTACCTCTGATTGGTACATAGTACTAATACTGGAGACTCCTTCCAAAAATGCCAAAATAAATGTTAAGTAAAGCGAACTTCACCATATACAGTATTATTATAAATCTATTAATTATTAGACTTAAATTATGTGGAGTGTCTGCCCTAAAAGTCCTGCTTAAATTTTTGGTATAGAAATGATAACATTAGACTGAGGACATTAGTATAAACGTGTGATTTGTCTTGTCACTGCAGTACTATCAGAGCTGCTGTTATAGAAAAGTAATCAACACTTTCTGACTAATCAGATTCAAGAACATCGCTGTGGTATGCTAAATGCCTTAAATGTATTACGTAGCCTATCTATTGAAACGAGAAAGTGTAAAATAAACACAGAAGAGGAGATGTGCTCAAAACGCTGTTTAGCTCTCTGTCAAATTGATAGCATGGTTAAAGTCAGAATTAGTGACATTCACTCCCTGTGCCACATTGATTTCAGTGTGGTGGTAGCACAAAAACCCGTTGCAGCACAGATGGCAGGGAACATAGGAAGCAGCACAAAGAGTTCTGATTAACCAGAATGCCTTGCTGTCACTCATAGCACTAGCTTGAGCAGCTTTTTTGAATGAAGGCTAGCATGCATTCAGAGACACACTTTTCTTTCTGTCTAGAAGTGGCTGCTTACAAAATAGGTCTGATTGCACAAACTTTCAGTAAACAGGAACAGGATTGGCGTTTCTCACGTGTCCTCACTCTATCTTCAGTCTCCATTTGCTGTCTTTGCTTATCTCAAAGTGGCCCCTGCAGTTTGATACAAAAAGCCAGTTTTCTAAAGTATCTACTGCGAAGTATTCCCGGGTAAAGTTACTTCCTGCTCACTAGTCTTACATACTTCATACTGTTCATGAAAGCATTAGACTCCACTATATACATAGCTGTCCGGAATTGTGAAACTCTCGTCATGTGAAGCCAGTCGAGCATGGAAGAACGTGTCTAATCCTGTGTGTGTGAGTGTGTTGTGGGTGGTTAGCTCTTTACCATCACATCAAACATGACACAGCTGCTGGTCTTCGCGAAGCTCTGTTTTGACTATCGGGGAAGCCGAGCAGTCTAATGCGAGTTGCAGAGGGACTCTAATGCATCCGCCCAGCAGAACCTCTCCAGCTCTGTTCCCTCCACCGCTCTGTTTAATCTCTCCTCCTGTTTATTTCCTGGGCTATGTGGGATGGAATGCTGCCATTACCAACCAGAGGCTCTGGATCTTTTCAAGGAAAAAGCAAGATTACACATGAGAGCTGTAAAAAAAAGAAGGGATGAAGCTAATTTGTTGGCCCAGTGTTCGATTGAGTGGTAATGCTGCAAGGGGTATTAATTCATTGGAAATGTTTTTGTATTTGTGTGTCATATCCTGATGATGGGAATACATGAAATTTTGATCTTATGGAGTCATTTAGTTAGTCATCGTGTGAAAAAGTGTTTTGTTTTGTTTTTGTTTTTTTACATAGAATGTGGACTTTTTTTAAAAATCAAATTAAAAGAGCCAAAAGAATTGAGATAACATTTAAGGTTAGGTGTACCCTACAAGTGAGTAAGATCTGTGTGTGTGTGTGTGTGTGTGTGTGTGTGTGTGTGTGTGTGTGTGTGTGTGTGTGTTAGTCATAAAGCATGTCTATTAATGGCCATCTGCTCAGCCATATGTAAACGCACACTATATCTGTCTGGACTATATATAAACTTTTTGCCATCTTTAGACCATACACACTCACAACATACACAGTTTATTTTAACCTCCTGATAACTTAAACTCATGTCACTTATGTTAACATAGACAGACGACACCTGATCTGTAGGCAGAAACCAGCACGGCACACACAGTCTAGATACACGTTGCCCACCCATGTGTGTGTTTGTACATGTATGGGGAGAGAGATGATATGTAACATATGGTAAGGTGGGATACAAAAATCTCACCAAACTAGAAAGGAAACACGTTTAAATATTTAATTCTGAAAAACAAGAGAGTAACTAAGGAACAATATTTTACTTCAGAAATGGGTTATATTTTTCTTGTTGTCACTAATTCTTTAAATTTCGTTTTTTTTTAAGACTATATTGATGGAATCATCAGTGTATCAATACATCAGCTTACTTTGTATAATTAAGAAACACTAAGAAGTGTTTTCAGATATATATTTTACCCGACACATGCGGGATTCTTCTAAAGGTTATGTTGCCAGAGTTTTGTTTTGCTCAGTATTTTATTAAATATTCCAATTAAGTGGCATCTGATGCTAATTATTTGCATATCAGTAACAGATTGTGGATATATGGGATAATTCTTTACATTAAAGTTCCCTTAGCTGTCATTATATGACAAATTAAATAGGGACACATTAAGGAATGAGAAGTTCTGCAGAGGATTAAGGAAGATGAAATGGCATTCATTCAAGTGCTATTTATAAAAGAATGATCATTTCACACAGTTTCATGTCACGTAACTCACTGTGCTGTCACATTCCATGTTTACGAATGATAATAGTGAGTAGTGTACGATTAGATAATAGTAAGGTGTCATTTGTTACTATCACTGTGTACTCCCAGTTCAGCCACCGTTCAAGTGTAATCTCTGGCAAGTTGCCAGGCTAATTAAGTAGCAGGCTAAGTTGCTGTTTGGTAGCTTATTGTTGCATGATGACTGATAGCCTGTCCTGGGGCTGGCGGAGGCACACGCACCTCATTTACTACCATGATAATGGTGCATTGAAACAAGACACATGAGCGAGCTGCCTGGAGGCATTTCACGGAGTAAAGCCCATTGTAATCAGCCTGCCTGTTTTTGTTTTTTTGCTTGGCCTTTTAGAGTAGTAATGCCAATATAAGAATTTGACTAAACACTGTGTTTACCACTTCTAAGGCCACTTTGAAACCAACAAAGTGAAAAAACAGTATTGATTAGACAATAATGAATGGCTAAATAAAGGCTTGACCTGGTCATTGATGACACATGAACAACAACAGGCATTCACCTATTCAGTGAGTGAGTTTTCTTACCCTGCGTTCACCAGGTGACAAGTCACTTGTGACACTTGTATTTTCTCTCTTGTGAGAGTGTATGCTGACGGCTAGCATTGTCACTTGTGGGTATGCACTGTCTGGCTGATTTATGATCTGATATAACATGATAGTAACCAAAATGTTTACTCATGACTGCGTTATATTTGTTTAAAATGTATTCTCCATTGTAGTTAAACCCAGAAAAACGTGAGATTGTGGTTTTTGTTCTGTTGTTCTCTGGGTGTGAAATGCAGTTGAATGCAGGATAAATACAGGTAGGAACTAAGAGAGTAGAGGTTTTCAGTTGGTCCGAGGAATTCCCTGGAGCCATTGTTTGGATTTGACGCTTTGCCACGCTATACCTAATTTGCATACATTTGAGAAAATCTGTGTGGCGCTCTGCCTTGCGAACTTACATAGAAAATGAACTGCTGCCTGTCACTCTTTATTAACTTTTTGTTTCATAGAACGTAATGTTTTGTTTTTCCTTGCAGCTTGTAGTCAGAAGTGAACCCTTGGCACATGGCTGCCACTTAGCGAACAAGCAGAGAACTAAAAGTTGCATTTCATTTTTTTTTCATTTTAATGTTTAATGCTGAATTTGCTTGGGGCATTTCAGGTATAATGATTAATCAAACATTTGCAAAGCACAGTTCAAATAATATTTGAATATTCCAGCTGCTATCCACACAAGCACCCAAAATGCAAGGCATGGCGCAAAACATCCCTTTAAGCACTGCAGTGTGTGTGTATGCACAGCATGCTAGACAGTATAAAGTACACTATGAACGTTCTACAGCCGAAGGAGCGAGATATGAGATAGCGTCTCAGTTTGTGCAGCACTGAAGAAAAATTCTTGTTTCTTGTTATGTGGTGATGTGTTAACAGTAAGACAGAAAGCCATGATACGCTGATGAAGGTGGCCGATGTGTTTTTTCTGTCTGCTGAATAGCCTTCAGACTTGCAGCTAATTCATGATGACGCTGCACACCAATGACACATTAAGCAAAGAGCAAAAGCCACATAACCTACCTCATCACTGATGCAAGGCACACTCCAGTGATTACTATTAATACTTGGGGCAGTGGTGACTGATCAGGCAACTGATCAGTTCAATTCCCAGCACCAAATGATGCTACTGTTGGACCCTTTAACCCTCCCTGTGTGTGTGTGTGTGTGTGTGTGTATATATATGTATATATGTAGATATGTGTGTATATGTGTGTGTGTCTGTATATATATATATATATATATATATATATATATATATATATATATATATATATATATACTTGCATATGTGACAGTAAAAATGCTTTCTTTCTCTGAAACACGTAATTTATTTATTTGAATTTTTAAGTCTCCCAGAAATACAAAAAAAATGAACTCCTTCTTAATCAGAAATTCATAATTTGCATGTGGACTGCATCACTCCAGTTTACAGACCAGTTCTGGCCCACAGATATCCCAAAGGTCATTGGAATTTTTTGGATGACCATAACTTGTTAGATTGTTATTCATTCTAATAAGAATTTTTTTTCTAGCAGACAGAATCAGTTGCACCTTTGATGTTGTTCAAAACCAGTACTACATGAGGCCTTCAGGTCAGTCAACAATGTGTCTCTAGACTAACGAGTCAAATCCAAGTACTTTCACTGTTTTCCTAAGCATCCCAGACAGCGTACTGAGGCCTAACCAACATCCAGGCTTTATAATAGGACAGGTAGACAAATAGGAGGGGTCTGGACACTCAGCTTAAACTCAGCTTGCAATTATGTTTGCTCAGCTGTGTGTGTGTCTATGTATGTGTGTGTGTGTGTGTGTGTGTGTGTGTTTGTTTCTGTTTGTGTGAGGC
The DNA here is from genome assembly GCF_027358585.1 of Pangasianodon hypophthalmus. NCBI lineage: Eukaryota > Metazoa > Chordata > Actinopteri > Siluriformes > Pangasiidae > Pangasianodon > Pangasianodon hypophthalmus. The sequence goes on along the minus strand of NC_069723.1, from coordinate 14,664,739 downwards.
AGGTAGTGAAGGGGTGAGTACAGTCTGAATCAAGTTCTTCCCTTCAAGAGTGGTTACACACGCCCGAGCTCTGTGAAGTCACGGCTCTAAGACACGCACAGGGCCTGTTTGGTTAGCGTGTTTGCTCAATATGCGTGCAAAAACATGCTGACTGATGCCTATCTCCTATCCCCCTCTGTACAATGCTGCGGTTCTCTTAGAAGTTGTAACTGCCATGGTCTAATTCATGTCAAATGAAGGTGAAAGGTGAAGTTTTTTCATTATTATTTTAGCTTTCCTACTCTATGAATAAATGCCAGACACTGGAAACCTTGTAATGTCTATCTAAGCTGGGATCAGTTTTACATGTTTGCAATTATGGTTGAAGTATGGAAAGTGAAACTTAGTTTAAGTGCTATATAAATTGGATTTATGATCATGACAATGATGATCATCATGATACATTGTCTTGTAACATAGTACTGAATGTTAACTAAGTTTGGAGTAGTGTTTCTAAAACTTGGTAAACACAGAAGCGAGGTGATTGAAAACTTGTCTAACATGCTGAAGTAACGTTAGCTATTTGTTGCTTTCTGCCAGGACCCACAAGCCACTTGTACTTATAGTAACATTGACACTAATTACCACTTCTCACATGCACATCCGTTTGGTTAAGACTACATGAAACGCAAGTAAAGCGTGTGAACATTTAGCCTGTGTATAAACAACTGGATCTAGATGAATGCATTTGGACTGACGAAAATCTCTGTACATATAGCTGCTAAAATGAAAAACATCTTTATTTAAGTATACAGACATCTACAATGATTTTGTTCTGTACAGTAATATTCTGTGTCATGTTTGAGTTGGCAGTGAAGCTGCTCTGTATTCAGTTCTCCTTTTTAGGCCTGAAAGAGGTTCTCCTTTTGTGTGTAGCTCCTCCAATATCGTGACTTCTAGAAACAGGACGCAAGAGAGTGAAAAGCGTTTGACCAGATAAAGAAGAACAAGTTTTGCATCTATTTTAAGAAACGGACTCCTGTAAAACAGTTTCCTTTGTCTTCAGACGCTTACCTTGTTTTAAATAGATGTTGCTGTCATCCATTGTTATGGTCTGTGTATTAGCTTTGTTTTGTAACTAGGTTTAACCTTTGAATAAAACAACATTTCCACAAACATTCTCTTTATTGTTCTAAATCCACATATTGTTTTCTGTAAAGCTGCTTTATGACAGTGTCTTTTGTTATAAGCATTATAGGAATAAAATTGTGTTGAAGTTTACTATACAATTGAAAGCTAGGCTGGAGACCAGTTAGCATCATGGTAACTGGTCCTGGTCTTCTTTTTCTGGTCAAAGGCAGTTAGGGTTTTTTGTATGAAGGGTTTATTTAAGAAATAGCACAAAGCAAAAGGGTTGGGAGTAAGAAATCCTTGAATAGTATGGCTGGAACTAACAATCATTTTTGTAATTATAATAATATTGACAAATTGTTTTGTATATTGCCATAACAGTTGGTGTGGCATTTAAAAAAAATATCTGTTATTTGCTGCTAAAACACATTTCGAGGCAAACTAGCTGCTAAACTCCCAGTAATTGCTAAATAACTGCTAAATACTTTAAACTTAAGCTAACTGTGAATGGCTAACACTAGCATTTCTCTGAATCTAGACCAAATTTAGGTAGATGTGACAATATCTTGAGCATCTGTGCCACTGAGAATTAACAAAACAAAATTCTCTTTTTATTTTGTGTAGCTAATAAATAGCCGTTAACTAAATCTTTCCTATCATCTGTGCAACATTGCTTCCTATAATGTAGCCTATGGCATATTGCCTGAAAACACATGCGGTTTTGTATTAAATAGCATTTTTATCTTTAATTAGTTAAATGATGGGTCTGCAATAAAAACTCACATTGGCAATTTTTCATAACTGATTTCCTGGAAGGTCAAGGTTAGCTTCGGCTGATAGTTTGTCCATTATTTAAATATTGCTTTAAAGCTAGAATTCATGTTTGCAGGGGACAGCATGTCCCTTTAAGGGTTAAGGAACTTTTTTGCTGTAGAAGTGACATTTTCTGTGGGGCTTTTAAATGGATCATGTTTACAGAAAGTATTTCAAAATGAGAACTGAGTTCATTACTTATACTTGTGATGAACAGGAAGCCTTCCTCTTGTCTCGAATGAAAACATTTGGAGTAAGAGTCGCTGAAACTGGCCTAAAAGTTAAAAACACAGCCAGATGCACTTGGAACCTCAGGTAGTATGCTGAACTAACATCATTAGACTTTTGCAGGACTCACAAGCTTCACATTGTAATCGGAATCTGAGTTTGTCTGAGTTTATACATATAAACAGCTCATTATGAATCTGCAGTAAGCATGCTTTCAGCTGTAATTAGTTCATAGCCAGTGATTGCTACCTTGACAGACGCTGAGTGTCCTCTCATCAGGTTTCTCGGCTCACGTAGGCAGCAAACTAAGCCAAGGACATTCGGGGGAAAACGAGATGTACTTAAAGCTTCTTCTCAGACTTCACTCCTCTCTCTGGCGGGTCAAGTTTGATAGATGGACTTGGAATGAGGAGGAGGATTAGTTTGTTTGTAGTCCATTTTGTTGATTCAAAGCTCATGAGAGCTTTAGGAGAGGGTGAATGGGTTCCCTTTTGAGTCTGGAAGCTTTAGCATGGGTTTCCTTTTGAGTCTCGTCTCTCAAGGTTTCTTCCTCATATCGTCTCAGGGAGTTTTTCCTTGCCACCGTCACCTCTGGCTTGCTCATTGGGGATAAATTCATAAATTTAAAATTTATATTCTGAATTTATATATTTCTGTAAAACTGCTTTGTGACAATGTCCAAATAAAATTGAATTGAATTGAATTGAATAAAAGCACACATGGAGCTTAGATTTTTAATCTGAAAATTTCCCATGGTTAATTGGGTGGTGAAACCGGGTCTTCAAATCCAGTTCTGGGAGCTGACTGCTTTGAATTATTCCTAGAAAAAGTGCTGAGTGTTTTTGCGTACATTCAGTACAGCAGGAACAAGTTATTCCGGGTCATGGTGACCTCCGCTAAACTGGGCAATACTCCAGCTCTCATTAAGTCATGTTCTGTAGGTGAGAGCACCACATATTATTTCAATGAGAGATGGAGCAGTGAAAAGATTGCCTCTCTACTCCCTTCTGTGTTTCATTTCCTTCAGTGATGAAGATATAGATCAAATCGAGACCAGTTGTGTGTTTGTGGTCTAAAGCCGTGTATGTGTGTGCCAGTAAGAAGACGACGTAGTCTGTTAGTTTGTAGCATGCACTGTGTGGCACGTAGAGTGGGAGTGGATGTAGCAGGAGACGCTTTCCGAGGTGGGGTTTCCAGCACTACCATAACAGCCACACCAAAAAACACAAACAAGGATTTACTGTGGACGTGTTTAAATGACAATGCCGACTTAACTAATCTGTTTTAATTGTTATTATTCAGATAATGTCCTGTAATAAATATTGATTTAGTCCACTAGACAATTGGTCACGCGTTTAACACAATGGATTTTATATAGTGTATCCTATTAAACAGTTGATAACATCCATATTTTACAAACTGCAGTGATGTAACTGATTTTGCAATATACAAAACTACTTAAACTTCTATGTATAGCATGTAAATGGAGTGTGCTGTTACAGGAAAACTATCAACAACTGGGTGTTGTGATGTGTCTTGTTACTTCCTCAAAGTTGATTATTTTAGATTAATAGCATGCCAAAAAAGTTTTATTTATCTCTCTCTCTTGAAGTTAATAAGATATATAAAAAAACAAAAAAAACACAGCTTATCACGTTACCAAGAAACCAGAAAGCACAGAGTCCTCTATCCTGAAGACTTTCATGTGGCGGAAAACTTACTAACCTGTTACAAAGCGCTGACACTGGAGACTCCTTCCAAAAATGTAAAAAAAAAAACATCTCCTTACAGAAAGCTCAATGATTATTGTTTTTCTTCGTTAAATAACATTATGCATTAATAATCCATTTATTATTAGCCATAGATTACATGGAAAGTGTTCTATTCAAGTCCTTGTAAATGAGATAGTATAGAAATGATAGTGTATTAGAATGAGCACATTAATAAAAAAACATATAAAACAAAAATTGTCAACCATTGTGACTAATCAGATTGAAGATTTCATGATAAATTAGTATTATATATTTCAGTTGCCAGTCATTACTGTCTTAACAGAAATGGCTTTGGACTTCAGTAATAGTTGTGTATAATTACTCTGAGGCCCAGTGAGGCCTGGCTTCCAAACAGTTATGCCTTTAGGCTTCACCTGCTATTTAATTACTGAGAGCGAATTAGCTGGCAGTACTGCTACTGCGCTAAAGGGAGTGGTGGCATGATTTTGTCTGCATTCCACGATGATAAACTGTCGCTCTATCAGCTACGTGCTCACCTTCAAGTATGCCGCCATTTCATTATCAGTCAGCCAGAAAATGAAACGAGAAACAACCTGACAGGCTGCTCCAGAAAAACGCAGATGCTGTTACTAAGTGGTCCGGACTGTCTTAATGGCAAATGCTTCTTCAGTTTATCTCCCCAAAATGTTTAAAAACAGGAGAGACAGCTATATTTAAACCATCAGTAAGGTTGTTTAAAATTTGAGAGCTTACATAATGGATTGTTTTGTTAAGAAAATGTGTCAGATGAGTTGGAGGGGGGAAGTGAATATGATCGTTTTAGCTCCCTTTAGGAGGTTTTGTTTTTCTCACTATTAAAGGAAAGTCTAGTAAAATTGCTCACACTGAATATTCTCAGTGCACTGCTGTGCAGATTGTGTTAATTTATGTTTCAGCTCAGGTTACTGTCTGTGTGAAGTTGCACATGTTCTCCTCGTGTCATGTGGGTTTCCTACAGTTTCTCTGGTTTCCTTTAACCACCCAAAAACATGCTGGTAAGGTGATTGACTTCACTAAATTGCCCTAGGTGTGAATGAGTGTGTGAATGTGTATGTGTGGTGATTTGGCAATTGACTGGCGCCCCACGCATATCCCTGCCTCGCGCCCAGTGTTCCTGAGATAGTCTCCAGTTCCAGCACAACCCTACACGGGATAAAGCGCTTACTGAACATGAATGACTGAAAAAGTTGGGTCAGTCTGTAACATAGTCTTCTCTAAGAGCAGGGTTCAGAATCTGTTAATATCACAACACAGAAATATCAGTAGATCTCAGCACTGTACTATGCTCTTGTTTTTCCCCAGCAAGACTGCTAATCCATGCTTGTTGCTTGGACCCATTGAATAACAGTCATACTGTTGATAGTAGGGCTAGGAGAAGGGTGTGAGAACAGCGTTTTAAATGGAGGTCAACAGCAGGCTTGAGAAAACACAGGATGTGCAGTGGGATCCGTGTTTCCGCTTCCTGCTGGACAGTGGGACTGAATGGAGGAAAGGGAAGAGAGGGGGCGGGGGGTTAGTGGAAAGAGTGTCCTTGGTTCCCTGCTTTGGTGGCGGAGGTGGCCATATCTCTCTCTTTCTGTATGTGTGTGTGTGTTGATGGAGCCTGGGGCCTGCAGGATCCTGTGTCAGCAGGAGTGTTGTGGAGAGAGAAAGAGGCTGGACGGAAGTGGATTGCTGGCTGTGGGCCAGGCAGTGTCTCTCCATCATCTAGCTGTCTCTCCCTCCTCTGCACAAAACATTCTTCTCTCTGTGTCTCTGTAAGATGTGACTCCCAACAACAAGCATTTCAAACATTCAAATATTTTAGTCAAACATTTAAAGACGTTTTTTTTTTTTTTTTATAGAGAATGTTCAGTCTCTTTATACAAGCAGTTTTACTGGAAGATTTGTTTGCCTAAGGGCTCAAAAAAGGTCAGCCCTCTCTTTTCTCTTTTAACTGAAGGTTAACTGATCTGTGTGTCATGTAGGTTTTATACATATTTTTCCAGATATTAAACTGTACGTTGTTTTACATGGGTAGGGTTGTACATTTATGCATCTGTTTATTTACATTAGAACCTCCATTATTATATCCATTACTATCTGAAACATTATTGTTGCAAACACGATCTCATTGGTTGTATGTCAAACTATAGCCTTGCAGGTGTGTTTGCCAGAGACGCAGTTGTCATGGTGGTTGTGTGTGTGTGTGTGTGTGTGTGTGTTTGCATGTGTGCGTCTGTGTGTATATTTGTAGTGTGTGTGCCTCCTCCTCAGCTGTATATGAACAGGAAACAATATGGGGGAGTAACACCTGTCTCAGATAAGCCACACAAACACAGACACACTTAAACACACTTTCCTTAGAACTTAATCTAGGTTTCTATCAGTAAGATCTGCACACTAACTGAACAACTTTATTTATGTTTTACTTTCTTGTGAGATGTCATTTCACTTCACTCAAAACTCTATATTCTTTTACTCATATAAAGTAAATTACAAAACAAGAATTCATTATACTTTACTGAGGTTATTTTAGGTTTTGATGTTTTTTACTTCATGTTTTATGTAATATTATTCATATGTGATTACATGTTTCCCAAAATTATGATCAAAATCTGTTAGTTTTTAGTGGTTTAGTGTGTTAAAAGTATTTAATAAATTAAATATCTAATATAATTATCCATGTGATGGACTGGCATCTCATCCAGTGTGTATTTCCACCTCACAACCAGTGTGTCAGAGAATAGATCAGGGTCACGGTGGATACAGAGCCTAACACGGTTAGTAAAGTGTGACCTAAAGCTGTTACTGGAGATGAATGGATGAAATAACTTTTCACTGTTCAGAAAAATTGTCATGACTCCAAATAGAAAAAATGCTAGAAGTGCCAAAAACTTCTTTAGGTTTTTTTTTTAATAAGGTTAAGTACTTATAGGTTCTGCATGGAAGATCCTGGAAAGGTAGAGCTATGATTTTATTCTTGCTAACTGATCTGTTGTTTTGATATTCCACAGGCCTGGAAGAAGCGCTGGTTTATCCTACGCAGTGGGCGCATGAGTGGAGACCCAGATGTTCTGGAGTACTACAAGAATGACCATGCCAAAAAGCCCATTCGCATCATTGACCTACACTGCTGTGAGCAGGTCGACGCAGGACTCACTTTCAAGCGTAAAGAGTTCCAGGACAGTTTTGTGTTTGATATCAAAACAGCTGAACGAACCTTCTACCTGGTGGCAGAGACAGAAGACGAGATGAACCGCTGGGTTCGTTCCATCTGCCAGCTTTGCGGATTCAACCAGTCTGAAGACAACCATGGTGAGTAAAGCTTGTCTGTGAGCAATATAAGGTTTAACAAGGGTTGCTTCTAGGTCCTCATAAAAAAAGTACCAGTATCACAAATTTTTTAAACAAATTGCTATGGTTTAAAGGAATAATCAGATTTACACAATTTTCCATTTATACCAAATATACTCAATCAGCCAAAACTTCTTCACTATTGTTGTACAGAAGATAGGGCGAGGTACAGCTAACAAATAACAGTAATCATTCATCTGGGGGGCATGGTGGCTTAGTGTTTAGCACTGTTGCCTCCCACCTCTGCCTTGCAGAGTTTGCAAGCTCTTCCTGTGCTTTGGGGGTGTCCTCCCCTAGTCCAAAGACTGGGGCAAAGGCTCATTGGCATTTCCAAACTGTCAGTAGTGTATGTGGGTGTGTGAATGTGTGTGCGATTGCAATGGGTTGTGTGTGCCCTGCGATGGGTTGGCACCCCGTCCAGGGTGTCCCCCGCCCTGTGCCCCAAGCTCCCCGGTATAGGCTCCTGTGTAGGATAAGCGGTATGGAAAATGGATGGATGGAGGAAATGATTTGATTCTTTATGTTGATGTATTTCCCTTTAAAACAGGATGTCAGGGAGAGACAAGGGCTCTCCCTGGGCTTTTCAAGGGCTTGCCTGATTTCTATAAGTCAACAGTGTTTGAGATATGCCACACATCTCACTGAATCTAAAGCAAACTGGCTAAATAATGCAGGCGGGAGTTTAAAGAGACTTTTTGTGCCTCCTGAGTGACACCACAGAAATCATTCACCTTATTTACTGGGAGATCAAAGACATCCTTGATGATGAGTCCAAGAGAGCAAAATTGGCCCTGCTCCCAGGGTGTGAGAGATAATGTTAATCTCCCCCTTGTCGATCAAAGTGACAGGAAGCAATGATTGGCATCTGTGAGCTAATGTATGTGCATCCTTTTTTTTTCTTCCATCCTTTGCTGTCCCTTGTCAAGGCTGCTTTACCCACCTGCTCAAATCCCAAGTGGTTACTGAGAACATTTTTCACCATCAAGAAAATAATGATTAAGAAAATTACATTGCTTCTGTAAATCATCCGAACTCCATTTTTGACAATAGCATTTTGTTGATCATGGTGGTATCATCTTTACCCCTCAGAATTAGACAGGATGGGGAAAGTATTGAGCTAGCGTCTCACCTGTAAATATGAAGAACTCTACTCAGTGCTATGCAAATTATTATTCACTACTGGCTCCCAAGTGCTGCAGCAGAAAAAGAGTTCACTCTATCATCTGGAGATCACGAGTTTGACTATTGGCTTACAAGAGAGCAAAACTGGCTGTTGATCACAGTGACAGTAGCCAATCACAGGCTTCTGTGAGATCACGTATGCCGGAGAGGGCAGGTAGTGTGTTACACTGCCCTGTGACACTGCATGAGCAGCAGTTTGAAAAGAGGTTTGGCTGGCTTCTCCTTTCGCTCACCTGTTTGTAGCTGTATTACAAGGAAGAATTGGCAAGAGTAAATTAGGGGGAAAATGGAGGGGGGGGTTATCATTTAGTACTGATAGATATGGAATATAATATGCTCAGTTTACAATATACTATACTACACCATTGCTTTGGTCATGCAATTTCCCCACTGCGGGACAAATAAAGGAATATCTTACTCTTACTTATCTTACTTATGACTGGAGCCTGGGTGGGGCATAAATAGACTAATACATGGGACTGTATTTTTTTTAAACGTATCATAAGGTCAGGAACGAAATGTGCACAGGCTAGGACAAAGCAGGAATTTTTTTAGTCATTACAATGGCATCTTATCTGGCCATGTTTCAGCAGCTTGTGTCTCTTTTTTTGGTCATAGGTATCACTGCATAATACTGCAGGTTTATTTCCTTATTTTGGGGAAATTAATTTGCTTTTATTTATTAATTCGTCAGTAACTGGTCAGTGTTTCTTTGGATATGGAGTCTATCTCAGCAACAATGGACACAAGTCAGAAATATACCCTGGATGGGACGCCAGTCCAGAAAGTTTCTCTCTGAAATTCTTTCTCTTTCATTTTACCAGTCCTAGAGAGACAGTGTACTATACTGATATCGATTCAAACAGCAATCAAAGTAGCTTTTAACATTGGCCTATATTTTGCTATGGATTATGACTTGGTGTTATGGGAAAAACATCGCATTACAATACGTAATTTTCACAATACACAGTACATATGAGTGTATTTTGTTTAGCTCAAGTTTTGCTAACAAGGCAACAACAAAACAGTTAACCATAGTAAATTAGTACAAGTATGAATTGTTGGTACAAAAAATTGTTTTTAGCATCCAATCCATTACTTGTTACAGGTTCTCTAGGGTTCTTTGGACAGTTAAGGATTGTTAGCTTGAGATGCTACTCTGAAAAGGAAATGCTCTGTGTTCTACATAAGAACACTTAAAGGACAAATCTGACTAATTTTCTAGAGTATACAACGAATATCAATGGAATTATAAAAGTGCCTGGGGTTAGGGTTAGGGTACCTGACGTATTGAATAGTGAGACAATGTCAACGTATTGTCCAGCCTTACTTCACATCTCCAGGGCTAGTGAAAAGAATTTCTTTTTAATCTTTTACTCTTTCAGTAGAAAAACGTTTTATGCATATTTTCCTGTCCTTTTCCTGATTACATGTAAGTTAAATGGGTTGTTATGTTAAAACAGCAGTAGAAATTTACACAGGGGCAATTCCCTTGCCAGATGCTTATGCTAATGTTCTCTCTGAATTGATGAAAAAGTCTGATAGGATACATTGGAAGGCAACATGATATGATGATTTGTTGCTATCCCCCCCCCACCCCCAATGCTTCTCATCCTTGTTATTTGAGAAAGTTGGGCTGGAGCAACCCTGCCAAATGGATGAAGCGTCTGAAAGGTTTATTGATTTTTTCTTCTCTCTTTTTGTTTTGTTAAAGAAAGGTAGTGATTGCTCCCCGTCATGGTCAGTACAATAGCAGTGCATATATGGGAGTATTTAATGCTGCCTCTGGGAGGCATAAAGGGAACTTTGTTGGTGTGTTGTGACCACTTGCATGTTTCAGTCTGATCTCTCAGATGTGTAACAAACACTGTGTATCTTAATGGACATTATGAGTGGTTCTTGGGTTGTACTGTTTCCTCGGTTTTTTGGTTCATTTTTTTCACACTATTATTGTGTCTGATTCTCTAGATGATAATTATTTATATTTTAAGACCCGTTGTTTCCTTCTGGTGTTGCGTTAAGGTGATTTTTCCAGAATATTAAAGATTTCTGCAGCAGTTAGTTCCAGCCATTCAATCTGATTGGTTGAAAAGTATTCTAGTATGTTCTTTCACAAGTAACATTACTCCAATCTGTTTCAACTTAAACAATAAAAAAATGTATTATAAAAGAAAGTATATGACTTACGTCATGTATCCTACATTGGTCAGATTTGGAAGAAACATATTTATTGTAATAATTATAATAATAGTTTGTTGTTGTTATTATGAAAAAAGCAATAGCCTCTGCTGTAATTGAGTATATTTCATGTTCTGTCTAGGGACGGGCAAGTTAAAGCATGCATCAGTTTTAACTGTCTCTTGAGGTCACAAATAAGTTAATCATTATTTGTCACTTTTCATACATTTAATTTGCGTATCCTTGGCAAATCCAACGGCAGACAAACACAAAGCCGATTCATCATGATACTGTGATAAACCATGTCAAGTTTTGCTTTTACAACAACAATATTGCAATTTGTGGTGAAATTATTTTTTTTGGCAGAAGAAATGGCTGATATTTAAAAAAAAAAAAAAAAAAAGAGAGAGAATAACATTCTTAGTTTCTATCCTTTCCTTGTTTATGTTGTACTAAAGCAATAGAACACTCAAAATCTTGTGTTATCGTGAATAACATCATGGCTGTGATGATCCAGGCACTCGTCCTCATGCCTACAGCCATATCCCACACATTCATGATAACACCCTTCCTCTCATATTCTAGTGCTTAAATATATCCCCATTCACATTTTTACACACATACACACACACGCACACACACACTTAAAAATGCTGCATTATCTAATGTTATTACAGATGTCATGCTTATTCATTATATGGTTTCTATTTACTGTGAATACTGACAGGTTTCGCTATTATTTTTTCAAAAGTATTATAACGAGAACTTGCAATGTGATCACACATAAATCTACGTAGACCCTCTAGTAAAGTGTAGATGCATTTTTAAACTGTTCTTAACAGTGCCTTTTGATAGAAGCACCAAGTTTATATTCAAATCTCCTTACTGTCATTTTCATGTCTTTGCCTAAAGGGAGAGCTGCTGCACAAAGTAGATCATCAGAAGCCAGAACATGATACGTATAATATGGCTGTGAATCATTCTGACAAGCCACTGTAAAGCCTCAGGAGCCAGGTGTGATGTGTGTTTTAAGCATCACAGGTGCAGTGGTGTTGTCTTTCACCATTAGTCAGTTTGGTGAAGTCATTTTAGCTTGGCATTGTGCTGTGTTCAGTTAAACCACTTCTTATTAATTATTGTAACAAATTGCTTTAAAACAGTTATGTTAGCTCACCAAATAAATCCGATTATTTATTTAAAAAAAAATTATTTAATGGATGGATATTTGGAATATCCTCTGATTAGGATTGTACAGTATAGTTTGTAATAGAGGTGTACAGGTGTACAACAAAAAAAATGGCATGAGAGAGGGCGGTTTTTACTTTCACATACGCAGGACAAAGAAAGGTCATGTTGAAGAACGTGGAGGCAAACAGGACGTGGCACAGTGCTCGTGATCAAATTCAGTCAAAACTTTAGCCTGGTCACTGTGGCTAAACTACTAATTTGTTTACATTTTCTAAACTAGAACTATGTTAAAATATTAATAATAACTGCAGGAGAAGGCAGGATTAAAAATAGTCTCATGCACACCTCTAATTTGTAATATAGCTTGACATTATTTTCCCTCTTAACATTCACACGAATACTGGAAAAAACATGCATAGGAAAACACGTTGTGTTGTGTTATCATATTAGGTTTTATCTCACTGCCAAAATACTGTATGTACTGTATTTTATTTAGATTTTGCAGCATTTGTGAGTGTATAGTTTTTAAATAATTTGTGTGTTTTACACGCCATACTCATCCTAACACATACATACCGCCCCTGCTACAACTTTAAACTCCTCTAAATGACCTCCCTGGACTGATCCTCTGATTTGAAGCTGAGTTATTGTATGAGAATAAAACACACACGCACCAGGATTGCAATGTAGATCAGAGCAGCTCTCTCTCTCTCTCTCTCTCTCTCTCTCTTGCTTGCTTTCTCCTCTCCCAAATGCCGTTGCTGACCTCTCATTTCCCCCAGTTAGTATCAAGTTGTCAGCTGCTCTATACTCCATGAAAAATAGGACAGTTCACCTCTGAGTGACTGCACTGATGCTCACTCTGCTCTACAGTAGGCTTTCAAAGTATCTTGAACTGTTTTCATGTCATCAGCATATTGATAGGGCTTTGACAAATATCATTTCAATACATAATTAACATTTATCTACAGAAGAAGTAATGATGCTAATCATTAAACTATATATATATATATATATATATATATATATAGGGCAGTGTTATAATTTTAATGAAATATACAGTATAGCACCATAGTAAAATATTCCCGTATGTCAGCACAGGATTTTCAAATATAACTTAATTTCACACAGTAAAAAAAAAAAACACACTTTTTCAGTTTTTAAATACTGTTTTCTTGAAAAACAAATATCAACCATAGATAACATACTTATGAGACACAGAGATTACTGATGACATCATTTGGCCCATAATAAAAAAGCTGACGTGTCCCAAGTTTCTGCGACTACATCCAATGAAAGTGCTTTAGAAATTCTAATGAAATTCCCTTAGAAAGTAAGAAGTAATGTTATTTTTAACATGTACTGTCTAGCAGAATCAGAATGAATCAGAAGGTTTTTATTTGCCAAGTACAGGGTGTACAAGGAATTCTTTTTGGTGCAGTGTGACATAGTACAGGACAGCACATTGACCAAAGAGTACAGTATAATACAGTATGATACAGTGCAATACAATATATCTTTACAGGAATACAGTACAATGGTTTAATGCGATATGTGGATAATGCTGATACTGCAGAATGTAGGGGTGTAATATAATTGTTATTAAATTACTATATTACACTATAATTAGTGTTATTGTGCAGTTACTGCAGGTGTTAGTGCAATTACAATTGCATTTTACTGGTGTATTAAAGTGACTTGTGCTGCATGTCGGAGGGCAGGGATGTGGGAGGAGTCTTTATTTAGAAGGAGTGTAGCCTGGGGGAGGAAACTGTGGAGGTGTGGACTGGTATGGGATTTCAGTTGTGAAGGGAAATGTTGGAAAAGAAAGTGGCTGGGATGGATGGAGTCAACCATGTGTGTGAAGTCAGCCTTTTTCCATGCTCTCTCCTAGCATTATCTAAGTTAGCTACTTTGCTATCTAAGTGAACAGTCCGATTTTCTTGCTAAACATAAGCTAGCTTTGTTAGCATGCTAGAGCAGCTATCTGTGTAACAAATTTCAGTTGTATTGATTCAACAATAGCTTTTGTTGTCAGACCTATTACAATTGTATTAGAAACTACAGGGTATGCCCCTAAGTGGGGCAACAGAAAAACGTTTGCCATATCCTCCTTGATCATACCGTCCAAGAGAGCAAAATTGTCCATAATCTCTGCATGGGAGGGATGGCATTACTGTCTCCCCTGTCAGTCAGAATAACACTATCCAGTAATGGCCATCTGAAAGCTCATCTTTTGCACTGCACTCTGATGTAGCATGAGCAACAGTTTAGGATGCAGTGTGTCTCAGAGGAAGCATGTGCTAGCCTTCACCCTCCCCGTGTGGTAGGTGTCATGTGATAGGGGAGAGCTTGCTAGTGGGGCGGAATTGGCAAAATGGCAAAAAATTGGCAAAAAAAAAAAATGCATACAGTTCAGTCATGGATCTTAAAAGAAAAGACATATAGGTCTTTAATATCTCTGCTATCTGGTATCGAATATCTGTGGTATGTATAGTAAGTATTTAATTCGTTTCTGATTGTTTAAATAAAAGACAATGCTTATTAGTGGATAAAAATACAGTTCTTGGCAGTGGAAGACCAAGTGCTGTGTATTTGTTGGTAATGTTGGGGATTTGTGTTACTGTAGTTCATGTAAGTTTAATGAGATGGGTTTAGTGAGAATTTCACATAAAAAGAGACAGATGACCATATGTACACTGAATTTGCCTCAAGACATTGTTTTATTTTGCTCTCCTTTCTTCAATCCAGACATAAGAAATCGAAGCACCTCTCATTTCTGACTATGTTTCACTTTAAAATTTCAGACCACTTGTTTACCAATAGCCATTTTAATACTCTCAGAACTTGTGTGTTGTGATTACAGTGTTATGTCTTTTTAGGCTGGTTTTGTCTACAAATATGTCATTCTGAATAAACAAGGATGTTCTGTTGTCTGGATCATATGTGTAGACATCTGTTTTGAAGACAAACAACATGTTACTCAGTACCTAGTGTGTATCAGCTGGGCTTGTTGTCAGAGGTTTTGCAGCTCCAGCAAAGTAATACCTAAAAAATCTGCACACTTTTGGATCTACTTACACAGATGTGGGGGATTCCCAGAATGACAAATCTAATAGATGATTTTGTTCTTTATTTTTAAGGACCCAGACAGTTCACATGGAGAGCACAACCATACCAGTGTAGTCAAAACAATGATTCACAGCAAAGTCTGACTCGGGCCTTATCTGTACACTTGAGCATGAATTCATTATGGAAAGTTCTTGTAAGCCTTATAGTGATGTATAAAGATATGAGTTTTTTTTTTTTTTTTTTTTTTTTACAAGTGGATCTCTGTCCTGCTCATTTTTGTAATTATGTGCTATGTGAATTTTTTTTTCCTGTAAAAGGTGTGTGTGTGTGTGTGTGTGTGTGTGTTTGGGTGAATGTGTATGTAATGGAAGTGCTCTGGGGGATGGTATATGTGAGCAGCAGCAGGCTGGTATCGATACTCTGATCTGTCTGTCTGTCAGACTAGCCGGGCAAGGTTGACTGCACGGGGAAGGGAGGGTGAGTGTAAGCTCCTCATGGGACAGTCACCAAGGTTATGCAAGGGCAGCCTAAACAGACCCCCTCCCCTCCACCATACCCGCTCGAAAGACACGCACACACGCACACAAAGTGCCCTTCATGTCCATCGATTTTTGTTGAAATAGCGAGACGCCATGGTGCTGTGGGGTCAGATTGCTGATGCTACTCAGCTGTCTGCCTCAGACTGCTGCTCATCCACATCCCAGAATACCAGCACTCATCAGCACTGCAGCACACACCCTGCTTCATGGGCCAGGGAAGTGTTGCCTTTCCCATATCATGGTACCTTTTCTGAATAAAGTCCCACCATGATAAAATGCAGTCTCCAACATTGGTTGAATTACTAGACGAGCGTATATGATTTAAGACCTGCAGAAGCACCTCTTTCTCAGAAGGTACCTGCTCATTTTCTAATGGGATAATTTGTTCAAATAGGCCATGTAGCCTCAGTCACATTTACAACACAGATGACGTTAACTGTTTTTTTTTTTTTGCTCATTGATCAATATACACATAGATCTTGTCATTTAACCATCACAGCCCTGGATGCAGAGTACTGAAGCTACTGTAATCCTATAATAATATCTCCCATGAGTGATACTTACCAAAGCAAATTGATGCCAGTGCTCAGATCTGGAAAAGGGTCATCAGTATGTTTCCCTTCACTGCCCTATTTCAGGTTTTACAAAAAAGCAACATAAATGCATTTGAACGAACCATTGACGGCACTGTTTGACTGAAGATTTTTGGTTGTGAGTTGAGAGAAATGGTCTCAGAATGCACAATGTGACATGCTCATCTGCGGCTGATTTAGTGCCGCTGTGACCAGCAACAGCCAGAGTTCTGACAGTATCCGAATTTTTTTAAATTAAAATCTCAGAGTGTGACTGCTAGGAGGAGAGCATACTGTAGGATTACGTGAAACTCATGAGGCAGCTACAAATATGATAGTGGCAATGGCAAAACATAAATGAAACTTGCTAATGGGAAGAAAAAAAATCGTGTTACTTCAAGCTGACTTTGAATAATGCTTCTGCTTATGCGACCCCATTTTCTACACAAGTCTAGATCACAGTGATTATTGATCACACTGATGTTACGGTTGCAGAAGGTAGTAATTTTCTTTGATTGCAGGCGTATCGTTAGAGGATCTTCATTGTATAGTCTGACAAGGAGAAGAATAGAATTCAGCCAGGAATTTATTGGGATCATATCACACAGTGTGACAAGTAATAATATTAAAACACTGCTGTTATCACATCGTCTGAAAAGTTTATTACTCTGATTTTTAAATCCAATGCAGAGATCTGAGACATGCAGCGTTTGATGGTACATGCCATAAAATACTCTACTCAAGAGCTCATGGCTACACTGACTTTATATCAAAGCACAACTGGAAGTGATACTGGAAAGTGAAACTTCAAGGAGGCAGATAGAAATCTTCTATTTTTATGTATCACCATGTGGAGTATATGGCTATCAGTTTGTTTGTTTTGTTTTCTGTTTTTGGTGTCCTGAACCAATAAGAGTTACATGCAGTGCAGATCACCAAGACTGAAATGAAGATTTGTACCCAGTCCCAACAGAAACAGTCCTCAGTGGTGCCTTCCAAAGACTAGTTAGGGTTGGACTATCCCCTAATACAACACAGGTAATTCTAATCAAGGTCTGTAGGAGTATCTGAACATTAAAACCAGCTGTGTTAATTGCAAGCCATTTTCATATTCTACAAGGATTTGTTGTAATTTCATTTTTAATTTCATGTTAGCGTATTGCTGTACTTGCCTTTTCCTCAAGGCTGAATGTCTCTAAATGTCTCTAAATGTCTCAAAGTTATCAATAACTTTTTTTTCTGGCTGATGAATAAACAACAATATGAAATCTGTTAAAAAGCATCTCACCAAGAATTTATTTCCTCAAGGTAAAAGATAAATAAAAAAATCTCTTGAAGTGACATGTTATCCTTTAGATTACAACTGAAACATATACTTAAGTGTTTACATGAAGTCCCTTTCAGTATAAAATAGCATCTGTGGATTGATATCATGGCATTAACCTGAAAGAAGATATGTTGTGGTTACCTTTGTATGCTAGGTGCTACACTGGCAAATAAATAGCAAGTAATACAATCCACTTACAACTACTGAAGTGGGAGAGAAAATGTGCTAAATGTGTTCGCTAATGTTCTGTTTCTATAGTACAGCTCATGGTGTCTATAACGTTGAGCCATTAGGCTGTGCTTTTGAGAGCATGTCATGAGATCATCAAGGGTATCCATTTTGGTTCCACTAGTTTGTAAATGCTGATTCTGGCTCATCAAACACTGATTAAATCTGTTCTAGTCCATACATTTTTATGAGCAATATGTCGTTTACTCATTTGGCAGATGGTTATCTAAACCAACTTTGAAAATATACCATTTCCTTGTTTGACAGATGTTTTTTGTCTAAAACAAATATAGCATCTAAACTAACAATTATGAGCGACTAGGGGTTAAAGGTCTTGTTTAAGGGCTCTGTGGTGGCTCATTGTAAACTCTGAGATCTGAACTCACAAATTCCAGTCACAGACACTTAACTACCAAACTTCCACTGTGTATCTGTTGGTCAGCAACACCCTAATGGTATAATTTGCCTAAAATATTCCAGAGTTTTAAATAACGACAAATTAACATAGATAGAAGGGTCCATTAGCTTTATGCAAAATTATACACCTCCTCCTCCAACCTTTGCATTGTTAGCCACATCAGTACTTTTCCAGTAGAGTTATTATTGATCAGATTTGGTAACACTCATTACATTCTCACAGAATACTATAATTATTCTCATCAGACGCATTACATCACTGTTTCCGCAATTTCTCTCAGCCTCTCTATAATATACTATCAATTTATACATTGCTGTCTTCCACACCCTTGGCTGAAGGAGCTGATGAGCTCTATTCCAGGTATTACTCTCACTTTTTCCACTGAGAGAATGAAATGCAATCCTCCAATCCTCCGCAGTGAACTCTCTCACTCTCATTTCTTTTCCCCTCCTTCACTCCTCCCCAATTATGGCTGATCATCTGTTTACTGCTTTGCAGTAGTGCTTGGTTTTTACAACCTCCCTGGGAACCTGGACGTGGGAAAAACACTAATTTCCTTCTGCCTTTCCTTTGCTTTTTGAAAAATAAAAAAATAAAAGCAGGGTGATTCACCGGTTCTGGATAAGCAGGACTTTTTCACAGATTGATCAGTCCAAGCTCTTGAGGCTAATTGATGTTGCTGTGTGGTTGTGAGCAGCACTCACATGATGCAGGCAGTGGTGGAGGGGGTTGGAGAAGGCTGGCTCCTGGGACATGGCCCTCATCTTGCTGTGTCACTCTGATAATTGCTTTATATTCAGAGCAAGTCTCCCTGACCATGTCAGCTCACTAGTTTTTTATCCCTCACAAATCTGTCTCTTTAATTTGGATGTTGTTCATTTGTTTCCAGTTCTAAATGCCACCAGTTGTTGTTACTGAGGTATATTATTAGGCCACAAGTTTTTCATAACACCACCACTATTGTTATTTGTCATCCTCTGACCAGCCTCCACAGTAGTCTTGAAATGGCCAGAGATGTTATCTATTGACGTCAGCCTCATTAGGGCAAATAGAGTGTCCCAACTCGAGGAATGTAAATGCCTCTTGGCGTACCATTTTGGATGCACCATTATCATTGTGCAGGGTGTTGTGCGGGAGAATTGGACCCAAGAGACAAAAGCAGTCTGTCCAGAGTCTGCAAGGAGAGACAGGGTGAAGTCCTTCTCAGAAACTGTTGAGGAAAGGACTTTTCACCAGCCAGCCATTAAAACTGAAAGTGGCCCCAAAAAAAAGTGAAAGTAAGTTTACTCTGTTTTGATATAATTTGGTCTGATAGGGAATGTGCTTTGAATGACCGTCAGCACAAGCTATTAAACAGATTCCACAGGAAAAATCTGTAGTATCTGTACAATTTCTTTTTTAATATACTAAAATCAGATTTTGTCATTGGGTCATTCCATATTTCTATTTCTGTATTAGATATAAATCATATTATCCTCTGTCCTTGGATGACTTTTTCAATGTAGAGAGGAAATGAGGTTTTGATAAAAGACTGCCTTTCTACTCTCTTTCTCCTTATTCCAGCCCTGCTAATTTTGGACTCCTGATGTTATTAGATTGTGGCAGCCTTGCCAGTAGGTAAGGTATCATTGGCCATTATAGGAAGATTGCCGCATGCTCTTTGACCCATCACCTACATGTCTACTGAAATTAGAAAGCTTTGTGCATTCCGATATCATGACATAGGAGGTGATTGTGCATGCTTAAAAATAAAGATGCTGTAGAATATTTTACTTTCCCATTTATTGGTTCTATAATAAGCTGAATGATCATTTATCACCACAAAGATCCTTTCACATAATGGTGATATTTAAGGTGGAAGCACCATTCAATAAACAAGGTTAAAGAGCCATCAATCAGAAGGTACTTAGGAAACATAAAATGATTTGATAAAATCAAATGATAAAATGAAAGAAAGCTATAATTTGAGGTCAATTGAATAATGATAGCATTGTTAACATTTTTGGATAACCTATACCAAACAGTCCAAACACTTTTCCATAGTACCAACAATCTGGAATCAAGCCTTTTTAGCCACTTTATTGTAGTAGACGTATTGATCATCAATCCTGTTAGCATCAGTGATGAGCCATAAGGCCTACTCCCTGGGCTGGATTGTCTCATCACTACTGTATAATGTGATTTTCCATTTTGGGCCAACATAGTCTAACCTATATAGTACTTTAGAGTTCAAATACAGTGCCAGTGCACTGCCTAAAGGTATTTTCTCCATCAAGTAACTTGATTCCAACAAGCTCTGTAACAATTGTGAAGTGTATATTTTGTCCTGGGTGGGGGATGAGCATCCCCCAATAAATCAATACATATCATGCCTGTAAGGGGACCAGAGCTCACAGAGATGGTTGAAGCATTTACAGAGGTCTCAGAGGCCACTGGAAGAGTGCTTGCTGAACTAGCCATCGGAGTGGTAGTGGATCCTCATAAAACAATGGACTAATTGAAGACCAGTATGAGCCCATTGACACTGTGGCCTCGTCATAGCCTTTTTCCGGTTGTCCAGTGGAGGGGCAAAGTGAAGAACATCTGTGTCTCCCTTTGTCTCTATTTCCCTCTCCCTCTGTCTGCGCCCGAGTCAGGGGTATGACCGCATTCACCCCGAGGTCCATGTATTGAATAACTGTCATGCTGATTCCTCAGGTTTAGCAGAAAAAAACTCAGATTCTTTTCTTGAGTATTTTACATAGTAGTAGCAAATAGTGAACAAATGCATCACATGACCCATAAGTTGAAGAGCAGAAACTGATGAGATCTGGATATGTAGTGGTGGGTATCATTCTGCCTCCCACTACAGCATTGTGGAAAGTGCAGATCTTCTCAAGAGGCGTAATAAACTTACTTTTCCACCCACTCTTTGGCACTCTCTCACTTTTTCTGCCCAGCTTGTTGTGCGTGAGGAGGATGATGGGTGGTGGGAAGAAAGGGTCATATGCACTTTCTGGTTTTTTGGCTTCCCGCCTGGTCTATTTTGAGTTGCAAGGCCTGAGACTTGCCTCCACTCGGCAGACCCATGCTGCAAAAATCAGATGTCATTAAGAAACAACCCAATGCAAAGGCCATGCTGTTCACACAGTTTTGTGTTAAGACTGAAAAACAGACACGGTATAGATAATAGAGGCTGCACAATTTTGTGCTTGTTGTTAACACAGCGGGGAAAGTGTGCTATAAAAAATGACCTTTGGCTGAAGACAAAGAGAACTAAAAATTCCTCCTTTTGTCCCTTCTCTTCAAAGATAGGCAGTCTCCAATGATTGAGTTTGAAGTGCACACTGAAACCTATTCAATCCAAACTGCCAACATGGATGTTACGGCTTAACATTCTTAATTTAATTTTCCTCGTCTGTTGACTTCATTGATCATGGCGGGAAAGAGAAGCTGGCTGCTGTTCTTGGTCTTTTTATATACAGACATGCAAAAAGAAATCAATAAATCCATTCTGAAGGGTCATTTTAAGTAAAATCCTTTCTGTAGTGTTCAGGACATCCTGTTTCCTGTGACCTCATGATGTTTGTGATAAATGCTGGTTTTGTTTTTGCTTTAACTCACCAATCAAATCCAGTGAAACTGAAAGTTGTGTGATGCCTGAACTGATTTTATGCACAGTGTCTAAATCTTCCATGATTTATTTTTCAATTACGCAGATGATAGGCCATCGACTACCCACATGCTTCGCTCCATGGCTGGTGATCTCAGCGGTTCTCTGGTTCCTCTGCTTGGTGAACGCAAGACAACTGTGCCGTCACACTCTAGCCAACCAATGCTGTTCACCTTCGACATGCCAATACGCCACTCCCATGCTCCCCTGTCCAACAGCGCCCCCCAGGACTACCTCCTTCTTCACCAGTGCATGAGCCGGAAGAGTGAGAGCACTCGGTAAGGGTCATGACCTCTGCACACCACCCTTGTAAGCTTCCTATTGTATTGAAACATCTGCTCAGAGTTCACAGGCCACACAACAACAATACTGCTAGATTTTTTTTTTTTATTGAATCTACAGAGCAACCATTGTCATTAATCTTTAGCCATCATTAGTTTTCATTCTATTATGTGTAAACTAGGCAATTAACTCTTTTTACCAGAGGCCAAAAAAATGGAATTTCCGCCTGTTTTGGGGTGCCCGTATTCAGCATTAAATTTATTTGTGGTGTCACACTCCACAGTAGTGGTTAATGGCTCCTATGAAAGTAAACACTCAGGGTTTTAAGAGTGTGAAATGTTTCTTAAGTATTTCTCTTTTTTTTTGCCGAGCCTACTAGGTTTAAATGGTACACTTTTATTTTGGCAGTTGTATACAGTGTTGTACTATCAAAAAAGCTTTGGTCGTGCTGTCCGTTTTATCTCTGTACCAGTGTTATTATGGAGAGGTATGAATTGTTTGCCCTGCAGGGGGCTCAGACCCCTCCCCTTTCCCATTGCCCTGGTCACCAGCAGATAAACAGAGAGTCGCGATACTCTACACACAGAAACCAAACAGTGTCCCGACTAATGTTATAACAGACTTGCAGTGATAAAATAATTAATTTGTTTATACTGATTGAAAATGTCCAATAAGTCGATTTCCATTCCGCTGGAATGGAATGCCAGTGTACTGCAAGAAGGGGTTAAAATATGTGTTTTCCTTCTGCATTTTAAAAAGCAGTTAATGAAGCTCATTTTTACTTTTGAATTCAGGACAGAAAACTACCACCAAATTTCTAAGCATAGGAGCCTAAGCTAATAGCTAGTATGAGATTTTTTTTTTAATCAAATACCAAATAATGTGGTAGGGTGATCACTCAGGTATTCTGAAAGCACAGTCTTAAAATAAGGCTGGAAATACAGTATAACATAACTTAGTTTAACATAGCTTATATAACAGCTAATTTGCACAATTATTATATGGTTTGATATATATTTAGTGCACAAACCTGTTACAGTTAAAGCGTTAAAAAGACATGCTTAGCCTGGATGCGCCAATGGTCCAGCTACACAGTGGTGCTCCTGATCTCCAAAGATTTAGTCATCATATGCAGAAATTTGCCAAAGCACTGCCTGTACCATCATTATTATTTGTAAATACCAATTGTCTGGCCGGGTCACACTCTGATTTATAATTATTGGAAAAACATGCTCATTGCTTCTGTTACATTATTAACCAACTTAGCCAATACCAATCAATAACTTTCAACTAGTTTATATACTGTAACAATGTTGGCCTTCTTCCACCAAACATGATAACGTGTACTATATTAGCTGTTATGTTGAGGAGCAGGCTAACAAAGCTTCCTGACTAGCCATTAGTTTACAGACTCTGCAGAATAACTCTTCCACAATAACAGTATTGGTACTTTGTTGCATAGCAACAAGCGACTTGTGGGGAAACTAATTTCTGTGGCAGAAGATATAGATACTTATAACACTGTACACAGTTTCTATGCTTTACTTTTTTCTTTACTTTGTAAACTTTTGTGTAAAACCAATAGAACACTCAAGGTCTTGTGTTATCATGAATAACATCATGGCTGTGATGATCTAACTGCCCTTATTGACCAAATCACAGATATTTGTGATAACACAGGTCCTTGAATGTTCTATTTGTGTATCAGAAATAATTAAGGCATTAAAGTGTTTTAATAAGATATTCATATTATACCACATTTTGTAGTATTACTTGGGTAATTGGGTTTATGTCATGAATCTACACAAAATAGTCCATAATATTTAGGTGTTGTGATTACATAAGTATTTCTGTTGCTGTGACACTCCTATATTTGTTCTGGTGCAACTAGTTGCCATCAGACCTCATATAATTAGTTGAATGGAGTTCACCTGTGTGCAATTAAAGGGTCATGTGAACTCAGTATAAATATACCTGTTCATGAGCTGCCCCAGATTTTTGTAGAGAACATGCCTAAACTAATAGCATCAGGAGAAAAAAATAAAATAAAAAAAATAACAGGTCTGAGACAGCATTTTGAGAAAGATTTAATGGTGATATTTTGAGATATTTTTGGCTATAAAAAATATTCCAAAATAGCACCATTAAATCCATTGTTAAAAAATAGAAAAAAAAATTGGCACAAGTGCAACTCTATCCAGAGGAGCTTGTCCACCAAAAGTCAGTGGCTGGGTAAAGAGGGGATTAGTCATAAGCAACCACAGTGAAAGTGGGTGAACTATCATTAGTAGTAGTTAGTGAGTTATGTTAGTGTTAGTCCTATAACATTACCCAATTGCAGTGCTGTGTACTTACTCAGTCTCTGCACTTATCAGAGAATCTTTTTTTTTGTTTTTTTTTTTTTACTTTTTGGTGTTTGCAGCCTCAGTGGTTTTCACACAGTTACAAGCTACAAAGAGTAGTGTGAAAGGTTCTTCTGCAAAGTTCAGATGTGTACTTTCTAGAGCTTTAAGTATTTTATGAGCACATCATTGACAGGATTTGAATTACATTCCATCTTTTCTCTGAATGTTGACCATTTTGGGTCCCCTACTTCCCTGGTCAGATAATACACATAAATCACAGTCCCACAAAAACACTTAAGCCTTCTCGGTGTGCACAGGCCTTAATGTCACCCACTCTACTTTAGTTTCCATGACACATCATCCACAAGGCAGAGATTAAAGTGCTCATGGTCCATAATGATCTTCATGGCTTAAGGGTATCTCATGAGTGTTGTTTGACCAGTAGATTCATTATTATACTGTGAAGGCTAGCTGGATTTAAAGCATGTTACTTTGTGTGAGCAAAGCAAACTGAAGCCAGCATGTGAAAATTAGTAATTTTTCTCAAACCTTGAAGATGTTTCATGTCTCGGTGTCTTGAGAATACCACTTGTTAGTTCAGCTCCTACAGCTTTTTTATATAAAGTTACACAAAGTCCGCTTTTTAATATGGATGCAGGTTTAGGCACTCATCCCACAGACCCACTATATCAGACTGCCTTTGCAATGAAATGACTCAGCTGAATGTGAGACTGTGTTATTATAGACTCTGATAGCATCATCCATCACGCCTGAGAGTGGGAAACACTGACTGTTGTTGCCTTTTGGGTGCAGTCATGTAATATAGCATTTATGGCAGTCGTGTATATAGATTTTGTTTCTTTAAACACAGTGTCTTATGTACTCTATTCCAAACATACCCCATTACAGGAACAGAATAGATGTTAAAGGATCTGATATCTCAATTTTGCACCAAATCCTAGAACAAAGCATCTAAGGCTTTATAATATCTGTTTATTTATATATTTATGTATGGACTGTGTAAGCAAATAGGAAGGAAATTCAGAGAGACTGACTATTGTTTGTGCCTTTGTACATGGTTCAAAGGCAAAAAAAAAAAAAGTTTCCAAAACAGCAAAAAGGGATATGAATTAATTCGTTGGCTGTTCCCTATAAATTTTTTTTATAAATAATTCATGTCATAAATTTATTCAGTATAGAAGATTAGTGTAAAAAAATCTGTACAAAAAATAGACACCACCTATAATATATATATATTTGCATAAATACTATATATTTCTCCACCAGGAGTGCCAGTTTCTCGCAGGCGCAGCGTGGCAGTCTGTTGTTGGGCAGTGACTCAGCAGTGCAGCGTCTTGCTCATGGCGTTTCACAGTGTCTGAATGGGACAAGTTCTCAGCTGCATGGCTCCTACAGCCTCCCCAAATCCAACAAACACCAACAGCTTGGGGTGCGTGCAGATTCACCCCGCGAGGCCTGCTATGTGCTGCCCCGAGCCCACAGTGCTGAGGAGCCTTCTGACCTGGAATCTGAAGAAATTTACACCTATAAGACACCCTGTAATGCCCTCGCCACTGCGCCCTTCAACGACCAGCGCCCTCCAGACAACTACGACCTGCCCGGCACACCTGGATCTATCTACCAGATACCTCGCACATTCGATAGGAACCATAATGCTCTGACGCCCAACAGTGCAGATTCAACGGGTGGTCCCCCACCACCCAGACCACCAAAACCCAGCCTGAACTCAGAGACACGCTGGGGAAGCCCTCAGTCCCTCGGAGGACAGAATGGAGACGTGGCCAACATGTCTGTCATCCCACGAAGGAACACGCTTCCAGCTGTGGAGAACATCAAGCTTCACAGAGGTATTGGGCTTAGGAAATTAATGATTCACAATTTATATACTATACACTAAGACTTTTATATTAAAATTTAATTGTCTTAGATTTCTGTTTGTTTGACATCAAAGAAATAGAAAATACAAACCTCATATTTCCACAAATATCTTTGATTAGTGTCCAGAGTTTGTATTGCATCTTAAATTAATTTTTATTGTTTTTAGTAAATTTAGAAAGTCATATAAAAATTAAATTTCATACAAAAATTGAATTTCATGGATTTATACTAGAAGTGTAGATGTTTTGTATACAATTTAATTTTATTTACGAACAACACAAAATGTATTTTATTGAAAGAAACACAAAAATGGCATTTGGGATCACAAAAATCATTTTATACTACATGGATAATATACAAAAATCACACCTGTTCTTGAGTTTATGTTTTGAATCATAAATAATTTTGAATTTAAATTAGTAACTCTAGTAAGTCACACAGATGCTTTAAGTCAGTATGATTGTGACATAAAAAGAATAGAGATAATATGAAATCTCCTAGACAGTGTCTTCACATACTCATCACGGAAGTACTTTTCCTTAAATTCCTCAAAAATCATAGATTTTTCTAACTTCATTTTATCCAGAATCATATACTTCAGCTGATAATCTCAGGTTTTCACTGATGCCTTGTTCAGTTATAGACTGGTTCCTTTCCATTCCCCCTTCCTGTATCTTCATCTCTCTCCAATTCTCCATTCACTGCTCACATCTGATTTGAAACAGAGGCAATCTGGCTTGTGCCTCTCTGATCTGTAGGGAGGATAATGAAATTCAAGCCATGCATGCAGTCCCAGAGTGGCTCGTTCCGGCCTGATAAGCAAAGAAAAAAACAGACGAGCAGGCTCTGTTCTGGGCCTCCATGGTGGCTCTGTGCTCAGTCAGGCCAGGCCAACATGTCTGGAGTAACAGGAAGTGACCTTTTGACCCTGCTGGCTCAATAACAGTCTGTTCATGCACCTGTGTTTGGCTGCTATGTTCCCAGAAAGATAATCGGAAGGCAATGGATTGTATGATGAAGTAGTTTCATGCATTGACCGCTCTGAGAATTCATTGCTCATTGCTTTGAAATTTATTAAGGAATGACTGCCTTTTTTAACACAGCCCAGGAGTCTCTGTCAGGAATGCTCCAGTAAACTTTATTATTAGAAGCTGTTTTTGAAGAGGGTTTTTATGTTTATCTTCTCTGCAGGATCCTCATTTGAGACCAGCAATCAGCGTCCGCACTATTTCAATAACTCTGGTCAATCTGTAGAATCTGTCAATGATGGCTTCAGCTCCTACCTGGTAAAACACTCTTTTAAACTTCCATCCTGTAAACCTCTTCTTTATATAGCATTAAACTCAGTGCAGTGGATATCCTGCAATGCGAACCTAGTTTGAGTTTCATTCTCACGTCTTTTGGCAGAGAGAAAAACCTCCACTTACCCGCTCAGACAGTGGAAATTCTGAAGACAACTACGTACCTATGAATCCTGGCTCCTCCACCTCCCCTCTCAACGCTGCCCTGGCTGACAGCCCCAAGAACAACTATATTCCCATGAGTCCTGGTCCACACCACTTTGACTTCCCAGGATTCTCTGCCACTCTGCCAGCCAGGAAAAGCAGTACAGCGTCGATGTGCTACAGACCGGGCCGTGTGAGTGACGTCACGCCTCCACCAATCAACCGCAACCTTAAGCCCAACAGAAAAGGTGACGGATGTGTTTTGATCATTTCAGCTGACTAGTGGCCAAGAGTTTAGAGTTTGTCAATAATGAGTTATCTGCATCAAAGCATATAATTTTATGAATATTTTCCAAGTATTCAAATATCTGTATATTTTTCTGATATATATAAATCACTGAAACATTTAAAGGAACATATTCAGTACTACTAATTATTTTAATGCTTGTTAATTAATTATTTGTAGTAAAGCCATCACCTCTGGACCTGAGGAGCAATGGCATCATTGATGAGCTTCCTTTTAAGAGCCCTGTTACCTTGTCCTGGAGTAGACCTGTGTAAGTGATGTTTAGCCATATTTACTAGCTCTAGAAATGTTTAGTGATTTACCTATTAACATACGTGTGATGTCAAAGTGCAGAAATTCATTTTATATTACTGACAGGATTTTGTTGATGTATCTTCTGTTCAGTGTGTATTTTTTATAGATGAGTCTTTATTTTATAACAGTATGGATATAATTAAGGATCAGCAGGAAATATATACAAATCTAAATCTTTGCTAAATGGATGTCAGTTGAAAAAAAAAGGAGAAAACACTACAGAGTCTTTTTTTTTTAACGAAGCATGCATTTTCTGTTTAATTCCAGGCCTGTTATGAACTCCATCTCCTCACAACACTGTCGACCCATCTCCACTCAGAGCATCACCAGCACTGATTCTGCAGACAGTGAGGAAAATTATGTGGCAATGGTACGTTTAAACCCATACAAATTAAATTAAATACGATTAAATCTCGTTTGTCTTTAGAGTATCAATGCTCTTCAGGGCTTTGAGTGAAAAAGACCTGAGTTTCTGTATTGTGAAAATAGAGATATCAAGCTAATTAGTGAGCACCTTTTTTTCAATTTGGACTGTTTTCTTCCATTACCAAACTGATGCATACATTTAAAGAAAGAAATGGTTTGTCATGCTTTGCTGACAGCTATTTTGAATATAGAACAATTTTCGCCAATTAGACAGTTAAGATGCTTGTGGTAAGTCACACCACAGCCCACCAGTGCATCTTATTCAGGATTGTGAAAATTGTAGGCATATTTATTTGGCTCTGCTCGGAGAAGCCTAGTGAATTGAAGCATCCCCTGACTGAAGAGGAGTTGGTTCTTTGATGATATAGTCAATCTGCCACTTACACAGAATTTTCAAGGCTTTAATGTGTGGCCTTTACCAATGTACATTCATCTTATTTCAATAACTATCACTCTCTTCAGTGCAAAAATAACACAATATTTACATTCTTGGTGTCTACCCACAAGTAGCTTTTATGTATTTTTGGAAATTCCTTCCTAAATCATATTAAAATATTTGGAAGGCTTACAGTGGTTCACATTCATATGAGTCACTATCTAATCTTAAAGACTTTATTTGACAGCATTTCCTCCACTAAATCTGTGCTGTGCTTCTTTAGATTTTTAAGTCTTTTTGTCTGCAAATAAAATAAATGGTCAGAGAAGAAACCTCTCACATGAGGGAAAAAATGTGGACCACCAAAATCAAACCAATCCTTGACAAAAACACATTTCGGCTAACTTCAGCTAACGTTTGCCAAAGGATTATTTGTTTAACCAGATAAGATTTAGTGCTGTAGATTTGTTTGTAAAGCTATTTATAACAGTTTAGTATATTGTGCCTTATTATTTATTTATTTATCAAATTTTATTGCAGTAGCATCATCAGGGCTTTATGTCTGACCTTTAAATTATAATTGTGTGCAAATCTGTAGCAAAACCCAGCATCTACCTCGCCAGCGGTGAGTGGTACCAGCAGCCCTGCTTCTAGGAAAGGTGGTAATGTCGACTACTTGGCCCTGGATTTCCAGTCTGGCTCCCCTGGTCCACACAGAAAGGCAAGCCTCATTATATTATTTATTATAATAGTTATGTACCTGTAGGTTGTAGGTTTGTTGTTTTGATACACTCAACAATTATTACTGTTTTCAGTCATGTAAGTCATGTAGGGATTTTCTCTACAATTTGGTCATATGCCAATTCCCACCCACCAGCCAGCTCTCCCCTATTATATGACAGCATCCAGTTGGGTAAAGGCTAACACGTGCTTCCTCTGAGACAAATGAAGCTAGCGAACTGCATCTTAACACACTCAGAGGAAAGCACTATGTGCCCTTTTCCACATACATGAGCTCACACATGCTCATGATTGGCTAGTGTCATTGTGATTGACAGCGGAGAGAGCACAGCCACTTGAAATTTATACAGTGGAATAATATTTTTTGGTACATATATATATATATATATATATATATATATATATATATATATATATATATATATTTTTTTTTTTTTTCTATTGTGACCCAAAAGTTACTTACACAAAGAAGCAGACATTTGTTGGTTGCATAAGTATTCACTGCCTTGGACCAGTACTTGGTACAACCATCTTTGGCTTCAATTACAGCTACAAGTCTTCTGAGATATGTCTCTGTCAGCTTTGCACTTTGGATTCTGATATTTTTGCCCAGTCTTTTTGGCAAAATTGCTCAAGCTCTGTCAGTTTGGATGGAGATGATTGGTGAACAGCAGTTTCTCCACAGATTGCCACATATTCACGACCTAATTGAGGTCTAGGTTTTGACTGGGCCATTCTAAGATTCAGGTTCTTTGAATCCAGAGTAGATTTGTCAGGATGCTTAGGGTCATTGTACTGTATGAAGGTGAACCTCCACCCCAGTCTCAAGTCTCTTTGAGACTAGAACAATTTTTTTTCTCAGAGTGCCCTATCTTGCCAGTTTCCTGATTAAAAGCATTCGCAAAATGTATGGAAAAGTTCAGGGAGGAAAGTGCTTATGTACAGTAAGGGACCATTGAAAAGAACTAGCTAGAAGGGGAAGTAAATTGTCTGTCAAACATCCTCTCAATATAGAAGGATGTCTGCAACATACTTATGATCCTATCATGCTATATCATCTCAACATGTGTACCCAGTTTCATATTTACACATACATGATGTGACTTCACTGTGAATTACTAACCTACTAGAAATAGTTCAGAAGAACTGATGAAGCCGCTCATATGAATGGTGAAATGTTGGCTCTCTTAATGGTACTTGTTCTTCACTTGGTACTTAATCTCTCCCCACAGCCTTCCACGTCTTCCGCGACATCAGATGAGAAGGTTGACTATGTCCAGGTAGACAAGGAGAAGACGCAGGCCCTTCAGAACACCATGCAGGAGTGGACGGACGTCCGGCAGTCCAGTGAGCCGGCGAAAGGCATTAAATCCTGACAGAGTGCTAACATGCTAATTCTGGCAGCAAGATGAAACACACAGTGCATGTGGGCCTCCTTATCACTTCATTTTCCATCAGACTGGTGTGCCATGACATGAGGGATTTTTCTTCCTTCAGCAAAACACAAGATTCAGCAGGACTTTAAGCGATGTTATTAAATGGAACCCAAAGCCATAACAAACCCTTGGTCTTATGAGGGGAAAAAATAGCCATCACTCATCAAGGAACTGCCTTGCTTGTTAACTATGAACAGAGATTAATCCCATAATTTTTACAATCATGATCTATCAGTATGGGATACATCAAAAATGTGCTTCAATATGCACATAAAATGCCTTGTGTCTTATAAATTGTTTGTTTAAAAAGATTCCCTTCTATACAAATGCTTCATACATATACGAGATGCAGTCTGATGTGTTTCCAAACACTTTCCTTTTGCTGTTCCGACAGCTGACATCATGCCAATGAGACAATGACAAAGGCAATGTTTTATTGACTATACCATCTAACCACACACAGAGCATGATTAAAAATATTCAGATATGCAGCTCTTTGACACAAAGGCCTTCTCAAGTACAGCCAGTAAAATAATGGCATTATAAATCAAGCGACTAGAATTGTTGTAAATTTACTAATATTAGCTTGTTGATATGTTGTGTTAGTTAGTTAGCACTATGATGAAGAATGATGAAGCTATGGCAGATGGAGATTATGTTAAAATAAACAGGAGCATCCAACTTAACATGAAGAAAGCATTAGATTCATTTTAGTCAGGCTAGAAAATATATTAATTCTTGAGAAGTTCATCACTGGAAAAAAAGCAGATAATTTAAGCCACAAGCTCTCATTCTAAGGATCTGAACGTAAATGCTGCTTCCTCTGAAAAAGAAAAAAATCAGCCACCTCACAGGATAGAGGTCTGATGTAGTGCCACTATCTGATTCTGTTTAGTGCTCCATATATCTGTATCTGTATTTAAACCAGGAGTGGGCGTGGCCTAAACTCGACAGGGTTTTCTTTCTTTGTTTTTTTTTTTTTTTTTTTTTTTTTTTTTTTTAAAAGAACCATTATGCCCCTGGAAACACTGGAAAACACTGGGAGGGAAACCCAGACGTAAAGTTGCCATGACTGTCAGCCAGTCCCTCGACCTCTGTTACATCACTTGAGTTTATAATTGGTGTCAACTAGAGAGGTGTGAAGGATCTTTTTTAATCCTGAAACTCCATTTCCCAAAATGTAAACAAACTAGTATAAACAAACCACTGCAACCCTGACCAGGCAGTTACTAAGGATAAATAAATGCCGCACATTCATTTTAATGGTCTTTGCTTGTCCCACAAGCATCGTATCTGACCACTCTCTCTTGTCCACACAGAAATTAAAACAAAACATAGTGCTCCTCCTATTCGTATCTGAAATTGTATCTGTTTATAATGCATTATCTGTTCATTCTAAATAATGTATACATGCTCTGTTATATCCCCATCATAGATTGATTATATATCAAATAACCATTTCCTAGCCCTAGGTAAAAACAACCTATATAAGTTAATACTCCTAAGTCTGATGTAATTATTGTCCTGTGCTAACAAACATAAACAAGCTGAAATTAGCATGTTTAAGGATAGTCACCAAAATTCATCAAAAACAATTTTACATTAGGGAATGATAGAGATATTACACATGCAAAATTATGTATATGAACAGAAGGCAAACCATGTATTCACCAATTCAATAATGAACGTATATTTGTACAAACCATCACAGATTTGTGTATATAACAATTTACAAGACACAAGGTGCAGATAGATTTATCTGTGAATAGCGAAACACATTTTGAGATGTCTCACTGATTATTCATGATTCACACATTTATCAATGCCACTAATCTCTCCCCTTACCCTTGTAAACTGATGACTCATGTTTGAAAGAAAATACCAAACCTCAGACAGTGCAGTTGCAGCATGAGTTGCATGCAGTTGCCTTTTTATTTGGGAGTGCAATATGGGCCACAGATATCATTGATTGGTGGAAAGTTATCTCTAGTGCAGTGTTATCAATACTAACAAATGGGCACTGCGTGAAATTTAAACAACTGTTCTTTTCAGAGTTGAGTGAGCTTACAATAACAGCTTTCCAGTCAAACTGAATTGCAGTCTGACTTGTATTGATTCTGGGAAAACAGAAGCCTGAATAACATTATCAGTGGCTGAGCAAACATGAGACTCAGCGAAAAAATGGCAAAACGTACTGGTGTATGGTGTAAAGAACAAGCTTTTCAATTTATAAAACTATATTCAAGCTATGTAGCTGAGTTGTGTATTGAGAGATCCACCCATGCAGATTTAGCTTAGCTGTGCATGTTCGGTCAGGAAGATGATGAAAACAGATCACGCATTCTCTCTGTAGAGACTTAGCAATAAATTGAATTCGCTTGTCCTTGCCAAATGTTCTGCTAGTGGACAAATTTATTTCTTTCAAGCGATTTTGGTTTTCAGCTATGTATCAGATAAGATATAGAAAAAATACAGTAAATATTGAAGTGGTTCTCAAGGTTATTATGACTTGATATGTGTATATTTTCCTCCAGGATTCACGGCCATATTTATTAAAGGGTGCAATTGTGTGCCAGCTGAAGTGCCACACTAGTCTGTATTCATCGGAGGTTAAAAGATGCGTTTTTGAAAATGACATAGATTCATTTTTATAGTTTTTTTTTTAAAAACTTTTTTTTTTTAATAAAAATTTTTTTATTAAAGGGTTTTTATTTGCATAGAATACATCTCTGGTATTTCTAGTCTGCAGGATGGCAGCAGTGGACCAACAGTAAAGCACTGTTACTGACCTACTTGTCATTCCAGTCAATCACTTTTGGTGCAGCTCCATGTAAACTCGGTGAACTCCAGATTAATATGAGGTCACGACTGTGCATAAGTGTGACATTACTGTGAAATGTTAAACAGACAAGTATTTTGAAACGAACCAGGTGAATTAGTTACAGTTGTACTGTCTTGGAAAGGATGAATTGGATTTACTGCAGTAGTGAAGAGTGTTACTTTTTTAAAGGGTAGAAAGCGGTTCCAACGAGTCATTAATCTTTCACTGTTAAATGCATTACTTTCTGTGTAAAAACTCTACATGCAGTTTCTATTTAAAACCACTGTCATAAAAAGCCTTTAGATTTCACAGGTGATGAAGAAATGGTTACAATCACAATGTATAAAGAATTCATTACAGATTTTCAGGAAAAGTTTTGGTTTCAATTTTGAATAGTACACTTTTAGAACGAAGGGTTCCCCAATGGTTCTACTTGTGAGGTTCTACTGTAAGCTACTTTTGCATATTTAACACACTCTGTTTAGGGTTCTACACAGAATGTTTATGGGTTCCCCCAGAAAAACAAACAAGCATCTTCAAGTTTTCTAGATTTAAACTTTTTTTCTAAAAGCACAACCTGTAATTTCCAAAATCTAAATTTACATGTCATTTAAAGATGTCATATGACATTAAGATGAGACATTGGATGTTTTTGCCAATTGAAAATGAATATGCGAGTCCTATTGACAATTTAATTACATATACATAATCTTTGCTTTCCATCAAGGCTATTTCCTATTTATTATTAGATAAACACTCCATGTGAAGCCTCGCTCTATAATCCAGATCCTCCTTTACTTTGATTTGAGATTACAGCATTTTGTCAGCATGGATTATGGGGCTACCTTTTTGTAACACTGATATTGGAAACCTTTGGAGATGTACTTCTGTGGTAACGGTGCACTGGCATTGCCCTTCAGCATTCTGTGATTCCTAGCTGAAGGGCTGCAAGACTGAAATCAGTTATTCCCCATGCCTTTGTCTGTGCTAAAAGTGAAATGTGTAATGTGCTGTCCTGGGAGAGCATGTGTAAGTGAACTGAATATCTTTGTTGTGTTAGTGTGTATGCTGTAGTGTGTTGGATGACTTGCTCTCTGAGCTCGATAGAAAAAAATGTTCAGCTTTTCTTTTTACTGAGTTCTCTTAAGTAATGTACACTTTGTCTTATTTCTACTATTACTGTAAAGCCTTTATATCCAATTGCTTGTGAATTAATTTATTAATTTATTACGTGTCTTTACGGAAGAAAAACCTTGTAAGAATGACAGTTTGCGGCTCTACTAACATTAATTTATGCTACGCATCTTTATCTTTGTGAAGCAATATGCCAAGTAAAGCCAGTAAAATGGTCTAATGTGGTACTTTTGGGATACAAAAAAATAACATTGTTATTCCATGATATTATATCCTCAGAATGTTGACCAAAATAAACTTCAGTGCAAACA
Source organism: Pangasianodon hypophthalmus (assembly GCF_027358585.1). Taxonomy (NCBI): domain Eukaryota; kingdom Metazoa; phylum Chordata; class Actinopteri; order Siluriformes; family Pangasiidae; genus Pangasianodon; species Pangasianodon hypophthalmus. The sequence goes on along the minus strand of NC_069723.1, from coordinate 14,629,307 downwards.
CAAGCTTTCAGATATTGTCTTGTCAATGTAAATATGATGATACATTTAAGAGTCTCTGTTAATTGCGAGCAGGTCACATGAATCTGAAGTTTTAAAAAAAAAATCATTTAAATCAGTGGAACAACAGTATGAACAAGTGATGGTATAACCATACAGCCAAATATTGCAGTTTATTTCTCCTGTAAATTTCAAGACAGACACTAACTTCTTATGAATATTAAATAATTAGATGATGCTTTAATCAGTTACTCAGACAATATAGTACTCTTTAAACATGTAGTATGTGAATGTTTTAGTGACATCACCTTTATTTTAGATATCATATTTTTTTACCACAATACTGCCATACATTGAGTTTCAAATGTTCATGTTTCTGCCTTTTGTCCATACTCTGATCTAGTTTACTTTGTCCTATTTCTCTATTAGCTTGAAAACTATTCTTCTTACACTAAGAATTCATTGGGTAGGCTCACAGGTCAGTGTAAACACCCTCACCTCATCACACTGTGTGTGTTGTGTTAGTGTCGGGCCACTCCCTGTGTCTGCTGCCTCTGATCTGACTAAAGCTCATCCCTAAGCCCTACTGACCCCTTCTGGCAGCCACAGCCATGACTCAGTCTGTCCTAATAAACAGCTCCCTGTGTTCTGACTCAGGCCTTCATTATGTCATGTTTCCACCACTATCTCTCTTTGTTCACTTTCGCCACTCAGTGCTGATGAAGCTGTTATTCAGCTGCACTCATCTGGTGTTTACTCTGAGCCACGGTCTTCAGGAAGAGATCTGAGAAAACAACAGTGTTTTACGTATGCATTTTAATTGATTATTAATTTCAAATGGAGTGATTGTGTGACTAATTGAATCACATGAAACTCGGATCAGTGAACTATATGATCAGCAGGGAATAACAGGAATGCTGTAGTAAATACATGCATTCTGATGCTGTAGTTAAGGTGCTGTGTTGCACAGTGTAGAGTTCAATCACATGCTACAGCAGCCACTGGCCATTTTATTAGAACAATGACAATGATTGTGCCAATATCCACTGACATGTATCATGACACACTCAAGAAAGAAAGAAAGAAAGAAAGAAAATCAAAAATCATGAAAGACTAAAAACAAACAAAAACCAACAAAGAAAGAAAGAAAGAAAAATTCAAACACAAAAATCATGAAAGACTAAAAACAAACAAAAACCAACAAAGAAACAGACAAAAAAAAAAAAGAAAGAAGACAAGATAGAAGTAAGCACAAAAGGAAAGAAAGTCAAATAACATGAAAGTAAAACAAACAAAAAAAACAACTGAAGGAAACAAGTAAGAAATAAATAAACAAAAAAAAAAACAGAAAAAAAAACAACAGAAAGAAACAAAAAAAACTGAAAAATAAAAACAAACAAACCAGGAAAGAACTAGATCAACCAGATGGGAGCTTTGGAGAGAGTAGATTTCTTTTGTGTGCTCCTTTTTATTGCCAGCAGGTGGCGCTGCTCGCACTGACTGATCATTTAAAGAACCTGAGACACGTGTACCCCACATGAACATAGTGTGCTAAATAAATAACCCATTTTCCTATTTTAAATGTGCATACTTTTTCACAGGCAAAAAAATGTAACAATACTGAAGTACATATGAGCTATGTAATTAGGAACCATGAACTTGATTTTGTAAATGCA